>NC_133538.1:35589468-36913218 GCF_048544455.1 Silene latifolia
GCCACAAGAGGCATGAGTGTACTAGTGATATGGGGCGAGGTTTTCAGAGACCATTGTAGGGGAGTTTCTCGCAGGGTCCGTCTCAGAGTGTTGCTAGCAACAGGCCGGCTGGGTCATGCAATAACCAAGGAGGTCAGTAACAACAATGGTGGATCTAACCGCAATGGCGGTAACTCTTATCAGAAACCGGCAGCTAACAACAATCAGGGGTCGGCTGCCAAGCCATCTACTTCAGCTAGTAAAGTCCAGGGAAGTGGACAAAAGACCAGCGGCAAGTTATTCATGATGGACAAGAAAGCTGCTAAGGATGATGCTCACGTGATCACGGGTACCTTTCTTGTTAATGATGTTTTTGCCTTTGTTTTATTTGATTTGGGGGTGTCACACTCTTTTGTATCGTCGAGTCATGCTAAGCTTTTGGGTTTTAGAGAGTTTAAGTCTATAAAAGAGGAAGTTTTTATACCATCGGGTGAGCCAGTGTCTTGTGGGAGGTTATATAAGGGTGTATCTATGATAGTTGGGCAGGTTGACCTTCCAGTGGATTTTTTAAAGTTTCATATGGGTGGCTTTAAGATGATAGTTGGTATGGATTGGCTGAGTAAGTATAAGGCTAGAATAGATTGTCACCAAAAGAGAGTCTCTCTGAGAAGTCCTAAGGGAGTTAGTGTGTCTTATCGTGGGTTGGTTGTCAAACCCAAAGTCAAAGTGATTGCAGCAGTGACATTGAAGTCTTATCTGAGGAAGGGGTGTCCTTTTATTCTGTGCCATGTGAAAGACCATAGTAAAGTGGGTTCGACAGCTGATCAGATACCAGTGGTGGGAGAGTTCCCAGATTTTTTTTCGAAAGAGATACCAGGTTTTCCACCGAAGAGAGACATATATTTCAGCGTGGAGCTGAAACCAGGGACGGGATCAATCTCTAAGGCCCCGGACCGCATGGGTCCTAAAGAGTTCGAAGAGCTGAAGAAGCAGTTGGATGATTTGATAGATAAGGGATACATTAGACCTAGTGTATCGCCATGGGGAGCACCAGTTTTGTTTATGAAGAAGAAAGATGGGAGTTTGAGGTTGTGCATCAACTACAGGGAGCTAAACAGGGTTACAGTGAAGAACAAGTATCTTTTGCTAACAATAGATGATATGTTTGACCAGTTGAGTGGGGCATGAATCTTTTCGAAGATTGATTTGAGATCAGGGTACCATCAGGTGAGGATTCGAAATGAGGACATACTGAAGACAACTTTTCGATCGAGGTATGGGCACTATGAGTATGTGGTGATGCCGTTTGGATTGTCTAATGCACCGGGAGTGTTTATGGATTTGATGAACCGGGTCTTCAGTCAGTTTTTGGATAGGTTCGTTATGGTGTTCATAGATGATATCTTAGTCTATTCCAAGACTAAGGAGGAGCATGAGGAGCACTTGAGGTTGGTGTTACAAACATTGCGTGACAATCAGCTGTATGCAAAGTTGTCTAAGTGTGAGTTCTGGCTCGAGGAAGTTTCCTTTATGGGGCATGTGATTTCTAAAGATGGTGTATCTGTGGATCCAACAAAGATAGAGGCAGTGTCTAAGTCGGAGACACGGAAGAATGTGGCAGAGATCGGGAGTTTCTTGGGTTTGGCTGGGTACTATCGTCGGTTCGCGAAAGACTTTTCAAAGATCGCCAGGCCTATTACAGCGCTGACGAGGAAAGAGAACAGGTTTCGTTGGGATGAAAGTTGTGAGACGGCGTTCCCAACATTAAAGGAGCGTTTAACCACAGCTCCAGTCTTAGCTTTACCTGAAGGGTGTGAGAACATTGAGGTGTATACAGATGCTTCAAAGAATGGGTTGGGATGTGTGTTGATGCATAATGGGAAAGTCATTACCTATGCTTCTAGGCAATTTAAGCCTCATGAGGAGAACTACTCGACACATTATCTAGAGTTGGGCGCAGTTGTGTTTGCTCTCAAGATTTGGAGACACTATCTTTATGGGGCGACCTTTAAGGTGTTTTCAGATCACAAGAGTCTCAAGTACATCTTTACTCAAAAGGAGCTCAACATGAGACAGAGGAGGTGGATGGAGCTGATAGGGGACTATGACATGGATATCATATACCATGAAGGGAAAGCAAACGTGGTGGCAGATGCGCTGAGCAGGAACAGTGTGCATTCTCTATGCACAGCTATGTCTTTGATGAGGTAGGGAGATGAGGTTGGAAAGATGGTGTTAGAGCCGTGTCCTCCAGTTAGTGCGGATAACGTTATTGCACATACACTTGTACGGACAAGTGGGAGCTTGTTGGGGCTGGTGTCCTCTACAGTTAGTGTAATAACATTTAAATCTCTAAAAGGATCAAAGGGTATACTTTTGTATTATTATCAGTTGGTCCACGTTTATCAATAACGGTTGGCTTGCTAGATAAGTTTGACGTTATTGTCATACTGATGGCGGTGATCAACTGGTCCCTAAAAGTCACACCTATAGGATACGTTTGAAAGATGTGACGGTATGAAAATACAGTCATGTTGATGCCTAAGTTGACTAAGCAGTTAGCCGGAGTTATTGACTAAGAATTAGTCAAACGCGATGTTGAGATAATTATTTAATACGGATTAAATAATAATGGCTAAAACGAATTAAACGGTTAATTCGTAATTTAAATATAAACGATTATATTTAATTGATGTATATTGAATTAATTATACAATATTGTCTTTGTCGGACATGTATTAATATTTCGACTAAGTCATGTTACTAGTTGATATTTTAATAACCGATAACCGATGACGATTTATAATTAAAAACCCGTCGTATACATATTAGCGAGACGAGTCGGACCACGAGTTAAATGAGGAGAAAGTGGAAAGCCCACTTCCTCCCCTTGAGAACCCACGGACCGAACACAAGTGAACAAAAGGAGAGTTTTCTCTCCTTTTGCCCTAACTCATTTCATTTTGAAACAAAATTAGGTTTTTGAGAGCATTCTTCTCTGAAAAACCTAGATCTCATATCTAGCAAAATTCACACAAAACTCTCTCAATATTGCAAGTCAATTAGAGAATATTTCTAGCACAAGGGGCATAGTCTCAGACGGTCTTGGGTGCAACGATTAGGAGGAAATCTACTTTGATTTCTGTTCTTAGGCCGCATTTCAAAGGACCCGAGGTTGATTCCTGTTCTTTATCGTTTCTCTATTGTTTTTCGTTTATGACCATAAATCGCATGTTAAATTTACGTTATAGTCCTAAAATTTAAGGGTTTTATACGGTAATTACCCCCCAAGTGGTATCAGAGCGAGGCCACGTAAATTTTTCTTTGTGATTTTCATTAAATGAATTGAATCGATAATTTTTTTTTGCATAAAATTCCGTGCGGCAGAATTTTTTTTGTCTCGGCTGTTTTGTTTTTTTTTTGAGCAAACCGTGAAATTTTTTTTTTTGCATTGGTAATCGTGCCACACGGCTTTATGCTGATCAGACGATGTTTTGTTTTCAATTTGTTCTTTGCATATTGTTATTTTAAACGATAATCATAGCAATATGTTGAAGTATTATCAATTGTAGTTTCAATTCTATACGGATTAGGTTAAATTGCAATTGGTTTTTAACAAATCGATTTTGTTTTGGTTTGTTGAGGCTCACGGTTTTGAGCTGCTAGAAATTTTTTTTTGTTTTGCTGTACTGTTCACGGTTCTGCCGTGAAGAAAAAAAAAAATTCGGTTTTATTTTTTTTTTTCGGCCATGTTTTGTGCATAATACGGATTTTATGCATTCGCTTGATAGTGAAACGGTTCACTCACGTACCATTTAGTTATTTTAATGCGATTTAAAGTAACGGATTGTAATGAATTAAATTTAAGTTGATTAAAACGGTTTTGTCACATAATTTTAATTATCATAGGTGGTTTGGATAAATTTAACCTAATTACGGAAATATGTCACGAATAATTTTTATTTTAGTTGATGCATTTTTATTTATCGTTATTTTGAATGCCTTGAATGTTTTATTACGTATTTAATTTTTACAAACAGTTGTAACTTAGTGTGGCCTTAGTAGAACGTGTTACCGTAATGATGGAACACGGTCTTGGTTGTATTTTGAGATCTCGCATCTCCATTTTGATTTTTCCTTGTAATTACAGTTTTTATTTAGAATGTAAATAGGTTTATTTTTTGTAAATTTTAATTGTAATTTTGAGAAGACCAAAGATGGAGATTGGATGCTCACTCCCGCTGCATGGACAAAGATGGAACATCAAGACAAGCTTCTCGGGTCCAACGGTGGATTCCAAAGTTGTATTATGTTCTTTTTACTAGGATAGGCCACACTAGGAATTTTTATTTACGTTTTGCATTCTTTTATTTATTTTATCGTAACGATAGATTGCATCATATTCCGCCTAAAACCAAACCACCTAATAATTGCATGAAAACTGACTCATATAGAGGTCACGCGTTAGTTTTCTTTGATATACAGATATCACACGTTTTTATAAGCCATCACCTAAATTAATTCATTCACGCAATGCTAGTTTTTCGTTCACTTAAAATGAATTAAAACTAAGTTGATGGGATCTTCCTCGTATAACCAAAAAAATTGAGAATAGTCTTTATAGGTCAAACTCCAATTAATCCCTTCTTCGTCGGTAGGCATAATATGACCCCTTCTACGTCGGATAAGTTGGAACTGATTGACCTATTTTATCTCAACACTATGGTCACTCGTACGATCCTGTGATTATGGTGGATTATAGATAGGATTTACGGAAATCTATCGACCAAGAGTTCTAACGATAGAACTAGCTAAACAGTTGGCTTATCAATTTACGGAAATTGAGTCTTGGGATCACTTGTATTATTCTTGAGGGAGATCATTTATGCAAGTGCAATGAGTCTACACGATTAAAATGAATTTTAAATAGACTTAAATCACCTCGATGAGTTGCTTATTTCGTTTCGTTTTTCCTTTCTTTTTCAGTGTAGATCACGATCACTTAAACTGCTAATAACAAAATGGTTGGCCGTGCTGACGACCCAATGCCAAGTGCCACATTGGACCGTGAGTCCTGGCTTCGGATCTTCATGAATCGGATGAATCGGTCTACTCGATCAAGAATGATGGATCAAACTTCGCGGATGGACCGGGAGGCGGCATTACGGAATGCTGCCGCTGCCGACGGAAGCTCAAATATCCGACGAGCCCATCCCGTCAAACCCAGGCCCCACGGCTGGAGCTAACGAGATCGCCAAGTATAACGATTTCGTCATGGAAGCGGATGCGATTAAAAACGTACTCATTTTTGCAATGGAATCCAATTTGCAGAAACGCTTCATAGCCCAAGGTGCAAACAAGATTTTCACCACGCTCACTAAGGAATTCTCGAAAGCACCGAGAATCGTGACCTATGAGCATACCACTCGCTTCTTTGATGCAAGACTCCAGAAGGGCCAACCGGTTAGCCCATACATTCTCAGCATGATTGAGAATGTCGAGAGACTGGAGGCGCTTGATTGTAAAATCAGCGAGAACATCGTGATTGACCGCATGCTTCATTCACTCCACGATGGTTTTGCGCTCTTTAGAGCGAATTACTATATGAATGATTTGAAGAAAAGTCCTCATGAACTACACTCCCTACTCGTACAGGCCGAGAAGGATATGAAGTTCAGTGGGAGCTTGAAGCAGGATGTTCTCGTTGTGTCATACAAGGGCAAGGGTAAGGGCGAAGCTCAGGCAGACCTAGCGGTAGGTAAACCGAAGTTTAAGAAGTCGGGATCAGGTAAGAGTGGGCCTGGTGAGGCAAGCAACTCATCAGGCGCGACAAAGAGCAAGACCGAAAACATGGAATGCCATCACTGCCACAAGACTGGGCATTGGAGGCGTACATGTCCTGTTTACCATGAGGACATAAAAGCAGGTCGCGTTAAACCTGTTGGTATGTCTTCTTCCTCTTCTACTTTTATTCATATGATTGAGATTAACAACGCAAGTTACGGAACTTGGGTACTAGATACTGGTTGTGGTTCTCATCTGTGTAATCATGTGCAGGGGCTCCGAAACATCGAACCCCTCGTAAAGGGTGAGGTGGACCTGCGTGTCGGGAATGGAGCACGAGTGGCTGCCGTCTCGAGGGGAACATACGTGATCCTGCTTCCTAGCGGATTTGAGTTATTTTTATATAACTGCTATTATGTACCCAGTCTTTCTAAAAACATTATTTCAGTTTTTGCACTTGACAAACTTGGTTTTTCATTTGTAATAGAGAATAATACTTGCATTTTCTCATTACACGATATGATTTATGGCAAGGCAGTCTCCATGAATGGAATTTATGTTTTAGATCAGACCACCGAAATATTACACGTAATGAATAAGAAGTTAAAGGTTGGTGACAAAGATCAAACGTATCTATGGCACTGCCGTATGGGACACATTAATGGGAAACGCGTAAAACAACTCATAAAGAATGGAGCTATCTCGGCCTTTGATTTTCAATCATTTGGTACGTGTGAATCATGTCTCATTGGTAAGATGACTCGAATTTCCTTCAAAGGTGTTGGAATGCGCGCTGCTGACCTATTAGGACTCATACATACGGATGTGTGTGGACCTATGTCAATCACCGCACGAGAAGGCTATAGGTATTTCATCACTTTCACGGATGATTTAAGGGGTCGTTTGGTTCAACAAGTCGGAATGGAATGGAATGGAGTTTGATAGTAGGGTGGTATGGGGTTCTAAATCCATACTTGTCTAATGTTGTTTGGTTCACCACAAATTATAAAGAGGAGGAATGGAGTTTGAATCCAAGGGGGAAGGGTGGGTATGGGATTCCAAGGGGTTGTGGTGGAGTTAGAATCCATTGGGTATCTAACTCCATTCCAAATCACCCCAACCAAACAATGGAATGGATCTAATCCATTCCATTCCATTCCAATATACCCAACCAAACACCCCCTAAGTAGATATGGATATGTCTACTTAATGAAGCACAAAAGTGAATCCTTTGAGAAATTCAAGGAATACCAGAATCGGGTACAGAACCTACTGGGTAGAAAGATTAAAACATCTTTGCGCTCGGGCCGTGGTGGCGAGTATCTTTCTCACGAGTTTGATCAACACCTCAAAGACGTGGGATTGCCTTGCGATTAACTCCACCGGAACACCTCAGTTGAATGGTGTGTCCGAACAGAGAAATCGAACACTACTTGATATGGTTCGATCCATGATGAGTCACACCGTGTTGCGACTCATTGTGGGGTTATGCTCTTACATCACCTTGCTCTAATACTTAACAAGTCCGTCTAAAGTCATGACAAGACTCCATATGAACTGTGGAAGGGAACGTTCCCTAACTTGTCCTTTATACGGGTTTGGGGCTGCGAGGCTTATGTCAAGTGGAGACACGAGGATAAGCTCGGCCCGCGATCGGTCAAGACATACTTTATAGGTTATCCTAAAGGAACGCTTGGTCATTACTTTTATTCGCCAACCGAACAACGTGTATTTGTTGCGGCTAGTGCGACATTCTTAGAGAAGGAATTTCTCGAGAATGCAAAGAGTAATAGAACCTTCGAGCTGTCGGAGATTCCAGAACCAAATACCGAGCAACCATTGGAGGAACCAGTTCCTTCAATCCCGGCTGCGGTTAATATTCCTGAGGAACCTAGGAGGTCGGGAAGAGTCTCTATTCCTCCGGACAGATACATTGGTATGGTCGAGGAACATGACATAGATGACATTCTACTCTTAACGAGTAGTGAACCCGTAACCTATAAAGGTGCCATGACTAGTTCCGACTCAAAGCTATGGCTTGAGGCCATGCAATCCGAGATGGACTCCATGTATGAGAACAACGTATGGGATCTTGTTGACTTACCTGCTAAGGTTCGTCCCCTTCAATGCAAATGGCTTTACAAGATAAAGCATTCTGTGGAAGGTCAACAAGATATCTATAAAGCACGACTAGTTGCTAAAGGTTTCACCCAAGTGCCAGTGTCCGCACTACGATGAAATTTTTGCACCCGTAGTCATGTTGCGTTCCATTCGGATTATCTTAGCGATTGCCGCTTTTCATGACTATGAAATTTGGCAGATGGATGTGAAAACCGCCTTCTTAAACGGTTTTTGGAGGAAGAGTTGTACATGGTACAACCCGAAGGTTTCATCGATCCTGAACATCCTAAGAAAGTATGCAAGCTTAAGCGTTCCATTTATGGACTTAAGCAAGCTTCTAGGAGTTGGAATCATCGTTTCGACCAAGTGATAAAAGAAAATGGATTTACTCGATCGGTCGAGGAACCATGTCTATATATCAAGTCGAGTGGGAGCAAGATTGTCTTCCTAATATTGTATATCGATGACATACTCCTGATTGGGAATGACATACCTCTCTTAACTTCGGTAAAAGTATGGTTGAAGAACCATTTCCAGATGAAAGATCTGGGTGAGGCACAAAGAATTTTGGGCATCCGTATCTATCGAGATAGATCACGTCGGATGTTATCTCTCGGTCGAGTCTTATATAGACAAGATACTAGAGAGATTCAAAGATGACTAACTCCAAAGGGGTTTCTTCCTATGGCTCCAGGGGTGCATTTGAGCAAGTCTCAGGCACCAGAGACACCGGAAGAGAAAGAGCGCATGACACGGATTCCTTATGCCTCGGCTATAGGATCAATCATGTATGCCATGATATGCACACGTTCGGACGTGGCATATGCATTGAGTATGACAAGTCGATTCCAACAAAGATCCAGGTGAATCACATTGGATGGCTGTCAAGAACATTCTTAAGTACCTACGGAGGACTAAAGATTGGGCATCGACTTATGGAGGCGATCAAAAGCTATGCGCAATCGGTTCGCAGATGCTAGCTTCCAAACGGATCGAGATGACTCGAAATCTCGATCTGGATTCGTTTTTACTCTTAATGGCGCGATCACCGGAAGAGTTCCAAACAAAGTGTTACAAACAGATTCTACGACGAGTCCGAGTACTATGCCGCGTCGAAGGCTGCAAAGGAAGCGATATGGATGCGTCAATTCTTACAAGGACTATTCGTAGTGCCTAGTTCGAATGACCCGATCACCATCTATTGCGACAATAGAGGTGCCATCTTCCAAGCTAAGGAGCCAATGTCTAGCAACAAGTCTAGACATGTACAACGGAAAGCTCATCTAATCCGAGATTACGTGGAGCAAAAGGAAGTAGTGATAGAAAAGATTGCTACAGATGATAATATAGCAGATCCTCTCACTAAACCATTACGACAAGATAAGCATGAAGGGCATGTTAATTCCATGAAAATTAAACGTGTTCCTGAGTTGTAGTACTCTTTTATGGATTAGATTCATTCTCTTTTGTACTCTATACGACATCATCGTTTTGATATTTATATATTCTGTTTTTCATGTGGATTTGTACGACAATTTTGAACACCACAAAGTGAACTGAACAAACATTATATTTTTTTGGTCCTTAATTGCCCACGTGAGCTGATCACTCTGGCAATTATTTTGTGACGTTGGTTGATGGTGGGTTCAACGAGTCATAAGTCAAAAGGTTGACTGACCAATCACAGAGGCGAGTTATACGGATATCTCGTAGGACACAATTGTGACATCGACGTGGAGTCCTAAATGTTTTATAACATTCGGTGCCAGGTCGTGGATAGGACCTCCATGGTGATCCTAAGAGTCGATTCTTTTGACTATCGACTGTCTCTTGAGACTAAGGCAGATTTTGGGTGACTTTGGTTTCTTTCTCACGGTCATCCGTAACAGGGGGCCAAGTAGATTTTTTCTGGGTCATTTCATGCTGTGCTTAGGTCGGACGGAGTCGAGTTGAAGGAAATATTCAGCCTTTATCAGGTACTCGATATTTCTCAGGGCCACTCGAGGAGTCAGAATCGAAATGCATGGCCATGATCGAATACGAATTCGTTTTATCAGTTGAGTTACTCTCTAGTCGGGGAAACCACTCTTGATACAGATCGATTGTAAAATACGACCTTTGCGGATCCGGATCTGCAAATTGTTTTACATTGAGTGGGAGAAATTTTAAATGAAAATGAGAATCGGTTATCGCACATACACTTATACGGACAAGTGGGAGTTTGTTGGAGCCGTGTCCTCCAGTTAGTGCGGATAACGTTATTGCACATACACTTGTACAGACAAGTGGGAGCTTGTTGGGGTTGGTGTCCTCTGTAGTTAGTGCAATAACATTTAAATCTCTAAAAGGATCAAAGGGTATACTTTTGTATTATTATCAGTTGGTCCACGTTTATCAATAACGGTTGGCTTGCTAGATAAGTTTGACGTTATTGTCATACCAATGGCGGTGATCAACTGGTCCCTAAAAGTCACACCTATAGGATACGTTTGAGAGATGTGACGGTATGAAAATACAGTCATGTTGATGCCTAAGTTGACTAAGCAGTTAGTCGGAGTTATTGACTAATAATTAGTCAAACGCGATGTTGAGATAATTATTTAATACGGATTAAATAATAATGGCTAAACGAATTAAACGGTTAATTCCTAATTTAAATATAAACGATTATATTTAATTGATGTATATTGAATTAATTATACAATATTGTCTTTGTCGGACATGTATTAATATTTCGACTAAGTCATGTTACTAGTTGATATTTTAATAACCGATAACCGATGACGATTTATAATTAAAAACCCGTATACATATTAGCGAGATGAGTCGGACCACGAGTTAATTGAGGAGAAAGTGGAATGCCCACTTCCTCCCCTTGAGAACCCACGGACCGAACACAAGAGAACAAAAAGAGAGTTTTCTCTCCTTTTGCCCTAACTCATTTCATTTTGAAACAAAATTAGGTTTTTGAGAGCATTCTTCTCTGAAAAACCTAGATCTCACATCTAGCAAAATTCACACAAAACTCTCTCAATATTGCAAGTCAATTAGAGAGTATTTCTAGCACAAGGGGCATAGTCTCAGACGGTCTTGGGTGCAACGATTAGGAGGAAATCTACTTTGATTTCTGTTCTTAGGCCGCATTTCAAAGGACCCGAGGTTGATTCTTGTTCTTTATCGTTTCTCTATTGTTTTTCGTTTATGACCATAAATCGCATGTTAAATTTACGTTATAGTCCTAAAATTTAAGGGTTTTATACGGATATTACCCCGCAGATGGGGATACATGTGATACAAAAAGGGGATGCGAAAGGGGACTTGACAGTGGAGCCAGATCTTTAGGATGATATTCGCCAGAAGCAGGCTCTAGATCCTAAGATTCAGGAGTGGAGAGCTGGAGTGGAGAAAGGGACAGTGTCTTTGTTCTCTATTCATACAGATGGTAGTGTTCGGTTTGATGGGAGATGGTGTGTTCCTAGTGATGAGGAGTTGAAAAAGGTGATCATGACAAAGGCTCATTGCACACCGTATTCTATACATCCAGGTGGTGACAAGCTGTATAGAGATTTGAAGAAGACTTTCTGGTGGCCTAGGATGAAAAGGGAAACAGCTGAGTTCGTAGCTCGATGTTTTCCATGTCAGAGGGTTAAGAGAGAATAGCGACGACCACAAGGTAAGATTCAGTCTCTTGAGGTAACTGAGTGGAAATGGGAATCTATCTCTATGGACTTTATAGTGGGCTTACCGAGGAGCTAGCAGGGTAACAACATGATATGAGTGATAGTTGACCGTTTGACTAAGTCAGCTCACTTTATTCCTATAAAAGATACATGGAGTAAGGTTGAGTTGGCTAATGGGTACAGGAAACATGTGGTGAGGTTACATGGAGTCCCTAAGGACATTGTGTCAGATCGAGATGCAAGGTTTATTTCTCGGTTTTGGCAAGAGTTGTAGGAGATGATGGGAACTACCTTGAAGATGAGTAATGCTTTTCATCCTGCGACAGATGGACAAACAGAGAGAACTATCAAGACTCTGGAAGTTAGGTTACGAGCTTGAGTGATGGAGTTTGGTGGTAGCTGGGAGGATAGTTTGGATTTAATCGAGTTTTCTTATAACAACAACTACCATACGAGTATTGGGATGGCACCGTTTGAGGCTTTGTATGGGAGTAGGTGTAGGAGTCCGATTTGCTGGGATGATAGAGCTGAGGCAGTGGTTTTAGGACTGCAGATGGTACAGGAGATGATAGACCAAGTGAAGGTGATTAGACAAAAGCTGAAAGCGGCCCAGAATCGACAAAAGAGCTATGCAGACTTACATCGTCGTGACATAGAGTTTCAGGTTGGGGATAAGATTCTTCGGCAAGTATCTCCTATACATGGGGTTATGAGGTTTGGTAAGAAAGGGAAGCTGAGCCAGAAGTTTTACCACCAGCTTTGGATCGGGTGCATAATGTGTTCCATGTGTCTCAGTTACGGAAGTATGTGAGTGATCCTTCCCATGTGCTAGAGGTGGAGAACAAAGAGTTGGATGAATCCTTGTCTTATCTTGAGGTGCCAAAACATATTCTTGATCGCAAGGTTCGGAAAACTAGGTCCGGGGAAACGGTGTTGCTTAAGGTTCTATGGTCTAATCATGAGGTTGAGGAAGCTACTTGGGAGGCGGAAGAGGCTATGAGGGAGCGGTATCTGTCTCTTTTTGATCAGGTATATGTTGTTACGGGGACGTAACCATGTTTCTTTTAGGGGGGTAGGAGATGATCGTATAAGGTTTTGGTATGGTTTTATGTTAATTTTTGTGCAGTTAGTAGTTGTTTTGAGTCGATTTGAGTTGTGGTTGGGGTTTTGTTTTAAGTTTTATTGCGTTGTTGTGTCATGGTTTAGTTAGTATGTTAGTGATTGAGTATGGGTTTGAACTTCGGGGACGAAGTTCATTTTTAATGAGGGAAGACTGTAATACTACGGTTTTTTGTACTGTTGGGTACTTTATCGAGAAAGGCTTACTCTGTCGAGTAAGTGAGTTTAGATTTCGAAACAGTGTACTGATGATGGGTCCTCGTTCGAGTAAGGGGCACTAGATCGAGTAAATTACGTACTCGATCGAGTAAGTCGGTTTTACGGGTTATTTTGCTGGGTTTTGTTAGCAATGCGAGAAAGATTTATAAACGCTTCCGTCAGTTTCTTTTACACTTTTTACCTTTTTCTAAAACTTCTCAAGAGTTAAACAAGTTATGTTGCTTTCTTCTTCGCATTGCTATCGAATCCTATAGGCTAGAGTTGTCGGATCATTGTGTTCTTTACGCCATTGAGACCGTCGCATCGTGGGTAAGATTCTAGTATGATTTTTATATCGTTTTATTGTTTTTGATTAAAACCCCAATTGGGTAATTTGAGGCATTTTGGGAGTTTGGTGATTGTTAGATAGTAATGTTATGATTTTGTGATTATAGGAGGTTGTTTCGTAGAGGAGCAGTTTTGAATAGCTGATTTTTGATGATCTTGGTGATTTGCCTTTCCAGGTAGGGTTTCCCTACTCGGTTATTGATTACATGATGTTTAATAGTTGATTAGTGAGATTGTGATTGTTGTTGATCTTTATCATATTGATATTGTGATTGGTAATTGTTGTTGTATAATTGGTTGGATGTTTTGTTTGTGCTTCGCGAGGCGCGTCCTCGGCTGAGTGGAGTCAGTTGAGGGAGTGGCTTCACGCCCTTGATTCGCCCTCTATGGAACCCGCCACAAGAGGGGATGTGCATATTAGGGTACTTGGGTTTTCGCTCGGAATAGATCAGCAGGGATTTGATGGGTATGACTGCGGTCCCTACTGGCGGTGTGAAATATCTGTTGCGATGGATATTCTGGCAGGACTACACACTTTAGTGTGTAGTCAGGTGTGTGGAGATGTGACGGAGTTGGATGATCATATATGTTGTTTGATTGTTTATCTTATATTGTGTAATCAGTAACTGACCCCGGTAATTGGTTTTAAAACTGTGGTGATCCATTCGGGGATGGTGAGCAGTTATTGAGCAGGTATGAGATCGATTGCGCAAGGGATAGCTGGGATGGAGTCACCACGAGTCGTTATAGTCTTCCGCTGTGTCTTTGAACTCATTTTCATTTAGTTGGTTTTGGATTTGGAACATTTGTATTTACTTTACAGTTTTGGGATTTTGTTTTTGTAATCACTTAAATTCATTTACTTAATTATGTTCTTTTATGGTCAATTTGATATTCATTACCTCGGGTAACCAATATGGTAGCACTTCCATGCATTAGGTGATCCTGGTAAAGCACCTTGGTGTATGTCGGTGTTACATAAAGAAGTTCTTTTAAAGGCTGTGGCCAATTCACTTCCTACCTATGTGATGAGTATTTTCAAAATTCTCGCAAATTTCTGCAAATCGATGTTGTCACGATTTTGGTGGGGACATGGAGACGAGAAGCATGGTATGTCTTGGGTGGCGTGGCAAAAATTATGTGAACCTAAGTGTAAGGGTGGCTTGGGGTTCCGGGACTTTAGACTCTTCAACTTATCGCTACTTGGCAAACAAGTTTGGAGATTATTACCAAGCCGGAGTGTCTTTGCGCGCATATAATGAAAGCGAGATACTACCCACATGATGAGTTTATGACGGCTGGGATTGGAGGGAATACCAGCTACACGTGGAGAGGTATACATGAAGCGAGAAATGCAATCCAATGTGGGCTTCGTCGGCGTTTTGGAGATGGCTTGACTACGCGGGTTTGGGGTGATGCTTGGATCCCGGGGACTCATACGGGTAAGGTCATTTCCCTGTGCCCACAAGGGAATGAGAATTGGGTGGTGGCGGATCTTTTGGATGACGGGATGGGTGGTTGGAATGTTAAGAAGCTTGCAAATGTCCTATTGCCATTTGAGCGTGATTGGGTGGCCAATATAAGACTTAGTTTGAATCGCCCGCCGGATAACTGGTATTGGAGTGCGGAACGGGATGGTATTTACTCAGTTAAGTTGGCTTATTGTCGTCTTGCAGGTGAAGCGTTTGATATGGGTGAAACGTCGGATTGGGAGCATAAGAAATGGCTATGGAATCGACTTTGGAAGGTACCGGTTTGGCCTCGAATCAAGCTTTTCTTCTGGCAGCTGTGTTGTGAGGCATTAGCAACGAAGGCGAACATTGCATCTCGAATTGGAGGTGAGTATCCTTTCTTCACTTTTTCTCATTCTCATTTTGAATCGAGTCTTCATTTAGTCTGGGACTGTTGGGTTGCTCAAGAGGTTTGGGAAGGGATGGGGTGGGAGAATGAGGGTGAGTTCGAAGGAGGAAGGGTGCAGGATTGGGTTGAGGCGAGGTGGAGGGAGCTTGGGTTGTTGGAGCATGGTAGGTTCATGGTGTGTTGTTGGGCCATATGGGAGCATCGAAACAAGGTTGTGTTTGAGGGGTTGGCGACTGATCCGGCTAGCATCATTAGGCGGGTGAAGGACATGGTTGAGGAGATCGATGGAGGGGGCTATGCAAGGGGGTTGGCTGGTGAGCAGAGGGGAATGGCAGCGAAGGCCGCAAGGGAGGATGGGTGGGTTGCTACTCCAGTGGGCTCGGTTAAGGTGAATGTTGGCGCGGGAGTAAAGGAGAGGGATGGAGTTGGAGTTGGAGTTGGAGTGGCTTGTAGAGACGATTCCGGGAGGGTGTTATGGGGCATGTCTCGGGTATGGAAGGAGGAGTGGGAACCGAACGTTGTTCAAGCGGTGGCAGACCTTGAAGGTCTTGAAGAAGCAAGGCGGAATGGACACGGGAATGTGGTCATTGAGAGTTATTGTTCACAAGTCATCGATGCACTTACCAAGAAGAAGCAAGAAATATTTTCTATTTAGTTATTTACGATATGTTGTCTTTAGCTAGTTTATTTATGTCTGTTTCGTGGGTGTTTACGCATCGAGCTAACAATTGTGTTGCTCATACTTTAGCTCATTTGTTTCCTAGAGTTGTTGGTAAACGTGTGTGGTCGGATGTCTTACCTCCGATTGCGAACACTGCTATTTTGGCCGATCGTTTATTAATTTAGCGTACCCTTGAGGTGCTTTCTTCAAAAAATAAAATAAAATAATAAATAAGCTTTACTAAATTATTAAAGCATTAGCAACAAAAGTAGCGGAATAACACTCTGAATTCAAAATAGTTAAGATAAGATGAAGATAATAATAACTGTAGATAGGACAGTTTTTTGTTGTTGTAATTGTCGAAAAAGGTAGTACGAGTATGCAATATACATACGTGAAGGCTGAAGGCATATAGCTGTACGAACACCCTTTATGGCTTTCTCAATAGCTTCCTTATCATCTGCAACTCCAGAAAATAACTGATCATATTTGAACCAGCAGGCAAGCTAAAGTCTCACAGGCAGTATTGGACAATTACAAAAGTCTTATTAAGAGTTAGAAGGATGAGAGTCATAAATAATTCAGGCATGTACCTAAACATGAGTTCCACAGGTTGCCCGCCTTTCTTTAACTAGTGCCGTCACTTTGGCTCGCTTGAGAATTTGGGACAGGATCACCATCTAATAAAAATCCTAAAATAAGAAGGCTCAAAGTTCATCCAATGTCCATTTTAACTAAACATATTTGATTAATGCAGGAAACTACTATTTATGATCGGTTATTATATTGGAAATATTAATTCAATTAGTGGTCTTAGTGGGTTTACCACTTCTTAGTGGGTTTACCACAATGGTCTTAGTGGGTTTACCACTTCTTAGTGGGTTTACCACAATGGTCTTAGTGGGTTTACCACTTGTTAGTGGGTTTACCACAATGGTCTTAGTGGGTTTACCACTTGTTAGTGGCCTTAGGAAATGGTCTTAGTGGGCATTTTCTTAGACTACAATATGATGTTTGTTGCACTAGTTTGTTGCTATATAAGCCTTGTAATTTCATTAGAATCAAAGCAAGTAATTTCTTCCTTCCTCATATTTGTTTTGTCACATAAAACTCACAAAATTCACAACAAATTGGTATCAAGAGCTCTAGGTTTCATATCCTAGGACTTGTCATGGCTTCCAATGGAGCAAGCTCAAATAGTTACTCTCAATTGCCAATATTTAAGGGTGTCAACTATCAATTCTGGGAATTGAAGATGAAGACTCTGTTCAGATCACAAGAGCTCTGGGAACTGGTTGAAAATGGGTTTGAAGATACCAAACCAGAAGAACCAGATGCAGCTCTTAAGGAGAAGAGAAAGAAAGATGCCAAGGCTTTGTTTATCATTCAACAAGCCTTGGAGGAGGAGTTCTTTTCTCGGATTGCTTCTGCTACTACATCAAAGGAGGCCTGGGATATTCTCAAAATCGAATATCTAGGTGACAAGAAAGTAATCAAGGTGAGATTACAAACTTTAAGGAGAGAGTTTGAGACTTCTCTCATGAGTGACAAAGAGTCCGCACAAGACTATTTGTCCAGGGTATCAAGAGTAGTGCGGCGAGATGAGGGCATATGGAGAGAAAATATCGGATGAGCGAGGTTGTTGGGAAGGTGTTAAGGAGCCCGACAAAGAAGTATGACTACATTGTGATCGCCATTGAGGAATCAAATGATTTAGAGAAATATTCATTTGATGACTTGATGGGCTCACTTTGTTAGCTCATGAAGAAAGAGTCAACGATCTTCGAGAAGAAGGAGGAGCAGGCATTTGTCTCTAAGGGTGAGTCTTCCAAGGACAGATCAAACAGTGCGGACGAGGTAGAGGAAGGGGAGGTTTCGAGAGGAAGAGGACGTGGCGGGACATCGGCCAGTCATCTGAAACTCAAGCTAAGGACACTCCAAAGGGTCCTATGAAGTGTTACTACTTTGTAACAAGCCAGGTCATAAGGAGGTGAACTGCTGGCGAAGGAGAAGGATCGAACACCGATCAAAAAGTGAATATTCTTTGAAACAGAAAAAAGCTTTTTCGACAAGCAATGGGGCACAAGAGACTGCAGGAATGTCCGGTATATTGACAAAGGGTTGCTCTAATCACATGTCAAGTACCAAGTCTTTGTTCAAAGACTTTGATGAATCCAGGATAAGCAAAGTAAGACTTGGGGATGATAAGCAGTTAAGTGTGGAAGGTGTTGGGACTGTTGCAGTCAAAACTGAGCAAGGTAATATTAAATTACTTCATCATGTGCAGTATGTACCTCAATTGGCCTATAATTTGTTAAGTGTTGGTCAATTGCTTGAGTCTGGTTTTTCACTATCATTTGATAATAATTCTTGTGAAATTAAGGATAAAAAATCAAATGAGATAGTGGCCATGACATCAATGGGAAGGAATAAAATGTTTTCCCTTGATTTAGTCAAGTCAGTGGGTAGAGCATTGACAGTAAAGGAAGATGATAAGGCCAGACTGTGGCATCTTAGGTATGGCCACCTTAATGTTCAAAGTTTGAAACTTTTGAGTAGGAAAGGATTAGTGGATGGTTTGCCTGGGATTGGTGAACTTGGAATTTGTGAGGGATGCATTTATGGAAAACAGTCTAGAGACTCATTTCCAACTGGAAAGGCATGGAGGGCTAGTGAATGTTTAGAATTGGTGCATGCTGATCTTTGTGGCCCTATGCAGACAGAGTCATTAGGAGGAAGTAAATATTTTTTATTATTTACTGATGACTGCAGTAGGATGAGTTAGGTATACTTTCTGCAGTCCAAGTCTGAGTCATTTGAATATTTCAAAAAATTCAAGGTTATGGTAGAAACTCGAGTGGTAAAAATTGAAGTGTCTCGAGGACCGACAGGGGAGGTGAGTTTACTTCCAAAGATTTCACAATTTTTTGTGAAAATCGAGTGTGTAAATAGAGAATTGACTCGCTCCATATACTCCTGAGCAAAATGGTGTTGCGAGAGAGAAGAATAGAACTGTGGTTGAGATGGCAAGAAGTATGCTAAGGGGAAGAAGTTTACCAAATGATTTATGGGGTGAGGCGGTGTCAATCGCAGATATATCTTGAACATCTCACCATCTAGGTACATTCAAGATAGAATACCTTATGAGATTTGGAAGGGAAGAAGGCCAAATGTGGAACATCTCAGAGTGTTTGGGTGCATAGCATATTCCCTAGTGAATTTAAGGTCAAAGCTTGATGAAAAGTCAAGAAAATGCATATTTATTGGCTATGCTACTCGATCAAAGGCATACGAGTTATATAATCCTGTAAATGGAAATGTAATAATCGTGCAGAAATGTTATTTTCTTGAAAATGAAGTCTGGGATTGGTCACAAAGAGGTGATAATCAAAGAGTATTTACATTTGAGTCCGAGTCTAAACCACAAAGGAAGAAAATCAAAATGTGAATCAGGAGTTGGATGCAATACCAGCTACACCACCAGAAACAAATGAAACATCAGAAGACTCATCTTCTTCTGATGAGTCACCTCCAAGGAAGATGAGATCCATGGAAGAAATTTATGAAACATGTGGGTTTGCTCTAGTCACTGCAGAGCCAATCCACTTTGCGATCTTTGCAAAACAAGTTGAGTGGCAGCATGCTATGGAAGAAGAAATAAAGTCTATTCAAAAGAATAAGACTTGGGAACCGTTGACCTACCGGTTGGCAAAAATGTTATTGGGTTGAAATGGGTTTTCAGGACCAAATTCAACACAGATGGGAGTATACAGAAGCATAAAGCCAGACTAGTGGCCAAAGGGTATGCTCAATTGGAGGGGATTGATTTTGAGGAGACTTTCTCACCAAAGTGGCAAGATTTGAAACAGCTTAGAGTCATTTTAGCTCAAGTCGCTCAACTCAAACCGACAGTCTATCGCTTTGATGTTAAATCGGCCTTTTTCTGAATGGAGAATTGCAGGAAGAGGTCTATGTGAAACACCCACTGGGTTTTGTCAAAAGGAAAGAAGAGGGAAAAAGGTTTACAGTGCGAAGGCTCTATATGGATCAAGCAAGCTCCTGAGCTGGTACAGCAGATTAGATGCATTCTTTACAAAGAGTGGCTTTGACAGGAGTGAAAATGAGCCAACTTTGTATACCAAAAGAACATCTAATCTTTGGGTTTTTGGTGGTATGTGTGTATGTAGATGACATAATTTATGTCGATTCATCTCAAGAAATCTTTGAATGAATTCGAAAGGTTATGATGAAAGAGTTTGAGATGACAGATCTAGGAAAGCTGCAATATTTTCTTGGATTAGAGGTGAATCGGATCAAGAAGGTATCTCTGTGTCTCGGAGGAAGTATGCAAAAGATTTATCAAGAAATTCGAAATGGAGGATTCTCAAATTGCAATCACACCAATGAATGCAAATGAGAAGTCTGCAGAGGGAAGATGGCACTGGTAGTGCGGATGAGAAACAGATTCGGGAGCATTGTGGGTGGTCCGAACTACCTCACTCACACCGGACCGGACATTGCATACGGTGTTAGTGTGGTCTCTGTTTTCGCGACCCAACAAAGACATCTAGGAGCCGCAAAGAGGATTTTAAGGTACATTGCGGAACAGAGAGAAGGGAATCGGGTATGAAACCTCGAAGATTTCGATCTGGTTGGATTCACGAGATAGTGATCAAGCGGGAAGTCTTGATGACGAAAGAGTACATCGTGGTCTGTGTTCATGTTAGGGTCTCAGTGCTATTACATGGAGTTCAAAGAAGCGGGACACAAAGAGCATTGTCATCTAGTGAGGCGAGTATGTGGCGAAGGTGCGGTGGGAGGCAAGCAATCTGGCCGAGAAAGTTCTTGTCGATTTGGAGAATGAACAAAGTAAGGCTACTTTGTGATATGGTGTGATAACAAGTCCGCTATTGCTATGACTAAGAATCCCGCATATCATGCCAGGACCAAACACATTGAGGTTCGACATCATTTTATCGGAGGCTTAGTCGGTGAAGGAAAAATTGAGTTAAAGTTACGTGGCACCAATGAACAGAATGCGATTTGTTTACCAAAAGTTTATTCCAAGCCAAGCATCGAATTTCATGGAGAAAATTGGAGTTTGCGATATTTGAATTAAGGGGAGGTATTGGAAATATTAATTCAATTAGTGGTCTTAGTGGGTTTACCACTTCTTAGTGGGTTTACCACAATGGTCTTAGTGGGTTTACCACTTCTTAGTGGGTTTACCACAATGGTCTTAGTGGGTTTACCACTTGTTAGTGGGTTTACCACAATGGTCTTAGTGGGTTTACCACTTGTTAGTGGCCTTAGGAAATGGTCTTAGTGGGCATTTTCTTAGACTACAATATGATGTTTGTTGCACTAGTTTGTTGCTATATAAGCCTTGTAATTTCATTAGAATCAAAGCAAGTAATTTCTTCCTTCCTCATATTTGTTTTGTCACATAAAACTCACAAAATTCACAACATATTATAATCGATAAATAATGTAAAATCTATCTGTTGTTAGAAAACATCGGATTGTGATAAATAAGAACCAACATTATTAGTTATGGTCTATGCCTCTATGGTAATGAATAATGATCAATTCTTCCTATTATCAAAAGAAAACTTGGGTCTTTTCTTATGAAAAGTCGTCAGACGGACCACCTCATCAGCTGCCTGTGCAGCAGCAATAAAAGCCTCGGCAGCCTTATAACTACTTCGTACTAAATGAGGCAGATACAGTGTGATGAGTTATTATGCTCTACTCCATATCAAAAACAATTTTGGTACCAACGGAATGAAAAAATAGCAAACCAACCCCAACCATCCGTAATATCTACAGAATATATCCACTTGAAAGCTTGAGCGTGAGTTTGTTAAAACAAAGATCGGGCAGAGAAAATTATATGCTAAAACATGGATCATATGAGCCATATGCAAGTGCGTGTATATATAATGTACATAGCTCATACGTCATTTGCTTTTCGAGTTGGTGATGATTTGGTGTAAGAGTATTTCTAAAGAGTATGCATGAAGTTAGTCATTATGCAGTAATAGATGCATATTATTAATTGACCAAGTTATGTGGAGCCGTAATAAAAAATTAGGTCGTCAAATATTTTACTAATACACTAAAATGTTCCAATATTATCTGGAGTATAATATTATTAACTCTATGTTAATTTGACCATATTTGAAGCAAGCTAAGCGAAATGTCTATTTATTACACCCTTCGTCCCGCTCAATTGTTGTCCTTTTGTTTTGGCACAAAGATCAAGGCAAGAGGAAAAGGTCAATAACTAAATGACAAGTGGAACAAATTGAATGAGAATGATCAAGTTACTCATCAAGTTCATTCTTAAAATAGAAAGGACAACAAATGACTGAGACACCCAAAAATAGAAAAGAACAACAAATGACCGGGACAGAGGGAGTATTTGTTAGTAGCCAAGTGCACCATCAGTAGATTGTTGAGCTTTTATTTAGCAAAAATGAGTGGATGAGCGGTATTGATGAGAGGAGGAAATGAATGAAGGGATGAAGTAGGGACTACCAACTGAGAAATGAGCTCTAGTATCTCACGTGAACATGCCGACAAACCCTGCTGGTTTTTTTAAAGGTTTATCGATTTATAGGAAAAAAAAGACAAGATTGCACTGAAAAAGTTCGTACCAGTCAGTCACTCAACTGACAAAATCACTAAATGAAGCAAGTTAAACCAAAGTTGCATAACATGAACATCGACAAAGCAAATGACAACAGCATCAAGCTAAGCTTATCCATCTTCACTTTCACCATCGTCAAACTCAAGCACATAACTATAAGTCCATGTTTGATCCGCATTGAAAGGTGATCTGAGTAAGATGGCAACGTTAATGGTTAAACCTACGAAAAACTTTGTTATTAATACGTCAAAGACTACGAAATAGCATCGTCGAGACTCGAGAGCATCAGCCCTGTAGTGCTTTGAAGGCTACATAGGAGCCAACAACTTGTTATAATTAGAAGTTTTTGCTTAAATGGGGTTGAAACCGAAACTATTTAATAAAATGGTGTCGGTTTCAAACTATTTACCAAAAATGGGTCCACGTCATTATTTCAGCATTTTCTTTTTTTTTTGATGAGTTCTTAGTTTCTCGCTGTGTGGGACAGCGAGAAGTGTGTTGCTATAACGAGATGTTTGACAAGCTACTTTGTTCCCGCCGTTCTCCTTGCTCCGACCACCGAATAACGAAATACCACCACCGTTCTCTTCTTCTAACTTCCCTTATCATACACAAATCTATGTTTGAGTTATTAATTCAATGGTTTGTGCAAAAAACGGCCTACAATATAACCCGTCCACTAACGATTTCGGTTTCGGCAATTCATTTATATTGTCTTAAGCTGATTGTTAGTATCGTATGAGCTCGTTTTTTATGTAATTCAACTTAAATAAAAAACAGTCCTTCCCATATTAGACCTGTTATAGTACCTCGTCGCCTCATCCAACATTAGCAGGAAGCTTGAGGCAATTGGTAATGCAATTGTCGCTGTATAAATGCACCATTGTTAGAGGAATGCTTCTAGGTAGTACGGTTATTGTATTTCAAACTTACATTAAGCACATCATTACCAAACTACTAACATGTTTTATCAACTAATGATTATTAATCAACCCAGGATTCAATTACAGAAAAAACGAGCTCATACGATACTAACAATCAGCTTAAGACAATATAAATGAATTGCCGAAACCGAAATCGTTTGTGGACGGGTGATATTGCGGGCCGTTTTTTGCACAAACCATTGAACTAATAACTCAAACAAAGATTTGTTTATGATAAGGGAAGTTAGAAGAAGAGAACGGTGGTGGTATTTCGTTATTCGGTGGTCGAAGCAAGGAGAACGGCGGGAACAAAGTAGCTTGTCAAACACCTCGTTATAGCAACATACTTCTCGCTGTCCCACACAGCGAGAAACTACGAACTCATCAAAAAAAAAAGAAAATGCGGAAATAATGACGTGGACCCATTTTTGGTAAATAGTTTGAAACCGACACCATTTTGTTAAATAGTTTCAGTTTTAACCCCATTTAAGCAAAAACTTCTTATAATTAAGTAAGTTCACATTTGTTTGTCTTGCTAAGAACATCTACGCTCCCCTTTCTATCAATCTAGAGTTATTAGCATTTTCAAGTGGTGAAACACAGATAGTAGGTTTTTGCAGAATGAGTTTTTTCTTCTATACATTTAGGAAAAAATTTCTATCCATTTAGGAAAAAATAAGCCTTCTCTAGAGTTGAAGCGGAAAAAATGAGAAATTAAAACATCAGACGCAATATTGTAGCACTACTTCCTTTGTCCCAATCATTTATTTACCTTTGATTAAAGTAATCATCACAATGAATATATAAGGTAAACTGGTAAACAAATGATTGGGAAGGAGGGAGTACATAATATGGTTAACACAACTTTTTCATCCATCATCAAATGACCTAGTTCCCATCACCAAATCCCTTCTCCTCCATCTCACCCACCTTTATCCGAGGTGACCTGTGACGCCTACTCCACATGTCGTAGTGTGACCGCTTGCTACTGTGTCTATGAATATGGTCCGTACTGCTACATTGAAGGAAAAGTAGATCTATATACTTACATATTCATATATGTTATAATTTAATTTGTCATAAAATTAATGATTGATCTTATGCATGCAAACATTAAAACAAAATAAGGAAGAAACATTGTTCTTACATTGTGATTTTCGGTTTAATGGGCACAAGAGAGATCACCTTTCTCTCTTGTTCTTGAGCTTTCCCTTTTGGATGAACTAAGAACCAAGTGTAGGATCTCTCCCAAGGATTTATACCCAAAACTTTCTCTTAATTAAAATTAATATTATAGATACTAGTACAATATTAATCTTGTAGAAAAATGACCCAAAACAATTTGGTTTTTAATCTCCCAAAAACCGGTTGGGAGAGAATAGGAGAGGAAGTATTTTCTCTTTCTAAAATCTTAATTTTTGATAAGTTAGAATGAATGAATAATGCACACTCATGCATGTAGTGTATATCAAAAAATATAAGACAAAAACCCTTTGCCTTTTCTTTGGTAAAACCGGGTAGGAGGGAAGAGGAGGGAAGAAAGGAGACCCAATGCATGCTCTTGTTTGCCTTCACAATGCAAACTAGGGTTGCATGGCTAGGCTATTAGTGAATGATTATGTTTTCGTCTAATTTAAACAACACAATTTTAGCCAAAACCTCCCCTTAATTTCGGTACATACATAAAATGGAATCCATTTTATTTTTGTCAATTTTTGTCTTATATCACATGTCATATGTTACATAAATTAGTTATGTATTTTTAACATATTAAAAATCAACGTATTAATAAAAATACGTCATATACAAAAATCGACTTAGTAATTCATAATTACTTGTACCAAAATATTTTACCAATTTACAAATCACAATAAATTGTATTTATAATAATTCATTCAATTTTAATTGTTTCTTTAAACAATAATTTCATCTGAGTAATGATACAATTCAAATACTCAGACCGTATCTCATTTTAATCAATTTCAATGTGATACGTAAATTTTACTTCCAAAATCGTCCGTCAATTTTTAAGTAATTTAATTAACTCGTAACGTTATATGATTAATTAAATGATCAATTAAGAGTGTTGCCCTATAGGTATGACCTAGGGGATCAACTGATCACCACCGTCGCACGACAATAATGTCAAACTCTAGTCAGCCAATCATTACCGATATATGTTGATCAGTTGACAGTAAAATATTACTTCCCAATTGTATTCTTTATAATGAGACTTAAACATGTGATCATCATGATCAACAGTCGTGATCGCATTATTGTCGGAGGACACATATTCCAACAATCTCCCACTTGTCCTCGACAAGTGTGCGTCACCAATTCTCTTGTCCTATTACTATCTCCCACTCAATGCAAGGTGTCTTTCAGGTCGTACTTGCAAGTGATCATATCGAGAGTGGTTTCCTCGATCTGGAGAATAACTGATTGACCGGATTTATCTATCATAGATACCTTCCGAGCGTGGCCACGCATTTCCAGTTCATTACTCCTCGAGTGGCCCTGAGATATTGTTATAACCCTGACTAGGGATGGACAATTCCTATCGCACTCATTCCCTTCGACTAGCCACAGCCATCATAACCCAAAATATGCCCATTTGACCCCATTTACGAAGGTTGTAGTAACACAAATCAAAGTTAATCTGAAACTGTGCCATCTTAGGCGAATAGTCTTTAGTCAAAAGAATCGACTCATTCGAATACTATAGTAGCTCTCGCCACGACCAGGCTATATAAATTTGCCAGAACTCTATAAGCGGTCATTAGGCCCGACAAAATGTTCCTAACAGTCTGCCTATGTGATCGACCAGTCATCTCACATGACTCTATGACACTTGAACTTGCCATCAATCGCATCACACTCTAGTCACTTCGAGACGTCACCTCATGTAAGTAACTATGGGCAAATACAATGTTAATCCATGTTCACTTTAACGGGGTTCAATTGTCTCCACAACCCGTTTGGATATAACAATGTACAAGGTGAGTTAATAATAACTCAAACGACAAATGTCCACATCACACTCGGGTAGTCAATACCATATTACAACCTTGTGATGCAAATCGTAAGTGTAAACACTTATTGATTGCAATAGAAGTTTAACATGTCATGTGTCCATGTGTTCAAACATCTTATAATCGCATTTTCCTTTACATTCATGTTCTCTCTCATAGCATGAATCTTACCAAGTACACATCAAGGTTCCCGACCTCGGTTTTGGTTCTTTATCTTGAAAGAACTTCCTTATCGATTATCACATAACGAATGAATTTGTGGTGAATGATATAACTTGTATTGATCAAGTACTCCATCCACACACAATGCACTAGGTATATGTTTTGCAGAATCTTGCAACAATTTGACAAGATGATTAGCCTAGCACTTCTCACAAGTCCTAGCATAGTTAGGAAAGATTAGTTTTGAGTAACTTCTTATTCAACTAAGTATCTTTCGAAAACATCTTATTTCTCTTTCTAGGCTTGAAAGATTTAGGATTCTCATAAATCCTTACATGTGCTCGGATTTTCATTAATATGCGCAACCTCTTGACACATATAAGAGCATTCTGACAAACACCGAAATCGCTCATCGGATTCTACTTGAGAATTCATGACGTTTCTATTGTGGCTTACCAATGAATCATCATGCTCTTATGCATATGATTCACCATTGGACATGTGCATGATCATTCTAATGGCGGAAACATTAGTAACTTATAATCATGTCATCAACTATATTTAGGTTCAAGGAACGACCATGACTGCTAATGGCAATTCCATTTCATTTAGATGAATAACCTATGTTTCTGTTGATCCGATGTGTATCTCCCAATACTTATCCAACATCCCTTGATGTAATTGGATTCATCATAGTCCATTTTCATCCAGAATTGAAAACTCAAAACTTTCTCTATGAAGGAAGGTGTTAGCTCGTCATTCTTTAATGAGTGGTGAGTTGTAAACATTCAAAGGATGATAGCTCCCACTAAATTCCATGTCTTCACATGATAATTTCCTAACTCCCACTCAATTCCACATATTTCGAAATTGACTTCTCAATCGAAACTTTTCAAGAATTGAAATATAAATTGCATTGCCAAGTTATTAAGATAAAACCATATATGTTCCCATCATATCCCTTCAAAATACCTATTTCAAGAAGAGTCTCATTTTAACCTTACGGAAAGAGATTTTAAATCTCTAACACACTCATGTCATAATGATGTGTGGCAATGTCATTTATTAAATATAAGTAATATCTAATACACATCCTTCAAAATATCCCTTTTAGAAGGATGTTTAACCAATCCATTTTCATAATGAGGTTAAGTAATGACATCTGCGTGGTTTAAAACTTTGGCTATTGGAGATATCGGTATATCAATCCTTGCAACTTCTAGTGATAAATATCGCTTATTACTAGGATGTTACATTGATTCATTTAGGCTCTTAAGTAAATCTCAAGGTTGAAACTATTGGTCAAAATTTATCATAAACTTAGTCAAAAACTTGTTAAGACTTTACATTAGTCATTTTGTTCCAAAACTTTCTTTTGGTCTCCTCGTGTAGTTATCATAAGAATATGTTCTTTCGATTACTTCACTTGGTCTCTTTTGTCATATAGAACTTACTTGAGACCATAGATCTCATCTATTTGGTATACTATGTAAATAGATATACCTTCATTCAAATCATTCTTTCTTGCGTAGATCTTCATTTACACAATAGATCTACTTTTTATCTTGTCTCGTGTGTTGTGTCCTCATTTTTCTCCCACTCTATCTTTAGAATAAATACACTATAGATTCAAAGATAGCATATGAGACACAAATAATGATTTGAAGTATAAGGAGAACTATCTCATAGATTGACTAATAGTTATAGATTTCGTAAGTGTACTTGGTGATTGACATTCCTTTAAGAGAGTTCATAGACTCAAAATCGCTTTATAAATGATCATACACAAGCCTTAAGCATGTGGACATATAATGAAACCCGTCATTATATTTGTCTATTAGATCACTTTAAGTTATATGTTTCTAAGAACAAGCATTTAAACATGAATTTTGGAACAAAAGGATAAAATGATAAAACGGGTGACTTGGGTTGCAAACCAAGTCACCATTATCCAAAATACAACCCATTATCCAAAATACCTTTCCATGTCGAGCACGGAAACTTAAGGTTCTAAAATCCAAAACATAATTTAAAATAAGACAATGAAAAGCAAAGCTCCATGAAAGCTATCCCTAGCTTCTTGATGGTTTCTCATGCTTGCTTTTCCTTTCCCTTGTCTTTGCTTGGTGGAGGCCCTATTTACAATAAAAAGGGAGATACATTATCACAACTTTGCATCATAATACCATAGTTGAATTAGAAACATAAAAGAAGGATAGTCTTTACCTACTGGAGTAATCTTTCCAGCCTTAATATCACCAAGGTATTTGGAACAATTTCTTTTCCAATGTCCCATACCATTACAATAATGGCATTTATCAACAGGACCCTTCTTGATTTTTGAAGTGCTAGCTTCACAAGTCGTAGCTTTGGTGAATGTGGGAGTTTGTTTCTTACCCTTCCTCCCATTCTTCTTGAACTTCCCCTTACTCTTAGTGCTTATGTTAAGCACATCTTTTGGAGGATTCACATTTAACCCCATGTCCCTCTCGGCTTGCACAAGTAACTTGTGCAATTCTTTAAGAGACACATCCTTGTCTTGCATGTTAAAATTCACCCGGAATTGAACATACGCTTTGACTTTGGACAAGGAGTGTAGAATCCTGTCTACAATGAGTTCTTTGGGGATTTCAACCTTTTGAATATTCAAGGTCTCGACAAGCTCCATGAGTTTGAGCACATGAGGGCTAACCTTTTGGCCCTCTTTGAAGTCGAGATCAAAGAATGCCGCGGCCGCCTCATATTGGACGATCCGCGAGTTTGTGAAAACATTGTCACAAGCTTGGAGTAAATCTCATTAGCATTGCCCATTTTAAAGGCTCTCCTTTGGAGGTCCGCCTCCAACACAAATATCAAGACATTTTTCATTGCGGCGGACTCCTTTTGGTAAGCCTCATATGCTTCCCTAGTGGCGGCGGTCGACCTAGTAGTAGGTTCGGGTGGAGATGCCTCGGTAAGGTAACGAAGCTTGTCGTCACCTTGGGCGGCTAGTTTGAGTTGGGCATCCCAATCGGAGAAATTTGACCCATTCTTTTCAAGTTTACATCGATCCATGAAGGATCGGAGCCATGATGAACTAGCGAGAGGCGTTGCAATAGGGGTTGGTGTTGCCATTTGTTATGAGGAAAAAGTGGTCTACAAAACAAAGGAGTAAAACAAATGTCGTTTTAATAATAATACTCGTAAAAATTTTAATTTAAACAAGTTTTGTGCATTTTTTCTAGTGACCTCTACCCAACTAGATAAATGATTCCATGACCCAAATTCATATCGACTTAGGCACGGTAGGGCCGATTCATCCTTTATCAATATAACTCGGTGGATTAACGTTTAATTGATTCTACTTTTAGAACTCTTGGTAGATAAAATTACTCTAATAATTATCTATAGCCCAAAACACATCCGACAAGGGTACGGTATGGCCGATGAAACCCTTATCGAAAAACTTTTGTTGAGTTCAATCCAAATTTCGAATAAATGTGTCCATGATCCAATTCCACATCAACTCGGGCACGGTAGGGCCGATTCATCCCTCATCAACATGAATTCGGTGGATAGACATTTATCACCCACTTCCCCTACGTAACAAGTTTTGTACCCCGGTAGGGCCGAGTGCACTCCCTTGCGAAATAGGTTTTCATGGTTTCTACTATTTGTTAAGGCTATGTCTCAATTAATTGTTTTAGCGAGAGGTCATGTCAATTTATTATCTATCACGTTTTAAGTGAACTAAAGCGGTGAACTACGATAATTCTAATTGACACGGTCGATTAAACTCGATGAAAGAAGATGCATGTTTTAGTTATGGCGATTTAGCGATGCATGTGACATATAAATAAAATGCAAGCATAAAATAAATAAGTCCTAGTATGGCCTTTCCTAAAATAGAACAACTATTTAACTATTACATATTCGGAAACCAACTCCATTGGATCCCTTGAACTTCGGTTGTGGCACGCATCTCGAGGTAACATCGTCTTTATGTATCACCATCTTGAAGAAATCCGTCTTTGGGAACTCCGAGATAAATTAAATTACATAACAAATTACATAATTTCCTATTATACATTTTTAACTAAAATAAATAAATTAAATCTATTAAATTACGAAACGGTGATACGAGATCACAATAAAATTACAACCGAATCGATATTCCCATACATTTCGGGAAATACCAATTAAAACTAAGGCCAAACTAAGTAAAATTACATAATTCAAAATTACATAAATAAAATTATGACAATGATAAAGGAAAAATGCAGCATTATAATATGTATGAACATGCCCAATTTTATGTTAAATCGCCTTTAATTAGCCAATATCGTATATTACTCGGTTTTTACGGATTTGCGTGATTTCAACATTTTATAATCACAAAAATTACATAAATTCATATTTATGCATAAGTTAATTATCCTAAACACTTAGGACTCAAAATTTAGTCTTCACTAATAATTTGACCATAATTAACTCATATTTCTAAATTTGTTCATTAATGGACTAAAAATTTCAAAAATAAGCTATAAACTTCAAATAAATCACAAAATTTCAAATAAATTCAAAATTTGAAATTTAAACTCATGAACATTCTGGAAAAATACCATGACATTCATAATGTTCAAAAAACTTAGGTTAAAAATTTCGAAATTTATCCGGAAAAACAATGTTGCGGTTTATCGGTTTTAACCAAAAAAATCATAAAAACATGTGAAAAATTGTATACATTAACTTTCTGAAAAATATAATAAAATGCAACATATGATGTTTTTCTTTAGTCATAGTGTATGTTTTATTAATTTTTTTTTTCATTAATTAAGGCACTATTCATGCCATTTTTCTTCAAAAATCCATAAATCATGCAAAAAGATTTCACTATAGCCCATTATTTTACACACATCTTGTAAAATTGCATGTGACAACATACTAAATTTCTATGACCAGATTCGAAATTTATCTCATATTAACCTATTTTTCACCTAAATCCGAATTTAATAATGAAAAATCCATTTTTCGAGCATAACAAGTCCAAAAATTATGAAAATTTACAGGTTATCTCAAAATAATATATGTGACAACATATCCAAAAATCACTGGAAAATTCGAAGTATAGCTAATTTTAGACCGAAAATGACATTTTTACTCATAAAATCATATTTAAATGCCATTATTGTATAATATGAACAATAAAAATCCGTAAATTAACCAAAATATCCTAAAATATTTTAGGACCAGAAATTTTAACATGCATGAATTAATTTCGTGATATATCATAATAACACAAATTTTACAAGTTTTATATGTTAATCTTTATAACTCGGAAAAACTTTTAACCGATTTGCATGCAAACAACCTTGGCTTATGATACCGATTGAAGGAAAAGTAGATCTATATACTTACATATTCATATATGTTATAATTTAATTTGTCATAAAATTAATGATTGATCTTATGCATGCAAACATTAAAACAAAATAAAGAAGAAACATTGTTCTTACATTGTGATTTTCGGTTTAATGGGCACAAAAGAGATCACCTTTCTCTCTTGTTCTTGAGCTTTCCCTTTTGGATGAACTAAGACCCAAGTGTAGGATCTCTCCCAAGGATTTATACCCAAAGCTTTCTCTTAATTAAAATTAATATTATAGATACTAGTACAATATTAATCTTGTAGAAAAATGACCCAAAACAATTTGGTTTTAATCTCCCAAAAACCGGTTGGGAGAGAATAGGAGAGGAAGTATTTTCTCTTTCTAAAATCTTAATTTTTGATAAGTTAGAATGAATGAATAATGCACACTCATGCATGTAGTGTATATCAAAAAATATAAGACAAAAACCCTTTGCCTTTTCTTTGGTAAAACCGGGTAGGAGGGAAGAGGAGGGAAGAAAGGAGACCCAATGCATGCTCTTGTTTGCCTTCACAATGCAAACTAGGGTTGCATGGCTAGGCTATTAGTGAATGATTATGTTTTCCACTAATTTAAACAACACAATTTTAGCCAAAACCTCCCCTTAATTTCGGTACATACATAAAATGTAATCCATTTTATTTTTGTCAATTTTGTCTTATGTCACATGTCATATGTTACATAAATTAGTTATGTATTTTTAACATATTAAAAATCAACGTATTAATAAAAATACGTCATATACAAAAATCGACTTAGTAACTCATAATTACTTGTACCAAAATATTTTACCAATTTACAAATCACAATAAATTGTATTTATAATAATTCATTCAATTTTAATTGTTTCTTTAAACAATAATTTCATCTGAGTAATGATACAATTCAAATACTCAGATCGTATCTCATTTTAATCAATTTCAATGTGTTACGTAAATTTTACTTCCAAAATCGTCCGTCAATTTTCAAGTAATTTAATTAACTCGTAACGTTATATGATTAATTAAATGATCAATTAAGAGTGTTGCCCTATAGGTATGACCTAGGGGATCAACTGATCACCACCGCCGCACGACAGTAATTTCAAACTCTAGTCAGCCAATCATTACCGATATATGTTGATCAGTTGACAGTAAAATATTACTTCCCAATTGTATTATTTATAATGAGACTTAAACATGTGATCATCATGATCAACAGTCGTGATCGCATTATTGTCGGAGGACACATATTCCAACATACATGTGGGGTTGCTGCCCACTCGAGTCTGCTTCTTGCTGTGACGAACAGATGCTTCCTCATGACTACCCAATCTGTAACACCAGGCAAAGCAATTGCAGCAGGGTAATTACTCGGTATTAATTACTCCATACTAATTAATTGTGCTTGTGATTGATTGCCGAAAAGTCTATCACACCCGAAATACTCGAGAAGAGGGGGGGGGGGGGGTGAATTGAGTATTTAAAAATTATGCCTACTTTTTATTTTATATCAAGGTAATTAATTACTTAAAGTTTATTGATTAAACTTTAACTAATTAACTAAATCATTATTAACGTAATGAAATGACCGAAACGAAAGATGCAAGGACACACGATATTTGAAGTGGTTCAGCTTCACACGTCGAAGCTTACGTCCACTATTCTCGATTAATAACTTTAGTACCTTACTCCGGATTACAAAATTATCAACCCAACTCGTATAGTTAACTCTAACTATAACTCGATTTGAATATCACTAGATATTCGATTTGACTATCTTAAGTTACTAAGAAAGCACTTGATTGTTCTTCTGAGTGTTCACACAATTGAAAGAGTAAGAAACAATATGAAGTACTATTATCTTATGAAGTAATCTTAAGAAAGATAAGCAATTTAAAGAGCACGACTTTTCGCAATATTTTCAAAAACAAAACAATAAGACAATTAAGAATTAAACTCAAATATGTTTTGCAAGGATTGTTGTATTTCGAAAAGCTTGCTTAAATAAGGAATGATCAAGTGTATTTATAGTAGAAGAGAGAACTAGGGTTTGCACGAAATCCTAGGTGCCGTGAGATAGGCGGCAAGGATTACAAGAGATAAATCTTTATCTCTTTCCTAATTTAATCCAAGATATTATAGTTTAGGTTAATAAGATAAAAGTAAATCTTATTTGTTTTCCAAAACTATATCTTTAAGAAGTTTAGATAAGCAAATAAACCAAATTATATATTATTAAGATAGGAAAATATCTTATATAAATATAAGCTAGATTTGATTTAGATAGTTTACTTATCCATAACAACTTCACACGCCCCAACGGTATTCAGCTCACGGCCGAAACCCTAGGCCCGTGCTCATCTTGGATAAAATCTATCTTCTTGAATTAGGGTTAGGTTAAATAGACTAGCAAACCCTAGGTAGCATGATGACCCATAAGTCGTTTTACTAACCAATAGAGATATGCAAGTTACCAACTATAACAACCCATATTTCAACTCTACTATATACACAAATGATTTCGAAATATGTTTAAAGAATTTTATCCTTTGAAAAATGATTTTAAAACTATTAAAATCGTTCTATTAAAATGCTACCTAAAGTTATAGTAGAAACAGCTATAACTTTAAGTTTGGTAAGTAATGTTATAGGTGAAACAGCTATAACTTTACCGTCCCAATATTCTTAACTTAAGATACCGTCATTAGATGAAGACCTATACTAACTAATCTTCCTGGAGATCTTCAGTAAAAGATCTTCCCTTTATCTTGACCAAAAGCTCTTCATCTTGAGCTTTGTTAAAGACTTGATCTAGCCTTTTGCTTGAATGATCATCATACTTGAAACTTGTTACAGTTGCTTATGATGCTTTGAGAATCTTCAATGTTATAGCTCAAGCTGCTATAACATTACTTGAATGATGCCTCACAAATCTTCAATGTTATAGCTAAGAATGCTATAACATTACTTGTTAACTTGTAAACCTAAGTTAATCTAACAAAGACTAAACAAACAATTACGAGCAATAATTTACATAAAACGAGGCACATACTTGTCAATATCAAAACTTAATCATATATCTATATGGTCCAACAAATTCCCCCTTTTTGATGATGACAAGTTTCTTACGATTTGTGACTAAGTGTAAGTTCCCCCTCAACATAGTACTATAAAAGTCATAGACAGTTTAACGCAAGAACAATCACTTATATACAAAGTATAGCATCTAAGGACCTTAAGAGATTAAAGGTTCCGACAAGGAGAAAGCTTAGGCAAATACTTAAGTCACGAGGATTTCTTCCCTCTCTTTACATCATCGAAAAGACGAGAAAAGACATAAAACAACTAGAATGATATGAGTCAAGACACGTATTAAGCATGCAAGGAAATATTATAAAACGAGAAAGTAATCTACATAAACATGCCAAATAGAAAATAAGTGTACTACAAACCAAACTAGTCTAATTGCCAATTGGGCCGAATAAGAACAAGTGTTTAAGCCAAATGGGCCGAATGAAAAGCAAGCCAAAATGGGCCGAATGAAAAGCAAGCCAAAATGGGCCGAATTAGACAATTATTCAAAATATAAAGTCTAACAAAAGAAAAGGCAAGGAAAAGAGGAGGACGGGTTTAAGGAATGTCACGTTTCACGACATTGGGGTTGACATAACCGGGACGGGTCCTAAACTCAAGAGAGTCAAGATGATCAAAGAATGAACGGACATGGTTAGCTTGTGCCGTGAGACACCTTTCGAAATTAAGCACTTTCAAGGACAAGGCGTGGGTAGACTCGTAAACAACCCGCATATCCTCATAGGGCTGAGCATCGGTCCAAGACTGGACCGGACCGGACCAAACCAGGCCGGACCGAAGACCGAAAATAAAATTTTTGTGGACCGAAGACCGGACCTAAAACTTTCGGTCTTGGACCGGACCAAACCCGAAATATTCGGTCCGGTCCGGTCTTAGACCGAAATAGACCTAGAACTAATTCTTTTACTATTTCGTGTATGATAATTACATTTAAGTTTCACTAAATTAAATGTTGATGAATAATTAGACGATTGTTTTTGAGAAAAATATACTCAATATTAATTTATAATGTCTTGTGAAGATAAAATGGTAATTTAGTTTATAATATTTTAATGACAGTCTTTAGAAACATAAAATTCGGTCCATTTGGTCCAGACCTAAAATATCCGGGTTTGGTCCGGACCGGACCGAAGACCGAAAACTCAAAAAATGAGGACCGAGGACCGGACCTAAAAAATCCAGTCCGGGTTTGGTCCAGACCAAATGGTCCGGTCCGATCCATTTTTTCGGTCCGGGCCTAAACTTGCTCACCCCTATATCCTCATGCATAGCCTTCCCTTCTTTCCACAAAGCCCCACCTTGACTAACTAAGTTAGCCAATGAACTAGAATGACGAACACATTCTTTGGCCGCCCTAGCCGCATCCTTAGCCATAGCATCAACCCCTTCTTCCAACCCATGCAAATAAGACAAGACTTCACCAAGATCCGAACCCTTCGAACCCAAAGCCTCATTCCTGTCTTTTCCCAAACCCGAGACCAACTCCGCAACCATCTTATTTTGCGCATCCATTTTTTCACAAATACTTGCCATAAAAGACTCCAATTTTTGTTCAACAACCGAGACCACATCCGACGATTTCTCCACCACATTCCCTTTTGCCAAAAACACAAAATCGGGTCCAATGGCACCAATTTTCATCAACTTAAGATGAGTGTCACACATCTCATCTTTCACCTTTACACCATAGCTAGAAATCCCAATCACCCTTTTTTGTTCCAAAAGCCGAGAGACCCACATTCCATACGGCAAATCCAAAGTAGTATAAAACTTTTCCTCAGTGACACAAACACTTGTTTGAACGATTTTATGAAACACAAGACGAGGAAGACTAACTTTGGACCCTTCAAGCCACTTAGACAACAACACCATCTTATAACTCGATAATTCATCACGACCACCCCTCCTTGGAACAACCGTGTTCTAAATGAAATTAAGAAAGAATTTCAATTTTGGGGTAAATGACCCCGCAAGCATGTTACTTGACCCCGTAGCATCAACATCAAACGACTTCTTAATTTTAAGCTTTTATTCCTCCGTCACATCTCCCCATTCCGCACTCGGACTTATTTCGATCCCATCATCAGGGACCGAAAACAGAGTACAAAAATCGACAAGGGAGATTTTGACTTCGGTATTATTCACCACCGCATGCAACACATTATTTTTGACAGAGACGAAAGAATAAAATTGGATTACCTCAATAGGATAAACCGGACCAACAAAGGAACAAACTTTCTTCCATTCTTGAAAATTCAAGAAATCCTTAAAAAATTGCAAAGCTTCGATTTTTCCATACCACTTTTCGGAGTAGAAACGACCACCATGAATACCGTACCGCATAATAAAGTTGACGCGGGTTCTTTCATCCGCGGTGAGTCGAAGCTTATCAAGCCCCGGCCCATTGATGTTGTATTCGGCATCTATTCTCGATACATTGTCCTTTGATGAACTTCTTGAGTAGCTACAACCTTGGTCTCTTCCACCGAATCTTCAAACCCCACGGCCTTCTTTTTCCCTTTATTTAATTTCCGCCTTTTCCCTTCTAAGTTAGGATCAACCCGGTTATGATCGGGGTTAGTTTGTTTTTGGTTTGATGAAGGTGAGGGAGTTTTGATAGGGACATAGGTTTTATTGCATGAAGGTTTGGAAGACCCGGTCCGAGTTGTAGACCAAGTTGAGGGCGAGTAGAAGCGGGTTGAGGGAGGAGTCATGATGAGTATAGGATTTTGGAGGTTGAGTGTGTAGAAAAGTCTAAAGGAAGGTCTTTGGGTTTTGTGTTTGTGATGGTGACGGTAGGAGGGAGTATTTATGGGAGTATGAGATCAATTATGGTAAAAGAGATTTAAGGGAAATAGGAAAGTGGAGGTAGCGTGTGGAGAGGGAGTTAGGTAAGTTTTTTTTTTTTTTTATAAAAGATACTTACCATGGAATAAACAAGTGGTTAGGGTAAATTGTTTAAAAGATATGACAAGATATGGTAAGATATGGTAAGAGATAAAATTTTCGGTTTTGGCAAGAAATTGGAACAATTGGTTACGACTTTTGGTTCATAATAAAACTTAAAATCTACATGACTAGAAAATGGAATATTCTCATAATATAATATAACATTTGACATAAATAATCTTGCAACGAAAAATACGGACACAGTCATACAATCTCGTCAAATTTAGTCAGTCATATAGAGAATAAAATATTTGCAACAAGTTTAGTTGCCACCAATTAAACCAATTTCCAACCGCAAAATCTCAAAACGTTTTCCAGCCAATGCTTTGGTAAAAATGTCAGCCCATTGTTTTTCTGTACTACAAAATTCCAGTCTTATGTTGCCCTTATCTACATGATCCCGTAGAAAATGGTGTATAATGTCTATGTGCTTAGTTCGTGAGTTCTGTGCAGGATTTTTAGATATAATTATAGCACTTGTGTTGTCACATAAAATAGGTATACACCCTACATTAACACCGTAATCACATAGTTGTTGCTTAAGCCATAAAAGTTGAGAACATACCGACCAAAGCAAAGAAATGAATGTATTCGGCTTTAGCAGTAGATAATGCAACGGAATTTTGTTTCTTTGACCCCCACGTGATAATACACGGTCCAAAAAATGTGGCTATGCCGGAAGTACTTTTTCTGTCAAGTGAACAACCTGCATAATCTGCATCTGAATACCCTATGAGATCGAAATTACACTCAAGAGGATACCACAGATATAATTTAGATGTACCAATTAAATACTTCAAGATTCTTTTAACTGCGACCATATGCGATTCTTTAGGACACGATTGGAATCGAGCACATACTCAGACACTAAACATAATATCTGGACGACTTGCAGTTAAATAAAGAAGTGAGCCAATCATACCTCGATAAGTCGTCTCATCGATAGACTTACTGTTTTCAACCAAGGTCAACTTATTCTCAGTGCCCATAGGAGTTGGCTTAGAGTTAGAATTTTCCATACCGAATTTCTTGATTAGCTCCTTGATGTATTTTTGTTGGTGTATCATAATCCCTTCAGGAGTTTGTTGGATTTGGAGTCCAAGGAAGAACTTGAGTTCTCCCATCATGCTCATCTCGAATTCTGAGGTCATTAAATCTGAAAAGTACTAACATAACCGATTAGTAGTTGAACAAAAAATAATATCGTCAACGTATATTTGTACGACTAATAGGTCGGAAACCTCAGTTTTCAGGAATAGGGTTTTATCGACAGATCCTCTTTTAAAACCACTTTCTAGAAGATATTTTGACAATCTGTCGTACCACGATCTCGGAGCTTGTTTCAAACCATAAAAAGCTTTATCTAATTTGAAAACATGGTTTTGAAACTTGCTATCGAGAAATCCTGGGGGTTGTTCAACGAAAACCTCCTCATTCAAATAACCGTTAAGAAAAGTTGTTTTAACGTCCATTTAAAAAAGTTTAAATCCTTTATGAGCAGCAAATGCTATTAATAATCTAATAGCCTCAAGTCTGGCTACAGGAGCGTAGGTCTCATCGTAGTCAATTCCTTCTTGTTGATTATATCCTTGTACAACCAATCTAGCTTTATTTCGTACAATAACTCCTGTATCATCCAACTTGTTTCTAAAAACCCATCTTGTACCGATAACCGTTCGATCTTTAGGTCCTGGAACCAAATGCCACACTTTGTTCCGTTCGAACTGTTGAAGCTCTTCTTGCATAGCAACGATCCAATCTGGTTTGGCAAGTGCTTCTTTGATATTTGTTGGCTCAATGGTTGAAATAAAGGAGTAGATAGAGCAAAAGTTGTTAAGTCTTCTCCGAGTTCAAACGCCTTCATTCAGACTTCCTAGGATGGTTTCCATTGGATGGGAATCCTTATATTTCCATTTTTTAGAAACAGGAGGCACATCTTCATCTGAACTCGTCTCGCCTTCTTCGAATGATTGGGGTTCAAGCCTTGTTCCCCCTGAATCCAAGTTTGGAGTTATAACAGAATCAGTTATAACATTGGATTTAGTTCGTTGATTAGAAGTTGAAGTTATAGCTTCATCAGTTATAACTTTGTCCTCCAATTGCTTAGATTGAGAAGAGGTTTTAGTATCATCAACTAAACTCTCAGTACTCTTTCCTTTATCATTCGAAGGGCTTCCTTGTTCATCATTTGTGTCCTCAATTTCTATATCTTCATCATCCAATTCTGGAAGTTCATCCCTGGATAGTCGGAAATCAGGTTCGTTCAAATCTTCTTCCTCATTCTGTTAAACTTTGTCAAACATATTATTCTCATCAAAAACAACATGAACACTTTCTTCGATGCATTAGGTTCTTTTATTGAAAACCTTATATGCTTGACTATGATTAGAATAACCGACAAACACCGCTTCGTCACTTCTGGAAACGAATTTGCTTAATCTATTTTTGCCATTATTATGGACTAAACATTTACTCCCGAAGCAACGTAGATGTGGTATGTTAGGTTTACGTCCCCTAAGAAGTTCGTAAGGAGTCTTCTTGAGAATTGGTCTAATCAAAGCTCGATTATGAACATAGCATGCAGTACTATTAGCCTCGGCCATAAATTTCGAGGTATGCCGCTACACAACAACATTGTGCGTGCCATATCCTCCAATATTCTATTCATACGTTCAACAACACCGTTTTTCTGTGGAGTTCGTGGTGCTGAAAAGTTATGCCCAACACCATTCTCTCTACAGTATTCTATAAAAGCATGGTTATCAATTCGGTGCCATGATCCGTACGAATGGAGACTAATTTTGATTTATACTTATTTTGGGCAAGCTTCATTAGAACTGCAAACTCTTCGAAAGTTTTATCTTTTGAAAAGAGAAATATAGGCCAAACTTATATAGAGTAGTCATCAACTAGAACGAAGACATACCTGGATCCACCTCTACTTCTTACCGTCATTGGGCCACAAAGATCCATATGCACGAGTTCTAGTGGTTCCTTGGTACTTACTATTCTCTTGGGTTTGAACGATGATCTCACGTGTTTGCAACGAGCACAAGTGTAGATACCCGTATCCGTCGATATTGGAATTTATAGAGAACCCGACAAACACCCGATGATTATAAGGACACATGTATTCTTTAGTTGTCATTGTCATTATTTGGGCTCGTTTTACGATGTAGAATGAGCGTTGTCGACGAAGTATTTTATTAATTTAAATGATATTTAAATTAATGTTTTTTAAAGTGAATTCATTTTATTGTTTTAATTTGAATTTATTTTCATAATTTTATTTTATTGAAAATAAAATAGATATTTGATTTGAAAAATCATTCTTTAATTAATTGATTTGAAAAATCAATTTATATCGTTTATAAATCGTATTTGAAGAATTCGTTTTTTACGATGGTTTTATACGCGATTTTGAGCTCGTTTTCAACTCGATTTGAGCGCAATTTTCGAAGCAAACTCGAGCCAACTCCTGACCCATAACCCAACCCATCACTCACCCTCACAACCAGGCCCTAACCCCATGCAAAACCAGGTCCAAACCCTCCCAAACTCACGACATAAACAGCCCACACAGCTAGCCCGTCACCCTTCAACCCGAGTCCATTAAACAACCCCAAACCCGTTTAAAACTCGTCCAACCTGCTTCCTGCCAGACCTACATCCATATCCGCATCCAATACCACTTACTAGTACCTTGCCCATTAAGAAACCGAGCCTAAAACCTTGCCAAAACAGCCGTGTACAGCAGCTCCAAAACAGAGCATGAACCCGTCCGTGTATGCTCTTATTCTCGTCTCAAATTCGCCTCCCTTCATGCTAAATCTAGCCTACATTCATCCTTACCTTAATCCCCAAGTAACCTAGCATCTAACCCTAACAAATCCTATCTCTTTATCCATGAAAAGAGCAGTCAAAGTGGAAGACAAACACAAGCAACCCGACGGCTCTTCCTCTCGGCTAACCTACCTTAAACCCTACTTTAACTCCCTATAAATACCTCCCCTCTGCCATACTTTCATTCCTCTAAGTTCTCCCCACATCATACTGCAAATAACAACCATCAATCATCCAAAAAAACCCTAAACTAAAGCCGTGACAGCCGCTTGAAAACAGGGACACAAATCTTGTTTTCGAGTTTCTGTCGTGGTATTTGGCCTTGATTCTTGTACAAAAATCCAATTAAAAATTCTGGTTTATTTCCATATTCACAAAATTCAGTCGTTCTAGTTTCCAAAACATCTTTCGGATTGAAAAATCGTTGAGAAACGAAGTCGTGGTGAGTGATTGAAAATCGCTGCTCAAGTCTGCCTTTTGAACGTGTTGTTTCGTGATTTCAAAATTCAATTTCAATTGTCTTCGTCGACGACGGCCCCTCGAGATAAAATCTACGATCGATTACGACCCAAGACGGTGTCAACGATACATGTAGGTTGAGGGTGCATCAAATCCTCCTTCTTTCCCATTTTATTTCGTTATTTTTATTTGTTTTTCTATCTCTTATTTTATATATTATACATCGTCTAACATCGTTAACTATGAAACATTAGTAAAGTATGAGTATGAGTCAAAGTGCCATTCCGAATACCCGCGTTGACTTGAGTTGGGAAAGAAATCCGCCAGATTGGTCGGTCGTATCCCCTTCTCATTTACATATCCTCGTATTTGGAATCTATTTAATTAAATCAATCTAATTGACGTAGTATGTTATTTGTACCTTTGTTTTAACTTTGATCTTTTCATTCATCGTAATAGTAGGCCACCTTTACACAATTCTTTCAACTAATTTAACACCTCAATTTAGTTCGTTAATTCATTAGGCATCTTAGGAGTAAAATAACATTATTATAAATGAAATTTGCAATCTTCTAATTTTTAATTGAATTCATCTTCCCATTCACTAATTTTCTCGCTAGCATGGAAGTGCGTGCTTAACACCTTTCCATTTGCACTCGTTGACAAATTAGAAATGTTCTTAACCTAGTTCGTAATTATTTAATTTAATTTATAATTAACTAACCTTTAATTTGTTTTACTTGTTTCTAATATTGTAAATTTTGTTTTTATTATTTTTGAAGGTTCAAAATATGTAAATTTAATTTAGTGAATTTTTCCGTAATTTATTTTGCTGATTTCGAAATTAAAATGCAATTAACTTTGTTTTCTACAAAAAACCGTGCACTGCACGGGTCTGTTCTGACTTCTGATCCGTGCACTGCACGGGTCTGTTCTGACTTCTGATCCGTGCACTGCACGGGTCTGCCAGTTTTGATTTCTTTTCTTCTTTTGTTTCTTTAATTGTTTACTAATCCTATTTTAATAAATATGGATTGGTGAATAATTTTAATGAGTTGGGTTCAATTTAATCAATAAGTTGTACCTAATTTATTTCAAACCTTTGTATTTGTTTAATTTAATTTAATTAGTTTTAGCCTTTTTGTTTACATTTATTTTATTTGTTAAGTCATAATAGTTTAAGTTGTTTTTTGTTAGTTTGTATTGTAATTTTGTATCATGTATATATGTTTTATTTTAATTGAGTCAAAATAATTTCGATAGTTGTTGTAATTAGATCGAGTTGTAATTTATTTCTCGTTGTGTCGGCATGAAATGCCTGGGTTGTAATAGGATAGATCCCAATGGCTCCCCCATTCCTCCTAAGCCGTGTTTGCGCATCTTTGATTTCAAATCAACCAACATGCTAAAACAACTTTGACAAAGTTAGTATTCATGCATTAAACGACATAGAAATTATCGTCACATGTTAGGGTTTTAAAACGATGTTTGCATATCATATATCGTAGTAGCTACGACCTTGTTTGAAATCCGATACTTGACTTAGTAGAGGCCGTTATTGACGGGCGGGGTTAGGTGTCCTTATGGGCTTCCTAACACGTACCCTCACCCCTTTCTCAAAATCTATGGTTTTTGGATCCGTCTAAATACCATTGGATTACGAGAGTCATTCAATTCGAGTGATATAGGGTACAAGTCTTTATCTTTAATCACTCGTAGTCGATTGGCTTTATGCTTTTCGATGAAAGGTGTAAAGTTTACTTGAATGGTTCCAAGTTCCCATAAAACTTGGTGGCGACTCAAATTTGTCTTAATTCGATTCGAAAGAACCTCGAGTTGATAACTCCTAGTGTGGATCCCGCGGACGCAGTTCCCGAGGGCGTTGTCCATAGTTTGGCGACTCCGCTGGGGAAAAGAGGACTAGTTACACTTATTTTCTAGGGTGTTTTCCTCCGAGGTGAAACTTGAAAAGAAAGTATTGGAAAGTAAAACATTACTCGTAGTGCTACGATTCATGCATAAACCCTTAAGGACTTTCCCGGGCCGTCCCAGCGCTTCTTTGTGACGCGTGGGGGGCGACGTTCCACTATGCCAGGTGCTTGCACATTGCTTGCTTCCGCTCCGCCTCGTCGTGGTTCTTGAGGGTGGGGATGCTCTTCTAGGTACTCTACCTAAAGGCCCTTGCTCTATTAGACCCAAAAAGGATGGAGGGCATAGACCTTCTTGTAGAAGACTTGCCGAGACTTAGAAATGTCTAGGAACATACATCCTTATAACATGAGAATGACAATGTGCAAGGTGAATTTCCCGAGTCTTTTCAAATTTTACATATCGATTTCAAAACCGAACTTGTGAACAACTTACTTTCAAAATAGCATGGTTTTAAAAACGCGGAATGCTGCCCAAGTAGGACTAGATTTTTTGACCCAAAATGAGCTTTTATAGCCGGCATGCTGCCCATTTTAAATCTCATTTTTAAATCGATCTCTCGTTTTTTTTCAAATTCAATCCGAAATGCTTCTCGAGCCTTAACCAAGCATGAAATGCATCGAGTCGTGTCCGGGTCCTGGCCGTGTTTGGCTAGGCGTGTTTCGTTCTAAGTATCTAGAACACGACCCTGTTGGGTCACCCAAGCTCACCTCTTGGGATTCGAGTAATGTTGGTCGACCAATTGGTCTAGGATAGTCCACAGAAACGTCCAAGCTAGGCCATTTAGGGTGTTTCACTTAAACCTATGGGCTATGTTAGTCCAATCACGGGTTTAGTCACACCGATTCCAGTTTAGAATTGAGCTATGGCAGCTTGAGTCATGTCGTCTTGTCGAGTCTAAAATGAATCGAGGTCTAAATCCAACCGTGAGTCGAACCTTTTGGTTAGTAGGTCATAAGTCGAGTCTTTGTTTGAGTCAAGTTGGTGTCGTGTCCTTAAGTGTGCAGGGGCTCTTACATTTGAATATTGACTCGGTTCGGGGTTTTCTTGTAGAAAGGCCGCCAAAAACCCGACTTCAAGCAATGGAAGATGTTGTTAACAAACTCACTGAGGCCGTGAACCTCATGATGACCAGAATGGATGCGATCGAATCCAAGCTGGGTGAAGATTCCTCTTCATCTACCCCACCTCGATCGATCCGGAGAAACGGTTCAAATTCATTGAAGACCGTCTGAAACTCTCCCAGGGGAAGAACATCCACTACGAAAATGCTAGGGCCTATGCCCCAATTCAGGATAAGTTGCCCACAAACATGGTACTCACTGATATCCCAAAGTTTAAGGGCACAGAAGATCCAGTCTACCATGTTAAGGCCTATAAGGGGTACTTAGCATTGAAGGGAGTACCTGCTGACATGCTCTCTGAAATTTTCGCTCAATCTCTGGATGAACACCCGAAGGCGTGGTTCTACAATCTGGATCATAAGAACTTCCCCACTTTCAAAGATATTACGGTGGAGTTCTGCAAGCATTATGCTGATAATGTCGAGATTCAAACTAACATAAGAACATTGGAGGTGATGACACAGAAAGAAAAAGAAGGCTTTACTGAATTCCTTGCAAGATGGCGCGCTGAAAGCGTGAAACTAGCCAAGAAGCCTGATGAAGTTGAAATGGTAGATAAGTTCGTAGAGAATCTACGACCTGTTTACCGTAATGCTCTAAAATACCAGAATTTTGGTTCTTTCAAAGAATTGATAAGAATCGGGATAAAGGTAGAAGATGACGTCCGAATGGCAGAAGCTGAGAAGCCAAAAGGATACCAAGAGGCCTCGTCATCTAAAGCAAAAGCACCAGCAACGTCCCACTTTGTTGAAACTGTTAATCTCTTAGATGGACAGTACCTCCGCACCAAGCTCCGAGGGTATTCACCGATATCGGGTGCACTTACGCATATGCTCTCCAAAGGCTCATGGCCCAGGGAAATCTGAAGCCCATCGGTCCAACTCCGGATCCACCTGCTGAACAACAAGGCAAATGGTACAAACCGAATGCCTACTGTGCCTTCCACCAAGGGAAGGGACACGATACTGAAAGGTGCTTTAGACTAAAGCACGAAATTCAAGACATGATTGAGAACAGAACGCTCCCAATCCCAGCCATAAAACCCAATAACGTCACCAATCCCTTTGTTGACCACACTAACTTTGTCTCTACAGAAGATAGTGTTGATTACTCTCATTTGATTCGCCCGTGTCATCTAAAAGGGGTCTTCATTGGAAGAATATTCGTGGATTGCTCCAAGTTCTTACCAAGCTCGAGAAATGAGATTACGTTCGGGGATTTTGTAGTCGACTGTACTCCTTACATACTCCAAAGCAGCAATGAAGTTAATGGCGTTTGGGCTGATGATGAAGATGATGTTTACCTCGTCAAAGGTGCGATAATTCCTCACACCCAAGAAGAAATCTTAAAGGTGAGGCAAGATGCCCTAGAGTCAAACCATCTGACTAGATCAGGGCGCCCGTATCGTGTGGAGAAAGCTAAGGATATCCCGAACAAGACGCCTCTCAAAGAGCCGGCAGTGATCGAAGTTCTTGGTGAAGGGTCGACCTCCGAGGCTTCTCTCATCAAGCAACTCCAAAAGACTAAGGCCGACGTGTCTATCTGGCAACTTATCTTGAGCTCTTTCGAACATCGTCAAGCTTTGTTGTAAGCTTTGATGAACATGACCGTGTCGTCAAGTACTACTCCTGCTGACATGGTCACTCACATCGCCCATAATCGGCCACAGATTACCAACGCCGTGACGTTTTCCGACGAAGATCTACCACCGTTCGGGCCCCGACATAACCTGGCCCTCTATGTTGCTACCGTGTGTCTCAACAAGCATATCCCTATGACCTTGGTTGACGACGGATCGGCTGTCAATGTACTCCCTTTGAAAACAGCGCATATTCTGGGCCTGGAGAAGAATGACTTCATTCCCACTACACAGACAGTTCGGGCATTCGATGGCACTGTGCGTCGAGTAAGTGGACTCGTCGTTCTAGTAGTACAGACTGGGCAACTGGAAAAGAAAGTAAGTTGCCAGGTAATTGACATTTGCTCATCCTTCAACTTGTTGTTGGGAAGGCCTTGGATCCATGCTACGAGGGCCGTAACATCAACGCTGCATCGAAAAATCAAGGTCCCACTCAATGGCAAAACCGTCACCATTGACGCTACGCGAATTACGGTAGCAGGAGGGGACATTACATCGGAAGTAAGGGTCGAAGCTGCCAATGACGCATGTGGTTTCGAGATTGTCAACATGATCGAGCTAAACCCCGAAGCAAAGAATATGGATCTATACACGGGAAGTCATGCCTGCGAAGTGATTCTCAAGACTGGGAAGTACTTCGGTCTCTCTTTATATCCTAGAAGGGAGGGTACATTCAAGTTGAAACCACCAATAGCCAAAGGAGTAACTTTCGGGCTTGGATATGAGCCCACTGGGAAAGATCTGCTGGAAAAAAGGGGAAGATCGATCGAAGATCGAGATATTAAAATGGAACTGTATCACCTAACCTTAAACGGTCACTTCATGAGAGCTGGGAAAGAACTTCCCTGCATGGACTTCCCCGAACCTATCTTTGACCCAAAGAAAAACCTTATGGTCCCGGGAATCGAAGTATTCCAAGATTTCTACTACATCCCTGAAGATATTCTAACTGTGATGCCAGTAAGGACTAAACCGGCTCCAATAAATGACGAGAAAGCCAAGAGTCTTTTTTTCGGAGAGGAGAACAAATCACCAGTACCAAACGAAGACTTGGTAAGCATGATCCTGAGAAGCGAACGATTCGACCCATCTACCCTCATCACCGATGTAGATCCTCTTAGGACTAACGCGGGATGGCGAAAAACAATCAAGTGGACCAATAACAAGGGAATCCTTTTCAAGTTGACAACGAGAGAAGGAGAGATGTTCAAGCCAGATGATGCTTCCGATACTGAGTCTGAGTCTGAGTCTGAGTCTGAGTCTGAGATAGGTCCTAAGATTGAGTCTAAGAAATCAGGTGTTGAAAATACCCCTCCCCTAGCTTTCCCTTCCTATGCACCCTTTCCTAGTAGTGGTATTCCGGGGACTGTCCCGAATACCTCTATCTCGCCACTGAGCTTCAACCAGTTGGCTCAAATGTTAGCGCATTTCGCGTAATTTCAAATCAATAATAATATGAACCAGTTTGCTTACGACTTGTCTCACTTACATTGCAATTCGAACTTTGAAAATGATTGTTTTAATAATGACATTGAGACTGAGGTCGAGGACAAACAGTTGGTCGAAGAAGAAGAAGAAATAGAACCACCTCTACAGTTGATAAAAGGGTTGGAGGAGTATGAACAGAAAACTTCGGTCATCGAAGATACCGAAACTATCAATGTAGGTACAACCTTAGAACCGCAGGAGCTTAAAATAGGAACTACTTTAAGTCCCACCGAGAGACGAGGGTTCATTAGTTTGTTGCATGAGTTCAAAGATGTTTTTGCATGGTCCTACAAAGACATGCCAGGTATCGACAGAGAAATTGCGGAGCACATGATCCCAATCAAGCCGGGATATAAGCTAGTCAAGCAGAAGCTACGCAAAATGCACACAGATTGGTCTTTGAAAGTCAAGGAAGAAATCGACAAGCAACTCAAAGCTGGGTTTATCAAGGTGTCAGAATACTCAGACTGGGTGGCTAACGTCGTACCAGTGCCAAAAAAAGATGGTAAAGTTCGGGTTTGTGTCGACTTCCGGAATTTAAACAAGGCAAGTCCGAAGGACAATTTCCCATTACCTCACATCGACATCTTGGTTGACAACACGGCAAATCACGCGTTACTATCCTTTATGGACGGATACGCCGGTTATAATCAGATCAAGATGGCAAAAGAAGACATGCATAAGACCGCGTTCAGAACGCAATGGGGAACCTATTGCTACACAGTAATGCCTTTTGGGTTGATAAACGCAGGGGCTACATACCAAAGGACCGCGACAACGCTGTTACATGATATGATGCATAAGGAAGTCGAGGTTTATGTCGAGGACATGATTGTTAAATCAAAAGAGCGTGGCGGCCACCTTGGCACACTACGCACATTCTTTGAACGATTTCGTAAGTATAACATGAGGTTGAATCCACAAAAGTGCGCATTCGGAGTCACATCCGGCAAACTGTTGGGTCACATCGTTAGCCACCATGGCATCGAGGTGGACCCATCAAAAATCAAGGCCATAATGGAAATGCCTCACCCGAGAACCGAGAAGGAAATTCGAGGTTTCCTGGGAAGAATTCAGTATATAAGCCGGTTCGTGGCAAAGTTAACTATGATATGCGAGCCAATTTTTAAGAAGTTGAAAGTCGGGGAACACGTCATATGGGATGATCACTATCAAGCTGCGTTCAACAAAATCAAAGAAATACTATCTTCCCCTCCCGTGCTCGGCCGCCAACGGCCGGATTACGACTTTTGTTGTATCTTACGATTCTGAGATCTTTGCAATGGGGGGATGTTTGTACAGATAGTCGATAAAGAGGAAAGAGCAATTTACTACATTAGTAAAAAGTTCTTGGAGTATGAAATCAAGTATATTCAGCTCGAGAAGACATGCTTGGCTTTAGTGTGGGCGACAAAGAAGTTACGACACTACATGCTTAGTCATAGTGTCTGCATCCACTCGAAGATGGACCCAATCAAATACTTGTTTGCAAAACCATTTCTAAGGCAGAATGTCGAGATGGACTTTAATGCTTTCCGAATTTGATCTAAAATATGTACCGTTAAAAGTGATAAAGGGAAGGGCGGTTGCGGACTTCCTGGCTGATAACCCGATAGAAGAAACTGAGGTTATAGATACGTGGTCATTTCCCGACAAAGATATCGTTCATATAGACAGTGATACGTGGGACCTCTATTTCGATGGAGCATTGAACTACAGGGGATACGGGATAGGAGTTCTACTCATTTCACCAGAAGGTGAACATGTTCCCATATCTATCAAGCTGGACTTTAATGTTACTAATAACGCGGCCGAATACGAAGCATGCCTACTCGGTTTGCATAGTGCTCTCGAGTTAGGCATCAAAAAGCCTATAGTACATGGGGACTCATCACTAGTAATCAATCAAGTTGTCGGGACATGGAAAACCCGAAGCGATAGCCTGGCTCCATACCAAGCAAAGATAGAGGAACTAGAAAAGTTGTTCGCTGATGTCAAATACGTGCACCTCCCCAGAGACGAAAACCAGTTTGCAGATGCACTATCAAAGCTAGCTGCTCTAATCAACATGCCTGATCATATGGATACTATGCCAATATGTGTCGAACGAAGGTCATCACCAGCTTACCTTAATGTAATCGGAGACACGGAAGAAACCGAGGCTGAACCTTGGTATCAAGCCATTCTGAAATTTAAAGAATCGGGAGAGTATCCACCCGACATGGACAACCGTGGAAAGCGCGCTATTCGAATGCTAGCCGCTCAGTTCATTAGAACCAATGATGGACAGTTGTACAAGAAGACCGCGCAAAACATCCTTCTGCGATGCATAGACTCATCAACTGCAAAAAGAGTCATGGAAGAAGTCCATGACGGGGAGTGTGGCCCACACATGAATGCCCATATGCTAGTTCGTAAAATCATGAGATTAGGGTATTATTGGACCACGATGGAGACAGATTGTCGCAAATATGTCAGATTGCCATAATTGCCAAATCTTTGCGAATATACAACACGTGCCGCCATCACTGTTATATACTTTGACATCACCATGGCCATTCTCAACATGGGGAATCAACATTATCGGAAAGGTCAACCCGTCTGGAACAGGTGGGCATTGTTTCATGCTAGTCGCCATCGATTACTTCACGAAGTGGGTAGAAGTTAAATCATATAAAGTGCTACAAGCGAAGCAGGTAGTAAAGTTCATTCAGAATGAAATCATTTGCAGATATGGGGTACCGCATGAGTTCATTAGCGACCATGGCACTCACTTCCAGGCTGAAACTGCTGTAACACTTGAAAAGTAAAAAATCAAACACCACAAGTCGTCACCTTATCGACCTCAAACAAATGGCGCGGTGGAAGCCGCTAACAAGACAATCACTGTGATTCTCAGAAAAATGACCGACAATTATCGCGAATGGCCAGAAAAGATACCGTTCGCGCTATGGGGATACAAGACGTCTATTCGTACAGCCACTGGAGCAACCCCGTTCTATCTGACATATGGGATGGAAGCAGTTCAGCCTGTAGAATTAGAGGTACCTTCTTTGAGAATTCTGTTAGAAAGTCAGGTTCCGGAAGCTGACTGGCTGCAGGCTAGGTATGATTCCTTGGTCATGCTCGACGAGCGATGGTTAAATGCGCTACACCATGTTCAACTCTATCAGAAAAGGATAGAAAGGGCATTTAACAAGAAGGTGACGCCTCGAGGAATAAAGGATGGGGATTTGGTCCTAAAATCTGTCCGCGCTTTATTACCAATTGACCCGAGGGGAAAATTCAAGCCAAACTGGGCCGGTCCTTACCTGGTAAAGAACATATTGTCGGGAGGCACAGTCAGATTAACAGATCTAGATAGAAACGACTTCGCAAATCCGACGAATTTGGATCAACTGAAGAAGTATTATCCTTAGAACTCATTCTCAATGTCGTAAAATAAAATTTTGAATTGCAGTGCTTGCGAGCGAGTCTAAGCCGCGACACTTTTGCTTCGCTGCTTTTTGTGCGTTATAAACTGATGATTGTAGCGCATTTGTTTTGTAGAACTACGAGCTCGGTTTGAATCTGTTGACAACAGATACGTAGGCAGCTCTTTATAAGAGTACAACCGACCCTTCCTTTAATAAAATGAAATTTTATGCAGAAACTGGGAATTTTAATAAATAGTAAGTCTTATTAAAATCGGGCGATGCCCATTACAACCTTCAAAAAAAAAAAATACAAAAAAAAAGCAAGCAACAAATGATAAGTAGTAGTATTAAATAATAGATTGGAGTCTAAGGCTCCTACATCTTCCTTTTCCCTTTGCCTTTTAAGTCACGTGACCGAGGCTCCTGCGGAGGAGGGGTAGTCGCATTCTGTCTAGCATGCTTCTTAGGAGGGATCATCAATTCCTCCCGAGGGCCCAACCTATCTTTTACACTCAAGCGAGGGCCAAGTCTTCCTTCCAAGGCTGAGCCCGGGTGTGCCCTTGAACCCAACCGTTTCCACACACCTGTCACCTGTGAGTCAGTCTTAGAAGTTTTCTCGGTTTTAGCTTCAGGCCCAGATGGAGACGAAAGATCATTAGCGAAGAAGTCGTGACTGCTTCTGCCTTTGTCATAATATTTGATGTCGACAAGCTCATCCTTCCGCCACAAATCCTTGCCTGAATCAAATTTTGTCATTAAGCGACTTAGTGTACGACGGGGATACCCAGGTAGTCTGAGGGCGCGCAGACACGTACCAAAGACGCCTTTGGTGCCACCTTTCGAGCCAATCATCACATATAAGGGAATTTAGTTCTCTTGCTCGTCCCAGAACAGCCTCACACTTGGGAATTACTTATCTACGACCTATCTGACGCAGGACGCGGTCGGGGTAAATATGAATTGACCGTTCCAAACCCAGTAGTTGCAAACGCCTGGTCTTATCATCCTCGGAAGGATAGTAAAAGATTTGAGGTGAAGCCAAGGCATAAACCAGCAAAGGGGGCGACCTCCTTCTTCTGTCATTTTGTTTCTCCAATAAGTAAGGTCATTTGGATGCTCGTCTTCATACCGCTTAGCACACATAGTTAGCATACGGGCAAGATACGAGTTTGGCTCGCGCGGCGAGGCGAAGAGCCAAAATCTCTCACAAAGCCACACCTGCGAAAAAAAAGGAAGCGTAAAAAAAAAGAAGAAAAAAAAATAAAAAAAAAGAAAAAAAAAAAGAAAAACGAAAAACGAAAAAAAGAGAAAAGAAAAAAAAAAAGAAAAAAGAGACAAAAGGAGCAAAAATCGTGGCAGAATACAGCAAAATCGGGGCAGATACACAGAATTGTGGCAGAAATCGTGGCAAAATATAGATAAGTCGTGGCGATAACACAAGAATTTGTGGTAAAAATCAAAAGTGAAGGACAGCGAAATCAAGAGGATAGATTTTGTTACCTGCAGCAGACGGGAGCAACCCGACCATTCAACACTAGGGTTTGTTTTCTTAGCATCTAAACCCTAATAGTTTCAGCGAGAATAATCCAGGAAGGATTATGTCCTGTCTCCATCTGAGACACAATAGACACAAGCTTCGCTTGTCCTACACAAGTTGTCTCGTTCATTCTATCTTCGAAGACATAAAGATGTAACATGATCAATCCGAATGCTCTGCGGCAGTACACTGGCATTGAAGTACTGTTTCGCAAGATGCAAAATTTCCGATGAATAGCAAGAAGGTTGACTTCGTCACCAGTGACTATATCCTCAGACTCCGTCTTGGAGAGGCCAAGACAGTCTCGATATACTCCACGCCATCCCGAATGAAATTTCGGTATAGCCAGTACGGCCTCAGCATCCCACCCTCCCAGGGCAGAAAACTCTTCCGGCAAAAGGGAGATCTCCCCCTCAGGAAAAGCAAAGACATGGTTAAGGGGATCCCAATAGCTAAGGCAGTATTCCTACAAAGCAAGTCGAAGGCGGATCTGGCGTAAGGGAAGTAATTGCGCCAGTTGAGCGGTCTTTAATTCTTGTCTCTCTGCGACAGTGAAGTCTGTCTCCCATGCTCGCGTAGCACTCACTAGATTATTCATAATAATTTATTTTGTTTGCACCAGTTTGGGAAAGCAGAATAAATTTTGTTTCTTGCAATGCAACTCTTCCTTATATATAGAAAGTATAAGAGAAAGGCAACACCTAGGGTGACACCCCTAGGGTACCGTTTTTTTTAGCCGTGTGGGCCTTGGGTCGCGTTCCTCTTAGGCCCGCCCCAGTTCGCGCCAGTCTTTAGCACGATACGTCGGGTTTTTGCTCATTCATCGCATTTTGGGTGCGCCAGATTGTCCAATTTACCTTTCTATCCCCAGCAAGTCAATATTTGAATTAAAACCCGTGCACACTTACGGTTTTATTTTCCTTTTTGTTTTACGGTAGCGGGCTACACCCACGTCGTATTTCGTGCTCACCCGTCAAGGTTCGATTTCAAAATGCCAAATTTTTCAGAATTCCGAAATTTCAAAAACTTTTTACGAATTATGGATAGATGATCCAAGTCAAGGTTCAAACCTCAGAGTTCAAAATCAAATTTTGGGTCGACGACCCAACATCCAAATGATTCACTTCAAATTATTTTTAGGCCGACGATCGAACATTCCAGCACTTCAACTTCAAACCTCGGGTCGATGGCCCAATATTCTAAATGATGACAAATTCGAAATTCGGGTCGATGACCCAATTATTCAAAATTTTCAAATTCAATTTTCGGGTCGATGACCCAATCTTTTAAATGATCCAATTTTAAGATCGATGATCCAAATGTGCTTATGTAATGATTATTGCTTGTACATTTTCTATGTTTCAAATATAGCAGGATATGCTTCAACTGGGGGCTCTAAAGTCTTCAACTTTAGAGCCATCACAAATCAGGGCTCACGAAGCCGTTGGCTTCAGAGACCATTATCAAGATGTAAAGGATGATATCCACCAAGAATTCAATTCAATACAAGAGTACGAAATGGAAGAAATCCGTAGCTGAAAGCAAATGATGAATTTCGGACGAGTGCCAGCAGATGATAAATTTTGGGCAAGTGTCAGCAGATGATGAATTTTGGACAAACGCAAGCAGATGATAAACTTTGGGCATGTGTCAGCAGTTGCCGAACTACGACGCGGGTTTGATTCCGTCAGAAACGGATACGTAGGCGCCCGAGGATAAGGCTCAACCCACCATATATGCAATTTTATGGGTCGACGACCAACGATGATAATTCGACGCAACAGAAGCAAGAGTTAATCCCCGACGAAGTTTCAGGTATTATCTCTTCTTATGGCTCGCGAGCTTATATACGCAAGTCTAATGGACTATAAACGACCCGCATAATCCTCAGGTCGAGAGGGACCTGGGGTATACTTTGACTTTCGCCTTATCCAAGCCTCAGTCAAAGTGGGGGCTCTGTAGATACCCGTATCCGTCGATATTGGAATTTATAGAGAACCTGACAAACACCCGATGATGATAAGGACACATGTATTCTTTAGCAGTCATTGTCATTATTTGGGCTCGTTTTACGATGTAGAATGAGCGTTGTCGACGAAGTATTTTATTAATTTAAATAATATTTAAATTAATGTTTTTTTAAAGTGAATTCATTTTATTGTTTTAATTTGAATTTATTTTCATAATTTTATTTTATTGAAAATAAAATAGATATTTGGTTAGAAAAATCATTCTTTAATTAATTGATTTGAAAAATCAATTTATATCGTTTATAAATCGTATTTGAAGAACTCGTTTTTTACGATGGTTTTATACTCGATTTTGAGCTCGTTTTCAACTCGATTTGAGCGCGATTTTCGAAGCAAACTTGAGCCAAATCCTGACCCATAACCCAACCCATCACGCACCCTCACAACCAGGCCCTAACCCCATGCAAAACCACATCCAAACCCTCCCAAACTCACGACATAAACAGCCCACACAGCTAGCCCGTCACCCTTCAACCCGAGTCCATTAAACAACCCCAAACCCGTTTAAAACTCGTCCAACCTGCTTCCAACCAGACCTACATCCATACCCGCATCCTATACCACTTATTAGTACCTTGCCCATTAAGAAACCGAGCCCAAAACCTTGCCAAAACAGCCGTGTACAACAGCTCCAAAATAGAGCATGAACCCGTCCGTGTATGCTCTTATTCTCGTCTCAAATTCGCCTCCCTTCATGCTAAACCTAGCCTACATTCATCCTTACCTTAATCCCCAAGTAACCTAGCATCTAACCCTAACAAATCCTATCTCTTTATCCACGAAAAGAGCAGTCAAAGTGGAAGACAAACACAAGCAACCCGACGGCTCTTCCTCTCGGCTAACCTACCTTAAACCCTACTTTAACTCCCTATAAATACCTCCCCTCTGCCATAATTTCATTCCTCTAAGTTATCCCCACATCATAATGCAAATAACAACCATCAATCATCCAAAAAAACCCTAAACTAAAGTCGTGACAGCCGCTTGAAAACAGGGACACAAATCTTGTTTTCGAGTTTCTGTCGTGGTCTTTGGCCTTGATTCTCGTGCACAAATCCTATTAAAACTTCTGGTTTATTTCCATATTAACAAAATTCAGTCGTTCTAGTTTCCAAAACATCTTTCGGATTGAAAAATTGTTGAGAAACAAAGTCGTGGTGAGTGATTGAAAATCGCTGCTCAAGTCTGCCTTTTGAACATGTTGTTTCGTGATTTCAAAATTCAATTTCAATTGTCTTCGTCGACGACGGCCCCTCGAGATAAAATCTACGATCGATTACGACCCAAGACAGTGTCAACGATACACGTAGGTTGAGGGTGCATCAAATCCTCCTTCTTTCCCTTTTTATTTCGTTATTTTTATTTGTTTTTCTATCGCTTATTTTATATATTATACATCGTCTAACATCGTTAACTATGAAACATTAGTATAGTATGAGTATGAGTTAAAGTGCCATTCCGAATACCCGCGTTGACTTGAGTTGGGAAAGAAATCCGCCAGATTGGTCGGTCGTATCCCCTTCTCATTTACATATCCTCGTATTTGGAATCGGACAAAATTAAATCAATCTAATTGATGTAGTATGTTATTTGTACCTTTGTTTTAACTTTCATCTTTTCATTCATCGTAATAGTAGGCCACCTTTACACAATTCTTTCAACTAATTTAACACCTCAATTTAGTTCGTTAATTCATTAGGCATCTTAGGAGTAAAATAACATTATTGTAAATGAAATTTGCAATCTTCTAATTTTTAATTGAATTCATCTTCCCATTCACTAATTTTCTCGCTAGCATGGAAGTGCGTGCTTAACACCTTTCCATTTGCACTCGTCGACAAATTAGAATTGTTCTTAACCTAGTTCGTAATTATTTAATTTAATTTATTATTAATTAATCTTTAATTTGTTTTACTTGTTTCTAATAATGTAAATTTTGTTTTTATTATTTTTTAAGGTTCAAAATATGTAAATTTAATTTAGTGAATTTTTCCGTAATTTATTTTGCTGATTTCAAAATTAAAATGCAATTAACTTTGTTTTCTAAAAAAACCATGCACTGCACGGGTCTGTTCTGACTTCTGATCCGTGCACTGCACGGGTCTGCCAATTTTGATTTATTTTCTTCTTTTGTTTCTTTAATTGTTTACTAATCCTATTTTAATAAATATGGATTGGTGAATAATTTTAATGAGTTGGGTTCAATTTAATCAATAAGTTGTACCTAATTTATTTCAAACCTTTGTATTTGTTTAATTTAATTTAATTAGTTTTAGCCTTTTTGTTTACATTTATTTTATTTGTTAAGTCATAAAGTTTAAGTTGTTTTTTGTTAGTTTGTATTGTAATTTTGCATCATGTATATAGGTTTTATTTTAATTGAGTCAAAATAATTTCGATAGTTGTTGTAATTAGATCGAGTTGTAATTTATTTCTCGTTGTGTCGGCATGAAATGCCTGGGTTGTAATAGGATAGATCCCAATGGCTCCCCCATTCCTCCTAAGTCGTGTTTGCGCATCTTTTATTTCAAATCAACCAACATGCTAAAACAACTTTGACAAAGTTAGTATTCAAGCATTAAACGACATAGAAATTATCGTCACATGTTAGGGTTTTAAAACGATGTTTGCATATCATATATCGTAGTAGCTACGACCTTGTTTGAAATCCAATACTTGAGTTAGTAGAGGCCGTTATTGACGGGCGGGGTTAGGTGTCCTTATGGGCTTCCTAACATGTACCCTCACCCCTTACTCAAAATCTATGGTTTGTGGATCCGTCTAAATACCATTGGATTACGAGAGTCATTCAAATCGAGTGATATAGGGTACAGGTCTTTATCTTTAATCACTCGTAGTCGATTGGCTTTATGCTTTTCGATGAAAGGTGTAAAGTTGACTTGAACGGTTCCAAGTTCCCATAAAACTTGGTGGCGACTCTAATTTGTCTTAATTCGATTCGAAAGAACCTCGAGTCGATAACGCCTAGTGTGGATCCCGCGGACGCAGTTCCCGAGGGCGTTGTCCACAACAAGAATCACATAAGGTTTCTTGATCGAATTTGATTGATGGAAGTCCTTCAACCAAATCCCATTTCTTTAGTTTATTCAACGTTGTTGAATTTATGTGAGCAAATCTTTTGTGCCAAAGACACGATCATCTGTCGTTACTTTCATGCATGTGAATGAATTAGTAGGAATACTATTTAAATCAATCATATAGACATTCCTTCTACGGTGTCCTTCAAGCACAACACTACTCGTTCCTTCAATTATTATTCGACAGGAATCTGAATGAAAGACAACTTTATTTCCTTTATCGCATAATTGAGAGATACTCAGTAAATTGTGCTTGAGACCACTAACAAGATAAACATCACTAATTGCATGAGAAGAGGATATTCCAACTTTACCAACACCGATGATCTTACCCTTCTTGTTATCACCAAATGTGACCTTACCTCCATCGAAGGGTTTGAGTGAAAGAAATAGATTTACATCTCCAGTCATGTGCCTTGAGCATCCACTATCAAGGTACCATAGGTTATTTTCTTTCACCTCAACCTCGTCTTCTTCTTCTGAATCGGAATCTCCTAGAAAGCAGCAGTAGGAGTCCACACTATCTTTATCATTATCTGAGAAGAGGTCGAGACTGACGTTGCTTAAGCATAGGTTAGCAACTTCTTCTTCTTCAGATGCTTCGTCATCCTCAGGGTCAAGATATCCCCAGCGTGATGTTATCATAACTTGCTTGAATTACTTCTTGGTGTTCTCCCGTTTTGCTTTGTCTTTGATTTTCTCCCATGTGGGACAGTCCTTAATCATATGACCGGATTCTCCACACTTGAAGCATCCTCTATTAGCAAACGTATTTTTTGACTCGGAAATTTTCTTATTAGAGAATTTGTTGTTATTATTTTTGAACGATTTTGCTTGCTTATTTCTGAAAATGCGTTTGTTGAACCGTTTAGCAAACAAGACCGTTTCGTCCTCTATTTCAACATCTTCTTCTTCTTCTTCTTTAGAAGAAGCTTGTAGAGCCATGCTCTTACTGTTACTGGCCTTGGCCTCATCGTCTTCCAGGACGAGTTCATGAGCCAAGAGAGCGCCAATAAGTTCTACATAAGGGAGAGAAGTGAGACCTCTGACTTCTTCCATAACCGTGACCTTGGGATGCCATTTCTTGGTTAAACTCCTAAGTACTTTTCTAGCAATATCCTCGGAGTTGAAAGTTTTACCAATATTTTTGAGCTCATTGACTATTGTAGAAAATTGTGATGACATGCTATCAAGTTATTCATTATTTTCCAATCTGAAAAGTTCGTATTTTTGAATCAGCAGGTCAATACGATATTTCCTTACAGCCGACGTTCCTTCATAGGCCAATTCAAGACCATCCCATATTTTCTTGGCCAAAGTGCAAGAAGAAAAACGATCGAATTCAGTCGATGTCATGCCGTTTTGTAACAGGCTTATCGCTTTCGAGTTTTTTCCAGCCTTCTTGTAATCAGCCTCAACATAGTCTTCTTCTTTTTTCTCATAGGTAGTGCCTTACGAAGATGCGACCAAAATTTTATTTGGTCCGTTCTTTATAATCGTCCAAAGCACTCCCAATCATGTCCTTTTATGTAGTGTGTCATCATGTTTTTCCAAAGTCCATAATTCTTCCCATCAAAGACGGGACACTTAAGATACTTGGAATCCATTTCACACGTGTAAGGCAGCGGAATAAAAATAAAATAAATAGATAAAAGATAGACGGATCTAGCCTCTTTGCGGTTAGGCAATCAAGAGCACGAGGCTCTGATACCAATTGAAGAGTCTATCACACCCGAAATACTCGAGAGGAGGGGGGGGGGTGAATTGAGTATTTAAAAATTATGCCTACTTTTTATTTTATATCAAGGTAATTAATTACTTAAAGTTTATTGATTAAACTTTAACTAATTAACTAAATGATTATTAACGTAATGAAATGACCGAAATGAAAGATGCAAGGACACACGATAATTGAAGTGGTTCAGATTCACACGTCGAAGCCTACGTCCACTATTCTCGATTAATAACTTTAGTACCTTACTCCGGATTACAAAATTATCAACCCAACTCGTATAGTTAACTCTAACTATAACTCGATTTGAATATCACTAGATATCTGATTTGACTATCTTAAGTTACTAAGAACGCACTTGATTGTTCTTCTGAGTGTTCACACAATTGAACGAGTAAGAACCAATATGAAGTACTATTATCTTATGACGTAATCTTAAGAAAGATAAGCAATTTAAAGAGCACGACTTTTCGCAATATTTTCAAAAACAAAACAATGAGACAATTAAGAATTAAACTCAAATATGTTTTGCAAGGATTGTTGTATTTCGAAAAGCTTGCTTAAATAAGGAATGATCAAGTGTATTTATAGTAGAAGAGAGAACTAGGGTTTGCACGAAACTCTAGGTTCCGTGAGATAGGCGGCAAGGATTACAAGAGATAAATCTTTATCTCTTTCCTAATGTAATCCAAGATATTATAGTTTTTGGTTAATAAGATAAAAGTAAATCTTATTTGTTTTCCAAAACTATATCTTTAAGAAGTTTAGATAAGCAAATAAACCAAATCATATTTATTAAGATAGGAAAATATCTTATATAAATATAAGCTAGATTTGATTTAGATAGTTTACTTATGCATAACAACTTCACACGCCCCAACGGTATTCAGCTCACGGCCGAAACCCTGGGCCCGTGCTCATCTTGGATAAAATATATCTTCTTGAATTAGGGTTAGGTTAAATAGACTAGCAAACCCTACGTAGCATGACGACCCATAAGTCGTTTTACTAACCAATAGAGATATGCAAGTTACCTACTATAACAACCCATATTTCAACTCTACTATATACACAAATGATTTCGAAATATGTTTAAAGAATTTTATCCTTTGAAAAATAATTTTAAAACTATTAAAATTGTGCTATTAAAATGCTACCTAAAGTTATAGTAGAAACAGCTATAACTTTAACGTTGGTAAGTAAAGTTATAGGTGAAATAGCTATAACTTTACCTTCCCAATATTCTTAACTTAAGATACCGTCATTAGATGAAGACCTATACTAACTAATCTTCCTGGAGGTCTTCAGTAAAGGATCTTCTCTTTATCTTGACCAAAAGCTCTTCATCTTGAGCTTTGTTAAAGACTTGATCTAGCCTTTTGCTTGAATGATCATCATGTGGGGTAATATCCGTATAAGACCCTTTAAATTTAGGACTATAACGTAAATTTAACATTCGAATATCGTCATAAAACATAAAAACAATAGAGAAACGATAAGGAACAAGAATTAACCTCGGGTCCTTTATAGTGCGGCGTAAAGAACAGAAATCAAACGAGATTCCCTCCTAATTGTTGCACCAAAGACTTGTCCGAGATATGCCCTTGTGCTAGATGGTGTTCTCTGATTGCCTTGCAATATTGAGAGAACTTGTTGTGAGGTTTTCGAGATGTGAGATCTAGGTTTCGAGAGAAACTGTCTCCAAAACCCTAGTTTTACGAAAATGAATTGTCTAGGTCACAAAAGGAGAGGAGCTCTCCTTTTGTGTGTTTCAACAAAACCGAGAGCCCTCATGGGGAAGTGGGCTTCCACGTCCTCTTACTTTTAGCTCGAGGTCCAGTTCGCCAAATGCTAAAATGTATATGACGGGTTTGTATTATAAACTGTCATCGGTTATCGGTTATTAATACATCGACTAATAACACGGATTAGTTGAAGTATTAATACATGTCCGACAAAGACAATATTGTATAATTAATATTCAATATACATTAATTAAATATAAATCGCTTATATTTAATTTTACGAATTAACCGTTAATTAAGCCTTTAGCCCATGATATTTAATCCGTATCAAATATAATATCTCAACATCATATTTTGACTAATTATTAGTCAAGTAACTCGGACTAACTGGTTAGTCAAATTTGGCATCTACATGACTGTATTTTCATACTGTCACATCTCTCAAACGTATCCTATAGGTGTGACTTTTAGGGACCAGTTGATCACCGCCATCTGTATGACAATAACGTCAAACTTATCTAGCAAGCCAACCGTTATTGATAAACGTGGATCAACTGATAATAATACCAAAAGTATGCCCTTTGATCCTTTTAGAGGTTTATAAGTCCTTGCACTAAATGTTAAGGACACCAACCCCAACAAGCTCCCACTTGTCCGTACAAGTGTATGTGCAATGACGTTATCCGCACTAACGGAGGACACAAGCTCCAACAAACTCCCACTTGTCCGTACAAGTGTATGTGCGATAACCGATTCTCATATTCATTTAAAATTTCTCCCACTCAATGTAAAACAATTTGCTGATCCGGATCCACAAAGGTCGTATTTTACAATCGATCTGTATCTAGAGTGGTTTCCCCGACTAGAGAGTAACTCAACTGATAAAACGAATCCGTATCCGAGCATGGCCATGCATTTCGATTCTGACTCCTCGAGTGGCCCTGAGAAATATCGAGTACCCGATAAAGGCTGAATATTTCCTTCAACTCGAACTCCTTCCGATCTAAGCACAGCACAAAGAAAATGACCCGAAAAAAAATCTACTTGGCCCCACATTACGGATGACCGTGAGAAAGAAACCAAAGTCACCCAAAATCTGCCTTAGTCTCAAGAGAAAATCGATAGTCAAAAGAATCGACTCTTAGGATCACCATGGAGGTCCAATCCACGACCGGGCACCGAATGTTATAAAACATTTAGGACTCCACGTCGATGTCACAATTGTGTCCTACGAAATATCCGTATAAATCGCCTCTGTGATTGGTCAGTCAACCGGTTGACTTATGGCTCGTTGAACCCACCATCAACCAACGTCACAAAATAATTGCCAGAGTTATCAGCTCATGTGGGCAATTAAGGACCGAAAAGATATAATGTTCGTTCAGTTCACTTTGTGGTGTTCAAAATTTGTCGTACAAATCCACATGAAAAACAAAATATATATAAAATATCAAAACGATGATGTCGTATAGAGTACAAGAGAGAATGAATCTGATCCATAAAAGAGTACTACAACTTAGGAACACGTTTAATTCCCATGGAATTAACATGCCCTTCATGCTTATCTTGTCGTAATGCTTTAGTGAGAGGATCTGCTATGTTATCATCTGTAGCAATCTTTTCTATCACTACTTCCTTTTGCTCCACGTAATCCCGGATTAGATGAGCTTTCCGTTGTACATGTCTAGACTTGTTGCTAGACTTTGGCTCCTTAGCTTGGAAGATGGCACCACTATTGTCGCAATAGATGGTGATCGGGTCATTCGAACTGGGTACTACTGAGAGCCCATGTAAGAATTGACGCATCCATATCGCTTCCTTTGTAGCTTCAGACGCGGCATAGTACTCGGACTCGGTCGTAGAATCTCTTTGTAACAGATTTGTTTCGAACTCTTCCACCGATCTGCAGCGCCATTAAGAGTAAAAACGAATCCGACGAGATTTCGAGTCATCTCGATCCGTTTGGAAGCTAGCATCTGCGAACTTAGGTTGCGCATAGCTTTTGATCGCCTCCATAAGTCAATGCCCAATCTTTAGTTCTCCGTAGGTACCTAAGAATGTTCTTGACACCACCAATGTGGTTCACCGGATGCTTTGTTGGAATCGACTTGTCATACTCAATGCATATGCCACGTCCGGACGTGTGCATATCATGGCATACATGATTGATCCTATTGCCGAGGCATAAGGAATCCGTGTCATGCGCTCTTTCTCTTCCGGTGTCTCGGTGCCGAGACTTGCTCAAATGCACCCCTGGAGCCATAGGAAGGAACCCCTTCTTGGAGTTAGTCATGCTGAATCTCTCTAGGACTTTGTCTATGTAAGACTCTGATCGAGAGATAACATCCGTCGTGATCTATCTCGATAGATACGAATGCCCAGAATTCTTTGTGCCTCTCTCCCGGATCTTTCATCCGAAATGGTTTTTCAACCATACTTTCACCGAAGTTAAGAGAGATATGTCATTCCCAATCAGGAGTATGTCGTCAACATACAATATTAGGAAGACAATCTTGCTCCCACTCGACTTGATATATAGACATGGTTCCTCGACAGATCAAGTAAATCCATTTTCTTTAATCACTTGGTCGAAAGGATGATTCCAACTCCTTGATGCTTGCTTAAGTCCATAAATGGAACGCTTAAGCTTGCACACTTTCTTAGGATGTGCTGGATCGATGAAACCTTCGGGTTGTACCATGTACAACTCTTCCTCCAAAAAACCGTTTAAGAAGGCGGTTTTCACGTCCATTTGCCAAATTTCATAGTCATGAAAAGCGGCAATCGCTAAGATAATCCGAATGGAACGCAAAGATGACTACGGGTGCGAAAATTTCATCGTAGTGCAAACCTGGCACTTGGGTGAAACCTTTAGCAACTAGTCGTGCTTTATAGATATCTTGTTGACCTTCCACAGAATGCTTTATCTTGTAAAGCCATTTGCATTGAAGGGGACGAACCTTAGCAGGTAAGTCAACAAGATCCCACACGTTGTTCTCATACATGGAGTCCATCTCGGATTGCATGGCCTCAAGCCATAGCTTTGAGTCAGAACTAGTCATGGCACCTTTATAGGTTGCGGGTTCACTACTCGTTAAGAGTAGAACGTCATCTATGTCATGTTCCTCGACCATACCAATGTATCATGCGGAGGAATAGAGACTCTTCCCGACCTCCTAGGTTCCTCAGGAATATTCACCGTAGCCGGGATTGAAGGAATCAGTTCCTCCAATGGTTGCTCGGTGTTTGGTTCTGGAATCTCCGACAGGTCGAAGGTTCTATCACTCTTTGCATTCTCAAGAAATTCCTTCTCTAAGAATGTCGCACTAGCCGCAACAAAAACACGTTGTTCGGTTGGCGAATAGAAGTAATGACCAAGTGTTCCTCTAGGATAACCTATAAAGTATGTCTTGACCGATCGCGGGCCGAGCTTATCCTCGTGTCTCCACTTGACATAAGCCTCGCAGCCCCAAACCCGTATAAAGGACAAGTTGGGGACCGTTCCCTTCCATAGTTCATATGGAGTCTTGTCAACAGCTTTAGACGGACTTCGGTTAAGTATTAGAGCGGCTGACATAAGAGCATAACCCCATAACGAGTCAGGCAACACGGTGTGACTCATCATGGATCGAACCATATCAAGTAGTGTTCGATTTCTCCGTTCGGACACTCCATTCAATTGAGGTGTTCCAGTGGAGTTAACGTAGGGCAATCCCACAATCCTTTAGGTGTTGATCAAACTCGTGAGAAAGATACTCGCCACCACGATCTGAACGTAGTGTTTTAATCTTTCTACCTAATAGGTTCTGCACCCTATTCTGGTATTCTTTGAATTTCTCAAAGGATTCACTTTTGTGCATCATTAAGTAGACATAGCCATATCTACTTAAATCGTCCGTGAAAGTGATGAAATACCTATAGCCTTCTCGTGCGGTGATTGACATAGGTCCACATACATCCGTGTGTATGAGTCCTAATAGGTCGGCCAGCGCATTCCAACACCTTTGAAGGAAATACGAGTCATCTTACCAATGAGACATGATTCACACGTGCCAAATGATTGAAAATCAAAGGCCGAGATAGCTCCATGTTTGATGAGCTGTTTTACGCGTTTCTCATTAATGTGTCCCACTACGGCGATTGCCATAGATACGTTTGATCTTTGTCACCAACCTTTAACTTTTTATTCGTTACGTGTAATATTTCGGTGGTCTGATCTAAAACATAAATTCCATTCATGGAGACTGCCTTGCCATAAATCATATCGTGTAAAGAGAAAATGCAAGTATTATTCTCTATTACAAATGAAAAACCAAGTTTATCAAGTGCGAAACCGAAATAATGTTTTTCGAAAGACTGGGTACATAATAGCAATCATATAATGATAACTCAAATCCGCTAGGAAGCTGGATCACATATGTTCCCCTCGAGACGGCAGCCACTCTTGCTCCATTCCCGACACGCAGGTCAACCTCACCCTTTACGAGAGGTTCGAGATTTCGGAGGCCCTGCACATGATTACACAGATGAGAACCACAACCAGTATCAAGTACCCAAGTTCCGTAACTTGCGTGGTTAATCTCAATCATATGAATAAAAGTAGAATAAGAAGACATACCAACAGGTTTAACGCGACCCGCTTTTATGTCCTCATGATAAACAGGACATGTGCGTCTCCAATGCCCAGTCTTGTGGCAGTGATGGCATTCCATGTTTTCATTCTTGCTCTTTGTCGTGCCTGATGAGGTGCTCGACTCACCAGGCCCACTCTTACCTGAACCCGACTTCTTGAACTTCGCCTTACCTACTGCTAGGTTTGCCTGAGCTTTGCCCTTACCCTTTCCCTTGTTTGTCACAACGAGAACATCCTGTTTCATGCTCCCACTGAACTTCATGTCCTTCTCGGTCTGTACGAGGAGGGAGTGCAGTTCATGGGGAGTTTTCTTCAAATCATTCATATAGTAATTCGCTCTAAATTGCGAATAACCATCGTGGAGTGAGTGAAGTATGCGGTCAATAACAATGTTCTCGCTGATCTTACAATCAAAGGTCTCCAGCTTCTCGACATTCTCAATCATGCTGAGAATGTGTGGGCTAACCGGTTGGCCCTTCTGGAGTCTCGCATCAAAGAAGCGAGTGGTATGCTCATAGGTCACGATTCTCGGTGCTTTCAAGAATTCCTTGGTGAGCGTGGTGAAAATCTTGTTTGCACCATGGGCTATGAAGCGTTTCTGCAAATTGGGTTCCATTGCAAAAATGAGTACGTTTTTAATCGCACCCGCTTCCATACGAAATCATTAAACTTGGTGATTTCAGCGACTCTAGCCGTGGGACCTGGGTTCGGCACGGATGGGCTCCAAGAGATATTTGAGCTTCCCGTCAGCGGCGGCATTCCGTAATGCCGCCTCCCGATCCGCGAAAGTTTGATCCATCATTCTTGATCGAGTAGACCGATTCATCCGATTCATGAAGATCCGAAGCCAGGACTCACGGTCCAATGCGGCACTTGGCATTGGGTTATCGAGAACCAGCCATTTGTTATTTGCGGTTTAATAAAACGTGATCTACACTTTGAAAAAGAAAGAAAAACAAAACGAAATAAGCAACTCATCGAGGTGATTTAAGTCTATTTTAAAAAATTCATTTTAAACATGTAGACTCTCGCACTTGCATAATTGATCTCCCTCAAGAATGATACAAGTGATCCCAAGACTCAATTTCTGTAAATTGATAAGCCAACTGTTTAGCTAATTCTTCGGTAAGAACTCTTGGTCGATAGATTTCCGTAAATCCTATCTATAGTCCACCACAGTCACAGGATCGTACGAGTGACCATAGTGTTGAGATAAAATAGGTCAATCGGTTCCAACTTACCCGACGTAGAAGGGGTCATATTATGCCTACCGACGAAGAAGGGACTCATTGGAGTTTGACCTATAAAGACCGTTCTCAATTTTTGTTTATACGAGGAAGATCCCATCAACTAAATTATAATTCATATTAAGTGAACGAATAACTAGCGTCTGCGTGAATGAATTAATTTGGGTGATGGCTTATAAAATCGTGTGACATACGAATGTCAAAGAAAACTAACTCGTGACCTCTATATGTGTCAGTTTTCATGCAATTATTAGGTGGTTTGGTTTTTAGGCGGAATATGATGCATATAATCGTTACGGAAAAATAAATAATTGAATGCAATACGTAAATAAAATTTCCTAGTGTGGCCTATCCTAATAAAAAGAACAAAATACAACTTTGGAATCCACCGTTGGACCCAAGAAGCTTGTCTTGTTGTTCCATCTTGATCCAGGTAGCGGGAGTGAGCATCTGGTCTCCGTCTTTGGTCTTCTCAAAAATTACAATTAAAATTACAAAATATAAACCTAATTACATTCTAATAAAAAACTGTAATTACAAGTGAAAAATCCAAAACGGAGATACGAGATCTCAAAATACAACCAAGACCGTGTTCCATCATTACGGTAACACGTTCTACTAAGGCCACACTAAGTTACAACTGATTGCAAAATAAATAAATAAATACGTAATAAGAGGCATTCACAAGCATTCAAAATTAACGATAAATAAAATGCATCAACTAAAAACAAATTCATTCGTGACATAACTCCGTAATTATGTTAAATTTATCCAAACCACCTTTTAATGATTAAAATTCATGTGATAAAACCGCTTCTATCATTTAATTTTAATCCAATACAGTCCGTTACTTTAAATACGCTTTAAAATAACTTAATGGTACGTGTGTGAACCGTTTCACAATCATAGCGAGTGTACAATATCCGTATAATGTACATTTTGTAGCCAAAAGAAAATTTAAAGCAAAAAGAATAAATTTTCAAAGCTGTCAAAACAGAAATCCCTCGATCCAGGGACACAGGTGCTCGATCGAGGAACGAAAGGGCTCGATCGATCAATCGCAAGTCGATCGAGAGGTGTGCTAATCAGAAGTACTCGATCGACAAAACGGTAGTCGATCGAGGACTTATATCAAGACATCTTGCTCGATCGAGTACGAGGACTTCTCGATCGAGCAAAGGGGGTTTAAAGCGCAGGTCGATCGATCGAGTACAAAGGGACTCGATCGAGTAAAAACGTGTCAGAAAAACCATTCGATCGACTAAAAACATGCTCGATCGAGGGAAAAAGTTTCTGGAAAACATGAAACCCTCGTGAAAACAGTTTGACAAAACAAAATTAATTGTAATTTTGATCAAAAACGCATCAAAAACAATTTAACAATTGACAAAACTTGACATGTTGCTGTAATCTCCGTATAAAACAACAATATGCATAAAAACAAATCGAAAACAAGATGATAAAACCGTGTAAAACATGTCACGGTTTCAACAAGAACAAAAACCGAATCAGCCGTGTATACATGGCACGGAATTCGAGACATAACAATCGTTTCAAAATCGGTTTTATGAAAAACACATGGAAAAATTTACGTGGCCTCGCTCTGATACCACTTGTGGGGTAATATCCGTATAAGACCCTTTAAATTTAGGACTATAACGTAAATTTAACATGCGAATATCGTCATAAAACATAAAAACAATAGAGAAACGATAAGGAACAAGAATTAACCTCGGGTCCTTTATAGTGCGGCGTAAAGAACAGAAATCAAACGAGATTCCCTCCTAATTGTTGCACCCAAGACTTGTCCGAGATATGCCCTTGTGCTAGATGGTGTTCTCCGATTGCCTTGCAATATTGAGAGAACTTGTTGTGAGGTTTTCGAGATGTGAGATCTAGGTTTCGTAGAGAAACTGTCTCCAAAACCCTAGTTTTCTCAGAAAATGAATTGTCTAGGTCACAAAAGGAGAGGAGCTCTCCTTTTGTGTGTTTCGGCCAAAACCGAGAGCCCTCATGGGGAAGTGGGCTTCCACTTCCACTCTTATTTTAGCTCGAGGTCCAGTTCGCAAATGCTAAAATGTATATGACGGGTTTGTATTATAAATCATCATCGGTTATCGGTTATTAATACATCGACTAATAACACGGATTAGTTGAAGTATTAATATATGTCCGACAAAGACAATATTGTATAATTAATATTCAATATACATTAATTAAATATAAATCGCTTATATTTAATTTTACGAATTAACTGGTTAATTTTCCTTTAGCCCATGATATTTAATCCGTATCAAATATAATATCTCAACATCATATTTTGACTAATTATTAGTCAAGTAACTCGGACTAACTGGTTAGTCAAATTTGGCATCTACATGACTGTATTTTCATACTGTCACATCTCTCAAACGTATCCTATAGGTGTGGCTTTTAGGGACCAGTTGATCACCGCCATCTGTATGACAATAACGTCAAACTTATCTAGCAAGCCAACCGTTATTGATAAACGTGGATCAACTGATAATAATACCAAAAGTATGCCCTTTGATCCTTTTAGAGGTTTATAAGTCCTTGCACTAACTGTTAAGGACACCAACCCCAACACATCATACTTGAAACTTATTACAGTTGCTTATGATGCTTTGAGAATCTTCAATGTTATAGCTCAAGCTTCTATAACATTACTTGAATGATGCCTCACAAATCTTCAATGTTATAGCTAAGAATGCTATAACATTACTTGTTAACTTGTAAACCTAAGTTAATCTAACAAAGACTAAACAAACAATTACGAGCAATAGTTTACATAAAACGAGGCACATACTTGTCATTATCAAAACTTAATCATATATCTATATGGTCCAACAATTGCTATTGTTTATAATTGCAACAGTTGCTGCCACATGTGGGATGCTCACAATATGAAAATCCTCCAAAGTATTAATCGAAATGATATGACTTTTGATGTAACAGAGCAAGAATAACCTATTTACTGTTAAGGCATTGAAGCGAACTACGGCAAAGCTTCACTCAAATTTTGGCATCGCATAAGGATTAACCCAACCCAGCAACATGTTGAAGTTTTCGTCAGATTTTGATGCTGGTGTGTGACTAAAAAAACGACTGCAAGGAAAGAGATTCAATTTCGTCGTTGAAAATAATTAGAAAACTTGATTTGACACCATGTTAGTTTAATCTTGGTGGTCATTAGTACATAATCCTCATTATAATTTATCTTAAGCATGGATGTTTAAAGATGGGTAGTTAGACGGAGATGTAGCTCACAGAATTAAAGCGGGATGGTTGAAATGGAAGAGTGGTTCAGGGTTTCTATGCGATAAAGATATGCCCCAAAGATTAAAAGGAAAATTTTATCGCACGACAATTAGACCTGCCTTACTTTACGGTTCCGAGTGTTGGGCCGTGAAACATTGTCACATTCAAAAGATGAGTGTGGCGGAGATGCGCATGTTGAGGTGGATGTGCGGACATACAAGGAAAGACCGGTTAAGGAATGAGGTGATTTGGGAAAAGGTAAAAGTGGCGCCAGTAGAGGACAAGATGATGGAAAACCGACTAAGATGGTTTGGCCATGTGAGAAGGAGACCTATGGACGCACCAGTTAGGAGGCTGGAGACTTGGAGAACAGAAAAGGTCCCTAGAGGTAGAGGAAGACCGAGACAGACATGGTTGAGAGTGATAGAGCACGATATGGGATTTCTGGGGCTTGAGGAGAGTATGGTGACAGACAAGGCACAATGGAGGGAAAGGATACATGTGGATTTTTAGTATTTGATGTTTTTTTTTTTGACATATTTAGTTTTTTTTTATTTAATTTAAAGAAATTAAATTATTTATTCTTCGCTCCTTTATTACACTTTTTTACCAACCACTTTCTTATAGATTTTACTTGGTTCATTCAGGATCCTTAATTCTATTTCGGTTTTTAAAAATCGTTTTAATCTTTTCTCTCGATTTAAATTTTAAGTTTTTATAAAAGAAATCCGGAATTCGATTTTAAAACCCCTAAGTTTACCTTAACTTTGCATTACATTTTCGTTCTTCTTTTTTGTTTTTCATTTTCCCTTTTTTTATTCGCACTTTGAGGCGTGCGTTCACCCATGGACGGTTTGAAAGAATGATTCATGTCAGCCGACCCCAAATCATTTTTGGATTAGGGCTCTGATGTTGTTGTTGTTGTTGTAAGCCTGGATGTTTAATGTTACGAGAATGATGAACTTTGGCCTTTTATTTAATGCATGCTTCTCTAAATTGCTTTCAGCAAAGATCTGTTCTGATTTCTCCGTTCCTCTATCTACTTATTACTCCGTATCTGCCTATTCGCAGTTTCTTTTCCTTTCCCAAGTCTTCTATAAAACCGTTTTATCATGACACCAGCCAGGTTCTCATAATAATTCAATATTTTTCCTTATTTATGAGTAATTGAGCAGCTTATAATTGAATCAATGTCTACAAACATTTATGCTCGTTTTTGGGCGTGCACATAAATATGGATCTATCGTCATTAATCATTAGTTTGAAGGTAAGAATCTTATCAGATGGACTGATGAAACATGAAATGCACTTTTATTTGGTAATATTCTGTTTCAAATCAAACATTCAAGATTCAGTTTTGATTTACCATGTAACATCATTACCTTGTGTCCTTGTTAACAATAATGTAAAATGATTTCAGCCATCTTCATAGTTTTGGTAATATCAATCATACTTGGTTCGAACTGCGACATTACAATTGACTGCTAATTTTACTTTTGAACATCAAATAGACGAATGATTGTCAATAAGTTAAAAAAAACAATAAACTCTATTATGGTTGTTTAGGTATTTTTACCCAAGTCGATTGATTAGGGTCAATGTAGTCTTTATTCGTTGGTTGATTGTATGGTCGATCGTTCGTACGTCAATAAGTAAATAGAAAAATAAAGTGCGTAATGTAAATTAACACGTGAGATTTGGCGACGCGGAAAACCCGATGTTGGAACAACCGCGGGAGGGACGGTACCCTGCCAAGTATTGCACTATATGAATAGGAGGATGATTACAATTATAGCATGAAGCTAATCTTGCTGGCCCCTGATGTCAGGCCTGCATGATCTTGACCGAACGTATATTATATGTCGTGATGTGGTCTTGAATATGGATGTATGAATACGGGGTGTTGAATGAATGCCTTCTTGATTTGCTCCTTTCGCTATTTATAGGGTAAAAACCCTAGATATATCCTACCTCGAATATGGAAAGTGAATATAATTTCCATAAGGACTCTTTCAAAATTCGGACGCCTTTCCCAATTCTCCCTGATCTACCTAACTTCTCGCTAACTTCTCCCTAACTCCTCTTTCCTTAATCCAGGCCCCTTCTATAAGGGGCTCCTGTTCTCTCTTGAGTTCGTTTCCTCATTCTCTAACCGCGGGCTTCCTTCCTCCTTATCACTCCTTCCATAGCTTTTATTTTATTAAGTGGGCCTTCTTTGTTGTGCTATTTTTAGCCCAAACAGTTTGCCCCAAATTTCTTGGGAAGTACGCTTTCAAGCATCGAGCAAGGAATTTACGTGACCAAATGCTAAAACCCTAAGATGTCTTTTACACTCCTTCCCATGCAATCCATCATTTCAGCCGCCCTATTCCTCTTTTCTCGCAAACAACCCCCTCTCTCCTGTTTATAACTCCAACGTCCATCTTCCACTTTCATTAATCCCAAATCATTTCAAAAAATACTCCTCTCTCTTAAACCCTCAACCCTCCTTTCCCTTTGTTCTTCGCCGGCTTCACTGTTCCTCTTCTTCCGTTTCCTTCATCAGGTAATCCCTCCTCCTTCCTTCTTTAATTTTCATTTTTCTCTCTCCACCATGGGTAAAACTCGAGAATCTTCATCAACCTCCACACCCTCCGACCGTAATCTTGACCCAACTCCTTCTCGGGGACTTTTTAACCATCCCCACGACTGTGATTCTGCTTTAACTCCGGCCGACATTCCCACGATCAAGAATCTGCTTGGTCTTGGTGACGGGGTGGATATCGCCATCCCTGAACCGGGGCAAAAAGATGACGCCCTCCGTCCAGGGTGGGTTAGTTTTTACCTGTACCCATTTAGATATGGCCTCCGTTTTCCTTTCCCTAAACTCATTCAAGACTTCATCTTCACCAATAACTTTGCCATGACGTAAATTTCTGCTGCCATTTGGAGGGTTATTCTCTATTCTCTGGCCGCTGGTCAGTACACTGGTAAACATGTCACTCTGGGTGATCTAGCCCATATGTACAGCATCAGATCCCTGGGCAGGGGTCAGTTCTCATTCCGGGGCCATGGAGAGGCTCCCTTCAAACATGCCTCTCCCTTCAAACATGCATCCAAATCCCATGATGAGAAATGGTTTGAGGACTTCTTCTACGTGAGGAAGGACTCCATCCAGCCTCCTGCTGATTATATTTTCGAGAAATGGGTTCTAACTTCGAGTAAGTAGCCTTCCTGTCACCTGATTTATTTTATCTTGCTACTAACTAGCTTACTTCATCGTCTTCGTGCAGGCCCCCGTGACCTTATCCGTGTTGGTGCCAAGATCCCTGCCCGCAGCAAATTGTTCAACATTTCTGAATCTGAGAGAAAGTTTCCAGATCTGCTTCCTGATTTTTCACCTGCTTCCTCCTCCAATCCTCCTCAGTCAGCTCACAGTATGTCTTTTGGTAAGGCTTCTACAACTGCTTTCATTTGCATGTTGTTTCTTCTTGATGTTTTAAGCATTCTCAAATGCCGAGGCTATGTATGCTTGCATAGGTTCAAAAGTTGATCGGTTGAAATCATCCTCCAAAGTGCCAAAAGAAACAAACCTTCCGCCCCGATGTGGCCTCTCGCCTCCAAGAGGAATGCTCCCCGCCGCTCCTTCCGAATCCTCCCACAGTTTCCAGTTCTGCTGTACGTGAACCCTTGGAGGTCGACCCGTTATCTCGCGATCCGCCTACTCCTCCTGCTAGTCCTCGTGCTACGTCTAGTGGAGGCATCATTGCTCATTTCCCATAGGGCTTTGGGAATGTGGACAAGGTGCCGTATTGGCCGGAGATTGACCAGCTGCTCTCCCCCCTGTTGAGGAGACGTTCTCAGAGTTCTCCCCAGAGGAGATGGCTGAGAATGACGTGCACAATGCCTTCATGGTAAATATTCTTCGTCCTTTATCCGTTTGTCTTTTCTTGCTTAGATTTCATATCTCGACTTCCTTGCTGACTTCTGAATTTTCCGCCCTTTAGACTCTTGATCGACTCTATAATAGGAAGATGATCAACATAGTGCGACCATTAGCCGTGCTACAGCCGGCAAGAACCAGGAGCCGAGGGGGACTATTGTCGATCTCGCGCAACAATGGGGTGATTTGAAGGAGCGAGTGGTGGAGTCAAGACCGAGCTTCTTGTCACCAAGAAGAAGTCAAGGAGGGGGCGATCACCGGCGCGTACTCAGATGGTATGCAACACTTTCTCTGACTCCCTCAAGCGCTCTGATGAGAAGATCAGTGAGCTGATCTCCCTGGCCACCAACGTTGTTGCCTATGCTACCTGGCGGGGAAAGATCAGCGGGATGTGTGCTTCCCTCGAGGAGGCTCCTACCCAGCAGGCTATTGAGGAAGAGGGGAAGCAGCTGGAGATGCTCTACCCTACCCAACCTGATCTGAGTGTGCTGATGCCTGAAGTTGGGGAGGTGAATTCTCCTGCACTAGCTAAGCAAGCTGCTGGGGACGAAGCTGGAATGTCCCAGGATGCTACTGACAAAGCTCAGGGAGCTATGGCGGTTGACGATGCACAGGCTGGTACGGTACCTGAAACGGGAGGTCAGCTGGCAGAGGAGATGCCAGAGGTGGAGGTCATTAATGTGACCGATAATTAAATATTTTTATGTTTTGATGAACTTTTTGGTGGTCTGGCCCAGAGGTGGCAGACCTTATAATTTTTAAAACTCTTTCTATGGTTGCTCCGCCAAGGTGGCGGTTAAACTTTGGGCCGTATTTTGGCCATATTTGGAATGCCCCTTGTCATAGTTTGGCAAGGCTTTAGCTTACATATCGTGTGCTTGTTGTTTATTTTCCCTATTTTTGGGAAATTTGCCGTGTTAGCCTGTTTGACTGATTTAGGCGAGTCCTGTGATCCTGAGAAGGCTGACGTTCTGACTCAGCTAGCTGCCATGTCAGCCTGATGGCTGATTTAGGCATAAGACGCAATGTAAGGAGGAGTGGCCGTGTCAGCCTAGGAGGCTGATTTAGACCAGCCTGGTCAGCCTGAAAAGGCTAAGCTAGCTGCCGTGTCAGCCGAATGGCTGATTTAGGCGTATGCCACAGTTTTGGACTACTTCACCATGTTCATGACGCAAGGTGTGTTCATCTCGTTTAAAGCCGACAGGGGCGTCATTGAGGCAAGTTTATCGTCATTCTAGGACCGATGGAGACGCTGCAGGATTCTGGTAGCGTAGATATCCCTACGTTCCATGTTCGTGTGCATGCATGCTGGGGCGCTGATTAATTGCGATTAGTGCAAGCTACGTCCAGGGGGTGGTATCAGGGGTAGCTGGATAAGCGTATTCAGCTGTCAACCAGGCTCCCTTTCGTATGTTCCACAGTCCGCCTGGTGAGGGTGCTCCTTGTGGAGAAAATAGGTTAGGCATGTTGGAGTTCCGTGTGCCTTGTCACCCCGCGTTGGCAGTTGACAGTCATGCTAGACATCCTTTCAAAGTACCATAGATACCAGAATTCAAAGTGGTGTACTTAGAGAAGCTTGAAAATAAGAAAATCTATTAAAATGATGTGAAGTACCTGTCGCCATCTCATGGGGTACCATAGCAATTGTGGTCCCCGTGACGCCGCTGCACCACACCATCTAATAGTAGTTTAAAGTCTTAAAAATAACTAGAGACACCAGAAATAAAGTGAAATTGGCAGTATGCCTACTACCGGATTTTTATTTTAATTTTTTTTAAAAGGTGGTTCGGCTTTTCATAGTACATCATTCTGAAAGCTAGAGTCTAGTTATTATTAAAAGTAATATCTCTTCAGGTGAAGTATGTTCCATGGGCGATGTATGATTTGACCGTCCATAGTCATCAGTCCGTATGCACCATGGCCAACAACTCCTTCTACCTAGTATGGTCCTTCCCATTTGTAGGCGAATTTGCCTGCTTTTCGATTCTTAGTGTTTTGAAACACCTCTCGAAGGACCAGGTCTCCTACCTCCAGGAGCCTGAATTTCACATTCTTGTTATAACTCCTAGCCACAGACTGTTTGTAGGCAGCAAGACGGATTTTTGTGCTTGCTCGCAGCTCATCAATTGTGTCCAGGCTTCTGGTCATCTATGTATTGTTCAGTTCCCCTGTCATATTTTCAAACCTCTGAGTGGGAACTAGAACTTCGACGGATGATCGCTTCGCGCCAAACACCAGGCAAGGGTGTTTGACCTGTTGCTATCTTTGGTGTCGTTCTGTCTGACCATAACACCAGTGGCAATTCATCTGCCCACTTTCCTCCTAACTTCTGTAACCTCCTTCTCAGATTGTCCATGATGATTTTGTTGCTGGATTCAGCTTGCCCGTTGGACTTTGGAGTCCTAGGTGCTAAATTTTTTAAGGTGATGTTCCACCTGGAGCAGTATCCCTCGATATCGTTTGAGATGAATTGTGAGCCATTGTCACATATAATTTCTGATGGTATACCAAATCTGCAAATGATGTTTCGTTTTATAAACGAAATGACCTGTTTATCCTTTACCTCCGTGAATGCTTCTACCTCTATCCACTTGGAGAAGTAATCTGTCATTTCTAACATCTAGGTTCTATTTCCAGTGGCCCATGGTAGAGGTCCTACTATATCCATGCCCCACACCATGAATGGCCAAGGAGAAATAATAGGGTGCAGGGGCTCTGCTGGCTGATGGATCATTGGTGCTGAGCGCTGGCAGGCGTCACATTTTCGTGCGTATTCTGCTGCATCTGCCTTAATTGTAGGCCAATAGTATCCCTGTCTGAGGGCTTTATTTGCCAGACACCTGCCCCCTGCATGGTTTCCACATTCGCCGCTGTGGAGAGCATGCAACACAGTCTGTGCTTCTTCCTTGTCCAGGCACCGTAGGTAGGGGCCTGCTAGCGATTTTCTGAATAATATATCATCAATAAGTATAAATCTAGAGGCCCTTACTCTGAAAGCTCTTACTTCCTTCTTGACATCTGGTAGCCTGTTATGGCGCAGCCAGTCTAGGTATGGTGTGTGCCAGTCGCTTGCTTGATCGGCTATTTGGTCAGGTGTCTGCCTGTTTGGCCAGGTGTCTGCCTGTTTGGCTGGGAGTTCTCACCTTCCTCTGTAACTGCTTGGATTTCTTTCTCGCTCTGTGGATCCTCCAGTTCACCTATGTCTATTTCATCCGTCTTCTAAATAGAGGGTTTCAGCATGTGTGCTATTGGATTGCTGGCTAGCTCTGTTGGTTTGAATGTTGCCCCCAAAGTTGCTAAGGCGTCTGCCTCCACATTCTGATCTCTGGGGATCTGCTTAAGCTTTCAAGTTTCGAATTTCTATTTTAATTCCTTTGCTACTTTTAGGTATGCAATCATCTTCGAATCTCTGGCTATAAACTCATCATTCACGTGGTTGACTATTAATAGAGAGTCACTGGATATGAGCAGGTGCCTGACCCTTAACTCCAAAGCTAGCTTTATTCCTAATATCAAGGCCTCATACTCTGTTTCTTTGTTGGTTGCCTTGAATTTGCATCTTACTGATTGCGCTATCAGGTCTCCCTGTGGTGACCGTAGGATTAATCCTACGCCTGCCCCCCTTTGGTTGGAGGCCCCGTCAATATGCATCAGTCAGACTTCTGTCTCCTTGCTTCCTTCTAAGGTGAGGATCTATGTATCGCCGGATTACGGATGGCGGGATCAAGTCCGATACGGGTCGGCTAGCGCTTGTGATTTGATTGCTGTTCTGGGGTCATATTGAATGTTGTACCCATTGAGGTGTACGAACCATTTCGACATTCTGCCTGACAGTTCAGGCTTCCTCATGATAGCTTTTAGAGGGTAGTTGGTAACGACATGTATGATGTGGGACTCAAAATAGGGGCGCAGTTTGCGAGACGCTACTACCAATGCTAGTACTAACTTTTCAAGAGATGTGTACCTGGTCTCTGCCGGCAGCAGACACTTGCTCACGTAGTATACGGCTTCCGCGCTTCTTTTTGCTCTCGACCAGATGGACTCACTCGCCATTTCTGTGACGGCTAGGTATATGAATAATGGTTCTCCTGGCTTTGGCTTTGACAGCAGCGGTGGGCTGCTGAGGGAGTGCTTCAACTCTCTGAAGGCTTGCTCGTGCTCAGAGGTCCATTCAAACTTCTGGCTTTTCCTTAGTACGTCGTAAAACAGCCTGCATTTATCCGAAGATCTTGAAATGAACCTGTTCAGGGCTGCTACCTTTCCAGCTAGTCTTTGAACATCTTTAGGCTTCTCAGGTGACTCCAACTGCAAGACGGCTTTGATCTGCTCGTTGCTGGCCTCTATTCCTCTTTGAGTTACGATATAGCCCAAGAATTTTCCAGAAGATACTCCGAAGGTGCATTTAGATGGGTTTAGCTTCATTTTGTATTCCCTGAGGGTGCTGAATGTTTCGCTTGTGTGTCTTTGCATGTGATCTTTGGCCTTCTCTGATTTCACCACCATGTCATTAATATATACCTCCATTGTTCTTCCTATCTATTCTTTGAACATTCGTTTAACCAGCCTTTGATATGTGGAGCCTGCATTCTTTAGGCCGAATGGCATGACGTTGTAGCAATATATTCCTCTTTCAGACATAAATGCCGTCTTCTCTTGATCTGCAGGATCCATCTTGATCTGATTGTATCCACTCCATGCGTCCAGGAATGTTAACATCTCGTGTCCAGCTGTTGCCTCCACCATTGCATCAATATGAGGCAGCGGGAATGGATCTTTAGGGCATGCTTTGTTGAGATCGGTGAAGTCCACACATACTCTCCACTTCCCATTCTTCTTAGGCACCACCACTACGTTAGACAGCCATTCTGGATATTTTACTTCTCTTATTTTATTCGCTGCCAGCAGGCTATCTACTTCCTGGTTGATCACCTTATTTCTCTCCGCTGCAAACTTTCTTCTTCTCTGTTGGACGGGCTTACACTTTGGGTCCACGCTAAGCTTATGTGTTATGATGGACGGATCTATTTCTATCATGTCATCGTGTGACCATGCAAAACAATCCATGTTATCCTGTAAGAACTTGACTAGTTGCTGTCTTAAGCTTCCTGTGCATCCTGCTCCAATGAGCACGGTTCGTTCTGGGTGCAGCTTATCCAGGTTGATTTGATCCACTCTTCTTCTCGCTTGAGGTTCGATGTATTCGTCCCGGATAGGTCGTCAGTAATTGCTATGCGGGGGAGGGGGGTCACGGTGCACTTGAGTGCCTTCTTATAGCAGCCTCTAGCTTCCTCCTGATCTCCTCTTAATGTTTCTACTCCCCATAGTGTGGGGAATTTTATGCACCGGTGGTATGTTGAGAGGACTGCCTTCATCTGGTGCAACCATGGTCTTCCCAAGATGACGTTGTAAGTAGAGGGGCCATCTATAACTAGGTACCTGACCTGCTTGTTGACTCCTCCCACATAGGTTGGGATGACTATCTCCCTAGCGAGCCGGGTCGTTTCTCCACCAAGCCTACTAGCGGAATAGTCTTCTTCTGTAAATCCTTCTCGCTGAATCCCATGTTTTCTATAGTTTTCAGCATGATTAAGTTGACCGAGCTTCCTGTACTTACCAAGACCTTTCTAACTGTGCAATTAGCCATTGATAAGGTGATAATAAGTGCGTCATGATGTTCTCGCTCATCGTATGTATCTCCTTCATCAAACCTGACTGCTGGCAGGTCACTCTGAAAAATTCTACACGAATTGGCTGGCCTATCTCCTTTGGTCTCTGTAGCACGTCTTTCAGCTTCTGAATATGTCAGCCCGCTTAAGTCTGAGCCGCCTATTATCACGTTTATGATTTTGGTGCGTGTGGGTGGGTCTGCCGGTTTGGCGGAGCCTACCTTATCTTACTGCTTGCCCCCACGTGGTAATAGGTGGCTCAGCTTTCCTTGTTCATATAGGCGCTTGATCTCTCTTCGTAATGTATAGCAATCCTCAGTGTTGTGCCTAATATCCCGGTGGAACTCGCACTTCCTCTTGCTGTCCTTTATCCATGCTTGCTCTCCTACTGGTGGGTTAGGCCACCTGACTCCATCTCCCATCTCCCCGAGTGCCTTCAACATTCCTCCGATACCTGTAGTGAATCCGTATTCTGCCAGAGTGGGGAGTAGCTGATTTTCCTCGATTCTGTTGACTCCCCTCCCATATGGTCTGTATCTCTCATCCTTCTTGCTGGTGGTTTGCTTTCTTCCTGATTTCTCTACGGCTGAGGTACTAGAGATACTAGGCGCGCTTAGTAAGCTGGCTCTGGCTAAGACATCTTCCTCCAACCTGATTGCGGCAGCTGCCTTCTCCTGTACCGCCTCGAAACTATGGCATGGATGCATGGTTAACTGCTTATATAGGTCAGAGTCGTGGTGGAGGCCTCTTCTGAAGGCTTATACTGTTGTTGAGACATCACACTCTCGTACTGCCACCTTCTCATTGTTGAACCTAGTATTGTATTCTCCAATGCTCTCTCCCCGCCCTTTACTGGACGATTCAAGATCTGATCTCCCGTGTGCTTCGTGGTTTTCTCGCTCGCTTGAACTCAGAGTAAATGCATTCACCAATTCAGCAAATGTATTCTGATTTGAAATTGAATGTTTTAAGTCAAGTTCCTCAACGTGTTCCTAGCGTTCACCTTAAGCTTTTTTCAGTTCAAGTTCCTCAACGTGTTCTGATTTGAAATTGAATGTTTTACCGAGTCTAAGTTGCGGAACCTTGCCGTTTCGAATGTCCTTTGATCTGTCAAAGGCAACATCCATTTGCACTAAAACAAATTCACGAAAACACCCTGAACTACGAGCATGGTTTGATTTCACCTCTTCAGGTGGATATGCAGGCAGTTCCTTTTATGCATGAGGGATACAACCACAAAACCCAATCAAATTTACAGAACATTTTGATCTACGATCATGGTTTGATTTCATCTCTCCAGGTGGATACGTAGGCAGTCCTTTCCTACACAGGAAGGATACAACTATCCTCATAATAAAAAAAACCCACATACAAAAAAACATCCCCATAAAAAAAAGAAAAGGGAACAACATTCCCTTTTCCCCACAAAAAATACCAAAAATAAGCCTTTCTCCCTTCCTCCCAAAAAATCCCACTTTCCCAAGTGCAAATGTTTAGGACGATTCAAATCGAATTGCCTTTACAAAATGGATGGAAGAAACAAGCGTTCACAATTTTTGACACAAGCAATCCTCTTATTTAATTAATAATGGGAGGGATTACAATTCCAACAACAAATAAAAGCTCGACGAGTCTACAACTTGTCAAAGCTAAGGTGTCGACTAAAACACCTCACATAATAAAACTAGCACAAAACACACAAAACATAGCTAGTACAACATAATAAAAACTCACAACAATAATACAACAGTTGTAATAAAGTGGGTAATGGAGGTCTTCACTCTTCCATTCTACCCTTGCATTTTCCCTCGGGGTACATCTTCCCCTTGTTCTTCATGTTGGCCCGCCTAGCATGGATTTCCTTTTCAGAACGGATCCTCAACGGATCTACAACGGCAACGACCTCCGGTCTAGTGCAAGACCCCATGTTCGGCCCGAAATGAGCCCATGCACGGCCCACCACATTTTTGGGATCCAAGCTTCTCCTCTTTGGTGGTCTCATCACATCGGGGCTAGCTCCATCAACATAATCCTCAAAGAAGGCACGGTTGGCCTTGCCAACCTCTCGATACTTCAAGTCGACAGCCTCGTCCTAACGGAATTTGCACCTCTCTTCCAAGGACGAAGCTCTTGACCACTTGACATAAGCGGGAGACACCCATGTCGTGGCAACGGGGTCTAGTACCTCCCAAAGCGGCCGAGTGGCCTACCATCTTTCAAAGACCTCCACAAGCTCGGAGTTCCGGAAAACATTCTCTTGGACAAGGGTATCTTGAGCGGGCACCTTTTGTTGACGCCCCATTTGCCTCATGAGTCTCACGGGATAGATGAAGGAAGCAACCTTCAAACCCACCACCATCAAAGAACAAGGACTAGCACCCGAAGCGGGTAACCCCGTGAAGGACCTCAAGTGCCACCATGGCACCACCCAACGGATATGAGGACCACCCTCCTCCGCCAATCTTGCGACCAAATAAGCCTCGGTGGAAGGAAAGCTATCCGGGTACAAATTCTTCCTCATTGGAAAGTGACGGAATTAATAAGAAGAAGAATCAACCGGAGGCTATACATACCTTAGCCTCTCCAATAGCCACACTTGGAGGATCCTTGGGGACCCAAATGAAGGAGCCTCTCTAAAAGAGCCTTCCTTGTCCAAAGCTTGGATGATCTCGCCAGGCACCAACCATGATGGATCTCTACCATGCTCCATTTGCTCAACCACATGAACAAGGGTCATGCTACCATAGCATTTCGGCCCCTCCTTCTTCAAAGCATCAACAAAGAGGTACACGTGGATAAGGCAAAAGGCAAGAGCCCTTCTCCTAGCCACCTCCGAAACATTGACGTCTAATCGGTTTGAAAAGATGTTGATAAGAGCCAACATGTCCACACCATGCGGAGCAAGAAGGAAGTTGACTTGACTTATCAACAAGCCCAACATTGAACGAAATTTATCCTTGTAGCACAACCGGGTCGGAGGAAGCACCGGAACACAACCCGACCACCCACCAATGGCTCCAACTTCTTCGGCAAGAGGGAAAATTTCACCTTTCGGGAAAACGAAAACATGGTGTTTCGAATCCCAAAACCGAGAACATGCTTCGAGAAATGAGGATTGCACCTCGACTTGACGGAGCACCAACAATTGACCAACTCCCATGCAAATAAGTTGATACTTTTCGGGAGGCGACAAATCTCGGCACCATTGTCGCAACGCATTCTCAAAGGCATCCATGAAATATTTTTGTGGAAGAAGAAGAAGAGGTTTTATAGAGATGTTTTTGTGTTTCGGATGATGAAACAATGAAGCACAAACATCACTATTTATACAAAAACAATCAACGCATTTTTTAGAAAAAAGGGGGAGCTAGCTACCATCGCCAGGCCGCTCGCGCCTCTTTAGGCTTTCTCCCAGGATTTCCGCTTTGACTTGTCTCCTTCAAGTTGTGTTTTCTCCTGACACCTCAAACCTCCCGCCAGAACGCTCGCGCCTCTTCGGGATGATCCAGACATTTTTGTGTTTCCTCACATTCACATTTCCTTGTTTTCGCTTTTACGAAATCCGACACGGTTTCCATGACGCAGCTTTAAACATACGAAATATTCTTTCTTTTTTTAAGGGGGGAAGGGCTAGTCGCCCCGATCCGCGACGGATCGTTTCCATGTCAGTCGAAATTCTGAATTTTTTTTCGCTTTTTTGCAATTTTGCAGCAAAAATAAAATCGAGAATTGATAACACGACATCAGTTTTCCTCAAAATTCAAGTGCTCACAAATTCACGTCTTGACCTCACAAAAACCTAATCAAATATACTCGTATAAATATTTTCTAAAATTTTTTCATGACGGTTTGAGTTTGAATTTTTCGAGTCACAAATCAATTTCAATAATTTCGATGCAATTTAATTCACGACACGAGTTAATTGCTCAAATTTTCAAATCTTTTCTTTTCGGAGTCCAAACGTGACGACTTGTCGTGGAATTTTCAAAATTCATTTCAAATTTCAAATTTTAATTTTTAACTTCGTGGCATCGTGGTTAATCTTTGTTTTCAATCAAATGCTTTTTACGTGTTTACGTTTACGCATACGTGCTACCTGTTGCCTGTTTTCTACACTGACGATGCAGGAACTGATGCAAAGCAAAAGGGGAATTGACAGCCGACATCGATTCTCCGAAACACAGCACAAAAAAGCCAAAAAATCACAAAATGAACCACAATCCAAAAACACATATATACAAACCGCCTCACGCAAAATGTAAATATGTACAAACAAGAGTCCAAGACACGAACAAGCTACTACAACTACTCAGCGCCTCCCGTCGGACCAGTCCCGGTCTCGCGAGGAGTCGCCGCCAACGCAGACACTACCACCTGCTTAGACTCCCTCTCCGGAGAACTCTCCAGCGTCTCGCGCTCCATCTCGACATAAAGCTCCTCCGCTGTAGCCAACTAAGCCCTGAGAGAAGCAATCTGTGCGTCTCAGCTCCGGAACTCGTCCTCACGACGCCTCACCTCCTGGTCTCGACGGGTGATCCACAACCCCTGGGCCTCGATCATCTACCTGGTTGTATCCAACTTAGCACGGACCCGAACAAGCTCCGCCGGATCCGCGGTACCTTGCAAAACACAATACAGATCATCAAGATCTAAAAACGCGAAATGCAACACAAAATACACAAAAACAACACACAAAAGTACCTGAGAAAGCCGAGCATCCCTCGCAGCCAGGTTACCAGCAAGCGCCCTCCAGTGGTTAGCCATCCGCCACAAAGCCCGATGACTAACGGTTGTCACCTACAGCCAAAAAGGTCCTTCAATACAATGCAAGGCAAAACATGAATGAGGAAAAATGTTCAACTCAGGAACTCACCCTCAAAACGACCAACCTCCACTTCATGCCAACATCGATCACCTCAGCAACCGCGGACTCTGGCAGGCGCAACTGTAGCTCCTCACCGCCTGATCCCTGAAAGGTGGTCTCCGCCGGGAAAACTGGGGGCTGAGTCCTCATCAACGTGTCGACCCCCTGCAATTCGGGTCCGCATCAAAGGTAACAAACCCTCCTATCAAAGGAGACAATGAAAACAAAAGAACAGAGGAAAACATCCCTCAATCGGGTACCAGGCAAGCCTCGACAACCGGAAGGTGTCGTAGTCAACGTCTCGTAGCAACAACTCCTCACCACCCTGACCGTGAAGGTGCTCCTCAACCTCATCGGGGGTCGTCTCCTGGAACAACACCCTAGGCAAGTCGACCGGTACCACGAAGATCTCAGTAAGGCATTGACGAGCTAAGCGCTCACACAAGTACCAAACCGGCTCGATCGCCATCTCCAAGTACAAGCGTTGGGAGCTGCGAGGTCGCAGACGCTCCTTGACAGCAGCCGGCACCTCCGTGTAGTGCTTCCAAGGCCACCCGACAAACTGCATTCAAGACAAAGCTACTCAATCGACCGGAAGCTTCCTAAGCTACCTAGTAATCCTATCTCTATCTATCTCTATAAAGGAGAAGGAGTAAGGAACAACAACTTACGTCAGCAACTCAAAGGGCGTTCACACGACGCCTGCAGTCCTCGTAAGTCGACTTAATCGACTTCCTCCGAGCCACCGTCCAACCCCTCACGGTAGGGTAGGTCGAAGGGACACCACCTGTAGTCCCCGGACGTAGAAGGACGAAGTAAGCATACAACCAAGCCACTAATCAAACACAGCAAACACAAATCAGCCAATCTTTCCAAAAAATTGCCAAAATCAAAATCAAAATCAAACTCAAAACTACAAAAAATGCTCGTACCTCAAAGATGAGGCCGGGACCAACCAAAGCAGAGGCACTACCGTCCCCCACTGACTCCGGACGCACCGCCGCATGCAAGTACCGGGTGAAACTCGTTAAGGCCGGCGTAACCCAGTCAAACTGACCCAAAGTGTCAAGGTCAGCAAGGAGAGGAAGTACCTTGGTCGACAAGCGCTCACCCTTGTCGCCAAAGTACGTGGCACCCAAGAAGTACCACAACCAAAACCGTGCCTCCTGCGCATCAGCTCTAGCCTCAGCCTCTGGACTCGCCAATGGCGCCGGAGCAGCACCCACCACTCTCCTACTAAAATGGTCTCTCACATACGAACTCGCGATCAGGTACGGAGTAATGTCAGAAGGCTCAGGCAAAACAGTACCGATCAGATGAGTAACCGCACGAGAAGACACCCTCTCCGGTGTCTCTGTGAACTCGACCGGTGTCTCGCCACAAGAGAGGCCAGATATCATGGAAAAATACTCTAAGGTCACGCCGACCTCCCCGAGCTCCATGTGGAACGATGACGTCGTGTCCCAGTACCGATCCCACATGGCAGGGATCAGATACAGGTTCGACCTAATCGAAGACATGTGAATATCCCGCCAAGCGGCCACCAACGGCCCAAAAGCCGACCTCTCTATCAACGCCCTTGTCCCGGCTCGGAGAACGTCGTAAAAGCCCAGACAGGTAGTGAAGCCCGAGAAAGTCCTCATGGTGCCGATCTCCTGAAATAAAAAACAAACAACATCAGAACACCTATTTAGGTCTGATACTTCAAAAGTGACGAAAGTTCAATCAGGTGACACGACTCACCAAGCCCTCGTGAGCACGGTAGGAGATGTGCCTGTCCAGTCAAAGCAGCAACTGGCTACCGTCATTTTTCAAATACAACAACCAATAGTGAAATAAAAATTCACTATTTTCCTTCAAAATTCCAAACAAATGGCGATTAAAACCGCCATTTTTCAAATACAAAAGCAAATAGTGAAAATTCAAATTCACTATTTTCCTTAAAATTTGAACGACGGCAAATAAAACCGTCAATTTTCAAAATAATAGTGAAAATTTAAATTCACAATTTCGTCAAATTTCAACGACGGCAATTAAAACCGTCAATTTTCAAAATAATAGTGAAAATTCAAATTCACTATTTTCCTTCAAATTTCAACGACGGCAATTAAAACCGTCAATTTTCAAAATAATAGTGAAAATTCAAATTCACTATTTCGTTAAATTTCAAACGACGGCAATTAAAACCGTCATTTTCAAAATAATAGTTGGACATTAAATTCCACTATTTTCACCACACATGTCAACGGCGGCACATAAACCATCACTTCAAACGTAATAGTGAAGATTCCAAATTCACTATTTCCTTACATGTTAACGGCGGCACATAAACCGTCACTTCAGACGTAATAGCGAAATTTAAAATACGCTATTTCCTTCAAAAAATTCAAACAAACGGCGATCAAAACCGCCACTTCAAATTCAAAAAACGAGTAGTGAAGCTTCAAAATTCACTATTCCTTCAAAATGTCAACATGGGGCTTCCTCACGGGACCCGCTCATTTCAACAACATTGATAGTGAAATTCAAAATTCACCATTTCCACGGCGGAATCATGAGTCTGCTACTTTCAAAACAAGGCCATACGACGCGGCTATTCTCACGGTCGATCAACCGACCGCACCATGGCTGGCGAGCCTTACTACACATCGCAGCTGGCAAGCCCTCCTCATATACGCACCATGGCTGGCGAGCCTTACTACGCATCGTGGCTGGCGAGCCCTCCTCATATAAGCACATGGCCGGCGAGCCTTACTACGCATCGCGGCTGGCTAGCCCTCCTCATATACGCACCATGGCTGGCGAGCCTTACTACGCATCGCGGCTGGCGAGCCCTCCTCATGTACGCACCACAGCTGGCGAGCCGTTGTCCGCAAACACGCAAGGACATATCCGAAGATGCCTCAGGTATGACTCCTTCTTATGGTCGAGCCTTTGACGTAGTCTAACGGACTTTAAACGACTCGCACGACGGTCGATAGACTCTAAATCGCTTTCCGACGACAGTCCTTGGCTAGTACCCTCGAGTCGCCTTGGTGTCGCCCTTCCCGACGGCAGTCCATGGCCCGAATCCTTTCGAGCCGCCGACGCCGTTTCGGTCTCCAGTTGTAATCTTCGATTGACACAGGGGCTCTACTTTGACTTTCGCCTGTCCAAGCCTCGGTCAAAGTAGGGCTCAGAGATACCCAAGATTCTGCTGAGACTCCAATAAAAACCCGATGATTATCGGACTACAACACGTTTTGGAATCGCGGCGTTTGATCGACAGTTTGTGTACAACTTTACGTCGGAAAACTTTAAACGATTTCGAAAATAAAACATTTCAAAACTTTTCAAAAGTAACTTGAGTGTTTAATGCATTACGACGGGGTCGCAATGACACTAACTAGAGTCAAAACCGACACCGGACCAAAAACCGACGCAAACATTCAAATCCCGACTCCAACAACGAGTCAAACCGAGTCAACCACAAAAAACAAACCATTTCAAACCTTCTTTACTAAGATTTCCCTGATTCATGAATGGTTAAGTACCAAACATGTGACTACAAATCCTAGGATAGAACAAATCATGATTGCACTTATGTGAAAGTGACAGGACAACTCGAAGACCCGCGACGTGGCTCGCGCCTCTTTGAGCAGCCTAGGTGGCCACGTCGCTCAAAACTCACACAACCACTCATTTTCTTATAAATAACCCTCAAATGCCCCCCCCCCCCATTTGAGAACTTACGCGAGTGTCTGTCCCCTCTTTTCTCCTTAAATTTCTCGACTCGACTTCTTAAGTCACAATCCGACGCGTATTTACGACCTACCGATCGTAAATAGAAGTCTTACACATTGTTTGGTACCGTCATCATGCATTAAATCACTTGACCGACCATTTCGACAACTACACCGTCACTAATCTTAATAAAACACTCTTTTTACTTACCAAAATGGTTTTAAACTGAGTATTTTCCGACCAAACGAGTTGTTACACTTACGTCGGTTTCTCGCCATAACCAAACATGTAAGTATGAGGGTGTAAAAATCCTTCTTTTATCATGTCTTTGCTTGTTTTATGACCATAACATGCTAAAACATGCATAACACGATCCAAAACATAGGATAGACGAGCCAAAACTGAGTTTTGACCTGAGGCAGAAGCCTCTTGTTCTGCAAAGAGGCTCGCGCCACAATAGGGTGCCCAGGTCAGAACTCAGCCGTGTTAATTCTCGTCCTTCCTCATTAATCTATTTTCATATTTGCAATCGGTTTTTACTATTTCGAATGTTTTCAAACCCTTTTATTTATTTTTACAAATTTTAATCATAAAACATTTTTCACCCTCGGTTCTTAATACCATGACGGTTTAATCCGTGTTCCGGGGATAATATTTGGTTAATAACATGTAAAAGGTATTTTAAAGCCTTTTCTTTCATTTCTTTACATTTTGAGAGGTATTTTAAAGCCTTTCATCATTTCTTTACATTTCCAAAATAAACATATTAGTCACCAACACAAAATCATCATTGGTTCCACATACCATGCCGGATTTTAACCCGGGTACGATGATGAGTATCGACTAATTATATTCAAATGAACTTAAAACAATTAGTTCATGATCATTCTCAAAACTATTCATGTCAAGTCGAACCCGACACCGAATATCATCAAAATAATGATGATTATTCGAGTCTCGTTCCTCAAATCAACAAATACGGTCTAAACGACCCTTTCAAACCAAAATGGGTTTAAATACCCACTTTTCAACACGTTTCATAAACGTTTTTCAAATGGTCAGAGCACGGCATATAACCGTTGACTGACCCGCACCTAAACAGGCCTTTTCTTTCTTATTTTCAAAACCAGGGGAGACCCCCTTAAACCGCCAATAGGCTCGCGTCTCATGTGGCCGCCTGGTGCAGCGACTGTTCCCATTCCAGTATTAGTCTAGGACGATCCCGACTCTGGCCAACCCGGATATAGGACGGATAAGATGACTATTTACTCATTCAAAAATCACATTTGGAAAATGCCTTACTAAGAAAAATGGACCGCGTTATGCACCATAAACCTAATACGGTAAATGGATGTTTAATTTCTGTCTTGCATGCAAATCTACCATAAATCCAACTCGACATCTTATACTTGATACTTGGATTAAATCAACCGACATAGAAAGCTCTCACATGTTAGGTTTAAATTATTGGATGTGCATTCATGCATTTAAATCGTTTTATCAACTTTTGCATTCAACCAACCAAGATCGATCAAGAGAGACCGCTACAAGGGATTGGGTGTCTTATTAAAGGGCTTCCCAATACGTACCTTCACCTCTTACTTAGAAACTTTGGATAGTGGACGACCTTATCCAGGGCGTACGAGAGTCATTCTAGAGATAGGATGCTAAAGAGGGACGATTCCTTATCTTTAGTACCTATGTCAAACCCTGCTTTGTGCTTCGTTTGACCGAGGTATAAAGTGGATTCGAACGGGTTCCAAGCATCCCACAAATGCTTGGTGGCGACTCCGAACAAATCTAATCGTTTCGAGGCCCTTACCGAGACGAAACCGACCGATCTAAAACAATCCGGTCGAAAGCATTTGTACGCCGCCGAGCGTGGCTTTCAAAAGACCGCTGCACGTCCGCAGATCGACCGGGCTTGCAGATGGGCCGATGTCTACAGCCTCCTGGAAGCATCGCAGCATTTGCTGCGCCTCTTCCAGAGGCTGATTTTCTGCTGCCGCTCTACTTCTTCTTCTTCCTCAAGTATCTGTTCCTTTTTTTTTCTTTCTTTCATCTTTCGTTTATTTTTCTTATTCCTTCCAAAAAATTTTTATTTCCAGTTTATAATTCGTTTTCAATAATACTTCTTAATAAATCTAACCTAAATCCCTTATAATCGATATTTGCAGGTTTTCGTCATTAAGTTCGAACCTGGATTTAAGAGGCTCGACTCGTTCATATTGTAACACCCCCATACTCCAGGGTGCCTTACCAAGACCACCTATTGCATGGAAGTGCTACCATCTCGGTTATGCGAGGCATAGTAATCAAAAGTGACCATCAAGAAACATAATTTAAGCATAAAGTTTAAAGTGATTACATCAAAACCAACTTTAAAGTAAAGAGGTAAAAGAATACTGACGGAAAGGTTTATATAATCTTTTCACGCGTTGCTATCAAACTCGGCAAAACCGTATAAACAAACTTACTCGATCGAGTACGTCACTCACTCGATCGAGTGCCCCCTACTTGATCGAGTAACCCACTTACTCGGTTGAGTACCCATCAGCAGAACACTGTTTCGAAATCACAACTCACTTACTCGACAGAGTAAGCCTTACTCAATAGAGTACCCAACAACATATAAAACCGTAGTATTACAGTCTTCCATCCTTAAAAACAAACTTCGTCCCCGAAGTTCAAACCCAACCTATAAAACATGAACTCTTAACACTATGCCTACCTCCACAACATGGCTCATGATATCGTATCAACTACATTATAGTTCGATAGTAACTCCATACACTACAAAATATCATCCACAAACGCCGCTAACTCCGTCTCACTAACATATTATCCACTAGAAAATCCAATATTAAGACAATCCACCAAGCAAGATCAACCACCAAACGGAATTTTACATTTTACCACCCTTAAAAAGAACTTCGTCCTCGAAGTTTACTCACACTCATAAACATCATCACCCAACTGTCAACACTATCGAAGTATTCTTACACTCATGAACGACATACTACTACAAGCAATGCCATTACCTTTAATAGTATCAACAACAGCATAAATCCATCCATTATTCTACACCAATGCTCAAAGGCTTAAGCTTCTATATATACTGCAACATGTACAACCATCAAAATCTCTTCGTCGCATCCTACTCCTCTTAAGATAAAGGCTACGTCCTCGTAACCCACAAATACTAAATCCTTTGCTATACTTCCCAAAATCCTCATCAACACCGCATATTAACGATAATCGACTATAACCTTTACACCTACATGGTTTTAATTCTGTTCTTTCTTCAATTCTCTATCTTCTAATTTCCATCTCTAATTTCATGTTTTGTATATAAACCCGTTTTCGACATCGTAAATAATAACTAACTCGTAATATTTCGTTTCAATCATTTTTATTGCTTTAGGACGGTTCCGATGCATATAGTCTGACTAAATCACCTTCACTCTTGTTATATATTAATAATTCATACTAATCAAACAACCAACGATAACAATTAACGAGTCTGGCTTTCACAGTCAGAACCCAACTCAAGAACAGTCGCATGAACTGATGCGCCTCTTCTAAGGGATGCAGCAGATGTTGCGCTTGTTTTGAGCTGGTTTCTGACTCTGAACTCGTCTTGTTTTGACGTAGGCCTTCTAATTAAGTTTTAATCGGTTATTATCCTTATTATTACTACTAATTCGGTGTATTCTGCAATCTTCTAATTCTTTTATTCTTTTCTTTTCTTTTCAAATCCCTTTATTCAAGCGTACTTTTGACGTAAATTCAATTATCCATTGTAATATATTTCTGTAATAAGACGATATTTGAGCTGTATAATATACTCTTGTTATTTTATGAGTTTAATTATAAAATTATCATATTAGTGTTAAGTAAGTTAATTTATGACAACTTGGATTGATAGGTACGATTGGTGCATATGGGCCGGTGCATTTAGAAGACCAAATTACTAGAGCAAATAGTAAACACAAAGACGAAAGCGGGCCTTGTGAAATTAATGGACTAAATTCATATTAGAGCACCAAGATTAAGACCATTCACATCGATGTTAATCTAAGTGGGCAAATGCAAAGTAAAAACCACAAAATAAAGAAAGAAGCAAATAGAAGACAGAAGCTACGAGAAAGAAAAAGAAGAGCACTACAATGGAACCTCAACTCGATTGCGGATCAAATTCCATCTCCAGCCATATCTTGTCTCACAAAATATATCCCAAATACTTCCTGAAATTCAATCCCATATAATCCCAAGTTGAGTATAAATACCGAGTTTCCCGTCAGGCGAAGGAGAAGAGCCGAATACCCATATATTTTATAGATATTGAGCAATATAGAGTGACGATTTGAGACCTAATTGGGTCGTGAGAGCAGTAGGAGACTGTACTTGGGCGGAGTCTTAGCACATGGTCGAGTAAGGGCGAGTTTGTGGCAGATCCTGAGGTGCGACAATCCGAAGTTTTGACTAGAAATTTCGGCATTAATTAAGTTATCTCTACCTCTCTTGTGTTCAATTTATGGTTTATTTTTGTTGATTAATTTTAGTATTGGAAACCATTGGTTGTTTATTGTTAATCTTTCAGTTATTTGTATCCTAATTTTTACTCATCTCAATCGTAAGTTGCAGTCTTCAGTTTATAATTTGTTATCTTATTATGATTGGAATTGTGTATTTCCGCTAATTGTGTGATTCTGGCTTAGTTAGAGTTACATAATACGAGTAACAACTACCTTAAATTGATCTTTGCGAATTGGGGTTAATTTAAGTTAGGAGTAAAATTTGGTCAGTTAATCTTTAGGTAGTGACGATACTGAAGGGATTAATTGGGTTAATGACGTCTTCTTGGTTCGATAATGCTTCTAATCCGGTCATTAGTAGGGTGCGACAAATTACATTGGTTGGTTAGTTTAGAACTGATCTAGGCTTAGTTCAGGTCGGTTGTAATCTAAGAGAGGATAGGGAGTTATTGTTATCTTTAATTCCACAGTTAATCTATAAATGATATGGAGATTTGACGATAACAATAATCGGTTGACAAACTAAAATTACCATTAGAATATGTGCTTAATGGAGTATTTAACTTCGCGTCCAGCTTTAGTATTTAGTCCTGTTAGTTTACTCTAAACTACAAACAAACTCCCCCCTAATCGTACATAATGTTAATAGCCGTAAATATGTAAATAAATGGTATATATGTAAGTTAGTGAATAAAAGTACTCAATAGTTAATTAGTTTTTCCAGTCTCTCCGTGGGACCGACCCTACTTATCCTTTACTACGTTGTTATTTTTGAGGTTAAGATAGGATTATAAATTATTAATTTGTATACGCTTAACGACACGTATCATTCTTGTAATTCTTTTATTACAATTTATTCATCTTGTATGATTTATTTACTTGGCAATTCACATGTAATGAATCTAACTTCCAACTTCGACCCAATTGAGTGCTAAATTGTTTGTTCCCCGACATAGTCTAATCTCATATGCTAGGATTAAAAGGTGGATGTTTCATTGCATGCATACAATTAACAACATATCAAGTATAAATAACTTCCCTGATCATTAGTATAGGCCTCTATCGAGGCGGACGAGATTAGGTGTTAAAATAAATGAGCTTCCTAATATGTGTACCCTCACCCCTTACTCAAGATCTCTGTGAACATCCGTTTTCAGTGGCATCACGAGAGTCATTGTAGACATAGAATGCTAAGGGTAACGAATTTCTTAGTGTTCATGTCACTACTTTGTGTCTGGACATGACTCAAAGTATTCGAACGATTCCAATTTTCCATAGAAATTGGTGGCGACTCCACAAATGCAGGCTTGTCAAACCTTTCACCGGTTTCAATGCCTTTCAAATCGGGAACAACCCATGACGTGCCTCGGCCTCGCGCTGGAGTTCTGTGGGAGAAGTGCCGCCGCATCGAAACCAACCCGCGGGTGCGCGCGGCGCGGGTGGCTGTGTCCACACTTTGGCGACTCCGCTGGGGATGATACACTTAGACTAAGTCTAGTGTTACATAGGGTGAAATTTGAAAAAGTTTAGGGAATAATTTATATGAGACAGTTGTCACTTTTCATGACTCGACCTTCTTAGGTCGTTTTAGCCAGCCTTCCTAGGCTTAACCCAACCCATTCGACCAAACGTCCCGCCTGGACGGTGCAAGTTCTTATTTGCATCCAAACATGGATAACGATTGACGGTAACCATACTACGATGCTTACTCATATTTTTATCAAGAGCTTTCACTACTCGTGCGAATTGACTAGGAACCGACCCGACTCATGTTTGGCATGGACCTCTCCACAGACCACAGTATGATGGCTAGGTATGGCAACCCACCCTTTAAACCAAAACCTTCTAGAAGCACTCAGCATACCGTTATAATGCCCATGTTTGTGTTTATAGCTTATATGTTATCACCCTTTATAAACGAAACTCTGACGAAATTTTCAAAAATTCTTTCTTCAAAATAGAAAAATGAAAATCTTTCAAAATGGCCAAAAAAGCTCAAAATCAACAAAGTCAAGTTGAAACTGTCGAAATTTAAAAAATGTGTCAACCATTTCAAAAAAAAAAAAATCAAACTTCAAAGTCAACATTCCTACGATCGCACACAATGATTGTTTAGGACAACATTTCAAAATCAACTTTCTTCTAACTCACGTGACAAACAAGTGTCTTTTCTTCTCTTTTTTTTTAGTCAATCCACGAGTCTTGTCTGAGTAAGTGTGAAAAATAGTCAAATGTGTCTTGATTCGTCGTCGGTTCTTATCCTCACCCCAATATGGGCGGAATAAATGAAAGAGCAGCAAGCGTCTATGGTCTCGAAGAAAATGGTAATAGTCAAATCCTGGCCGCGCTACTCCGTCTTCAGACTAGTCAAGATGTCGCCTATGCTCGCCTCCAAACAATCGAAAATCGCATAGTGGCTGTAGAAGCAAGGATCCCCCTACATAGGAACCAATTTCCAACGCTCCATTCAATGACGACTCTCCACCATTCATAAACGATTCTTCCCCAATCCTCAACGAAGTTGAAAAGCGTCTTCAATATTTAGAAGAGCAATTGATGTACCTCAAAAGGGATTACATTTACAGGGAAAATAACCGAAAGTATGAGGCAGTAAATGCTCAACTACCAACTAATTTCAACATGACTGACATCTCGAAATTCAAGGGGCACGAAAATCCTCTAAACCACATTTATTCTTTTAAAGATTACATGTGTAATACCCACCCTGTTTAAGGACCCGTTGACCGACCTCTTGACCGAAGAGACCCGTAACAATCGATATGAGAGAAAATAGGAGACCTGCGTATCAGTTTTCTCGACCTAGTACGGGATACTCGGCCGAGTAGTGGTAATACTCGACCGAGTATGGCTTACGCGGCCAAGTATGAAGATACTCGACCGAGTACTACGTCTGTTAACACGTTATTATAAAACGCGAGATCGTAAACTTTAATTCATTTTCGACGGTTTCCTTATCTTTCTAACCCTAATCTCTCTCTCTCTCTCTCTCTCTCTCTTTCTCTCCTACCTATCACCCACCTCTCTACACTCTCTCATCTAGCCTAGACACTAACCCAAGAAGGGGGAATGGTTCATGCTTCGGGTCTTCGAGTTGGGATGTCATCGTTGCCGACTTCGGTCCGCGTCGCAAGGTAAGTCGTTGTTTTGTCGTTGCCTTTAAGTAGGTTTTTAGGAAAGTCTAGTAATAGGATACAGTTACTACTTGTAGGGTTTGCCTCGAAGTCTTGCCTGGCTAGTTGTGGGATGCACTTTTATGGATTAGCGATAAAGTAGGGTTTCCCTACTCGGTTTACTGTTTAACTGATTTAAGATATGTGTTGTGATTGTTTGTACGATTGATATTGTGATTAATTGCTGCTGTTGGATTGGTGTGGGTGTTGGTGTTGAGACGGTTCATGATGTTCCCGAGGTGCGTCCTCGGCTGAGTGGAGTCACTTGCGGTAGTGGCTTCACGCCCTAGTTTCGCCCTCTATGGAATCCGCCACAGGAGGGGATGTGCACATTAATAAACAGGGTTATCTCTCATTTATGAACGGGGGCTTAGGTGGGAAAGGTTGCGGTCCCCCACTGACAGGGCTACACACTTTAGTGTGTAGTCAGTTACGAGATGTGTTGGGAGTTGGAGGTGGATTGTGAACAGCTGTTTATCTATATATTATTTTGTCTTATCTTGATTGTTCAGTGAACTGACCTTGTGTTGTGTTTTAAAAACTGTGATGATCCATTCGGGAATGGTGAGCAGTTGGTTTAGCAGGTACAGCTAGTCTTGATGCATGCGGGGCAAGGAAGGGAATCAAGTCATCACTCTACCGAAGTATATGTCACCATCACTCACGTTTAGTAGTTCTTATAGTTATCTATGTTGGATCTTCATCACGCTAATCTACGATGTAAAGTATAAAGATATTTAATATACGTTATAAGGTTGTTTATTTGATCTACTACCTCGGAAAACCTAGATGGTAGCACCTTTATACACTAGGGTGGTCCTTGGTAAGGCACCTTGGTGTATGGGGGTGTTATAACATGTCTATCAAGGGCATTAAGCCGTAGATGTTCTTAAGGATCTTTCCTTCATCTCTCGACACTATTCCCAAACAGTGGTTTTACTCTCTAGACCACAAGAAGTTCTCTACCTGGGACGATGTAGCCATCGAATTCACCAAGCAATACGCGGATAACGCCGAAATTCACGTCAATATGCGCACCTTAGAGATTCTTACCCAAAATGAAAAGGAAGGGTTCACCGACTTCCTAAGTAGGTGGAGGAAGACTAGCACCCAACTAGTTAAGCATCCAGACAAAGCCACTCTTGTGGAGAAGTTCGTGGACAATCTAAGGCCTATCTATGAAAATCATTTGAGGTACCAAAACATCATGTTTTTCAAAGGCTTAACAGTATTAGGTACAAGAATCAACAACGATATTCGCAAAGGGCTCTTGTCCAAAACAGTAGGATGCGGATATTAAGGGTCAACATCAACTGGAAGTCGTTCCTACGGTTCCAATAGCAAGACCGACGATGTCAGCCTCGTCAAACCATCCAATAAAAACAATACACCAAGGAAGTTCATCGACATCGATGACACATACACAAATACATTGAAGAGGTTGATGAAGCAAGGAAGAATCTAACCAATAGGACCTACACCAAACCCAGAAAAGAAGTCCAAATTCTGGGATGATAATGCCTATTGCGAGTATCACAGGGGCAAAGGACATGACACAGAAAACTGTGACAGGCTGAAGCATGCTCTACAAGACATGATTGAAGATGGGCGTTTGCCTATCCCGCCTGCAAGCAAACCTAACAATACAAAGAATACTCTTGGAATTCTAATGATCTCGAATGAAAAATCCACCTTGGATTGCTCACACCTTATATCAACAGTCGAAAATGAGATCAATATGATCGACCATGGAGAAGCCTACTCTACCATCGTACCAACTTTTGCAGATTTCGTCGCATGGGCAAGTAGTGTGAGTAGACAGGTTGTTGAACTAGAAAATGTCATATCATCTTTTCAAAAGTCAAAACTCTCAACACCAAGAGCCACGCAAATGGCCATTACCCTATTCCATGAGCCTACAATGTAGGAAGTCATCATGGCAGTTGATGATTTGGTTCGACGGATTATCCATCTACAATCCGAAATCCTATACTTCAAAGAACTCAACACTATCAATGGATCTTGGGCCGACGATGACGAAGATGTTTATCTCAAATAACATCCCTTGGTCAAAACTTTGGAAGATCTCGACATAGATCACTTAACTCGATGTGGACGCCCATATCAAAATGTCACTCTAGTGCAAACAAATAATTCACCCTCAAATGGGAATGTCGTATCTCCAACAGAGAACAACGAAGACTCAGTTACTGACCACTTGATAAAGAAACTATAGAAGATGAAGGCTGATCTTTCAGTTTGGCAACTAGTTACTAGCTCATTTCCACATTGCCAAGCTTTGCTAGAAGCACTGGCAAAACTCAGTGTAGCACACGATTCTACTCCAGATGATATGGTCAACGTAGTCCTCCAGCACTCAATCAAGCTAAGTAACCCAGTTACTTTCTCAGATGAGGATTTGCCACCATTTCGTGTCACTCATAATCTAGCTTTGCACATTACGGTCACATGTCTCAATAAGAACGTACCCATGACACTAGTGGATGGTAGTTCCGTAGTCACCGTCATACCACTAAAGGCAGCTTCCAAGATAGGCATGAAGGAGTCAGACTGGACCCCAACTAATCAAGGTGTTCGCACATACGATAGGACGCGACGCAAAGTGATAGGTCTCATCAATCTTACTATAGCCACTGGGCCAATCGAAAGAAATGTCAATTTCCAAATAGTAGACATCGAGGCATCCTTTAACATACTTCTAAGAAGGCCATGGATTCATGCTTCCAAAGCTGTGACATCCACGCTGCATGTAAAGATCAAAATCTCTCTAGATGGCCGAATAGTGATGATCACTTCGTCATCTATCAAAGTAGTCATCGAAAATGTGTCTAGCAATCAGGTCGTGTCTGATCCAGTACATGAATTGGGAGGATTTCATATCATCAACCATGTGGAAAGTGAATTTCCACCTCTATATTTTAGCGCCTACTCCAACTTAGTGGTCAACCACATACTCAAATCCCAGAGATACTTCCCTGGAATGCCAATAAACCCTATCCGGAACAAGCCTTCCCACCATTCAAAGAAGGCCATTCCCAGAAGATACCACTAGGGTTAGGATACAAGCCTACCATATCCAAAGTCGTCAAGAAGCTTACTCGAGTCCACGATCGCAATAATCGAGGAATACAAATGCGACCATATCACCCTATGCTGAATGGATACTTCGTCAAGGAAGGAGACCATGAATCTTTTCACGTATTTCCCGAACCTTGGATGTTCAAAGGCAACAGGCTAGCTGGAATCAAAGTGTTCCACGATTGCTATTTCATTCCGCAGGAAACGGCTCCTACCGTTAAAGATTGTCAGACACCTTGTCTCAACGAGCAAGCCGTCAGCCTTTTATTCGGAGAAGATTGATTCGTTAAGGAAGCCCAGGATGAGATTATTAACATGATACTTCGGGATGACCATTTTAATCCCGCAACACTCCTCAAAGATGCAAATCCAGCCAATCAGCAAAAAGGATGGAGAAAGTCAATTAAATGGACCAACAATAAAGGAAGGCTCTTCAAGGTCACAACTGGAGAAGGAGCGATGTTCAAAGGAGAACCAAAAGATGACGAGTTTGAATCTAAGTCAGAGTCGGAGTAAGAAACTGAGTCTAAGTTTATGGAAGTCATTAGAGAGTCTCTTCCTGTTGTCACTCCCCATTCTTTTGTTTCTCCTAGTTTAGCATCGTCTAGTAACAGTAGCTCGGGGAATGCCCCATCAACTGTCCCTTTACCGCCACTGACTATAGTACATATGGCTTCTTTGTTGCAGCTGTTTTCAAACATTAATATGAATATATCCGATTCTGCTTACTCTTCGTGTTATCTTGATTGCAATTCTGTTTATGATGATACTGAGGACGATCCTGACCCAGACTCAATCGAACTACCTCCCTACATAATTAAAGAAATACTGGAAGAGGGTAAAGGGGAACAAGTTATAGAGAACACTGAACCTATCAATGTAGGGACAGACTTAGAACCCCAAGAACTTAGGATAGGGACTACCCAAGACCCAAATGAAAGAGCTCGCTTCATCGACATTCTTCATGAATTCAAAGACGTCTTCTCTTAGTCCTGCAAGGATATGCCAGGGATAGACAGGGATATATTAGAACATCGAATCCCAATGAAATCAGGTTTTAAACCCGTAAAACAAAAGCTTCGTCGAATGAGAACAGAATGGGCCCTAAAGATAAAGGAAGAATTGGACAAACAATTCAAAGCCAGGTTCATCAAAGTTTCCGAGTATTCAGACTGAGTGGCTAATATAGTCCCCGTACCCAAAAAGGATGGGCGAATCCGGGTTTGTGTTGATTTCAAAGACTTAAACAAGGTCGGTCTAAAAGACGATTTTCCGCTCTCACACATCGATATATTGGTAGATAATACAGCAGATCATGCACTCCTCTCAAATTAAAATGGTTGAAGAAGATATGCAGAAATCGGCGTTCGTCACTCAATGGGGTACTTACTGCTACACCGTTATACCGTTCAGACTAATCAATGCTGGAGCAAGGTATCAACGCAGTGCAACTACCCTGTTATACGACATGATGCACAAAGAAGTAGCAGTATATGTCGATGACATGATTGTCAAGTCCAAATATAGGCAAGGTCACATCGCTAACCTTCGCAAGTTCTTTCTCAGATTGAGCAAGTAGAACATGCGGCTTAATCCTCAGAAATGCGCATTTGTAGTCAGTCGGCAAACTATTGGGGGTATGTAGTCAGTCAAAGAAGTATAGAGATTGATCCATCCAAGATCAAAGCTCCAATCGAGATGCCACAGCCACAAACAGAAAAGGAAGTTCGGGGTTTCCTGGGCAAATTACAATACATCAGTCGTTTTATTTCAAAGCTCACCATTATTTGCGAACCTATATTCAAGAAGCTCAAGAAAACAAACCACACCATGTGGTATGATGATTGTCAAAAGGCATTTGACAGAATCAAGGAAATATTGGCTAAACCATCAGTGCTAATGCCACCACAAAAAGATCAACCCTTATCTTTGTATCTCACAGAGACATCCATGGGGGCTATGCTTGCACAAGTCGTCGGGAAGGAAGAAAGAGCTGTCTACTACCTTAATAAAAAGTTCTTAGAATATGAGACTAAGTATACATCACTTGAGAAGACATGCCTTGCTTTTGTGTGGGCAACCAAGAAGCTACGCCATTATATACTTATATATTCCGTCAAGGTGTATTTCAAGATGGATCCTGTCAAATACATTTTCGAGAAACCTGTCTTAAATGAACGTCTAGCAAGGTGGACTTTGATGGTCTTAGAGTTCAATATCAAATACGTACCTCTGAAGGTCATCAAAGGATGAGCGGTAACCGAATTTTTCGCGGACAATCCTATTCATGACACCCAAGTAATAGATACATGGTCTTTTCCAGATGAAGACATTCTGTACAATGCAGAATCGTGGGACCTCTACTTCGATGGGGCTTCCAATCTAATAGGTTACGTTATAGGAGTTTTGCTCATCTGTCTTGAAGGCAAGCATACACCAATTTCTCTCAAACTCGACTTCGAGGTGACTAATAACGCGACAGAATAAGAGGTCTGCCTCATCGGTCTACAAGAAGCGGTCGGTTTAGGCATCAAGAGACTTCGAGTCCACGGCGACTCGTCTTTAATCATCAATCAGATCACTGGGTCTTGGAAAATCCGAAGTGAAAGTCTTGCACCATTTCAAGCCAGGATAGATCAAGTGGCTTAATTCTTCTACCAAGTCATTTACATACATCTAGGTCGAGAAGAAAATCAGTTTGTAGAAGCTCTTGCGAAACTTGAATCCTTGATCAATATGCCCAACAACATGATAAAAATGCCGTTATGTATTGAACGATGATCTGAGCCAGCCTATGTACATTTTCGCACTATTGAGAACATGTTTGTATGATCAACTCCTATGAATCCCTTATAATCCTATAACACCTAGTATCCTTTATTATTTGTCTACACCTTTATTGCTTGTTCTACTTTGTTGCTTGCATTAGTTTAGAACACAACTACAAACCCAAATTAATTGTGACACTAGCATAAATCGAGATAGATAGACTTAGAACCCAAAGCACACCGTCCCGTGGATCGACCTCGACATAAACACTAACTAGTTGTTTGTTGAGAATATAAATGTGTTTGATTGGTAGACACGACGACACCTTCCATCAAAATGGCGCCGTTGCCGGGGAAGGTGTTATGTGATTAAGTTCTTACTTATTTGTCCATTTCAATTTTGCTTTAACCTTGAGGAACTTGTTCCTCAAGGATTGTTCTCACCATTTTTTGTGTAGTTTCCATGCTTGTAGTTGTTTCCTTGTCTTAGCTATGATGGCTCAAGACTTGACATATGGAGTATATGTTGGATCTTTTGAATATGACTATAGGTATGGGGAGTTTGAGAAGAAAGTCAACACAAACCTACCTTACTACTCCTACAATGAAAATCCTAACTACTACCCCAAATTTCCCTACCAAAATCACCACATCCAATATCCACAACAACCACCCATCCAAGACCCACCCTACAATGAATTCCAAATGCCACAATACAACCACTTTCACACCCACCCACAACAAAAAGATGGGCCTGACTTTGACATTCAAAGTATGATTCTCTAATTGATGGGAGATCAACAAAACTTTTTCAAACAAGTACTAGAGGAGAGGCAAAATAGAGACAATGTTCTTCAAAATATTGTTACCCATGGTGAGGAGTTGGCAAATCAAATTGCCCAAATAAAGGAAACCCAAGTGGCTACTCCCCACCAATCCTTCGACATTGTCCATAAATGCGAATTTGAAGGAGTGGCCTTTGATATGGAAGATGAGAAGTGGGAAGAGCCAATCCCTTTGAGCTCTTGTGAGTATGAAAGTGTTGTGTTCGATGTAGAGGACACGAGGTTAAGTGAGCCAAATACTCTTAGCCTTTGTGAGTATGAGGGTGTGTCTTTTGATGCGAATTTTGATGTGAATTTTGAGATGGTGGAGGAAGGATTATTGGAGACAGATGAAGCCCCCGTTTATGATTCTTATGAGGATAGACATGATGAGGAGATCGTAAAAGAAGCTTATGTGTTTTGCAAGGACCTTTGGAATAGGGAAGACGGATGGACATGTGAGATCACCTTACTTGAGGAACCCATCCTTGAGAAATTTGAGATTTCTTATCATGAAGAAGATGAATGCCTGCTCCTTATTGCCTATGAAGACCATTTCGTACCCACCATGGAACCTATGATTGTTGGAGATGATATGGTGGACTTTCTCCAAAAAGTCAAATCTTCATATGAAGGATACTTGATGGAAAAGCTCAAGAACAAACTTGCAAATTAACTCACTTGTGGAAATTTGGCATCCACAATTCTAACTTTTAAGGAACTTGATCATCAATGTTGTGAAAATTCTCCTTCTACTTTGGAAGGATTGAGTAATCAAAATGCTATCATCATCACCAAAATTAAAGGAGAGAGTGGCAAATGGAAGTCTCTGGACGAAAATGAACCATACTTCATCCCTAACATTGACAAGAATCATGGGCTTGTTGGTTTGAAATATTGCAAATATTCTAGTGCCAAGAGAAAGGTGAAAAAGAGAATGGATGACAAGTTTCCTTGGCCGAGCTTTATTTTGAATTTGAGCAAACCATACTTATGCTTATTTGGGGCTTGTTCACAAGCCTTTGACCTTCTTCTAAGAGCCTTGAGCTCTATGGTCAAGGAATCTCGACAATTTGAACTAGTTTGGTGGAGTTCTATCTCAAACCACCATTTGTAAAATATTCCTTCCCATAATCTTTGCATTTTATAATATTGTATATAATTTCGCATTTCTTACATTTCCTTATATGAGAGTAGTGAGAAAGGGTTTCTTACCCATTTGTTGAGCATATTTTCAGAAAAAGATAAGAAGGAATCTCAAAAGGGTGCAAGGGAAAGAATTTGGATGAAAGAAACAAGGAATTGACGAAGAGCGGCAGGAGACGCTCGTCCTGACAAGAAGACGCACGTCCCGAGCCTTGTCATGAGCATAATTCAACACTGACCTGCAAACCGCTCGGACTCCTCATGAGACGCTCGTCTCAGAAGAAAGACGCTCGTCTCTCCTATAAGACGCTTGTCTTGAGCATAGCCTTGGAAACAAATCTGTACTGGATGAGAATCCGCTCGTCCCAGCCAATCCACTCGTCTCTCCAACAAGACGCTCGTCTTTAGCTGCAATTCAAACAACCAGGCTCCCTGACTAAGAATCTGTCGTCCTCTCAACAAGACGCTCGGATTGCTCCATCAAGACGCTCATCTCCAGCACGAGACGCTCGGATTGGCTTAAATTTTTGCTGATACCTCGTAGAATCCGCCCGAGCCCGGCCCTTATCCGCTCGACTTCCACCCATATACCTTTATAAACACCCCCACCATCCCTCATTTTCCTTATCGTATCTACTCAAAATCTCACATCATCATCTCTCAAAAACCCCCATCACAAAAATCAACCCAAAACCCTAACTTTTCAATCGAAAATGATGAACCTAAGAGGCAAAGGGAAGAAATCCGCCGAGGCCGCACCAAAGAAGCGCAAGGTTACTTCTTCATCAACTCCAAGGGAGGCAAGGGTCCATCGCAATGTGATGATACAAGGTGTTGAACAACTCGAATATTTCCCCGAGGTAATCTTCACTTGTAATGAACACCGCCAAAAATTCGTTCATTTGCTAGGTAAGCGTTACGAGCCCACTCAATTTATTGATACCGCTGTTTTAGAAGTGTTGGGTATAAGGTATCAAACTGAAATGTTTTTCGATGGTTTGGGTCTCGGGAAGCTATTATATGCCCATGAGGATACTTAGCTCAGTCTTACCCTCCAGTTTTTGTGTAGTCTCTGAATCATCACTAACACACGGAGAAGTGTTTCTATGGAGTTCCGACTTTGTAATTAAGACCATAGGTTAACCTTGGACCAATTTGCAAACATTTTTGGTCTTGTAATGCCAAATGATAACACCGATAAGCCCTCCGACTTCAATGTTAACCACATTTGGAGAGCCATTTCGGGTAGGGAACTCTTCTCCTTGAAACAATGCTATACCTTTGCCATCCAACACCCGGTGATTCGGATCGCCAAGCGCTTTATAGCCGAAACCATCAATGGGAGGCTAGAACAAGATAGGTGCACCCTTCTTGACTTGAACTTCTTAGAGTCCTACTTAAATGTTCAAGGGCAAGGGCTTACAATTTCAACATGCCCCTTGAGATGCTTACAAGGCTCTTTGATTATGCTCAAGGGATCTCTAACATTAAGTCCTTTGCGATGGGAGGCCTATTCACAATGTTGGCAAATGATCTTTGCCTCGGGTTTAACCTTCATGGGGCTTATGAAAAGCTCGAAGGGAGCACTTTGATTGACGAAGATGCTATCTTCAAGAACCACTGGTGGTGCACCTACACTCAAACCGGAAGTGTGGAGTGGTTTACAAAGGGGTGCTCTTCAATTGTCCTCATGGGGTGGAACGTACCACTTACCGAGCAACGGTTGAGTCGATACTCACCTACACCGAGCTACCTCCTCGATATTGAGATTCACCCCAACCCACCACAAAGAGAAGAAGCACCTCGTCAACCTCAACAACCTCGTGGGATGCCAGTACGGGGTAATGCACCACCATCCTATGTACCCATTCCACCCTACCCCACTCAACATGTACCATTCAGTCCCCAAGTTCCCGATGCTCCGGACATGAATGACTTGATGAAGCTTATACAACGGGTCGATCTTTGAGTGCACGATGGGAGAGTGGACAACTATTTGGCCCTTTATCCTCAATACTACAATATAGCTCAACAAGGGTATATCGACCGTAGAGGCCCTCGCCCATCTTGGGCTCAACCGCACCTTTTGTTCCCTAATCAAGGGAACCAAGATGGGAACTTTGGCGGCCAAGGTGGAGGATTCTTTAGCGAAGGAGGAAGGTATGACCAAGGAGGTTCTAGCGGGTATAGATACCGCGATGATGATGATGATGACGAGTGAGATGGCAAGAGGTGTCTACCACACCACCTCCAATTGTATGATACTCCTTCTTTTCCTTTCTCTCATGAATAGTTGTATTGCATTTTCAATTATATTGCATTTGTATTATATTCCACATTGCATTGCACATTAGTTAGTTCATATAGTATAGTTTTCATTGTAATATATCTCACATAATTCATGTAGTTAGTTGCATATAGACTAGAATTCATGCATAGTCGCTAATGACCGAACCTATTTCTTTCTACACTAGAAATAGTGTTTAATTCGGTTTGGGGAGGTTTGATCGTATGTGACCATATTTTACTAGAAATCATGCATCATATAATATAGTTTAGATTGCATTCATTTGTTATATATGACATATAGGATTGCATTTAGTTAGAGCATGCATTCATTCACATCATATCATTGCATTTGTACTTCATTTCCATTTATTCAATAATCCAAAACAACATGTACCTTCTTTTTCATTCCTACTCTTACATGTACATTGTGGATAATGTCCAAAATAAAGTGGGGGTGGGGAATTTATATTCCAAAAATACAAAAAAAAAAAATACAAAAACATGTCTTTTTATTTCATAAACAAAACCCATAAAAATTTGAAAATTTTCAAAAACCAAAAACATGTTCTTTAATTTAGTAGTGTAGAATTGTATATACTTGTGTTTTTCTTCTCTTCTCACGTAGATACAACACTACATTTAAGGCATTGGCAAGGGAATGTGAAGACCACTTGGTATGATCGTTCTAATCCCTATTTCCCTTCCATTTATTTTCATTACTTATGAGGAGGTTGGGCTTACATGTCAAGGAGTGTAGATACCTAGTATCTACGCCTTCCAAAAACCACCCAATGATGATCGGACTATAACGTGTATTTGATATGCGTGCTTGGATTGACTATACATGAGACGGTTTAATGCACTACTCTAATATGAAAAATGATTTCAAAAATGGTTTCTAACTTCATTTGCATTAAAATAACACTATTTAGAGTTAAAACCATCTTCGGACCCAAAACCTACTCAGAAACCCGCAACTCGAGTCAACCTGAGTCAACCCGAGTCAACCCAAATCCCGAATGTCAAAAATAATGCCATGAATGCCTTTATCATGTCATTTCCATTAAAATGACCCTAATTAGAGTCAAAACCGACACCGGGCCAAAAACCGACTCCAAATTCAAATCCCGACTCACACGGGTCAAAGCCGAGTCAAGCACACAAATTACCTACCCCAAGTAACACCAAAATACTCTTATTAGATGCCCATATTGTTACACGCCATCTTATATAAACACCACATATCAAACCAACCAAACAAGGGATAGAGCAAAGGCCACGTCCAAATTGAAAAGGACAATACACCCATTTGTATCACAAGGTAGCTCGCGCCTAAAGCAGGTGTCTGCTTAACTTCTAAGAAAACTCAACCGACCTACCTCCCCACATTTCTCTATATAAAACACCCTTCACACAACACAATCCTCACGCGAGATTCCGCCCCTTCCTTCTCCCTTAAACATCTAAACCCGACTTCCTAAGTCACAAAATCGACATGTGTTTACGAACTACCGATCGTAAACATAAGCCTTATACATTTGGTTTGGTACCGTCGCCGTGCATTCGACCGACCCATTCAACCAACTCAACATTAATCAACATGTTTTTCAACAACATATTTTCAACTCATTTTCAAAACAAAATCCTTTTTTAAGGCACCTTTGTAAAATTCTTTGATCACGATTAGTCACAACGAGAAAACCGTCTCTAAAGTCGTCTAATTCGCAAACATCAATACACGTAAGTTTGAGGGTGTAAATAACTCATTTATTTCATGTCTCTATTGTTTTTATGAGTTTATATGCATGAACAATGCATAACACGATTCAAATATAGGTTAGACGAGCCAAAACCGAGTTTTGGCCCGAGACAGAAGCCCTTTGCTATGCAAAGAGGCTCGCGCCTCTTGTGGGTTCTCGGGTCAGACTCAAACGTGTTTGTTCTCGTCTTTCCTCTTTATTTCATTTCTTATTTGCAATCGGTTTTTACCATTTCAAATGTTCCAAATCAGTTTTATAACAAACCTTTTAACCATAAATCATAATCACCCTTGGTTCCATATACCATGACTGTTTAATCCGCGACCCGGTGATATTAATTGGTTAATTACATTTTAAAGGAAATTATTTTCTTTTATTTACCATTATAATTCATTTTTATGATAAACATATTTTGACCATTTCAAAAATCATCCTTGGTTCTTTATACCATGACGGTTTATTCCGGGACTCGATGATATTATTGGTTAATTACATTTTAATGGGTATTTTAATACCCTTTTCTATTAGTTACCATTTTTCTCATTTATTTACATTTGTAAATATATTATTCATAATTCATAATCATCCTTGGTTCTTTATACCATGTCGGTTTAATCCGAGTACGATGACAAACTTGACTAATTACAAAGAAATGAACTTAACATAATTAGTTCAAATCAAATATTTTTCTTTTACACATTTTACTATGCTTTTCAAAATTGCAAATACGACAATGAATATTACTAACATGATAGTAATTATTCCGAGTCATGTAAACCATACTTGCAAATCATTCATTACAAAATACGGTTTTTTGATAACCTTTTTAACAACCAGAAGACGCCCCTTGGGTCGACTTCTGGCTCGCGCCTCAAGAGGTCGTCTGTTTTCATATTTTAAAACCTTGACAAGCCCATTCACTTGCCAATAGACTCGCGCCCCAATGGGGCTACCTGGCACTGTTTTGTCTCATTTTGATACTTGTCTAGGAGGATCCCGATTACGGTTAATCCGAATACATGACGGATCAGATTGACAAGTTTACATTTTTTACACTTTGTCATTTGACACCCTTTTTTAATAAATGGATCGTGTTAAGCATCATAACCCGAACTTGGTAAATGGATGTTTAATTTCCGTTTTCACATGTAAATAAATCTAAATCCAACTTTGACACCAATTTCTTGGTACATGCATAAACAACTGACTTAGTAAATATTCACATGTTAGGTTAAGACTTTTGAATGTGCATTCATGCATTTAAACCGTTTTATCAACTCTTGCACTTAAACAACCACGATCGATCAGTAGAGGCCGCTAACGCGGGCGGGATTGGGTGTCCGATTAAAGGGCTTCCCAATACGTACCCGCACCCCTTACTCAGAACCTTTGGATAGTGGATGGCCTTATCCAGGGCGTACGAGAGTCATTTTAGGCATAGAATGCTAAAAGGGGGACGAGTCGTTATCTTTAGTACCTATGTCAAACCCTGCTTTGTGCTTCGTTTGACCGAGGTATAAAGTGTATTCGAACGGGTTCTAAGCATCCCACAAATGCTTGGTGGCGACTCCGAACATCTCTAATCGTTTCGAGACCTTTACCGAGACGAAACCGACCGATCAAAAGTGATCCGGTCGAAAACATTTTTGTGCCACCGAGCGTGGCTTTCAAATGACCGTTGCATGTCCACAGAATGGCTTGGCGTGCAGGTGGCCCGTGACCGCAGATTGGTAGGTGGCCCTAATCCACAGACTGGTCTGTGGCCCATGTCCACAATTTGGCGACTCCGCTGGGGAGTACTAGGACACTTGTGTCTTTTTTATCCTTAGAGGTGAAAATCGAACGAGGTCGTGGTTAAAGTGCATTAATTGATATTACGGTCATAAGTCGGGTTCCTTATCCGGGCCCACAACCTAACCCATTTGGACCAATTGGCTCGTCTCGTCGGCGTGAGTTTTCTCATCCCCGCGTTTTGAATCCCGATTGAGTTAAGCATACCGTTGACGTTACACATTTCTGTTTTGTCAAAGAGCTTTCACTTCCTTCGTGCACGAGGCTAGGGCACCCTCCTTACACATTTTGTTTGGATTCGTATCCCTCTCGAAAATCGGGGTTTGATTGCTTGGTGTGTAACCTACCCTTATTAAGCCAAAACCCGGGTCAGCATTATGCATAATATAATGAATTGTGAGTGCTTATGTGCTATGTGATCATAAGTCCTTCCGTGTCATTTCAAACATTTAAAAACACCTTTTTGCGCCATTATAATTGCCGTTTCAAACCTCGGTCGTTCGCCGACCGTTGTATTTCAAACAACACGCCTTTCTAGGCCGTCGTAATGACGATTTTCAATTCCGGTTTTCTACAAGCGTTTCAACATACCTTTCTAGGCCGTCGTAATGACGATTTTCAAACCCGGTTTTTATAACCATTTCAAATACACCTTTTTATGCCGTTGTAATGACGATTTCAAACCTTGGTTTTCACAACCATTTCAAAATACCCCTTTACGTCATCGTAATGGCCATTTCAAACCTCCGTCCCTCGCCGACCGTTGCATTCTCAAAATGCCCTTTTACACCGTCGTAATGATGAATTCTACCCTCGAATTTTCAAAATTCGAAATCAGTTTTCAAACCGTCATAATGACGATTTCAACCCGTGCAACTTTCCAAATTTCAAATCTCGTTTTCGAAATCAAATCTGGCTTTTCTAAGCCGTCGTTGATACATGCATTTTATATAGTCCTTTTAGGCCTTTTTATGCACGTATTTCCATGCTATTATCGTAGTTTTATGCTACGAAATGCCCCGAATATGCTACTTTGGTTTTCTTTGCCTTATTTGCAGGAATGGACCAGAAAGTAGTGAAATCAAGCCTTTTACCGTCCGTTTTGTATGCATTTAGAGGAAGAGTGATTTTGGAGCGGAAATGTAGCTGTGCTGGGACGCGTGAAGCTATTTCTGGAGCTAAATAACCAAGTCAAGGTGGAAACTAACAAAGTTATGAGATGCTGAAGTCAAAGTGAATCGATCGAGTGGTTTTCTGCTCGATCGAATACTTTTTTATGGTAGAAGACCTCGATCGAGTGCTTTCCTTGCTCGATCGAATAGTTTCATTTTAGGGGTTGCTCGATTGAGTAGTTATTCTGGTCGATCGAGTTGTTGAGCTTACTTCTGCTCGATCGAGTGGTTTTAAATCACTCGATCGAGTGGTTTTCTGTGGGCTCGGTCTTTTCTTAATCTTTTTCGTATTAGGTCAAATAAAAAATCCTATTTCTTATAAATAGGAACGAGAGACGTCATTTGTAACTCTCTCTCTCTCTCCCCCATCATTTTCATACACCTAACTTTTCTTCTGTTCTACTGTTGAATACTTTTCTTTTCTCTACTCTTTTCCTGGATCTTACTCTGTAATTCTTTCTTACTCTTTTCTCTTATTTAATGTTTATTGTTATTCTATTCCTTGTTCTTGCTTTACTTTTATCTATGTCTAGCTAATTCTCCCTGCTAGGATTTAGGGGACTCGATGAATGGATGTTAATTGCTAATTAGGTTCATAGTTTGTCGTTGTTGTTTTGTCTATGTTGTTAATCACTGCCTATAATTGTATCTTGCTATATGAATCAATGCATTTTTAACCTTGGTAAGCCTTGACCTAGACCGGAAGGTTGGAAGGGGTGAGACCTGCAGTTAACAATAGAATGCTTTAGTGAGGGCGGAAGCTAAGCTAATAGTATTTTAGGGCGAATTGAGATCGGAAGGAGATATTCGTTGCCCCTTCGACCGACACATCGACTAATCTGTGACCTTAGATATTGATAACCCGACATCCTAGTTTTCTCTCTTTCTTATTAATTTCTCTTATCATTAATTCTCTTCCCTTAATCTTGTTTAGTTTAGTTTTATTCAATTCAAAACCCCCAACTGTGACGTAGACAGACCGAATAGACAAGTAGATAGTGACCGCCTCCCTGCGGAGATCGACCCTACTTACTGCTAGCTTCTGTTAGTGTAACTAGGTATTTTATTGTTGGTACCTGACGACGGTACCAAATTTTGGCGCCGCTGTCGGGGAGGCAATTACTTTATTCACTTGTTTAATTTTGTTTGTCTTTAGCTTCAAGGGATTTATCCCTTGAGGCCATTCTAATCTTTTCCTTTAGTGCGGTTTTGATAGGCCCTGCAGGTCCTACCTAGACAGTTCTAGGTAAAAGATCGTCAAAGGGAAGGCTTCAGTACCTTTGACGCGTCACCTATGTTCCATTATATGGCGCATCAGGTGATTTACTGTGGGAGATGTGGTGCTGCTGTGCACAATGCAGCTAATTGCATGGCAGAGAATGACGAGGTCTATGCGTTCAAGCACCGTAGAAGAGCTAGCCATTCCTCTGTAGTTGTGCCTCCACATCTACCTTATCAACGAGGCTATCAAAAGCCTCCGTTTGTCTGGCCGTCGCAACAACAAGCTCCTCCTCCTAATAAACAGGAAGAAGCCGTTGCTGAGCTGAAATCCTTGTTGAGGGCACTTGAATTCCGAGTGCAACAAGATGATAGACGTAAAGAAGCTCCACTCATTGAGCTGGAGTCTCCAAAAGCTCAGCTAGCTGCTGAGTCGAATAGTAGGCAACCAGAAGAGGTATACTTTACCTACACCGAGAGTGGTCTTTCCCATGAAGGACCCGAGTTGCCCAGCGCTATTAATGATTTGGATGACTTGGATTACGAATATCTATTCGAAAATGAAGCGAGTTATGAAGATTTTTGCGATACACTGCAAAGATCATTCGATCGAGCAGTTCAATATGTTCGAACGAGTGAAAATCAGGAAGAAAGCCTTCGATCGAGTAATAATTCTACTCGATTGACTGATTTGGCTAGAGAGAGCAATGAAACGTCACTTGGGTTCATTCTAGATGACGATTTTGATGATGATAATGGTTACGGTGAATCCCCCCTTTTCAAGGCCGAGCTGGATGCGCTTGAGGCTGCGATTTATGGGACGGTATCCACTGAGGAGGGTGACGAGAAGACAGCTGAGTCGCTAATTGCTTCTAGCACGGATGAGGTAATATATTCTGTTGTCAATGATTCCGACATTGAGAGCAACCCACCTGAGGTAGTTAGCGATAATTTTATTATAGTTAATATTAATAGTACACTACCTCGTATGACTCGTGTTTTTTCTTTTAATGCTATACCCCCTCCCAGTTGGTCAGTTAATTTAACAGTTTTTCACCGTTCTTGTCATCTCAATTTTGTTAATCTGAAACGCTTCCCTAAATTATTATTCATTGCTCCCGATCTCCTTTATTTTGTTGACAAATTTAGGAGCTGTCATAGGAAATTTGTTAGGCTTAAACGGAAGCACATTTCAATTTCCTATTTTATTTTTATATTATGGTGCTACTTATGCTCTTGTGTAGCACATGCACAGATATATGATCTCATGCTAAGAGCTTTGAGTTGCTTTGATTTTGACTGAATGGAGCAGCTGTCGAAGAAAAGAAGGTCGAGTTGGGACCTGTTTGAAACTAGCGCTACCCGGGAGGCAACCCGGAGAATTAATTTTTAGTTTTTTTTAGTTTTTTTTTCAAACATTACATTTCATTTCAGTTTTGCGTTGTAATAATTGGTTTTCGTACCATAGACTATTTCAGCTACGTTTGTTTTGTTAGTTTTGCAAGCTATTATGTTGCATCTTTGCAGGAATATATTAAGGATGGCTCGATCGAGTACATTCTGTACTCGATCGAACACCTTTTCTGCTAATTTCACTCGATCGCGTATCTATTCTTCTCGATCGAGTACCCGCTATGACACTCCCATACTCCAAGTGCCTTACCAGGACCACTCAGGTATAAAGATGTCACCATCTCGGTTTCCCGAGGCAATGATAATCAAAAGACAGTGAAGAAACAACATTTAAATAGCATAATGTTTAAATGAGTAAATACAATCCAAAACCAACTGCCAAAATATGGTTTACATGATCTCAAAACAACTGTCTAAAAACTATTAAAACTACAGCGGAAGATTCTATCATCTGATGGTGACACATCCCAACTATCCTTTGTATCTCGACTCATACCTGCTCAACAACTGCTCACCATCCCCGAATGGATCACCACAGTTTTTAAAACAATTAAGCGGGGTCAGTACTAATCACACAATTTACATAACTCAACAAAACAACACACAACACATCTCAGTCGTCACAGATCTACTCGGAATTCCATCACCAACTCCATAATACTGACTACACACTAAAGTGTGTAGCCCTGCCAGAGTACCCATCGCAACAGGTTACTCCTCGCCGCCAGTGGGGGACCGCATCCGTTCCCACCTAAGCCCCGCTCATCTCCATCGAGCGATAAACCCAAATCCATTAATGTGCACATCCCTTCTGTGGTGGGTTCCTCAGAAGGCGAATAATGGGCGTGACACCACTCCCGCAAGTGACTCCACTCAGCCAGGGACGCACCCCGAAGAACACAGACAGATACAATCAATCACAACTTCTAATCAGTAAGCAAACCCAACAACCGTCAATACTCGTACGATAATATTCAACAGTCACAAATCACAACCAACACATCATGTGACTAATACTGAGTATGGAAACCCTACCTGGAATGCAATACAATCAGACGGTCTAAACAGCTGTTATCAAACCTCCTCTTCTACGAATCCTCCTCCTAACATATGATCATACAATTACTAACAATCATAAAAGAAAACAAAACCCCCAAACCCCCAAATTAGGTTTTAAACAAACTTAATAAAATACTATAAAATAAGTACGTTGATCTTACCCTCGACGCAAGGATCACAAGAATGTAGAGGATGATGAATTCTGACCTCTCAAGCTCCGCGATTTGTCAATAATGCGAAAGATGCGAAGTACGTAGGTTGAAATCTCTTTTGAAGTAATTAGGCTTGATAAAAGTGTTTAGTGTTGATGACAGAAAGCTTTATATACCTATTCGCATTATTAACAAAACCCGAAAAAACATTACCCGTAAACCGAGCTACTCGATCGAGCAACTAACGTACTCGATCGAGTGCCGCTTACTCGATTGAGTGCCCAGGCTACTCGATCGAGTACGCTACAGGCAGAACACTGTTTTAAAATTCAAAACTGCCTTAGTCGACAGAGTAAGGCCCACTCGATAGAGTACCTACAGGCTCATAAAACCATAGTATTACAGTCTTCCCTCCTTAAAAAGAACTTCGTCCCCGAAGTTCATACCTCAACAAAGAAAAGACATACTATAACACTCCCCGACACAACAACCCAAAACAAAACTTAACATAAAAGCATGCTACCAACCAAACTCAATCCGACTCAAACCATTACTAACCATACCGACACAACACAAAAGATGTAAAAACTCTTAAAACTCTTTGCGATCATCTCCTACCCCCTAAAAGAAACAAGGTTACGTCCTCGTAACCATACATACCTAACCAAAAAGGAACGGATAGCGCTCTCTCATGGACTCCTCTGCCTCCCATGTAGCTTCCTCTACCTCATGATTAGACCAAAGGATCTTAAGCAAAACTGTCTCACCACTCCTAGTCTACCTAACCTTCCGGTCAAGAATCTGCTTAGGCACCTCAAGATAAGACAAAGACTCATCCAGCTCTATGCTCTTTGCCTCTAACACATGTGACGGATCACTCACATACTTCCGCAGCTGAGGTACATGAAACACATTATGCACACTCTCTAACGCAGCTGGTAAAGCCAAACGATAAGCAACTTCTCCAACCCGGTCTAAGATCTCATAAGGTCCTATGAACTTTTGACTCAACTTGCCTTTCTTCCCAAATCTCATAACCCCACGCATAGGAGACACTTTAAGAAGAACCTTGTCCCCAACCTGAAACTCTATAACTCTTTCGCTTATCCTGAGTCGCTCTCATCTTTTTCCTGATCATTTTAATCTACTCTACCATCTCATGTACCATCTCTGGTCCTAGAAACACTGCCTCAGCACTGTCGTCCTAACAAATCAGACTCCGACATCTCCTCCCATATAAAGACTCAGACGGTGCCATGCCAATAGTGGTGTGATAGCTTTTGTTGTAATAAAACTCAATCAAATCTAATCTCTGCTCCCAGATACCACAAAAATCCATCACAGAAGCTTGAAACATATCCTCAAGAGTCTTGATTGTTCTCTCAGTCTGACCGTCTGTCGCAGGAAGAAATGCTGTACTCATCTTCAATGTTGTTCCCAAATATTCCTGCAACTCTTTCCATAACCTTGAGATAAATCTCGCATCTCTGTCAGATACTATGTCCTTAAGCACTCCATGAAATGTCAACACATGTTTCCGATAAGCCAAAGCTAATTGTGCCTTGGTCATGTATCTTTCAATGGCACAAAATGAGCTGACTTGGTCATTCGATCAACTATTACCCATATCATGTTGTTACCCTGTTGACTCTTTGGCAAACCCACGATAAAATCCATAGAAATGGATTCTCACTTCCACTCAGGTACCTCTAAAGACTGAATCTTACCTTGTGGTCGTCGCTGTTCCCCTTTAACTCTCCGGCATGTCAAACAACTGGCCACAAACTCAGCTGTCTCTTTCTTCATCCCAGGCCACCATAATGTGTTCTTTAAATCCTTGTATAACTTTTCACCACCTGGATGCACTGAATATGGTGTACAATGTGCCTCTGTCATGATTATCTTTTTCAGCTCCTCATCATTAGGGACACACCATCTCCCATCAAACCTCAAACTACCATCTGAATGAATAGAGAATCTAGACACTGTCCCTTTCTCTACTCTAGTTCTCCACTCCACCAACTTAGGGTCTAAAGCCTGTTTACCTCGAATATCATCATAAAGATCATGCTGCACTGTCAAATCTCCCATGGCATCCCCTCTCTGCATCATATGTATCCCAAACTTCCCTACCTCGTCTCTCAACCTCATCAAAGATAAACCTGTACATAAAGAAAGTACACTCTTCCTGCTCAAGGCATCAGCAACAACATTGGCTCTCCCTTCATGGTAGATAATATCCATGTCATAATAGCTAATCAGCTCCATCCACCTCCCCTGTCTCATGTTCAACTCCTTTTGAGTGAAGATGTACTTGAGAATCTCGTGATCAGATAATATCTTAAAGGTCGCCCCATAAAGGTAATGTCTCCAAATCTTGAGAGCAAACACCACTGCACCCAACTCTAGATCGTGTCTAGGATAATTCTCCTCATAAGGCTTCAATTGCCTAGAAGCATAGGCAATCACTTTACCGTTCTGCATCAACACACATCCCAACCCATTCATTGAGGCATCTGTATAAACCTCAAAGTTCTCACTCCCTTCAGGCAATGCTAAGATAGGAGCTATGGTCAAACGCTCCTTTAATGTTTCAAACGCCATCTCACAACTCTCATCCGAACGAAACCTGTTCTCTTTCCTCATCAACGCTGTCATAGGTCAAGCAATCTTGGAGAAATCCTTCACGAACCGTCTGTAATATCCAGCTAAAACTAAGAAACTCCTGATCTCAGCAACATTCTTTGGTGCTTCCCACTTGGTCACTGCCTCAATATTTGCCGGATCCACAGCTACCCCATCCTTAGAGATCACATGCCTCAGAAAAGCAACTCTCTCTAACCAGAACTCACACTTGGACAACTTAGCATATAACTCGTGCTCCCTCAAGGTCTGCAACACAATCCTCAGGTGCTCCTCATGTTCCTCCTTAGTCTTGGAATAGACTAAGATATCATCAATGAACACCACGAGAAACTTGTCCAAAAACTGACTGAATATTCTGTTCATCAAATCCATAAACACAGCCGGTGCATTAGATAACCCAAAAGGCATCACCACATGCTCATGATGGCCATACCTCGACGTGAAAGCTGTCTTTGGTATGTCCACCTCTCTAATCTTCACCTGATGGTACCCCGACCTCAAATCAATCTTGGAAAAGACTGCTGCACCACTTAACTGATCAAACAGGTCATCTATCCTTGGCAAAGGATACTTGTTCTTCACCGTCACTCGGTTCAGCTCCCTATAATCTATGCACAACCTCAAACTCCCATCTTTCTTTTTCACAAAAAGAACTGGTGCTCCCCACGGTGATACACTAGGTCTAATGTATCCCTTCTCTATCAAATCATCTAACAATTTCCCGAGCTCCTCCAACTCCTTAGGACCCTTCCGGTACGGTGCCTTAGAGATTGGCCCCGTCCCCGGTTTCAGCTCAACCGTAAAATCTATCTCCCTCTTCGGCGGCAACCCTGGAATCTCCTCTGGAAAGACATCTGAAAACTCACCCACCACTGGTATCTGATCAACTGTCGGACTCTCTATCCGGTCATCTCTCACATGGCATAAGATCAACGGGCACCCCTTCCTCAGATAAGACTTCAAGGTCATGGCTACAATCAACTTAACTTTGGGTTTGACCACAAACCCACGATAAGACACACTAACGCCCTTAGGACCTCTCAGAGACACTTTCTTTTGATGACAGTCTATCTTAGCTTTGTACTTTCCGAACCAATCCATCCCGACCATCATCTCAAAATCGTTTAAAGGAAACTCTAGCAAGTCTACAGGTAGATCAACTTGCCCAACTATCATAGATACATCCCTATACAACCTCCCACATGATACAGACTCACCCGAAGGTATAAAAACTTTCTCACTTACAGACTCGTATACCCTCAGACCCAACCGTTTAACATGACTCGAAGATACAAACGACTGAGACGCCCCTGAATCAAACAAAACAAAGGTATGAATACCGTTAACAAGAAAGGTACCAGTGATAACATGTGCATCGTCCTCAGCTACTTTCTTTTCCATCATATACAACTTTCCACTGGTCTTCTGTCCACCTCCCTGGACAGTACTAGTTGAAGTAGCCAACTTAGCACCCGACCCCTGATTGTTGTTGTTTGTAGCTGGTTTCTGATAAGAATTACCGCCATTGCGGTTACCTCCACCCTGGTTGATCAGACTTCCCCGGTTGTTCCATGACCCAGCTGGTCTCTTGCTCGCATAACTCTGTGCCGGACCCTGAGAATAGCTCCCCTGAGCCGATCTCTGAAAAGCTCCCGGTACACTCGTGCACTCATGTCTCTTGTGGCCTACACCGCCACAGCTAAAGCAGGTCATCCCCCAACTACCACTACCGCTCCCACGGCCACGCCCAAAGCAAGCCCCAGCACTGAACCCCGAGCCAGAAGAAAACGCCCTAGTCTGATTGTGGTTGCCTTTCTTGTAATTAGATTGGCCACTACCCTCACTCTCTGCCTTTCTTTTCTCACCTCCTCTCTCCCGGGCCATCTCTACCAACCTCTCAGCTCTCCCAACCCTCTTATAAGCTTCCTTAACATCAGTAAGGATTCCCACGGGTAACTTTTCCATAATCCTGGGGGTCAACCCCTTCTCAAACCTCAGCGCTAGGTTCTCATCACTCAAACCCATGTCCTCATCATACCTAGACTTCTCATTGAACTGCCGGTAATACTCAGCTACCGATATAGCAGATGTCATCCTGAACCCATCTAACTCCTCCCTCAGCTTACTTCTCACATGCTCAGGTACAAACTCTCTCCTCATAGCCCTCCGGAACTCTTTCCAAGGTATAGCAGGTAGACCCTGCTTCACATACTTCTCCCTAACACCCACCTTCACCTTATCCCACCACTCACCAGCTGCTTCCCTCAAGTAGAACGCGGCTTGTTCTACTTTCATCTTATCAGGATAATGCACTAACTCCAGAATGTTCTCCATCTCACGGTGCCAATTGTCTAAAAGCATCGGCTCTCCTGTTCCCTTATACTCTTTCGGGTTAAACCTCGCTATGTATAGACTGATCTTTGAGTGATCAACCTCTTTATCTTTCCCCACTCTCATTAGGGCCTCGGTAAGAGCATCTTGATGCTCCAACATCTTAACAATATCCTTTGTGGTCTTGTTCTCAGCTCTCACATACAATGCGGATTTCTTTGGCGGCATCTTGACACTATAAAAGAAAAGGGTAGACATAAACATACATACCACAACCCAAAACACGAAGACAACCTGCACAAACTCCACTCGATTGAGTGCCAAAACCCACTTGATCGAGCTGAGGCTACTCGATCGAGTGCCCCACAGACTCGATCGAGTACCCCGACTCCAGACCCAAAACAGACCTTCTGATCTCTATCCTACTCGATCAAGCTGACATGACACTCGATCAAGCGACCCCTACTCGATCGAGTGCCCCCACGTACTCGATCGAGTACCCAAAAACACGGTTCTGATCATAAAACCGTCAAATACCCACTCGATCGAGTCAGACCCACTCGATCGAGTACCTCACCTACTCGATCGAGTGCCCCCCCAATCGATCGAGTCATGCTGACTCGTACATACTACCCGCATGTTATCTCACATAACCCAATGTACTATGCAACCTTCATAATCTCAACATTATAATATAACTACGCATGCAATTCTACATAATTCCTCATATAATCATCATAATAATCTACTTCATGTTATCAAGTTCCACATTATAAACAATTAACATGCCCCTTTATTAAATTCAACATATAAACACACCCCACCAACTTTTCAATCACAATTTCAACCTCCGCCCCCAACATCCAAAAATTCACAACATATATCGTTACGTTCACATACAAACTAACAGACAGCACATACGACCTTGACATATACCCCCCATGTGACCAGTTCAAATTGTAGGGGGAGTTCGCGACTTTAGGACGTCTCCCAAGCCTTTGCATTAGCTCCTACAACCATTACCCCGGGTTCATTTTAATTGGCACCCTATGTTCATTAGATTCATTAGCTACAGGTTTCAGGATCGTTGCTCTGATACAACTTCTGCAAGTGCCTTACCAGGACCACTCAGGTATAAAGATGTCACCATCTCGGTTTTCCGAGGCAATGATAATCAAAACACAATGAAGAAACAACATTTAAATAGCATAATGTTTTAATGAGTAAATACAATCCAAAACCAACTGCCAAAATATGGTTTACATGATCTCAAAACAACTGTCTAAAAACTATTAAAAATACAGCGGAAGATTTTATCATCTGATGGCGACACATCCCAGCCATCCCTTGTATCTCGGCTCATACCTGCTCAGCAACTGCTCACCATCCCCGAATGGATCACCACAGTTTTTAAAACAATTAAGCGGGGACAGTACTAATCACACAATTTACATAACTCAACAAAACAACACACAACACAGCTCAGTCATCACAGATATACTTCGAATTCCATCACCAACTCCACAATACTGACTACACACTATAGTGTGTAGCCCTGCCAGAGTACCCAGGGCAATAGGTTACTCCTCGCCGCCAGTGGGGGACCGCATCCGTTCCCACCTAAGCCCCTCTCATCTCCATCGAGCGATAAACCTAGATCCATTAATGTGCAAATCCCTTCTGTGGCGGGTTCCACAGAAGGCGAATAATGGGCGGGAAGCCACTCCCGCAAGTGACTCCACTCAGCCAGGGACGTACCCCGAAGAACATAGACAGATACAATCAATCACAACTACTAATCAGTAAGCAAACCCAACAACCGTCACAATACTCGGACGATAATATTCAACAATCACAAATCACAACCAACACATCAGGTGACTAATACTGAGTAGGGAAACCCTACCTGGAATGCAATACAATCAGACGGTCTCGACAGCTGTTATCAAAACTCCTCTTCTACGAATCCTCCTCCTAACATATGATCATACAATTACCAACAATCATAAAAGACAACAAAACCCCCAAATTAGGGTTTAAACAAAATTAATAAAATACTATAAAATCGGTACGTAGATCTTAACCTCGACGCAAGGATCACAAGAATGTAGAGGATGATGAATTACGACCTCTCAAGCTCCCGGATTTGTCAATAATGCGAAAGATGCGAAGTACGTAGGTTGAGATCTCTTTTGAAGTAATTAGGTTTGATAAAAGTGTTTAGTGTTGATGAGGGAAATCTTTATATACCTATTCGCATTATTAACAAAACCCGACAAAATATTACCCGTAAACCGAGCTACTCGATCGAGCAACTAACGTATTCGATCGAGTGCCGCTTACTCGATCGAGTGCCCAGGCTACTCGATAAAGTACCCTACAGGCAGAACAGTGTTTTAAAATTCAAAACACCCTTACTCGACAGAGTAAGGTCCACTCGATAGAGTACCCAGAGGCTCATAAAACAGTAGTATTACACCCGCCAAAGATGATCCCTCGTTCGAATGCCCCATTTCCTCGATCGAGCAGTTTAAGACGCCCTTTGCTTGGATTTGCTTCCTGTGATGACGTTCAGGGCTATTTAGCGACCTCCTATGTTGCTGGCTGGTTTGGGGAGGTCCCTACTTCGCGTTATCTTGTAAGCTTTCCGCATCTTCACTCTTTCCTTTTAGTTTGCATTTCCTTTCCATGTTTTGGTACAATGAGGGCATTATACGGTTTGGTTTCGGGAGGTTATTCATCCATATCTGTGTCTGCATATCGTCTTTATTGCATTTATGTTGCCACGTTTAATTTCTGTATGCATTGTTGTTTATTTTTATAAAAATCAAAAATCTCATAAAAATTATATAAAAAAAAAAATTCGAAAAATAAAAAATTTTCACGTTTATTTTAGCATATAGGTTGAGTCGGAATGGTGGATTTCAATTATGAAATTGCACTATATTTGTCCTTTTGCTTAAGCCTTGCATTGAACTATATATCTTTTAGCTTTGTCTTCTGCATATCTACGAGTTTATATTAAATTTAGCTGAACGAATAGACTTGGCCTGAAAATTTTGGCAAGCTATTTATAATTTTTAAGGATTTAGAGCCTTATAAACGGGTGTCATTTGTGACCGGTTTCATGTAGGATTGTGAGTAGTTACTCATTGCATATCATGTATCATTAATTTGCACATATATGAAATTCAATTGCTTTTTGCCTACGTACATTCGGGTTAGTGGTTGGTGTCACATGCAGGGAGGTGCTTTCAATTTCCCTTTCTTTCATTTTTACCCATTTAACTCCACATTAGCCAAATTTGCCTGTTGACCCTTAACTACATTCCAAATTTAGCCTGTCTTGTCAAGCTAGTTAGTGTATGTTTTGCGGTCTATTGTTTATTGTGCAAAGTTTGGCTTGTATCTGATGATTTAGAGTTGGTAACTTATGAAGGAAAGGAGGATGATGAAAGAAAAAAAAAAGGAAAAAAACGTGAAAAAAAATGTGAAAAAAAAAAGAAAAAAGATGTTGTTTGATGAGACGGTTTCACTCCTATGCTTTACTTACATTTATTGAGGAGTATTTTCAGTTCGGTTTAGTGAGTTTTGTTCCAAATGAAGGGCATATGCGCTTAATTCTATAATTGAGTTGGAATCGGATGTTGTTATTTTGTTTTGTTTAGGTACTAGCTTGGCCGCCTATACCTCCACATTCCCATAACGTGTTTTGCCTTTTCTTACCCATTGCGTCACTTTGCCATATTTTTGTAAGCCCTCGGTTGTGACGGACCTTGTTGTTTGGAATGTATGTGTGGTAGTTAGAATTGTCTATCATATCAGTTGCATGCATGTTTATGTGGGTCGTAGTTTAGGTGAGCGACTATATTTCTCTCTCTCTTACATATGTATGTTCACCCTTTGCTTCATGAGAGAAGAGTGACCCGTGAGAGTACAATTTTAAAGGTCTTGCATGGTGGATGGTTCAGATTTATTATAAACATCTCATAACTCGTTTGCATTTGACTGCTTTGCTATAAGTGTTAGTTTGCTTGCATTAAATGATTTAAGTGGGCATTTGTAGCTATCTCTGAGTTATCTTTTCCGTTCCATTAGTTTGCATTTAGTTTACTCGAGGACGAGTAAAGGTTTGGTTTGGGGAGATTTGATACGTGCATTTTATATAGTCCTTTTAGGCCTTTTTATGCACGTATTTCTATGCTATTATCGTAGTTTTATGCTACGAATGCCCCGAATATGTTACTTTGGTTTTCTTTGCCTTATTTGCAAGAATGGACTAAAAAGTACTGAAATCAAGCCTTTTACCGTCCGTTTTGTATGCATTTAGAGGAAGAGTGATTTTGGAGCGGAAATATAGCTGTCTTGGAATGCGTGAAGCTATTTCTGTAGCTAAATAACCAAGTCAAGGCGGAAACTAACGAAGTTATGAGCTGCTGAAGTCAAAGTGAATCGATCGAGTGGTTTTCTGCTCAATCAAATGCTTTTATATGGTAGAAGACCTCGATCGAGTGCTTTCCTTGCTCGATCGAATAGTTTCATTTTAGGGGTTGCTCGATCGAGTAGTTATTCTGGTCGATCGAGTTGTTTGAGCTTACTTCTGCTCGATCGAGTGATTTTAAATCACTCGATCGAGTGGTTTTCTGTGGGCTCGGGCTTTTCTTAATCTTTTTCGTATTAGGTCAAATAAAAAATCCTATTTCTTATAAATAGGAACGAGAGACGTCATTTGTAACTCTCTCTCTCTCCCCCATCATTTTCATACAACTAACTTTTCTTCTGTTCTACTGTTGAATACTTTTCTTTTCTCTGCTCTTTTCCCGGATCTTACTCTGTAATTCTTTCTTACTCTTTTCTCTTATTTAATTTTTATTGTTATTCTATTCCTTGTTCTTGCTTTACTTTTTTCTATGTCTAGCTAATTCTCGGTGCTAGGATTTAGGGGAGTCGATAAATGGATGTTAATTGCTAATTAGGTTCTTAGTTTGTCGTTGTTGTTTTGTCTATGTTGTTAATCACTGCTTATAATTGTATCTTGCTATATGAATCGATGCATTTAGCCTTTTTAACCTTGGTAAGCCTTGACCTAGACCGGAAGGTTGGAAGAGGTGAGACCTGCAGTGAACAATAGAATGCTTTAGTGAGGGCGGAAGCTAAGCTAATAGTATTTTTGGGAAAATTGAGACCGGAAGGAGATATTCGTTGCCCCTTAGACCGACACATCGACTAATCTGTGACCTTAGCTGTAATTAACTGACGTTCGTTGATAACCCGACATCCTAGTTTTCTCTCTTTCTTATTAATTTCTCTTATCATTAATTCTCTTCCCTTAATCTTGTTTAGTTAAGTTTTATTCAATTCAAAACCCCCAACTGTGACGTATAAAGACCGAATAGACAAGTAGATAGTGCTCCCTGTGGAGATCGACCCTACTTACTGCTAGCTTCTGTTAGTGTAACTAGGTATTTTATTTTTGGTACTTGACGACGGTATCAGTCGTAATGACGATTTCAATTCTCACACTTTTCGATTTGCATACCGTCTTTTGAAGGTTAAAATGGTTTTCTAACCCGTCGTAATGACGAATTTAATCCTCACAATTTCCAATTTCAAATTACTTGAAAGCAATATTAAACGTTTTCAAATTTCAATTCAAAAATCAAATCTTTGAAAACAAATTTAACCGTTTTCAAATTTCAATTCAAAAATCAAATCTTTGTAAACAAATTTACCTGTTTTCAAATTTCAATTCAAAATCAATTCTTTGAAAACAAATTTAACCGTTTTCAAATTTCAATTCAAAAATCAAATCTTTGAAAACAAATTTAACCATTTTCAAATTTCAATTCAAAATCAATTCAACAAATTTAACCGTTTTCAAATTTCAAATTCAAAATCAATTCTTTGAAAACAAATTTAGCCGTTTTCAAATTTCAAATTCAAAATCAATTCATTTGAAAACAAATTTAACCGTTTTCAAATTTCAAATCCGATTTCAAATCATTTGAAAACAAATTTAACCGTTTTCAAATTTCAATTCAAAATCAAATCTTTGAAAACAAATTTAACCATTTTCAAATTTCAAATCAAATTTCAAATCATTTGAAAACAAATATAACTGTTTTCAAATTTCAATCCAATTTCAAACCATTTGAAAACAAATTTAACCGTTTTCAAATTTTAATCCAACTTCAAATCATTTGAAAACAAATTTTACCGTTTTCAAATTTCAAATTCAAAATCAAATCGTTTGAAAACAAACTTAACCGTTTTCAATTTTCGATTCAAAAAAAAAATTCTTTGAAAACAAATTTAACCGTTTTCATGGCCATCGTGATAACAATTCCAAATTCTACAATTCTCGATTTTCGAATCCGTGATTCGGAATTTCAAAAACCGTCTACGGAAACAACACATTGTTTCTAGAGCCGCCGCAATCTCAACTTAAACCGTCTTTTGAAAACAAACCTAAGAAAACCCATTCGACTGGCCGACCTTCTACAGATCCCTACTCTTCGGAAGCCGTTCATAAAACGACAAATAAATATTTTGAAAATTTCTATTTTCTAAAAATTCAGTCCACCATTCCAATTCAGCCTCGAGTCGATTTTGAGTCAAGTCGTCTAGATAACGTTGAATCTCTGCCGAAGTTAGTACCTACCTTCTTGTCTAGGTCGTGTCGCCTAATTGTCAAGACATCTTCAATGGCGTTAGCAGAGTCAAAACCTCTCGGGTATTAAACCCATCTTTCCCCTACATCACGGGTCAAAGGTTGAGTTTGTGTACGTGTCTTTACCAACGGCGTCACGCCAGCAACACACATCCAAATCGAGTCAGAAGTTGTCTGTCTAGGCATCACTATGCCAAAGTTGACACTCGAGTCAAAGTTCAAAGTCATGCACCCTGAGTTCAAACACAAGAGGTCATTCGCGATCGTTAATGAACTCATAACCTTGTCACACTGTCACGTCTTCACGACTAAAATGCCTTTTGTACATATGTGTCGTGCTTGCTTTTTTTTGTGCAATCCCTTTCCAAGACAAGTTATAACGGCTATCGTTATATCAAATAGAAATCCCTTGGGTGCCATCAATCGCCAACCAGGATCTCAAGAAGCCGATCAATCTTCATCCGCCATGACTTCTGCTAGAACCAACAACTTGGTCCTTTGACTCCTAGCTACCGTGGAAAACTGGAGCACTCGTCTCTCCCAAGTTGAGGACAAACTGGTAACCGGGGATTTTCTCTCTCATGATTTTGAGCAAAGGGTTAAGCTCCTTGAAAGCCGACTACTTGCCATCGACAAAACCAAAACCAGACGACCTCATAGATCCTTCCCTAATTTGGGTATGCCTTATGCCACAGCCTTGGAAAGGCTAATCTAACAAGAAAAACTCAAACCAATTGGTCCAACTCCAGACCCTATACCAAACAAGCGAGGACGAAGATGGGATGGAAAACTGGTTTTGTCAATATCACCAAGGTCGCGGACATGACACCGAGATGTGTCTCCCTCTAAAAGGTGCCATCTTTCATATGATCGAAAACGGTGAATTACCACAACCTCCCTCAACAAACAACAAGAACAACCTTCCAGAAAACCCTATTGGACATAGTCATGAATCTTCCTTAGACTGCTCTCATCTCATCTCTCCTGACGATGAGAAAATTCATGCAATTGACGAATATGGTATACAAAGTGGTTTAATGATGCTCTCTGTCTCCATCAACAACATATTCTCAAAGCTGCAAGTTGCTATCGATGACTTGAACAATCGAGTAGCTAATTTGGAGAAAAGGTTGGGTAGTACCAAAAATGAACCTGGCCACCAGCGAGAAAACAAACCCTCCGTTCACCAACCAACAGCTGTTGAAAATGAGGAGTCATCCGATGGTTCCCACATCCACGAACCTACCAACAAAGAACATGAAATTGCCTCACCAAAATCCCCTTCAAAATATCAAGCAACATCCTCAAAATTGTCCATTGACAATGACCAGATCCTATTTCGACCCAGGATTGACAAAATAAAAAACAAAAACAAAACCCATAAAAACATCCCCAAAAACACCAATGTTGGAACCATGGGAAAACATCAAAGGGTATTCACAGATCAGGGAATTACATATGGCACCGCTATGGACATACTTGCTTCAGAAGGAATGCTCCAACTCATTGGACCAACTCCGGATCCATCTGAGGCTAAGAAATCCCGTTTCTGGAACCCTAATGCCTATTGCCAATACCATCAAGGGAAGGGCCATGGCACTAAATCCTGCTTCAAACTCAAGAATGCCATTCAAGATATGATCGAGGCTGGCAAAATCATAATTGCACCTATCAGTCAACACAATCTCCTTGAATGTCTCAAGTCAAATAGCAAGGTTGAACGTTCTCAAAGGATATTCACCAAACTCAACACAACCTATGCCGCAGCTCTTCAAATGCTTATGACAGAAGGGAAGCTACAACCAATCGGGCCCACTCCAAACCCGCTTGAATGCAGAAAATCTCGTTTCTAGGACGGCAATGCCTATTGCCAATATCATCAAGGAAAAGGTCATGACACTGAAATATGCTTCAAACTGAAACATGTTATTCAAAATATGATTGACAATCATGAACTGATATCTTCATCCCTATGCCAACCAAGTGATGAAGACAACCCTAATGAACATCTCTTTCTGCAAGGGGATGAAAGCCGCATCAACTATTGTCCTCATATCATCCCAAACAACGAGAGTGAAGTGCTCAAGTGGGTCAATGCTTAAGACCAGACATTCAAGCCGCTGGATGCTGCGAAGGAGATCTTTGAGGAGGAAAGTGATGATTATGAGTCCGTATCTACGATTGAGTCTGAGTCCGAGTCCGAGTCTTAGGCTTTCCCATATTTATCCCAGCGTCTGTCCTTTTATTCCTATGTGACAAACTGGGGGTTGTCCCCATGAGTCACATGTATTCATCGAGTCTGTGCTAACCTCTTATTTATCTAAATAAAAGCACAACTTCCTACTATTGTATATATATTCTCCCCTTTACCATTTCCCGTTGACAACGAGAATTGATTTGAGAATTGATTTAAAAGAAAGGATGTGTTCCTATTCAGTGCGAGTACACTTGAGTGACGTTCTGTACCTAATAAGCAGAGGACTCGAAACTCCGTGTCCATTTTCTTTACCTATTCCATGTCTGGCAATAGAAAACTTTCAATAGCACCCAATTTAGAACCAGCTTTTATTGAAGGGATTCTATGAGGAACCTAGATAACAAACCACAACATCTCCCTGTTCGCGATCAATGACCGAAGGCAAGCCTATCCCCTACAAAAAAGATCCAGTCACCAAGTATCAACCTCTTACCGCCGGGTACATCCCCGTCTGCACCATTACCTTCCTCTAATGAAGGACGGAAAAAAAACTAATATATCCAAAGCAAAGCCAAAGCGAAAGGCCAAAATTAAAGGCCCAAGCCAATAGCCATTCACCCGAAGCCAAAGTCAAAGGCCAAAGTCAAAGGCCCAAGCCAATATCCATTCACCCATAGCCAAAGTTCAAGGCCAAGGCAAAAACCAAAACCAAATTCAATTCGCTCAAAGCAAAAAAAACCAAAGCCAAAGGCTACTCACCTAAGGCCGAAGCCAAGGCCCAAGCCAAAATAAAAACAAAACAAGATTGAAACCCTTTTCTCAAAAAGGCCAAAATCCAAATAAAGCATTCAACACACAAAATCCTGGATAAGTGAGTACAAAACACCAAGCCCAGGACCAACAAGTCTAAAACCCATGACCAACGCTTCTTCCCTCCAAACCCCGGGACCAACACGTACAAAACACAAAAATACCAAAACCTAATGTCAAAGAGCTAAAACAAGAGCTCAAGACCCGTCAACTAACAACAAACCCAACACTGCTTCACCCTTAAGTCCTTCTAGAGATTGTCATAGGGAGACCTATCTAGGATTCTGAGGATTCCCCTCAAGCTCGTAATTTCACACCTTAACCTTTAAGGTCCAAACATGGGAATCTGATCCCATATTATTTACCAACCATTTCGTGCACGGGCCACACCAAGCTTGAGACCCCATTCCGCACCACATTACAAGCTGTAACCCATCGGCCTAAACACCACAAAATACAAACTCCAGATTTTTATATGTCTAACAAACCTATTATTACCATGCTCCAGATTCCATAATGTCGAAGCCATTTTCTACCCTGACCCCAATACGAAGTTTTCAAAAAAATTGCTCCCTGGAACGGGACATGCCCATTTCATTCTTAGAGTCCACTTTTTAGTGTGCTCACATAACAAGAAACTTTTTCACAAACTACGCCTTTTCGATGCATGATCAAGAGGGAATTCTCTTCAATCAACCTTCGAGTCACCAAACGGAATTCACCGTTGTGACCCCCAGCTCCATATTTTTATCTGTCAATCAAACCTATTATTACCAAGCTCCACATTCCATAATGTTGAAGCCATTTTCACCCTGACCCAGATACGGAGTCCTCGAATGCATTGCTACCGAGAGCAGGACATACCTAATCTACTCTTAGGGTCCACTTTTAAGAGTGCTCACATGATAAGGAACAGTTTCACAAATTACATCTCTTCGATTCATGAACAAGGAGGATTTTTCTCAAATCAATTTTTGAGTCACCAAACGGCTTTTACCGTCGTGACCCTCACACTTTAAGGTCCTAACAACTCGCTTTGGCACATACACATTCAGAACTACGATCTGGTTTGATTTCACTTCACGTGAATACGTAGGCAGTCCTTCAAGGACACAACCATACACCTCAAAATCACTTCAAGGTCCTAACAGTTAGCTTAAGCACACAAACACATGCAGAACTACGCTCTGGTTTAATTTCGCAAACACGCAAATACATAGGCAGTCCTATTACGAGGGCGCAACCACACCCCCAAAAACATTTAGTTTTCACATCTTTAATTTGTAATCCATTGCACACACACTCAGAACTACGATCTGGTTTGATTTCGCAAACACGTGAATACGTAGGCAGTCCATTTATAAGGGCACTACCGCATACTCCTTTCACAACATTTCTAATTTTCAATCCTCAATAACCAGCTTAGAACTACGATCTGGTTTGATTTCGCACACACGTGAATACGTAGGCAGCCCCAAACAAGGACACAACCGCGTACCCCTTTTAATCGCAACCATAAGCATCAATCCTTAAAAGCAGCCCACCCAGCCGCAAAAAATTAATCTTATACTTCTTTACTGGGAGCTTCTTTCTTAAGTCGCCGCCCATTCCTTGTTTTGTCAAATTATCACCTTCCCACTCTGGGGGCTTTGTTGGAGCCGGTGTCCTCCAGTTAGTGCGGATAACGTTATTGCACGTACACTTGTACGGACAAGTGGGAGCTTGTTGGGGCTGGTGTCCTCCACAGTTAGTGCAATGACATATAAATCTCTAAAAGGATCAAAGGGTATACTTTTGTATTATTATCAGTTGGTCCACGTTTATCAATAACGGTTGGCTTGCTAGATAAGTTTGACGTTATTGTCATACAGATGGCGGTGATCAACTGGTCCCTAAAAGTCAAACCTATAGGATACGTCTGAGAGATGTGACGGCATGAAAATACAGTCATGTTGATGCCTAATATGACTAAGCGGTTAGTCGGAGTTATTGACTAATAATTAGTCGAACGCGATGTTGAGATATTTATTTAATACGGATTAAATAATACTGGCTAAGGTGAATTAAGCGGTTAATTCGTAAATTGAATATAAACGGTTATATTTAATTAATGTATATTGAATTGATTAATTATACAATATTGTCATTGTCGGACAAGTATTAACATGTCGACTGATTCATGTTATTAGTCGATATTTTAATATCCGATAACGGATAACAATTTATGATTAAAACCCGTCATATACATTTAGCAAAACGAGTCGGACCACGAGTTAAATAAGGAGAAAGTGGAAAGCCCACTCCCTCCCTTAGCACCCGGTCGACCGAGTAGAACAAAAGGAGAGTCCTTCTCTCCTTTTGACCTAATCCTTCTCATTTGAAGAAAAATTAGGGTTTTGGAGCCTTTTTCTCTGAAATTCTAGATCTCACATCAAAAACCTCAGAAAAAGCTCTCTCAATATTGCAAGGCAATCAGAGAGCAATTTCTAGCACAAGGGGCATAGTCTCAGACGATCTTGGGTGCAACGATTAGGAGGAAACCTGCATTGATTTCTGTTCTTAGGCCGTTTTGCACAGGACCCGAGGTTGATTCTTATCCTTTTATCGTTTCTCTAGTTTTTCGTTTATGACCATTAATCACATGATAAATTACGTTATAGTCCTTAATTTTATGGGGTTTTATACGGATATTACCCTACAAGTGGTATCAGAGCGAGGCCACGTAAATTTTTCATCGTGATTTTCATAAAACGATTTGAATCGATATTTTTTTTTTGCCTTGAAAACCGTGACATGCATGTTCACGGCTGATCAGTCGATCGAGGACTTTTGTGTCTCGATCGATTGGTTTTGTTTTTGATTTGTTTTTGTATATTGTTATTATAAACGATTATTATAGCAATATGTTTAAGGTTTTGTCAATTGAACTTTTAATTTAATACGGATTAGGTCAAAATTGCAATTGGTTTTGTTTTTGTCAAATCGTTTTCTTGAGTGCTGCGCTGAAAAGAAAAAAAAAAATTCGTGTTTTTTTTTAATTTTTTTCGGCCATACAATGTAAATAATACGGATTTTGTGCACTCGATTGATTGTGAAACGGTTCACACACGTACCATTTAGTTATTTTAAAGCGGTTTAAAGTAACGGATTGTAATGGATTAAAATTAAGTTGATAAAAGCGGTTTTGTCATATAATTTTAAGCGTTAAAAGGTGGTTTGGATAAATTTAACATAATTACGGAATTATGTCACGAATAATTTTGTTTTAGTTGATGCATCTTTTATTTATCGTTACTTTTGAATGCCATGAATGTTTTTATTACGTATTTAATTTTACAAACGGTTGTAACTTAGTGTGGCCTTAGTAGAACATGTTACCGTAATGATGGAACACGGTCTTGGATGTATTTCGAGATCTCGCATCTCCGTTTTGGATTTTTCCTTGTAGTTACACTTTTAATTTAGAATGTAAATAGGTTTATATTTTGTAAATTTTAAATTGTAATTTTGAGAAGACCAAAGATGGAGATCGGATGCTCACTCCCGCTGCATGGATCAAGATGGAACATCAAGACAAGCTTCTCGGGTGCAACGGTGGATTCCAAAGTTGTATTATGTTTATCTTGCTAGGATAGGCCACACTAGGACTTTTATTTACGTTTTGTTTTTTTTTATGTTTTTCATCGTAACGATAGTTTGCATCATTTTCCGCCTAAAACCAAACCACCTAATATTTGCATGAAAACTGACTCATATAGAGGTTACGCGTTAGTTTTCTATGACATACAGATGTCACACGGACTTAATAAGCCATCACCTAAGTTAATTCATTCACGTAATGCTAGATTTTCGTTCACTTTAAATGAATTAAAACTAAGTTGATGGGATCTTCCTCGTATAACCAAAAATTGAGAATAGCCTTTATAGGTCAAACTCCAATGAACCCCTTCTTCGTCGGTAGGCATAATATGACCCCTTCTACGTCGGGTAAGTTGGAACTGATTGACCTATTTTATCTCAACACTATGATCACTCGTACGATCCTGTGATTATGGTGGACTAAAGATAGGATTTACGGAAATCTATCGACCAAGAGTTCTAACGGTAGAACTAGCCAAACAGTTGGCTTATCAATTTACGGAAATTGAGTCTTGGGATCATTTGTATAATTCTTGAGGTAGATCGATTATACAAGTGCAATGAGTCTACACGTTAAAATGAATTTTAATTAGACTTAAATCACCTCGATGAGTTGCTTATTTCGTTTTGTTTTTCTTTCTTTTTCAGTGTAGAACACGATCATTTAAACTGCTAATAACAAAATGGATGGCCGTACGGACGACCCAATGCCAAGTGCCACATTGGACCGTGAGTCCTGGCTTTGGATCTTCATGAATCAGATGAATCAGTCTACTCGACTGAAGAAAGATGGATCAAACTTCGCGGACTGGGAGGCGGCATTACGGAATGCTTGCCATTGCCGACGGAAGCTCAAATATCTGATGGAGCCCATCCCGCCAAACCCAGGCCCCACGGCTGGAGCTAACGAGATCGCCACGTATAGCGATTTCGTCATGGAAGCGGGTGCGATAAAGAACGTACTCATTTTTCCAATGGAATCCAATTTATAGAAATGCTTCATAACCCAAGGTGCAAACAAGATTTTCACCACGCTCACTAAGGAATTCTCGAAAGCACCGAGAATCGTGACCTATGAGCATACCTGTCACTTCTTTGAGGCGAAACTCCAGAAGGGCCAACCGGTTAGCCCACACATTCTCAGCATGATTGAGAATGTCGAGAAACTGGAGGCACTTGATTGTAAGATCAGCGAGAACATCGTGATTGACCGCATGCTTCATTCACTCCACGATGGTTTTGCGCTCTTTAGAGCCAATTACTATATGAATGATTTGAAGAAAAGTCCTCATGCACTACACTCCCTTCTCGTACAGACCAAGAAGGACATGAAGTTTAGTGGGAGCCTGAAACAGGATGTTCTCGTTGTTTCAAACAAGGGCAAGGGTAAGGGCAAAGCTCAAGCAGACCTAGCAGTAGGTAAGCCGAAGTTTAAGAAGTCGAGATCAGGTAAGAGTGGGCATGGTGAGTCGAGCACCTCACTAGGCGCGACAAAGAGCAAAACCGGTAACATGGAATGCCACCATTGCCACAAGACTGGGCATTGGAGGCGTACATGTCCTGTATACCATGAGGACATAAAAGCAGGTCGCGTTACTCCTGTTGATATGTCTTCTTCTTCTTCTACTTTTGTTCATATGATTGAGATTAACCATGCAAGTTAAGGAATTTGGGTACTAGATACTGGTTGCGGTTCTCATCTATGCAATCATGGGCAGGGGCTCCGAAACATCGAACCCCTCGTAAAGGGTGAGGTGGACCTGCGTGTCAGGAATGGAGCACGAGTGGCTGCCGTCTCGAGGGGAACATATGTGATCCAGCTTCCTAGCGGATTTGAGTTATTTTTATATAACTGCTATTATGTACCCAGTTTATCTAAAAACATTATTTCAGTTTCTGCACTTGACAAACTTGGTTTTTCATTTGTAATAGAGAATAATAGCTGTGTTTTCTCGTTACACGATATGATTTATGGCAAGGCTGTCTCCATGAATGGAATTTATGTTTTAGATCAGACAACCGAAATAATGCACGTAATGAATTAGAAGTTAAAGGTTGGTGACAAAGATCAAACTTATCTTTGGCACTGCCGTATGGGACACATTAATGAGAAACGCGTTAAACAGCTCATACAGAATGGAGCTATCTCGGCCTTTGATTTTGAATCATTTGGCACGTGTGAATCATGTCTCATAGGTAAGATGACTCGAATTTCCTTCGAAGGTGTTGGAATGCGCGCTGCTGACCTATTAGGACTCATACATACGGATGTGTGTGGACCTATGTCAATCACCGCACGAGAAGGCTATAGGTATTTTATCACTTTCACGGACGATTTAAGTAGATATGGCTATGTCTACTTAATGAAGCATAAAAGTGAGTCCTTTGAGAAATTTAAAGAATACCAGAATCGGGTACAGAACCAACTGGGTAGAAAGATTAAAACACTACGATCGGGACCGTGGTGGCGAGTATCTTTCACACGAGTTTGATCAACACCTTAAGGACTGTGGGATTGTCTTACGCTTGACTCCACCGAACACCTCGGTTGAATGGTGTGTCCGAACGGAGAAATCGAACACTACTTGATATGGTTCGATCCATGATGAGTCACACCGTATTGCTTGATTCATTGTGGGGTTATGCTCTTCTGTCAGCTGCTCTAATACTTAACCGAAGTCCATCTAAAACTGTTGACAAGACTCCATATGAACTATGGAAGGGAACGGTCCCCAACTTGTCCTTTATACGGGTTTGGGGCTGCGAGGCTTATGTCAAGTGGAGACACGAGGATAAGCTCGGCCCGCGATCGGTCAAGACATACTTTATAGGTTATCCTAATGGAACATTTGGTCATTACTTCTATTCGCCAACCGAACAACGTGTATTTATTGCGGCTAGTGCGACATTCTTAGAGAAGGAGTTTCTCGAGAACGCGAAGAGTAATAGAACCTTCGAGCTGTCGGAGATTACAGAACCAAATGCCGAGCAACCATTGGAGGAACCAGTTCCTTCAATCCCGGCTGCGGTAAGTATTCTTGAGGAACCTAGGAGGTCGGGAAGAGTCTCTATTCCTCCGGACAGATACATTGGTATGGTCGAGGAACATAACATAGATTACATTCTTCATGTATGAGAAAAACGTATGGGATCTTGTTGACTTGCCTGCTAAGGTTCGTCCCCTTCAATGCAAATGGCTTTACAAGATAAAGCATTATATGGAAGGTCAACAAGATATTTATAAAGCACGACTAGTTGCTAAAGGTTTCACCCAAGTGCCAGGTTTGCACTACAATGAAATTTTTGCACCCGTAGTCATGCTGCGTTCCATTCGGAATATCTTAACGATGGCCGCTTTTCATGACTATGAAATTTGGCAGATGGATATGAAAACCGCCTTCTTAAACGGTTATTTGGAGGAAGAGTTGTACATGGTACAACCCGAAGGTTTCATCGATCCTGTGCATCCTAAGAAAGTGTTCAAGCTTAAGCGTTCTATTTATGGACTTAAGCAAGCTTCTCGGAGTTGGAATCATCGCTTCGACCAAGTGATAAAAGAAAATGGATTTACTCGATCGGTCGAGGAACCATGTCTATATATCAAGTCGAGTGGGAGCAAGATTGTCTTCCTAATATTGTATGTTGATGACATACTCCTGATTGGATATGACATACCTCTCTTAACGCCGGATGTTATCTCTCAATTAGGAGTCTTATATAGACAATATTCTAGAGAGATTCAGCATGACTAACTCCAAAAAGGGGTTTCTTCCTATGGCTCCAGGGGTGCATTTGAGCAAGTCTCAGGCACCAAAGACACCGGAAGAGATAGAGCGCTTACCCGGATTCCTTATGCTTTGGCTATAGGATCAATCATGTATGCCATGATATGCACAAGTCCGGACGTGGCATATGCATTGAGTATGACAAGTCGATTCCAACAGCATCCAAGTGAATCACATTGGATGGCTGTCAAGAACATTCTTAAGTACCTACGGAGGACTAAAGATTGGGCATTGACTTATGGAGGCGATCAAAAGCTATGCGCAACCGGTTACGCAAATGCTAGCTTCCAAACGGATCGAGATGACTCGAAATCTCAGTCTGGATGCGTTTTTAATCTTAATGGCGCTGCAGTGAGCTGGAAGAGTTCCAAACAAAGTGTTACAGAAGATTCTACGACTGAGTCCGAGTACTATGCCGCGTCTGATGATGCAAAGGAAGCGATATGGATGCGTCAATTCTTACAAGGACTATCAGTAGTGCCTAGTTCGAATGACCCGATCACCATCTATTGCGACAATAGAGGTGCCATCTTCCAGGCTAAGGAGCCTAAGTCTAGCAACAAGTCTAGACACGTACAACGGAAAGCTCATCTAATCCGAGATTACGTGGAGCAAAAGGAGGTAGTGATAGAAAAGATTGCTACAGATGATAATATAGAAGATCCTCTCACTAAACCATTACGACAAGATAAGCATGAAGGGGATGTTATTTCCATGGGAATTAAACGTGTTCCTGAGTTGTAGTACTCTTTCATGGATTATATTCTTTTTCTCGTGTACTCTATACGACATCATCGTTTTGATATTTATATATTTTGTTTTTCATGTGGAGTTGTACGACTATCTTGAACACCACAAAGTGAACTGAACAAACATTATATTTTTGGTCCTTAATTGCCCAAGTGAGCTGATAACTCTGGCAATTATTTTGTGACGCTGGTTGATGGTAGGTTCAACGAGCCATAAGTCAAACGGTTGACTGACCAATCACAGAGGCGAGTTATACGGATATCTCGTAGGACACAATTGTGACAACGACGTGGAGTCCTAAATGTTTTATAACATTCGGTGCCAGGTCGTGGATAGGACCTCCATGGTGATCCTAAGAGTCGATTCTTTTGACTATCGACTGTCTCTTGAGATTAAGGCAGATTTTGGGTGACTTTGGTTTCTTTCTCACGGTCATCCGTAACAGGGGGGCCAAGTAGATTTTTTCGGGTCATTTCATACATGCTTAGATCGGCGGAGTCGAGTTGAAGGAAATATTCACCTTTATCGTGTACTCGATATTTCTCAGGCCACTCGAGGAGTCAGAATCGAAATGCATGGCCATGCTCGAATGCGGATTCGTTTTATCAATTAAGTTACTCTCTAGTCGGTGACACCACTCTTGATACAGATCGATTGTAAAATACGACCTTGCGGATACGGCTCTGGAAATTGTTTTACATTGAGTGGGAGAAATTTTAAATGGATATGAGAATCGGTTATCGCACATACACTTGTACGGACAAGTGGGAGTTTGTTGGAGCCGGTGTCCTCCAGTTAGTGCGGATAACGTTATTGCACGTACACTTGTACGGACAAGTGGGAGCTTGTTGGGGCTGGTGTCCTCCACAGTTAGTGCAATGACATATAAATCTCTAAAAGGATCAAAGGGTATACTTTTGTATTATTATCAGTTGGTCCACGTTTATCAATAACGGTTGGCTTGCTAGATAAGTTTGACGTTATTGTCATACAGATGGCGGTGATCAACTGGTCCCTAAAAGTCACACCTATAGGATACGTTTGAGAGATGTGACGGCATGAAAATACAGTCATGTTGATGCCTAATATGACTAAAAGGTTAGTCGGAGTTATTGACTAATAATTAGTCGAACGCGATGTTGAGATATTTATTTAATACGGATTAAATAATACTGGCTAAGGTGAATTAAGCGGTTAATTCGTAAATTGAATATAAACGGTTATATTTAATTAATGTATATTGAATTGATTAATTATACAATATTGTCATTGTCGGACAAGTATTAACATGTCGACTGATTCATGTTATTAGTCGATATTTTAATATCCGATAACGGATAACAATTTATGATTAAAACCCGTCATATACATTTAGCAAAACGAGTCGGATCACGAGTTAAATAAGGAGAAAGTGGAAAGCCCACTCCCTCCCTTAGCACTCGGTCGACCGAGTAGAACAAAAGGAGAGTCCTTCTCTCCTTTTGACCTAATCCTTCTCATTTGAAGAAAAATTAGGGTTTTGGAGCCTTTTTGTCTGAAATTCTAGATCTCACATCAAAAACCTCACAAAAAGTTCTCTCAATATTGCAAGGCAATCAGAGAGTAATTTCTAGCACAAGGGGCATAGTCTCAGACGATCTTGGGTGCAACGATTAGGAGGAAATCTGCGTTGATTTCTGTTCTTAGGCCGTTTTGCACAGGACCCGAGGTTGATTCTTATTCTTTTATCGTTTCTCTAGTTTTTCGTTTATGACCATTAATCACATGATAAATTACGTTATAGTCCTTAATTTTAAGGGGTTTTATACGGATATTACCCTACAGGCTTCTCTTTCAAGACGCCACCCATCCTTTAACCTCAAACATCTTTTGAGTCTCAAATAAAGTCCAAAATAAACCGCCCTTAGTCTAGTACTCGGTTCGGACGATGACGAGGTCTTGGTTCCGCTCTCCAAATCATCATACCTCAGGTAGGCATCTCAAACAAGCAAGCGAAGGCAAATGTGTCTGAAGAAGATAATTAATTCATGTTCCCCAGCCGAGCGAACCTTCTACTACAGGGATTTGATACGCGTTATCACCCTTTCTTGGCAAGGAGTTGCACTTACATGTGCAAAGTCTGTCAGAGTCAACCTCGTGTCGTGTCGATACTGAGTTGGCATCACGTTCACGACTGCCCATTTGTCTGTCTGTCAGTATGCGTCTGTGTGAGTCAGTGTCCCAATAACGACGTGTCTCCAATCTATTAAATCACAGATCTACGAGTAACAAGACTCGCCATTAAGCTTCACAACATTCAAAACTTCTATCTCCCTTCGCGTGAGATATTACATGCTAGTTGCTTATATGTTAAATGTTCACATGCTTATGTGCCTACGTGCTTATATGCTTGCGTGCTAGTTGCTTATATGCTAACTGCTCACATGCTTATGTACTTACGTGCTTATATGCTTGCATTCAATATGTTTGTCTATGAGACTGCGGCTTTGTGTGGTCACTAACCATGCAGGTAATTTGAGGAGACAAACGCACTCCAACTGAGTACTGGGTTCTTCCCAACAAATGGCGACCCATCAAGTCCAAGCGCTTTAACCCTACCGATTACATGGCTTACGCTACCTCCCAGCGAGCAACAACTCATATCTCCGGCGAGTCCTGAGAAGTTTCTAGCTCCCCAGCGAGTGCCGATTTTTAAACGGATGTCACACATGCTATTTTCCACAGTCGATCATTCAACCATAGATGGCTGGCGAGCCTTACAACGCATATGGCTGGCGAGGCTTTTTCCGCAAACAAGAAACAACTCAAGGACATATCCCGAAGATGCCTCGGGTATGACTTCTTTTCACAAGCTGGCGAGCCTTTATCCGCAAACAAGGTACAACTCAAGGACGTACCCAGAAGATGCCTCGGGTACAACTCCTTATCACAGTTGGCGAGCCTTTGCACTCACATAAGATACGATTCAAGAACATATCCCGAAGATGCCTCAGGTATGACTCCTTCTTATGGCTGCCGAGCCTCAAAACGCACCGCCTTCAACACCGGCTGGCGAGCCTTTGCGCACAAAAGATTCAAGGACGTATCCCGAAAATGCCTCATATATGACTCTTTCTTCTGGCTGGCGAGACTTTATTCGTAGTCTAATGGACTTTAAATGACCCGCATCGGAAGTCGACAGACTCTAAAATGTTCCTGAAGGCAGGTCCTTGACTCGAATCCACGAGTCGCCAAGATGCCGCCCTTCTCGACGGCAGGTCCTTGGCTCAAACCCTTTTGAGTTGCCTCGACGTCGCAATGGTCTTTAGGTTGTAATCTTCGATTGACCTGGAGATAATACTTTGACTTTCGCCCCGCCCAACCCTCAGTCAAAGTGGGGGCTCTGTAGATACCCAGTATCTGCACCTTCCAAAAACCACCCGATGATGATCCTATAACATGTTTTTGATATACGTGCGTGGATTGGCTATACATGAGACGGTTAATTTCACTACTTGAATATGAAAAATGATTTCAAAAATGGTTTCTAACTTCATTTGCATTAAAATAACACTATTTAGATTTAAAACCGTCTTCGGACCCAAAACCGACTCAGAAACCCGTAACTCGAGTCAACCTGAGTCAACCCGAGTCAACCCAAATCCCGAATGTCAAAAATAATTCCATGAACGCCTTTATCATGTCATTTCCATTAAAATGACCCTAATTAGAGTCAAAACCGTCTTCGGACCCAAAACCGACTCAGAAACCCGCAACTCGAGTCAACCTGAGTCAACCCGAGTCAAAGCAAATTTCGAATGTCGAAAATAATGCCATGAATGTTTTTATCATGCCATTTGCATTAAAATGACCCTAATTAGAGTCAAAACTAAATCGGGCTAAAAACCGACTCCAAATTCAAATCCCGACTCACACGGGTCAAACCCGAGTCAAGCACACAAATTACCTACCCCAACTAACACCAAAATCATCTTTTTAGATTCCCATATTGTTACACGACATCTTATACAAACACCACATATCAAAACAACCAAACAAGGGATAGAGCAAAGGCCACGTCCAAATTGAAAAGGACAATACACCCATTTGTATCACAAGGTAGCTCGCGCCTAAAGCAGGTGTCTGCTTAACCTCTAAGAAAACTCAACCGACCTAACTCCCCACATGTCTCTATAAAAAACACCCTTCACACAACACAATCCTGATGCGAGACTCCGCCCCTTCCTTCTCCCTTAAACTTCTAGACCCGACTTCCTAAGTCACAAAATCGACACGTGTTTACGACCTACCGATCGTAAACACAAGCCTTATACATTTTGTTTGGTACCCTCGCCATGAATTCGACCGACCCATTCGACCAACTCAACATTAATCAACATGTTTTTCAACAACATATTTTCAACTCATTTTAAAAACAAAATCCTTTTTTAAGGCACCTTTTGAAACTTCTTTGATCGCGATTAGTCACAACGAGAAAACCGTCTCTAAAGTCGTCTACTTTGCAAACATCAATACACGTAAGTTTGAGGGTGTAAATAACTCATTTATTTCATGTCTCTACTGTTTTTATGAGTTTATATGCATGAACAATGCATAACACGATTCAAATATAGGTTAGACGAGCCAAAACCGAGTTTTGGCCTGAGACAGAAGCCCTTTGCTATGCAAAGAGGCTCGCGCTTCTTGTGCGTTCTCGGGTCAGACTCAAACGTGTTTGTTCTCGTCTTTCCTCTTTATTTCATTTCTTATTTGCAATTGGTTTTTACCATTTCAAATGATCCAAATCATTTTCATGACAAACTTTTTAACCATAAATCATAATCACCATTGGTTCCATATACCATGACGGTTTAATCCTTGACCCGGTGATACTAATTGGTTAATTACATTTTAAAGGAAATTCTTTTCTTTTATTTACCATTATAATTCATTTTTATGATAAACATATTTTCACCATTTCAAAAATCATCCTTGGTTCTTTATACCATGACGGTTTATTCCGTGACTTGATGATATTATTGGTTAATTACATTTTAATGGGTATTTTAACACCCTGTTCTTTTAGTTACCATTTTTCTCATTTATTTACATTTGTAAATATATTAGTCATAATTCATAATCATCCTTGGTTCTTTATACCAAGTCGGTTTAATCCGAGTATGATCACAAACTTGACTAATTACAAAGAAATGAACTTAACATAATTAGTTCAAATCAAATATTTTTCTTTTACACATTTTACTATGCTTTTCAAACTTGCAAATACGACAATGAATATTACTAACAAAATAATAATTATTCCGAGTCATGCAAACCATACTTGCAAATCATTCATTACAAAATACGGTTTTTTCATAACCTTTTTAACAACTAGAAGACGCCCCTTGGGTCGACTCCTGGCTCGCGCCCCAAGAGGTCGTTTGTTTTTATATTTTAAAACCTGGACAGGCCCCATTCTCTCGCCAATAGGCTCGCGCCCCAATGGGGATGCCTAGCACTATTTTATCTCATTTTGAAACTTGTCTAGGACGATCCCGATTACGGTTAATTCGAATACATGACGGATCAGATTGACAAGTTTACATTTTTTACACTTTGTCATTTGACACCCTTTTTCAATAAATGGATCATGTTAAGCATCATAACCCGAACTTGGTAAATGGCTATTTAATTTCCGTTTTCACATGTAAATAAATCTAAATCCAACTTTGACACCAATTTCTTGGTACATGCATAAACAATCGACTTAGGAAATATTCACATGTTAGGTTAAGACTTTTGAATGTGCATTCATGCATTTAAACCGTTTTATCAACTCTTTCACTTAAACAACCACGATCGATAAGTAAAGGCCGCTAACGCGGGCGAGATTAAATGTCCGATTAAAGGGCTTCCCAATACGTACACTCACCCCTTACTCAGAACCTTTGGATAGTGGATGCCCTTATCCAGGGCGTACGAGAATCATTTTAGGCATAGAATGCTAAAAGCGGGATGAGTCCTTATCTTTAGTACCTATGTCAAACCCTGCTTTGTGCTTCGTTTGACCAAGGTATAAAGTGGATTCGAGCGGGTTCTAAGCATCCCACAAATGCTTGGTGGCGACTCCGAACATCTCAAATCGTTTCGAGACCTTTACCAAGACGAAACCGACCGATCTAAAGCGATCCGGTCAAAAGCATTTTTACGCCGCCGAGCGTGGCTTTAAAATGACCACTGTATGTCCACAGATTGGCTTGGCGTGCAGGTGGCCTATGACCGCAGATCAGTAGGTGGACCAAATCCACAGACCGGCCTGTGGCCCATGTCCACAAGGAGGATGTGGTATATTTTGTTATTGCGATTTGTGTTTCTATGTGTTGTTAGGAGTTGCATTTAGTTTATATGGCATACTAGTTGGTATAAGCATATGCATTAGGTTGTATAAATGTTAGTTGCATCATGGCATGTAGTTGTATGGTTAGAATATTTTGTGAAAATGCCTATTTGGGAAGCTTGACAAGTGTATATAAGGACCTTGTAGATACTTTTTCTTCTTAAGACTTTGCTCATTAGAATGCTTGTAAAACACCCTATGATGTGTCATGCTAGTATCCTTTCACCCATGGATTAAGGCTTAGTCAAGAGTACCTTGTGGTGTGATAACTCCTTGGCTACCGTTTATTCCAAGGTGACCCTTGAAACCATGCAACCATCTTCCATATTCTACCACATTTTGTTATCAAACAGGGAATAAGCACAAAAATTGTTCAAATTTGAGTTCAAGTATTGAAATAAAAGTCAAAAGGTTTGCAATTGCATCAAAAGAAAAAAGGAGTAACAAAAGTGAAAACTCCTATACTTTTTTTTTTTTTTTTTTTTTTTTTTTTTTTTTGAGGAGGGGTTTGAGTCCCCCCGGGCCCATGCATTCCCGCACCACCACATGGACCATGTAAGCCACCCCCTTCGGGGGCTGCAGTGGCCAAGTGATCATCGCCCCAGCTGGTAGTCGAACCTGGGACCTTTCAACTCCTGCATTTCTGCAAGCTTCAAGGTTAAAAAAAGTTGAAAGTTGAAAGTATTGAAACGCCAAATATAAGCACCCTCCCTACAAATGGGGTAGCTTTGAAAATGTTTAAAAGAAATGCAAAAAGTTGAAAGTTGTCAAGTATTGAAACGCCAAACATCAAAAGAAATGGCAAAAAGAAAGTGTTATCAAATGTCAAATGCCACAAGAAATTGGGGGGGGGGGGGAATAACAACAAAAGCAAACTCCCATATGAAACTCAAATACAAATGATCCCTTTATCCATCGAATCCACTTTTGTGCATGGTAGAGAGAGGACGACCGTTCTTCTTGTCTAGGCAAGAAGGGGAATTCCGCGATCCTACAGTATTTCTAACACCATAAGGAGCCTACTCTTGACAAAAGCATTTAACAATTGAGGACAAAGGTACCCTAGCTTGACATAACTTGGAGGTGATTTATTGATATCCTTCTAGGCTTAGTAGTTTGAAGAAACCATATCTATGATGGAGTGTGTACCCTTAGATTGCTTCCCTTGTAGATAATTTCCGCCACTTAGATGAGGAAAGTGGCTATTCATTTTTGTAGATGTATCCATTACTTGTTTTTTGTGCTTTAATGCTTGGATGTGTCGCCAGTTTGGCAAGCCCGACCTTGCCTTGCAAGAAGGCATCCTACCTCATGGTTGTCTTGTTATGAGTTGAAGGGGCGGAGTGAGACCCGCTAATTGTCTCATATCGGCTATATTAGTAGGTTAATTTAAACAAAGTTCTTAGTTTTTGTCACCTCTTTACTCGGGACGAGTAAAGGTTCGGTTTGGGGATGTTTGATGTGACTCTTAATCGCGCACATTTAGTCCCTTAATTGAACCTATTTTGCATACTATCATAACATTTCATAGCCATTATATCCATCAAATTCTTTCTATTTTGCTTTCCTAGTGCATTTTGTATGATTTGTAGGAAAGACGATAATGAGGCAGAATTCCCGTCTCCCGTGCACATTTGGAAGGTTGATGACGACCTTAGATGGACTAGTATGAAGAGGAGACAAGAACGACAACCGACAAAGCAAGAATAAGGAGTATGCAAAAGTTAAAGACCGTGAAGCAAAAGGATCACACTGTGCAAAAATCCGAGCGGCTTAGGCACAAGACGAGCGGACTGGCATATCATGATCCGAGCGTCCCGTGCAAGCGACGAGCAGATTCTCCTTGTGGGAAATAATCTGTATACTTCCCTTAAAATGAAGGATTGTAACGAATTTAATGATGACGATCACTAGTCATAAATTAAAATACATAAACAAAAGTAAAGGATTCAGAATTAACCTTCGGTCCTAGCAAATACGGCCTAAGAACAATATCAAAATAGATATTCTCCTATCAGTTGCACCCAAGATGCTCTAAGAAATGCCCTTGATTTTGCTAGAAGCGATCCAAAAATTAAAATAATGTTCAGGTTTTCTTTGTGTTTTCCGATGAGAGAGGAGGCAAAAATGAAAAATGAATTAGGTCAGAAAATCCTCTCCCTCACTCACCTATAAACCGTGTATAGGAATTAATTAGGGTAGGCTTTTCTTTTCTATTTTTCTCGGCCCATAACCGAAATAAGGAGTATTCTTTCCTTATTTTTGGTTATTCCAAAAATGTATAAAATGTGTTAAATTGTCATCTAGTGAGGATCGAACCCATGACCTCTTGGTTTGTGTACCCTCACTATTACCACCATGACACATTCAACTTGTTGATATTAAATATAACCAATTACATTTATGTACGAATTAACAGATTAATTCGTCCAAGCTAACATTACATACATTTAATTAAATATAACTTATTATATTTCATTTACGAATTCACAGTTAATTCGTCTCAACTAATATTATTTAATCTTCATTAAACAATAGTCTCATCAACACATTGACTAACTATTTTGTCATATTAGGCATCAATGTGATCATATTTCTATAACCACATCTCTCAAACACATCCTATAGGTGTGACCTTTAGGGAACAGTTGATCACCGCCATCTGTATGATAATAACGTCAAACTCTCTAGCAAGCCAACCGTTATTAGGTAAACGTTAATCAACTGATTAAATATACGAAGTATACCCTTGTGAACCTGTAAGAGATTTATAAATGTTATCACACTAATTTGTGGAGGACACAAGCTCCAACAAACTCCCACTTGTCCTCACAAGTGTATGTGCGATAACCGATTCTCATATCCTAAAATTTCTCCCACTCAATGTAAAACAATTTGCAAATCCGTATTCACAAAAGTCGTATTTTAGAAGCGAACATCATCAAGAGTGGTTTCCGCGACTAGAGAGTAACTTAACTGATAAACGAATCAACATTCGAGCATGGCCATGCATTTCAGTTACAACTCCTCGAGTGGCCCTGAGAAATAACTATACCTGATAAGGGTTGGATATTTTCCTCAACTCGACTCCTGCAGATGTAAGCACAGTATGAAATGACCCAGAAAAAATCTACTTAGCCTCCGATTCTGACTGCATCGTGTGAAAGAAACCAAAGTCACCCAAAAACTGCCTTAATCTCAAGAGACAGTCGATATTCAAAAGAATCGACTCTAGGAACACAATGGATGTCCTATCCACGACCTGGCACCGAATGTTATTAAATATTTAGGACTCCATTACGTTGTTACAAAAAAAGTTGTCCTACGAGGTATCGTTATAATCTCGCATCTGTGATCGATCAGTCAACCGTTTGACTTATGGCTCGTTTAACCCACCATTAATCGATCGCACAATATAATAGCCGAGTTATCACTCACATTGGCGATTACGGACCAAAACAAATATAATGTAATTCAGTTCACTTTGTGGCGTTCAATGTTGTCAGTACAATCCACATGAAAAACAAAATATTATATATAAAACGATGAAGTTATAAATATTATATATGAAAAAGATAATGTATCAAATCCATAATCAAGTACTACAACTCAGGAACGCGTTTAATTCCCATGGAATTAACGTGCCCTACATGCTTATCATAATTCAACGGTTTAGTGAGAGGATCCGCGATGTTATCATCCGTCGCAATCTTGTCTATCACTATTTCCTCTTGCTCCACATAATCACGGATCAGGTGAGCTTTCCGATGTACATGTCTAGATTTGTTGCTAGACTTTGGCTCCTTAGCCTGGAAGATGGCACCTCTATTGTCACAATAGATGGTGATCGGGTCATTCGAACTAGGAACTACCGTAAGTCCTTGTAAGAATTGACGCATCCATATCGCTTCCTTTGCTTTGCCTCCGAAGCGGCATAGTACTCGGATTCGATGTAGAATCTGCTACAACACTGTTTGGAACTCTTCCACCGACCGCATCACCATTAAGAGTAAAGACGAACCCGGACCGAGATTTTGAATCATCTCGATCCGTTTGGAAGCTAGCATCTGCACAGAATCCGATTGCGCATAGCTTAGAATCGCCTCCATAAGTCAATAACCAATCCTTAGTCCTCCGTAGGTACTTGAGGATGTTTTTAACAGCTATCCAGTGTGTTTCACCTGGAGTCTTTTGGTACCGACTCGTCATACTCAATGCATATGCCACGTCTGGACGTGTGCATATCATGGCATACATGATCGATCCTATTGCAGATGCATAAGGAACACGACTCATGCGCTCAATCCCTTCAGCGTCGTGGGTGATCGAGACTTGCTCAACCGCATCCCGATTGTCATTGGAAGGTTCCCCTTCTTGGAGTTGGTCATGCTGAACTTCTCAAGAATCTTATCCAAATAAGACTCCTGACTAAGTGATAACGTCCGTCGTGATCTATCTCGGTAGATACGGATTCCCAAAATGCGCTGTGCCTCACCCAGATCTTTCATCTGGAAATGCTTTTTCAACCATTCTTTAACCGAAGATAGGAGAGGAATGTCATTCCCAATCAAGCGTATGTCATCGACATACAATATCAAGAATACAATCTTGCTCCCACTCGACTTGATATATAAGCATGGTTCCTCGACCGATCGAGTGAAACCATACTCTTTTATCACCTGGTCGAAACGATGATTCCAACTCCGAGAAGCTTGTTTAAGTCCATAAATGGAATGCTTAAGCTTGCATACTTTCTTAGGATGTTCAGGATCTATGAAACCTTCGGGTTGCACCATGTACAACTCTTCCTCCAAATAACCGTTTAAGAAGGCGGTTTTCACATCCATTTGCCAAATTTCATAATCATGAAAAGTGGCAATCGCTAAGATTATCCGAATGGAACGTAGCATGACTACAGGTGCAAAAATCTCATCATAGTGCAATCCGTGCACTTGAGTGAAACCTTTTGCCACAAGTCGTGCCTTATAGGTATCTGGTTGCGCGTCTACATAACGCTTTATTTTGTAAAGCCATTTGCACTGTAGAGGTTTTACCTTATTAGGTAAATCAACTAGACCCCACACGTCATTCTCATACATGGAGTCCATCTCGGATTGCATGGCTTCGAGCCATAGCTTTGAGTCGGAACAGGTCATAGCACCTTTATAGGTAACGGGTTCATTACTCTCTAGGAGTAAAACGTCATTCTCGTCGACCATACCAATGTATCTGTCCGGAGGATGAGAGACTCTACCCGACCTCCTAGGTTCCTCAGAAATATTAACCGTATCAATAGTTGGAGGAACAACTTGCTCCATCCGTTTCTCGGTTGTTGGTTCTGGAATCTCCGACAGCTCGAAGGTTCTATTACTTGTCTTGTTCTCGAGAAATTCTTTCTCTAAGAACGTCACACTAGCCGCAACAAAAACTCGATGTTCGGTTGGCGAATAGAAGTAATGACCAAATGTTCCTTTTGGATAACCTATAAAGTATGTCATGACCGATCGCGGGCCGAGCTTATCCTCGTGTCTCAACCTGACATAAGCCTCGCAACCCCAAACCCGAATAAAGGACAAGTTAGGGACCGTTCCCTTCCACATTTCATATGGAGTCTTGTCGATAGCTTTAGACGGACTTCGGTTAAGTATAAGAGCAAACTGATAAAGAGCAAAACCCCATAATGAATCGTGCACTACTTGTGTGACTCATCATGGATCGAACCATATCAAGTAAGGTTCGATTTCTCCGTTCGGACACACCATTTAATTGAGGTGTTCCAGGTGGAGTTAATCGCAAACGATTCCACGATCTTTCGTGTGTTGATCAAACTCATTTGAAAGATATTCGCCACCCCGATCTGAACGGAGTGCTTTAATCTTTCTACCCAGTTGGTTATGTACCCTGTTCTGGTATTCCTTGAATTTCTCAAAGGACTCACTTTTATGCTTCATTAAGTAGACATATCCGTATCTACTCAAATCGTCCGTGAAAGTGATAAAATATCTATAGCCATCTCTAGCGGTAATTGACATAGGTCCACATACGTCCGTATGTATGAGTCCTAATAGGTCACTAGCACGCATTCCAACACCTTTGAAGGAAATTCGAGTCATCTTGCCAATGAGACATGATTCACACGTCCCATATGTAGAAAAATCGAATGCGGGAATAGTCCCATTATCGACGAGTTTCTTCACGCGTTTCTCATTTATGTGTCCCATTCGACAATGCCATAGATAGGTTTGATCTTTGTCACCAACCTTTATTTTCTTATTATTCACGTGTAATACTTCTGTAGTTTCGTCTAAGATATAAATTCCATTCATGGAAACTGCTTTGCCATAAATTATTTCATTGAAAGAGAAAATACAGCTATTATCCTTTATTGAAAATGCAAAACCGTCTTTAGCAAGTACGGAAACAGAAATAATGTTCTTAGACAAACTGGGTACATAGTAACAGTTATTTAAAAATAACTCAAAACCACTAGGGAGTTGGATTACATATGTTCCATTCGAGACAGCAGCAACTCGTGCTCCATTCCCGACTCGCAGGTCCACATCACCTTTTTCGAGAGGTATGATGTTCTTTAGGCCCTACAAATGATTACACAAATGAGAACCACAACTAGTATCAAGTACCCAAGTTCCGAAACTTGAATGGTTAATCTCAATCATATGAATATAAGATGACATACCAACAGGAACGACGCGGCCTGCTTTAATGTCCTCACAGTTGATGGGACAGTTCCTCCTCCAATGTCCAGTCTTGTGAGAATGGTGGCACTTTATGTCACCGCCCTTGCTCTTTGCCTTGCCCTGTGAGACACTAGTCTCACCAGGTGCACTCTTACCATTTCCTGGCTTTTTAAACTTTGGCTTACCTATAGCTAGGTCGCCATGAGACTTGCTCTTACCTTTACCCTTGTTGGAAATCGTGAGAACATCCTGCATCATGTTCCCATTCAATTTCATATCCTTCTCGGTCTGTACGAGAAGGGAGTGTAGCTCATGAGGACTCTTTTTCAAGTCATTCATGTAATAGTTCGCCCTGAAAAGGGCAAAACCATCGTGAAGAGAATGAAGCATTCGGTCAATGACAATGCTCTCACTGATTTTACAATTCAGTGCCTCCAGCTTCTCGACATTCTCAATCGTGTGAAGAATGTGTGGGCTAACCGGTTGGCCCTTCTGGAATTTCGCATCAAAGAAGCGACAGGTATGCTCATATGTAACGATTCTCGGTGCTTTTGAGAATTCGTTAGTGAGCGTAGTGAAAATCTTGTTTGCACTTTGGGCAATGAAGCATCTCTGCAAATGGGTTTCCATTGCAAAGATGAGTACGTTCTTTATCGCACCCGCTTCCATAACGAAATCACTATAAGCGAGTGTCTCGTTGACTCCTGCATTGGGGCCTGGGTTGACCGGTATTGGCTCAGTTAAGTACTTGAGCTTACCGTCAGCAATGGCAGCATTCCGTAGTGCCGCCTCCCAGTCCGCAAAGTTGGACCCATCATTGTTCCGACGTGTGAACTGATTCATCTGGTCCATGAATACTTTCAGCCAGGACGTGCGATCAAGTGTGGCACTAGGCATTGGGATTGCGTTATTTCCAGCCATTTTGTTGTAACAGTATTATGAAAAATAATCGTGTTCTACACTGCAAGAAGAAGAATAAAAATAATAAGCATGTGCATCGTTTATATTTTTAAGTATAATGAACTACTGTCATAACGCGAAGACTCAAAACATTTATACAATTAACCTCCCTCAAGAATTATATAAATGATCCCAAGACTCAATTCTCTGTAAATTGATAAGCTAACCTTTTAGCTAATTCTACCGTTAGAATTCTTGGTCGATAAATTTACTCAGAAATTCTATCTTTAGTCCATCATAATCTCGAGAAACTCTTCGGACTATGATGTTGGGGTAAACTAAGTCAACACAACTACTTACCCAACGTAGAAGGGGTCATATTATGCCTACCGACGAAGAAGGGATTCATAGTTGTTTGCCCTTATAAAGACTAATCTCAATTTCCGTTTTAGAGGAAGATCCCATCAACTTTATTTTAATTCATTTTAAGTGAACTAATATCTAGCATGCGAGAATGAATAAACTAAGGTGATGGCTTAAAGACAGTGACATCTGTATGTCCATGAAAACTAACATACAACCTATATGAGTCAATTTTCATGCATTTTATTAGTAGGTGGTTTGGTTTTAGGCGGAATATGATGCATAAACTAACATGTGAATGAAAAGCAATAATAATGAAAAACGTAAAAAAAAAAAAAGTCCTAGTGTGGCCTATCCTATCAAAATGAACAATAAATACAAGTTTGGAATCCTCCTTGGACCCGAGAAGCTTGTCTTGATGTTCCATCTTGATCCATGTAGCGGGAGTGAGCTCCAATCTCCATCTTTAGTCTTATTTTGAAAATTACAATAAATAAAATTTACATAATAAACCTATTTATTACATTCTAATTTCAAAACCCAAAAACTAAAGAAAAATAAAGGAGATTCGAGATCTCATAATTACCTTAAAAATTATGTTTCCTTCATTACGAAAACATAATTTGACTAAGGCCACACTAAGTATTACAACTGATTGCAAAAATACGTAAATTAAATTCATTCAACAAAAATAAAATATAATGCATCAACTAAAATGAATTAAACATACATGACACAATTCCTTAATTATGTTGATTAATTTATCCAAACCACCTATTTAAATCAAATTAAGTGACAATTCCTCAATTAATCACATTAATTTCAATCTTAATCCATATTAAACTTGTAACATGAATTCAATCCGTCAAAATTTTAAACTGGTTTAAAATAATTCGGTATCTTTTAATTGTGAACCGTTTCACAATAACTAATTGGTCAAAATCAAAACAAAAACAAAATCCTTTTTTTATTTGGTCTCGGCATAAACAAAGAAAAACAAAACAAGCATGTTTCTTATTTTATACACGGTTTTATCTGTAAAAACCGAAACAAAAAAAAAATTTTTTTTAAAAAATTCTGTCCCATGTGAACAGTAGCACATGAACAGTAACAATTTTTTTTTTTTTCCGGATGCTTTTCCAAAACGGCATAAACAAAACAACCACGAAATAACTTTAATCGATTTTTCTTAGAAAAACCGAGAGCAAAAAAAATAGCAATTTTTTTTTTAAATACTGTTCATCCGTGAACAGTACAGAAACAGCAAAAAAAAAAATTCACGGTTTTTAAATTAGGACCCTAATGCCTTTTTAATTTCAACTTAATCTGCATTAAATCAAACATGACGAATCCATTTATGTTTTAACTTAATCTGCATCAAATCAAACATGTATCAATTCTTCATATTATAGTTTTAACTGATTAAAACAACATTATGAAAAATAAAAATGGAAATCTCGCATCAAAAAGAACAAACACCGGTTGCAAACAATTTTTTTTTTAAATCGACATTAACAAAAAAAACAGCCGTGCCCTAAATTTTTTTCGGAAACCCTAAAACTTTACATACAATTTTTATGAAAATCATCAAAATTAAAATTCGTGGCCTTTGCTCTGATACCACTAGTGGGAAATAATCTGTATACTTCCCTTAAAATAAAGGATTATAACGAATTTAATGATGACGATCACTAGTCATAAATTAAAATACATAAACAAAAATAAAGGATCCAGACTTAACTTTCGGTCCTAGCAAATATGGCCTAAGAACAATATCAAAATAGATATTCTCCTATCAGTTGCACCCAAGATGCTCCGAGAAATGCCTTTGATTTTGCTAGAATCGATCCAAAAATTAAAATAATTTTTAGGTTTTCTTTGTGTTTTCCGATGAGAGAGGAGGCAAAAATGAAAAATGAATTAGGTCATAAAATCCTCTCCCTCACTCACCTATAAACCGTGTATAGGAATGAATTAGGGTAGGCTTTTCTTTTCTATTTTTCTCGGCCCATAACCGAAATAAGGAGTATTCTTTCCTTATTTTTGGTTATTCCAAAAATGTATAAAATGTGTTAAATTGTCATTTAGTGAGGATCGAACCCATGACCTCTTGGTTTGTGTACCTTCACTATTACCACTATGACACATTCAACTTGTTGATATTAAATATAACCGATTACATTTAATTACGAATTATCAGATTAATTCGTCCAAGCTAACATTACATACATTTAATTAAATATAACTTATTATATTTAATTTACGAATTCACAGTGCTCAACTAATATTATTTAATCTTCATTAAATAATTATCTCATCAACACATTGACTAACTGTTTAGTCATATTAGACATCAATGTGATCATATTTCTATAACCACATCTCTCAAACACATCCTATAGGTGTGACCTTTAGGGACCAGTTGATCACCGCCATCTGTATGATAATAACGTCAAACTTTCTAGCAAGCCAACCGTTATTAGGTAAACGTTAATCAACTGATTAAATATACGAAGTATACCCTTGTGAACCTGTAAGAGATTTACAAATGTTATCACACTAATTTGTGGAGGACACAAGCTCCAACACTCCTCTCCTGATCCGAGCGTCTCCTCTCCTGGTCCGAGCGGATCGCAGTAGCACTAGCGACGTGATATGCTCATCTCCTCGCAAGACTTGCATTTCTCCACTTTAAAACTTAGCATTGTTATTTACTAATCTATTCTTACTTAACCTAATAATGTACTACTATATATACTCCATTTGTAATATTCAAGAGGACACCAAGAGGTTGCCATAATAGAAAATCCTCTTAGATTAAATTAGGAATAGATTATAATAGATTATCCGTTAATCATTCCACAAAATCACACATTAATCTTTCCTTAATTATTGTTCAAGTTTATTATTATTGGGTAATTGAAGGTTATTGGGTTATTATTGGAGGATTGACAACTCTTCATCAATAAATCAAGTTCTCTTGTTTTATTCTTTACTTTATTATTTGGATCATCTCAAGTTTGGTATAATCTCTTTACTCTTTATTCTTTATTGTTGATTTCCTCATCTTCTTATCAAGTTTATACTTGTTGTGATGATTGATACCATTAATGACATGTTTCCCATGATAATGAGTGAGTGGTTCTTTAGCTAGGATTAATGGGAAATTAGGGGAAACAAAACATGGGGAATGATCCATGCTTAATCTAATATGTTTTCATAATTAAATTGCTTGCTTGTTATGGTTTCAACTCATGCACATGTTATGTTTGATGAAATGCGAGCCTATGAATCCTTGCATTTTTACCCATCACTTATCTTTTCAATGAGACTTGTAAGCTTATACACCAACTCGAGTCTCATTAGACCATGCATAGAATTGAATAGGAAGGACTAAGTCGATTTGTAGGTGTTGTACAATCTAATCGATTCGGCTCCGGGACCTAAACCTTCTTAGGGATTGTAAGCTTATAAACCAACTCGATCCCATCACAACAATAAGTGCTTGCTATATAATTGAGAACATGTTTGTATGATAAAATCCTATGAATCCCTTATGATCCCATGACATCCTAGTATCCTTTATTATTTGTCTACACCTTTATTGTTGGTTCTACTTTGTTGCTTGCATTAGTTTAGAACACAACTACAAACCCAAATTAATTGTGACACTAGCATAAATCAAGATAGATAGACTTAGAACGCAAAGCACACCGTCCCGTGGATCGACCTCGACTTAACCACTAACTAGTTGTTTGTTGAGAATATAAATGTGTTTGATCGGGAGACACGACGAACCCTTCCATCAAAATTCTTCGGGAAAAGGACAAATTTCACCTCCAGGAAAAGTAAAAACATGATACTCCGGATTCCAATTTTCAAGACAAGCATCAAGAAACCGTCTTACCATTTTCACCTGTTTAAAACTGATAATGGATCCAAAAACACCCATGTCATACTTCTCCGCGCTTGAAAACTCATTGGTCAATTCTTTGAGTCGGGATTCGAAAGCATCCATTTTTTCTTGAAAATCTTTTTTGAAGAGAAATATTATATTTGATGAATTATGGAGTAATAGAAGGGAAAATTTTGAGAATAAAAGCTAACCCGAGGCCTCTATTTATACTATTTGGACTTTCCAAAAATCGCTCAGGAAGGAAACACCTAGGGAGAAAACGCAGCAAATGCTGCACCCTTTGGAAGCACCGCAGTTCATGGTGCGCCTCTTACCTTGTTCGATTTCCTGCAATTTCCGCGAGGATCTTTGCTAAATCCGGATTTGGTTTAAACTTTCCTATTCCTATAGGAATATGTTTTTTTAATATACGGTAATTTTTGTTTCCTTACTTTTTATTCCGAATTCGTTTCGGAAACCTATTTCAACGCGGGTTCGCTTTTCGAGACGATATTGTTATTTCACATTTCGTCAAATGCACACTTAACCATTTTTATTTTTTTTTTATTTTGGGGAATCATTTCAATCCCTCACTCATCTCAAAATTTTCTAAACTCATTTTCTTTTATTTCTTTTTTTATTAAGGGGAAGCACTCCCATTATCCGTCGCGCGCACTCCCATTATCTGTCGCGCGTTGAGTCATTTTGCTCACTAAAATGGGGCACTTGTTTTTTTTCTTTTCTTCTTTTTCGACTTGATCAAGATACATTTTGCCCACTAAAATGGGCCAAATTCTTATGCTATATGTGCTATGTTTGATATTTCTATATGAATTTCGGCAGCATGACGACGTAAACCATCAAAATTCCAAACCTGTTTCCAAGCTAATCTGCAGGTACCAACATATGTCACACCCACCAGCAACGAATGGCTCGCAGGCAATGACATATATACGACAAAACATTCATATGTACAACAAAATTCGAGCTAATGCCCGAAAGCATAAAATGTACAAAAATACAAAACTAGCCGCGACGATCAGCTTGACGATCCCTCAACTCAGCCACCATCGCTTCAAAGATAGCGATGTCAGCTTCTCGAACCTCTAGCTCCCTTGACAAGTGAGTCGTCTCCTCACGCGACTCCTCGAGATCGCGCTCTAGCTCATACTCCCTCTGAAAGAAAGGAAGTTTATTAATATTAAAGCAAAAGAAGGCAAGTACTTCGAAAGTGCTTCAAATGTTCATACATATTAAGAAAGAGAAAAGGGAGGTTCATAGCTTCCGACTCGGACCACCCGAAAGGGCCTCCACAGCCGTCACTAGCAGCCGGTTGGCCATCCGCCACAACTCCGCGTGCCTCGATGGTGCCACCTATATTTCAATAATAAGACAAGGATTAAAACCGTGTTCTTACATAATTATTTCAAAAAAGGAGAACAAATCAAACCGGATTTTGGCCGGAGACCGAGGCTGCTTATATAGCAGGGTGGCTCGCGCCTAAACCCTCTCTCAGACCTTAATTCAGTCGTGTTTGGTTTCATCTTCCCCTTTAATTCATTTTTTATTTGTAATCGGGTTTTACCATTTCAAATATTTCAAATCATTTTCTTATGATAAACTTTTAACCATAAAATATTTTTCACCCTTGGTTCCTAATACCATGACGGTTTAATCCGTGTTTCGGTGATAATATTTGGTTAAACCTATTTTAAACGGTATTTTAAAACCTTTTATTTCTTTTTTTTTGCAAAAGAATTATCATTTCATTTCTTAAAAAGAAAGGAAATTACAATTTGCAAAAACTATCCACTAAAGAGATACAAAACAAATGGAAACAACCATTAAACAGCCTGAATACTAGCTACAAAAAGCTCAGAATGGCGCATATGCATTCGAACTGCAATCTGAAACTTAAGCTTGCTAAGTAGAGCAGAGTGGGAGAGCTCAAAACCTTTTATTTCATTTCTTTACATTTTCAAAACAAATGCATTAGTCATAAATATAAAACCATCCTTGGTTCTACATACCTTGTCGGATTTTAACCCGGTACGATGATAAAAATTGACTAATCACAAACAAATGAACTTAAAACAATTAGTTCATAATCCTTTTCAAAACTATTCATGTGAAGCTTGCAAAACCGAACCCGACATCGAATATTTTCAATACAATGATAATTATTCAAGTCTCGTTCTTCACATCAACACAAAAGCAGTCTAAACGACCTTTTCAAACCAAGACGGGTTCAAACACCCTCTTTTCAAACCATTTTACAAACCTTTTAATGGTCAGAAGACGTCCCTTCAACCGTCTGTTGACCCACGCCTAAACAGGCTAATCATTTTCCAATTTTCAAACTAGGACAGGCCTGTTTGCATCGCCTGATGGCTCCCGCCTATATAGGCCGCATGATGCAGACCCTGTTTCCTTCCAGCAGTTGTCTAGGATGATTCTGACTTCGGTTAACCCGAATACAGGATGGATCAGATGACGAATCTGCCCATTTTATATTGTATTTGCAAAACGCCTTACTTAGACAAATGGATTACGTTATGCACCATAAACCTAACTCGGTAAATGGATGTTTAATTTCCATCTTGCATGCAAATCAACATTAAATCCAACTCGACTTCAGATACTTGATACTTGGATTAAACAACCGATGTAGAAAGCTCACATGTTAGGTTCAAACTTGTGGATGCGCATTCATGCATTTACCCGTTTTATCAACTTTTGCATTTAACCAACCAAGATCGATCAGTAGAGGCCGCTACCGCGGGCGGGATTGGGTGTCCGATTAAAGGGCTTCCCAATACGTACCTTCACCTCTTACTCAGAAACTTTAGATAGTGGACGACCTTATCTAGGGCGTACGAGAGTCATTCTAGAGATAGGATGCTAAAAAGGGACTATTCCTTATCTTTAGTACCTATGTCAAACACCGCTTTTTGCCTTTGTTGACCTAGGTATAAAGTGGATTTGAACGGGTTCCAAGCAACCCACAAATGCTTGGTGGCGACTCCGATCATCTCTTGCATCGTTTCGAGACCCTTGTCGAGACAAAACCGACCAATCCGGTCGAAAGCATTTTTTACGCCGCCGAGCGTGGTTTTAAAAGACCTGCTACACGTCTACAGATCGGCTGGGCGCGTAGGGGGCTATGTCCACAGATTGGCGACTCCGCTGGGGATAACTAGGACACTTGTGTCTTTATGATCCCTAGATGGTGAGACTAGAACGAGGTGTTGGTTGAAATGCATTATTTGATGTTACGGTCATAGTCGGGTTCCTTGTCCGGGAACACAACCTAACCCTTTTCGACCAATTGGCTCATCTCGTCGGCGTGAGTTTTCTCATCCCCGCGTTTTGAATCCCGATTGAGTCAAGCATACCGTTGACGTTACACATTTCTGGTTCGTCAAAGGGCTTTCATTTCCTTCGAGCACGAGGATAGGATACCCTCCTTACACATTTTGTTTGGATTGGTATCCCTCTCGAAAATCGGGGTTTGATCGCTTGGGGTGTAACCCACCCTTTTAAGCCAAAACTCGTGTCAGCATTATGCATAATATAATAAAACTGCGAGTGCTTATATGTTATGTGATCATAAGTCCTTCCGTATCATTTCAAACTTTCAAAAACCCTTTTGTGCCGTTATAATTGCCATTTCAAACCTTGGTCTTTCACCGACCATCGCATTCAAAAACACCGCCTTTTTAGGCCGTCGCAATGACGATTTTCAAACCCGGTTTTCTACAACCATTTCAAAACAACACGCCTTTTTAGGCCATCGTAAAGACGATTCTCAAACTGTTGGAATATTTGTCCTCCGACAATAATGCGATCACAACTGTCGATCATGATGATCATATGTTTAAGTCTCATTTTAAGAATACATGTGGGAAGTAATTTTTACTGTCAACTGGTTCACACATATCGGTAATAATTCGCTGACTAGAGTTTGACATTACTGTCGTGCGACAGTGGTGATCAGTTGATCCCCTTAGGTCATACCTAAAGGGTAACACTCTTAATTGATTATTTAATTGATCGTATGACGATACGGGTTATATAATTACTTAAAATTGACAGACGATTTTGGAAGTAATATTTACGTATCTCATTATAATTTGATTAAATAAGATACGGTCTAAGTTATCGAATTGTTTTATTACTTAGATAAAATTATTGTTTACGGAAACAATTGAACTGAATGAATAATTTATTATAAATACAAGATGTTGTAATTTATAATTGGTAAAGTGTTTTGTTACAAGTAATTGTGAATTACTAAGTCGATTTTGTACATGACGTATTTTATTAATACGTTGATTTCTAATATGTTAAAAATACATGACAATTTTACATGTCTTATAACATGTGACAAATTAACAAATTGACAAAGATAAAATGAAATCCATTTTATCCCATTTGGACCGAAATTAGGAGGGAGTATGGTGTTTAAATTATGTTTAATTATTTGAGTGGAAACAAAATAATTAAACCTAGTCTACTAGCCATGCAAGCCTAGTCTTTTCTTGGGAAGAATAGAGGCTCATGCATTGGTCTTTTCTCCCTCCCCTACCCGGTTTTTCCAACCTACACAAGCCAAGGGTTTGTCTTTTCGTACATACACTACTCTTGAGAAGAATTAATTCATTCATTCATTCTAACATCATCTAAAATATAGGGTTTTAGAGAGATAAATTACTTCTTCTTCTCCCTTCTCTTAAACCGAAAATTAAGAGACCAAAAACAATATTTTGGGTCAATTTTATTCAAAATTAATATTGTTCTAGTATCAATAATATTAATTTTATTAAGAGGTTATCTTGGGTATTATTCCTTGGGAGGGATTCTATACTTGAATCCTTTGTTCATCCATATCAGTAGAGCTTAAGAACAAGTGAGTAGGAGAACTCACTTGTGCCCAATAATCCGAAATTTCCAATGTAAGAATGATGATTTCTTCACTATATTTACTTATGTTTGCATGCATAAGATCTAATTAATTTTATGACTAAATTAAATGGAACATATAAGAATATGTTGAGTATTATGAGATATAGATTTCTAACAAGCGGTATCAAGAGCCTTAGGTTGTTTGCATGCAAATCGGTTATAGTTTTTCCGAGTTATACGATTAACTTATAAAACTTATAAATTTGTGTTTATTATGATATATCACGAAATCAACTATGCATGTTAAAGTTTCTGATCCTAAAATGTATTTAGGATATTTTGGTTAATTTATGGATTTTTATTGTTCATTTTATATAATAATGGCATTAAAATGTGATTTTATGATATAAATGTCATTTTCGGACTTTTTTGGATATGTTTTCACATATATTATATTTAGATGACCTGTAAATTTTCATAATTTTATGAGTTCTTATGCTCGAAATATGTATTTTTCATGATAAAATTGAATTTAAATGATAAAATAGGTTAATATGAGAAATATTTCGAATCTGGTCATAGAAATTTAGTATGTTGTCACATGCAATTTTAAAAGATGTGTGTAAAATAATAGGCTATAATGAAGTCTTTATGCATGATTTATGAATTTTTGATGAAAAATAACATAAATAGTGACTTTAATTAGTGAATAATTGCTAAAACATACTTCATGACTAAGGAAAAACGTCACATGTTGCATTTTATTACCTATTTTTAACCTAACTTTTTGAAAATTATGAGTGTCATGGTATTTTTCCAGAATGTTCATGAGTTTAAAATTACAAACTTTGAATTTATTTGAAATTTTTGTGATTTATTTGGAGTTTATGGCATTTTATTGTAATTTTGAGTCCATTAATGAACAATTTTAAGAAATATAAGTTAATTATTGTCAATATGTTAGTGGGGACTAATTTTGAGTCCTAAGTTGGTTAGGGTAGTTAACTTGTGCATAAATATGATTTTATGTAATTTATTGTGATTTTAAAAGGTTTAATCACGCAAATCCGTAAAAACCGTTTAATATACGATATTGGCTCCTTAAAGGCGATTTCACATAAAATTGGGCATGTTCATACATATTATAATGCTTCATTTTATTTATGATTGTCATAATTTTATTTTATGTAATTTTTGAATTATGTAATTTTTACATAGTATGGCCTTAGTTTTTAATTGGTATTACCCGAAATGTATCGGAATATCGATTCGGTTGTAATTTATTGTGATCTCGTATCACCGTTTTATAATTTAATAGATTTATTTTTATTTTAATTACAAATGTCTAATATGAAATTATGTAATTTGTTATCTAATTTATTTATTCCGGAGATCCTTGAAGACGGTGTCACTCAAGAAGGCGATCCATTAAAGTCGGTCTTACCTCGAGATGCGTGCTAAAACCGAAGTTCAAGGGGCCAATGGAGTTGGTTTCCGAATATGTAATAGTTAATTAGATTTTCTATTTTAGGATGTGTTTTGGGCTAAAGATAAATGTTAATGTAATTTTATCGACCAAGAGTTCTAAAAGTAGAATCGATTAAAGCGTTAATCCACCGAGTTATATTGATAAGGGATGAATCGGCCACACCGTGCCCAAGTTAATATGAATTTGGATCTTGGAATCATTTATAATAGTTGGGTAGAGGTCACTATATAAATGCTCATATCTTGTTAATTTATTTACAAGTATGATATTAAAAGACAAATGTTAATATTTCCTTTTCCTCCATACTTGTAGTTCATTACAATGAATCCATAAAACGCTACTACACCGCTAACTATTGAGTCTTGCCACAACGTTTTTGACGACGTTTGCTTCAACAATGATTTTGACACTACTAGAGAACTTCATTTTGGGATTGGTTCAGATGGAAACATAAACTTCATCACTTCTTCTAAACCTCCTACAAGATCTCTTGTGAGCCGGTCTCAGGAAGACCGCCTCATAAAATCTATAAGATCTTTGTCTTTGGAAGATAAAGATGCCAAAACTAGTGGGAGCTCAAGCAATCAAGTTCTTGCTTCAAAGGACAAAAAGTTCAAGAAGAAGGGAAAGAAAGGGAAAAACTTCAAGCAAGTTGAAGATGAGTGCCATTATTGCTATGGCATAGGACATTGGCTTAGGAATTGTCCCGTATATTTGCGAAATATAAGGGAATGAATCATCGTTCCAAAAGGTAAAATTCCAAAGGAAATTTATGTTATTGATATAAATTATACTTCCACTACGACATGGCTACTGGATACCGGTTGTGATTTTTACCTTTGTAATCATTTACAGGGTTTAAGAGACGTGAAGAGGCTTAGCAAAGGAGATGTGGATCTATGCCTTGGATTTGAGTAGCGGCCGAATCCAAAGGAACTTATGTATTAGCTTTGCCTAATGGATTTGAGTTGTATTTACATAATTGTTTTTATGTGCCTACACTCTCTAAAAACATTATTTCTATCGCTATGTTAGACATGGACGGATTTTGTTTTGTCATTAAGAACAATCGTTGTACTATTTCAAGGAACGACTTGGTTATAGGCCAAGCTTCTTCCATTAATGGCATTTACATTTTAGAAACCTCAAATCCGACTAATGATATCTATAACATTCAATCAAAGAAACTCAAATCAAGTGACCCAAATGAATCGTTCATTTGGCATTGTCGATTAGGTCACATAAACGAGAATCGCATCAAAAGATTAATTTCAAGTAATGTGATTACACCATTTGATTATCAATCATATGGAACATGTGAATGTTGCTTTCTTGGCAAAATGACTCGTAATCCTTTTAACGTTAAAGGAACTCGAGCAAGTGAACTATTGGGACTCATACATACCGATGTATGTGGACCAATGAGTATCACCGCTCGAGGAAATTATGACTAGTTCATAACCTTCACTGATGACTTGAGTAGATATGGGTATATCTATTTAATGAAACATAAAAGTTAAGCTTTTGTGAAATTCAAGGAGTTTCAAAACGAAGTAGAGAACCAATTGAACAAAAGAATAAAGGCACTACGATCCGATCGTGGTGGAGAATATCTTAGACTTGAATTCGATTCACACTTGAAAGGTTGTGGTATTATATCACAACTTTCTCCACTCGAAACACCACAACTCAATGGTGTTGCCGAAAGGAGAAATCGAACCCTACTTGATATGGTTCGATCAATGATGAGTCAAACCGAGCTACCAAACTCGTTTTGAGGATTTGCGATTCAAACCGCAATTAGATCTTTGAATAATAGTCCCAAGAAGTCAACCGAAAAGACTCCATATGAGATGTGGACGGGAAGAGTTCCTAATATATCCTACATGAAAATTTGGGGATGTGAAGCTTACGTCAAGGCAAAAACCGACAACAAGCTTGCCCCAAGATCCGAAAAAAGCATCTTTGTAGGTTACCCCTCGACCTCTGGAGGTTACTACTTCTACAAACCTCAAGAAAACAAAGTGTTTGTGTCTTGCGAGGCTGTCTTCTTAGAAAGGGAATTTATTTCTAAGAGACAGAGTGGGAGAAATTTTGAACTTGATGAAGTTCAAGAGCCATAAACCGAAGTAGAGACGCAAGAAGATGTTCCTTCGTCATCTAGCGCGGTTGTCCCTCCTCCTCTTAGAAGAACGGGCCAAGTTATTCGCCATCCCGATCGATATGTGAGACTTATTGAAGAAGATGGAACACTCGATCTGTTGCTTTTAGAAAGTGACGAGCCCGCCACCTATAAGGCCGCAATCTCTAGTCCTAATTCCTCCTTATGGCTTGAAGCCATGAAGTCCGAAATGGATTCTATGCTTGAAAACCAAGTTTGGAACTTGGTAGATTTGCCTAAAGGGGCATGACCTCTTTAATGCAAATGGATTTTTAAAGTCAAGAATGGCATAGAAGGATATGATGATGTCTACAAAGCTAGGCTAGTGGCAAAAGAATTTACCAAAGTCCAAGGTCTCTATTATGATGAGACCTTCGCCCCCGTAGCCATGATGAGATCCATACGGATTTTGTTAGCGATTGCCGCATTTCATGATTATGAAATATGGCAAATGGATGTCAAAACCGCTTTTCTAAATGAGAATTTAGAAGAGGAAGTGTACATGATACAACCCGAAGGTTTTGTTGATTCTAAGAATCCTAACAAAGTGTGCAAACTTAAGAGATCCATTTATGGTCTTAAGCAAGCATCTAGAAGTTGGAATCATCGATTCGATCATGTTATAAAAGAGAATGGTTTCACTCGAAGTGTTGAGGAACCATGTTTATACATGAAATTTAGTGGGAGCAATGTTGTGTTCCTAATCTTGTCTGTCGATGACATACTACTCATTGGAAATGATATTCCGATGTTATCTTCTGTTAAGAAGTGGTTAGGTAACCACTTCCAAATGAAGGATTTAGGAGAGGCACAACGCATATTAGGTATCCGGATCCATAGAGATAGATCAAAGAGGATATTGGCACTAAGTCAAGAGTCTTATGTTGATAAGATTCTTCGACGGTTCAGCATGGACAAATCTAAAAGGGGATTGGTACCTATGGTAACTGGGACTATATTGAGCAAGTCTTAATCTCCCTCCAAACCCCATGATGTTGAACGCATGAAGATGATCCCTTATACTTCCGCTGTTGGATCAATCATGTACGCCATGATATGCACACGTCCTGATGTCTCTTATGCCTTGAGCATGACAAGTAGATATCAAGGAAATCCAGGTGAGAGTCACTGGATAGCCATCAAGAACATCCTTAAGTACTTGAGAAGAACTAAGGATTCTATCTTAGTGTTTGGAGGAGACACCGAGCTCCGTGTTAATGGTTACACGGACTCAAGTTTCCAAACGAATAGAGATGACATGAAATCACAAGCTGGTTTCGTTTTCATGCTCAATGGTGGTGTCGTTAGCTGGAGAAGCTTCAAGGAAGCTATGACTGCGGATTCAACAACGGAGGCTGAGTACATTACAGCATCAGAAGCTGCCAAGGAAGCTGTGTGGATCAGGCAATTCACGAAAGGTCTCAGAGTAGTACCTACCGCCAATAATCCCATCACTCTCTATTGTGATAATAGTGGGACGATCTTCCAAGCTAAAAAGCCTAAATCTAGTAATAGATCTAGACATGTACTTAGAAAATATCATGTAATTAGAGATTTCATTGAAAGAAAGGAAATTGCGATATGTAAGGTTGGGACAGATGACAACATAGCCGATCCGCTCACCAAGCCTTTATCGCAGGCCAAGCATGATGGACATGTTGCGTCCATGGGACTTAAACGTGTACCAAGTTTATGTTAGTTTTGAAATGAAATATGTAGATACCCGTATCCGTCGATATTGGAATTTATAGAGAACCCGACAAACACCCAATGATGATAGGACACATGTATTCTTTAGTTGTCATTGTCATTATTTGGAGCTCGTTTTACGATGTAGAATGGGCGTCGTCGATGAAGTATTTTATTAATTTAAATGATATTTAAATTAATGTTTTTTTAAGTGAATTTATTTTATTAATCTAAATGATATTTAAATTAACGCTTTTTAGAATTTATTTTCTCAAGTTTATTTTATTGAAAATAAAATAAATATTTGATTTGAAAAATCATTTTATGAGTATATTTGATTTGAAAAATCATTTATTTTAATGTGTTAATTGATTTGAAAAATCGATTTAAAAATCGAGAAAAACTCGTTTTTAAACACACGTTTTTGAAGCTCGATTATAGCTCGGTTTTTGAGCCCGTTTTCTTTACGAGTTGGCACGAATATCGAGTACACTAACCAACCTAGACCCCTACCCATCCAACCCCAGTTCGAACCCCATAACCACGGCCCAAATCACGTCCCAAATCACCCCCAAACAGCCCGCATACACAAAGCAGCCCCCCCCCTGTTTTGCAGCTCAATCCCGAGTCCAAAACCCGCTCCAAACACCACCAAAACCCGTGCCCATTAACCCTAACCCATACCCTAATATCCTACCCATATTACCTTACCTTAATCACCAAGAAAACCCCCCATACGAACCCTAGAAAGCCCCCCAAAAGCTGCTGGACAGCAGCTATGCTCAGCCGAGCCCGTCTGCCTCTCCTCCCTTTTACCCTACTTTAACTCCTTATAAATACCACCCCTTCACCATACATTCATTCCTCTAAGTTCTCCATACATCCTACCTTCACTCACAAGCTTTAAACCTCGGAAACAAACACTAATTGCCTCTCAAAAACCCTCCACAAAACCGACATCCAAACTGAAACAGTTTGTGTGTCCTCTTCGAAAAACAGTTCGTTCCTCCATCAAACCTCCATCAAAACTCGAGTTTCTTGTTCCTAATTAACCATATAACATCCATCTACACATTAGACAAAGATTTACGAGCCAAATTTCCCTTGAGAGTACACGAAATCCCTCGAAAAAGTGTTATACACTCTGTTTTCGTGATTTGTTCTGTCTGTCCCGATTCTGTTTTGTGCTCGTTTTTCGTGCCCAATAACTCAAAACGAGCAGGGGTTGCTTTAAGATCTCTGTTCTCCTCTCTTTCTAGTTTTCAAAACATCTTTTAAATCGAATTTTCATCTTGAAACGAGGGAGAAATCGCTGTTTGAAAGTTGCTGTCCAGATTCGATAAAAACGCGTGTTTGCTTTGTTTCTTCGTCGACGACGGCCTCTCGAGATAAAATCTACCATCGATTACGACCCAAGACGGTGTCAACGATACATGTAGGTTGAGGGTGCATAAAATCCTCCTCTTTCTCCCTTTTATTTCGTTTTTTTATGTTTGTTTTTTATAGTTTGTTTTTATTCGTTTATCGTTTTTTTTTATCGATTGTTTAATTAACTATGAAACTAGTTTAGTCCGAGTATGAGTTAAAGTACCACCATGAACACCCGCGTTGACTTGAGATGGGAAAGAAACCGCTACATCAGTCGGTCGTACACCCCCATCTCATTTACATATCCTCGTGTTCAAGGTAGGGCATTAATAAAACGAGTTCTAACTTCGCTCTTCGCTTTTGACCCCTCTTTTGTTTCGTGTGATTCGACCCACCTTAGGACCCGTCACATGTTAGTATGACCTCTGATTGTTAACATATAACTCATTTAGATGACATTAGATCAATTTGATAACCTAATTAGACACATTAGGGTACATCGACATAGCTTTAAAAACCGATTAACAATTCTCAGAATTAATTGAATTCATCTTTCCTTTCACTAATTTTCTCGCTAGCATGGAAGTGCGTGCTTAACACCTTTCCATTTGCACTCGTTGACGATTTAGAATTGTACCTAACCTAGTTCGTATTTATTTAATTCAATTTATAATTAATTAACCTTTAATTTGTTTTATTTTTTTCTAATTTTTTAAAAGTCGTTTTAATTATCTTTTATGGTTCAAAATCTGTAAATTTAGTTTAATGAATTTTTTTGTAATTTATTTTACTGATTTCGTAATTAAAACATAATTAACTTTGCTTTTCTCCAAAAACCGTGCCTTGCACGGGTCTGTCTGACTTCTGATCCGTGCACTGCACGGGTCTGCCAGTTTTAGTTTCTTTTCTTCTTTTGTTTCTTTAATTGTTTACTAATCCTATTTTAATAAATATGGATTGGTGAATAATTTTAATAAGTTGGGTTCAATTTAATTAATAAGTTGTACCTAATTTATTTCAAGCCTTTGTACTTATTTATTTTAATTTAATTAGTTTAATTCTAATCTAATTTGTTTATTAACTAATAATTCGGCTAACATCTTTAATTAGTCTAACTTAGCTTTAGCTTTTTTTGTTTACATTTGTTTCGTTTATTAAGACTTAATAGTTTAAGTTGTATTTTGTTAGTTTGTATTGTAATCTGAGTCAAAGTAATTACGATAGTTGTTGTAATTAGATTGAGTTGTAATTTATTTCTCGTTGTGTCGGCATGAAATGCCTGGGTTGTAATATGATAGATCCCAATGGCTCCCCCATTCCTCCTAAGCCGTGTTTGCGCATCTTTTATTTCAAATCAACCAACATGCTAAAACAACTTTGACAAAGTTAGTATTCATGCATTAAACGACATAGAAATTGTTGTCACATGTTAGGGTTTTAAAACGATGTTTAAATATCATATATCGTAGTAGCTATGACCTTGTTTGAACTCCGACACTTGACTTAGTAGAGGCCGTTATCGACGGGCGGGGTTAGGTGTCCTTATGGGCTTCCTAACACGTACCCTCACCCCTTACTCAAGATCTATGGTTTGTGGATCCGTCTAAATACCATTGGATTACGAGAGTCATTCAAATCGAGTGATATAGGGTACAAGTCTTTATCTTTAATCACTCGTAGTCGATTGGCTTTATGCTTTTCGATGAAAGGTGTAAAGTTGACTTGAACGGTTCCAAGTTCCCAAAAAACTTGGTGGCGACTCAAATTTGTCTTAATTCGATTCGAAAGAACCTTGAGTCGATTATGCCTAGTGTGGATCCCGCGGACGCAGTTCCCGAGGGCCTTGTCCACGCTTTGGCGACTCACGCTGGGAAAAGAGGACTAGTTACACTTTGTTTCTAGGGTCTTTTCCTCCGAGGTAAAACTTGAAAAGAAAGTGTTGGAAAGTAAAACATTACTCATAGTGCTACGATTCATGCATAAACCCTTAAGGACTTGCCCGGGCCGTCCCAGCGTTTCTTCGTGATGCGTGGGGGGCGACGTCCCACTATGCTAGGAAGCTGCACATTGCTCGCTTCCACTTCACCTCGCGTGGTTCTTGATGTTGGGGACGATCTTCTAGGTACTCTACCTTAAGACACCTTGCTCTATAAGACCGCAAAAGGATGGAGGGCATAGACCTTCTTGTAGAAGACTTGCCGAGACTTAGAAATGTCTAAGAGCATACATCCTTATAACATGAGAATGGCAATGTGCAATTTGTTTTCCCGAGTCTTTTCGAAATTTCCCATGTCCTTTTCAAAACCGAACTTTTGATCAACTTACTTTCAAAATAGCATGGTTTTAAAAACGCGAATGCTTTGCCCAAATAGGACTAGAATTTTCGGCCCAAAATGAGCTTTTATAACCGGCATGCTGCCCATTTCAAATCTCATTTTCGAATCAATCTTTCGTTTTTCAAAATCAATCCAAAGTGCCTCTCGAACCTCAACCAAGCATGAAATGCGTCAAGTCGTGTCCGGGTCATGGCCGTGTTAGGCCGGGTGTGTTTCGTTCTAAGAGTCTAGAACACGACCTTGTTGGGTCACCCAAGCTCACCTCTTGGGCCTTGAGTCATGTTGGTCGACCTTTTGGTCTAGGATAGTCCACAAAAACGCCCAAGCTAGGCCATTTAGGGCGTTTCACCCGAACCTATGGGCTATGTTAGTCCAATCACGGGTTTGGCCACACCGAGTCCGGTTTATAACCGATTTATGACGGTTTGAGTCATGTCGTTTTGTCGAGTCTAAAATGAACCAAGGTCTAGATCCAACCGTGAGTCGAACCTTTGGTTAGTCAATCTCAAGTCGAGTCTTTGTTTGAGTCAAGTTGGGGTCGTGTCCTTAAGTGTGCGGGGGCTCTTACTTTAAATATTGACTCGAGACGGGGTTTTCTTGTAGAAAGGCCGCCAAAAACCCGACGTCAAGCAATGGAAGATTCTATCAACAAGCTCACCGAGGCCGTGAACCTCATGATGACCCGAATGGATGCAATCGAATCTAAGTCGGGTGAAGATTCCCCTCTATCTACCCCACCTCGATCGATCTAGAGAAACGGTTCAAGTTCATCGAAGACCGCCTGAAACTCTCCCAGGGGAAGAACATCCACTATGAGAATGCTAGGGCCTATGCCCCAGTTCAGGATAAGTTGCCCACGAACATGGTACTCACCGACATCCCAAAGTTTAAGGGCACGAGAAGATCCACCACCATGTTAAGGCCTATAAAGGGTACTTAGCATCAAGGGAGTGCCTGTTGACATGCTCTCTGAAATTTTTGCTCAATCTCTGGATGAACACCCGAAGGCGTGGTTCTATAATCTTGACCTTAAGAACTTCCCCACTTTCAAGATATTACGGTGGAGTTCTCAGAAGCACTATGCTGACAATGTTGAGATTCAAACTAACATAAGGACTTTGGAAGTAATGACACAGAAGGAAAAAGAGGGTTTTACTGAATTCCTCGCAAGATGGCGCGCTGAAAGCGTGAAACTAGCCAAGAAGCCTGATGAAGTTGAAATGGTAGATAAGTTCGTAAAGAATCTACGACCTGTTTACCGTAATGCTCTAAAATATCAGAATTTCGGTTCATTCAAAGAATTGATAAGAATCGGGATAAAGGTAGAAGATGATGTCATAAGGGCAGAGGCTGAAAAGCCGAAAGGGTACCAAGGGGCCTCATCGTCTAAGGCCAAGGCCCCATCAACGGCCCATATGGATGAAGCCATCAATCTCTTAGAAGGGCAATCGAAGAAGCCGCAGCGCCAAGCTCCGAGGGCATTCACCGATATCGGATGCACTTATACATACGCTCTCCAAAGGCTCATAGCCCAAGGAAAGCTGAAGCCTATTGGTCCAACTCCGGACCCTCCCGCTGATCAACAAGGTAAATGGTATAAACCAAATGCCTACTGTGCCTTTCATCAAGGGAAAGGCCATGATACTGAAAGGTGCTATCGACTGAAGCACGAAATCCAAGACATGATTGAGAACGGAACGCTCCCAATCCCAGCCATAAAACCCAATAACATCACCAATCCATTTGGCGATCACGCTAACTTTGTTTCTGTCGAAGACAATGTTTTTTTATTACCATCTTATCCGCCCATGTCACTTGAAAGGGGTGTTTATCGAGAAAATATTTGTGGATTGCTGTGAATTCTTGCCAAACCCGAAGAATGAAATTCAAGTCGGGAGTCTTGCTCTAGAATGTACTCCTCTCGTTAACGAAGTTAATAAAAGACAATTCGGTTCACCAACCTTTATCACTGGCGTAGATCCTCAGAGGACTACCTCGGGATGGAGGCAGACCATCAAAGGGATCAAGGACCAGAGCCGAGCATCTAAGTTGACAACTGACCAAGGGAAAGCTCAAAACTAGATTTGAAAATTATGAGTCGGGATCTGTTTTCTTATCTTAGTCGAGTCGAGTGTAGGACTTTCTTTTCTTGAAGTTGAGTCGTTTGTTCCGTGATGACCTAGGGTGTGTCCTAGGAGTGGTTCCTTCGAGTCTGTTAAGCTTTTGCCATTCCAATAAAAGATTGCAGTTTCGTTTCCAAATATGTCTTGTATTCAATCCCCAATCATTCTGAAAGCATGATAAAATGCACAACACACTCAAAGGCATCCATGGGGTAGAAATATGTCCCGCTTCAAAATGTAAGGTACACTAGGATCCCGTGTTTGATTCCTTTACCTATTCCATGTCTGGTGGTAGAAAACCTCCATCTGAACCAATGTTTGTGACAAGCTTTTCGATGATTCTATGACAAACCCGGACTAGCTCCTTGTTTCCCCTATCGATGATGGAAGGCAAGCCTTTTCCCCAACAAAATCATCCCATCTCGAAGAGAGAAGATATCAACCCGTTCTAACAAGGAATTGTTAGTTCTTACCCAAATTAGTTGGCGAAGCCCAGTTTTCAAGGTGTATCCATTTATGACTAAGAGAATGAATAGAGGATCATTTTCAAAGAGAAAAAATAAAGATGAAAAAAGGAGAAAAGGAAAAAATTGGAAAAATGAAAAAAATTAAAAAAATTAAAAAAATGAAAAAATGAAAAGTGATGAAAGAAAAAGGAAAAAAGAAAAAAAGATGTTGAAGTCATTGGAGAACGCTTTTGGTCGAATGTCGAAGTTACGGAAGCCAGAATTCAAGTCAAGTACCCATAGTTGAAGTTTAATGGGCGAAGCCCAAAAGCTTCAGTAGTAACCTCTTTACCCCTAAGTCCTTCCTGAGACGGTTACAAGGGGATAGTCGGGAATGTTGAGAATCATTCCGCTTGTGTTGTTATACCTAGCCTTTAGGGTCCAGACATGGAAATTTGAACCCACATCATCTTTCAACCCATTTGCACTCGTGGTTCATCAAACCCGAGACACCCATTCCAACCACATCAGCAGCCATAGCCCTTGGCCTTAGCACCACAAAACAAACCTTCAGAATGATGGTTAACCATTCCAACTTGTTATTACCAAGCTCCACATCCCAAAAGATCCAAGCCTTTTACACCTAACCCCAAACACAGGATTTAACGTTACTTTACAGGCTAGAATGGGATACGACATGATACCTTAGGTGAAACCTTCGAGTGTGTACACACAATCAATATGCCAAGTTTATGCACCTTGATCGAACTACGTCGGATTTGATTTCGCTTCACGCGAATACGTAGGCAGTCCTTCAGAATAAGGGATTCAATCCACTCATCAACCAAGTTGTCATCTTGTCGGTTTCTTACGGGTCTTAACCAAGTCCAAATGAAGCCACCTTTGTTTGAGTCGGTCTTAGCACTCGATGTAGGCTAGGATAAGGATATAGGTTCAGATGAATAGTATCAAGTCTCAGAATGAGCTTTATCGAACGGTTTAGGCAAAGATGCTGAGTCATATAGATGTAGGTTTGTGTTGGTAATACAAAATATGAAAAACCCGCTGAAAAGAAAGAAGGCGTGGAAGAAAAATAGTAAAACCCCGCTGAAAAGAAAGAAGGCGGTGGCAAGAAATGATAAATACTCGCTGAAAAGAAAGGAGGCGAGGAGAAGAGTGGCAGAATGTTCCCAACAAAAGTCATGTGTGATGTCTAAGTGCTTTCATAAAATCAACCTGTGTTTAGTGTCTGGGCGAAGCCAACGTTGTTGCTCCGTGAGTTTAATCCACCCTATCAATGTCAAGTGATCTTGATTCCCATGTGCCCTCGGGAGCACGCCCATGCCATACGATATCTCCGTCCCAAGTTCGACGACCTTGTGATTCCCATTTGCCATCTTTTGGCGCCGGAACGGCCAATTTACATTTCTACCCCCAACAAGTCAATAATTGAATTAAAACCCGTGTACACTTACGGTTTTATTTTCCTTTTTTGTTTTACGGTAGCGGGCTATGCCCACGTTGTTTACGGGTCATACAGAGTGTCTGAGTCGTGTTTCATGCTCACCCATCAAGGTTCGATTTCAAAAATTTCAAAATTTCAAAATTCCAAAAACTTTTTGCGAATTGTGGATAGATGATCCAAGCATTAGAACCTTTGCGGGTCGATGGCCCAATCATTCAAAATTTTCAAATTCAAAATTTGTGTCGATAGCCCAATTATTCAAAATTTTCAACTTGTTCAAATTTCGGGTCGATGACCCAGTCATTCAAATTTAATTTTAGGTCGACGACCCAGCATTCCAATACTTCAACTTCAAACCTCGGGTCGATGGCCCAATATTCTAAGTGATTCAAACTTCGGGTCGATGGCCCAGTTATTCAAAATTTTCAAATTCAATTTTCGGGTCGATGACCCAATCTTTCAAATGATCCAATTTCAAGATCGATGATCCAAATGTGCTTATGTGATGATTATTGCTTGTACGTTTTGTGTTTCAAATATAGCAGGATATGCTTCAACTGGGGGCTCTAAAGTCTTCGACTTTAGAGCCATTGCAAATCGGGGCTCGGTTTGGCTTCGAGACCATTATCAAGATGTAAAGGATGACATCCACCAATAATTCAATTCAATACAAGAGTATGAAATGGAAGAATTCCATAGCTGAAAGCAATTGATGAAAGCGGCGGCAACCTCCTTGGAAAGTCCCGTCCCATTTGGGCACCTACCAGCAGATGATGAATTTTGGACAAATGCCAGCAGATGATAAACTTTGGGCATGTGTCAGCAGTTGCCGAACTACAACGCGGGTTTGATTCCGTCAAAAACGGATACGTAGGCGCCTAAGGATAAGGCTCAACCCACCATTTATGCAATTTATGGGTCGATGACCAACGATGATAATTCGACGCAACAGAAGCAAGAGTCAGTCCCAAAAGTTTCGGTATGATCTCTTCTTATGGTCAAGCGAGCTTATATACGCAAGTCTAATGGACTATAAACGACCCGAAGAATCCTCAGGTCGAGAGGGACCTGGGGTATACTTTGACTTTTGCCTTGTCCAAGCCTCAGTCAAAGTGGGGGCTCTGTAGATACCCGTATCCGTCGATATTGGAATTTATAGAGAACCCGACAAACACCCAATGATGATAGGACACATGTATTCTTTAGTTGTCATTGTCATTATTTGGAGCTCGTTTTACGATGTAGAATGGGCGTCGTCGATGAAGTATTTTATTAATTTAAATGATATTTAAATTAATGTTTTTTTAAGTGAATTTATTTTATTAATCTAAATGATATTTAAATTAACGCTTTTTAGAATTTATTTTCTCAAGTTTATTTTATTGAAAATAAAATAAATATTTGATTTGAAAAATCATTTTATGAGTATATTTGATTTGAAAAATCATTTATTTTAATGTGTTAATTGATTTGAAAAATCGATTTAAAAATCGAGAAAAACTCGTTTTTAAACACACGTTTTTGAAGCTCGATTATAGCTCGGTTTTTGAGCCCGTTTTCTTTACGAGTTGGCACGAATATCGAGTACACTAACCAACCTAGACCCCTATACATTCAACCCCAGTTCGAACCCCATAACCACGGCCCAAATCACGTCCCAAATCACCCCCAAACAGCCCGCATACACAAAGCAAATTTCCCCTTTTTTGCGGCTCAATCCCGTGTCCAAAACCCGCTCCAAACACCACCAAAACCCGTGCCCATTAACCCTAACCCATACCCTAATATCCTACCCATATTACCTTACCTTAATCACCAAGAAAACCCCCCATACGAACCCTAGAAAGCCCCCCAAAAGCTGCTGGACAGCAGCTATGCTCAGCCGAGCCCGTCTGCCTCTCCTCCCTTTTACCCTACTTTAACTCCTTATAAATACCACCCCTTCACCATACATTCATTCCTCTAAGTTCTCCATACATCCTACCTTCACTCACAAGCTTTAAACCTCGGAAACAAACACTAATTGCCTCTCAAAAACCCTCCACAAAACCGACATCCAAACTGAAACAGTTTGTGTGTCCTCTTCGAAAAACAGTTCGTTCCTCCATCAAACCTCCATCAAAACTCGAGTTTCTTGTTCCTAATTAACCATATAACATCCATCTACACATTAGACAAAGATTTACGAGCCAAATTACCCTTGAGAGTACACTCTGTTTTCGCGGTTTGTTCCTGTCTGTCCAGTTCTGTTTGTGCTCATTTTTCGTGCCCAATAACTCAAAACGAGCAGGGGTTGCTTTAAGATCTCTGTTCTCCTCTCTTTCTAGTTTTCAAAACATCTTTTAAATCGAATTTTCATCGTGAAACGAGGGACAAATCGCTGTTTGAAAGTTTTGTCTTAATTCGATTCGAAAGAACCTCGAGTCGATTATGCCTAGTGTGGATCCCGCGGACGCAGTTCCCGAGGGCCTTGTCCACAAAATAAAAGTGTTGTTTTTGTTCATGTTCATAATCACATTTGTCTTTTATCTTTTCTTATACATTGTTATATCCAAACAGGTTGTAGTGACAAAATTGAACCGCGTTAAAGTGAACACGGATTAACATAGTATTCGCCTATAGTCACTTGTATGAGGTGACGTCTCGAAGTGACTAGAGTGTGATGCGATTGATGGCAAGTTCAAATGCCATGGAGTCATATGAGAATGACTAGTCGATCACATAGGCAGACTGTTATGAACACTATGTCGGGCCTTATGACCGCTTATAGAGTTCTGGCAAATTTATATAGCATGGTCGTGGCGAGAGCTACTATAGTATTCAAATAAGTCGATTCTTTTAACTAAAGACTATTCGCCTAAGATGGCACAGTTTCAGATTAACTTTGATTTGTGTTACTACGACCTTCGTAAATGGGGTCAAATGGGCATATTTTTGGGTTATGATGGTTGTGGCTACTCGAAGGGACCAAGTGCAATAGGAATTGTCCACCCCTTGTCAGGGTTATAACTATATCTCAGGGCCACTCGAGGAGTAATGAACTGGAAATGCGTGGCCACGCTCGGAAGGTATCCATGGTGGATAAATTCCGGTCAATCAGTTATTCTCCAGATCGAGGAAACCACTCTTGATATGATAACTTGCAAGTACGACCTGAAAGACACCTTGCATTGAGTGAGAGATAGTAATAGGACAAGAGAATTGGTGATGCACACTTGTCGAGGACAAGTGGGAGATTGTTGGAATATGTGTCCTCCGACAATAATGCAATCACAACTGTCGATCATGATGATCATATGTTTAAGTCTCATTTTAAGAATACATGTGGGAAGTAATTTTTACTGTCAACTGGTCCACACATATTGGTAATGATTGGCTGACTAGAGTTTGACATTACTGTCATGCGACGGTGGTGATCAGTTGATCCCCTTAGGTCATACCTAATGGGTAACACTCTTAATTGATTATTTAATTGATCGTATGATGATACGGGTTAATTAATTTACTTAAAATTGACGAACGATTTTGGAAGTAATATTTACGTATCTCATTATAATTTGATTAAATAAGATACGGTCCAAGTGATCGAATTGTTTTATTACTTAGATAAAATTATTGTTTACGGAAACAATTGAACTGAATGCATAATTTATTATAAATACAAGATGTTGTAATTTATAATTGGTAAAGTGTTTTGGTACAAGTAATTGTGAATTACTAAGTCGATTTTGTACATGACGAATTTTATTAATACGTTGATTTTTAATATGTTAAAAATACATGACAATTTTACATGTCTTATAATATATGACAAATTGACAAAGATAAAATGGAATCCATTTTATCCCATTGGGACCGAAATTAGGAGGGAGTATGGTGTTTAAATTATGTTAAATTATTTGAGTGGAAACAAAATAAGTAAACCTAGTCTCCTAGCCATGCAAGCCTAGTCTTTTCTTGGGAAGAATAGAGGCCCATGCATTGGTCTTTTCTCCCTCCCCTACCCGGTTTTTCCAACCTACACAAGCCAAGGATTTGTCTTTTGGTACATACACTAATCTTGAGAAGAATTAATTCATTAATTCATTCTAACATCATCTAAAATATAGAGTTTTAGAGAGATAAATTACTTCTTCTTCTCCCTTCTCTTAAACCGAAAATTAAGAGACCAAAAACAATATTTTGGGTCAATTTTATTCAAAATTAATATTGTTCTAGTATCAATAATATTAATTTTATTAAGAGGTTATCTTGGGTATTATTCCTTGGGAGGGATTCTATACTTGAATCCTTTGTTCATCCATATTAGGAGAGCTCAAGAACAAGTGAGTAGGAGAACTCACTTGTGACCAATAATCCGAAATTTCCAATGTAAGAATGATGATTTCTTCACTATATTTACTTATGTTTGCATGCTTAAGATCTAATTAATTTTATGACTAAATGAAATGGAACATATAAGAATATGTTGAGTATTATGAGATATAGATTTCTAACACAAACCCGGCGGTTTTCTGCAACCATTTCAAAAAAACACGCCTTTTTTAGGCCGTCGTAATGATGATTCTCAAACCCGGTTTTCTACAACCTTTTCAAACAACACGCCTTTTAGGCCGTCGTAATGACGATTTTCAAGCCCGGTTTTTCACAACCATTTCAAAAACTTCTTTTTATGCCGTTATAATTGTCGCGTCAAGACACGTATTTTAACCCATTTCGCGCCGACACGATGGCTCTTTCAAAACCCGGAAAGGCACACACCCCTTTCTCAAAACATTTTAAAATCCGGAGGACCATACACCGTCCCCGATACCTTGTCAAACATTTTAAAACACGAATTTCAAAACATACAATTTTGAATTTAAAAAAAAACCGTCTTTGGAATTAGTACATAGTTTTTAGAGCCGCGTCAACTCATACTCGAACCATCTTTTGAAAACAAAGTTAAGACAACTTTTAAACTTACCGACTTTCGAAGATCCCCATTCTTCGGGAGCCGTCCATGAAACGGCAAACGAATCTTTTTGAAAATATCTATTTTCGAAAAACTTCAGTCCACCATTCCAATTCCGCCTCATGTCTATCGAGTCGAAGCAAGCGTACTTATGGGTCTTTAATTATGTGTCGTCTCACCTCGAGACTCGTTCAACGACGCGACGCCATTACGTTGGACGCGAATCAAAGTTTGGTCAACACTGTCACATTATATATCGAGTCAGCACAGAGGCACCATACACGGTCGCCTTCGTCTCGTTGAGTCTGATCTATATTTCCGTCCTTTATGGTGTATGTGTTAAGTCGTTAAACCGTGTCAAATTGAGATGTAATGTGAGCCGTATTTCTACCTCATAGCTATGGCCCCGCCTTCAGCTTCATCCAACAAGAAAGACAACAGAGATCTTACAACTGCGCAACTAGCCAGCCTTCTCACCGCTCTTAAAGTCACCCTGGACCGTATCGACACCCTGGAAAATGATGTGGCTAAAGTCGTATCACCAAATCAAAGTAAAACTATCTCAAGACTAACAAGAACAGCTAGCAGTAAGACAGGTATCGAATCCACAGGAAGGCGGTGAAAGCAAAGTCTGTAAATATTTAAATTGTCTAAGGTAACCGTTTTCTGGGGGTTGTTTTGTTTTGTTATCTAACCAAATAATGCGAGCAATTAAAAGAGATTTAAACAATGATATTAAAGTTCCAGGATTTCCGGTTCACTAGGTCAATTATATGGGGTCTATTAATCAATTGTTAGATCTATCAAGCTGTCTAAGGTCATAAGATCGGTCGACTCTATTATGCCCTTTAGATCGATTCTAACATGCGGTCGCTATAATTAGATACAACCTATTTGATTATCGCAGCCTATATTAATTCTAACTCGGTCGGTGAAAGTATTAAATCGCTACACTAATTAACAACTCAGGCCTAAGTTAATTAACTAGAAGAAGGACAATAATCAAACGACAACTTATGCGATTTCACTAGCAATTAATCAATTTCCCCCTTTAATTAACCTAGATCCCCTTCATCCTAGATGAGGAAATTAGCTACTCATAACTAAAGCAATAACAACAATAATCATGATTGAAGACATAATTGAAAGAATAAAATAAGAACAATAATCGATTAACATAAAACAATGAACGGTTAATTATTGAAGAAAGATTTGTACCGTAGCAAGGAAAGATTAGGGTTAACAGAGTATTCAACTGTATGAGAGTAAATAATAGCGTAACCTAATGATAAAGTACGACTTTCTAATTTATAACCAAAAGATAACTGTTTTAGGAAAATCCGGAAAATAGTCTGCCAGAGAGGTTCCTCGATCGAGCCTGAGGTGACTCGATCGAGCCCTCCCTGACTCGATTGAGGAACCAGCTTCACAGACGGTTTCCTCCTTTCTTTCACTTATAGCCTTCATGCTTCCTTGTTCCTCGTGCCATGCATCGTGTATTCTACTATGCCATCTCCGCTATGCTCATCTTAGCTTGATTATCCTCATAAGGAGTCATTTCTACATTAAAACACAAAATAGTGGCAGTATCGACAATTCATTGGAATAAGGCATGTAAACAATATAAAGGCACGAAAACGGTATATAAAATGGTATAAAAGGAGTTATAAAAGTATATATAAAAGTGATACATCAAACTCCCCCAAACCAACCCTTTGCTTGTCCTCAAGCAAAGCAATCAGACCAAACAAAGAACAGCAAACATATGGTGAATGAATAACTCAGAGCAAATGTCTAAGCACATACAAATCCCAGCTACCCTCATCTATAACAAAGTAATGACCAAGAATTGTGCCAATAAAACAAATGTAAAGGCACGGGTAATAGACTAACACAACTCTTACTCAAGATGTGACATGATACCGAGACTCAGCCAAATGCTTTTCAATCTTGCAAGACAATTTTGTTGGATTCTCGCGGTTTCACTCATGCACTCATAAGGGGTGAGATATATATGAGATAGAAAGAATAAAGACACTCACTCAACTTATGAAATATGCATGCAATCTAATGTGATAGAAGATTCTCCAACTAGTGCGCATTCACAAAACAGACCAAGTACATGTATCAAGGACAAAATGGTGGTAAAGTGGCATGGGTATAGAAGTGGCTTGTGCAAAAGCATGTATGGGTATGTGAGGCTAAGACGGTAGTCGCAGCGCTAAACCAATAGCTAAAACTAATAATAAATACAACAATCATCCAACTGGAGAAATTATCTCAACTTTGACAAAATATGAGAGAATGAAAACGCTCTCCAAATGTGCGTTAGACTCCAGCAATTACCACTCACGACCTCCTAACAAAACTTAATGAAACAAGCATTTTTTTCATTTCTTTTTTTTTGTCTTTCTTTTTTTTTTCACTTTTTTTTCTTTTTTCTTGTGCTTTTTCGAAATTTTACTTTTTTTTTTCTTTTTTTTTCTTTTTCATTGCTTCATAATATTTTTCTTTTTCAACATAGGAGGTCACACAATTGCTACAAAAAGATAGCTACTACCCACATGACAATAAAAGTCCCAACCCAACCAAAGGAGCTACAAAATAAAGACTCAAGCAACTGCGACTGTCCCGAAAAAGGTAGGCAAATTCTGGAATGTAGCAAAGAAATAGGGCATAAAATGGCTACATAGTTCAAACGGGCTAACAAAAACTGGGTAATGTATGGCATATTTGAACAATAAGAACCGCCTTTCCTCATGTACTCAATCATATGAACGCGTAAAAGCTAAGAAACTAATGTCACACTTATGCAGTTTGATGTTACATATTCCACAAGGAGACCACACTCTTCAGACTAAATAACAATGAGACCGGTTTATTAATGTTCCCGGCCTAGGAAGCTCTAAAGACCTAAAAAATTTAAGTGGTTCACCAACAAAATAAAGTCAAATTTACTCGGCATAAGGCATATTGTGACGGTCAAGACTTGAGTAAAGAGCTTTGTTCATCATAGCTAACAGGTCAAAACAATGTACATGGACAACTAAATGGGACTCAAATGCAAAGACAAAGCAAATTATCATCATTGCTACACAATTCACCAAGACTCGACTCAAAATAAATAAAACATATTTTTGTATTTTATAAATTTTTCAAATTTTTTTTGGATTTTTTTTATTCACACATAACAATAAACTAAACAATAAACAAAACACACAACAGAAATAAATACTCTCCCCCAAACCTAAATGTCACAGTGTCCTCATTGTGACGCCTACAGCATAGTAGTCACACAGAAATCCAGCAACCTACGGGGCACAACTAACAAAAGGAAGAGGGGAAAATAAGAAATGCAATAAAACAAAAGCAGGAAAGATAGTACCAGCCGTATTGCAGTAGCCTCCCCCAAACCAGCTGGAAAGTGAGGGATGTAGTGACCAGCTGTCACTACTGAGCTCCATCATCATCAAGAGTAGCATCATCAAAATCATCAATCTCAGCATACAAAGACAGCAGCTCAGGGTCAGGAGTAGGGGTACCACGGCCTCTAAAACGGCCACCATGCCTACCACGGCCTCTAGAACGGCCACTAGAACGGCTACCAGAACGGCCACCCTCTGGGAAAGCTATTGCACCAGAAGTAGAAGCTTCAAACTGACCAAACTGCCCACGCTGTGATAAAGGGACACCCACGTCCTCGGGAAAAACAGAAGAAGGCTGATGGGGACGGACTAGAGTGTAGAAAGGACGACCAAAAGCACCATAATCGCACTAAACTGTCCAAACTCAAATAGAGTCACTCCAAAAAGGTGGAAGACACGGCTATCATCACCAGGTGTCTTTGTAGTGGCTAGGAGAAGTGCCCGTGTCTTTGTCCACTGCGCAGAAGAGTCATAGCCTCTATCTGCTCCCACATACGCCGCTCAGTCAATGTGGCGTTAATGCCCTGATGAATCCTCACCTCTCTCTCAATGATTGGGTCAAAGTGATAACCCTGGGTAGGATAGGCTGTAGGAGGGGGGGGAGGAGGAGTAGGCTGGAAAGAGCCAGACAAGTGGGTGGCAGACTGCCGACGTCTCCGACGCCCCCCAGTGGTAGCCGTAGTACTGGAACTGGGAAAAGTGACCAAGAGGTCTTGTGGAATCAGATAAGTAACAGGTGGGGATCTCTCCCTACCTATTCTCTCCTAAAGAGGGTCGACAGCCGGTAAACGGTCACACGGCAGAAGCATGTAAAACTCACCCTGGACCTTCCAGTAATGGTCCTTCCCATTCCTAATGTCTATATAAGAGATATTATAACGGAAATGTTTATCATCAGCAAGGGGCTCGTGGTCATCCATAGGCTCGTGGTCATCCATAGGCTCGTAGGGGTCATCACCCCGAAAATCACAAACAGCCCAAACAATCTTGGTGACAAGGGCACCACAATCAAGATCCCCATATCTCCCGATCATACGGTCAAAGGCTGAGCACACAAGAGCAGGGGGAGAAAACTGGAATGGCTCCTCCCGATAAGGGTTCAGATAACTAGCAAGAATCAAGACCTCAATGGTAGAGGTCTTGCTCTTGTCGTGCCACCCATAAAGTAAATAGCTCAAATACCGTAGAAACAATCGAAGACAGATATGTTGGGCATCCAACAAAGACATACTACTGACATCTGCATCCGTATAGCCAGTGAACAAGGGAAAATATCGGATGGCAGACATCCCACTAGCATTGTACAAATCCCACTCAGTGTGTTTGTCAATCCCCAAGATTTCTGAAAGACGGTCAAAGGTTAAGGACCGTTCCACGTTAAGCAACCTAAACTTGATAAGGTGGTCATCGGGGAAATAGGCATATGAGCATAAAAACTCAAGGGTTAAAGCAGGGTAAGACAACTCATGAAGCAGAAAGAGACCCTGTAAACCAATCTCGACAAAGATGCCATATATAGTCTCACCAATCTTCAAGGTTCGCAAAATTTTCCTATCCACACATCTAGTAGAACTCATGGTTTTAGTCATCAAATATTCGAACCTGTCCCTTTGTTCCTTGTCACGGAACTCAACAAAAGGGTAATCATCAAAAGGAGATAAGTCCTCCTCCTCGGAAGACTCCACTACCTCGGGTATCACCTCAGGTTAACGAATGGGAGCGCTCCTCTCCCGGGACCTCTTGTTTCCTTGCCTACTAGATGACATTTTCTGCAAAATAAGCAAGTATACAATCATACCCCAACCATAAGAAAAAAACAGTCCCGTTTTTTGGCAAATATGGGTCAAAAAAATCAATTTTAAGACTCAAAATCACAATTAAACCATCCAAAAAGTTTGGGGATCATAGTTATATATCAAATAATGAAGATTCCAAGCATAAGAACATAATTTCTAACCAATTTAATGCATAAATTCAACCCGGATTTTGAAGAACCCTAATTCCCAAATTAGCAAATTAGGCATGAAATTCAACAAGTAAAGGCTAAAAGCAAGGAAATAGCAATTGTATATGAGCAATGGAAGATTCAGTATAATAAACTCAAGTTTTAAGAAAGAAATTTCAGATTTTTCCGGGACAAAAGAGAACAAATCGGGACTTACCTTAGCAAATATAGCAATGAAATTTCAAAAATAAGCACAAGAGATTGATGTAGACACTTAATAAGCAAATAAACCCAAGTTTTAAGAGAGATTTGATGATGACTGATGAAGAATTTAGAGAGAAAGGGGAGTAGTGCAGGCGAAATAGCAAATAAAAATGACGGAATGAAGAAAGAAATTGGAAATATTAAGAACAAATAATGCATAAAACAGGTTTGGAAAAATGCGGCACCGGGTTCATTAAGGTGCCTCGATCGAGCCCGGCCTGGCTCGGTCGAGGAACCAAAATCCTGAGTAGCCAACTCTCGTTTTAGGGAATTTTAATTCTCTTCTTGATGCCTAGATGGAGCCACACTTGCACTCGATCGAGCACACTGGTTCCTCGATCGAGCCCAGCCTGACTCGATCGAGGAACTACCTGTTGGCGTCCTTTTTCGTTCTTTGTTATTCCTAACTTCAAATTCCGTCAATTCCTGCACAAAATACTTAGAAAACATGTGAAATTCCCTTCTATCATCTCTCAAAAGTCAAGGAAAACGTAAAAGCAAATACAATACTTAAATTGAAATCCTAATTACAAATTAATAAGTTACAATGTCCGAGCTGCTTCTCGATAGCGCTGGTTTTTACGGTTCCGCACGACCGTAATTCTTCATCAGCAAGAAGAATCAATGGCAAAGAGGTCCAAGCCTCTATTACCTCAACATACGCTCCTTCGTAGTAGATTTTCAATCGTTGCCCATTCACTTTGAAGGTCTCTCCTCTGTCAGTTTGCAGTGTAACTGACCCAAACTTGTTCACATCAGCTACAGTGAACGGCCTAGACCATCAACTCTTCAGCTTACCTGGAAACAAACGCAAACGAGATTTAAATAAGAGAACTTTATCACCAACATGAAATTCCCTTGGCAAAATATGCTTGTCATGCCACTTCTTCGTTCGCTCGTACACTCGAGCACTATCATAGGCATGCAGTCGAAACTCATCAAGCTCATTCAACTGCATCGGTCATTTCTCACCCGCCAGTGAGGGATCCATATTTAGGTCCTTTATGGCCCACATAGCCTTGTACTCAAGCTCCACGGGTAAATGGCAAGATTTTCCATAGACTAGACGGTACGACGATGTTCCAATCGGCCTCTTGAATGCAGTACGGTAAGCCCACAAAGTGTCATCTAGCTTCCGACTCCAATCCTTTCTTTTCTTGCTTACTACCTTTTCCAAGATCTGTTTCAGCTCTCTTTTGGAAATCTCTACTTGTCCACTGGTTTGAGGATGATAAGCCAGTCCTCTGCGGTGTGTAACGCCATATTTCTTCAAGAGAGAATTAAGATGATGCTCATTGAAATGCTTGCCTCCATCACTGATCACCGCACGAGGCACTCCAAATCGTGGAAATATAATCTTCTGAAACATCTTGACAACAGATTTAGCATCACAAGTGGGGGTGGCAATTGCCTCCCCCATTTAGAAACATAATCTACAGCTACTAATATATATTGATTCCCATGAGAAGTAGGGAATGGCCCTTGGTAATCAATGCCCCAAACATCAAAAATCTCCACCTCGAAGATTCTAGTTTGAGGCATCTCATGCCTTTGCGAGATATTTCCCGTCCTTTGACATGCATCACAAGAACGGACAAAAGTAGTAGCATCCTTTAAGATAGTAGGCCAATAAAAACCCGATCGCATTACCTTAGCAAATGTCCTAGAAGGACCATGATGACCACCATAAGAAGAAGAGTGACAATGAGAAAGGATGGCACGTACCTCATCCTATGGAATACATCGTCTGTAGATACCGTCTGCGCAATCCCGGAATAGATATGGATCGTCCCAGAAATACCGCTTCACGTCATGAAAAAATCTCTTCTTCTGCTGATAGGATAAGTCAGGAAGAAGCATACCTCCTACCAAATAATTGGCATAGTCTGCGAACCATGGAGTATTCGCAGCTACAGCTAAAAGTTGGTCATCTGGAAAAGAGTCGTCAATGGGCAAGATCTCTCTTCCTGCAAATCTCAGCCTAGACAAATGATCTGCAACAACATTTTTTAAACCTGGACTTATCACGGATTTCTAAACCAAATTCTTGTAATAACAAAATCCATCTAATAAGTCTAGGTTTAGCCTCCAGTTTGGTTAAAAGATATTTCAAAGCTGCATGGTCAGTATGAACAATAACTTTAGAACCAACAAGATAAGCTCTAAATTTATCTAAAGAATAGACAACTGCAAGAAGCTCCTCCTCCGTAGTAGCATAGTTAATTTGTGCATCATCAAGAGTCTTGCTTTCATAATAAATGGCATGTAACACCTTGTCCTTTCGCTGCCCCAAAACAGCTCCAACTGCATAGTCACTGGCGTTGCACATAATCTCAAAAGGAAGGCTCCTATCCAGAGATCGGATTATGGGAGCTGAGACAAGAGTTGTTTAATCCTGTCAAAGGACTTAACACACCCGTCAGTAAACACAAAAGGTGTATCTTTATGGAGTATCCGAGTTAGAGGTTGAGCAATTTTAGAGAAATCCTTAATAAAGCGGCGATAGAACCCTGTATGACCAAGAAAACTACGCACACTTTTAACATTAACCGGGTAAGGGAGTTGCTTAATTACCTCAACCTTAGCTTTGTCCACTTGAATACCCTTATCTGACACCAAGTGACCGAGTACCACCCCTTCAGTAACCATTAAGTGGCACTTCTCCCAGTTGAGAACAAGGTTGGTCTCCTGGCAGCGCTGCAAAACTTTAGTCAAGTTTCTCAAACAAACATCAAAATCAGTACCATATACACTGAAATCATCCATAAAGACCTCCATGATAGACTCTATGTAATCAGAAAATATGGCCATCATACAACGCTGAAAAGTAGCAGGAGCGTTACATAAACCAAAGGGCATCCTCCTATAAGCAAATACACCATATGGACATGTGAAAGTGGTCTTTTCTTGATCGTCAGGATGAATGGGTATCTGAAAGAAACCGGAGTAGCCATCTAGGTAACAGAAAAAACTATGACATGCCAATCTCTCTAACATTTGCTCAATGTAAGGAAGTGGGAAATGATCTTTCTTAGTGGCCGTATTCAACTTCCTATAGTCAATGCACATCCTCCATCTTGTAACAAGTCTAGTAGTAATCAATTCATTCTTATCATTTTTTACTACTGTAGTACCTCCCTTCTTAGGTACAACTTGAACAGGATTGACCCATTTAGAATCAGATATAGAGTAGATAATACCAGCATCAAGTAATTTCTGTACCTCTTTTCTCACCACCTCCTGCATTGGAGGATTTAGACATCTCTGACCCTGCGCACTAGGCTTGTGGCCTTCTTCGAAATGAATTCGGTGCATACAAAAATCAGGACTAATACCTTTCAGATCATCAATGCTATAACCAATGGCCTTTTTATTAGTTCTCAAAACAGTCAACAAAGTAGATAGTTGACCTTCAGTTAGGCTAGCATTGACAATCACTGGGTTTATTTCATAGTCATCAAGAAATTCATACTTAAGATGAGAGGGAAGAGGTTTTAGTTCAGGTTTCTTTACCTCAGTTACCTTAGGTGCGTTACCCAAACAATATACCCTTTGATGGGGGCATTCCTCTCCAGTTAGAAGCTTCTCAATACGATGAACTTCTAGACTCCATGAACCCGTCTGATCAGCTGAATCCGTGACAAGGGCAATCTCTAGAGGATCCCTATCCAAACATATAGGAAGACACACATCAATAGTAAAATAAACAACATCTATACTATGACCAGTCTCTTCTATCATGGGATATTTTAATGATTTTTCCAAGTTAAAGACAATTGTATCATCCCCCACAGCTAAAGTCAATCTCCATTGCCTGACATCTATAACCGCCCCCGCAGTGTGTAGGAACGGTCTGCCCAAAATGATAGGGATTTGGTTGTATTCAGCCATATCCGTGACAACGAAATCAACGGGAATGAAAAACTTCCCAATTAGAACCGGAACATCCTCCAACACTCCCAATGGGTGTTTAACAGATCTATCGGCCATCTGTAATGTCATATTAGTAACTGTCAACGGACCCATATTTAATTTCTTACAAATAGAATAAGGCCTAACGCTGTCGCTAGCTCCTAAATCACAAAGATCTTTACTAATAGCAAGATGACCAATATGACAAGGGATAGAAAAGCTTCCTGGGTCCTTTAATTTTGGCGGTGAATTGATCGGCAATATGGCACTGCACTTTTGAGTGTAAGCAATAGTTTCCACCGCATCAAAGGATCTCATCCTTATCAAAATCTCCTTCATGAATTTTGCATAAGCCGACACTTGAGTAATTAATTCAGTGAAGGGAACACTTACTTGTAGGTTCTTCACGACCTCCATAAACTTACCAAACTGCTTGTCTAGCTTAGATTTTTGCTGCCGATGAGGAAAAGGTAGTGCAATAGTAATGGGCTCGGCTTGCTTGACCTTAGAATCTAGTTTTGAAACACCGTTATCTGTCGAGGAGGTGCCTCGATCGAGCCAGAAGGTGACTCAATCGAGCACACTGGTTCCTCAATCGAGCCTGGACTGACTCGATCGAGGAACCTCAGCAGGTTAAGCTTTCTCGTTCTTTTTGCTTTTATCGTCAGCTCGTGTTTCAACTTCGTCAGGTTCTTTTTCATCGTCACTAAGCTCTAAATTACCCAACCCCTTGGGATGCATGAAAGGTGCCTCATCATCAGCACTGGGCACATCATTATTAAGGCTTTGTAGGTCGGGATTTTCATATGTAGTACCACTCCTCAGCTGAATAACATTTGCTTGCTCGTGCGCTTGTTTACCTTTAGGAGGAAGACCCACGACCTGTTTTGATGGGTTTTGAAGTGCCATTTGAGCCACCTGATTATCTAGCATCTTATTGTGGGCAATCAGCTCAGAAATTTGAGCCGTCTGCTTCTGCTGCATTGACAAAGTTTGTTGCAAAAGAATGCGCAACTCTGCCATCTCATTGCTCGGAGCTTGTTGAGGAGTTTGTTGAGGAGGCTGTTCATATTGATTGTTAAAATGATGGCCTCCTTGATTTTGCCTTTGATATCCCCCTTCTGGTTGGCTACAACGATTGTTGGGAGGGACATAAGTATTCTTTTGCGGTTGCAGCTGCTGCGGGTTTTGCACATTCTGACTAGACCATTGAAGGAATGGATGCTCCTTTGTTCTTTCATTATAAAAGTTGGAGAAAGGTGTACCTTGTGCACCTTTTATGTAAGCCTGAAAGGCATTAACCTGCTCCAATGTGCTCATGTAATCAGCTGCATTGTGACCGTCTAAACCGCATCTAGCACAAGACTCCTCTACTTGCTGACTCATAGCATGAACTCTCTCCTTACTACCCAATGATTGGGTAGTCTTTATCTCGGAAATCTGAGCTGAAATAGTCTCCAGCTGTGCCGCCAGGGCACTATCAACACCAGTAACTCGCGTGCTTCCCCGACGATTTCCATACCTGGCGGTATGGGTAGCAATCTGATCAATTAACTTCCACGCGTTATCATCATTGGTGTTGTCCTGAAATCTCCCATTATCAAAAGGATCCAAAAGGGCACGATGATCGTCATACAACCCATTATAAAACTGGTTGCAAAGAAACCACTTAGGGAAACCATGATGGGGAATTGATCGGACCAAACGTTTGAAGTGAATCCAAGCTTCATTCAAATCTTTAGTAGCTCCTTGCTTGAAACTGGTAATTTGACTTCGTAGTGCATTAGTCTTCTGAGGCGGGAAATACCTCTTGTAAAAAGCAAGAGCTAAGGAATTCCAATCTGTTATTCCTTCATTCTCCATATCCGGATCTCTCAACCACTCAGCAGCTCCATCTTTCAGAGAGAAAGGAAAGAGCACCTGCTTAACCTGATCTTGTGTTACTCCAGCTGTTAAAGGAATAGAACAGCAGTAGGTGACAAATTTCTCCATATGTGTAACAGGATCCTCAGCAGCTGCCCCTCCAAACATATTTCGTTCCACCAAGTTGATGTAAGATAACCGAATCTCAAAGGTTTAATTGTCAGTAGTGGGCAGCTTAAATCCTTGTGGGATAGAAGCTAAGGTTGGCTAGGAGTGACTGGCTAAATTAGGCATGTTGGTAATCTCGGGAATAAGAGTTTCGACTGGGATTTCGGGAATATGAATGTCATCCTCTTCGAAGGACTGATCAGCTGACTGTGCTGAGCTCGCCGTCTCTACGTCAAGTATACTCAAGTCTTCTACTTGACCCACTTCTTGATTAAATTTCCGTCTGTAGCGAAAAGTCTTTTCTGGTTCAAGATCAAAAGGAATCATCTCGGACCTACTAGACCTGGGCATACACGAAACTAACAAGAAAAGTGTGAGAACGGTCTCAAGGAACTGGGTTCCCTGAGACAAAGAGACAAAATAAACACAAACAAGCTAAACAACTGTTGCCTCCCCGGCAACGGCGCCAAATTTAATGTGGCTAAAGTCGTATCACCAAATCAAAGTAAAACTATCTCAAGACTAACAAGAATAGCTAGCAGTAAGACAGGTATCAAATCCACAGGGAGGCGGTGAAAGCTAAGTCTGTAAATATTTAAATTGTCTAAGGTAACCGTTTTCTGGGGGTTGTTTTGTTTTGTTATCTAACCAACTAAATGCGAGCAATTAAAAGAGATTTAAACAATGATATTAAAGGTCTAGGATTTCCGGTTCACTAGGTCAATTATATGGGTTCTATTAATCAATTGTTAGATCTATCAAGCTGTCTAAGGTCATAAGATCGGTCGACTCTATTATGCCCTTTAGATCGATTCTAACATGCGGTCGCTATAATTAGATATAATCTATTTGATTATCGCAGCCTATATTAATTCTAACCCGGTCGGTGAAAGGATTAATTCGCTACACTAATTAACAACTCAGGCCTAAGTTAATTAAATAGAAGAAGGACAATAATCAAACGACAACTTATGCGATTTCACTAGCAATTAATCAATTTCCCCCTTTAATTAACCTAGATCTCCTTCGTCCTAGATGAGGAAATTAGCTACTCATAACTAAAGCAATAACAACAATTATCATGATTGAAGACATAATTGAAAGAATAAAATAAGAACAATAATCGATTAACATAAAACAATGAACGCTTAATTATTGAAGAAATATTAGTACCGTAGCAAGGAAAGATTAGGGTTCAGAGAGTATTCAACTGTATGAGAGTAAATAATAGCGTAAACTAATGATAAAGTACGAGTTTCTAATTTATAACCAAAAGATAACTGTTTTAGGAAAATCCGGAAAATTGTCTGCCAGAGAGGTTCCTCGATCGAGCCTGAGGTGACTCGATCGAGTCCTCCCTGACTCGATTGAGGAACCAGCTTCACAGACGATTTCCTCCTTTCTTTCACTTCTAGCCTTCATTCTTCCTCGTTCCTCGTGCCATGCTTCGTGTATTCTACTATGCCATCTCCGCTATGCTCATCTCAGCTTTATTATCCTCATAACGAGTCATTTCTACATTAAAACACAAAATAGCGGCAGTATCGACAATTCATTGAAATAAGGTATGTAAACAATATAAAGGCACGAAAACGGTATATAAAATTGTATAAAAGGAGCTATAAAAGTATATATAAAAGTGATACATCAGAAAACAAGAAAACCGGAGAACACAATACTCCGCCTTTGACTGAAAATGAGAAAAGGCTCAAGCTTTTTGAGGAACAACTCTGTAATACCCGTCCTTTTAGAGACCTGTTGACCATCGTTGACTGACCTTGGACATTTATCTAGACCTTTGGTAACCTTACGAGTGAACATTTTGACGTAATAACCCTTTTTGTACTGGCAATTCGATCGAGTAGCTTAGCCACTCAATCGAGTAGAGGCCACTCGATCGAGTAAGTTAGATACTCAATCGAGTAACGTGAGTCCAGCGGGGAAATATAAATTGCGATATCGTGAAACCCAAATAATTTCTTCTCCTTCTTTCCTAAACCTAGATGCCATCATATCATTTCTCCTTCACCATGGTTCATCTCCTTGAGGCTTTTGAGAGTGGTTACACCTTAGGGATGGGATGCTTGAGTCGGGTAGCGGTCTTATCACCGGAGTGCTATGTATAGGTATGTGTCATCATCATCATCGTCTTCCTTGGTTTTAGTTGTGATTATGGTAGTAGTAATAAATGGTTACTCTGTTTGTTATAGGTGGTTGTGGTAATTGCTTGTTGTCTTATGGTCGTGCGCGGAATCGCTGTGGTTTGCTAAAGGTAGTTTTTCCTACTCAGTACTGTTGGTTGTCTAGTGTGTCGATTGTATTGAATGGTTGGTTTTAGTATCATTATTGGTAGTGTGGATTAGTTGTTGCTGGTCATTGTTGTTTGTTTATCTATGATTCTCGAGGTGCACCCTCGGCTGAGTGGAGTCACTTGCAAGAGTGGCTTCGCGCCCTTGATTTGCCCTCTATGGAACCCGCCACAGAAGGGGATGTGCACATTAAGTAACATGGGTTATTGCTCGGATGAGATGAGCGGGGCTTAGGTGAGAACGGTTGCGGTCCCCCACTGGCGGTGTGGATTACTGGTTGCGATTGGTAATCTGACAGGACTGGACCTTCGGGCAGTCAGAGGTGTGTGGGTGATTGGAGGTGGTGGTGTGTGTGTTGTTATGTTTTTTTGTGTCTGCTTTTGTGTGTTCCTTCAGTCACTGACCTTGTGTGGTGCTGTTGTGTTGTCTTTTGTGTTATGTCTGCCGTGATCCACTATGGTGAGCAGTCGGTCTTAGCAGGTTGATGTCTGGATCATAGTTGGTTGCTTGGAGGGACGAGTCTACCACGATTCATGGCAGAGATAGTTTCACATAGTTGATAGTTGTCACCAGATGTATCTTTTATTTTGTTTAATCACTTGTAAATTAATGTAAATGTTCTTTTATCGACACTTGATTATTACTGTCCCTCGGGCAACCGAGGTGGTAATGTCCTTATTTGCTGGGGAAGGTTTTGTTAAGGCTCCTTGGTAGATGGGGGTATTACAAAGTGGTATCATAGAGACGATTTTGAAACCTGTAACAAATGATCCCAATGAATGCGGTGAGTCTAATAAAATAAACCTGGTTTATATATGTTAGGAGCCCCTACAGATGCCTGATTTTGGGTGAGAAGACGCCCTCATTTCAAAATCATGGCCCCAATATGCTTAAGCCAGTCACCTTGTATGAGGATATCGAGTCGGGAATTACGTGCATAGTTGTGTATGATATATAGATTAGATATAGTTGTGATGGAGTCTATGGTAATGTCTAGTGTGTTCAAATAGTAATGATGAATCATGAAGGGTTGAAAATCGTTGCAAGTGAGTGTGTAGATGTAATAGAGATGGTGAATGTGCTAATAGTTGCTTACGAGAACTTGTTCATGTGATGGTGATCAGGAGATGTGAATGTTTATATGCGTTTGAGTTAGTATAGGGTGGCATGTAATGCAGTGGAATGCAATGGATTAATGTTGTTCTGTAATCTTGTGAATAGGCATAGTTATGTGAGGTATCTTGTTGACGAATTGTTGTGATATGTTTGAAACTCTGAGCAAACATGAGTAGTAACTGATAGCTAATTGCTAAATGGATGCTTAATATAGCGTAATCACATGTCGAATGTTGAATTTGAATATGCGTAAGCGGGAGTAGAATAATGTGCTATGAGTTAGTAATAATGTGTCGTAATTGGATAATGTTTGGTATAGGATGGAATGGCATGTGTAATGTTCGGATGAGATAGTTGTGTGGCATATGAGTTAGTAATAATGTGTCGTAATTGGATGAAATAATCAATGACGAGTTCCAAATATACTTTGGAATCGACACGAGTTAATTTTTTTATAGGAACCGTTAACCGAACTCGTAACTTTTGACCTCATTCCTAACCTTACTCGACCGAGTACGAGCGCCTACATGACCGAGTAGACCCTGCTCGATCTAGTCGTGGGGTTATTAGATCAAAAACGTTGGGACTGCCTGCGGAAACTCGATTGAGTAGCTCCAACTCGATCGAGTAGAGGCCACTCGATCAAGTACCCGAGTTACTCGATCGAGTAACTGCTCATATACCCGTGTCTTATCGGGATTCTTATACTTTCCCAATTTCATTCTTCTTCTTATTTCGTTTCACTTTAACCCTAATCCTCTCAAATCCCCTTTTCTCTCAACAACCTTGGTGAAGTATGTGCTTAATGTCCTTTTTTTCTCCTTGATTAATTCGTTCTACTCATTTGCAAATCACGCAAGGTAAGGATGCTACTCTTTTCTTTGTTTTAAATCAATTAGAAACATATAAAAGTGTTTGTTTTTCTGAAAAGCTCGATTTATACTCATGGATTTCTATTTATAGTTGTTGTATTTTGATAGGATTGCCTTAGTTTGTTGATTATTGATGCTAAAAGTTGCAAAATCGACCCCACAACGGAGTATGTATGGACCGAAATTTCTAGGGTTTGGGTTACAAATTGAAATTTTGTTTGTCTTTTGAGTATGAAAAAGGGGAAATTGATTAATTTATGTTGTGGGTATCATATTTGGTGTTGATTTTGATTAATTTCACCTAAAAGTCTGTCTTAAAACTCCGTCTTAAAAGTGCCCCAAACTGAAATTCGCCTCAAATCACTATGATAATTACCTTTTTGTGAAGCTATTTTGAGGGATTAATACCCCAATTTTTCTGGTTAGTGTTAAAAATTTTGTATTTTGAAAGCCATAAGACCGTTTTTTATGAGAGGTGGGAGTAGCATATTTTAAAAATTGTTGGTTGTTTTGGTGAAAACTAATTTGCATTGTTGTCTCTTTATCCATGAGTATACTTTGAAAAGTTCTTTTGTTCAAATGAGTGTCCATTTTGTGTGCCTAAGATATATGTTGAAACAAATGCCGAGACCTGCAGCTGCTACCCGTCAGAGTAAGAGGGGAAGGGCTTCTGAGCCCGAAGTTGGAAAGGGGATTCAGGGACCCACTATCCCACCGGTTCCCGAGTATCCTACCAATGTCTTTACTGACTTTAAGAAAAGAGAGGCTTTTGTTAAGTTACAGAAACGTCACATGTAACCAACTAGATGTATCGACACCAAAATCCTTGACGGCCTTAAGGTAGAGACGGATATGAGGCATATCTTTGAGACCTTGGGTTTGACGGGGTTTGTATCGTCTTAGGAATCACTCCTACTCCTTCTTGACGTTGGAGTTCATGAGCTCTTTTACCTGTAATGCGGCAGCTAAGAGCGTACAGTTTCGTCTCATGAACACCAGTTTCCTTTTTACCATGGACATGTTTGCTACTCACCTTGGCCTTGCTCAACCGGAGAAAGGATCCCTTAGGGATATCCTGACTGAGTGTGGGCCTAGTAGTTATATGCCTTGTTTTACCGATAAGAACGCCCCCACTTCGAGTAACATGTTGATAAATGACGTTCAACATGTCACTTTGAAGATCTTTCTTCGTGCCTTGACTTGTCTGCGCTATGATCGGAACGATGTGTGTAAGTTGAACTCACATTAGGTGATGCTGCTAGTTGCCTATCTCAACCCCACCCGAGCCCCGAGAGTTTCTTACAGTGCCCCGGCCATAGTCTGTGCTAGCCTAGCTTTGATGGCCACCTGTGCGGCCCGGTACTTAAGTTGTGGTGCCATTGTCACACAGTTAGCTGAGCAGTTAACCACCTTTGACGCCTCCTCGCCCCTTATACCTATGGCCGTATCCGTGCCTACCTTGGACCGAGACTACAACCTCGACCAGTAATGGTTGAGAACTTTGGAGGGTGGTGGGTTGGCTTGAAGAGTATGAGGTATGAGTTAGATGAGGATACCTGATCTTGAGCACCTTCTTGTGACTGAGCCTTTGACGGCAGTGGTGGTGGCATCGGACTCCGATGATGATGAGGAGACTCCTACTCGGCAGTATTACCTCATTGATGATACTATTTTGGAGGTGATGCAAGAGCCGACTAAAGGGGATCAGGCTAGACCCGAGGATCGACAACCTAGATTGGGGAGGGGTCCGAGGCGGGTGAGAGAGAGAGGGTTGCTAAGACCCAGCCAGAGCAGCCCGTGCCTCCACAATATCAGTTTCCCAGCTACCATTCGTTCTTTAGTCCTGAGATGCGGGTGAGTGAGCTCACAGAGAGGGTATCTGTCACTTTGGCGCTCCAGAACCTGCACGAGATGGCATATGTAAAGGGCATTGGGACCGACTCAGCCCAACCGGTGTGGTGGAGAGGTGTTACAGATGACAGTTGGGTCTTTCACTCTTTTGGCATGGATCCGACTACATAGGGGGAGCCTAGGAGTTACCCCTTCAGTTCCTTGGCACCATGGCCAGTGGGAGCAGATTCAGGTACAGGAGCCACCATAGTGGAGGGGACAGCAGGAGCTGGCACATCCGGAGGAGGAGGTGGGGATGAGGATATGGAGGAGCCGGCTTTGGAGTGATGTTGTTTCTTTTGTTTTATATTCGTTTCCATGGATTCGTAGTTAGTTGGTACTTGGTTGGTTGACGCTTGAGTATAGTTTGGTTTGTATTTGGCCATAAGGCCGTATTTTGTTAGGTTTTGAACGTTTTATGCAGGTGGATGGTGTCGGAGATGAAACTCCGATGATAGTTATGTTTCCTTGGAATTGACAATGTTTGTGTAGTGTAAACTGACATGTGGTTACTCGATCGAATGCCCCTCACTCGATCGAGTAACTGCGTATGTGGATTAGAAATGCTTACTCGACTTGACATACTCGATCGAGTAGCTGGTGAACTCGATAGAGTAATATCAACTCGATCGAGTTGCTCATTAGCTCGATAGAGTGCCCCTGATTGTCGTGGATTTCATTATAAATTGTTGATGGTCATCATGCATATATACTTTGTTGAGAATATGTTTCATTGTTATGGTTGCTAATCATGTCGTCATGTTTCAAGTGCAATTATATACTATCAGTATGGTTTACATTATTGATTGTGTTTATGGCATACTTCATCGAATTGCTTAAAGTAACATGTTAAATGGTGGTTATAGTTCTTGTTACATGCTTTGGTAATGTCACGTAAGGAGTTTCTCGATGTTCATGTATGATAATTGGATGACGGAAGGTGTAATTGTAGTATTCACTTTCATATGGTCTTAATATGCAAAAGTTATATCTATGCAATGTCAATGAAGTGCCATGTTAGTTGATAGTCTCAACGCATATTACAATTATTTCATAATGTCAATATTAAATAAAAGTTATCGAATCTGTGTAATGATTATGGCTCGTCTTGAAGGTGAACTTCTGGGACAAAGTTCCTTTTAACAGGGGAAGAGTAATGTCGCATGGGAAAAGACAAATTATGACAAATTTATCACATTTTGGGTAATTGTTTTGAGCAATTGTTAGTAATTGATGGCATTGTATTTTTGTATTTCATTTCTGAGTAATTGAATTGTCACATTGTGTTGAGTGATATAAATGAGGTAATATCAATTTTGAGGAATTAATGCTAGCTTACTTATTGTTTAAAGGATTATGAGATGGTCGGTTGGTTAATTGGCATGATAATTATGTCGTAATTGGTATTAGAAGTTTTTCATATTGGTATTGTAATTAGTAATTAATTGTTGTTAATGATTACATGTTGGATGAGTAAACGGAATGGTTGCATCATGTAATTAGCCTATGTCGTAGGGTGTCGTACACTGATAAAATCTGGTTAGTAAGTGAAAGTAACAGTTATGTTAATTTGTTCTCGTGTATAGTGTATGTTGATGATTTGTTAGGACTCATAATGAATGGTGTGTACTGAGGTAGATGATGATGATGGGCGGTGAGTGTTCATAGATGGGTGGTATGTCAGAATGGTTGTGTTTGTCCTTGTCGAGGTAGATGGTTGACAGTTGCCTTAGTTCCTTTTCACCTTGTGTCGTAGGAAAGGATGAGTTGAACTTCGGGGACGATGTTCTTTTTAAGGAGGGAAGACTGTAATACCCATCCTTTTAGAGACATGTTGACCATCGTTGACTGACCTTGGACATGTATCTAGACCTTTGGAAACCTTACGAGTTAACATTGTGACGTAATAACCCTTTGTATTCTGGAAACTCGATCTATCGGAGGCTACTCGATCGAGTAGCTTATTCACTCGATCGAGTAGAGGCCACTTGATCGAGTAAGTTGGATACTCGATTGAGTAACGTGAGTCCAGCGGGGTAATTGAATCGCTATATCGTGAAACCCAAATTAGTTCTTCTCCTTCTTTCCTAGACCTCGATGCCGTCATATCATTTCTCTTTCACCATGGTTCATCTCCTTGAGGCTTTTGAGAGTGGTTACACCTTGGGGATGGGATGGTTGAGTCGGGTAGTGGTCTTGTTGCCGGAGTGCAATGTAAAGGTATGTGTCATCATCGTCTTCCTTGGTTTCAGTTATGATTATGGTAGTAATAATAGATGGTTATACTGTTTATTATAGGTGGTTATGGTGATTGCTTGTCGTCTTATGGTCGTGCGCGGAATCGTTGCGGTTTTCTAAAGGTAGGTTTTCCTACTCAGTACTGTTGGTTGTCTAGTCTGTCGATTGTATTGAATGGTTGGTTTTAGTATCATTGTTGGTAGTATGGATTTGTTGTTGCTTGTCATTGTTGTTTGTTTGTCTCTGGTACTCGAGGTGCATCCTCGGCTGAGTGAAGTCACTTGCGGGAGTGGCTTCACGCCCTTGATTCGCCCTCTTGGAACCCGCCATAGAAGAGGATGTGCACATTAAGGAACATGGGTTATCGCTCGGATGAGATGAGCGGAGCTTAGGTGGGAACGGCTGCGGTCCCCCACTGGCGGTGTAGATTACTGGTTGCGATTGGTAATCTGACAGGACTGGACTTTCGGGCAGTCAGAGGTGTGTGGGTGATTGGAGGTGGTGGTGTGTGTTGTTATGTTTTATTGTGTTTGCTTTTGTGTATTCCTTTAGTCACTGACCTTGTGTGGTGCTGTTGTGTTGTCTTTTGTGTTATGTCTACCGTGATTCACTATGGTGAGCAGTCTGTCTTAGCAGGCTGATGTCTGGATCATAGCTGGGTGCTTGGAGGGACGGGTCTACCACGAGTTATGGCAAAGATAGTTTCACATAGTTGATAGTTGTCACGAGATGTATCTTTTATTTTGTTTAATCACTTGTAATTTAATGTAAATGTTCTTTTATCGACACTTGATTATTACTGTCCCTCGGGCAACCGAGGTGGTAATGTCCTTATCTGCTGGGGAAGGCCTTGTTAAGGCTCCTTGGTAGATGGGGGTGTTACAAACTCCTAGCCCTTGGTAACAACATCCACCTTGAGAACAATCGAAGATTCGAATCCGTTGGGGATCAACTACCCGACAACTTTACCTTGACTGATGTACCCAAGTTGAAGGGAGTGGAGGACCCACTCAATTACATTCAGGCCTTTAAGGATTACATGGCCATCAAGGGGGTCAAACAGGAACTCTTCACCCGGATCTTACCATCATCCCTGGAACCGATTTCCTACCAGTGGTACTATTCCCTCGACCCCAAGAACCTTCCTACTTGGGACGAAGTCGCCATTGAATTTGCTAAACAATACGCCGACAATGTTGAAATCCAAGCCAATACCCGCACTCTTGAGGTCCTGACTTAGAATGATAAGGAAGGGTTTATGGAATTCCCAACCTGTTGGAGGAGGGTAAGCACTCAATTGATCAGTAAGCCGAGTGAATAAACTCTGGTGGGGAAATTTGTCAACAACCTCCGCCCGGTTTATGCCAACCTGCTGAGTTATCAAAACATCAAAACGTTCCAGGAACTACAGATCCTCGGGACCCGCATTGAAGACGGCCTCCGCAAGGGTGTCCTAGCCAAAACCACTGGTCGACGCTATCAAGGATCTACATCAACCGGATCTTGCCCCTATGGTCAAACGAACAAAATTGATGAGGTTAATCTCCTCGAACCAACCACAAAGAAAACTGAGCGACCTCAAAGGGTATTCACAAAATTGGGGTCAACCTATGCCAGTGCCTTAAAAAGACTCATGGACCAAGGGAAACTACAACACATTGGGCCCACTCCGGACCCATTCGAGGCTAAGAAAACTCGTTTCTGGAATCCCAATGCCTATTGCCAATATCACCAGGGAAAGTGTCATGACACACGAGCCTGCTTTAAACTAAAGCACATCATCCAAGATATGATCGATAAAGAAGAGCTACCTTTACCTCCGCCCAAAAAACCAAACAACAAAACAAACCCCTTGGGAATCCATGCTCTCTCTGATGACGAACCGACCTAGGATTGCTCACACCTCATCTTGCCAATTCATGACAAGGTGAATGCCTTGGACAAGGATACCCCGGACAGGATATTCGTATTCAGCACCGCGACCATGCTAACCATATTCCAACAAGTTAAGGAGGCCATAGCCAGTCTCTCAGAAAGGATTACCCGACTTGAGGACGCCTACCACCGGTTGATTTTCAACCCACCAACACCAACACCGCATCCGAGGGAGGGTCCTCCAAACGCCCAAAACTACCCTCACCAGAAAGGATTGCTCCCGCGACCATTCTGGCATGCACCCCAAATTTATCAACCCCACAAAAATTACCCTCACAAAAACTTCCCCTACAAAAACTATCCACCGAGGAATACCCCTCCAAGGTACACTCGAGATCCCGAAATCTACGATATCTGGACAGACGACATAGAGGATGTCTATATGGTTCTGGGAAAGGGCAAACAAACAAAAACGATCGGTCATATTACCCCGTCCAGATGCCCCTACCAAAACTCGAACAATGCAACGGTCATTCCAACAACGAGTGACCAAGTTGTCTCGGACACGGACACCCAACCCAAGGCTCCCGAAAACTCGATCCTTAAACAACTACAAAAAGTAAAGGCCAAGATTTCAATTTGGCATTTGATCGCTACATCCTTCGAACATCGGCAAGCTTTGCTACAAGCCTTGGGAAAGTTGACAGTTCCCTCTACCTCCTCTCCATAACAAGTGGTAGCACACATGACAAGGGATGTCCCCAACCTGAGCACCCCGGTCATCTTCTCTGACGAAGATATCCCTCCATTCGGAGCCAACCATAACCTGACCCTATACATCACCGTACAATGCCTAAAAAAGAATGTGCCTATGGTTCTAATGGATAACGTATATGCGGTTAATGTCATTCCCCTCAAGACGGCTCACAAACTGGGTATCAAAGAAGCTGATTTGGTCCCAACTAACCAAGGGGTACGCGCCTATGATGGCACTCATCGCAAGGTTGCGGGGCTTATCACCTTCACCATTGCAACTGGACCCTTGGAAAGAGAAGCCAGTTTTCAGGTGGTCGACATCGACGCCTCTTTCAACATGCTTCTGGGACGCCCCTGGATTCATGCCGTCAAGGCCGTCACCTAAACTCTTCATGAGAAAATAAGGGTCCCTTTCAACGGGAAAACAACCACGATTCCCGCCTCCCCGATCAAGGCTATCATGAAGTAGGGAATTGCCTCTCCAGTCATTGAAGAGGACGACAGCGAGATGTGGGGATTCCAAGATGTGATGCCCTAACTGATGAATCAGCATCCGTTGATTGTGACCCGTTCTCCAACCTCACAGTCAACCGCATTTTGATGCGCCAGGGTTATTTCCCAGGTCTTCCTCTCAATCCGCTGAAAAGCACCTTGTCTCCCTTGAAACAGGCTAAGGTCCCTAACACCCCTTCAGGCTAGGTTATAAGTCTACCGAAGAAGACATCCAGGAGATGAACCTTCTAATACAGAAGCGCAAAAAGCACGGACTCATCCTCCGCCCCTACCATCTGACTCTCAATGGATACTTCGTCTCCGAGGGAGAATCCGAGCCCTACAATGGCTTTCCTAAGCCAATCTATGACTCCGTAGCTAAGGTCAAACACCCGGACGTAGATGTCTTTTAAGACTGCTACTTCATCCCCGACAACGCCAAAGCTACGTCGACCAAATCTGTGTCGACCCCATGCCTGGATGGACAAGCCGTCAGTCTCCTTTTCGGAGAAGACAACATCAAGCACCTTAACTATGAGGACATCATCAACATTGCTCTAAAGGATAACCAGTTCGACCTCACCGTCTTAATCTCTGATACTGACCTAGAGAAAACTACACAAGGCTGGAGGAAAAATTTCAAGTGGACCGATCGTCAAGGCCGCATTCTCAAGATTACAACTGGAGAAGGCCCTATATTCAAAGAGGGAAGTGAAGATGAGAAGGAGTCTAAGTCCGAGTCAGAGTCTGAGTCTGTCTTAGCTCCTAGCACTCCTGATGTCCCAGTCAAAGTCCCTTTTCCACTATTTTATCCTAAACTTGTGGCTACTTCAGAGGCTGAGTCAACTTGGGTCATCCCCACTCCCGGAGAAGGCAGTAATCTTGAGCTTGTTCCAGGGGCCACCTCCTCCACAGTGTCTCCTCTGACTGCCCATGAGATGTCTGTCCTATCTGAGCTTTTCGCTCAAGTCAACTTAATGAAAGCTGAGTTTGCTTATGACTCATCTCATTTTAACTGCAATGCAATTCTGAACGAACATAAGGCATTTGACTTGAGTGACTACCCACCTCACCTAGCTAATGAACTTGACAAATGAGAAGATACGACCCCCATCATTGAGGAGACCGAACCTACTAACGTACGAACCGACAATACACCTCAAGAACATAGGATAAGGACCACCCTCGACCCCTCGAAAAGACAACAGTTCATCAACCAACTACACGAATACAAGGACTTATTCGCCTGGTCCTACAAAGACATGTCTGGGATCGACAGGGAGATTGCAGAACACAGGATACCCATTAAACCCGGAGCTAAACCCGTTAAACAAAATTTACGTCGAATGCGCCCTAAAAATCAAGGAAGAGGTAGACAAGCAGTTCAAAGCCGGATTCATCAAAGTGTCTGAATACTCTGACTGGGTGGCCAACATTGTTCCTATACCCAAGAAAGACGGGAGAATTCGGGTTTGCATCGACTTCAGGGATCTAAACAAAGCAAGTCTAAAATACGGCTTCCATCTACCACATGTTGACATCTTGGTGGACAACACGGCTGAGCATGCCCTGTTATCATTCATGGATGGTTATTCTGGGTACAACCAGATCAAAATGGCTGAGGAAGACATGCACAAGACTGCATTCACTACACAGTACGATACATAATGTTACACTGTCATGCCCTTTGGTCTAATCAATGTCGGAGCAACTTATCAAAGAACCGCCACCACACTCCTACATGACATGATGCACAAGGAGGTGGAAGTATATGTCGATGACATGATCGTCAAATCAAAAGAGCGGGACAGCCACATCAGCGCCCTTCGGAAGTTCTTCGCTCGCCTCCGGAAATATAGCATGAGACTAAATCCTCAGAAGTGTGCATTCGGAGTCACCTCCGGAAAACTTCTGGGACACGTCGTCAGCAAAAGAGGCATCGATATTGATCTACCAAAATCAAGGCTCTTCAACAAATGCTTCGGCTTACAAACGAGAAGGAGATTCGGGGATTTCTCGGTCAAGTCTAATACATCAACCTCTTCATAGCCAGACTCACTATGATTTGTGAACCAACCTTCAAGAAGCTCCTGTCCTCATGCCACCTGTCTGATTGGGACGACGACTGTCAAAAGGCCTTCAACAGGATAAAGGAAATCCTATCCAAACCTCCTGTCCTCATGCCACCTCAACAAGGAATTCCCTTATCTCTATAACTGACTGTCACCGACACTGCCATGGGGGCAATGCTAGAACAAACAGTCGACGGCGAAGAACAAGCCATCTACTACATCAGCAAAAAGTTCATCGAGTCTGAGACAAGGTACACCCAACTGGAAAAGACATGCCTTGCCCTAGTCTGGTCAACAAAGAAGTTGCTACACAACATGCTTAGCTACACAGTTCACATCTATTCCAAGATGAACCCCGTCAAATACATCTTCGAAAAACCCGTACTAAATGGAAGGCTGTCTAAATGGACACTCATGCTATCTGAATTTGATCTCCAATTTGTACCCCTCAAGGTTATCAAGGGAAAGGCAATCACTGATTTCCTAGCAAAAAACCTTGTCAATGAGGATCGAACGACCGACACATGGTCACTTCCTGACGAAGACATCCTTTGTACCGACTCTGACGCATGGGACCTATACTTTAACGGTGCATCAAATCTAAGAGGCTTCGGGTTAGGAATCCTTCTAATATCACCAGAGGGAGAACATGTTCCAATCTTGGTCAAGCTAGACTTCGTCGTCACCAACAATGCCGCTGAATACGAAGCATGCCTCATCGGCCTATAGGCAGCCATAACACTTGGCATCAAGAAACTGAGGGTCCACGGCGATTCCTCACTCATCATCAATTAGGTGTCCGGATCATGGAAAATCCGAAGTGACAGCTTAGCACCATACCGAGCAAAAATCAATCAGGAGGCCGAATTCTTCAACCAAGTCGACTACTTCCACTTGCCACGAGAGGAAAATCAATATGCTGATGTCCTGGCAAAACTTGCCGCGCTCGTCAACATACCTGGCAACATGACATCGATGCCCTTATGTGTCGAAAGAAGGAGAGAGCCAGCTCACATCTGCGCCATCAACAACGACGAGGAAAACCATGTCGAACCTTGGTGCCAAGCCATCCTCAACTACAAAACCAAAAATGAATTCCCTCCGAACTCTGATACAAGAGGACAAAGAGCCATCCTTTTACTCGCATCACAATTCGTGATAAACAAAGAACAACTATAAAAAAGAATACCCCAAGGGATCCTCCTTCTTTGCATTGACCACCAAAAAGCCAAAAAAGTCATGGGAGAGGTCCACGACGGATAATGCGGCCTTCAGATGAACGCAATAATGCTGACCCGGAAAATCATGCGGTTAGGCTACTACTGGAGCACCATGGAAGTCGATTGCAGAAACTACGTCAAACATTGCCACAATTGCCAAATCTTCGCCAACATACAACACATACCACCATCCCTTTTATACACCATGACATCACCCTGGGCTTTCTCGACATGGAGCATCGACATCACCGGGATAGTCAACCCGTGAAAACTCCCATTCGCGCTCTGGGGATACCGAACCACCATTCGAACACCCACAGGAACCACACCCTTCTACCTAGCATACAGTATGGAGACGGTTCAACCAGTAGAGTTGGAGGTCCCATCTCTACGTATCTTGCTGGAGAGTCAAGTTCCTGAGGCGGAATGGACCCGTCGAAGGTTCGAACAACTCATGCTCCTGGACGAACGGCACCTCAACGCCTTGCACAACGTCCAGCTATACCAACGATGTATACAACGGGCATTCAACAAAAAAGTCAAACCCGGAAATATCAAAGCAGGCGACTTGGTCCTCAAGTCGGTTCGATCACCACTACCCGTCGATCCGAGGGGAAATTCAAGCCCAATTGGGCCTGGCCATACCTGGTCAAGAAAATACTTTCGGGGGCGCAGTGAGACTGAGTGACCTAGACGGTAAGGATTTCACGAACCCGACCAACCTAGACCAACTCAAGAAATACTACCCTTGAACCCTGATAGCCAACAAACCTTGCCCTAGTTTTACAACTAGTAACCACAATATCCCTTTCAAGTCAAATTCCTCAACGCGTTCTGATTTGAAATTGCATGTTTTATCGAGTCTAAGTGGCGGCACCTTGCCACATTTTAAACGTCCTTTGATCTGTGAAAAGCAACATCCATTTGCAGTCAAACCAAACACCTTTCGAACTATGATCATGGTTTAATTTCACATCTTTCGGGTGGATACGTAGGCAGTCCTTTCTTACATAAGAAGGATACAAACATCCCCACATAGAAAAAAAGCACCCACATCAATTTCAAAAAAAAAAGCGGAAAAACGTTCCCCTTTCCACAAAAATACAAAAAAAATAAGCCTTTCTCCCTTCTCACAAAAATCCCATTTCCCAAGTGCAATGTTTAGGATAATTCAAATCGAATTGCCTTTACAAAATGGATGGAAGAAACAAGCATTCTCAATTTCTTTTAACACAAGCAATCCTCTTATTTAATTATTAATGAGAAGGATTATAAATTTGACAACAAATGAAGCTAAGCAAGTCTACAACTTCTCAAAGCTAGAACGTCGACTAAGACATCTCACATAGTAAAACTAGCACAAAATACACGATACATAACTAATACAACATAATAAAAAACTCACAACACTAATACAACATAATAATAAAATGGGTAATGGAGGTCTTCATTCTTTCATTCTACCCTTACCTTTTCCCTTGGGGTACATCTTCCCCTTGTTCTTCTTGTTGGCCCGCCTAGCACGAACTTCCTCTTCGGAGCGGATCCTCAGTGGATCTACAACGGCGACGGCCTCCGGTCTCTTGCAAGACCCCATACTCGGTCCAAGTCGATCCCATACACGACCCACTATCGCATTGGGACCTGAGCTTCTCCTCTTTTGTGGCCTCATTACATCCGGGCTAGCTCCATCAACAAAGTCGTCAAAGAAGGCACGGTTGGCCTTGCCAAGCTCTCTATACCTCAAGTCGAGGACCTCGTCCTTACGAGATTTGGACCTCTCCTCCAAGGTTTGAGCTCTTGACCAGTTGGCATAAGCGGGAGTCACCCATGTCGTGGCAACGGGGTTTGGTACCTTCCAAATCGGCCGAGTGGCCCACCACTTTTCGAAGACCTCGACAAGCTCGGTGTTCCGGAAAACACTCTCTTGGACGAGAGTATCTTGAGCGGGCACCTTTTTTTGACGCCCCATTTGCCTCATAAGCCTCTCGAGGTGGATGAAGGAATCAACCTTCAAACCCACCACCATCAAAGAACAAGAACTGGTGGCCGAAGTGGGCAACCCCGTGAAGGACCTCAAGTGCCACCATGGCACCACCCAACGGATATAAGGACCAGCCTTCTCCACCAATATTGACGTCCAATAGGCCTCGATGGATGCAAAACTATCCGAGTACAACTTCTTCCTCATAGTAAGGTGACGGAAGGAGTAAGAAGAAGAATCAGCCGGAGGTTCTACATACCTTAGCCTCTCCAATAGCCACACTTGGAGTATCCTTAGAGATCCGAACGAGGGAGCTTCTCCACAAGAGCCCTTATTGTCCAAAGCTTGGATGATCTCGCCAAGCACCAACCATGATGGATCCCTACCATGCTCCATTTGCTCTACTATATGCACAAGGGTCATACTACCATAACAATTTGACCCCTCCTTCTTCAAGGCTTCGACAAGGAGGTATGCATGCACTAGGCGAAAGGCAAGAGCCCTTCTCCTAGCCACCTCCGAGACATTGACATCCAACCGGTTTGAGAAAATGTTGATAAGAGCCAACATATCCACACCATAGGCAGCAAGGAGAAAGTTCACTTGACTTGTTGACAAGCCCAACATTGAACGAAACTTCTCTTTGTAACACAACCGAGTCGTAGGAAGCACCGGAGTACAACCCGGACATCCACCAATGGCGCCTACTTCTTTGCCAAGAGGACAAATTTCACCTTTCGGGAAAACGAAAACATGATGTTTCGAATCACAAAATAGAGAGCATGCTTCAAGGAACGAGGATTGCACCTTGACTTGACGAAGCACCAACAATTGACCAACTCCCATTACAACGAATTGATACTTATCGGGAGGTGACAAATCCCGACACCAATGTCGCAACCTATATTCAAAAGCATCCATGAATTTTTTTGTGGAAGAAGAAGAAAGGTTTTCGTAGAGATGTTTTTCGTGTTTCGGATGATGAAACAATGAAACACAAACGTCCTTATTTTTACAAAACAATCAACGATTTTTTCCGAAAAAAGGGGAAGGTCCCTTCCATCGCCCATGGCCTCGCGCCTCTTTGGGATGGTCCTCAGGATCCGCACCTTGATTTATCCTTATCAAGTTGTGTTTCTTCCTGACACGTAAATCCTTCGGCCACAGGGCTCGCGCCACTTCGGGTCTATCCAGGAATTTTTGTGCTTTCTCACACTCACATTTCCTTGTTTTCGCGTTTTACGAGATCCGACACGGTTTCCATGGCGCAGCTTTAAACATACAGGTTTTTCTCTTCTTTTTTTAGGGGGGAGGGCTAGTCGCATTTTCCCACAAAATTTTCCCACAAAATTCTTCGTTTCCATATCGGTCGAAAATTTCGAAATTTTTTCGCTTTTTTGCATTTTCCCACAAAATTCGAAAATTGACAACACGACGTCAATTTTCCTCCAAAAGTTCAAGTTGTTGCAAATCCAAGTCTTGATCTCACAAAAACAAAATCAAATACACTCGCAAAAAAAAATCTCTTTTGAAATTCATCGGTGACGGTTTGAGTTTTAGTTTTTCGAGTCACGAATCAATTTTTGGCAAAATTCGATGCAACTCAATTCAAACACGAATTAATTTCTTAAAATTTCAAAACAATTTCATTTGAAAAATCCAAACGTGACGACCTGTCGCGGCATTTTTAAAATTTCAATATTCAAATTTTAACTTCGAGTCATCGTGGTTATTTATTTTTTTTGTTTTCATCAAATGCTTTTGCGTGTTTACGTTTATGCGTACGTGCTACCTGTTACTTGTTTTCTACACTAACGATGCAAGAACAAATGCAAAGCAAAAGGGAATCAGCAACTGACCGTGCTTCTCCGAAACACAACAAAAAAAAGCCAAACACAAGTAAACAACAAACCAAAAATACATATATACAAACGGCCTCGCGCAAAATGTTAATATCTACAAACAAAAGTCCAAGACACGAACAAACAACAAAAACTACCCAGCGCCTCCCGTCGGACCAGTCCCGTTCTCACGAGGAGTCGCGAGCAAAGCAAACACCACCTCCTGCTCGGGCCCCCTTTCCGGACAACTCTCCAACGTCTCGTACTCCATCGTAACGCAAAGCTCCTCCGCCGCAGCCAACTGAGCCCTGTGAGAGGCAATCTCCGCATCTCGGCTCCGCAACCCGTCCTCCCGATGCCTCAGCTCCTGGTCCCGACTGATGTTCCCCAGCTCTTGTGCCAGGATCGTCGACCTCGCTGCGTCCAACTCAGCACGGACCCGAGCAAGCTCCCCCGGATCCGCAATACCTTGCAAAACACAATACAGGTCGTTAAGATCTAAACGTGAAATGAAATAAAAAAACACACAAAAATAACAAACAAAAATACGTGTGCGAGCCGAGACTCCCTCGCGGCCAGGTTACCAGCAAGTGCCCTCCAACGGTTAGCCATCCGCCACAAATCCTGATGACTAGCGGTCGACACCTACAAATAGAAAAGTCCTTCAATACAACAAAAATGCAAGGCAAAATAGAAATAAGGCGGAGTATTCAAATCAGAAACTCACCCTCAAAACTGTCAACCTCCACTCCATGCAAGCGTCGGTCACCTCAGTGGCCGCAGGCTCTGGCAAACGCAGTTGTAGCTCCTCACCACCCAGCCCCTGAAAGGTGGTCTGTATCGGAGGCTCCCTCGCAGAGCCCGCTAACTCAAACAACTTCTCGAAATAGGCCCGTCCAACGCGGCTATTTCCCACAGTCGACCAATCGACGTTCAACATGGCTAGCGAGCCCCAAAACGCAACACATTCAAGACGGCTGGCGAGCCTCAAAATGCATCGCATTCAACGCAACTGGCGAGCCCCTTCATATCCGCAATGCGGCTGGCAAGCCCCTTCATATCCGGAACGCGGCTGGCGAGCCCCTTCATATCTGCAACGCGGCTGGCGAGCCCCTTCATTTTCGCAACACTGCTGGCAAGCCGCATCATATCCGCAACACGGCTGGCGAGCCTTTGTCCGCAAATAAGAAAAGACTCAAGGACATATCCCGAAGATGCCTTAGGTATGACTCCTTCTTATGGCCGGCGAGCCTTTGTAAGTAGTCTAAAGGACATTAAACGACTCGCACGGACAATCAACAGACTCTAAACTATTCCTGATGACAGGTCCTTGACTCGTATCCTCGAGTCACCTTGGCGACGCCTTTCCTGACGGCAGGTCCTTCGCCCGAATTTTTTCGAGCCGCCTCGACGTCTTTTCGGTCTCCAGGTTGTAATCTTCGATTGACCTGGGGGCTATACTTTGACTTTCTCCCTGTCCAAGCCTCAGTCAAAGTGGGGGCTCTGTAGATACCTAGTATCTGTCAAATCTCTAACAAACACCAGATAATTATCGGACTACAACGTACTTAGGAATCGTAGCGTTTGAGCGACAGTTTTGTACAACTATACGTCGGAAAACTTAAAACGATTTCGAAAATAAAACATTTCAAAACTTTTCAAAAATACCTGAAGTGTTTAATGCATGACGACGGGGTTGCAATGACACTAACTAGAGTCAAAACCGACACCGGACCAAAAACCAACTCAAAATTCAAATCCCGACTCCAAAAACGTGTCAAACCGAGTCAAACACAAAAAACAAAACTTTTCAAGACTTCCATGTTAAGTATTCCCGGAATACTTCATGGTCAAGTACAAGTCATGTCATCCAAAACATAGGATAGAACAAATCATGATTACAATTGCGTGATAGTGACAAGACACCTCGAAGACCCGCGAAATGGCTCGCGCCTCTTCGAGCAGCCAATGCGGCCACGTCGCTCACAACGCACACAACCACCCATTTATCTATAAATACCCACCTTCACACACCATAATACCTTACGCGAGTATCCGCCTCCTCATTTATCCCTTGAAATTCTAGACTCGACTTCTCAAGTCGCAAACCGACACGTGTTTTCGACCTACCGATCGAAAATACAAGCCTTACACATTGTTTGGTACCGTCATCGTGCATTAAATCACTTGACTAACCATCTCGACCAACTACACCACCACTAAACTTAAAACACTCTTTTACATTGCTAAAACGGTTTTCAAACCGAGTTTTTCAACCAAACAAGTTGATACACTTTCGTCGATTTCTCGTCTCAAGCCTAACATGTAAGTATGAGGGTGTAAAAATCCTCTTCTATCATGTTTTCCACTTGTTTTATGACTATAACATGCTAAAACATGCATACCATAATCAAAATATGGGTTAAATAAGCCAAAATCGGATTTTCGCCGGAGACAGGGGTTGCTTGTATAGTAGGGTGGCTCGCGCCTAAACCCCCTCTCAGACCTTAATCCAACCGTGTTTGGTTTCATCTTCCCCTTTAATTCGTTTCTCATTTGTAATCGGTTTTTGAAATTTCAAATATTTCAAATCATTTTTATATGATAAACTTTTAACTATAAAATATTTTTCACCCTTGGTTCCTAATACCATGACGGTTTAATCCGTGTTTTGGTGATAATATTTGGTTAAACACATTTAAAAAGGTAATTTAAAACCTTTTATTTCATTTCTTTACATTTTCAAAACAAATGCATTAGTCATAAATACAAAATCATCCTTGGTTCTACATACCATGTCGGATTTTCACCCGAGTACGATGATAAACATTAACCAATCACAAACAAATGAAATTAAAACAATTTGTTCATAATCATTTTCAAAACTATTCATGTCAAGCTTGGAAAACCGAACCCGACATCGAATATTGTCAATACAATGATAATTATTCAAGTCTCGCTCTTCATATCAACAAAAGAGCGGTCTAAACCACCTTTTCAAACCAAAACAGGTTTAAACACCCTCTTTTTAAACCATTATACAAACCTTTTAATGGTCAGAAGACATCCCTTCAACCGTCTGTTCACCCGTGCCTAAACAGGCTAATCATTTTCCAGTTTTCAAACCAGGACAGGCCTGTTTGCATTGCCTGATGGCTCACGCCTATATTGGCCGCCTGATACAGACCCTGTTTCCTTCCAGCACTTGTCTAGGACGATCCCGACTTCGATTAACCCGAACACAGGACTTATCAGATGACGAATCTGCCAATTTTACATTGTATTTGCAAAACGCCTTACTAAGACAAATGGATTACGCTATGCACCATAAACCTAACTCGGTAAATGGATGTTTAATTTCTGTCTTGCATGCAAATCAACATTAAATCCAACTCGACATCAAATACTTGATACTTGGATTAAACAACCGACATAAATAACTCACATGTTAGGTTCAAACTTGTGGATGCACATTCATGCATTTACCCGTTTTATCAACTTTTGCATTTAGCCAACCAAGATCGATTAGTAGAGGCTGCTACCGCAGGTGGGATTAGGTATCTGATTAAAGGGCTTCCCAATACGTACCTTCACCTCTTACTCAGAAATTTTGGATAGTGGACAACCTTATCCAGGGCGTACGAGAGTCATTCTAGAGATAGGATGCTAAAGAGGGACGATACCTTATCTTTAGTACCTATGTCGAACACCGCTTTTTGCCTTAGTTGACGTAGGTATAACGTTGATTCGAACGGGTTCCAAGCATCCCACAAATGCTTGGTGGCGACTCCGAACATCTCTTGCATCATTTCGAGACCCTTGCCGAGACAAAACCGACCGATCTAAAACGATCCGGTCGAAAGCATTTTTTACGCCGCCGAGCGTGGCTTTCAAAAGATCGCTACACGTCCACAGATCGGCTAGGGGTGTAGATGGCTATGTCCACGCCCACCGCCATCTGTCGCCCCTCCCACCATGTCGTCCTTTAGCCCAAACAATCTAAACAAACACTAAAAAACCAAATATCAAATAAAACAATTGAATACTTACAAAATGAAAACGAAAAATAAATGAATGTGATCTTGAATTTGTAATCCATGTATTTCAATGAGTAAATTAGAAAGAATTAGTGTTTTTATTGAATTTATTGATAGATTTGATAACTTGAATCATTTTAATTAGAGAGGATTTAGTTGTGTTCTTTTAGGAGAAGGGTAGGCAAATGGAAAGAATTTTGAAAAAAGTACTGTAATGAGTAAAAATTGTACTGCGAAAATAAATTACGCAGGTATTTAATGGGTTTAAGATAAGCTTAATTTTCGTCTTAAATAAGAATTTGTGTTTAGTTAAGTACCAATGTCCGTACTTTATATTAGAGGATCAATATCGAATAATAATATATCAATATTATTCGACAAGATTTCATATCTTCCATATACATTGTATCTGATTGTATATTTTGCTTAATTAAAGATTGTGATTTTCCTTCCTTGTATGTCAATATTAGTTACCTTGTAGGTAGCCTTGTTAAGATCTTGTACATGCTATATATTGTACCTTTGTTTGACGACGAATAACAATGAGAATTAATTATTCATCCTTGTGCATTCCTTCGTTTTTTATCATGGTATCATGAGCAGTGTAGATCCATATTTTTCCAAGTAATAAAAAAAAATCTTTTTCTCTATAATAAAAAAAAAGTCAGGAGAAGGAGGAAAATCCGGCATTACCAAAAATGTCATTCCAATTACTTCCTCTCTTTACCTTCATTCATCCGACAATCCTAACCTTATGCTTACGCAATCCATCTTTAATGGCGAAAACTATGAACTTTGGGCTGACGCCGTTAAGAATGGTCTTGATGCGGAAAAAAAACTAGGGTTCGTTGAAGGAGAGGTTAAAAAGCCAGAGATTGTCAAAGGGGAAGACAGTCTCGAGTCATTGGCTTGGCGACAATGTAATGCAATGTTGAAAGCATGGCTACAGAATGTAATAGACCGAAAACTGCACCCAAGCATCACTTTCACGGTGACAGTAGAAGAAATATGAGAAGAATTAAGAAGTCGTTACTCCACAGGAAACACTCCTCGAGTGCACCAATTGAAGGGAGAACTCAATGATTGCAAACAGGGGCGTTAGTCGGTGGTTTAATATTACACTAGATCGAAGACTATTTGGGATTAACTCGCTAATTATAGCAAAATCCCAAAGTGTACTTGTGGGGCAAGAGCAATGATACGCAAGGAACGAGAAGAGGAGAAAGTTCACCAATTTTTGATGGGCTTGAACACGGCCTTATATGGAGGACTTCGCACAAATAATTTACTGATGAAAGACCCCATCAAAATCCTCACCAGACCATACACCTTGGTATTGAGGGAGGAGAGGCATACAAGTATGTTGAAAACTAAGGAGGAACGGAATGAGGCATCCACGGCAGTGACAAGCTATGGTGTTAGCAGGAGCAGAGGACCGTTCCCAAAACAGAGTGCATATGGAGAAGAAATGCCGCCGCCACCATAGTGCACTCACTGTGGAAAATACTACCATATTGAAGCAGATTGTTATGATAAACATGGTTACGAAATAGTGAAAGCACGAGAAAAGGGATGTGGACGAAGAGCCAATAGCCGTGGCCGAGGAAGAGGACGCGGACAACAAGCCAACTCTCAGGCGAACGCAGTTGGGAACTTATTTGGGTCGAAGGAAATGGAGAAGAATAATTTGCCCTTCACCAAGGATGAGATGGAGAAACTGTGAATTCTTTTGAATTCGAGCCTTGAAGGTAGCGAAAAGCATACGGGTATGAAAACTACATTTGTTAATGAGTGTTTAATTGACAGTGGAGCATCGCACAATATGACAGGAAGAGGGGATTGTCATAGAAATGTTTGGAATGAACCACTTTAGATGGTTAGACTTCCTGATGGTAGGCAAACTAAAGCCACGGAGCATGGTGAAGTAAAATTGAGATCGAATTTTGTGCTCAGAGATGTCTTGTTTGTGCCTTCATTAACATGTGATCGTATATCAGTAATGAACTTATTCAAGAAAGCAATTATTTAATAACATTTCATCCCGACTATTGTGTTATGCAGGACCGGACTATGTGGACGGAGATTGGACGGGTTGAGCATTACGACGGGGTTTATTACTACAGACTGAGGAGCACGGATTTGGTGAGAAAAACGACTATGACCAAGAATGATCAACTTTGGCATAAAAGACTCGGTCATCCATCAAGTAGCGTATTGTCTCAATTTCTTCTTTGGTTGGTTACAATTTAAACTGGAAATCTAGTCATGCTTGTGACCCATGTTGTAGGGCCAAACAAACTCGTTCGCCTTTTCCACTTAATAATAAAAGATGCGAGGTTTTATTTGGATTAATCCATTGTGACATTTGGGGGCAATACCGAGTAGAAAGTTTATCTCGTGCTCATTATTTTTTTACCATTGTCGATGACCATAGTAGGGTTTTGGTGGGTGTATCTCATGAAAGAAAAGAGTGAAGCCAGAGAATTAATGAGGACTTTTTGTCAAATGGTTAAAACGCAATTTGAAGCACAAGTCAAAATAATTCAGAGTGACAATGAGACGGAGTTGTTGTTCGGACCCATGAAATATTACTATGAGGAAAACGGAATACTCTTTCAGACTAGTAATGTAGACATACCACAACAGAACATAAGGGTTGGGAGAAAACATCGACATATTCTTGAAAAGGGACGAGCTTTACGTTTTCAGACAGACTTACCAATCCATTTTTAGGGGAGAATGCGCTTTAATTGTGGCTTATTTAATAAATAGGACCCCAACTCCTTTACTTTGACGAAAAACGTCATGTGAAAATTTATATAACCAAAAACTGGATTTAACTAATCTTAAGATTTTGGGATGCCTTTGTTATGCCCATAGCAAGGACAAACCTCGAGATAAGTTTGGGGAACGGGGAAAGAGATGTGTATTTCTAGGGTACCCCCATAGCAAAAAAGGGTGGAAGGTGTATGACCTAAAGGAGAAGCGAATGTTTGTCTCACGAGATGTGAATTTCTTTGAAAATGAATTTCCGTTTGCAAAACCTATCGACACAAATAAATTGCAAACAAACATTGATACACGGTATGTAGACAATATTTGTTTGGTTGGTTTCGAAACAGAGGAAAGGAGTTCAAAGAAAGCAAGGACTCATAAACAAAGGGGGAGAGACGAAGAGCTCATAATATGGAAAATTGACAAAACAGGCGAAACACAAAATACTAATGATGTGACAGAAATCACAATTGAAACCGTGGATAGGGAACCATGGGTGGCAGAAGAAGAACGGTTGGTAAGGGGAGCGAGAGAAAAATTTGAGCCTGCGTGGAGAAAAGAATACATATGCAAATCCACAAGAGTAGTAACACCCGTCATCAATGCTCATCAAGTTCAATCGAAATCCACTAAGTCAGGTACTCACTATCCTATAGTCAATTACGTTATTACCAATTGATTTTTTTCTTCCCACAGAGCTTTTTTGGCGACTATTGATGAAGGGCGAGAGCCAAATAGTTATCATGAAGTAGCCACCAACCCAAAATGGCAAGAAGCGATGAATAAAGAAATTGATGCGTTGGCACGAAATGGGACCTGGAAGGTTGTTTCTTTGCTGGCGGGGAAGAGACCTATTGGTTATAGGTGGATATATAAAATCAAGTATAAAGCCGATAGAACCATTGATCGATACAAGGCGAGACTCATGGCTCAAGGTTTCACACAAATTGAAGGAGTGGATTATCATGAAACCTACGCGCCAGTTGCTAAGATGACAAGTGTTCGATGTATTTTGGTGGTAGCAGTAGTTAAATGCTGAAACATTGAACAGTTGGACGTTAATAATGCGTTCTTGCACGGAGAATTAGACGAAAAATTCTATATGAAGATTCCACAAGGTTTCGAAGAAGGAGAAAAAAAAAGTTTGCAAATTGCTCAAGTCAATATACGGAGTCAAACAAGCCTCTCGGAATTGATTTGCAAAGTTAGTTGACGTCTTCACTAAAAAGGTACGGGTTTGTACAATCATTAGCGGACTACTCATTATATACATATAATAGGAATGGAATTTTTATTGGAGTCCTAGTATATGTAGAAGATGTGATAGTGGTGAGTAACGATAGCAATGCTTGTGGTCCGTTTAAGCAATTCCTCGACAAAAGTTTTGGAATAGAAGATATAGGCAAACTAAGGTTCTTCTTGGGCATTGAGGTTACACATGGTCCTAAGGGGTTGTTTCTTAACCAACAAAAATATGCGTTGGGAATAATAGAAGAGACGGGATTACAAGGGGCAAAATCGGTACACATACCAATGCAACAAATCACAAACTTGCATTTGCCCGAGGGGATGTTCTGCGTGATATTATGAAGTATTGAAGATTGATCGGCAGACTTGTTTACCTTAACATCACTCACCGTGACCTCGTCTATGCTGTGCACACATTGTCACAAACTCACAATTGGTCAATGAGCCGCGAAAAGAACATTAGGATGCGGCACTATGAGTTGTTCGTTATATTAAGATGAATCCAAGCAAAGGGATTATTTTACGTAAAGACGCAAGTTTGCAACTCAATGGCTATTGTGACTCGGATTTTGCTAGTTGCCCATTGACGAGGAAATCATTGAGTGGATATTTTGTGGCACTTGGGGAGTCACCAGTGTCGTGGAGAGCAAAGAAACAAGTCACGGTGGCTAAGTCAACGATGGAAGCCTAATATAGAGTCATGGCTGGAGCGACAAGCGAATTAATTTGGTTAAAGGCATTCCTCGCTTCTTTGGGCCTGTATAATTTGAAGTCGATTAACTTATTTTGTGATAATCAAGCGGCAATTCATATTGCAAAGAACCCAGTCTTTCATGATCGGACCAAACACATAGAGATTTATTGTTATTTCATTCGACAACATTTGATCAATCGTACCATCAACACCTTTCACGTCTGAAGCAAAGAACAGGCAGCTGATTTATTCACTAAATCTCTCGGGGGTGAAGCCTTTGATCATTTACAGCGCAAGTTGGGACTTGGTGTACCAAGTGGTCCAACTTGAGGGGGACTATTAGAGGATCAATATCAAATAATATCATATCAATATTATTCGATATTATTCGACAATATTTCATATCTTCCTCATACATTGTGTCCGGTTGTATATTTTGCTTAGTCAAAGATTGTGATTTTACTTCCTTGTATGTCGATATTAGTTACCTTGTATGTAGCTTGGTTAAGATCTTGTACATTCGATATATTGTACCTTAGTTTGACGATGAATAACAACGAGAATTAACTCTTCATCCTTGTGTATGGCTACGTCTTTAATCACTTTAGATGAGAAAGCTTTGTGTTTTAACTCCGGGTTAGATGGTTGGATTACTCCGTTCTATCTCCACTCGATTATTTAACAACGATTCCGTTCATGTGATTACATTATGCGTCTTTTGTTGATAACTAGATATACTCGTGATATTGTAGCACTTTCATTTTTGTACGTTGGTGAAAATTTGATCATTTAAATAGAAAAAATTATAATATACCCTCTCTCATCTACTCCAAAAATAACATTGACTTTATCACACTTGTCAAGGCACGTTTTTGAACGTGATTATCTTTAGTTACACATTATTAAATAGGTCGTTTTGATAACTGTTACCACGAGTAATCTACTTTTTGAGAACTGCTACTAAGGTAAAAAAAAATGTTTAAAAACTGCTACCATATTCATTGGTTCGGTTAAAAGTAAGTTGCAATTCATTAAATGAGGCTAAATGAATGAATCTCAGTCATTCATTTCAAATATTTGGATTAAGTTATATTTTCTATTCCTATTATACCCTTCCCGTCTTCCTTATAACACTACCTTCTACTCCATTTATCCCTCTTCAATCTCTCCATTGTTTTTCCCTATTTCTTATTTCATCAATTGGATCTATTCATTCATTCTTCCTCTATTCTATCAGGTAATATTACCCTTCAATTCATTCTTTCATTTTCTCTCCTTCTACTACATTAATCCTTGTTCAATTGTATTCATTTATTCTCTCTCTCTCTCTCTCTCTCTCTCTCTCTCTCTCTCTGTATAAAATCTTGGTTTTTTTTATTTGAATCTTGCAGCAATGGCGAGGGATTCTTATTTTGGATGCAATTACAGTGCTGAAAAATGTGGATGTGGCATCCCAGTGACCCTAGTGAACTCATGAACACAAGAGAACAATTTCTGCAGAAATTAAAAATTCGAAAATTAGGGTTTATGAAATCTAATAAATAATTCAATCAGGCAATTTAATAAACAATTAACTCAGAAAATCAATGAATATTATGAAATTTGTACTACTAAATGAAAGGTAAATTAAGAATAAAGAGTAAAGAAGGAAAACAAACCTGAGAATGAGTAGAAAATGCCAACAAAGGGCTTTTCCAGGTAAATAAAGTTAAGTGACGAAGGTGAATTTTGTTAAGTTAAATTATTCAAATGAGTAGGTTAATTTGATAGAGTATGAATAGTGAATTTGAAAAGTTAAGTGATGAAGGTGAATTTGATAGAGTAAGAAAAGTTAGGTTAAATTGTGTTTTATGATTGGCTAAGAAGGGGAAAAGGTTGAAGAAGGGGTAGTTTTGTTTTTTCAAGTAAAAAAATTGCGTTTCTGTGTTATTGGGACTCACTGTTAACCAAACCAATGAATATGGTAGCAGTTGTTAAACTTTTTTTTTACCTTAGTAGCAGTTCTCAAAAAGTGGATTATTCGTGCTAACAGTTATCAAAAACCCTATTAAATATTATAAAATTTGATATTATAGCATTCATGATGATAAATCAAACAATATTTATATGACTATATTTACTCTTATATATTAGAGATAATAACAAAGATTCTCTATAATTATAAATAGTATCAAAAAGTCAATATTCCCTTTAGAGAAAATGAGAGAGTAATTTTTTTTATATTAAATATGCAAGCAAAATAAATAAATACATAAATAGATAAGAGTATATATTAGTCGTGCATCAATATAAGCTGCGGTATTGGCAAACACAAATTCTCATTATAGACGGGATATCCGTCTATAATAACAGACGGGTCGGATCTCTCTCACAAAGAGGCAAGTGGGAGGGCAAGTAAAAAACCAAGTAGGTTACCATTTGGCCTCCCACTTGTCTTTTTATGAGAGGGATCCGACACGTCTCTCATTATAGACGGATATTCCCCGTCTATAATGAGACTTCCTGATTGGCAAATTTGATGCCCACATTAGAGGTAAAGCATTTAAACAAAATGGTCGGGGCTTTGAAAATTACTTTGGGATAGCCGCTCCTTTGGCCATCTCACTTCCTTAAGTTGCAAGTCCACCTATTTGATTCAAAGGATTGAATCTTATTTTTTTTAGACAAACGTGTACTATTTTATAAAACTATAAAGACGATATTATCCAGTATACGATTATAAACCAACGAAAAATAAACAACTTACAATAAAAACATAGAGGAATTAGTTACCCCAAAACAACTAGAACTAGAACTAACTGAGCGAAAATTACAAGCCAAACTAACAGAAATTGAAATACGAAATTTCTTAAAAGGAGGATGATAGTAGTCCTCGAACTGTAGTAAATCTGCCTCCTTCCTTTTAGACCTTGTAAGTGCAACATCATTAGAAGTGGCATTTCCTATGCACTTGCAAAAAGAAGGTAAATTATCAACAGAAACTCGCGATCTCTTACTCGAATTAACACCTGACCTAACCATTCGACCCCTACGAATGGAATGCTGCACCTTGCGACAACACTTCATGCTCGATTTCTTATTGACTGATTTTTCCTTGACTGCAACAAATTGAAACTGAACCAAGGATACTTTGTTAACCACAGACGTATCAGACGAAAGCCGTTTCTTCTTGGCAATATACAAATCAGACTCCTCAAGACCCAACTCATCACTCTTAGACCCCAAATGCAAAGAAAGCTGAATGTGTTCTTCATGTAAAGGATAAGGAATGGTAACTGCTACTTCCCTTAAAATTTCTTCATGGGGAGTTCCCGTCGGAATAAAATTTGTGGAAATAAGGGGACGAACCTTCAAGGATGACAAAGATCATTGATGGAAAAAAAGGAGATTCCTACCAAGTAACAAATTCTCATAATCTTGGGATGACAAACGCAAATTATTATTAGGATGCTTTTTGTGGGTGAAGGAGTATTTTCCATGTCTTGAGATAAAAGTATTGGAGGGATTAGAGTCATACTTAGCTGGCAAAGCAGGAAAAGCCTCATTTAGGCTTTCCGAGTTCAACATAATGTTAGAACCAGAACCACCAGTGGCAGAAAGCAAATTTTCGGAGTCCATAATAATGTCAAAAACACTCACAAAAGGGATTTCGGAATCAATAGCAGAAGTTGTAACTGCAGCAAGAGAAGAAGAAACATGATCTATAACAAAAGGAATGCTACTACAAGAAGCTTCATCCAAAACAAAAGGGAGTTCAAACGTATTAACCACATCATTGGCTAGCAAAGTTTTCTTACCTTTCTTGACTGAGACCAGAGGGTTGAAAGGAGAAGAGACCCGTTTCCCATTAACATTTAAAACTAAAAGGTCAGCCAAACAAAGAAGTTCCCGATTAAAATCTTTGTTATGCGGTTCAAATTTCATAGTAAGTTCAGAGTCATCAAGAGCCTCGTTGAGAAGATTCAAATGCTTAAATGACAGGCCTCTACGAAATAAGGCCTTAACATTACTTAGATCAAAAGATAAAACGAAAGTGTTGTAACAAACAGCCCGATTATACTGAGACAACTTTAACTCACAACCTACAAAATTAAGGATAAGGGAGAGGCAGGGGGAAGTGGCTAAAGGCTGGTCATGCGTGGGTGGAAGGCGTAGAAAACATAAGAGCTTAAGCGCTTGAGCGTAGTGACGAGCAGCCAAGACGAAATTCCCTTCCCTGAAAAGAGAGTTACCCCTATCTCTTACAAGATGAATATTAGAGATAGAAGGAAAACCCAATTCCATAACCAACTTAACAAGGTCATCATCTTCGACATTATTATCCACCACAACAACCAAATCACATAGATTAAGAAGAAGGAATTGATAGTCCATCTTAGAAAGCAAAAAATTAAACACGGGATTATGCAGATAACAAAACAAAGCAGACAAAAGATCCAATATCCCAGTAGAAGTTGAACTTGACACACAACCAAAGACGAGTAACGTGAGACGGAATTCAGATCAAACACATGAACGAACATAAGACCAAAGAGCATAAATCGTATAGGATGAAAAAACTAAATTGAAAGAAACAAGAAGAAACCTGCTGATCACAAAAGAAGTTTCACAGTTGATATCTTTCTTATCTTGTTCAATCAAAGGCTATGCCCATGTCAGTGTCATCCTCTTTACTGACGATTTGAGCGTTAAAATTAAAAGGATATTGATACCGTCGTTTAGTACCAAAAATAAATACCTAAGTACTACTAACAGAAGTCAGCGGTAAGTAGGGTCGATCTCCACAGGGAGGCGGTCACTATCTACTTGTCAATTCAGTCTGTCTAAGGTCACAAGATGGGGGTTTTAGTTGTTTAAACTAAACTAAATGAGATTAAAGCAAGAGAAAGGAATAAGAGGGATTGAACAAAAGAGAGAGAGAGAGAAGTAGGATTGTCGGGTCATCAATGAATGGCAGATAATTGAAGCTAAGGTTACAGATCGGTCGCGTGCACCAGTCCAAGGGGAACGAATATCTCCTTCCGGTCTCAATTCACCCTAAAACACTAGTAGGTTAGCTTCCACTCTCACTAAAGCATCCTAATGTTCACTGCATGTCTCACCCCTTCCAACCTTCCGGTCTAGGTCAAGGCTTACCAAATTAATTAGCTAAATGCATCGACTCAAGCAACTAATTGCAATTATATACAGTGATTAACAACAAAGACATGATAGCAACAAAAGATCTGTAAACCTAATTAGAAACTAACAACAGTTCATTGAATCCCCTAAATCCTAGCGGGAGAATTAGCTAAACATAACGAAGAGTAAAACAGTAGAGAAAGATAGAGTAATAGCAAGCAAGCATAATAAAAATATCAAAGGAAGAGAAATAATGCTTCGAATGAAGGGACAGAGAAATTACAAAGGTTTAGATCCGGAAAGGAAGAAATAATCGCCTGACAGTAAGGAAGGGAAAAGTAATGTATGAAGTGATGATAAAACCTAACTACCTCTCTCCTATTTATAGGAGAAGGATTCTTATTTGACCTAAGACACGATACTAAGGCAAAAGCCCGCGTCCAATAGCTAATCACTCGATTGAGCAGATTAGAAACACTCGATCGAACATATTACTGCAAAAACCTCTCGATCGAGGTAAAGAAGTACTCGATCGAGGAACTCCAATTTAGCACATTTAAATCGAAGATAAGAGGCATTCGATCGCGTCTTCTCAATAGCCAAACGATTGATCGAATGGGTTGGGTCAGCAAAAGTCTTCAATTAATCATCTTCCACATAGCCAGCAACAATTGATCGTTGAATTGTTTCCGAGACAACTTCATGCATCCCAAGACAGTAGCATTTCCGCTCCAAATCTACTCACCTCCTAAACGCAAGCAAAACGGACGATAAAAGGCTTGATTCCGCTACTTTCAGGTCTAATCCTGCAAATAAAGCAAAACAAACCAAAGTAGAATATTCGGGGCATTTCGTAGCATAAGAGCACGAGAATCGCATAAGAATACGTGCATAAGAGGCTTATAAAGACTATATAAAATGCATGTATCAAATCTCCCCAATCCGAACCTTTACACGTCCTCGAGTAAACTAAATGCAAACTAATGGAATGAAAAAGAAAGGTTAGAGCTAGCTACAAATGCCAACTTAAACCAATTTAATGCAGCAGACTAACACTTATAATAAAAACTATCAAATGCAAACGAGTTGTAAGATGTTTATAATAAAGCTTAACCGTCGACCTTGCAAGACCTTTAAAAATGGACTCTTACGGGTCACTCTTCTCTCATGAAGCATAGGGTAAGCATATGAATGTAAGAGAAGAAGGAAATATAATCGCTCATCTAAACTACGACCCACATAAACATGCATGCAACTAAAATGATAGACAATTCTAATCACCACACATACATTCCAAACAATCAATGTTTGTCACAGCCGAGGGCTTACAAAAATATGGTGAAGTGAGGCAATGGGTAAGAAAAGGCAAAACATTTTTGGGAATGTGAAGGTATAAGCCAAGCTAGCTACCTAAACAGAACCAAACGAACCATATCCGATTCTTAATCCATCAAAATTAAGCACAACGCCCATATTTGGCATTCAAACTCACCAAACCGAACCGAACATAGTCCTCAATTGATATAAATAAAGCATAGGAGTGAAACCGTCAACAATCAAACATCTTTTTTTTTTCTTTTTCTTTTTCTTCTTTTCTCGGTTTTTTTTTTTGTTTTTTTTTGTTTTTCACGTTTCTTTTCTTTTCTTTTCCTTTTTTTTTCATCGTCCTTTTTCTTCACAAATTACCAACTCCAAATCAATACAATACAAACCTAACTTGGCACGATAAATTATATACCGCAAAAACATATACTAAACTAGCTTGACAAGGCAGGCTAAATTTTGGATGTAGTTAAGGGTCAAAAGGTAAATTTGGCTAAATGTGGAGTTAAATGGGTAAAAATAAAAGGGGAAATGTAAGCGCCTCCCTGCATGCGACACCAACCACTAACCCGAATGTATGTAGGCAAAAAGCACTTGAATTTCATAAACGTGCAAAATAATGAACATGTTATGCAAGGAGTATACTACTCACAATCCTACATGAACTGGTCATAAATGACACCAGTTATTAAGCTCTAATCCTTCAAAATTTAAGTAGTTTGGCAAAATCTCAGGTCAAGTCTATTTGTTCAGCTAAATTTTAACATTAACTCGTAGATATGCATAAGACAAAGCTGAAGATATTAATTTATTCAAGGCATAAGCAAAAGGACAAATTATTGTGCAATTTCATCATTGAGATCCACCTTTCCGACTCAACCTATATGCTAAAATAAACGTGAATTTTTTTTGAAATTTTTTTGAAATTTTTAGTTTTTATGAGATTTTTTTGAATTTTTATAAAAAGAAACAACAATGCATACAGAAATTAAACGTGACAACATAAATGCAGTAAAAAAATGCAGACACGGCTATGGATGCATAACCTCCCCAAACCAAACCGTACAATGCCCTCATTGTACCCAAAAATAAGGAAAGGAAATGCAAACTAAAAAGGAGAGAGTAGAGATGCGGAAAACTCACAAGAATACGCGAAGTAGGGACCTCCCCAAACCAGCCAGCAACATGGGAGGTCACAAACAGCTCCAGAACAGCGTCACAGGAAGCGAATCCAAGCAAGCCTATATAATCGATCGAAAGGATATAACACTCGATCGAGGAACAGGGGCAACAAAAGCGGTCGATCGAGGAAAGGGAATTGCTCGATCGGATGATCGTCATTTGTGGTTGCTCGATCGAGAAGAATAGTGCGACCAAAGGGCTCACGCACTCGATCGAGTAGAAAACTACTCGATTGAGAGCTCCATATTGCGCGAATTCATAGGCGACAGTAAAACACCTGCAAAAGACGCAAATAGCGACCACTAATACGACCAAAACCAAGACTAAATTGTTCAGAGTCTATGGTATGAAAACCAATTATTACACATAACAAAACTTGAAATGTTGAAAAATAAACTAAAAACTTAAACTATGGGTTGCCTCCCGGACAGCGCTAGTTTCAGACACGTCTCAGCTCAACCATCATTTCTTCCTCCAGCCATTATAATTTAGTCCGGTCAAAACAGCTCAAAGCACGCAGCGGCCGATCAAATAACTGCGCATGTGCTACACAAAACTGTAATTAGCACCATAATAAAGAAAGAGCATATGAAAGAAATATAAAGTACCGTCTCAGCCTAACAAATTTTCGATGACAAATATGGTGAAATATTATTAAATTATTTGTCTAATCGGGAGGGGGTAGAACATCAAAATAAAAAGCATAAATCATATGAGATAGTGTACTATTAATACCAACAATAATGAAATTATCGTTAACTACCTCAGGTTGGTTTCTCCTTACGTCGGAATCATTGACAAAAGAGTATATTACCTCTTCCCTACTAGGAACAATCACTGACTCAGCTACCATCTCGTTCCTCTCTTTCGTGGGTTCTATCACGTAAATCGCAGCCTCTAAAGCATCCAGCCCGGCTTTCCAAATGGGGGATTCACCATAACCATTGTCTTCATCAAAATCGTCATCCAAAAGGAACCAAGATGACATATCATTGCTCTCCGTGACCAAAGTGTTCGATCGAGTAAAGAGTGTACTCGATCGAAGACTTTCCTCCTGAATATTACTCGATCGAACACAGAGATCTGGTCTATCGAGATGTTCCTCATAATAGATGTTTGATCGAGTGGATAAATCTGTTCAATCGAACACTTCCTCAGATATTTCACTCGATCGCACACTATAACCAGTTCGATCGAGTGTTTGTTGCTGTATAGCACAGAAATCTTCACATGATGCTTCATTTTCAGATAGATCTTCGTATTCCGAGTCATACATATTATTGTCATCAATAGGCAATCCATGTCTTTTATAAGAAAGACGGCTATCGGTGTAGGTAGCATGTATCGTCTCTGAATGCCTAATGTTCGACTCAGCAGCTAACCAAGCTATTTGAGACTCCAGGTCATTAAATTGAGCTTCCTTATATCTATCATCTTCTTGCAGTTTAAGTGCAAGTGTCTTAATCAAAGACTTCACTTCAGCAATTGCTTCTTTCTGTTTATCAGGAGGAGGAGCTTGTTGTTGCGGTGGCCAAACGAATGGAGGCTTTTGATAGCCTCGTTGTTGAAACTGATGTGGCAGCACATATGCAATGGAATGACTAGCTTGTCTACGTTGCCTAAACGCATAGACTTCGTCGTTCCCCACCAAGAAAATAACGGCATTGTGCCTAGCAGTACCATATCTCTCACTGAAAACCACCTGCTGTGCCATAGGATGGAACATAGGTGGAAGATCAAAGGTACGCAAGTCTTCCCTTTGATGATCTTTTACCTAGAACTGTCTAGGTAGGACCTGTAGGGCATATCAAAACAACACTAGAGAAAAAGATGAGAAATGCCTCAAGAAATAAATCCCGTGAGGCTAAAGACAGACAAAAATAAATGAGCAAATAAAATAGTTGCCTCTCCGGCAACGGCGCTAAAATTTGATACCGTCGTTTAGTACCAAAAATAAATACCTAAGTACTACTAACAGAACTCAGAGGTAAGTAGGGTCGATCTCCACAGGGAGGCGGTCACAATCTACTTATCAATTCAGTCTGCCTAAGGTCACAAGATGGGGGTTTGAGTTGTTTAAACTAAACTAAATGAGATTAAAGCAAGAAAAATGAATAAGAAGGATTTAACAAAAGAGAGAGAGAACTAAGATTGTCGGTTCATCAATGAATGTCAAATAATTGCAGCTAAGGTCACAGATCGGTCGCGTGCACCAGTCCAAGGGGTAACGAATATTTCCTTCCGGTCTCAATTCACCCTAAAACACTATTAGGTTAGCTTCCCCCCTCACTACAACATCCTAATGTTCCTTGCAGGTCTCACCCCTTCCAACCTTCTGGTCTAGGTCAAGGCTTACCAAATCAATTAGCTAAATGCGTCGACTCAAGCAACTAATTGCAATTATATGCAGTGATTAACAACAATGACATGATAGCAATAAAAGATATGTAAACCTAATTAGCAACTAACAACAGTTCATTGAATCCCCTAAATCCTAGCGGAAGAATTAGCTAAACATAACGAAGAGTAAAACAGTAGAGAAAGATAGAGTAATAGCAAGCAAGCATAATAAAAAGATCAAAGGAAGAAATAATCGTCTCACAGTAAGGAAGGGAAAAGTAATGTAAGAAGTGATGATAAAACCTAACTACCTCTCTCCTATTTATAGGAGAAGGATTCTTATTTGACCTAAGACACGATACTAAGGCAAAAGCCCGCGTCCAATAGCTAATCACTCGATCGAGCAGATTAGAAACACTCGATCCAACATATTACTGCAAAAACCTCTCGATCGAGGTACAGAAGTACTCGATCGAGGAGCTCCAACTTAGCACATTTCGATCGAAGATGAGAGGCATTCGATCGAGTCTTCTCAATAGCCAAACATATCGATAGAATGGATTGGGTCAGCAAAAGTCTTCAATTGATCATCTTCCACTTAGCCAGCAACAATTGATCGTTGAATTGCTTCCGAGATGACTTCGTGCATCCCAAGACATTAGCATTTCCGCTCCAAATCTACTCACCTCCTAAATGCAAGCAAAACGGACGATAAAAGGCTTGATTCCGCTACTTTCAGTTCTAATCCTGCAAATAAAGCAAAACAAACCAAAGAAGAATATTCGGGGCATTTCGTAGCATAAAACCACGAGAATCTCATAAGAATACGTGCATAAGAGGCTTATAAAGACTATATAAAATTCACGTATCAAATCTCCCCAAACCGAACCTTTACACGTCCTCGAGTAAACTAAATGCAAACTAATGGAACGAAAAAGAAAGCTTAGAGCTAGCTACAAATGCCAACTTAAACCAATTTAATGCAGCAGACTAACACTTATAATAAAAACTATCAAATGCAAATGAGTTGTAAGATGTTTATAATAAAGCTGAACCGTCGACCTTGCAAGACCTTTAAAAATGGACTCTCACAGGTCACTCTTTTCTCATGAAGCAAAGGGTAAGCATATGAATGTAAGAGAAGAAGGAAATATAATCGCTCACCTAAACTACGACCCATATAAACATGCATGCAACTAAAATGATAGACAATTCTAATCACCACACATACATTCCAAACAATCAATGTCTGTCATAGCCGAGGGCTTACAAAAATATGGTGAAGTGAGGCAACGGGTAAGAAAAGGCAAAACATTTTTGGGAATGTGAATGTATAAGCCAAGCTAGCTACCTAAACAGAACCAAACGAACCATATCCGATTCTTAATCCATCAAAATTAAGCACAACGCCCATATTTGGCATTCAAACTCACCAAACTGAACCGAACATAGTTCTCAATAGATATAAATAAAGCATAGGAGTGAAACCGTCAACAATCAAACATCTTTTTTTTTCTTTTTCTTTTTCTTCTTTTCTCGGTTTCTTTTTTGTTTTTTTTTTTGTTTTTCACGTTTCTTTTCTTTTCTTTTCCTTTTTTTTCATCGTCCTTTTTCTTCACAAATTACCAAGTTTAAATCAATACAATACAAACCTAACTTGGCACGATAAATTATATACCGCAAAAACATACACTAAACTAGCTTGACAAGGCAGGCTAAATTTTGGATGTAGTTAAGGGTTAAAAGGTAAATTTGGCTAAATGTGGAGTTAAATGGGTAAAAATAAAAGGAAGGGGAAATGTAAGCGCCTCCCTGCATGCGACACCAACCACTAACCCGAATGTATGCAGGCAAAAAGCAATTGAATTTCATAAACGTGCAAAATAATGAACATGTTATGCAAGGAGTATACTACTCAAAATCGTACATGAACTGGTCATAAATGACACCAGTTATTAAGCTCTAATCCTTCGAAATTTAAGTAGTTTGGCAAAATCTCAGGTCAAGTCTATTTGTTCAGCTAAATTTTAACATTAACTCGTAGATATGCATAAGACAAAGCTGAAGATATTAATTTATGCAAGGCATAAGCAAAAGGACAAATTATAGTGCGATTTCATCATTGAGATCCACCTTTCCGACTCAGCCTATATGCTAAAATAAATGTGAAATGTTTTAGAAATTTTTTTGAAATTTTTAGTTTTTATGAGATTTTTTTGAATTTTTATAAAAATAGACAACAATGCATACAAAAATTAAACGTGACAACATAAATGCTGTAAAAACAACATACAGACACAGATATGGATGCATAACCTCCCCAAACCAAACCGTACAATGCCCTCATTGTACCCAAAAATAAGGAAAGGAAATGCAAACTAAAAAGGAGAGAGTAGAGATGCGGAAAACTCACAAGAATACGCGAAGTAGGGACCTCCCCAAACCAGCCAGCAACATGGGAGGTCACAAACAGCTCCAGCACAGCGTCACAGGAAGCGAATCCAAGCAAGCCTATATATTCGATCGAAAGGATATAACACTCGATCGAGGAACAGGGGCTACAAAAGCGGTCGATCGAGAAAAGGGAATTGCTCGATCGGATGATCGTCATTTGTGGTTGCTCGATCGAGAAGAATAGTGCGACCGAAGGGATCAAGCACTCGATCGAGTAGAAAACTACTCAATTGAGAGCTCCATATTGCGCGAATTCCTAGGCGACAGTAAAACAGCTGCAAAAGACGCAAATTGCGACCACTAATACAACCAAAACCAAGCCTAAATTGTTCAGAGTCTATGGTATGAAAACCAATTATTACACATAACAAAACTTAAAATGTTGGAAAATAAACCAAAAAATTAAACTATGGGTTGCCTCCAGGACAGCGCTAGTTTCAGACAGATCTCAGCTCAACCATCTTTTCTTCCTCCAGCCATTATAATTTAGTCCGGTCAAAACAGCTAAATGCACGCAGCGGCCGATCAAATAACTGCGCATGTGCTACACAAAACTGTAAGTAGCACCATAATAAAGAAAGAGCATATGAAAGAAATATAAAGTACCGTCTCAGCCTAACAAATTTTCGATGACAAATATGGTGAAATATTATTAAATTATTTGTCTAATCGGGAGGGGGTAGAGCAGCAAAATAAAAAGCATAAAGCATATGAGATAGTGTACTATTAATACCAACAATAATGAAATTATCGTTAACTACCTCGGGTTGGTTTCTCCTAACGTCGGAATCATTGACAAAAGAGTATATTACCTCTTCCCTACTAAGAATAATCACTGACTCAGCTACCTTCTCGTTCCCCTCCTTCGTGGGTTCTATCCCGTAAATCGCAGCCTCTAAAACATCCAGCCCGGCTTTCCAAATGGGGGATTCACCATAACCATTGTCTTCATCAAAATCGTCATCCAAAAGGAACCAAGATGACATATCATTGCTCTCCGTGACCAAAGTGTTCGATCGAGCAAATAGTGTACTCGATCGAAGACTTTCCTCCTGAATATTACTCAATCGAACACAGAGATCTGCTCTATCGAGATCTTCCTCATAATAGATGTTCGAACGAGTGGATAACTCTGTTCAATCGAACACTTCCTCAGATATTTCACTCGATCGCACACTATAACCAGTTCGATCGAGTGTTTGTTGTTGTATAGCGCAGAAATCTTCACATGATGCTTCATTTTCAGATAGATCTTCGTATTCCGAGTCACACATATTATTGTCATCAATAGGCAATCCATGTCCTTCATAAGAAAGACGGATATCGGTGTAGGTAGCGTGTATCGTCTCTGAATTCCTAATGTTCGACTCAGCAGCTAACCAAGCTATTTGAGACTCCAGGTCATTAAATTGAGCTTCCTTATATCTATCATCTTCTTGCAGTTTAAGTGCAAGTGTCTTTATCAAAGACTTCACTTCAGCAATTGCTTCTTTCTGTTTATCAGGAGGAGGAGGAGCTTGTTGTTGCGGTGGCCAAACGAATGGAGGTTTTTGATAGCCTCGTTGTTGAAACGAATGTGGCGGCACATATGCAATGGAATGACTAGCTTGTCTACATTGCCTAAACGCATAGACTTCGTCATTCCCCGCCAAGAAAATAACGGCTTTGTGCCTAGCAGTACCATATCTCTCACTGAAAACCACCTGTTGTGCCATAGGATGGAACATAGGTGGAAGATCAAAGGTACTCAAGTCTTCCTTTTGATGATCTTTTACCTAGAACTGTCTAGGTAGGACCTGTAGGGCATATCAAAACAACACTAGAGAAAAAGATGAGAAATGCCTCAAGGAATAAATCCCGTGAGGCTAAAGACAGACAAAAATAAATGAGCAAATAAAATAGTTGCCTCTCCGGCAACGGCGCTAAAATTTGATACCGTCGTTTTGTACCAAAAATAAATACCTAAGTACTACTAACAGAACTCAGAGGTAAGTAGGGTCGATCTCCACAGGGAGGCGGTCACTATCTACTTATCAATTCAGCCTGCCTAAGGTCACAAGATGGGGGTTTGAGTTGTTTAAACTAAACTAAATGAGATTAAAGCAAGACAAAGGAATAAGAAGGATTTAACAAAAGTGAGAGAGAACTAGGATTGTCGGTTCATCAATGAATGTCAAATAATTGCAGCTAAGGTCACAGTTCGGTCGCGTGCACCAGTCCAAGGGGTAACGAATATCTCCTTCCGGTCTCAATTCACCCTAAAACACTATTAGGTTAGCTTCCGCCCTCACTACAGCATCCTAATGTTCCTTGCGGGTCTCACCCCTTCCAACCTTCCGGTCTAGGTCAAGGCTTACCAAATCAATTAGCTAAATGCGTCGACTCAAGCAACTAATTGCAATTATAGGCAGTGATTAACAACAAAGACATGATAGCAATGAAAGATATGTAAACCTAATTAGCTACTAACAACAGTTCGTTGAATCCCCTAAATCCTAGCGGAAGAATTAGCAAAACATAACGAAGAGTAAAACAGTAGAGAAAGATAGAGTGATAGCAAGCAAGCATAATAAAAAGATCAAAGGAAGAAATAATCGTCTGACAGTAAGGAAGGGAAAAGTAATGTAAGAAGTGATGATAAAACCTACCTACCTTCCTCCTATTTATAGGAGAAGGATTTTTATTTGACCTAAGACACGATACTAAGGCAAAAGTCCGCCTCCAATAGCTAATCACTCGATCGAGCAGATTAGAAAAACTCGATCCAACATATTACTGCAAAAACCTCTCGATCGAGGTACAGAAGTACTCGATCGAGGAGCTCCAATTTAGCACATTTCGATCGAAGATGAGAGGCATTCGATCGAGTCTTCTCAATAGCCAAACAGATCGGTCAAATGGATTAGGTCAGCAAAAGTTTTCAATTGATCATCTTCCACTTAGCCAGCAACAATTGATCGTTGAATTGCTTCCGAGATGACTTCATGGATCCCAAGACATTAGCATTTCCGCTCCAAATCTACTCACCTCTTAAATGCAAGCAATACGGACGATAAAAGGCTTGATTCCGCTACTTTCAGGTCCAATCCTGCAAATAAAGCAAAACAAACCAAAGTAGAATATTCGGGCATTTCGTAGCATAAAACCACGAGAATCGCATAAGAATACGTGCATAAGAGGCTTATAAAAACTATATAAATTGCACGTTTCAAATCTCCCCAAACCGAACCTTTACTCATCCTCGAGAAAACTAAATGCAAACTAATGGAACGGAAAAGAAAGCTCAGAGCTAGCTACAAATGCCCACTTAAACCAATTTAATGCAGCAGACTAACACTTATAGCAAAAACTATCAAATGCAAACGAGTTGTAAGATGTTTATAATAAAGCTGAACCGTCGACCTTGCATGACCGTTAAAAATGGACTCTCACGGGTCGCTATTCTCTCATGAAGCAAAGGGTAAGCATATGAATGTAAGAGAAGAAGGAAATATAGTCGCTCACCTAAACTACGACCCACATAAACATGCATGCAACTAAAATGATAGACAATTCTAATCACCATACATACATTCGAACCAATCAATGTCTGTCACAGCCGAGGGCTTATAAAAATATGGTGAAGTGAGGCAATGGGTAAGAAAAGGCAAAACATTTTTGGGAATGTGGAGGTATAAGCCAAGCTAACTACCTAAATAGAACCAAACGAACCATATCTGATTCTTAATCTATCAAAATTAAGCAAAACGCCCATATTTGGCATTCAAACTCACCAATCTGAACCGAAAATACTCCTCAATAGATATAAATAAAGCATAGGAGTGACACCGTCAACAATCAAACATCTTTTTTTTTCTTTTTCTTTTTCTTTTTTTCTCGGTTTGTTTTTTCTTTTTTTTTTCTTTTTCACGTTTATTTTCTTTTTTTTCCTTTTTTTTCCATCCTCCTTTTTCTTCATAAATTAGCAACTCCAAATCAATACAATAAAAACCAAACTTGGCACGATAAATTATATACCGTAAAAACATACACAAAACTAGCTTGACCAGGCAGGCTAAATTTTGGATGTAGTTAAGGGTCAAAAGGCAAATTTGGCTACATGTGCAGTTAAATGGGTAGAAAAAAAATAAAGGGGAAATGTAAGCACTTCCCTACATGCGACACCAACCACTAACCCGAATATTTGTAGGCAAAAAGCAATTAAATTTCATAAACGTGCAAAATAATGAACATGTTATACAAGGAGTATACTACTCACAATCCTACATGAACTGGACATAAATGACACCAGTTATTAAGCTCTAATCCTTAGAAATTTAAGTAGTTTGCCAAAATCTCAGGTCAAGTCTATTTGTTCCGCTAAATTTAAACATTAACTTGTAGATATGCAGAAGACAAAGCTGAAGATATTAATATATGCAAGGCTTAAGCAAAAGGACAAATTATAGTGCAATTTCATCATTGAAATCCACAGTTCCGACTCAAACTATATGCTAAAATAAACGTGAAATTTTTTTGAATTTTTTTTAAAATTTTTAATTTTTATGAGATTTTTTTTGAATTTTTATAAAAATAAAGAACAATACATATAGAAATTAAACGTGACAACATAAATGTAGTAAAAACAACATGAAAACATAGATATGGATGCATAACCTCCCCAAACCAAACCGTACAATGCCCTCATTGTACCCAAAAATAGGGAAAGGAATTGCAAACTAAAAAGAAGAGAGTAGAGATGCGGAAAACTCACAAGAATACGCGAAGTAAGGATCTCCCCAAACCAGCCAGCAACATGGGAGGTCACAAACAGCTCCAGAATAGCGTCACAGGAAGCGAATCCAAGCAAGCCTATTCGATCGAAAACATATAACACTCGATTAAGGAAAAGGGGCTGCAAAAGCGGTCGATCAAGAAAAGGGAATTGCTCGATCGGATGATCGTCATTTGTGGTTGCTCGATCGAGAAGAATAGTGTGATCGAAGGGCTCAAGCACTCGATCGAGTAGAAAACTGCTCGATTGAGAGCTCCCTATTGCGCGAATTCCTAGGCGACAGTAAAACACCTGCAAAAGATGCAAATAGCGACCACTAATACGACCAAAACCAAGCCTAAATTGTTCAGAGTCTATGGTATGAAAACCAATTATTACACACAAAAAAACTTGAAATGTTCGAAAATAAACTAAAAACTTAAACTCCGGGTTGCCTCCCGGACAGCGCTAGTTTCAGACAGGTCCCAGCTCGACCATCTTTTCTTCCTCCAGCCATTATAATTTAGCCCGGTCAAAACAGCTCAAACAAGCAGCGGACGATCAAATAACTGCGCATGTGCAACACAAAACTATAAGTAGCACCATAATCAAGAAAGAGCATATGAAAGCAAAATAAAGTACCGTCTCAGCCTAACAAATTTTCGATGACAAATATGGTGAAACATTATTAAATTATTGTCCAACCGGGAGGGGGTAGAGCATCAAAATAAAAAGCAGAAATCATAAGAGATAGTGTACTATTAATACCAACAATAATGAAATTATCAATAAATACCTCAGGTCGGTTTCTCCTACCGTTGGAATCATTGACAAAAGAGTATATTACCTCTTCCGTGCTAGGAACAATCACTGACTCAGCTACCTTCTCGTTCCCCTCCTTCGTGGGTTCTATCCCGCAAATCGCAGCCTCTAAAGCATCCAGCTCGGCTTTCCAAATGGGAGATTCACCATAACCATTGTCTTCATCAAAATCATCATCCAAAACGAACCAAGATGATATATAATTGCTCTCCGTGGCCAAAGTGTTCGATCGAGCAAAGAGTGTACTCGATCTAAGACTTTTCTCCTGAATATTACTCGATCGAACACAGTGATCTGCTCAATCAAGATCTTCCTCATAATATTTGTTCGATCGTATGGATAATTCTGTTAGATCAAACACTTCCTCAAATATTTCACTCGATCGAACACTATAACCAGTTCGATCGAGTGTTTGTTGCTGTATAGCATAGAAATCTTCGTATGATGCTTTGTTTACAGATATATCTCGTATTCCGAGTCATACATATTATTGTCATCAATAGGCAATCCAGGTCCTTCATAAGAAAGACGACTATCGGGTTAGGTAGCGTGTACCGTCTCTGTATGCCTAATGTTCGACTCAACAGCTAACCGAGCTATTTCAGACTCCAGCTTATTGAATTGATCTTCCTTATATCTATCATCTTCTTGCAGTTTAACTGCATGTGTCTTAATCAAAGACTTCACTTTAGCAATTGCTTCTTTCTGTTTATCCGGAGGAGGAGCTTGGTGTTGCAGTGGCCAAACAAATGGAGGCTTTTGATAGCCTCGTTGTTGAAACGGATGTGGCGCCACATATGCAATGGAATGACTGGCTTCTCTACGCTGCCTAAAGGCATAGACTTCGTCGTTCCCCGCCACGTAAATAACGGCATTGTGCCTAGCAGTACCACATCTCTCACAGTAAACCACCTGTTGTGCCATAGGATGGATCATAGGTGGAAGATCAAAGGTACTCAAGCCTTCCCTTTGATGATCTTTTACCTAGAACTGTCTAGGTAGGACCAGTAGAGCCTATCAAAACAACACTAGAGAAAAAGATGAGAACTGCCTCAAGGAATAAATCCCTTGAGGTTAAAGACAGAAAAAAATTAACGAGCAAATAAAATAGTTGCCTCCCCGGCAACGGCGCCAAAATATGATACCGTCGTTTAGTACCAAAAATAAATACCTAAGTACTACTATCAGAAGTCAGCGGTAAGTAGCGTTGATCTCCACAAGGAGGCGGTCACTATCTACTTGTCAATTCAGTCTGCCTAAGATCACAAGATGGGGGTTTGAGTTGTTTAAACTAAACTAAATGAGATTAAAACAAGAGAAAGGAATAAGAGAGATTTAACTAAAGAGAGAGAGAACTAGGATTGTCGAGTCATCAATGAATGTCAGATAATTGCAGCTAATGTCACAGATCGGTCGCGTGCACCAGTCCAAGGGGCAACGAATATCTCCTTCCGGTCTTAATTCACCCTAAAACAACAGTTCATTGAATCCCCTAAATCCTAACGGGAGAATTAGCTAAACATAACGAAGAGTAAAACAGTAGAGAAAGATAGAGTAATAGAAAGCAAGCATAATAAAAAGATTAAAGGAAGAGAAATAATGCTTAGAATGAAGGGAAAGAGAAATTACAAAGGTTCTGATCCAGAAAGGAAGAAATAATCGTCTGACAGTAAGGAAGGGAAAAGTAATGTATGAAGTGATGATAAAACCTAACTACCTCTCTCCTATTTATAGGAGAAGGATTCTTATTTGACCTAAGACACAATAATAAGGCAAAAGCCTGCATCCAATAGCTAATCACTCGATCGAGCAGATTAGAAACACTCGATCGAACATATTAATACAAAAACCTCTCGATCGAGGTACAGAAGTACTCGATCGAGGAACTCCAATTTTGCACATTTCGATCTAAGATAAGAGGCATTCAATCGAGTCTTCTCAATAGCCAAACAGATCGATTGAATGGATAGGGTCAGCAAAAGTCTTCAATTGATCATCTTCCAGTTAGCCAGCAACAATTGATCGTTGAATTGCTTTCGAGATGACTTCATGCATCCCAAGACAGTAGCATTTCCGCTCCAAATCTACTCACCTCCTAAATGCAAGCAAAATGGACGATAAAAGGCTTGATTCCGCTACTTTCAGGTCCAATCCTTCAAATAAAGCAAAACAAACCAATGTAGAATATTCGGGGCATTTAGTTGCATAAAACCACGAGAATCGCATAAGAAGACATGCATAAGAGGCTTATAAAGACTATATGAAATGCACGTATCAGATATGACGAAAATAGAAAAAACGATTGATTGAGGAGGAAGAAGGACTCTCGCTGACGACCTGTAAAGAACGATGAGATCGTCGGTGAGAGCGGCGAATAGGTTTTGGAGGCGGTGGTAAGGCGGATTTGGGATTAATTGGGATTTTTAGGGTTTTTCTGCTGGTTTCCGTCTATATGGGATTGAATCTTAGTTTGGATTCTTTTGGTTCTTTTGTCCTATTGCAGTACTATTCGTTCACCTTTTTTTTAAAATGGAGCGTGATGCCATCATTTTATAAGTAATACGGAGTATTGTTGGTCTTGCTTGAGACGAGCTATTTTGGTATGAAGCAATAAAACGAGTTTTTGTAACCATTTTACAATCAAATGTGATCACTACTGAAAAAAAAATTATCATAAGCTATAACACTGCTTATAACATTGTAATTATATTTAACTATTCTATTCTAACTAATTGACATGATTGTAGAATCCAAGTACAATTTGAAAACTGAGTCCCTGTTCTTTTGGATTTAAAGTCACCCTCTTTAAGTTAAGTTCAGTAAAATTAAGTTAAGTTCACAAAAGTTCAGCTCCTATAAGTTAACTTAAGTTCAGTAAAATTAAGTTTCGCGAAATCTGGCCATCAATAACGAGCGTATCACAACGGTTTAATGCATATAATAACGACACTTAGATTACCGTTTTCCAAATATTGGCGGAAACCTAGACCGCGCTAATAAGAATAAAAATTTCCATCGAAAACCCTTGTTATTATAATGTAATAACGACTGTTTAAGAAATCGTTATAAAAAATGCTTAACGGATTCTAAAAACTCGTTATAGAATCACCCTTATCAACGGTTGTTAGATAACCTTTACCAGTTTAAGAAAACGGCGTTTCGAAAACCGTTACTAAATTAACACCAGCAACGGTTTTTGGTACCCGTTGTTATATTATAGCTACGGATTTCTCGTTACCGTTATCATTTTCTATTATGAAATAACGGTTCCTCTGTAGCCATTGTTATTTATCATTTACGGGTTAAGTATAATCGTTGTAAACTTTTTTTCAATGTTTAATATTCAACCAATGCATGTATGATAAATAATGAACCGTTGCATGCATTGTTTTGTTTGACCATTATTATTATCGGTCTATTATTATATTCACACATGCATACATATTTTCCTATAAATATCACTTATAATGTGATCAATTAACCATATCCACCAATTCAAAGTTCAATTAATTATAGCTTATAATTTAATTAAAAATATTACACTGCGATCACCATGTCTTCGTCATCTCCTACACCCGCCGAATCACAATCAAATACCCGCTATGACCATCCTATTACCTGTATTATATACAACCTTCCTATTAAATATGATGACAATGGTAAGGCTTATTCGAGAATTTTTACTTGGATGAGCGATATGCTTTGTCAAGGTGGTTATACGAACGTTAAAAAGGTCCACCCCGCTTGGACTAAAGATCGTGGTTTTCTTGGTTACGCAATGATCGAGTTTGAAGGTTTTGGGAAGAAGCTGGACTCTTTTCGTCAAGCGAGAAAACTCCAGGCAAGATACGAGGATCATGATGCTGGGAAGAAAAATTATTATACGGATGATGTGTTACGTGTGCAATATTTATTGATTACAATCGATTGTCACATTAATCTATTAAGAACATATCGGCACTATATTGACACCGGTGCCTCGTTCATGGGAGGCGGAACAAGTGCCTCCTAATAATCCACATATTGAATTCCCAATATTTATCTCAATCGCCGGGGAATTACAAGATGATTATTCTAATTAATGTTTTTTAAACCACTCGTCTTTTAATTTATTGTTATCTATGTATTTTTCTTGAATATGCCTGGTAGAATATTTTATTTTCTAATTATTTATTGCAAATTACGTACGTTTAAAATATTTGTTAATAAGTCAACTTTTACAATAATTAGGCAATTAATATTTAGGAATTAATTACCAACGATTTTGAAAATAATATAAATGTAACTATAACTGTTAAAACATCCATTATTAACATCCATTAATCAAATCACAATATTTCATCCCTATTACACAAATTGAAGAAACATGGCAATGAACCATAATTTTATCAACAACGAAGAATGGCTTACACAAATGATTGCAGATGATGGGAAGGTTCTATTCGGGCTTCCCGCCGATCAACACCCATTAATCAAAGCATCCCTTGAACATCAATGGAATTATTGGATTAAGAGGCGTGAAGCAGTCTGGCTTGTCAACCAAGCCTCATCATCATCATCATATTCATACCATCGTCGGCCTATTACTCGCAACTTGGCTGCAGCGAGAGATATGTTGAGTTGTACTCTTCCAACCTTATCTCCACATGCAAGTCGTGTCCTTGCATATATTCAATCTTTTATTGCAAAATATGAAGTCAATAAGCCGGAAGTTAGCGGTATACCAGAGTGGCGTAGTTGGTGGCAGGTTGAGAAGCGCTTTTTACTCTTAACCGAGGTTGTTCCGGCTTATTATACATCTTTTGATTTCTGATAAATGCTGTAATGTATTTGGTAAAATTAAATGAAATAATCATTTTGATAGTGTTGATTTATGCTTGTTTGATTTGCTTTAATTTTTTAAACTCCCTAGATCAGTCAGTAATCTAGATTGCTGCTACATAATACTCATTAACAACAGTTCTCCTACAACTGCTGTGGATTGTTCATTAACAACGGTTTTGCTACAACCGTTGTCAATTTGTTCATTTACAATAGTTCTCCTAAAACCGTTGTCAACCGTGACGTTCTAACTTCAATGTGGACCGTTCATTAATTGTTTGACCATACGACTCAATATATTAAAAAAATTAATACATGTAAGATATGACCATATGACTCAATATATTAAAAAAAATAAGTACATGTAAGATATGAGAATGGGATTTTTTAAGCCGTGATGAATATTTCTCATTATTCTTTATTTAACCAATGCACGGACTGTTCATTTATTTTTTATTGATTGAACGTTGCATTATTGGTGGCTTTGAATTAACGCTGCATCTTAACAATAATGTTAATTTTGTTCCAAAATTATGGTTGTTAACCAAGGTACAAATATTGCGAGTCAATGGGTGCAGAGGGATCGAAAATTGTTAGAAGAAGCAGAAAATAAAAGATTAAGGGAATTGCGTCGTCAACTGAGCTATATTGAAAGCGAGAAGAAAATGGATGCGTTACGAGAAAGGATAAAGGAACAGATGAGAATTCATCGGCTTTCGAAGTTGGTTCTTCTGAGGATTTGATGGTGGGCTATATATTACCCAGATGTGATTGGTATGTATCTACCATGAGTGAAGCAACAAAAGCTTGGCATCAATGGTGGTTTAGGTCATCGAAGGTGATGTCAGATTTGGAGGAAAAGACCAGAGTTGAAATGGACTCCTACACCATCAATAATGGGAAATGATATTGTCCATGATAATGTAGTGTATTTTGGGTTATTTGATTAATGTATGTTTATTAATTGCTCATTGGGTTATATTTAGAAAACTAACTAAGGAAATAAGTTTTTAATGTATGCATTATTTACAATGGGTTGTGTATAATTAGTCTTGAATTCCTAATTTAATACCAAATATGGAAGTTATTTAATGTTTAAATACAGTCCAATTCTGTTTAATTAAAAAACAACGGTTCTGATGCGTGATCTAAATATGATATTTTACACCCTCTTTTACACGCATTTCAGAGCTCATTTGTGTAGTTTAAGCTACTATTTCCCCTATTTCCGTCTACTTTTGTGTTTTTGTGTAATATTGCAGAAATGTGAAGAATCCAGCGGGAAATGAGCCAAATCCGTCCTTGAGTACTTGGCATATTATTTGACATGAAGTATTTACTCGGGAAGCAAACTTGGTGCGCGGATCGAGGCCTGAAAGACAAATTTTCGATTCTTTTGGAGCAATTACCTGATGAAGCAGTCGATCGACTGACCGTTATGGTCAATCGACCAGAGCGGGATTCCTAAAATAGATCAGGAGCTACTATTCAGCGAGGTTTGGTCGATCGACTGGTCCTTTTGGTCGATCGACCAAACCGTGATTCTGGCGTGAATTAAAAGGACGAGAATTCCAAAGCCCAATGTAATTAGGTTTTAGGAATAAGTTACGTAAGACTATCTTTATAACGTAACTTTAGGTTTCAGAAGAAAATCATCGAATTTTAGGGAAATAATTAGGGTTCAAAATCGAGTTTGGCATTAGATTTCATAATCATTCAATACAATTAGTTTTATCTTCTTCAATAACGTTCGTGCTTTGGGATTCTTCCTCCTATTTTCATTCGGTAATTCCGGCTCTTTAATTTCAGTTTATCTTTATTCGTTCATAGATTAGAATCGTATAGAGTAGTTTCCCAAGCCGTATTTCGTTTATGCATCTTATTTGTTTAGTCTATTTAATCATGCATAAAATTTCGCTAACTATTAATTTCATTGTTGTTATGAATTTAATCATGAGTAGATAAACCCCTTGTGCTAGGATGCAGGGGACCTGTAGTGTAGACGGCGTAGATTTAGTGGATCTGAGTCGCGCCATGGTCGATCGACTGCCTACCCTGGTCGATCGACCAGCTCACGTGAGAATTGCTTTGACTTAATTGATTTAATTGCTATATTTGACGAATCGAGTGCACGCAACTAGTTGAATGCTTAGGAATTGACCAACCCGATAGATCGAAAGATAGGGGAGGGAAATAGACTACTTAATTAAGACGACTAAATTAATAAGATCGAGAGATAAGTTAATTTAGGCTTTTAAATCACTTTTCAGGGCTAGAGTCAGCACTAGTGATATTAGGGACCCGTAGCTAGATCTAAAGATGCTACCTGTTAAGAATGGGCCGAGAGGACTTCTTATTTTTCCCGTCTTATGTGATTTTCTCAGACTTACTTAGGATACTGCCGTCAAAACTACAGTGAACCGACCATCTTAGCATCCTTTCAATATTTGATTTCATCCATTTTCTTTAATCACTCATTTATTTGTTTTAGTTTAATTTTAATTTTGATTGCCTTAGTTATAGAACTGTTCAAATCAAACCCCCTCAAACTGTTACTTTAGACTAAAATTAGACAACTATTAATTGCATCACTTCTCTGTGATTCGACCCCGGCTGACGCTATCTATAGTAGTAGTTTGGATTATAAATTTATCTTTGGTACTCTACGACGGTATCAAATTCTAGCGCCGTTGCCGGGGTAATTAGCTACGCAGTGCTGTACCTATTCACGACTATTTCCCTGCTGTGTTTGGTCGATTTGCGGAGTTGAGGGAGTCTTTTCTCCACTATTCTCCGATCCATTTCTGTTTTCTTCTATTTTTCTTATTTTGCACATAATTTTGCGTTTCGTAAATTGCTTCTCGGAATTACGCGCGGTACTTTTGTTTCTTTTCACGTACCAATGGTAGCACTGCTGGCTACTGAAACCTCCTAGCTCACGCTGGTTTGGGGAGGTTTCCTTTTGCTGTGCTTAAAGTCTTGTGAGTTTCTGAGTCCTTTTCATGTTTTATTTAGTTATTATTTATCGCAAAAATCACATTTCCCTTTTTATTTTCTTATATGATTTTGCACAATGGGGACATTGTGTGATTTGGTTTGGGGAAGGGTTTTGCGCATTGCATTCACATGTTCTATTGCATTTCTGTTTCACGTTTATTGCACTTCAGTTTGCATTTGTTATTTCATTTCCTATATATATATATACAAAAATTCAAAAAAATTGGAAAATTTAAAAAATTCAAAAAATTGCACGTTTATTTTAGCATATAGGTTGAGTCGGAATGGTAGTATTTCAATGATGACATTGCATTTTCATCTGTTTATGCATAAGCCGTGCTCAATTGATATATTATTAGTAGAATCATATATGCATAGTCTACGAGTTTTCGTTAATTTATTCGCTGAACCTTGAGACTTGACTTAGATTTATGGCAAACTACTTATATTTCTGAGGTTTAGAGCTTATATCTGGTGTCATTCATGACCGTTTATCTAGGAATGTGAGTAGTTACTCCTTGTAAGACATGTAAAATCAATATGTATAAATATGAACTTAATCTACTTAATACCTGTATGCATTCGGGTTCGTGGTTAGTTGACACATGTGGAAGAGGTCACCCCTTTATCCATTTTGCCCACAAGCTCCACACTGCCAAAAATAGCCTTTTTGTCCCGTTAACTACATCCTACATTTAGCCTGCCCTTGTCAAGCTAGTAGTTTATGTTCTTGGGATTGTTATTTCGTTTTTGGTAGCTAATGCTCATTTTGAGATGATGTTGGGAAGACGAAAAGGACAAGAAAAAAGAAGAGAAAAAAAAGAGGAAAAAGAACAAAAACAGAACAGTGTTCGACAAAAGAGCAAAATCCAGGCGATCGACTGACTATATTGGTCGATCGACTGAAGACCGAGAAAAGAAAATTCGAAAAAATCACATGGTTGAAGTTTTGAGTAGATGGTGATTTTATTCCCATGTTTTGTTATTATCATTTGGGGAATTACAGTTACTATTGGAGATTGTGAGATTCGTGCTTTCTATTAGAACCGCTTTATCGTTTAATCATGAGCCAGAAGTTGGAATGAATTATTAATTTGGTTCCCTTAGTTACTAGCTTGGCTTTTAACTCTGTCTTTATCCAAATTTATCTTAGCCCCTTGCTGCCCATACCTCACATATCCAAATTGTGCCTCCGCATGTGTCATGGTCTTTTATGGTTGGAATGCATATGTACGGTTGTAGAGATTATTTTCATATTAGACTGCAGGCATGTTCTTATAGGTCGTAGTTAGGTGAGAGTCATTACAAAATTACTTCTTTCTATATTTTCACCTATGCTTATGTGTGATATGAACGACCCGTGAGAGTCCATGATGATAAGTCTCTATAGTTGATGGTTCAGCAGTTTTTTGACGACTACATAACTCGTTTGCATGATTCATATCGCTAATTGATTGTTAGTTGTTGCATTAAATTGGTTTAGGCTATTCGGTTTGCATTTCACTCTGAGATTGAAATCGTTCCATTAGGTCTTAGGATCGAGTCTAGTTCTTGCTTCGGGACAAGCAAGGGTTTCGTTTGGGGAAGTTTGATGCATGATCTAAATATGATGTTTTACACCCTCTTTTACACGCATTTCAGAGCTCGTTTGTGTAGTTTAAGCTACTATTTCCCCTATTTCCGTCTACTTTTGTGTTTTTGTGTAATATTGCAGAAATGTGAAGAATCCAGCGGGAAATGAGCCAAATCCGTCCCTGAGTACTTGGCATATTCTTTGACATGAAGTATTTACTCGAAAAGCAAACTTCGTGCGCGTATCGAGGCTTGAAAGACAAATTTACGATGCTTTTGGAGCAACTACCTGATGAAGCAGTCGATCGACTGACCGTTATGGTCGATCGACCAGAGCGAGATTCCTAAAATAGATCAGGAGCTACTGTGTAGCGAGTTTTGGTCGATCGACTGGTCCTTTTGGTCGATCGACCAAACCGTGATTCTGGCGTGAATTAAAAGAACGAGAATTCCGAAGCCCAATGTAGTTAGGTTTTAGGAATAAAAGTTACATAAGACAATCTATATAACGTAACTTTAGGTTTCAGAAGAGCATCATCCAATTTTAGGGAAATAATTAGGGTTCAAAATCGAGTTTGGCATTAGATTTCATAATCATTCAATACAATTAGTTTTATCTTCTTTAATAAATTTCGTGCTTTGGGATTCTTCCTCCTGTTTTCATTCGGTAATTCCTGCTTTTTAATTTCAGTTTATCTTTATTCGTTCATAGATTAGAATCGCATAGAGTAGTTTCCCAAGCCTTAATTCGTTTATGCATCTTATTTGTTTAGTCTATTTAATCATGCATCAAATTTCGCTAACTATTAATTTCATTGTTGTTATGAATTTTATCATGAGTAGCTAAACCCCTTGTGCTAGGATGTAGGGGACCTGTAGTGTAGGCGGCGTTGATTTAGTGGATGTCTGTCGCGCCATGGTCGATCGACTGCCTACCCTGGTCGATCGACTAGCTCACGTGAGAATTGCTTCGACTTAATTGATTTAGTTGCTATATTTGACGAATCGAGTGCACACGACTAGTTGAATGCTTAGGAATTGACCGACCTGATAGATCGAAAGATAGGGGAGGGAAATAGACTACTTAATTAAGACGACTAAATTAATAAGATCGAGAGATAAGTTAATTTAGGCTTTTAAATCACTTTTCAGGGCGAAAGTCAGCACTAGTGATATTAGGGACCCGTAGCTAGATCGAAAGATGCTACCTGTTAAGAATGGCCCGAGAGGACTTCTTATTTTTCCCGTCTTACGTGATTTTCTCATACTTACTTAGGTTCCTGCCGTCAAAACTACAGTGAACCGACCATCTTAGCATCCTTTCAATATTTGATTTCATCCATTTTCTTTAATTACTCATTTATTTGTTTTAGTTTAATTTTAATTTTGATTGCCTTAGTTATAGAACTGTTCAAATCAAACCCCCTCAAACTGTTACTTTAAACTAAAATTAGACAACTATTAATTGCATCGCCTCTCTGTGGTTCGACCCCGACTGCCGCTATCTATAGTAGTAGTTTGGATTATAAATTTATCTTTGGTACTCTACGACGGTATCAAATTTTGTGGCGCGCCAGGTAGGGGAGTTGAGGGAGTCTTTTCTCAAATGATAAAATTCATAACAACAATGAAATTAATAGTTAACGAAATTTTATTTCCTCCTGTTTTCATTCGGTAATTTCGGCTCTTTAATTTCAGTTTATCTTTATTCGTTCATAGATTATAATCGCATAAAGTAGTTTCCCAAGCCTTATTTCGTTTATGCATCTTATTTGTTTAGTCTATTTAATCATGCATCAAATTTCGCTAACTATTAATTTCATTGTTGTTATGAATTTTACCATGAGTAGCTAAACCCCTCACACCTTAGCACGGGGTAATTAGCTACGCATATTTAATCTAACTACAGCTACGAGTTTGATAATAACGATAAAAGGGTGCATAATTGAAGTAATTAAATGATAGAATTGCATAAATTAAAACTAGGGCTATAGGAACTAACTACCAATTTCATACTAATGAAGGAATTAAAGTAAAATAAACTGAAATTAGGAAGAAGAATACTGAAATAAGAAAGGCACGAACTGAATTCGAATGCTAAAGATAACTTTATTGATAAAACTAAACTAATTGAAATCCGATGTAAAACTAAAATAATCTACCGTTCTTCTCTCATGCTAGAGAGAACTCTCCCAAACTGATGAATGATGAGCACTGTAGAGGCTACTTCTTGTAGCCAGAAGCCGAGCAAGTGGGCCATTCTGTGGCCATTCTTGATCAACTATTAGTTGATTAAGACTTTTCTAAGACATTTTATTGCTTTTGTTAGAATTTTTATTGTTTTGGTTTGCACGAGACTTCGCTTTAATAAGTTTGCTTAGGATTTAAGGACTTTAGACTTTACATTTGGGTTTTGCGCAATTTTAGGCGCGTTATTATGTGTATCTGCAGGTTCATAGACCACATTAGCTCAATTTGTTGAGTTAATTGGAAGAAATCAGAAACTTACAGCAGGTTTACTCAGTCGATCGACTGGCTGCTATGGTCGATCGACTAAGCCGCGATTCCAGGGGCTTCTGTTCTTGTCACCCCCGGTCGAACGACTAGCTGCTATGGTCGATTGACCGCCTTCGCTGTTGTACCTATTCACAACCATTTCCCTGCTGTGTTTGGTCGATTTGCGAATTTGAGGGGGTCTTTTCTCCACTATTATCCGATCCATTTCTGTTTTCTTCTATTTTTCTTATTTTGCACATAATTTTGCGTTTCGTAAATTGCTTCTCGGAATTACGCGCGGTACTTTTGTTTCTTTTCAGGTACCTATGGTAGCACTGCTGGCTACTGAAACCTCCTAGCTCACGCTGGTTTGGGGAGGTTTCCTTTTGCCGCGCTTAACGTCTTGTGAGTTTTCGAGTCCTTTTCATGTTTTATTTAGTTATTATTTATCGCAAAAATCCCATTTCCCTTTTTATTTTCTTATATGATTGTGCACAATGGGGACATTGTGTGATTTGGTTTGGGGAAGGGTTTTGCGCATTGCATTCACATGTTCTATTGCATTTCTGTTTCACGTTTATTGCACTTCAGTTTGTATTTGTTATTTCATTTCCTATATATATACAAAAATTGAAAAAAATTGAAAATTTTCAGAAATTCAAAAAATTGCACATTTATTTTAGCATATAGGTTGAGTCGGAACGGTAGTATTTCAATGATGACATTGCATTTTCATCGGTTTATGCCTAAGCTGTGCTCAATTGACATGTTATTAGTAGAATCATATATGCATAGTCTACGAGTTTTCGTTAATTTATTCGCTGAACCTTGAGACTTAACTTAGATTTATGGCAAACTACTTATATTTCTAAGTCTTAAAGCTTATAACTGGTGTCACTCATGACCGGTTTATCTAGGAATGTGAGTAGTTACTCCTTGTAAGACATGTTAAATCAATATGCATAAATATGAACTTAATCTGCTTAATACCTGTATGCATTCGGGTTTGTGGTTAGTTGACACATGTGGAAGAGGTCACCCCTTTATCCATTTTGCCCATAAGCTCCACACTGCCAAAAATAGCCTTTTTGTCCCGTTAAATACATCCTACATTTAGCCTGCCCTTGTCAAGCTAGTAGTTTATGTTCTTGGGATTGTTATTTCGTTTTTGGTAGCTAATGCTCATTTTGAGATGATGTTGGGAAGATGAAAAGGACAAGAAAAAAGAAGAGAAAAAAAAAAAGAGGAAAAAGAACAAAAACAGAACAGTGTTCAACAAAAGAGCAAATCCAGGCGATCGACGGACTATATTGGTCGATCGACTGAAGCCCCAGAAAAGAAAATTTGAAAAAAATCACATGGTTAAAGTTTTAAGTAGATGGTGATTTTATTCCCATGTTTTGTTATTATCATTTGGGGAATTACAGTTACTATTGGAGATTGTGAGATTCGTGCTTACTATTAGAACCGCTTTATCGTTTAATCTTGAGCAAGAAGTTGGAATGAATTATTAATTTGGTTCCCTTAGTTACTAGCTTGGCTTATAACTCTGTCTTTATCCAAATTTATCTTAGCTCCTTCCTACCCATACCTCACATATCCAAATTGTGCCTCGGCATGTGTCATGGTCTTTTATGGTGGAATGCATATGTACGGTCGTAGAGATTATTTTCATATCAGACTGCAGGCATGTTCTTATAGGTCGTAGTTAGGTGAGAGTCATTACAAAATTACTTCTTTCTATATTTTCACCTGTGCTTATGTGTGATATGATCGACCCTTGAGAGTCCATGATGATAAGTCTCTATAGTTGATGGTTCAGCAGTTTTTTGACCACTACATAACTCGTTTGCATGATTCATATCGCTAATTGATTGTTAGTTGTTGCATTAAATTGGTTTAGGCTATTCGGTTTGCATTTCGCTCTGAGATTGAAATCGTTCCATTAGGTCTTAGGATCGAATCTAGTTCTTGCTTGGGGACAAGCAAGGGTTTGGTTTGGGGAAGTTTGATGCGTGATCTAAATATGATGTTTTACACCCACTTTTACACGCATTTCAGAGCTCATTTGTGTAGTTTAAGCTACTATTTCCCCTATTTCCGTCTACTTTTGTGTTTTTGTGTAATATTGCAGAAATGTGAAGAATCCAGCGGGTAATGAGCCAAATACGTCCCTGAGTACTTGGCATATTATTTGACATGAATTATTTACTCGGGAAGCAAACTTGGTGCGCGTAACGAGGCCTGAAAGACAAATGTACGATGCTTTTGGAGAAACTACCTGATGAAGCAGTCGATCGACTGACCGTTATGGTCGATCGACCAGAGCGCGATTCCTAAAATAGATCAGGAGCTACTGTTCAGCGAGGTTTTGTCGATCGACTGGTCCATTTGGTCCATCGACCAAACCGTGATTCTGGCGTGAATTAAAAGGACGAGAATTCCAAAGCCCAATGTAATTAGGTTTTAGGAATAATTTACGTAAGACTAACTATATAACGTAACCTGATGTTTTCAGAGGATCGTCAAGGAATTTTAGGGAAAGAATTAGGGTTCAATATCAAGTTTAGCATTAGATCTGATAATCATTCAATACAATCAGTTTTATTTGCTTTACTTTCGTTCGTGCTTTCAAATTCTTCCTGCTTTCATTCGGTAAATTACATTCCTTGATTTCAGTTTGTTATTATTCATTATTAGATTAGAATTGATTAGTTAGAATCCTTGAAGCCTTAATTCCTTGTTTTACGTGGTTTTCTTATTCATTTAATTTAGTTATGAATCCTACTGTTTTCATCTCTAGTTTCGTTATTATTGTTAATTCCAGTATGAGTAGCTAAACCCTTTGTGCTAAGATGTAGGGGACCAATAGTGTAGACGGCGTAGAATAGGTTGACCTGAGTCGCGTCATGGTCGATCGACTGCCTTGCATGGTCGATCGACCGGCTCACGTGAGAATTGCTTCGACTTAATTAATTTAATTGCTATATTTGACGAATCGAGTGCACGCGACTAGTTGAATGCTTAGGAATTGACCGACCCGTTAAGATCGAAAGATAGGGGAGGGAAATAGACTACTTAATTAAGACGACTAAATTAATAAGATCGAGAGATAAATTAATTTAGGCTTTTAAATCACTTTTCAGGGCGAGAGTCGGCACTAGTGATTTTTGGGACCCGTAGCTAGATCGAAAGATGCTACCTGTTAAGAATGGACCGAGAGGACTTCTTATTCTTCCCGTCTTACGTAATTTTCTCAGACTTACTTATCATACTGCCGTCAAAACTACAGTGAACCGACCATCTTAGCATCCTTTCAATATTTGATTTCATCCATTTTCTTTAATCACTCATTTATTTGTTTTAGTTTAATTTTAATTTTGATTGCCTTAGTTATAGAACTGTTCAAATAAAACCCTCTCAAACTGTTACTTTAGACTAAAATTAGACAACTATTAATTGCATCGCCTCTCTGTGGTTCGACCCTGACTGCCGCTATCTATAGTAGTAGTTTGGATTATAAATTTATCTTTGGTACTCTACGACGGTATCAGGTTCCACATAATCCGTTTGATACGGTCGTTTCTGTACCAAAAATAAATACCTAGATTACTACCAACAGAAGTCAGCGGTAAGTAGGGTCGATCTCCACAGGGAGGCGGTTTACTATCTACTTGTCTATTCTATCTGTCTAATGTCACAATTGGGGGTTTGAAATGTTTTGACTAGACTAAAGAGATTAAGGCAAGAGGGAAAAGAATAAGAGAAAATAATGAAGAAATGCAAGGGTAAAGCAGATAAAAGAGAGAAATATGCTAGGAATCGGTCTACCGTGGCAGCTACACTATCTGGTCAAATGAGTCGATTAAATTATTGATAAGAAGAGCGAGGTCGTCACCTTTCGGTCTCTAATCGCCTTAGGGTCTCCCTAACTTAGCTTTCGCCCTAATTAGGTATCACCTATTGTAATTAAGCAAGCTTTCCCTTCCAATCTTTCGATCCAGGTCGGGGGTAACTAAATAAACCGGTCTCCTGCATGCATTCATTCAACCTAATCACAATTATATTGCTTAATACAATTCTTATCGCAAAACTAATCTAATCATGTCAATCCTAACATATTGCTACCACGGCTTCCCTAGTCCTAACATATTAAGGGAATTAGGTAAACATAATTAAATAAAGAACATAAATAATAAAGAGAGGAAGAGAAATAAACATTAAATTAAAGAGGAAAAGGGAGAGAAATGTTACTGAAATAAATCCGGAATAGAGGAACAAAGTAGGAGCAGTAAAAGTAACGTCAATGGTGTCGGAGAGAAAAGGAGAGAGAGTACAACTGACGTCCTACCTTCCTATTTATAAGAAAATAGGAATTATTTAACCTAATGACGGAAATAAACTAAAAAGCCCAAGCCCGTAAGATAAATCACTCGATCGAGTGGTTTTAAACTACTCGATCGAGCAAACTAAGGCTCAGACCGTTCGATCGACCAAAAGAAGCACTCGATCGACTAAACTCATATATGAAACAGTTCGATCGACCAACTAAAGTACTCGATCGACTGATTATTTGACCTAAAACCACTCGATCGACCAATTAAGTACTCGATCGAGTGAATCTTGACTTCAGCAGCTCATTAATCTCGTTAGTTTGACTTTGACTTGTCCTTTTAGCTCCCGAAACAGCTTCACGCATCCCAAGACACCAATAATTCCGCTCCAAATTCATTCTTCCTCCAAAATGTATGCAAAACGGACGATAAATGGCTTGATTTCACTACTTTCTGGTTCATTCCTGCAAATAAGACAAAATAACCCAAAGTAGCATATTCGGGGCATTTCGTAGCATAAACTACGATAAAAGCATAGAAATACGTGCATAAAATAGGCTAAAAAAACTACATAAAATGAACGTATCACCGTTGTATAACAATTAAGAAGATGGTTTTTTTTTGGCGGGAAAAACTGGACACAATGAAAGATAAAAGACAACGGTTACACACCAACCGTTGTATTATAATGAAAACAATTACGGGTTTTTATTCAACCGTTGTCATATTGTAAAATAAAGAAGGCGGTTTGCCTTCACCCGTCTTTATTATTTTCAATTAAATCAGTCCTCAACCAACACACATGCAAACCTTCTCCTCTCTCACTTAAAACCCTCGAACACTGAGTTTCCCTAGAACCACTAGTCTTCTCCGTCGTCGTCGCTGTCGCCATCCCCATTGCCGCTGCTGTCCCCTCCTTCATCGCCAGACCGGGCCTGGCTTTTCCTCTTTGAAGAAGTAATAAACCCTACTCCTTCGTCTCATTAACTTAATGTCTTTATTTTATTTTTTAGTTGTGATATTATCCCATAATTATCTTAGGTTTATTGTGTGTTAAAAAACACCTATTATTTTAAGTATATTGTGTGTTAAACAACACCTATATTTTTAGGTATACTATGTGATTATTTTAAGTATAGTTGGATTGGTTTTTGTGTAAGATAGTATGTACTTCTCGGTTTGCTGCATATCAATCAGTTAAGTGAAGACATGAAGGAAAAGCTATGGGGGAGAATAAAGGTATGTATATGCAATAATAAATGCTTTATATGAAATTATCTTAGTATTCGATATGTGCTATTAGCCGAAACTAACAAAATATACTAACCATATATGCAGTTAGCTTACACTGTCCCCCAATAATATGATGGTTACCTACAAAAAAAAGATAGGGGAATCCTTCAAAGCATGGAAGTTAAAGGATTCTCGGAACCACTTGTTCAACAATAAGACCTGGGAGATGAACAAGAAACCACCAACGAAAAAGTATCGGTATGTCAGCTAGGAAGATTGGGATAACTTTATCGCTTATAAGCAATCTGACAAGTTTAAGGTAATTTATGTGTGACTCATTGTGATCACTTTATTAGTAATCACTTAATAAGTAAAGAAATATGCTTACGTTACTCGATACAATTCATTTTATGAAGACTGTGAGTAAGCAGAACTTAGAGAACATTTCAAAGAAAGAGAGCGTCTCTCATGGCTCCAGAGGTGGTTATAGATTGATTAAGAAGAAGCTTTTAAGTATTTTTTTTTTTTTTGAGAAAGGTAAGTATATATATATCATCATCATCATAAAGAGTTACATCTCTCCATATAGGATGTACATAAAAAAAATGAATCAGCCAAAAAGAACTAAGCTACAAAAATTACATGTTTTGGAACCATGCTTGATCTCTAGGGAGGAGAGGAGCATTGTTAAGACCCAAAACTCTAGCTTTGATATCATGAAGAACTTGTAGCACAAGTACTTCAGGCCTCCTCACTACTGCATTCATCCTAGCTTCATTTCGAATTCTCCATAGCCAATAAATAAGAGACACATGACACGCGCCAATAAACCTCTTCTGCAGTTTAGTGAGTCTTCTTATAGTAGAAAACCAGTGAACAAGATTCTGCACTCTGAAATAAATGTGCAGCCTGCAGTGAAGAAATTTAAAACATTCTATTGCATAGGCACACTCATAAACCAGATGAGAGTGAGTCTCAGGTGCTTGGCAACAAGTAGGACAAACTGGATCAATAAACAAACCCATCCTGATCAGTCTATCTCTTATGGGCAGACGCTTATGCATTTATTCCCAACAGATAAATGAAGACTTTGGCAAATTAAGATGATTCCAGCAGACATAACTCCAATCTATCTTAGGTTGCTGACCCCTAAGCCAATCATATCCAGCTTTAACCGAATACTCTTTAGAAGAATTTAACCAGTTGTTGCTAACATAGGCTTGCTTGAAAATAGACATAATGAGGACAATCTTCTTCCAAGACCAACTACAATCAGAAGGAGCCATGTAGTCCGTCCAGGATGTACCTTTCATATAAACATGATTCACCCACCGTACCCAAAGATGATCCTTTTTGTTAGCAAGCCACCAAACATATTTGCCCAACAATGCCTTATTCCAATTTTTTGCATCTTTAACACAAAGCCCACATTCTTCCTTAGGCATGCAATAGGTATCCTAATTAATGTTGGGAGGATTCTTATAATTAGATGAAGCACCCCATAAGAAATTTCTGTAAATAGAATTAATTCTATTCATGATGCCACTAGGGATCAAAAAAATAGTAGCCCAAAATCAATGGAGAGAGGTCACCAAAACCAATCTACCAGCATATGACAGATGCTTTGCTCCCCACCCCCTAATCCTAGCAACAATCCTATCAATGATCTTCATCCCCTTATTCTTTGTCAATTTTTTTTGAAGAGATAGGGATACCCAAATACCTAAAAGGGAGAGTACCCCTATGAAACCCAGAAACTTGTAAAATTGCATCCACTGTATCAGTCTTACCCCCATTGAAGTAGATCTCAGACTTATTCTTGTTCAAACATAAACCAGATGCAGCTGAAAAGGTGGCAAAGGCTCTAAGCATCCACATAATAGAAGAATCAGTCCCTTTACAGAATAAGAGCAAATCATCTGCAAAGAGGAGGTGATTCAACCGTGTAGAGCCACACAAAGGATGAAATCTGAAGTCCTCCTGATGAAAAAGAATGGCAAGAATCCTGGACAAATATTCCATACAAAGAGTAAAAAGGGGGGGAGAGAGTGGATCCCCTTGCCTTAATCCTCTTTTCCCTTTAAAGAAACCAAAATTATTGCCATTGACTGAAAGAGAATAAGTAGGACTGGTCACACGTGCCATCACCAGATTAATAAAGTGTCTAAGGAACTTGAGAGCATACAACATTTGATGTAAAAATTCCCATTCCACAGAATCATAAGCTTTTTTAGGTCTATTTTAATTAAGCACCTTGGTGATGCAGCTTTCCTATTATAGAGTCTTGCCAAATCTTGACAAATAAGAACATTTTCTACAATATTTCTACCCTTAACAAACCCTCCCTGATTCTCACTAACTATGTCCATCAGGTCCTGGAAATTTAGAGGACCCAATATCAAATAAGCATTCTTTAATTTTAGTGTCAGTCACAGCAGCAAGCAACAGAGAGTGGTGTTCCTCATTAAGTAGCTTCCCTTTCCTAACAGTAGGGACATGGACAGGCTTAGTAGGCATGGAAGATCCAAGGAGGCTTTTATAATAGTCCAAAAAAGCCTCCTCAATCTCAGAGCAAATGGAATACAGACAACCATCTAAGCCATGAATGCTCATAACTCTATTATGAACTTGCCTAGCTCTGATCTGAGAATGAAAAAACTTGGAATTTTTATCACCATGAGACAACCAGTCAGCCTTAGCTTTCTGAGATAAGAAGCTATGGTGCATTTTACACAGTTGCCTAAAAGACTCAGCTGCATCAGTCTCAGCTGCAAGAAGACCCAAATCAGTGGGATTAGCATGCATAGCCAGTTGAAGCTCCTCCAAGAGAGCCTTAGCAACAGCTACAGTTTTTCCAATATCAGAAAAGCCATTTCTATTAAGCATTCTCAGGGGCTTCTTAAGATTTTTCAATTTAGTCACCAATTTAAACATAGGAGTCCCATTTATCTGACAGTTCCAAGACTGATGCACAATATTCTTGAACTCAGGGTCCATGCTCCAAATATTATAGTACTTAAAATGACCCTTTCTTTTCTCCCCACTGATACTCCTATAACAGACAATAGGAGTATGATCAAATAACACCTCAGAGAGGAAATGTGCATAAGAATTAGGGTATAAATCCATCCACTCAACATTCACCAAAAATTTATTAATCCTAGAGAATCCCCTTGTATCAAGAGTTTGCTTGTTATTCCAAGTGAAGAAAGCACCCTGTCCCTTAATCTCAATGAAGCCATAATAATGAACACAGTCTCTAAAATCAGAAACATCAGCCCATAGAACATCATTGCCAATTTTCTCATTAAAATTTAACACATTATTGAAGTCCCCACAGACTCCCCAAGGACCATGATATTGATTTTTCATAGTCCTCAGATGAGTCCAGAGATCCTGCCTCTCCACATCATCATTAAAGCCATAAACAATAGACAGCAAAAAATTATCTCCTGTAGCTAGTTCAGTCACCTGTAATAACTTGAGCATTTATATGAAGAAGGGTATCGTCAAAAACTTGAGGATCCCAGATAGTCCAAATTCTACCTCTATGATGATGGCTTGTAAGTAATTAATTCTTATATTATTAGGTGTTTTATACCGATGTTATATATATATATATATATATATATATATATATAGTAATCATACATATTTTGGGAGGATATCAATGTGATGAATGAATAGAAGCCAAAGCTTGGAACTGTCAATCGTTACGACGCTTGGGTGGCCGGTCACACTCCTAAGAATGGACAGTTAGAATCTCCATATGATAAGGCCATCAAAGAGAAAATTGTAAGTTTGAATAAATATGTCACTCCTACTACTGGTGGTCGGTTATATAATTGTAAGTTTAAATAAAATTTAGTTGCATAATGGTTTTTTGTGTATGTAGAGGATATGTGAGAAGGAGGTAGAGGAAGGAAAATTGAAGCCTTAAGGACGTGATGACATTCTTGCTAGGGCAATCGGCAAAGCAAAGCATCCAGGTTGTGTGAGAAGGGTATCAACGCATGTTGGTATCACTAAGTATTTTGGGAAAACTACTCGAACAACAATGAGTGGTGATGATAGGGTCTATAAATACTGTATTTTATTTAATATATATATATATATATATATATATATATATATATATATATATATATATATATATATATATATATATATATATATATATATATATATATATATATATATATATCTTTGAAATGATACTACTTACTTTAATCATATTCATTTCTACTACATTGTTACAAACAATGGTCAGGTTAATACTGACAATGGTGGAAACGGGGGATAAGCCATCTGAAGAAGAGTTGGTTATGGTTCGGCAAGTCATAAAAGAAGAAGGGGAGTAGAAGGAAAAAGCGGGCATGCGAACTGAGGATGACTTGGCAAAGGAGAATGAGGTGGGAGTCGAAGACATGTCAAAGGATGAAGATTGGGTAGTTGAAGAGGAAGCCATGAAGGCTGTGAGAGAGGAGTGGAGGTAGTTGATGATAACACGTTCTTTTCATCTCCAAATCCGGCTTTTGAGGAGGTATTAGCTACTACGAGTAGTTTATAATTGATGTACATATACTAATTAATTAAATTTATTAATTAAAGTAGTGCAAGTATATATACTAATTAATTAAAAATGTGAAGCGCGTTTGCAAGAAGCCTTGTGTTATTTACTACGATCCTCCTATAGTACCATCCGGCAAAATTTCTGTTGCTAGATGAGCCGCGTTCGATTACGACCAGATTCAAGAAGTTGAGGTTCATGTCATTGCCCTCCATCGGAATTGGAGGAAAGTGGAAGTGACCTACTTATATCTGGAGTAGCATGGTACTCTAATAGTACCACTTAGTGATTGTTGTTTGCAAGATGTCGTGGGTTCTATTGTGCAATGGCCTGAAGCATAAATGTTGACATCTCCTGGGTAGTTATGCTAAAGCTAATACATTTTATATATGAACGCCTTTAAATTTATTAGGATAACCTTATCTAACATATAGTAAGTATTTTAGTATTTACATTTGCACGAGTTACACGAAGCCATTATGGCTGAAATTAGGACTACTACGTCAACACCCAAAGTCACTAATTCGACTGCCTCTCCACCCAAAAGTCAAGAGGTAGTAATAATTTGAAAAATAGATTGGTGAGTTTTTTTTTTTTTTGTTATTTAAATTATATATGATGTCTTGTGTAATGTATATATATTTGTTTTCTAAATTGTAGACCGAACTTAAAACACACGACTTATATTATAAGCCATCTAATTTTGCTGGACACAAGCCTGCTGCTCCTCTTAAAGCTAAATATCAGAGCGATGATTATAAGGTAAAATTGAAAACTCCAACGCTCGGAGCTTTGCACCAGCTGGCTGAAAGGAAGGCAGCTAACGAGGATGTACTCATTATTCAGATCGAAGAGGATGTTGTGGGCGAAGGTACAGTTCTTATCATGGATGGGGAAGCACTGTGCCAGTTTCTCGACCTTGACGAGTTAGATGCTATGCACATTTTAATTTGGATGAAGTAAGTTCATTAATAAAACTTGTCATTTGGTTTTACGAATAGTGATATTTATTTAAATCATAAATGAAAATAACATTCTTCGTTCCATTTGATGTAATAGGTACCTGTTTACACACATCGCTGAGGAGAACTACATCTCTCATGACTACGGATTCTTGAAACCTGATGTGTTCTCTCTAAAGGTGAATGGAGATACATACGAAGATCACATCGATAAAATTGCTCAACGGTTGACGACGCCCAAAAGCCTATGGCTTGCCCCATACAAAGAGAATCGGTATGTATAGTACTTTATTATAATGAATCACGATTCTATTTATTTATTAACACACTAACATGCATGTATATGAACTAGCAGTTCAATTTTCAATATTTTATAGCAACCATTGGCCGCTAGTGGCAATCAATGTGGGAAAAAGCATAGTGTACTAGATTGACTCTTGCGGACAGGGTCCCTCTGAGAAATTTGTATAGTTTATAACTAAGTAAGTTTACAACCTTATATTATAATATCATTTGTTATTTTATGACCTTTGAAGACTAGGCTCCTTTTAATGTCCCATCAATATTACTGAGCCAAATGCTGATTACAATTTCCTGTATATATTTATGAATTAGTATGTTTCGAGCAATTGGAGTATTAAGTCCAACTATTCTCCGCATAAGAGTAAGTGTATTCTTAATAATTACTCCTATCATTTAATTTATGTTTATGCGAGAGGTTGATCTAATTTAGCTTATTTATATGTGATTTATATAATAGTCTCCTCTACAACCAGACGACAAACAATGCGCCTTTTACTGTTGTCGATCCATGTGGGAGATTATCACCCGAGAATATACCAGCATAGTCATCGGTTAAGGTGTTTTAATTAATAATTCAAACATAACTTGGGTTTAATTCTGTGTAATATTCTACTTATTCTATCTATTTTGATTAAGTACATTTTGATTTGTAGTTCCCACTTTCAATCAACAACAAAGACCCAACCTATTCGAAGGAAGACATCGCCGAAATGAGAAATAAGTGGGCCACTTGTTTTCTTTCATTAACGGATGGTCAATAGTCCGCTCATTATGTATATCTGTATATAGAACCATGTGTATTTAGTTTTGGTCACCCTGTTTATAATATTTTGATGCAGGGTTGAATAGATCAATCTGTGTAATATTCTGATGTTGCAGGATTGAATTTTTGCAATCTTGTAATTTCTTTGAAATGCTATTTTGCGGAAGCATTTCAATGAACCTCTCATCGCAAAAATTAGCATTTCAAAGATTCTTGAACCTACTCAAACAATTTTTTTAAAAAAATATTTATAAATTCAATTATGGTTAAAAATAAAACTGTGGTCAATAAATATATTGACAACGGTCGCATTTAAATAGAAACCCGTTGACATATTCATCCATAACGCTACGGAAAAAAAATATAATATAACGAAATAAAACCGTTGTCGAATTCATGACATTTAAAACGGTTTAATAAGCAAAAACCGTTGTCATATTTAATATTTTACAACGGTTTTGTTTCAGTAAAACCGTTGCCAGAGGTTTCCGTAGAGCATTCCAACTAATACTACCATGGTTTCAATATTATAGACAACGGTTTTTGAATCGTTCTTAATATTGTATTACAGTTATTTGAACCTTGGCCTTTTTTTATTGAATGAATATTGAATATCATATTAAATTTAATTTTAATTAAGTAAAAATAGGAATTCTCTCTTTTTCTGACAGAATAAAATGTAAATAAAAAAATAGTCGAAGTACCTTTCTTACCTTAACCCGCGAAAATGAAAAGATATACTCTAAAATTTCCGACGGCGGTGAGGGAGTAGATCCGGTTCCTTGAACAGTTCTTTTTTCACAAAAGTAATAGTTAATCGTTGAGTCTAATAAGTTAAAATTAATAAATATAAATAATTGAATTTAATTTAACCTAAGTTCATTTATGAACCGCTAAAGGATTTATTTTTCGAAACCCTATCGCTAAACTAAGGTCCGTGCGGTTCCACCTTTTTAACAACCGTGGTCACAAAATAACAACGGTCGATGTAATAACGGTTTCGTATTTTGTATTACAACGGTATATCATCTTATCTAACCGTTGTTCATCCTATTATTTGGCGTACTGTTTAGAAAAGTTCTGCAAAATTAAGTTCAACAAAATTAAGTTCAGAAAAATTAATTGTATATACAATCCGAGATTAATTATTACTCTATATTTAAAAAAAAAGGCATTTATTTCAATCGAATTCCTACCTATCCCATAACTCCCCCCCCCCCCCCCCCCCGATCGGAGGAGTTTGTTGAGATCTTGGTTGGCCTCAAGATTGTTTGTCCTTCGTCTTATTGGGGTAGTCTCTTTTGTTCTTTGAGACTACTATATTTGTTGGTAGAATAGGGTATACTTTTGGCTCATATTGAGTGTGTGTGTACCGATCTATTGATGTACTATTTTCTCCATTATAGTGAAATTTGATCTCCTCGCAGGGTGGACGTAGCCAGTTATTTTACTGGTGAACCACGTAAATCATTGTGTCAACTTTATTTACATTCGTTATTTATTATTCTTATCACCTTATCAATTAACTGGTTGGGTAACGGGACGCCTCCGTTACAACAGGTGGAGTTATAAGGGGAGGGGGGGGGGGAAGGGGGGGGGAGGGGGTCAGCATGGGAGCTTGCCCCCGCTGGTAGGAGAAAAACTAAAGCTTTTGCCACTGAACAACAAGATGTTTATTGTACATTTTATGGGACAACATTTACTTATTTACTAATCAGTAATATTTCGGGTAGCGGAATCCCATCTTCTAAACCGATTTTTTTGTATTTGGGGTAGCGGCTGCCACCTCTTGCTACTAGGTGGGTTCACCCTGTGCGCATGCATGTAAAAACACATGAATATAAAGCCAAGAAGGCATTGACTATACTAATACGATTCACGGGTAAACATTTCACAATTTCCTCATTTACACTATAAGAGAATGATGATTTAGCTAGGGTGTTCAGTGCGGGGGCCTAGCTAGGGTGTCGTGGCATATAGTGCCCACACTTATTATGTCGTACCCACTTTAAATACTAACATGTTGGTTGCTAATTTAGATACAGCTAAATTGGTCTCTAAGTCAGTCACTAGTTTAGCTACTATACAATTTGTGGACTTTAATTAATGTAGCTACTTCAACTTTGGTCTCTATTATTGTCGCAAAATTAGTTACTTCATATTTGGTAGCTAATAATTAGTAGCCAATTCTGTACCAAATTTAGCTATAAGGCTTTTAGCTACGGACCGTATTCCGTCGAAAATTCCGTCTCTATTTGTAGTTAGCTACCGAAATCAAGTGATTTGCTACTGAAATATTTGTAACTAATTGACTTTCACCTTGTAGTGACAAACTTGTCGATCAAAGTATAAGATGGAAGTGAGACTGACACTCCATGAGACTGACACTCCATGTATACAGGTAGCAAATAATAAATTTACTAGAGGCAGGTGATTAAATCCATGTATAATAAAGACCATTGATTATGGAATTTGTAAGTGTCTTGAAATTCACATGAAGGAGGCGGGCGATTTGTGTTATTGATTGTGTACTGTTGTGTTACATGTGCATGGAGTAAGTTTTCATCCTCTAATATCTCAGTCATTTAATGGGAAATGGATAAATTAGTTAATTTTCATTTTTGGAGTTCAACTAGTCTTATTGTAGACGGATATATCCGTCTAAAAATGTAGATAGGTCTTACTTTTGTAATTATTGTTAATGAACAATTCTACCTCCATGGATTTTTAGTGTCGGCCTATAGTACTAAAGTTGCCATGTTTGCCTACAAGTCTAGGCCTAGGCCTATCTCTATTAGAACATGCTTAATAATACTTGCATAAAATTTTTATTTAACGCGGTAGTATCTATTGGCGCCTACATTAGTTAAATTACTAAATTTATTATTTAAGGGTATGTGGGCCTATACGATAAAGAATGGGTTATTGGGCATGTTCATGTTGATCCACGATAAGAGATAGATGAAGTCCAGGAAAAGGAAAGTTGAATGAGGGAAAGCTAAATCAAGCACCTGAAAGAAGCTTCAAGAGACTTGGCGGTTATCCAACCGTCTTCCCACTAAGGAGTAGTTTTCAAAGGCCAAGACGTCGCCTATAAAAGGAGGAATTCGTCGAAGGAGCAAAGGACAACTCAAACAACAACAACAACAACAACAACAACAACAACAACAACAACTACAACTTAGTCTATCCTTAGATTTTAGATTCTTAGTCGTAGAGTAGATTAGCATTAGGCTTACACGTAGCTCGGCGAGCCCATCTGATCATGGAGGTAATCAGGAAACTATCCTTTAGTTTGTAATTCAGAAATCAACAAGTACTCATGTGAAGACTCTAGTTGATGTTGTGTTATTGGATCCTTCTTGATATATAAGTATCGTTGTAGATTCCTCTTTTTAAGTTTGTGAGTTTTATCATTGAACTTTGGGCGCTAAATTATTATAAGTAATTTAGCGTTGTTTATTAGATTATGCATCTACAACCGTGGCTCAAACTCTTGCATTAAAGGGTGGATCACAAAGTGTAGGAGGGTAGTTACGACCTCCAGGGTACCTTAAGGTACTAATCATGTTTTCACACAAACAAGTTTTTGGTGACCACGGTAGGTGGATTAATAAAATTGATCCTTCTAACGCAACAAATCTCATATTATAGTGGAAAATGTACTCAACTAGATCCAAGTCAAGAATGAGAGAAGCGGACGATCAGGGAAAAGGACAGAGTGTCCATCCTGAAAACGTGTCCTTACGCAAAGTATCTAGCAATGATTCATTGGAAATTACCCATGAAAGAAACTTGGAAAGCCCTCGTTATAGGCCTACTCCTAATGATGAATTTCATAATCCACGTGAAGAATCTAATCACGCAAGAAGTGTGGCAGATGACATAGATGATGCTAATAAGCGTTATCTAGGTAAACTACATAAGAATTATGTAGGATCTTTGAACAATGTGTTAATCGAAGTTAGGGAGGCCATGAGAAATGATTTCACGAACATTATCGGCTCTTAACTCCAGAAAATGCTAGACTTTTAACAAATATTGTGAGATTAATTGCTGAAAACCTTGAGGATAATCAATCAAGGGAATTAGTAAGGATGTTGCAAGAGATGAAAAGTCTCTTAACCGTTACTCAAAGGTTTTATCAAGAGATATCGCCTAGGAGGTTATAAGCCAATTAGAGCCATTCATAGATAAACATAATAGCTTGAATGAGCGATTATGTAGATTATTGGATGATGGATTCCAAGAAATGAACGCTCGAATTAACAAAGGGGCTAGAACATATTATGGGCTATCCTAGTACTATTAATGTTGATTTTAGTGAGCCTAGATCACGAAATCCTTTACCTACTCATTCCAGAGTATATAAGGCACTATTCGGACCATCCGGCGCTAGAAATCGGATGATTGAATATGGTGAGTTATCAAGGTATTTGGAAAATAACCAAAGTGCATATGGTCATCAGCGACGTGTGCCTGTAGAGCGAGGTTTTGATTATAATGGTACTCGATCACCAGGGCTAATGCATGATGCCAGTAGGATGTCACCTAACCAGGGTGGGTATCCTACACCCAGCGCACAACCGTTAGCAGGGAATGGGGACCTTTAACCTCCATTAGGTTATCCACAAAGGGATAACTGCACTCAACCTCCACCGTTTATGAGCGATTGGACAGACAATAGGTGGACCTCAGAGCCTCAGAATTTCAGATATCAGACGCATGTTGGTAATGGTACTGGACACAATGATCTATGTTTCCATGGGTAAAACCTTAGCCAGGCGGGCCGTAACAATCCCTATGCCAAAGAAGGAGGGATCCCCGGGAATCCATTCTACCAATATCCCCCTGATCAAAATCCTGATCAAGGATAAGCCTATGGTGCTATTCAAATGCCATTTATGGCGCAGGTTGAATATATGATAGAAAATTATATAAACACCGGAAACCGAAGAAATCAAAGGATTCGTCATGAGAAACCTTATCCTGAATGGGTGGATAGACAATATCCATACCCACCAGGGTACAAGATTCCCAATTTTACTTTGTTCTCTAGAGATATGGAAGTTTCTACTATTGAACATTTAACTAGATTAACTAGCCAGTGTAGAGAGGCTGCAGATAATAACAATATCAAATTATGATTATTTCCTAGTTCATTAACCAAAACCGCATTCAGCTGGTATGCTCATCTGGCCCCGAACTCAATCCCAGATTGGGAGGCAATGAAGAATCAGTTTCATAAGCATTTAATTAGGATAGATTCTAGGATAAATATAAGTGATTTAACTAGGATATAACAAAGAACGAGAGAACCCATTGATGAGCATTTAACTAGATTTAAGAACGCTAAGATTCGATGTTATCTAAATTTACCAGAAGGGGAATTCATAAGAATTTCTCAGGATAGTCTTGCGATTCCTTTTTGGAAGCACTTTGATGGTATTACTTTTAGAAACTTTGTGGAACTAACGGAATCAGTTAGTAAATATGAACAAGTGTTGAGTGAAGATAGTCAACAGAAGCATATGGTTTTCAATTATATGAACATTGAGAAGGAAGATGAGTTCTGTGAAATTAATTTGGCAGAGATACCAAAGGGGCCTCCTTTTTAGTGTGCACAGCTGGAGAAAAAAGAAGTTTTTGCTAGTAGAGATATGAAGCAGGCTAAAAAAACGACTTTATACCTTTGACAAAATCAAAGGGGGAGGAAATTTTTAGACATCTGGATGCGAAAAATATTATTACGATAAAGGGAAATCATAAGATCCCCTATGCAAATGAACTTAATGGAAAAACATTTTGTTTATGCCATAAAGCTAGATCTCATTCTACAAATAATTGTTTTGTATTACGGAATATCCTACAGGATTTGATTGGTAATGGTCAGATTTTGTTTTCAAGTGGTGACAGCGTTAAGAGAGACGATGAACCATTCTGAGTGTTGAATTTTAAATGTAATATGTTTGATATGATTCCTAAGCTAACTATTTGTAGAGATGGTTTGCAGGAAGAACGAGCTCAGCTTTTGTTTGATCATCTAGTGGATCAGCATTTGTTGATTTTTTCAAAGGTGGACAATGTGGAGATGAAAGGCATTTGTAAGTGGCATATGACTGAGCTTCATTATACTACTGATAAATGTCAGACCTTTTCGGCCTTTGTAGTAAAATTGATTTAGAAAGGGAAGGTTACCCTGCTTCAAAGTTCCAACTGATGAGGAAGCATTGGACTTACCTGGGAAAGAAAAAGTCCTGGATTGAAATACCGCTGTTTTGTTGTTGCACTTTGTGAGTTTTACTTTGGCATTTATTTTGATTAGTGTGGTGAACTTCGGGGACGAAGTTCTTTTAAGGGGGAAAGACTGCAATACCCCGTATTTTAAGACTTGGTCAAAGGTTAGTCAATGGTAAAGTATGAAAATGTGTGTTATAATTTATAGTTATTAAATTGTAATTTTATGAGATTATGTTGTGAGACGGAAATAAATAATAAAATAATATTAAACGGGCGTGTTGGGCATGTATCACGTGTGCCCTTAGTTAGTACGTGGGGGAGGTGTTTTAGTGACAGTGTTATTTAATAATAATAATAATAGTAATAGTAATAGTAATAGTAATAGTAATAGTAATAGTAATAGTAATAGTAATAGTAATAGTAATAGTAATAGTAATAGTAATAGTAATAGTAATAATAATAATAATAATAATAACAATAACAATAATAGTAATAGTAATATTAGTAATAGTAGTAGTAGTAGTAGTAGTAGTAGTAGTAGTAGTAGTAGTAGTAGTAGTAGTAGTAGTAGTAGTAGTAGTAATAATAATAGGAATAGTAATAGGAATAGTAATAGGAATAATAGTAATAGTAGTAATAATAATAGTAGTAATAATAATAGTAATAATAGTAGTAGTAGTAGTAACAATAGTAATAGTAGTAATAATAATAATAATAATAATAATAATAATAATAATAATAATAATAATAATAATAATAGTAAGAGTAAGAGTAATAGTAATAGTACTAATAATAAGAGTAATAGTAATGGTACTAATAATAGTAGTAATAGTAATAGTCATAGTACTAATAATAATAGTAATAGTAATAGTAGATAATAATAAAGGGAATTTCCTAGAAACTTCCTAATACCATCCTATCTACTATAAATACAAGACTATACCTACTCATAAATCACTTTTGCACAATAATTATATAGAGAGTTAGAGAGTGAATAACAAGGAGAAACAAGGGAGGACTAGCTTCTAAACCATTTTCTAGATCTAAAAGGTAAGATTTTATAAAACCGTCTCAAGTTTAATTATCACTTTTAAATATGTTAAAACAATTGACCACCTTATGCCTCGACCTTCACCAAGTCCCACGACCACCGTACTCTGACCGTGACAAGACCTTGACCACCATTGACCGTTGTGGGTTGGTTTGACTGTGGGTTTTGGCTAGGAATTGCGGTTGGTTAGTTGTTATTATTTGAGCCGTGGGTATGGACACGATTGTCTGACCCAATTGCGACGAGCTATGACCTGGGTTAGGGTCGAGTTTTTATGTGGTGGTTCATGGCGTGTCGGGAGGATGTTATGGTGGTGTTAGGTCATGGAATATCGGGTGTTTTACGGGGTTAGTCGAGTGGTTTTGTTGTTGTTATTAAGGGTTAGGGTTGTCAATAGGGGCCGTGTTTGGGGCTGGTCTAGGTTGCCACTCACCACGGATGGGTGAGTCATGGTGGTAGCTCACGGTGGTGTATGTGTTGGTGGTTGTGGTTGTGGCGGTTACAGGTGGTGGAAACAACATGTGTGTAAGGGTGAGTGTGGAGATGTGGATGTGGTGTGAATGTCGGGTTAGGGCACGGGTTTGTGAGCTTGTGGGGCGTCGATGGTGGTGCTGGTTGTGGTGGCTGGCCAGGGGGTGTTATGGGCTGGTGCTGGCCGTGGTTGGGTATGTTAGGGGTGGTGTTTGTGGATGGTAAACACGGGTTAGCCGTGTATGGTTGGTGGTTGTTAAATACGGTTTAAACCATGGGTTGTGAGGGTTATGGGATTGTTTTAGGACGGGTTTAACCCGTGGGTTATGGGAATGTTTGGGTTGTGTTTAAGACGGGTTTAACTATATTAAATAACGTATTGTTGTAATTAGTTTACTTGTTTTATGGATTAGAATAGTTAGTATTTCTTATTATTATATAATTAGGTGAAGGTTGTTAATAAGCATTATTAATTGGATCGCTGCTTTAACTAGAGTATTGCTAATCAGGTAGGCTAGCTACTCAACACTTAGTTGCGGGGTTTTCTTATGTGCAATTACGTGTCTTAATTAATTGTTATCGGTATGATATTAGCCTTTTATGACGGAAATTGCTAATTGGTTGTGTATTTGGCCCTTGGCCGTGTACTGTGGCGTGCGGTTTTTTGATCGTAACTTGAGTGTTGATGTTGTTGACTGTTCACTGATTGTTTGTATATTATTGGAATCTTACCGTATTGCATTTGGCATTAGAATGTTATTATAAGCCGCGTAAAAGAAGCTTGGCATTGTTTGCTATTAATATATTGGGCAATTATTTATTATTGTGAATGAATTGAGTAAGCTTTGGTTATTCTGTTTGGCAACAATATTGCGAGATGGTTTATGATTTGGATAGGTTAGGCACGATTGCGGTTGTGGACCAGAATTGGATGTGCCTAGGCACGGGGATGTGGAAGAGTCGTGAACCTTGGTATGGATAGGACAGGCAGGACATGGTGTTCGGAGTTGGCCCTGGACCTGGCGTGGCTAGTCCACATGATTTGGTTGAGCTTGGGATGTGAGCCTTGGCAACAAACTACTTGTGATTTATTATTGAGATAGTGGTATTCAGACATCGTATATATTGCATTGCTTACTTTATATTATTCACATGTTGTTCCGTTTATTTAATATAATATCATAGGTTCACTTGTGTGTGTTCATGTGTCCTTTAATTACGGTTTTCGTCATAGAAGAAGATAATAACAGGTGCGTGATTAGCTGGGCAGGAAGCTTGGGTGTGATACCATGGATGGACATAGGCATTTAGCTAATTTAGTACAGACTTTATTGTTTCCGCTAGCAAGTGTTGTATTACTATATTAAGTTAGATGTACAGTTCAGTTGTAATAAAACCATATAAAGTTATATTTTAAATAAAGTACTTTGGATTTGTTACCTTTGTTATTCACTGCCTCGGGACACTAAGATGGTAACAGTCTTATTTATCTGGGATGTCTTGCTAAAGGCTCCTGGATAACTGTGGGTGTTACAAAGTGGTATCAGAGCGAACGTTCTTAAGGCCAGAACAAATAAACCCAAAAGAACGTGTCTAAATAAAATGAACCTCGGGTAGGATATGTTAGGAGCCCATTAGTACGGTTAAGCAGGATCCCTTAATTCGTACCTTGGCCCTCTCAGCTTTGAACCAGTTACCTCTAAAAGGATAAGAGAGTGAGGTAGTTAGTAAAGAAGTCATCTTAAGGGTCAGTTTAGTTTAGGAGTATATTAATCTTTTATAGGATGAGAAATTGAAAGGTAAGTAGAGTTGAGACACAAAATGAAGGCCTTGAGTCGTGTATGATTGTGAATGTGGATTATGATTTGGAGCTTCAATTATCTTGTGAGATGCCTTATGAAATAATTTACAAATTGAAATTGGGTATGAGCATGAAATGCGCAATATAAATGATTAGATGTCATCAATGTGGTGAATTAGAATTTCATGTTTATGATATGTGATATATGTTTCCCGAAACCATGCTAGTAATTGTTAATTAGAAATAGAGGTATGTAGAGTGTGATGCCAATTTACGGTAACTTAGCATAGGGGATTTCTTTCCTTGACCGGTAACTTAGTAGGATATGCGCTATAACTGGAAACTTAATTTCTCAGACTTTACCCTTAACCATACTGTCTGCCATTTCTTACTTATATATCATCTATGGACAAAAAGTTTATGTAAAATTTAAAACGTACTTATAGTTTATGCATGATTCTAACTCCGCTGTTTAAAAGATTCGTATAAGTTTTCAAATTGGTAAGCCACGTTAAATCTTGAGTTCTCAATATTTAATGGCGATTTGTGCAAGTTGACTCAAATTTATAACGATATGCTAGTAAAATTCTGTTCAGACCAATTGAGTTGTAAAAATCCTTATAAATTTATTATTTGAGCTATGGACTTGATCCTTGTTCTCATACCTTGTTAACACCCTATATTTTCTGAAAAGTATAGAAACTCAAGAAATAGTTAAGCGGTCATTTATGTGTGATTTTTGTAAGTTACAGGATGATTCATTTATATAGTTAACTTATCAACATTAATTGGTAACGATTGGCTTCCTAGAATTTGACGTTACTGTCGTATGACGGTGGTGGTCAGTTGATCCCTTAAGGTCACACCAATAGGATGATGCCCTAATCAGTAAAGTTAATTAGTTGTATATCGATACAAGTTAATTAATTCCCTAAAATTTATATTTATGAGAGGAAATATGTATCTTATTGTAATTCGATTAAATAAGATTCAATTTAGTGGATTAATATATTAATTTACTAAATTATGTTTAGGTTTTATAAATATTTCGAGGTAGAGGTAATTAGTTATTTACATTTACAAGAGGTTGTAAATTTAACTAACTAGTCATTATGGGACCCATTATATGTCGATATAATGGTAAAATATTACTCAATAAGTTGAGTGAATATATGTTTATTAATTTTTACATAATTATTGTATGATCAAATTAATATTTAATTATTTAAGATAATTAAACATAAGACTTATAAGCATTTGTGGCACAAATATTATAAGACAAAAATGGACCCATATACACTCAAGTGTACCGTCCAAAATGGTAGCATGCTTGAGTTTTTGGTTTTGTCATTTTGTTGTTGGAAAGATGCTCCAACATCTTATGACACACTTTATTCTAGCTAGCCTATTACCTACACTAAATCATATGCATGTAATATATTTGGAGAAGACCAAAATGCTCTATAATAGAGCATTTGGATTGTACATAGAGGATGCATGAGAACAATTTGTTCTTCTCAATTTTTCCTCCACCATCTCTCAATATAATACAGATGCAAAAATCCCTCTCTCATACTCATTTCTCTTTCTCTAAAACTTGAGAAGTTTTGATCTAAATTGTTCAAAAATACTACTAATATTATTAATGTAATATATGAGTATTAGTACTCATTTTTACGGTAGACTACTAAATAAATATTTAGCAAACATTATTTAGTAGTGATAAGGGCTAATCTTGGGTGTATCTCTTGAGGAGGGTTTCTACATTTGAGACCAAGGTTGGAGGATCTTCCATTGACATTTAAACTCAACAACAAGTGAAGGTAGGAGACCTTACTTGTGCCCATTTCGAACCATTTAACAATGTAAGGAACATTGTTTTCTTAATTTATCTCTTATTTAATTATGCATGCACTAGATCCTTAAAACACATATTAATATGTTAATTAGTTCGCCATTAGAGATGTCTAATAATAGGTATATGAACCTAACAATTGGTATCAGAGCATAGGATGTTCCATGCATAATCGATTTATAGTTTTTTCGAGTTATTAGTAACTTAATTAAAACTAATAATTTGTGATTTATTAGATAAAGCCACGAAATATTGATGCATGTTGTATATTATGGTCCTAAAATATTTTTTGGTCATTTTTATGATTTATGGTATTTTATTGCTCATTTTAATAATTTTTAGTTATTTTATTACATTTTTATGACTAAAATGGAAATTAAAATGCTAAAAATAGTTAAATTTAGTCTATGACCTTGAAATTTTTATATGACCTCACATGCATATTTTACTTATTGTATGTTAAATTTCGTATAAATTTGATTTATTTTGCATGATTTATGATTTTTATGAGATAAAAATGAATTAAATGGAGGTAAAATGGTTAAATATAGTTAAACATCGAAACATGCAAAGAAATTTTAATATATTGTCACATGCATATTTTACTCACTGTGTGAAATTTAAGATGAACTTGATTTATTTTGCATGATAAATTTCATGGCATGAGAAAATTATTTTAGGTTGAATTTATATCCCAATTATCAGATATAAAGTTGTAAAATTGATTAGATTAATTTTTGTATAATTTAGATGTTTTATTTGATAAAACCGATAAATCGCAACTACATTTTTCTCAAAATAAAGTCGAAAATTTTAACCATGATTTTTGACATTATGAGTGTCATGGAAATATTCCAGAATGTTCAAAAATTTAAAATTTAAATTTTGAAATTATTGTAATTTAATTTGGATTTATTTCATAATAGTTATGATTTTACGGTCATAATGAGCATAAAATTATATCAAGTTGAATTATTGTCAAAAATTGAGTGATGACTGATTTTTGAGACCTAAGAATGTTAGGATAAATAACTTGGACTAAAATTAGATTTTAGTATTAATTTACGATTTTAATAAGTTAAAAGTCGTGAATTTCCATGAAACCGGGTTATATGATCGATATAAGTTAAATAGGGAGATTTGGCACCTAATTTGGCATGTTAGATACATATTATAATGCTGCATATTTCATTGTTGAATGTCATATTTTATTTATATAATTTTGAATTATGTAATTTATCTTGGTATGGCCTTAGTTTTAATCGATATTACCCGCAATGATAGGGAATATTGATTCGGTTGTAATTTAATGTGATCTCGTATCACTTTTATTTTACTAGTTTTTCATATTACAAATGTATAATAGGAATAGCTATGTATTTTTAATATTCTTTGTAATCCCGGAGTTCCTTCAAGACGGTACCATTCGGAAAGGCGTTCCGACATAGACGGTGTTCTTGGGAGGCGTGTCACTTGAAGATTCAAGGGACCAAAGGAGTTGGTTTCCGAATTTGTAATAGATTATTTGATTTTCTATTTTAGGAAGGCCATACTAGGAATTTATTATTTGTTTTGCATTTCTTTTAATATGTTGCATGCATTGCCAAATCGCCATAACAACACATGCATATCACATCGAGTCTTCGACCGTGTCAATTATAATTATCGATAATTCGACTTTTATTTCTCTTAAAATTGATAGATAATAAATTGACAAGACCTTTAATTTTAAAAGATTGAGACTTAGCCTTACCAAATAGTAGGAGCCCATGAATCTAAATTTCATAAGGAGTAAAATACGAATTTTCGGGGTGCTTCTACTGACGTTGGGTAAGTGGGGTAATAAGTAGTTATTACACTTCGAAATTTTGGTTGATCTCAACGAAGCTATTTTGCAACCGTAGCCGCAAAAAGTTCGGGCTAAAGATGGATTTAATGTAAAATCATCGACCGAGAGTTCTAATTGTAGAATCGGTTAAGAGGGTTAATCCACCAAGTTATATTAGTAATGATGTACAGGGCCCGTAGGCTCACATCCAAGTTAATATGAATTTTGGATCTCGGAATCATTTATTATAGTTGGGTAGAGGTCACTATATAAATGCTATACTTGTATTTACAAGTATTATAACGATAAATGTTAATTGTTTCCATCATCTCCGTTTTTGTAGTTATTTATCCGCAATGGATTCATCTAATACTCTTACACTGATCATCATTAATTCATGGCTCCAATCATTCAATGAAAAATGCTCCTTGTATGACAATGATACGACTAGAGAATTACGCTTTGGCATTGGTCAGGATGGAAATCTTTGCTACTTTACCACATCCACACCTCCCACTCCCATATTCATGCCTACCTCTTTAATAAGAGAATCTTGTGAAGAAAATCTCACTAATTCCATGGCATCCTTGTTTGTAGAAGCAAGGAGAAATATTATATTGAGTGGGAGTTCTAGCAAGAATGTCCTTGTAGCTGAAAGGAGTAATGGTATTATTAAAGGAAAGGCAAAGAAGGGTATGAAACCCAGACCCGATAATGAATTGGAAATGGATAGTGAGACTACCACAACCAAAATCAAGAGGAGTGCCCAATCCTACGACGAATGTCATTATTGTAATGTCATGGGCCATTGGAAGCGAAATTACCCCAAGTATTTGGGAGATATCAAAGCTGGACTTGTCACTCCAGTCGAGGTTAAGTAATGTGGAAGCACTTAGCAAGGGTGACGTGGATCTCCGATTAGCAAATGGATCTAGAGTAGCCGCCATTTCAAAGGGAACCTATGTGATTGCCTTAGCTAAGTGATTTTAAGTTGCATAATTGTTATTATGTAACCACTTTGTCTAAAACATTATTTCCATTTCTATGTTAGACATGGAAGGATTTTTCTTTTGCCATCAAAAATAATTGTTGTATTTTTTTTAAAATAACTTGGCCGTGAGCCAAGACACTTCTCTTAATGGTATTTATGTTTTAGACACTTCCAACTCAAGCAAAGATATCTATATCATACAATCCTAAAGACTCATAACAAGTAATCCAAATGATTTATACATTTGGTATTGTCGATTAGGTCTCATAAATGAGAAACGCATTAAAAAGCTAGTGTCGACTGGAATTATTGAGCCATTTGATTTTAATCATATGGAGTATTCGAATCTTATATCCTTGGAAAAATGATTCGTGTGGTAAAGGTACACGAGTATGTGATTTATTGGGACCAATGCACACCGATGTATGTGGTCCATTGAGCATCACCGCAAGGGGAAATTATGACTACTTCGTCACTTTTACCGATGATTTAAGTATATATGGGTATATTTACTTAAATCAAATATAAAAGAGAAGCTTTTAAAAAATTCAAAGAATTACAAAAGGAAGTAGTGAACCAATTGAACAAGAAAATTAAAGCATTACGATCCGATCGTGGTGGCGAATATCTAAGTAATGAATTTGATTCTCACTTATGGATTATGACCTTGTGTCACTACCTATATGTTGGAATATGTGTCCTCCGACAATAATGTGATCACGACTGTTGATCATGATGATCACATGTTTAAGTCTCATTATAAATAATACAATTGGGAAGTAATTTTTACTGTCAACTGATCAACATATATCGGTAATGATTGGCTGACTAGAGTTTGACATTACTGTCGTGCGACGGTGGTGATCAGTTGATCCCCTAGGTCATACCTATAGTGCAACACTCTTAATTGATCATTTAATTAATCGTATAACGTTACGAGTTAATTAAATTACTTGAAAAATTGACGGACGATGTTGGAAGTAAAATTTACGTATCTCATTGAAATTTGATTAAATGAGATACGGTCTGAGTAATTGATTTGTATCATTACTCAGATGAAATTATTGTTTAAAGAAACAATTAAATTTGAATGAATTATTATAAATACAATTTATTGTGATTTATAATTGGAGAAATATTTTGGTACAAGTAATTATGAATTACTAAAGTCGATTTTTGTATATGACGTATTTTTATTAATACGTTGATTTTTAATATGTTAAAAATACATAACAAATTTATGTAACATATGACATGTGACATAAGACAAAATTGACAAAAATAAAATGGATTCCATTTTATGTATGTACCGAAATTAAGGGGAGGTTTAGGCTAATATTGTGTTGTTTAAATTAGTGGAAAACATAATCATTCACTAATAGCCTAGCCATGCAACCCTAGTTTGCATTGTTAAGAACAACACACTCATGCATTGGCCCTCAGCACCTCCCCCCTTACCCGGTTTTGGCAAAAGAAAAGACCAAGGGTTTTCTCTATAATTTGTGCAATACATTACTTGTTTTGGTGTGCAATAGAAATTATTCATTCATCTCATCAAATAATTTTTAGAGAGATAAAAATTATTTTTTTCTTCCTTCCCTTTCTCCTACCCGGTTTTAGGAGCTAAGACCAAATTTATTTTGGGTCATTTTTCTTTACAAGATTAATATTGTACTAGTATTTATAATATTGATTTTAATTAAGAGTAAGCTTTGGGTATAAATCCTTGGGAGAGATCCTACACTTGGGTCTTTGTTCATCCAAAAGGAAAGCTCAAGAACAAGAGAGAAAGGTGATCTCTCTTGTGCCCTATAAACCGAAAATCCAATGTAAGAATGGATGTTTCTTCCTTATTTTGTTTATTTGTTTGCATGCATAAGATCATTAGTTAATTTTATGACAAATTAAATTAAAACATATATGAATATGTAAGTATATAGATCTACTTTTCCTTCACTATAAGATCAAACTAATATGAGTCGGGTTGAGTTGTCGAACTCACTTTTGGGGATTTGCAATCCAAAACGGACACATTATTTTAAACAAAAGGTCAATCTGGAGATACCTAAAATAGCAAGTCTATTTAACAAATGACATGGATCAGACACGAATATTACATGAATCAAGCTGCCATAATAGAGACGAACTTCTATTACTTCACCATATATGTTTGTAACTCAGAAAGCTATCTCTTAAGAAAATAGAAGTATTTCTAAGAGATAGAGTGGGAGTAGATCGTCACAAACATGTCCTATAGTTAATGTGTTGCTTTTTGAAAGTAATGGAACTATAATCTATTGAGATAGAGTGGAAGTAAAGTACACATGTCTTATTGTTAATATGTTACTTTTCGAAAGTAATGGAATTATGACCTATTGAATGATCAATTGCCAGTATTCCCAAATCGACTTCGTTGCATAAAAGCCATAGCATTACAATCCAAAACAAAGTTTTACTCAAGAGTAGATTTACTTTAAGGCGATGGTCTCTTTAAAGTAAATAGAGCTTTAGAGTACCTAAGAGCATAGATTGACATGAAGATGTTAATCAAGATAAATCATGATTTAATCATGTTAGGAATTGCCATATTTTCATGAATGGCAAATGATATTGAAAATTCGCTTTTCTAAAATGGGAATTTAGAGAAGGATGTGTACGGAACACAAAACCTTAGATAAAGATCTAAGAATCCTAACATATTATGCAAAGCTTACTTAAGCGATCTGATAACGCCTTATTTTACGTATTTTTAACCCACATTTTATCCCTTATTTGATCGAATTAATAACTCGAGTCGGCTTTATTTACTCATTTTAGTATTAAATAGAGTATTAGTAAATTAGTTTAAAATAATGTAATTCTATTTTATTTTTGGATGTTGGTAGTGCTTTTGTCTTTTTATTTTATAGGTATAAAGTTCGAGTATGAAAAGCGATCAAGACGGATAGTAAAACAAAGACGGAAAGAAAATTAGCCAAATAAAGACTTGGGCCATCAATTATCCACCATGGGCCCGTTTTCATTTCATTTTCTTGACTTGGGCTACTTTGAATTGCAAAAGTGGGTTGCCACTTTGGAGACAAGGGGAGCTCCACATTTTTGAGTTGTTTTTGGCGGAGGAAAGGAGTAGACTAGGCCTTCATTTTTGGGGGTTGTGTGCTGGGCACGTGGAGGAGAACAAAAGGGCAGTAGGTGAGAAATAAAGGGGAGCGGTCAATTGGGATTTTCTGTTTTTCGTGGTTGGTCAGAGAAGACGAGAACAGGAGGAGTAGAGTAGTATAGTTAGGGTTTGTTCTACAATAAAATCACATAAAAATCCCATTTTTCTTCTTTGATTTTAGTTTAAATTTAGTTTATTATCTCAATTTACAATATTTGTATGAAGATCTTTCATTTCAATTCCATTTAATTATAAGTCGGTATGAATTATTTCTTCTCTTTCTCTTTTTAATTGTCATTTCTATTATTATTGTGTGTTAATTAATTTAGTCAAGTTGTAGTCTTTATTACTCTTACTATGATTAGTGTTAATTTATTCATGTTTAGTCTTCAGATTAGTAGTTAAAGTTGTCATCTTTATTGTTTTATTTTGCTTAATATTATGTTTAGTGTACTTATAAATGTGTCTTGTGTTGGATTAACTATGAGTAGTGAGTAGTATTTTCACTAGGATTCGATTTAACCCCGACATGTGTAAGTTACTTGATTAATTCCATTTTAATTAGTTGTTGGGGTGTAGTAAAGGTTGATTAGGGGACTTGATTTGTCTTATGGGCTTATTTGTGGTAAGTATTGACTCTTGACCCTTGTCCATTGGCGAGAGCCGATTAGGTTGGGAATCGGATTACCATATTTAAGTTTAATTGCCGAGCTAGGTTGAGACCGAGAGGGAGAACCAAGGGAGGGCACCCTTAATCTTGTGTTTAAAATCAACCTTCGAGAGAAGGGGAGGGATGACCCGGAAACCGACGTGGGCTTAATGACCTTAGTCAATACTAGGCTACCTTGAGAATTACATGTGTTTTCGGGTAGTTGGGTATTAAACTTGGGATACCGACTTTCGAACCCGAGAGGGGAGTTAGTTGGGATAGCTAGTGTCCTATTATGAGCCCGAGAGGGAGTTAGTAGGCGAATTAGAGGCGTTTTCCACTTTACACATCACCCCAATGACCAATTAACGGGATTATGGTAGTAAATGAACATGTCGGAGGTGAGATCGGACCCTAGGCTTTCCTTTATTGTTTAAATCACTTTTCATCACTTGTTTACTTAGTTTAGTAGTCTTAGTTAGTAATTTAGTTTAGTCATTTAGCTTATTATCAATCTTACTCATGATTCGCGTAGCTAACTTATAATCTAAGATAAAACTAATACTCAAACTTGATCTCCTTGTGGTTCGACCTCGACTACCCTACTACATTAGTTGAGTTATTTGTTTGATTTGGGGAGTGCGACAAACCCGTTATCACGATCCTAGAATGGTCTTAAGCAAGCATCAAAGGATTGTAATAGTCATACTTTTCGTTCATGTGATAATTAAGAATGATTTCATTCACATTGTTGAAGAATCATTTTTATACATGAAGTTAACTGGGAGCAAGAATTATTTTTCCATATCTTATATGCTGATAACATTCTCTCCTTTGTGAAAAAGTGATTGGGAGACTAGGAAAGGGTGCAATGTATTCTAGATTTCCGAATCTATGTGTTAAATTTGAGATAATATTGGCATAGGGTCGAGAGCCTTATGATGATAAGATTTTTCATATCTGTTTACCATCAACAAGGTTGAGTAGGTTATTCATATTGATGGAAGTAGAATAACTATGATAGAGTCATAGTCATTCACTAAACCTAAATAAGTTATTGATCACATGAAATGAATTTCTAATGTTTCTGCCATTAGAACGATCATGTATGCCATTATATGCACATGCCGTGATGAATCATATGCTTGGAGCATAATAAGTCAATAATAAGTTAATTCGAATGATGGTCTTTTGAAAGCCTTAAAGAACATCCTTTAGATTCTTGAGGAGAATTGAGGATTCGTTCTTATGTTTGGATGACATACTAAGTTGTGTGTTGAAGGGATACACAAACTTTAGCTTCCAAACCTATAAGAATTTATCGAAATTCTAGGCTCATTTTATTGACTTAAGAGTAAGAGACTAGATAAATGTTTTAGTTTCAACCATTGCAAGTTCTACAAACAGAATCTAAGTACATTGTGATAAGATGGTCAACGTAGGTAATGAGAGTAAATCCCTCTACCAAAGACTTTATCACAAGTTATATGATAATAGTGGGAGCATCTTCCAAGTACAAGAGCCTAAGTCTAGTAAGAAGACTAGACATATACTTAGATAAATTCATGTTATTAGAAATAACATTGAATAGAAGGAAATATCAATTAATAAAGTTGGAATGTATGGATACATGGTATATCCATTTACAAAGCTTTTATTGCAATTCAATTAGTGTAAAATTTACACTATAGATTATGAGATATGAAGTAGTAATAAGGTATTGACTATTCGTATATGATAATCGCATTTATCGTTTGAGTTTCTTTAAACTCATCCATTACTTTGTTATATTCAAATGGGTTGTTGAGATAATATTGAACCCCGTTGAAGTTAACTGGATTGACCTAGTATGCGCCCATGGTTACTTAAAGGAGGTGACGTCACGTAGTGACTAGAGTGTGATGCGATTGATGGCAAGTTCAAGTGCCATAGGGTCATATGGGATGACTAGTCGATCACATAGACAAACTGTATGAGACACTCTGTCGGGTAATGACCGCTTATAGAATTCTGGAAATTCATAAAGCCTGGTCGTGGCTAGAGCTACTATAGTATTCTTATGAGTCGATTCTTTTGACTAGAGACTATTCACCCAAGTTGGCACAAGTTTCTGGTTGGCTTTTATTTATAATCTACGACTGTTGTAACTGATGTTAAATGAGTATATTTTGGGTCATGATGAACTGTGGCTAAACGAAGGAAATAGTGCGATAGGAATTGTCCACCCTCTTGTCAGGGTTGCTTAAAATCTTAGGGCCACTCGAGGAGTAGTGAACTGAAAATGTGTGGCCACGCTCAGAAGGTATCTACGGTAGATAATTCCGGTCACACAGATACTCTCCAGATTGAGGAAACCACTCAAGATATGATCAAATGCAAGTAAGACCTGCACGACACCTTACATTGAGTGGGAGATTGTAATAGGACAAGAGAATTGGTGATGCACACTTGTCTCGGACAGGTGGGAGATTGTTGGAGTATGTGTCCTCAACAATAGTGCGATGATTTAAATATCATTTGTAAATCTCAAATAAGAATATGTAAGGGATGATTCATTTATATAGTCAACTGATCAACATTAACCGGTAACGATTGGCTTGCTAGAGTTTGACGTTACTGTCGTAGGATGGTGGTGGTCAGTTGATCCCTTAAGGTCACACCTATAAGATGATGCTCTAATCAGTAAAGTTAATTAGTTGTATATCGATACAAGTTAATTAATTCCTTAAATAAGAAAAATTTATATTTATGAGAGGAAATATGTATCTTATTGTAATTCGATTAAATAGATTTAATTTAGTGAATTAATATATTAATTTACTAAATTATGTTGAGGTTTTATAAATAATTCGAGGTAGAGGTAATTAGTTATTTACATTTACAAGAGGTTGTAAATTTAACTAACTAGCTATTATGGGACCCATTATATGTCGATATAATGGTAAAATATTACTCAATAAGTGGAGTGAATATATGTTTATTAATTTGTTACATAATTATTGTATGATCAAATTAATATTTAATTATGTAAGATAATTAAACATAAGACTTATAAGCATTTGTGGGACAAATATTATAAGACAAAAATTGACCCATATATACTCAAGTGTACCGTCCAAAATGGTAGCATGTTTGAGTTTTTGGTTTTGTCATTTTGTTGATGGAAAGATGCTCCAACATCTTATGACACACTTTATTCTAGCTAGCCTATTACCTACACTAAAGCATATGCATGTGATATATTTGGAGAAGACCAAAATGCTATATAATAGAACATTTGGATGGTACATAGAGAATGCATGAGAACAATTTGTTCTTCTCATTTTTTCCTCCACCATCTCTCAATATAATACAGATGCAAAAATCCCTCTCTCATACTCATTTCTCTTTCTATAAAACTTGAGAAGTTTTGATCTAAATTATTCAAAAATACTACTAATATTATTAATGTAATATATGAGTATTAGTAGTCATTTTTAAGGTAGACTACTAAATAAATATCTAGCAAACATTATTTAGTGGTGATAAGGGCTAATCTTGGGTTTATCTCTTGAGGAGGGTTTCTACATTTGAGATGAAGGTTGGAGGATCTTCCATTGACATTTAAGCTCAAGAACAAGTGAAAGTAGGAGACCTTACTTGTGCCCATTTCGAACCATTTAACAATGTAAGGAACATTGTTTTCATATTTTATCTCTTATTTAGTTATGCATGCACTAGATCCTTAGAAAACATATTAATATGTTAATTAGCTCACCATTAGAGATGTCTAATAATAGGTATATGAACCTAACATATATGAGGTGAAAAATGAAAATTTTAGTTAGTAATCCCGTTGACATAGTGTTATGAGCAATTGTAGTGCGAATTAACATGATTCTTGATCAGATAAATTTAGAAGGGGACTGTGTGAGTTTAATTGTTTACATATGTGATCTGTACCTTATGTTCTAATGTTTCTTATGTGTATGTGTCCATATTTAGGATGAGTCTACCACGAATCCAACGTCCGGAAGTGTTAAGGATGCACCCTAATACAGATTTCGATACTCATGTCCGACAGTTACATGAGTTTATGGAGATATATGGAAAGAGGAGAGATAGTAGATATTGTAGTGATAGCCTTCTGAGAGCACATACTTTGATTAGTACTCTTCCTGAAAAAGGGAAGTTGGGGAAACTAAGAAGGTGTATATGAAGGAGTATGCTAGGCATGCTTGATGTGTGCACGTTTATCCGGAATATGAGGGAGGTAGTAAGTACCCGGTGGAAATGACATTTGAGGATGTGGTGAGGAAGTTGTGAGATATTTATTACAGTGGGAAGAAAAGAAGTACTGGGAGGAAGATGGAGCAAGGCCGGTATAGTCATACCAATGGCGAGGACGAGATTGAAGAGTTATCATCCGAAGATTTTAGCAGAGATCTCGAGATAATAGAGATTAAGGATGACATTGAGATGAGTTCAGGAGAGAGTGACGGTGAGCCTGAGGTGATTGGACCGAGAGCACAGGACGATGATATTAATGATGAGGTGATTGTAGTAAAGGAGAGATATGTGCCTGGACCTAGGAAGTATGGTTGGTTCCGTTTCGAGAAGAGGGTCACTAGAGTAGTCTAAAGTTGAGGCTGTAGAGGATGACCGTAGCTATATATTTGTTAGTCTTGTTTACTTCATTTTATTTTTGTCAGACTTTATCTTATGATATAATAAATAGAGGGCACACTACAACAAATTGTCACTTGCGCCACGAATTATGCCACGAGAATTTATAAATCGTGGCTAAATTCTGCTTAGCCGCCGGAAAAACTTATTCATTATTTTTAAAAAAAATTCATGCCACGGGATAACTTTTCCCGTGGCAAAAAATCACTTGCGCCACGAATTAAACTACACCCGTGGCAAATAATCATTTTAGCCACGAGCTATGTCATACCTATGGCGAAATTTTATTTAGCCACAAAATTTTCCGTGGCAAATATTTTTTTAGCCACGAACTAACAGACACACGTGGCGAGTATCTTTTGAGACTTAAATTAAGATATTTTCATGTTAAGACAAATCGAAAAATTGCTAGCTTAAAAAAAATACAAAATCTAAATGAAATGTAATCAAATATAAATAATATGAAAATACACTTAAATATAAAATTTTGGAAACACTTTGATTAATTTAATTTAATTTTTAATTGTTTTATTTACTTTAATAATAAATTTTAAGATTTTATAAACTTATATGTAAGCAAACAAAAATTTTATCGTTTAATTTTTTATTATTATTTTACAAATCACAATTATGTTTTGTAGGTTTTTCAAAACATTGATAATTTAAGAAATTTGTTTTAATATTTACTTTTGTTTATTAAAGTCGTGAATTTCTTTTACTTTTTTAATTAAAACTGTATAATCTTGAATAACAATCTTAAATGATCGTATCATATTTAAAGACATAGCATATCAAATTAAATAAATAAATTATTTACCATCCATCTTAGAGAAATCTAAAATTAATATATAGTCAAACCGTTCCATTCAAAATTAGATTTAAAACTTTATTTGTAAGATATTTATAGAAAAAATTAAATTTGATATAAAATTGAACTTGTTGAGAAAAAAAATTTGGGAAATTTTTTTTAGGAGTGAAAAAGAAACAACAATTAGATTACAAAATTGATTAAATAATATAAGTGCGATAGGAAATGAAAGGAAAAAAATGATCTCCCATAAATCAATTAAGAAAAAAACATATTGGAAAAATTATCAATATAAAAATTTAATATGGAGAATTTTTTTCATTGAAAATTAGCGCATCATATAGAAAATATAGAAATTATAATAATTTAAAGTCACATGTACAAATAATGTGAAAATTTTGGGAAAGAAGCGATAAATCTTAACAAAGAGAAATCAGTTTAAGAAAATAAGCGATTATGTTGTATCACAGTCTTTTTCGTGTTTTTTGGGTGAAAAGTGACTATCTTTTGGTTAATAGTGACCAATTTGGGGGGGGGGGGGGGGGGGGGGGGGGAAGACCATTAGTTATAAAAAGTGGTCGTTATTTTACCATAAAAATGATCACATTTTTTATGTCGCAGATACCACGGTCGTATTATAGAATTCGCATAGAAAAATATACTAAAAAATTAGTACAAGAGAAATGAAAATAAGAATGTCGATAAACTAAAAAAAAATAAAAAAATGTTAGGAAAACAAGATTAAGGTTACTTTTTAGAGAAAATTGTTTTGCTAACTTGAGCAAAAAAATGACGTCAAAATCATTAGTTGGGAAGTTAACATCGAAAATTTGACTGTTTTGGCCAAAATAATGTTTTCCCGCAAAATTTTTTAAATCATGTAACATTTTTGTAATTAAATAGTAGTAAAGGTAAAATTTGAAAGAAAAAAATAACCTTAAAGGATTCAAAGTGCCAATTATATCAACAAAGTTAACTTTTAAATTCGCTAGCATATCAAACGAACTCTACAGTTAAGCGTGCTCAGGTGAGAGTAGTGTTAGGATGGGTGACCTCCTACAAAGCCTCCCCAATGCGCATGGATGCATGCCTGGTAAAACCAAATAACGTTCAAATAAAGCGAGTTAACTAGCGAAACAAATTCCTAGGTTGTCACGGTTCCATATATGATAAAATGTCCATTGTGCAAAAAAAAATTATTTTACGTTTTGTTTATTTAATTTTCATGTATATTGTTTGCACGGGAATGATTTTTTCTCCACGGGGAATTATTTTGGCCACGAGGGAATTCGTGGCCAAAAATTCAATAATAACGACGGTCTAGTTTTTCTCGTGGCTATCTCTTTGCCACGGCCACTTGCGTCACGAAAGGTATTCTCGTGGAAAAATGATATAGCCACAGAAATTTAGCACTTGCGCCATGAATTTAGTCGTGGCCCAAGTGCTCATTTGTTGTAGTGGCAATGGTACTATTTGTCATGTTTTATTTGTTTGCGGTAAATGTTGAACTCGGATAAGCGGTTGTCTTAATAAAGTTTGGACATTTGAGGTAATTCTACTTTTGTTACCATCATTGTCTCTTCTGCAGAATTAAAGTATGTTATACATGTTGACAAGGAAGTTGGGGTCTAAACCTTGACATTTGAATGTTATATTTTATATGCTGTCTCTACAAGAACCGATAATGAGTATATTTAGTTGGATAGTGTGATATATTAGTATGCGACCATGCTAATTGGATAATATATGTTTTAAAGAGTTAATTAATCTAGCCGCAGATAACTTGTTGTTGTCTAATATGAGTTCCAAGAGAATAGTAAAATATTAAACTAGTTGATTTTGTGTTGGTTGTACAGTTGGAGTAATACCCTTAATATATGGTAATATGAATTTAATTATTGGCCTATAGGAATTTATGATTAGAATGTTGGAGTAACATGTGTTATAAAACAAGTGACAAGATTGTTAATAAGTAGGATATAAAACTAGAATTGTTATAAACTTTAATCATGTAGTAGGGTATGAAATTAATACTATCGTTATTATTTGTCGTGATGTGTATCTATATCAAAGTAATTAGAAGCTGAATTATGAGTGGTGGTTATGGATGTATGTAGCTATAATAATAAGTTTAGTATACCAATTGCAGAAGTCTAGTTTTGCGTGTATAACTGGAAATTTTGGTACACGTGGGATTATAAAGTGTGTTGTGATTTATATTGATACGAGTAATTTGTTTTACCAATGGTGTAAATAAACGTTGGTGATAAGTTTTATCATAGGCTTTGAACTTGGATATCTTTATTTGGTTAGTATTTATACGGTGTAGTGTTTTCACTTATGACTAGGCTTACGAGGACGTAATCTTAAATTCTAACAAGGGTAGGATTGTAAAATCTTGATAGCTGTGACATTTTGATAACATTCTAGTAGAGAGGTCTTGTTGAGTTATATTGTTGTGTTGATGATCTTAGTCTTATATACTTATGTTTGAGTTTATCTGTCTTAGTTGAAGTAATTCCTTTAAAGAGGATGGACTATAGTACTACCTTTTAGTTGTTGTCTTTGGTTGTGCAACGTGTGTTATGTTGAGCGGAGCACCTTTAATTGTGTTGTTAAACTTCGGGACGAAGTTTGTTTTAAGCGAGGTAAAATGTAATATCGGTTTTTTGTTGTTGCACTTTGTGAGTTTTACTGTGGCATTTGTTTTGGGTAGTGTGGTGAACTTCGGGGACAAAGTTCTTTTAAGGGAGAAAGACTATAATACCCTGTATTTTAAGACTTGGTCAAAGGTTAGTCAACGATAAAGTATGAAAATGTGTTTTATAAATTATAGTTATTAAATTGTAGTTTTTGAGATTATGTTGTGAGACGGAAATAAATAATAAAATAATATAAGGCGGGTGTGTTGGGCATGTATCACGTGTGCCCTTAGTTAGTACGCGGGGAAGGTGTTTTAGTGACAGTGTTATGTAGTAGAAAAAATAATAATAATAATAATAATAATAATAATAATAATAATAATAATAATAATAATAATAATAATAATAATTATTATTATTATTATTATTATTTTTATTATTATTATTTTTATTATTATTATTATTATTATTATTATTATTATTATTATTATTATTATTATTATTATTATTATTATTATTATTATTATTATTATTATTATTATTATTATTATTATTATTATTATTATTATTATTATTATTATTATTATTATTATTATTATTATTATTATTATTATTATTATTATTATTATTATTATTTTTACCTTGTTTAAAAAAAAAAACTCAAGAGGCTACCGGGTTTCCTGAGGGGGCTTTACTCTTCTGATTTCACCAATCTGTCTCTTAGGGTTTCTGAGACTCAGAAAGATCTCTTGTCCTGTCAACAGAAACTCCAGGCTAATCCTACAGACTGCTCTTTACTTACTGAGGAGAAAGTGTTACTAAACAAGTACTTGTTGGTCAAAAGGGCTGAACTGCAAGCCCTTTATCAAAGGGCAAAGGTTCAAGATCTCAAGGCTAATGATACTTGCACTAGCTACTTTTACTCTCATCTTGCTGCTAGGAAGGCTACTAATAGCATTGGTAGAATTTTGGACAGTAATGGTCAACTCTGCTCTGAGTTCAAGGAGGTGGCGCAGGGTTTTATCTCTTATTATAAGATGTTGATGGGGTCTACTAGTACTGTCTTGCCTATCCCTGAGGATCTGTTCTCCCAGGATATTGTTTCTTCTGATTGCCATGATGCCCTTCTCCAGCCTGTGATGACTAAGGAAATCATGGATGCTCTTAAATCCATTGATAGAAATAAGAGTCCTGGTATGGATGGGTACTCTTCTGGTTTCTTTTTGGATACCTGGACTGAGGTCGGCCATGACTTCAAGGTAGCTAATAGGGATTTCTTTGATAAGGGTGTGATGCCAACGGCTGCTAATGCAACCCTCCTGGTGTTGGTGCCTAAAAACGAAACTCCCTCATCTGTCACTAATTTTAGGCCTATTGCCTGTTGTACCACTTTTTACAAAGTGGTAAGTAAAATTCTAGCTAATCGTTTAAAGAAGACTTTGGATGCTGTCATTGGGCCTGAGCAAGTTGCTTTTGTTGCTGACAGGGACATTTTTGATTGATGGGGCACATTCTGCACCCGCTGACCGAGTCAACATATTGAGCAAGGTCAAAGATCAAGAGACAGCAAGTCAACATGTTAGACCGCCTAACCGACGCAGCCTGTCGGCCGATCACTTGGATCTCGGCTAGGCAACTAGCCAGCCGGGAGACATATCCGCGTACTCATATCCAAGACCCCTCGGCATGGAGTCAACAGGGCCCGCCGGCCTGCCATGGGTCCCTCTGCCAAGGGTAGAACAGACTTTCCCTATGCTACGCCACTTGGCCCACTTGGCCACTACGTGACAAAAGGTGAAAGTCTATAAATACTCCTCAACCCTCATTGAGGAAAGGATCCAGAATCGAACCTAAAACTCACTATTCATCTGGTATAAAACTCCCTAATCTCTCTACAAGATACTTTGTCAAGTAACATATAACTTAATCCCTTTAAGTTCACTGACTTGAGCGTCAGAGTGAGTACGCTCGGTGCAAAGCCGAGCCCTCAGTTTGTTCATCGTTTCCGGAGAGACCGAGAGGAAGAGTCAAGGCAAGGAAGGACATCCATTCACCAAGCTTGCATGGTAAACAACACTGCTCTGGAATTACACCCGGAACAATTGGCGCCGTCTGTGGGGAAACAGATACTAGAAGCTAGTCAAATCCCTTACAAAAAAAAAAAACACAAAACAAAACCCACCCAACAAGCTAAGAAGATGTCGAAACAACCAGAGAGGGTGCTTGTGGAAACTGAATTCTACCAAGATGACACATTCCACAACTCCGAAATCGGGCAGTCCCCCACCGGCCGTATCACTGATACGACGAACGGGATGCCAAAGGAACAAGATACACCGCTGCCCGCCGACCAAGTCACTATCATGGGACATGTGGTTGATGCAAATAAACCGAAGCTACTCCTGAACTAATGGGTAGCACGCCGACTCACACCGTCACAACGACAAGAGCGGCGGCACCCCCACAGAGATCGGGGTCCAAAAATGACTCCGAGAAACTTGAACGAAGCATTGGAGGAAGCCGACCATGTCAAGACGCCGGGGAGCCCAGTGAGTGCAAGTGGTAGACTGAGTCCTTCCCGCACTCGCGGGAGGACAAAGATGTCGCCGCAAAGACCGACGAGGCCTGCCCCAGAGAAGTGAAAGAAGTCCGACTCACCAGAGTCGGAGAAGAAGTCCGACTCACCAGAGTCGGAGAAGAAGCCCGACTCACCAGAGTCGTAGAAGAAGCCCTTCCCACCACGGGGAGAGGAGCCGGACTAAGGATGCGAGGAGCCGATCGCCGCGTGTCATTCGACACGTGGTCAGACAACCCCTCAACCCCTATGTCCTAGAGGTCCCGGTGCCGACTAAGCTAAAGTTGCCGCCCATATCATACAAAGGAGAAAGCGACCCAACCGACCATGCCGAGGCTTTCGAGTCTTACATGTCGGTATGGGAGCAACCTGATGAGGTTTGGTGCCGAGTCTTCCCAACGACTCTGCATGGGATGGCACAAAGTTGGTACAAGGGGCTACCCAATGGGTCGATATACGGTTATGGCGACCTAAGGGACATATTTTTGGCCCAGTATTCTTGCAATAAGAGAAGGGCCGTCGAGACATCGGATCTCCTGACTATCAAATAGGAGGGAGGCGAGTCCCTCCGAAGTTATGTGAAGAGGTTCGACGCCAAGGTTCAGCAGATTCGTGAGCTGAACAGCGAACTGGCGGCCTTCGCACTGATGAAAGGCCTCCCAAGAGGGGACTTAAAAAACGAGCTCATCAAGTGCGGAGGCCTGAACCTAGACTCCACCAGGAAGATGGCCGACCAAGCCATAAAGGTGGAGGACTATCACAAAACCTGGGTAGGCCCCAGCGAGGCCGGGCACTCAAAGAGTAAGAGCCGCCGGGAGGACAACCCGGATGAAGGACGCCGTGACAATAATAGGTCACGGTCTGACAAGTCCGCCAGGAAACAGAACTCGGCGGGCGCCGGGGGAGTTCGGGACCGTACTATCAAAAGCGGTACAATGGTCACACCCCCCTGGTCGTATCTGCTGCCGAGGTCTTCTCCCTGAGCAAGAGCGAGGGTCAGAAGTGGGAAAGGCCTCCCAAGGCGAGGGGGGACGGTGACACGAGCCAGTACTGTGAGTACCACGGCCACACCGGTCACTTAATCGACAAATCGCCGGCATCTGAAGAATGCCATTGAAGAGCTGATCCGGAAGGGGAGCCTCAGCAAATATGTTGCCGGAGGCCAAAAGACTAATACCGGCGGCTCAAATAAAAAATCCGTCTTTGAATGGATAAGAGTAATCCATGTTGTCATCGGGGGCAACGAGAACGGTGGGTCCGCTCATGGGCACAAACGGCACCTGAACGAGCTATATCAGGCCATCAACTTTGTGTCCAAAACAGCGATCCCCGCTTCTAACATCCCCGATATGACTATTGGGAAGAAGGACTACGAGGGAGTCATCGCCCCGCACAGCGACCCACTTGTAGTCCACTTGGACATAGCCAACCGCCTGGTCAAGAGGTGCCTGATTGACACAGGCGCCTACACGAACATTATGTTCAGGGAGTGCTTTCTCAATCTCGGTCTGAAGATTGAGGACTTGAGCCCCGCACCAATCCATTGTACAGCTTTTTCCGGGGCCGCCTGGTACCCCTGGGGTCAATCGATCGCGGTGATGTTCGGCGAGGGGAATGCGGCTAAGAATGTCCTATCTGAGTTCGTGGTCATTGACGGCTCGTCCGCCTACAAGGTCCTTATAGGCCGAGTCACTCGAGCGAGGCCGATGCAAGAATGTCCATCCGGCCCCGACACCGATGTATGTCTCGACCGGGGAAGCGCATAAGCTCGTCTCAAAGGACGAAAAAGACGAAGTAGTCAACGTCCGTATATCTCCGAGGGTGCAACATGCAATCCCACAAAGTGGCGAAGAAGTCAGAGAAGGGGAAAAGCCCATCCTTACAACAGGAGGGCGACCTCATGGATGCCACTGTCGGCATGGTCGAAGGAGCGGAGACCGAAGAAGTGGAAATTGACCCAGGGCGCACCGTAACTGTTAGTGTCAACCTGGAGCCAAAATTCAGGGCCGCTATCCTAGACCTGCTGAGGAAGAACAAAGACGTCTTCGCTTACTCGGCCAGCTCGAGATGCCAAGGCGTGAGCCGGAGGTAATTGTTCACAAGCCGAACGTACTCTCCACCGCCGCCCGTCAAGCGAAGATGAGGAACTCCTCGGCCGAGAAGGATGAGGCCATCAAAGCCGAGGTAGATAAATTACTAGCGGCGGGCTTTATCATGCCTTGTACTTATCCCGAGTGGTTAGCTAATGTTGTAATGGTGAAGAAATCATCGGGGCGTGGAGGATGTGTGTAGATTTTACCAATCTTAATAAAGCGTGCCCCAAAGATTGCTATCCCTTGCCTCGAATAGATAGTTTAATCGACGCCACGGCAGTTACACACTATCTTGAGCCTGCTGGACGCCTTCTCGTGGTATCATCGGTATTCATGGCCAAAGAAGACATGCCTAAATGCGCATTCATCACCGGTAACGGCACATACATGTATAAAATGATGCTTTTCGGTTTGAAGAACGCCGGCGCAACTTACACAAGACTGGTGGACAAAGTGTTCCAAAATAAAAAAGGGCGAAACATTGAGGCTTACGTCGACGATGCTATTGTAAAAAGCAAGTCCGACAAATGAGCACTTAGCGGATTTACACGAGACATTTTGTTCACTAAGGAAATACAAGATGAAACTTAACCCAATGAAATGCAACTTCGGTGTCCGGTCAGGTAAGTTCCTCGGCGTGCTTGTCAGCGCCAGGGGAATTGATGCCAATCCAGAGAAAGTCCTAGCAATCCTGGAGCTGCCGGAGCCGAGGAATCGAAAAGAGGTTATGATGTTGACCGGGAGGATGGCGGCTCTAGCCCGTTTTATCTCCCGGTCAGCCGAAAAGAGCACCCCATTCTTCAAAGTGTTGAAGGGAAATAAGGACTTCAGCTGGGGGGAGGAACAGAGCACAGATTTCAGGCAACTCAAAGCTCATCTTCAAACTCTCCCAACCCCGTCCAGTGCCGATCTTTGGGGAGACGCTATATCTATACATAGCGATTACCTCGGCCACGGTCGCGTCGTGATCATCGAGAAGAAGACAAACAAAGAACACCCAATCTACTTTGTTAGCCATACATTGTTGACCGCCGAAAGAAATTACCCACTGATTGAAAAAGCAGTCTTTGCTGTCGTCGTTGCCGCAAGGAAACTGAAGCCTTACTTCGACGCACATCCCATGACGGTCTTAACTGACCAACCATTGGAGAAAGCATTGGAAAAATTTGAACAATCCGGCAGCTCATCAAATGGGCAAGAGCTATCCGGCCGGCATTCAATACAAGCCGAGGCCCTCGATAAAGGGACAGCACTTGCAGATTTCCCCCCGAGTGCACATATCAAGAAGAGCAAAACCCCGGAGTATGGGAAGTATACACCGACGGGTCCTCCACGGCGAATGCCAGAGCCGGATACTTATCATCAGCCCAAACGGGGACGAGTTTGAGTACGCCTTGAAATTTACCTTCTCGGCCTCAAACAACGAATCCGAATACGAGGCGGTGATAACCGGAGTCGAGCTAGCTAGAGTAGAGTCGCCGGGCGGAACACATCATTTTGAAAACAGATTCACTTTTAGTGGCTAATCAAATCGAGGAGAGTACCAGGACTCGAGACGACGGGATGGTAAGATACCCGGAAAGGGTAAAAGCGACACTTCAAAATTGAAATCTTTCCGTATACAATGCATTCCCAGGTCCGAGAACAACCGAGCCGACGCTCTCTCAAAGCTTGCCGCTTCAACCATCAAGAATGTCGGTCGAACCGTGCTTTGGTGAACATCGGAATGCCAAAAGCATTACCGAGACCGTCGGCATGGTGGGCGACATAGAGGCCGAGACAACGTGGATGACTCCGATAATGAAGTACAAACTGATGAATGAATTACCGGAGGACCGCAGTCTCTCACAGAAGATAAAGAGGATCGCAGCAAGGTACTTGGTGTTTGAAGGAGAATTATACAGGAGGTCCATAATAAGACCACTTTTAAAATGTGTCGGCCCGGTACGCGAGCTAATACTTGTGAAATTCACGAAGGCATCTGTGGTCATCACATGGGGGCAAGAACACTAGCCCACAAAGCTCTCCGAGCCGGCTACTTCTGGCCCACCATGCTTGAGGATTCTAGAGCCAAAACCAAAAAGTGCAACAACTGTCAAATGCATGATCCGGTGATACATGCACCTTCCCGAGACCTGCAGCCGGTACTTAGTCCCCTTCCTTTTGCACAGTGGGGGATGGATCTACTAGGGCCATTTTCAACGGCATCCGGAGGAAAAAAGTACTTGATTGTCGCCGTTGACTACTTCACCAAATGGGTTGAAGCTGTAGCGGTACCTGCCAAGACCACGGCGGCCGTAAGAAAGGTAATCTGGGAAAATGTCATAACTCATTTTGGGTTACCCCAAGTCATGGTATTTGACCACGGCCGAGAGTTTTGGAGTGACACAATAATGAACTGGTTGGAGGAACTTGGTATCAAATTTGCATACTCCTCCGTCTGCCACCCACAGAGCAACGGACAGGCGGAGGCAGCCAATAAAACAATCCTCAACGGTTTGAAGAAGAAATTTGAAGACCTAAAGGGAAGATGGGCCGATGAACTACCCGGCGTCCTGTGGTCCCTCCGGACCACGGAGAAAGAAGCAACGGGGTACAGTCCATTCCATTTAGTCTACGGTCCGGCGTCCCCGCCAATTGAAGCAGCGGTGCCGACATTCAGAACGGCCACCTTTAACCCGGTTGAAAATGAGGAAGGTCTGACAACCTCCCTAGACCTGGTCGAAGAAAGCCGAGATACAGCACGCCTCAACTTGGCAGTATACCAAAACCGAATGAGAAGAGCCTACAACCGAAGGGTACACAAAAGGGACTTAAAAGTAGGGGATCTAGTCCTAAGAAAGTCGGCCGCCACCAACAAAGGGAACATTCATGGTAAATTGACGGCCAACTGGGAGGGTCCTTACAAAGTGGTTGAAGAAATGAGGCCGGGTACATACCGGCTGACAGATATGGAGGGCGTGCCTTTGATGAGCCATTGGAACACTGACAACCTCAGGAAATACTTTGTATAGCGGCGGAGGTGTCCAAAAACTGTTGTTGGCACCCCAACGCGTGTTTATATCTATTGAAAAATCATCCAAGTTTTCCATCAAAGTGTTTATCCCCTCCGTAGTCATATCGAGGTAGACGCCACGGCCCAAGCCGGGCAGTCACCCCAAGAAGTAGACGCCACGACAGTCACTACCAGCGCAGTTGATACTCGCGAAAGCGACCAACATGCCTTAGGAACGTATAAGTACAGTTGAGACGCAATTCTAGCCGCCTCGGCCAACCGAAGGCCTGGCAGAGGAAGCGATCAATATGTCTACAGATACGAACGCTGTCGAGCCGTAACCTCTAGCCGCCTCGGCCAACCAAAGGCTTGGCAGGGGACACAATGGTCGATACGCTAACATGTTAACAGCGGCGGTTGGAAAACGCAAATCGGACGCCTCGGCCAGACCGAGAGTGAAAGAGGAAGCGACCAACATGCCAACATGTTTAAAAAACGTTAAACACAGTTGAGATACGCATTCTAACTGCCTCGGCCAGGCCGAAGGTAAAAACGAAAAAGCGCTCAATTAATAACGAAAGAAGACAAGTGAAGGATTGTGATCAAAGCCCCGGCCAAGCGGAGGGCCAATAAACAAACTTTACTGAAAATGATTACAAGGAGAATACAAACGACGGCCGTCCCCATAGGGATAAGCCAAAACACAACCTACCAAAGTTTTACAAAAAACAAGGAAAAGAAGAACAAAAGGTTACAGACATATCATTTGAAGCGCCAAAAGATGGCAGGGAGGAAAGGCTTAATAATTGGCCCCCGAATAGCTGAAGCTATCCGAGATGCCGGGTGAACCTGGTGACGACCGCCCGTCTCCCTATGCTCAAGTTCTGCCCGCCATCGGCGACGTTAGCGATATCATCTTTGGTAGGCGACCCGAGAGGCGTCTTGGCGCCTCGGTGCCCTCATTCTCTCAGCTTCCTCCTTGGCCGCCTTAGCCTTCTCAGCAAGGGCCGCCTTCTCTGCGGCCTCTTCTTCCTCCTTCTTCACCCTTGCCTCCTCAGCGGCCTTCGCCTCCGCGGCCTTCTCCTTAGCTTCAAGCTTGTCATCAAGCAGCTCGTCAAATTTTTGCCACGGAAAGGAGCCATCCAGAAAGAGCTCCCCTATCACTTCCCTGGCGGCTTCTTCGGCCAGGTCCCGGTATTGGGCGCACATGTTAGGGAGAATCTTGCTTTGGAGCGTCTCAATGTCCAACTCCCTCTGGGCGATGATAGCCTGCTTATTCTGAAGCGCCTTCCCCTGGGCCTTAAACATGTTCCTCCATTCCTCCCTCTTCTTAGCATTGAAGTCGGCGACGGCCTGAAGCTTGTCACGCTCCTCCCGCAGCTTAGCGGCTTCAGCCCCTGCAGCCTCAGCCTTGGCTCTCTCAGCAAGGACTGCCTTTTCAGCGTCCTCCCTAAGTTTTCTCTCAGCATGGACAGCCTTCTCAGCCTCAGCCTTGGCCCTCTCAGCTTCCTTCTTCGCAGCAGCGACCTCAAGCCTGAGCCGCTCAAGCTGTGGGGCAGCTTCAGCCATGGCCTTTTCTGGCTCCACAATAAGAGCACCGGCCACCTCAGCCCACTTCGACAGCATCCTGGACAAACTTAGGCCCTCCGACCTAATCTGGACGGGGGTAGGCTTCGGGAAGGAGGAGACGACGGTGGCACTTGACCACCTGCTTGCGCAGGTCGCTTCTCAGGACGCCGTTCAAAATTGTGTCCGGTAGACGGCGGCGGCTGATCTACAAAAAATTCAATCAAAGCATCCATGTCAACATTCATGGACATACCAGAGAGCCTATCATCAGGAACGCCTAATGAACCGGCTAAGTCTGAGCCACAGGATAGATCTGTACCAGGCTTGGCCTTCTTGGCCGGAGGACCCATTTCTTTGCCGGCCTTGCTAGCAGTAGTAGCAGCGACAGAAGCGGCAGGAGTAGTCTCTTTCCTCTTGCGGAAGAGAAGAGATTCCACTGCCAAGGTGACCTCCTCCTCGGTAATATCAACGATCTCCACCGTCTCCTTTTGGACTGAAGGGAGTGGAGGTGGAACTGATGTCGACGCCGTCGCCGCCGAAGACTTTGTTTTCCGCGTTCGGCGCGGTATATTACCAGCAACCTTCGCCTGGGCCGCCGTCGTATCTAGGCCCTTCAACTGCTGGTCCATAAGGTCGTTAGGCGCCGGTCTGCGATCACGCGTATCGGCCTTCGGATGCCTCTCAACAACGTTCTTGTCTTTGTCAAGTCCCATCTTCAAGAGGATTTCCTCAGACAGATCCGAGCCAAAACGGTCTGTAAAAGAAACGAAGCAGGGTTAAACAAAAGAAATAAATCAAAGTTCAATAAACAGAAACATTAAAAGCAGAGATGGGCCTCACACCGACCCCACTCACCCTGTTGATCGAGGCCATTTCGTGTTCACAATTAAGTATATGTGGTCGTTGGTCAATGGTCGATACAAAACACAATTTATACTTCACAAACAACTCTACAATTAGTAAAGAGGCAAGTAAAGGTCGGATCCCAAGGGACGGGTATTGAAATGAGAATTCTATTGTAACTAGTAGTGTCTAGGGGGTGTCACAAATTGGGTTGATGTAGAAGGTCACTAAGCTAAAATAGCAATGAAAATAAACTAGCAAGATAAAATAAGGGGTGTAAACAATTGATTAAAAGCACTAGGGTGTCATGGGTTCATAGGGAAATCATGGGATATGATCATACAAACATGTTCTCAAATTATAAGCAAGCAATTATTGTTGTGATGGATTGAGTTGGGTTATATCTTACAATCCTAGGAAAGTTTGGGTCCCGGAGCCGAATCGATTAGATTGTACACCACCTACAAGTCGACTTAATCTTTCCTACTCAACACATGCATGGTCTAACAAGACTCGAGTTGGGTTATGTTTTACAAGTCTCATTGAAAAGATAGAAGATGATAGTAAATGCAAGGATTCATAGGCTTAGCATTTCATCAAATATAACATGTGCATGTATTAAGATCAAAACAAGCAAACAAATAAGATATGAAAGCATATTGATTTAAGCATGAATCATTCCCCATGTTGGTTTCCCCTAATCACCCAGTAAACCCTAGCTAAGAGACTACTCACTCATTATCATGTTGATCATGCTAGCAAGGTTGTCAATCATACCAACAATATGAAACATGATGAATAAATGAAAGTAATTAACAATAATTAAAAAGGGATTAAGAGATTATACCTACTAATGATTCCAATAATAAAGCAAGAATAATAGAAGTACTTGAATCCTAGATTGAGAGGTTGTCAATCTCCCAATAATAACCCAAATAATCTTCAATTACCCAAAATAAAGGAAGAACAAGAGAGAGATTAAAGAACTAAAACTTGGATTAAAAATTGATTAATACTTGATTACAATATTGAAGAGAGATTTGATTGATATTAACTACACTAATTATTGATAAGAAGAACATGCTCCTCTAATTAGCCTAATGGGGTATTTATAGTGAAAATTAGGGAGGATGCATTAGGGTTAACTAAGGGCTAAACTAGTAATTACACTTTTAAGTTGAGCAAGGAGGACCCGGTATTTTCCGAGAGAAGGGCTTCTCTTTTCGTAGCTTGAAGAATGAAATCCGTCTTTGTCAAAACTCCGTGCGGATTAGAGTCGGGACGGCCGGATTTGGGCTGGGCAATCCGAGCGGATTCGGGAGAGGGACGCTCGGATTGTTGAAGGGGAATCCGAGCGGATTCCAAGGAGGGACGCTCGGATTGTTGAGGCTGGACGGACGGATTGTCTGCAATCCGTTCGGATTGTTGGTCAGCGTCAATTCTTCTTCTTTTCTTCCCTTTTTTCATAAATTCCTTGGGGATTTCCTTGGGGACGCAAGGATCCTTTCTCAACATTGCTCGTCTACTATAATATGTACAAAGGCCTTCTAGTCTTGTCTCTTCTTGATGCTTGGTCATTGAATACAATCAATTTAGCCTCGTTTTGCCATGAAAATGCAAGATTCTTACTCCTTTCCTACCAAGGGATCAAAATCTCAAAGAATATGCAAAACAAAGAACTAAAGATAAGAAATGACCCAAATAGGCACTAAAAAGCATGGAAACAATGGTAATTCGGGGCTAAATATGCGCCAATTATGGTCACATCAAATATCCCCAAACCGAACCTTTGCTCGTCCCGAGTAAAGAGGTGACAAAGACTAGGACCAAAACTAACCTATCCTAATAATAATAGCCGATATGAGACAATTAGCGGGTCTCACTCCGCCCCTTCAACTCACAACAAGACAACCATGAGGTAGGATGCCTTCTTGCAAGGCAAGGTGGGTCTTGCCAAAATGGCGACACATCCAAACATTAAAGCACATAAAATCACATAATGGATGCATCTACAAAAAGAATAGCCACTTTCCTCATCTAAGTGGCGGAAATTATCTACAGGGGAAGCAATTCAAGGGTACACAATCCTTCATAGATGCAATTTGTTCAAACTACTAAGCCTAGAAGGATACCAATAAATCACCTCCAAGTTGTGTCAAGCTAGGGTACCTTTGTCCTCAATCGTTAAATGCTTTTGTCAAGAGTATACTCCCTATGGTGTTAGAAACACTGGAGGATCGCGGAATTCCCCCTCTTGCCTAGACAAGAAGAAGGGTCGTCCCCTCTCTACCATGCACAAAAATGGATACGATGGATAAAGGGATCAATAGATATTTGAGTTTCATTTTGGGAGTTTGCTTTCGTTTTTGTTTTTTTCCCCCCCAATTTCATTTGGCATTTGACATTTGAGAACACTTTCTTGCCATTTCTTTTTTATTTTTGGCTTTTCAATACTTGACAACTTTTTTGCATTTCTTTTTTTGAACATTTTCAAAGTCACCCCAATTAGTAACGAGGGTGCCTTGTATTTGAAGCTTAGGAGTTCTATTTTTGCTCCTCTTTTCATTTGATGCATTTTTGCAAACTTTCTTTCACTTTTCATTTCATTGAACTTAAATTGATTTCTTTTTGTGCCCATTCCCTTTGATGACAAAAATGTGGTAGAACATGGATGAATGATAGATGTATGCATGGTTTCAAGGGTCACCTTGGAATAAACGGTAGCTAAGGAGTTATCACACCACAAGGTACTCTTGACTAGGCCTTAAACCATGGGTCAAAGGATACTAGCATGACACATCCTAGGGTGTTTTACAAGCATTCTAACAAGCAAAGTCTTAAGAATAAAAAGCATCTACTAGGGCCTATATATACTTGTCAAGCTTCCCAAATAGACGGTTTCGCAAAATTTTTCTAACATGCAACTACATGCCATGATGCAACTAACATATACACATCCTAATGCAAATGATTCTACCAACTAATATGCCAGATAAACTAAATGCAATCCTAAATTCACATTTTTTTTACCGCATCAATCAAAATAAAGCCACATAGTCATTAACATAAAGAGGAAAAAGGAGATTGGAAAGATCATACCATGCGGTCTTCAATATCCTCATGTCTCGGATGTGGCGTAGTCAATCAAAGTGAACAAGGATAAACAAACACAATATATACAAGACAATATATACAAAGGAAATGAACTTGTTTTTGGTTTTTCAATTTTTTCAATTTTTATGATTTTTGAAATTTTTCAATTTTTATGGGTTTTTTGAATAAAAGTTAAGTGTTAGAATTCCCATCCCCACACTAATATGGGCATTGTCCTCAATGGCCAAAATGATGGAAATTATGCAAAGATGATACATGATTTCTATACTAAATGCAATTCTACACTAAGCTATACTACATGATGCATGGTTTTTGTTATGACGGAGAGGATAATTTAGATTACCTCCCGTTGTGTATGCATTAACTTCCCCAAACCAAATAAGACACTATTGCTAATGTCAAGGATGGGTATAGTTCATGCACACACTATGCTATGCATGAAACTAGATTGTTATTTTGGATTTTACAAATGGGAACAATAAAGAACACCTCAATGGTACCGAGGTGTGAGTCCTTTGATGTTGCTAGGACTAAACCAACAATGATCAAAATGAAATAAAATACAAAGAGATATAGACAAACCATGGGAGTGTAGGAGTCTCCAAGGCTAGTCTTCCATCATGCTATCATCATCATCACTTCCCTCATGAGAAGTGGTCACATTGCCACTTTCCTTGGCACTTTCTTCATCACTTTCTTCATTATCTTGCTCATCATCATCTTCACCATCTCTTTCTCCATCTCCACTTGCTTCTTCCTCAATATTATCATCAATTTCTTCACCATTTCCAACAACCTCATTGTCTTCCACCACGTCCCTAGATGCACCCAGAAACAAGGCTTCTTTATCCGCCCAACTAGGCAAAGGACAAGATGGATCAAGGAGTCCTTGCCTAGCTAAATGTAAGAGGGGAGGATATTGAGCCAAATAAGCATTCTTCCGATCTTCATAAGCTTGCTTGTGCATGGCTTGCATAAGAAGAGTGACATAGTCTTTCCCAATTTCAACTCCTTGCGGTTTGAACTCTTCATACACAAAGGGGTAAGGCGGTATAACAATGGAAGAGGAGGGAGTTTCATGATCACCCTTTTGTTGTTGAATGATGTACTCGGCTTCTTCGGATAGGGGAAGTAGATAGTTGGTCCGGTGGACACTTAGACGACAAATCTTTGCGGGTAAAGTGAATGATCGAGCCTCACTAGTAAGCCATCCACACTTGGTGTCAAGGGGGTTTTGAGCAACCCACTTGAACTTGTTAATCATGATAGGCATATCAATAAGATGGCCACCTTCCTTTGCCTTGTACTTGCTATCCTTATTGAAATTAGGATCAAAGTGCTTGGCTAGGACCGTGACTAGGCCGCCATTAACAATAACGGTTGTACCCTTCTTCCCACTATCAACATGGAGCCATCTATCAACCAATAGCCTCAAAGAATTGAAAGGCTTGGTATGGATTCTTCCGATATTCAAAGCCGATTCAAGGAGAATAAAATCAAGTCTTGTGAAATGATTGGTGTCTTTCCTAGCAATTATGGTATTTCCCACAACTTTGTGCCATACTCTTATGCCCGGATGATGGACCAAAAGAGCACGACAAGCATGAAAATCATCAAATTTCTTCCCGGAGATTGCCTCCCAAAGAGGCTCGGGGTCATACTTTCCATAATGCTTAAAATATCTCGATTCATCGCTAAGACCCAAAATTTCACCCAATTCCTTAAAGGTAATGCGTCTACTAATGTTAGCTAGACGAAACTCAAGATTTTCCCTATTCTCAACTTTGGTGACTTTTAAAGAACTTAAGAATTCCAAGACAAGGGAAGGGTATGTCAATTCCTTTGTTTCAAACAATTTCTTCAAACCCATGGCATTGAAAAAGGCTTTTGTTTGTTCAAGAACACCCAATTTCTCCAAAGCATCTTTACATATGAATTTGGTGGATTGAATTGATTTCATAGCAAACTTGGCAAATGTCTTTCTATGGGTATCGGAAATAAAAGTTACCTCTGGATAATGCAAGAGTTGATCGATTACCGGAGTAGAAGGTGATGCTCCCATAGAAGTTTGTTGTTGTTGTTGTTGCACTTCCAAATTTGGTGTTGATACCACCATTGCCAAAGCTTTCTTTGTTTGGAGAGCTTTTTGCCTTTGAGAGAGAGCCTTTGCCTTTGGTGCCTTTGCTGCACCCTTTGTCCTTGCCATTTGATGAACTAACCAAGAAAAGAATCAAAAATCTTCAATTTGTAGAATGCCCAAATCGATTTGAAGGTGAAAGGCTTTGCCTTTATGAAAACAAAAATCGACTCAAAGGTTGAAGATTTTGTTCTTGGTTTTGATTTTTATTGAAGATGGAGTGATTGATTTGTTGTTTGAAGGATGGTTTGATTTGATTTTGGTGGATTTTGTTGAGGGTTTTTGTTTTTGTGATGGAGAGGATGAGGGTTTTGATGTTTAGGGTAGTGTTTATGAATGAATGATTGAAGGAATGAAGGTGGGAGGGTATTTAAAAGAGTCGAAATTTTCGAAAACGCAGGGGCAATCCGTGCGAATTAGGCACAATCCGTGCGGATTCTCGCAGCTTCAAAATTTTCGAAGCTCGCCTAAAGACGGGCGGATTCGGGAATCCGTCGGATTCTTCCGTGTAGGGACGGGCGGATTTGCTTTGCAGGACGGACGGATTTCACCCGAGAGAAATTTCTTTGTTTTCTTCAAACAAGCAAAGACGGGCGTCTTGTTCACAAGACGGACGGATTCTCGTGGAGACGGGCGTCTTCCCGTAAATCCGCTCGGATTCTTCAACATCAAGAAATTTTCAATTTCAGCTCACCAGACGGGCGTCTTTTGGTCGACGCTCGGATTGTTGAAGACGGGCGGATTTTCGTGAATCCGCTCGGATTCTGGTCCTTTGTACCCGGATTCACTTCATTCGTGCACAATGCATTTCCCTTTACCATTCTTCCATTCTTCTTCATTTCTTGTGTTCTTCATTGTGGGGGCACTACTAAGGCATGAATAGCCTAGGCAATTCCCATCCCCACACTAAGGTAAAGCACTACACATCAATTGAAATCGTTAGTCCCTCCCTCACTTCTCTCTTACATGACAATTATTTTGATCAAAGTAAATAAAAATCCAAAAATGACAAAAAAAAAATGCAATACAAGAATTGAAATGTAAGTTAGGGAGTTAGAAATATTTACAAATGGTGGTTTAGGAGGACTCCACCAAACTCTCATTCTTGATGAGATGTCAAGGGGGCATGTTCAAGGTGTTGTTGATGTTGCTCAACACCTTGAAGAAGTAATCAAAAGCTTGTTCATTGTTATGGTAGAGGTCCTCAATAGACCGTGGCCCTTGTTGTTGATCATGATCGATGGCATGCCCAATGTAGGGATTAAAGATCCCTTCAAATTCGTCGTCCCAAAGACCACAAACTTCATTGAGTTGATCATTGAAAATCTCTTGCTTAGATGGAGACAACTCTCCCAATTTCTTTTCTTGGCCAATGAGGCCATCTTCTTCTTCCTTGGTTGATTTTGATGAGCTTTGCAAGCTCTCCTTGTTACAATTCACTTGCTCTTTGAATGGAGCATTTTCAATTTTCTTCCTCCATTGGAGTTCCGATTTCTTCCTTTCATCTTTTCGGCTATAATGATCAATCATGAAACATGGCTCATGCAAACGAGGAGCTCTCATGGTCTTGTCAAGATTAAAAGTTATGCTTTCATCTCCCACTTCTAGAGTGAGCTCTCCATGTTTCACATCAATCACCGCACCCGCGGTGTGTAGGAAAGGTCTTCCTAAGATGATTGGAATGTTGGAATCTTCCTCCATATCAACAATGACAAAGTCCACCGGGATGAAAAACTTCCCAATTCGCACGGGGACATCTTCCCATATCCCTAATGGTGTCTTCGTCGATCTATCGGCCATTTGAAGTGTGATATTGGTGCATTTAAGCTCTCCCATTCCCAACCTTTTACTCACCGAGTACGGCATGACACTCACACTAGCCCCTAGATCACATAAGGCTTTGTTGATCGTCGTGTCGCCAATGGTACACGGTATTGAGAAGCTTCCCGGATCCTTTAACTTTGGAGGTGAACTCCCTTGAAGTATTGCACTACTCACCTTAGTGAAGGCGATAGTCTCAAGTTTCCGGATCGACTTCTTCTTTGTGAGGATATCTTTCATGTACTTTGCATAGGCCGGTACGTGATTGATTAATTCCGTGAAAGGAATTGAGACTTCTAAGTTCTTCACAATCTCCATGAACTTTCCAAGTTGATCATCAAATTTGGGCTTGGCTTGACGACTTGGAATAGGAAGTCTAATCACAATGGGCTCCTTTTCTTTGGCTTTGTCTTCATTTTTCTTTGAACTTTCTTCTTTTGATGATTCCCCTTCTTTTGGGCTTTGCACAATTTCTTCCTTTTCACTAGCTTTCACAACTTCATCCTCAACTTGCTCCTTCGGTGCTTTATATCTTGTACCACTTTTCAAGTGAATGGCACTAACCGTTTCGTGTCTAGGGGGATTACTTTGAGGTGGTAATTGCCCCTTTTGTCTTTGTGAGCTTGAAGATGCTAGTTGAGTCAATTGTGTTTCCAACATCTTGGTATGAGCTAGAATGTTGTTGATGGTGGTGTCTTTTGCTTGGCTATCTTTTTGCATTTGAGTGAAAAATTCTTGTTGATTCTTTTGCATTTGGAGGACCGCTTTTTGGACATCAAAACCTTGGTCATTTTGGTGATTGTATGGATTTTGATTTTGGTAACCTTGGTTTTGATTGTAAAAGGGTCTTTGATTTTGGTTCCTCATGGGTGGTGGAGTGTATGTTGTTTGAGGGTTTTGAACATTTTGGCTTTTGTATGAGAGATTTGGATGGAACTTGGTGTTTTCATTGTAAAAATTTGAATAAGGGGTACCACTTTTGTAAGCTTGGAAAGCATTAACTTGTTCGGTTGTTCCCCTACACTCACTTGGGTCATGTCCCAAAGTTCCACAATTCTCACATATCCCACTTGGGATTGATGAGGATGCCGTCATGGCATTGACATGATGCTTTGATGTTTTTGAGTTTTCCTCAAGTCTAGCCATAGCTTGTTCAAACTTCAAGTTGATTGTGTCAATGTGAGCACTAAGTTGAGCACCCAATTGAGTAACGGAGTCCACTTCATGCTTTCCTCCTCTAGTAGCCTTGCGAGGTCTACTATATTGTGAATTATGGACCGCCATTTCCTCAATCTTGTTCCATGTTTGATTGTCATCAACTTCGATGAACATTCCATTTGATCCCATATTGAGAATGTTCCTAGAATCTTCATATAAACCATTCCAAAATTGTTGCACTAAAAACCATTCGCTAAGTCCATGGTGAGGACATGAGCGACAAATACCTTTGAACCGCTCCCAAGCTTCATACAAATATTCTTCATCCCTTTGCTTAAAACCCGTAATTTGAGCTCTTAGCATGTTAGTCTTTTCCGGTGGGTAGAATTTTTTGTAGAAAGCTAGAGCTAACTTCTTCCAAGAATCTATTCCAAGGGTGGCCTTATCAAGGCCCTTCAACCATTGCTTTGCGGTGCCGATTAACGAAAAAGGAAATAAGACCCATCTTATTTGGTCTTGAGTCACGCCCGTTTGAGAGATAGCATCACAATAGTCGCAAAAGGTTTCCATATGAGAATGAGGGTCCTCACTAGGCATTCCCCCGAATTGGCTCCTCTCAACTAGTTGGATGAAGGCGGACTTGGCAATAAAATTACCGGTGAGATGTTGCGGTGTAGGAGTACCATTTGGTAGATTCTCCTCGGTGGGTATAGAGTGTGACGAGAATTTAGGCATTGTAGGTGGATTTTGTGGGATATTGTGTAATGGGTTTTCTTCTCCTTCTATTGCGAAAGGATTGACAAACTCACTAGTGGGTTGAACAACTTCACCAACACCTCTCAAATTCCTCCTAACAAGTCTCCTATTATTCGTCAAGGTTCTTTCGATTTCACGGTCAAAAGGTAACAAATCACCTTGTGACCTTCTAGACATGCAAAATATCAAACAACTCGAAAACAATTAGAACAAGCCTTGAGGAGTTTTACTTCCCCAAGGTGAAAAAGACACAACTAATAACAATAAAAGAAATCTTGAATCAATTAAACACCGTCCCCGGCAACGGCGCCATTTTTGATCGAGGCCATTTCGTGTTCACGATTAAGTATATGTGGTCGTTGGTCAATGGTCGATACAAAACACAATTTATACTTCACAAACAACTCTACAATTAGTAAAGAGGCAAGTAAAGGTCGGATCCCAAGGGACGGGTATTGAAATGAGAATTCTATTGTAACTAGTAGTGTCTAGGGGGTGTCACAAATTGGGTTGATGTAGAAGGTCACTAAGCTAAAATAGCAATGAAAATAAACTAGCAAGATAAAATAAGGGGTGTAAACAATTGATTAAAAGCACTAGGGTGTCATGGGTTCATAGGGAAATCATGGGATATGATCATACAAACATGTTCTCAAATTATAAGCAAGCAATTATTGTTGTGATGGATTGAGTTGGGTTATATCTTACAATCCTAGGAAAGTTTGGGTCCCGGAGCCGAATCGATTAGATTGTACAACACCTACAAGTCGACTTAATCTTTCCTACTCAACACATGCATGGTCTAACAAGACTCGAGTTGGGTTATGTCTTACAAGTCTCATTGAAAAGATAGAAGATGATAGTAAATGCAAGGATTCATAGGCTTAGCATTTCATCAAATATAACATGTGCATGTATTAAGATCAAAACAAGCAAGCAAATAAGATATGAAAGCATATTGATTTAAGCATGAATCATTCCCCATGTTGGTTTCCCCTAATCACCCAGTAAACCCTAGCTAAGAGACTACTCACTCATTATCATGTTGATCATGCTAGCAAGGTTGTCAATCATACCAACAATATGAAACATGATGAATAAATGAAAGTAATTAACAATAATTAAAAAGGGATTAAGAGATTATACCTACTAATGATTCCAATAATAAATCAAGAATAATAGAAGTACTTGAATCCTAGATTGAGAGGTTGTCAATCTCCCAATAATAACCCAAATAATCTTCAATTACCCAAAATAAAGAAAGAACAAGAGAGAGATTAAAGAACTAAAACTTGGATTAAAACTTGATTAATACTTGATTACAATATTGAAGAGAGATTTGATTGATATTAACTACACTAATTATTGATAAGAAGAACATGCTCCTCTAATTAGCCTAATGGGGTATTTATAGTGAAAATTAGGGAGGATGCATTAGGGTTAACTAAGGGCTAAACTAGTAATTACACTTTTAAGTTGAGCAAGGAGGACCCGGTATTTTCCGAGAGAAGGGCTTCTCTTTTCGTAGCTTGAAGAATGAAATCCGTCTTGCATCAAATCCGTGCGGATTAGAGTCGGGACGGCCGGAATTGGGCTGGGCAATCCGAGCGGATTCAGAGAGGGACGCCGGATTGTTGAGGGGAATCCGAGCGGATTCCAAGGAGGGACGCTTCGGATTGTTGAGGCTGGACGGACGGATTGTCCGCAAATCCGTTCGGATTGTTGGTCAGCGTCAATTCTTCTTCTTTTCTTCCCTTTTTTCATAAATTCCTTGGGGATTTCCTTGGGGACGCAAGGATCCTTTCTCAACATTGCTCGTCTACTATAATATGTACAAAGGCCTTCTAGTCTTGTCTCTTCTTGATGCTTGGTCATTGAATACAATCAATTTAGCCTCGTTTTGCCATGAAAATGCAAGATTCTTACTCCTTTCCTACCAAGGGATCAAAATCTCAAAGAATATGCAAAACAAAGAACTAAAGATAAGAAATGACCCAAATAGGCACTAAAAAGCATGGAAACAATGGTAATTCGGGGCTAAATATGCGCCAATTATGGTCACATCAAATATCCCCAAACCGAACCTTTGCTCGTCCCGAGTAAAGAGGTGACAAAGACTAGGACCAAAACTAACCTATCCTAATAATAATAGCCGATATGAGACAATTAGCGGGTCTCACTCCGCCCCTTCAACTCACAACAAGACAACCATGAGGTAGGATGCCTTCTTGCAAGGCAAGGTGGGTCTTGCCAAAATGGCGACACATCCAAACATTAAAGCACATAAAATCACATAATGGATGCATCTACAAAAAGAATAGCCACTTTCCTCATCTAAGTGGCGGAAATTATCTACAGGGGAAGCAATTCAAGGGTACACAATCCTTCATAGATGCAATTTGTTCAAACTACTAAGCCTAGAAGGATACCAATAAATCACCTCCAAGTTGTGTCAAGCTAGGGTACCTTTGTCCTCAATCGTTAAATGCTTTTGTCAAGAGTATACTCCCTATGGTGTTAGAAACACTGGAGGATCGCGGAATTCCCCCTCTTGCCTAGACAAGAAGAAGGGTCGTCCCCTCTCTACCATGCACAAAAATGGATACGATGGATAAAGGGATCAATAGATATTTGAGTTTCATTTTGGGAGTTTGCTTTCGTTTTTGTTTTTTTCCCCCCCAATTTCATTTGGCATTTGACATTTGAGAACACTTTCTTGCCATTTCTTTTTGATTTTTGGCTTTTCAATACTTGACAACTTTTTTGCATTTCTTTTTTTGAACATTTTCAAAGTCACCCCAATTAGTAACGAGGGTGCCTTGTATTTGAAGCTTAGGAGTTCTATTTTTGCTCCTCTTTTCATTTGATGCATTTTTGCAAACTTTCTTTCACTTTTCATTTCATTGAACTTAAATTGATTTCTTTTTGTGCCCATTCCCTTTGATGACAAAAATGTGGTAGAACATGGATGAATGATAGATGTATGCATGGTTTCAAGGGTCACCTTGGAATAAACGGTAGCTAAGGAGTTATCACACCACAAGGTACTCTTGACTAGGCCTTAAACCATGGGTCAAAGGATACTAGCATGACACATCCTAGGGTGTTTTACAAGCATTCTAACAAGCAAAGTCTTAAGAATAAAAAGCATCTACTAGGGCCTATATATACTTGTCAAGCTTCCCAAATAGACGGTTTCGCAAAATTTTTCTAACATGCAACTACATGCCATGATGCAACTAACATATACACATCCTAATGCAAATGATTCTACCAACTAATATGCCAGATAAACTAAATGCAATCCTAAATTCACATTTTTTTTACCGCATCAATCAAAATAAAGCCACATAGTCATTAACATAAAGAGGAAAAAGGAGATTGGAAAGATCATACCATGCGGTCTTCAATATCCTCATGTCTCGGATGTGGCGTAGTCAATCAAAGTGAACAAGGATAAAAAAACACAATATATACAAGACAATATATACAAAGGAAATGAACTTGTTTTTGGTTTTTCAATTTTTTCAATTTTTATGATTTTTGAAATTTTTCAATTTTTATGGGTTTTTTGAATAAAAGTTAAGTGTTAGAATTCCCATCCCCACACTAATATGGGCATTGTCCTCAATGGCCAAAATGATGGAAATTATGCAAAGATGATACATGATTTCTATACTAAATGCAATTCTACACTAAGCTATACTACATGATGCATGGTTTTTGTTATGACAGAGAGGATAATTTAGATTACCTCCCGTTGTGTATGCATTAACTTCCCCAAACCAAATAAGACACTATTGCTAATGTCAAGGATGGGTATAGTTCATGCACACACTATGCTATGCATGAAACTAGATTGTTATTTTGGATTTTACAAATGGGAACAATAAAGAACACCTCAATGGTACCGAGGTGTGAGTCCTTTGATGTTGCTAGGACTAAACCAACAATGATCAAAATGAAATAAAATACAAAGAGATATAGACAAACCATGGGAGTGTAGGAGTCTCCAAGGCTAGTCTTCCATCATGCTATCATCATCATCACTTCCCTCATGAGAAGTGGTCACATTGCCACTTTCCTTGGCACTTTCTTCATCACTTTCTTCATTATCTTGCTCATCATCATCTTCACCATCTCTTTCTCCATCTCCACTTGCTTCTTCCTCAATATTATCATCAATCCCTTCGGCGACCCATCCTTCTCAGTCTCAAACAACTTCATCGCCCGTCCTTCGTCCGGATTAAGAGGGACCTTCAAGGCGTCCATCTTAAGCTTGCCCCGGGAGACATATTTCTCACGCTCCCCTTTGCTCTCGCACCGCAAATTGACTTGGCGCTGGAAGGACCGAGGCAGTGGATAATCCCCTGGAACCTCAACATATACCCACCGTTTCTTCCAGTCTTTGCAGGAAGTGAGCTTGGGGACGGTGAGATAACCCGGCTCAGTCTGTACGCTATACCACCCCCTGCCACCGGCGACGTTCAGTCGAAGGTGATGAAGCCGGCGGAATAGGTTCACCGTTGGAATCTCCCCCTTGAACCGACATAGCCACACAAAACCAATGATCGTCCTAACGGCCAACGGATGCAGCTGTGCCACAGCGACGTTCATGGCTTAATAATGTTAGCAACGTATACATTGAGAGGAAACCGGAGCCCATACTCCAGGTGTCTCATGTACACGCCGATATGACCCGGAGGAGGGCAACAGACGGCCTGACCCGCTCTAGGAATAACAATCTTATACTCCCTGCCGAAGGAGAAATGATGTTCGAAGAAGTCAGGACCCGAACAACTGCAAATTTGTGGGTCCAAGCACGGTCGGGGCCGATCTTACAGTGTGTCGCCGTGATCCATGACGTTTACCTCTCGTCATCGAAATGAGCCATTTCCTCATCATCACCGTCATCGTCAACATCATCATCATCCTCCCAATCCTCCGAACTTTTGGATCAACTTCGGGGAAGGAGACCTAGGGCCCCTGCACCTTATCGGGATGGCGGTCGTGCCTCCTCCTCATCAAGGCGCGACGGGAACCCCCGACACAGATTACTAGGTCCCAGCATCGTTAGAAGACATGTTCACAACAAAAAACTTAAACAATTAAAAAGTTGGAAAATTTGTTTGTTTACCTTGGGAAGAGTGTTACGCCGAGTAACGCTTCGAAGACTAGAGAGAAGTTTCGTCATAGAAAATTAAGCAAGAAGAAGAAAATTTTTTGAGAAAATGAATTTGGGAGGCCAAATTCAGGGGCTAACTCTCCTATTTATAGGGCAAAGCCCACTCAATCCGACCAATCAGGGCAAAGCCCATGAAGCGTCAACCAATCAACAACGAGACACATGTCAAGCATGCAGCCACGAAATGTCAAACGTCACAACAGTTACCAATCTTCTTTGACACGCTACTTGGCAGAATGCCAATCGACGTATCTTCTTCAACACGCTCCTTATCCACTTGCCAAACGGCCAGCTGATCCACCAAGCTTGGCAGCACCGCCGGGGGCATTCAAAGCATCCGACACTCTCAACCTTGGACCCGCCGGCCAGCGACATCTTCTTTTCCACATTTGATGTCCATTGCACATCCATGCGGAGGGGGGATATGGTACGGTACGGCCAGGAACAAGTTGAGGAAGAAGAAGCCGGGGAAGAAATTTTTCCAATGCGCAGAATACGCTCAACACTCATCGAAGGTCCATACCACGACATAGACTACGCTGGGGGCAAATTGATGGGGCACATTCTGCACCCGCTGACCGAGTTAACATATTGAGCAAGGTCAAAGATCAAGAGACAGCAAGTCAACATGTTAGACCGCCTAACCGACGGAGCCTGTCGGCCGATCACTTGGATCTCGGCTAGGCAACTAGCCAGCCGGGAGACATATCCGCGTACTCATATCCAAGACCCCTCGGCATGGAGTCAACAGGGCCCGCCGGCCTGCCATGGGTCCCTCTGCCGAGGGTAGAACAGAATTTCCCTATGCTACGCCACTTGGCCCACTTGGCCACTACGTGACAAAAGGTGAAAGTCTATAAATACTCCTCAACCCTCATTGAGGAAAGGATCCAGAATCGAACCTAAAACTCACTATTCATCTGGTATAAAACTCCCTAATCTCTCTATAAGATACTTTGTCAAGTAACATACAACTTAATCCCTTTAAGTTCACTGACTTGAGCGTCGGAGTGAGTACGCTCGGTGCAAAGCCGAGCCCTCAGTTTGTTCATCGTTTCAGGAGAGACCGAGAGGAAGAGTCAAGGCAAGGAAGGACATCCATTCACCAAGCTTGCGTGGTAAACAACACTGCTCTGGAATTACACCCGGAACATTGATAATACTATGGTGGCTCATAAACTTGTCTCTAAATATGGCAGAGTATACCTTACTCCTAGATGTCTTCTCAAAGTTGACATCAAGAAGGCTTTTGACTCTGTTCATTGGGTTTTCTCAGAGACTGCTTGGTTCAATTGAAGTATCCTACTATGTTTGTGGACTTGCTAATGGCTTGTGTCACCTCCCCTTATTACTCTCTTCAAATTAATGGTGGGATTGAGGGTGTCTTCCCTGGGAAAAGAGGGCTAAGGTAAGGGGACCCTCTCTCCCCTTATCTTTTTGTCATATGTATGGAGGCTTTGTCAAAACTTTTGAGAAGACTTCCTAGATATGATAAGTTCTCTTTTCACCCTAAGTTTGTCCAACTAAATCTGACACATCTGATTTTTGCTGATGACCTGTTAGTCTTTACTAGGGGAGATCTTCTCTCTGTTAAAGACTTAAAGCTATTGCCACTTGCTTGGATGAATTTGATCTTATGTCTGGGTTGCAAGCCAATCCTACCAAAACTAACCTCTACTTTGGAGGGGTGAAATCTGATATCAAAGAGCTCATCTTGGCTGCTACTGGTTTTAGTGCCGGTGTTTTCCCTTTCAGGTATTTAGGCTTGCCACTTTTTACTGCTAGAATTACTAAGGATATGTACCAGCCTCTCCTTGATAAAATTAAGGACAAGATTATGCACTGGGCAAATAGGACTTTGAGTTATGCAGGCAAGACCCTTCTTATTAACTCAGTTATCTTTGGTTTGAATAATTTTTGGGGTGCTAGTGTCCTATTACATAAGGGCATAGCTAAGAAAATCACTAAACTGTGCAAAGACTTTATTTGGGGTATTGATGAGGGTCACAGGAGGCATATATTCATGAAATGGCAACTGTTGTGTGCCCCTAAAATAGAAGGGGCTATAGGGATAAAAGAGGTTCTCAGTTGGAACTGTGCTCAAATGACAAAGTGGGTATGGAAGCTGTTGTTCAAACCTCAGTGCCTCTGGTCCAGATGGGTTCAGACTTATGTCCTTAAAGGGAGGGATTTCTGGTCTCCTACAGCTAGTATATCTCAGTCTAGGTATTGGAATAATGTTGTTCGTATGAAGGATAAGCTTCTGCCAAGCTTTGTTGATGCTGGAGTCTTGTTCTCCTCAGCTTAAGTACAACACTGCTATGTACTATAATGCTTTGAGAATGAGACATGACACTGTCACCTGGGCTTCTCTTGTTCATGGTAAAGGATGTCACCCTAAACATTCATTTACAGGGGGTTTGCTGATGCATAATACTTTGCCCACGATTGATAAGCTTGTATCTAGGGGGATTGTGATGGTTAGCAAGTGTGCTTTGTGTCAATGCCATGTTGAGGATCTTCACCATATTTTATTTTCCTATGGATATTCTACTGAGGTTCCCTCTAATATTGCTAACTAGTCGTCAATTGGTGTTGGTTCTCCTGTGTTGCAGGAGGTCATCCAGACCTTTCTCTGTCTGGGTTTATCCAGGAAGCAAAGGGCAGGGTTTATGGCTATGGTTTACTACATTTGGAAGGAAAGAAATGATCGCATTTTTAAGGGGGCTTGCTCTACTCTAGAGATGCATTGTTTTAAGATTAGATCTCATGTAAACTTGCGTCTTTTTGGCTCTCTGTAATCTGTCAGTTGTCGGGTTTTGTTAGGTGTTTTTGTTTTCATCTTAGGGGGCTTTATTGGCTTCCTTTGTAGGAAAGAATGGACGGGGTCTTGTAAATTATGAATATTTTTTGATATATAGACCCAAGCTTTTCTGCAAAAAAAAAAGTAATAATAGTAATAATAATAATAATAATAATAATAATAATAATAATAATAATAATAATGATAATAATAATGATAATAATAATAATAATAATAATAATAATAATAATAATAATAATAATAATAATAATAATAATAATAATAATAATAATAATAATAATAATGCGCTTCTGTTGGTTTCCCTTGGTGGAGGCCAAAAATTTACTAAAAACTTTAGCTTCCTCAATGCTTGGACCATGAACCCTAATTACCACAACATAGTTGCTGCTGCCTGGGCCACTCCCTACTACGGTACTCCTGCCTACCAGCTCTTCTACAAACTTCGAGCGGTTAAAAAGGCTCTCACTGCCCTTCACAAAAGAAGTTACTCAGATATTACTGAGCATCTGCAAGGCATTCAAACAGAACTGGATACCTGCCAGAAAAGCCTTCAGAATGACCTGTTCTCTCCTACCCTTATTGCTCTTGAAAAATATCTTGTTTGCAAATATAAAGAGCTGAGCAAGGGTGAGAACGACATGCAGTTCTAAAGAGCTAAAATCAACAACATAAGAAAGGGAGACTCCTCTTCTAGTTATTTCTTTGCAAAAATAGCTACTCGTAAAGATCAAAGCACTATTGGTTCAATCATCGACAAAGAGGGAAATATTAGAAACGGAATTGAATATGTAAACAAGGCTTTTATGGAATATTATACGAATATTTTGGGTACTGATACAAATGTGGTGTAGTTTTAAGAGTCCTTTTTCAGTTATGGCCCCACGGTCTCCACTGACTCCGACGCTCTCCTTACCTCCCCTATCACTCGCAGCGAAATCAAACATGCATTATACAGTATTGGCTCTACTAAAAGCCCAGGTCAAGACGGTTTCTCTTCCGCTTTTTTTTAAAACCGACTGGGATGTTGTTGGGGATATTTTCTACGCAGCCATAGAAGAATTCTTTCGAAAAGAGAAAATGATGAGAAAAGTAAATATAACCCTCCTTGCCCTCATTCCCCAGAAAAGTGTGCCTTCTCTGGTACAAGACTACCGGCTCATTGCTTGCTGTTCCGTTGTGTACAAAACAATCAGCAAGGTCATTGCAAATCGCCTCAAAAACGTGCTTGCCGACCTCATTGGTAATGAACAAGCTGCTTTCGTCAAAGGACGCAATATTTTTGAAAATATCATGATGACTCAAAACCTTATCAAAAGCTATAACCAGGGGGCCGTATCCCCCAGGTGCCTCATTAAGGTAGATATTCGCAAGGCATTCGACTCCATTCAATGGGATTTTATTTCCAACATGCTCACGGGGCTCAACTTTCCTATGACTTTTGTTAAATGGGTCATGGGTTGCATTACATCTACATGGTTCACTCTGAAGATTAATGGCAGCCAATGCGGTTTCTTTCCGGGAAAATCTGGAGTTAGGCAAGGGGACCCAATTTCTCCTTATATTTTTGTCCTTGGGATGGAAATGCTTTCAAGGCACTTAAGGCATATTCATCTCCTCCATCAAGTCTCCTATCACCCCAAATGTGTGAAACTTAAGCTCAACCACCTGATTTTCGCTGATGATCTCATAATCTTCATGAGGGGTGATACTCCTTCTGTGGTGGCGGCTGCAAATTGCCTCGACTCCTTTGCTTCTATCTCGGGTTTATATGAAAATCCCGCCAAAACTAGCATCTATTATGGTGGTGTTAATGACCAGGTGAAGCGGCAAATAAATGCACTCACTGGCTACATTGAAGACGCTTTCCCGTTCCGCTACCTCGGCATCACAATGAATCCTGGAAGACTATCCTCTAGTATGTTTAACATGATGGTCGATAAAATCCAGGGCTCAATCCACCATTAGTCCGAAAACCTTCCCTCTTATGCTGGGAAACTACAGCTCATTAATGCGGTCGTCTTTGGCTTAGAAAATTTTTGGTGCTCTGTCTTGCTCTTGCCTTCTCACATCATCAAAATGGTCAATAAGCTCTGTAAGGACTATTTTTGGGGGATTCATGTGAGGAAAAGACGGATGACCTTTAAAAGTTGGTCCTCAATTTGCAAACCTTGGACCGATGGAGGATACAATGTTAAGGAGCTTCTAAGTTGGAACAAAGCGCTTCTCAGTAAATGGATTTGGCAACTTACCCAAAATCGAGACAGTATTTGGGACAGCTGGAGCCGTTCTTATAACCTAAACGATCACACAATTTGGGAGGCTCAGCCTAGGATTCGGCATGCTGAAAGCTGGCGTGACATAATTAAAACTAAAAATTGTCTTCTTGAAGTTGCTGGTTCGGTTACTAATACACAACGGCAGCTAAACTCTTACGTCAAAAATGGTAATTTCAGCGTTGGGAGGGCGTACCATATTTTCAGGGACAGTGGCAAGAAAACGAGATGGGCTGAAGTTCTTAAGGCCTCTCGCATCATCCCCAAACACCGCATGTGCATAATTCAGGCTGTGCAGCGACAGCTTCCGACGGTTGACAACATCAACTTACGTGGTTTTATGCATTTTAACCGGTGCTACCTTTACAACGCAACCCAAGAAACTCATAGGCACTTGTTCTTTAGATGCCCATACTCGCAACAGGTGATACGTAATATGCTTTTATGGCTTGGTTTTTCTGGTATAGGGTCTGCAATTGATGTGAAAGACTACCTCTACAAACTCATAGGATGTAGCAAGAAGCGAAAATGGAGGAACAATGTTGCAGCTAGCTGTGTGGTAGGCATGGTCTATGTAATTTGGCATGAGAGAAACAATCGTATTGTCGGTGGAGCCTTTTCTACTCCTGGCCAGATCTCTTCTACTCTTCAACATACGATGAAGCTCAGGCTCTCGGACAATCGTGATAGATACACGCAGAATTGGTTGGCAACTAAAAGCTAATGTCTTGTTCTCATTTTATATTGGTCATTTTTGTAAGTCCATGATGGTCATTGGTTTTTTGTAAGATCCCTTCTCATTTTTCTTTCCCTATATGGATGAATAAAATGAGTATAACTTTCTTGAAAAAAAAAAAAAAAAATAAATAAATAATAATAATAATAATAATAATAATAATAATAATAATAATAATAATAATAATAATAATAATAATAATAATAATAATAATAATGACCCGTACTGTTAGAGCAAGATGTCGGCATAGTCGGGATGATTTTGTGGAGCATCCGGGGTGTGTTGATGGCATTTACACCTTCCATATTCATGGTATTCCGAGACCTTTGGCTCCTTCTACTTCGGTTTCTTCTGATGATAGTGTAGAGCTCGTTTAGTGGTCTATATCTTCGCTGGATCGTTTGTTGTCTTTAGGCCTTCGCACCGTGAAATCTATTCCTCCTAAGTGCCGTCTGGGGTTTGCTCGGGCTTTGAAAGAGGCCTTGGATGCGGTGTTTGATGCCCCTTGTGATCTCTCCCGTCTGGTGTTTCAGCGTCAGCATCAGGAAGAGGGTATTGCCAGGGCTATACTTGCTTGGGGGACACCTGGGGGGTTTGTAGTTATTCTGACAGTGCTTTGATGAGGGTCCTTCTTCATTTTCTGTGGATGAGGATCTGGATTTGAGTGAGCTTAACCTCCGCCAATGCCGGCGGAAGATTTTTGATGGCCATTATACTGCTGTTGTACGGGTTCTTTCTTCCTCTGGGGTCGCCCCCTACTCCGATGCCACTCTCGTGGCCCTGCGTGAGAAGCATCCTGTCGCCCCGCCTCCTTCATTGCCTCCTCTGTCTGAGGATCATCATCCTCTGGTTGCCTCTTCGGCGGTGGTCTTGGATATGATTCAGAGCTTCCCTCGTGGTACTTCCCGTGGGAGGGATGGTTTTCGTGCCCGACCTTATGGATGTTTGAGTGGCGCCGCTTCTGTGGCTATCTCCGATGATTTGATCACTTCTATTACTAGGGTGGTTAATCTTTTTCTTGAGGGCCGGTGTCCTCTTCCTGGGTGAGTACATTGCCAGGTACGCCTCTCACACCACTCGTTAAACCGGGTGGTGGAGTTCGTCCTATTGCTGTTGGTACGGTCTGGAGACGGCTTGTCTCTAAGGTTGGTGCTTCTATGGTTGGCCCGTCTTTATCTTCCTATTTTGATGGGCTTCAGTTTGGGGTGGGTGTGTCCGGTGGAGGAGAGGCTATCTTGCATGCCTTGAACCGGCTCATTGAGGGTCCGGGGGCTCAGGTGGGGCTTTCTATGCTGCTGGTTGATTTCCAGAATGCTTTCAACCTTTTTGACCGTTCGACCATGCTTCAGGAGGTCCGCCGTCGTTGCCCGGCTCTCTCCCGTTGGGTGGAGTTTTGTTATTCCAGCCCGGCCCGCCTTTTTTATGGGGAGCACTGCTTGTGGTCTTGTCGGGGAGGTGTTCAGCAGGTGATCCGTTTGGGCCTTTGCTTTTCGCGTTGGTTTTGCATCCCTTGGTTTGCAAGATCCGGGACACTTTTGACCTCACTTTGCAGGCATGGTACTTAGATGATGGCACCATTGTGGGTGATACTTTGGAGGTGGGGAAGGTTTTGGACTTGATTAGGTTGGATGGCCCTCGTTTTGGTTTACACCTAAATGTCTCCAAGACGGAGGTCTTTTGGCCTATTGAGGACCCACGGATCCGGCTTCCCGGGGTTTTCCCCACTTCTATTTCTAGGCCATTGCGCGGTGTTACAGTATTGGGAGGACCTGTCAGTACTTGTCCTGGTTTTAGCAGTGAGATTGTGGCGACGAGAGTAACTAAGACCATTGAGCTAATGGACTTGGTTGCGAGGATTGAGGACCCATAATGTGAGTTGCTTCTTCTTCGAGCTTGTACTGGTATTTCTAAGCTCTACTTCTCCCTTCGTACTTGCTCCCCTAGTGTTTTTGGGTCTGTCCATCTTCCTTTTGATGCCGCTCTGCGTTCTAGCTTGGAACGTATTGTCACCGCGACGGGGCCGGGTTTTGGGGATTGGCAGTGGCGCCTTGCTACATTCCCTTTTCATCTTGGTGGACTTGGTGTCTATGCGGCGGGAGATGTTTTATTTTATGCTTTTATTGCGTCCCCGCTTGCGAGTCTGCCGGTTTGCGAGCTAAGCTCCTCGCCCTTCCGGTGTTGTAGCTGCTGGCCTCGCTTTGATGATGTCGCAGTGTTTATACGCGACTACGTGTTTCTCGATATATTAGGTCACCCTAGTGAAATTGCTGCCCCCAAACTTATGAAGAAATTGGCAGATATTTATTTCACGACGGTTGCTGCTACCTCAGAGTCTGTTTTGTTTTTGACACCACGCCAGCTTGCTTTATGGCAGTCTCAGCAGGGTTCTCACTCCTCGGATTGGTTACGTGCAGTTCCTATCTCAGGGTTGGGGCAGACTATGAATGGGAGGACTTACCGCAGTGTGTTGGGGTATCGTCTGGGTGTTCCGTTATTCACGGTATCTAGGCCCTGTCCTGCTTGCTCTCGGGTTTTTGCTGAGGATGTTTTTGGGGACCACGATGTTTCTTGTCTCACATTCGTGGGCGTTAAACATCGGCATAACCTTGTCTGGGACACTCTTTTTGACATCTGCTATAGATCTGGTATTACTGCGGGGAAGGAGGTTGATATCGGTTTGGTTGATGGGCATGGTGGCTCTCTTCGTCCTGCGGATTTATTGCTATATTCTTGGGACAGGGGGCGTGATGTGTGCGTTGACCTGACAGGTTCTTCACCTTTGACTCGATCGGGTTGGCATTTTATGCGGGCGGGTTGTCGGCCGATCTTTGCTCAAATGAAAGTGTGCTAAGTATGGGGATTTGTGCGCGGTAGCGGGTTATGGTTTCCTACCTTTCTCTTTCTCTTCAGTTGGGGAGCTGGGTTCGGATGTTGTTGCCTTGCTCAAGCGGATCCAGAAATTCTTTGTATCTTAGGATGCGGGGGCTCGGGTAGCCGCTTACATTTTTACTAGACTTATCTTTGCTATTGCTAAGGGTGTGGGAGCCCAGATTGTCTCTCGGCTCCCCACCAATTTCATGTAAACCTTTTATTTTTATTTTAATGAAAGCTGCGCGTATCTTATAATAATAAAAAAAATAAAAATAATAATAATAATTATAATAATAATAATGGTCTTGTCAGGGGGTCCAGCAGGGTGATCCTTTGGGTCCTTTGCTTTTCGCTTTTGTGTTACACCCTTTGGTGTGTAAGATCCGAGACTCTTTTAACTTGTGTGTACAGGTGTGGTACTTGGACGATGACACTATTGTTGGCGATACAGAGATGGTGGGGAATGTTTTGGAGCTGAACATGGAGGATGGGCCTCGCTTGGGTCTTCATCTTAATGTGGGTAAAACCGAGGTTTTTTGGCCTAAGGAAGATCCTATGAGTTGACTTCCTGGTACTTTCCCCCTGATATTTCTAGGCCGTCGCGTGGTGTCAAAGTTCTTGGTGGTCCTGTTGGGGTGGGCCCTCTTTTAAGTAGCGAGCTTGTTTTGAAACGTATGACCAGGACCATAGAGCTTATGGATTCTGTTGCGCAGCTTGAGGATCCACAGTCGGAGCTGCTTTTGTTCCGTGCTTGCACTGGTATTTCAAAATTCTTGCTTTACGTACTTGCTCTCCCCAGGTTTTCCAGTCGGCTCAGCTTCCCTTTGATGTGGCACTCCGTTCTAGCTTAGAGCGCATTGTCACTGCGTCCGGCCTGGTTTTGGAGACTAGCAGTGGCTTCTTGCTACCTTGCCCTTTCATTTTGGGGGCTTGGTGTCTATGCTGCTGGGGATGTTCTTTATTATGCCTTTCTGGTCTCCCGTTTACAGTCTGCTGGGTTGCAGGCTAAGCTTCTCTGCCCTTCTGGTATTCGGGCACCTGGACCTACCTTTGATAGTGTTGTGCGACTGTTTACTAAGACTAAAAGTTCTGATATTTTGAGTAACCTAAGTGAGATCGCTGCCCCAAAACTTATGAAGAAATTGGCAGGCAAATATTTCACGAAGGTTGCTGCTACTGCAGAATATGAGTTCTCTTTGACTTCTCGTCAGGTAGCTTTGTGGAAGTCTCAGCATGGCTCCCACACTTCTGATTGGCTTCAGGTGGTCCCTATTTCTGGGTTAGGGCCGACTATGAACGGGAGGACTTATCGGTGTGTGCTTAGCTATCAACTGGGTATTTCTTTGTTTTCTGTGCCAGGACCTTGTTCTGCTTGTTCGCGGGTCTTTGATGGGGATATCTACGGAGATCATGCCGTGTCGTGTGCTAGTACTGTTGGTATCAAGCATCGACATCACTTTGTTTGCGACACCCTTTCTGACATCTGCTTCCGCTTTGGGATCTCTGTTGGTAAAGAGGTGGATATTAGTTTGATTGATGGGCATGATAGGCCCCTACGTCCGGCGGATCTTTTGCTTTATTCTTGGGACAGGGGACGAGTTGTGTGCGTGAATTTGACTGGATCATCTCCTTTGACTCAGTCCGGGATTTCTGAGTTTATGCCCGGACGCGTGGTAGTTGATGCGGCTCATCGTAAATGCGCTAAGTATCAGAGCTTGTGTGAGGCAATTGGCTATGGGTTCTTGCCTTTTTTCTTTCCCTTCTTTGGGGGTGTTGGGGACATATGCTGTGTCCTTACACAAGCGGATTCAGAAATTTTCTGCATCCCAGGATGCCGGTGCTCGCGCTGCTGTTTTTATTTTTACTAGACTTAGCTTTGCTATTGCTAAGGGAGTGGGCGCCCTGATTGTATCTCGGTTGCCCACCAATTTCTTGTAAACTTTTGATTGATTAATAAAAGTTTGCGTAATAATAATAATAATAATAATAATAATAATAATAATAATAATAATAATAATAATAATAATAATAATAATAATAAAAATAATAATAATAATAATAATAAATAATAATAATAATAATAATAATAATAATAATAATAATAATAATAATAATAATAATAATAATAATAATAATAATAATAATAATATGACATAATAATATGACATAGTAATAATATGACATAATAAAGGGAATTTCCTAGAAACTTCCCAAGACCATCCTATCTACTATAAATACAAGACTATTGTGAGATTTATCTGTATGCATCCCTTTATATTTAAGGATTATAACGAATTATAAAGTGATGATAACTAGTCATAAAATAAATTGCATAAACAAAATCGTAAAGGATTAGGAAATAACCTTCGGTCCTAGCTTTTATGGCCTATGAACAATATCGTAATAATATTCTCCTATCAGTTGCACCCAAGATGCTCTGAGAAATGCCCCTCAAATTGCTAGAATGAGATCCCCAATTTTCTGTAAAAATTTAGGTTTTTTTGTGTGATTTTCTGATGAGCGAAAATGATGAGCAAAAATTAGGTTATAAAATCATCTCCCTCTCACCTACTTAAACCGTGAATTAGGTTAGTAATAGGGAAGATATTTTCTTCCTTATTTTCGGCCCATATAACCGAAATAAGGAGTATTATTTCCTTATTTTGGTTATTCCAAAAATGTATAAAATGTTGTTAAATTGTCATCTAGTGAGGATCGAACCCATGACCTCTTGGTTTGTGTACCCTCACTATTACCACTATGACACATTCATCTTGTTGATATTAAATATAACCGATTACATTTAATTACGAATTAACAGATTAATTCGTCCAAGCTAAAATTACATACATTTAATTAAATATAACTTATTATTTTCAATTTACGAATTGACAGTTAATTCGTCTCAACTAATATTATTTAATCTTCATTAAATAATTGTCTCATCAACACATTGACTAACTGTTTAGTCATATTAGGCATCAATGTGATTATATTTCTATAACCACATCTCTCAAACACATCCTATAGGTGTGACCATTAGGGACCAGTTGATCACCGCCATCTGTATGATAATAACGTCAAACTTTCTAGCAAGCCAACCGTTATTAGGTAAACGTTAATCAACTGATTAAATATACGAAGTATACCCTTGTGAACCTATAATAGATTTACAAATGTTATCACACTAATTTGTGGAGGACATAAGCTCCAACAACTATATCTACTCATAAATCACTTTTGCACAATAATCATATAAAAAGTTAGAGAGAGAATAACAAGGAGAAACAAGGGAGGACTAGCTTCTAAACAATTTTCTAGATCTAAAAGGTAAGATGTTATAAAACCATCTCAAGTTTAATTATCGCATTTAAATATGTTAAAACCGTTGACCACCCTATGCCTCGACCTTGACAAGGACCGAGACCACCGTACTCTGACCGTGACCAGACCTTGACCACCGTTGACCGTCGTGGGGTGGTTTGACCGTGGGTTTTGGCTAGGGTTTGTGGTTCGTTGGTTGTTATTGTTTGAGCCGTGGGTATGGATACGGATATGTGACCCAATTGCGGACGGGATAAGACCTTGGTTAGGGTCGAGTTTTTGTGTAGTGATTTACGGCGTGTCGGGTGGCTGTCATGCTGGTGTTGGGTGGTGGAATATAGGGTGTTTCACGGGGTTAGTCGAGTGGTTGTGTTGTTGTTGTTGTTGTTGTTGTTGCGGGTTAAGGTTGTAAATAGGGCCGTGTATGGGGCTTGTCTAGGTTGCCACTCACCACAGCTGGATGAGTAATGGTGGTGGTTCACGGTGGTCTATGTGTTAGTGGTTGCGGCAGTTATAGGTGGTGGAAACGACATGTGTGTAAGGGTGAGTGTGGAGATATGGGTGTGGTGTGAATGTCGGGTTAGAGCACGGGTTTGTGAGCTTGTGGGGTGTCGATGGTGGTGCTGGTTGTGGTGGTTGGCCATGGGGCGTTATGGGCTGGTGCGCCGTGGTTGGGTATGTTAGGGGTGGTGTTTGTTGGTGTTAAACACGTGTTAGTCGTGTGTGGTTGGTTGTTGTTAAGCACGGTCTAACTGTGGGTTATTAAGGTTATGAGGTTGTTTTAGGACGGGTTTAACCCGTGGGTTATTGGAATGTTTGGGTTGTGTTTTAAAACGGGTTTAACTATATTAAATCACGTATTGTTGTAATTTGTTTAATTGTTTTATGGATGAGAATAGTTAGTAATTGTTATTATTATTTAATTAGGTGAAGGTTGTTGAGAAGCATAATTAATTGGATCGCTGCTTTAACTGGAGTATTGCTAATCAGATAGGCTAGCTACTCAACACTTAGTAGCGGGGTTTTCTTATGTGGAATTACATGTCTTAATTTTTTGTTATCGGCATGATATTAACCTCTTATGACGGAAATTGCTAATTGGTTTTGTAATTGGCTCTTGGCTGTGTACTGTGGCGTGTGGTTTTGTGATCGTAACTTGAGTGTTGTTGTTGTTGACTATTCACTGGTTGTTTGTATAATATTGGAATCTTATTGTATTGCATTTGGCATTAGCATGTTATTATAATTCATGTAAAATAAGCTTGGCATTGTTGGCTATTAATATATTGGGCAATTATTTATTATTGTAAATGAATTCTGTAAGCTTTGGTTATTCTGTTTGGCAACGATATTGCGAGATGGTTTGTGATTTTGATAGGTCAGGCACAACTGCGGTTGTGGAGATGAATTGGATAGGCTAGGCACGGGGATGTAGAAGAGCCGTTGGCCTTGGAATGGATAGGACATGCAGGGCATTGTGTTCGGATTTAGCCCTGGACCTGGCATGGCTAGTCCACATGGTGTGGTTGAGCTTAGGCTTTGAGCCTTGGCAACAGACTACTTGTGATTTATTATTGAGACAGTGGCATTCAGACATCGGATATATTGCATTGCTTACTTTATATTATTTACATGTTGTTCTGTTTATTTAATATAAGATCATAGGTTGACTTGTGTGTGTTCATGTGTCCTTTAATTAATGTTTCTGTCATGGAAGTAGGTAATAACAGGTGCGTGATTAGCTGGGCAGGAAGCTTGGGTGTGAGACCATGGATGGACTTAGGCGTCTAGCTCATTCAGTGCAGACTTTATCGTTTCCGCTAGCAAGTGTTGTAATTGTAATACTACGGTTTTATGGGTCTTAGGGTACTCTATCGAGTGGGGATTACTCTATCGAGTAAGTATGATTTTACGCAAAACAGTAGTCTCTCTGATGGGTACTCGATCGAGTAAGCTTGGTACTCGATCGAGTAAGGGTCACTCGATCGAGTAAGTGACTTACTCGATCGAGTAAGTCGGTTAACGGTTGGTTTGCAACGGGTTTGTTAATAATGCAAATTGATATATAATATTCCGTCATGTTTTTCCTTAATCACTTTTTATAATCTAAAATCATAAAAGAGAAGATTCAAGTTACGTTGCTTCATCCTCATCGCGTTATTATTAAATCCCGGAGCTAGGAGTGTCGGTTTTTTGTCGTTCTTTATATCTTTGTGATCCTTGCGTCGAGGGTAAGCTTTACATATAATTTTTAAATCATTTTGTTTAAGTTGGTTAAACCCTAATTGGGTGATTTGGGGGTTTTTGCGATTTATGTGATTGTATGCATGTATGTATGTATAGGAGGAGGATTCGTTGAGGAGAGATTCTGAATTAGCTGCTTGATCATCTTTTATCGGTGTTTGCATTCCAGGTAGGGTTTCCCTACTCGGTATTAATGACATGGCATGGTTGATATTGTTGTTGTTAGTATTGTTGTTTTTGAGTAATTATCGTATTGGATTCTAATTTGGTGGTTGTTAATAGAAGTATTGTGATTACTGTATAACTGTCTGTGATCTTCGGGGTGCGTCCCTTGCTGAGTGGAGTCACTTGCGGGACTGGCTTCCTGCCCTTGATTCGCCTTCTGTGGAACCCGCCACAGAAGGGATGTGCACATTAATGAACATGGGTTTATCGCTCGATGGAGATGAGTGGGGCTTAGGTGGGAACGGCTGCGGTCCCCCACTGGCGGCGAGGAGTACTTGTTGCGATGGGTACTCTGGCAGGGCTACACACTTTAGTGTGTAGTCAGTTATGTGGAGATTGGAGATGGAGACTGGAGTTGTGTTGAGTTGTTTATGTATTTGTTTCATTGTGGCATTGTTTTCGTGTAATTAGTACTGACCCCGTTAATTGTTTGAAAAACTGTGGTGATCAATTCGAGGGTGGTGAGCAGGTGTTGTGCAGGTATGAGGAGATACGCTTGGGTCAGCTAGGATGAGTCACACGAAGCAGTCTTAGAGTCTTCCGCTGTTTTGGACTAGTTGTTTAGTACATTTGGATTTGAGTATATTGTATTTCACTTTTATCAGTTTTGGCTTTTGGACATGTAATCACTTTAAACTATATTGCTATTTAAATATGTTTCTTCATTGTCATTTGATTATCATTGCCTCGGGTAACCGAGATGGTGACGTTCTCGTACCTTAAGTGGTCCTGGTAATGCTCTTGGAGTATGGGGGTGTCACAAAGTGGTATCAGAACGACGATCCTGAAACCTGTAACCAATGAACCTAATGAACATAGGGAGTCAAATTAAAATGAACCCGTGGTAGAAGTTGTAGGGGCTAATGCAATGGCTTGGGAGACGTCCTAAAGTCGCGAACTTGCCCTACAATTTTGAACTGGTCACATGGGATACGTGTCGGGATCGTTATATGTTGTTCTTGTGCATTGCATATCTATATAGTAGTATGTGGTGTGAATTGGTGGGTGTATGTATGTGGAAGGTGGGAAGGTGAGATAAAGGATGATAGTTATGTGAATTGTGTGTTGGAAGATTATAAAACATGAAAGTATAATGTTTGATGTGTAATGTGGCATTTTAGATTTATGAGAAGTGTTTTGTTAATATATATATACATATACACATATATATATATATATATATATATATATATATATATATATATATATATATATATATATATACATACATATATATATATATATATATATATATATATATATATATATATATATATATACATACATATATATATATACATACATATATATATATCTATATATATATATACATATATATACACATATATTGATGTGTAAGTACATATGTCGATGTTGTCGTTTTGCTAAAAGTATAGAATGTTGGGAGTGTGAGTTGAACATGTGGGTAGTGTATACGAGTCTGCATGACTCGATCGAGTGGGGGGCAATCGATCGAGTAGGTGAGAGGCTCGATCGAGTGGGTGTGACTCGATCGAGTAGGTAGTTTTACGTTTTCTGGGCAGAAGCAGGTTTTTGGGCGCTCGATCGAGTAGGTGGTGGCACTCGATCGAGTAGTGTCGGCTCGATCGAGTGGGTAGTCAGCTCGATCGAGTATGTTTTTAGCAGCTTCGAGTCAGGTTCTTGAGTCGAGGCACTCGATCGAGTGGAGAGGGCAACTCGATCGAGTGACCTCAACTCAATTGAGTGGGTTAAGGGGCTCGATCGAGTAGTTCCATACAGGTCGTATGCGTGTTTGAGATGTGGGATGTGTGTTTATGTTTGCTTTTCTCTTATATAGTTACGAGATGCCGCCAAAGAGAACCGCGTTGTATGCTAGAGCTGAGAGTATGACCGTTGACGACATGGAAAGATGTTGGAGCACCAGGATGCTCTCATAGAGGCTTTGAAAAGGGTGGGAAAGGATGGAGATGTTGATCCTTACAAGATCAGCATTCACATATCTAGGTTCAACCCTAAGGAGTATAAGGGAACAGGGGCGCCAATATTACTGGATAATTGGCACATAGAGATGGAGAATATACTCAATCTGGTTCATTGCCCAAATGAGCTTCGAGTGGAACAAGCTGCGTTCTACATAAGAGAGGCAGCTGGTGAGTGGTGGGACAAGGTAAAGGTGAGTGCCTTGGATATATATCAGAAACAGGGGTTACCTACAATACCTTGGGATGAGTTTAAGAAAGCGATGAGGCGTGAGTTTGTGCCTGAACATGTGCGTAGTAAGCTGAGGGAAGAGTTTGATGATTTTAAGATGACCTCTGAGATGACCGTTTCTGAGTACTACCATAAGTTTAATAAGAAATCGAGGTATGCTGAGGACATGGGACTGAGCCAAGAGAACTTGGCATTGAGGTTTGAGAAGGGTTTGACCCTCAAGATTATGGAAAAATTATCGGTGGGAGCTCTTACGGATGTGAAGGAGCTTTATGAGCGTGATGGGAGGGCTGAGAGGTTAGTTGAGATGACCAAGGAGAGAGGCTCTGAGAAGAGGAAAGCTGAGAGTGAGGGAGGTGGTCAATCCAGTTACAAGAAGGGTGGCCATAACCATGCAAAGGCATATTCATCAGATTCGGGGTTTAGTGCTGGGGCTTCCTTTGGGCGTGATCGTGGGAGTGGTAGTAGCAGTTGGGGTATGACTTGTTTTAACTGTGGCGGTGTGGGCCACAAGAGGCATGAGTGCCCCACTGCTGTGAGTGGGGTTTTCCAGAGACCGTCACAAGGGAGTTTCTCTCAGCGTCCTTTGCAGAGTTATGCTAGGAACAGGCCGACTGAGTTGTGGAACAACAGGGGTGGTCAGAGTAACAACAACGGTGGGGCTAACCGCAATGGTAGTAATTCATACCAGAGACAAGCGGTGAACAACAACAACACCAACCAGGGGTCGTCAGCTAAGCCAGCTACCTCAGCTAGTACTGTCCAAGGAGGTGGACAGAAGACCAGTGACAAGCTGTTTATGATGGAGAATCAAGCAGCTGAGGATGATGCTCACGTTATCACCGGTACTTTTCTTGTTAATGGAGTTTTTACCTTTATTTTGTTTGATTCAGGAGCGTCACAGTCATTTGTATCGTCGAGTCATGCTAAACGGTTAGGTTTGAGTGAGTATGAGTCTGTGAGAGAGGAAGTTTTTATACCTTCGGGTGAGTCTGTATCTTATGGGCGGTTGTATAGAGGTGTGTCTATGATAGTTGGGCAGGTTGACCTACCAGTGGATCTGTTAGAGTTTCCTTTGGAGGGTTTTGAGATGATAGTTGGTATGGACTGGTTCAGTAAGTATAAGGCTAAGATAGATTGTCATCAAAAGAGGGTTTCTTTGAGAGGTCCTAAGGGGATTAATGTGTCTTATCGGGGGTTTGTTTTCAAACCCAAAGTCAAGTTGATTGTAGCAGTGACCTTGAAGTTCTATCTGAGGAAGGGATGCCCGTTGATCTTATGCCATGTGAGAGATCATAGAGTGGAGATTCCATCAGTTGAGTAGATACCACTGGTGGGAGAGTTTCCTGATGTCTTTCCAGATGAGATTCCGGGGTTGCCGCCAAAGAGGGAGATAGATTTCAGTGTCGAGCTGAAACTGGGAACGAGGCCAATCGCTAAGGCACCGTACCGTATGGGTCCTAAGGAGTTGGAGGAGTTAAGGAAGCAGCTAAATGATCTGATAGAGAAGGGATACATTAGACCTAGTGTATCACCATGGGGAGCACCAGTGTTGTTTGTGAAGAAGAAAGATGGGAGCTTGAGGTTGTGCATCGACTATAGGGAGCTGAACAGAGTGACAGTAAAGAACAAGTATCCTTTGCCAAGGATAGATGATTTGTTTGATCAGTTGAGCGGTGCAACAGTCTTTCCCAAGATTAATTTGAGGTCGGGTTACCATCAGGTGAAGATTAGAGAGGAATACATACCAAAGACAGCTTTTACATCGAGGTATGGTTATTATGACTATGTGGTGATACCGTTTGGGTTGTCTAATGCACCTACAATGTTTATGGATTTGATGAACGGGTCTTCAGATAGTTCTTGGATCGGTTTGTGGTGGTTTTTATAGACGATATCTTAGTCTTTTCTAAGACTGAAGAGGAGCATGAGGAGAATTTGAGGATAGTGTTGCAGACTTTGCGAGAACATCAGCTGTATGTAAAGTTGTCTAAGTGTGAGTTCTGGTTAGAGGAGGTTGCCTTTCTTGGGCATGTGATTTCAAAGAAAGGGGAAGCTGTGGATCCTGCAAAGATTGAGGCGGTTACCAAGTGGGAAGCACCAAAGAATGTGGCAGAGATCAGGAGTTTCTTGGGTTTAGCAGGGTAATATCGGCGGTTCGTGAAAGATTTTTCCAAGATAGCTAGACCTATGACAGCTTTGATGAGGAAAGAGAATAGATTTCGTTGGGATAAAGGTTGTGAGATGGCGTTCCAGACCTTAAAGGAACGTCTGATCATGGCTCCAGTCTTAGCATTACCTGAAGGGAGTGAGAACTTTAAGGTGTATGCAGATGCTTCGAAGACTGGGTTGGGTTGTGTGTTGATGCAGAATGGGAAAGTGATCAAAATTCTTCTTGGCAATTGAAGCATTATGAGGAGAACTACCCTACACATGATCTGGACTTGGGTGCAGTAGTGTTTGCTCTCAAGATTTGGAGGCACTACCTTTATGGGGCGACCTTTAAGGTGTTTTCAGATCATAAGAGTCTTAAGTACATCTTCACTCAAAAGGAGTTGAACATGAGACAGAGGAAGTGGATGGAGCTGATTGGTGATTATGACATAGATATCATTTACCATGAAGGGAAAGCTAATGTGGTTGCAGATGCCCTGAGCAGGAAGAGTGTACATTCTTTATGCACAGCTATATCTTTGATGAAGCTGAGAGATGAGGTGGGGAAGATGGGGATACATATGATCCAGAGAGGGGATGCTAGAGGGGATTTGACAGTTAAGCCAGACCTTTATGATGATATTCGCAGGAAATAGGCTTTGGATCCCAAGATTCAAGAGTGGAGAACTGGAGTAGAGAAAGGGACAATGTCGAGATTCTCTATTCATACAGATGGTAGTGTGAGATTCGATGGGAGATGGTGTGTTCCTAGTGATGAGAAGTTAAAAAAGATAATCATGACAGAGGCTCATTGCACACCATACTCGGTACATTCAGGCGGTGACAAGTTATACAAGGATTTGAAGAAAAGTTTCAGGTGGCCTGGGATGAAAAAGGAAACAGTTGAGTTCATGGCTCGTTGTTTGACATGTCAGAGAGTGAAAGGGGAGCAGCAACGACCACAACGTAAGATTTAGTCTCTTGAGGTACCTGAGTGGAGGTGGGAGTCCATTTCTATGGATTTAATAGTTGGTTTGCCGAAAAGTCATCAGGGTAATAACATGATATGGTTTATAGTAGACCGACTGACGAAGTCAGCTCACTTTGTACCGATGAAAGATAATTGGACCAAGATGCAGTTGGCTTTGGCTTATAGGAAGCATGTGGTTCGTTTGCATGGGGTGCCTAAGGATATAGTATCCGATAGAGATGCGAGGTTCATATCACGGTTTTGGAAAGAGTTGCAGGAGATGATGGGAACTACCTTAAAGATGAGTACCGCATTTCATCCTGCGACAGATGGCCAGACGGAGAGGACCATCAAGACTTTAGAGGACATGTTGCGAGCTTGTGTTATGGATTTTGGTGGTAGCTGGGAGCAGAGGTTGGATTTGATTGAGTTTTCTTACAACAACAGCTATTACACCAGTATTCGCATGGCACCATTTGAGGCTTTATATGGGAGGAGATCTAGGAGTCCGATTTGTTGAGATGATAGTGCTGAGGCAGTTGTTTTGGGACCACAGATGGTACAGGAGATGGTTGAACAGGTTAAGCTGATTAGGCAAAGGATGAAAGCGGCCCAGGATCAACAAAAAAGTTATGCAGATCTACACCGTCGGGACATAGAGTTTCAGGACGGGGACAAGGTTCTCTTGAAAGTGTCTCCTATGCGTGAGGTCATGAGATTTAGTAAGAAAGGTAAGCTGAGCAAGAAGTTCATAGGACCATATGAGATCTTGGATAGTGTGGGTGAGGTTGCTTGTCGGTTAGCTTTACTGTCTGCTTTGGACAGAGTGCATAATGTGTTTCATGTATCTCAGCTACAGAAGTATGTTAGTGATCCATCACATGTGTTAGAGGTATAGAACATCGAGTTGGATGAGTCTTTGTCTTATCTTGAGGTGCCTAAACAGATTCTTGATCGAAAGTTTAGGAAAACTAGACATGGTGAGACAGTGTTGCTTAAGGTTCTTTGGTCTAACCATGAGGTTGAGGAGGCTACATGGGAGGCGGAAGAGGCTATGAGGGAGCGGTACCCGTCTCTGTTTGATTAGGTATGTGTGGTTACGAGGACGTAACCTTGTTTCTTTAAGGGGGGTAAGAGATGGTCGCATAGAGTTTTCACATGTTTTGTGTTGGTTTTAGTACAGCTAGTAGTTGTTTTTAGTCGGGTTGAGTTTTGTTTTGGGAGTTTTATTTTTGAGTGTTGTTTTGAGTTTTGATGTTGTTGTTGTGTCGGGGTGATGTTAGTGTGTTTTGTTTTGTTTGTGGTTTGAATTTCAGGAACGAAGTTCTTTCTAAGAAGGGAAGACTGTAATACTATGGTTTTATGGGTCTTAGGGTACTCTATCGAGTGGGACTTACTCTGTCGAGTAAGTATGGTTTTACGCAAAACAATAGTCGGTCTAATGGGTACTTGATCGATTAAGCTTGCTACTCGATCGTGTAAGGGTCACTCGATTGAATAAGTGACTTACTCGATCGAGTATGTCGGTTAACGGGTGGTTTCCGACGGGTTTGTAAATAATGTGGATTGATATATAATATTCCGTCACCTTTTTCCTTAAACACTTTTTATAACCTAAAATCATAAAAGAGTAGATTCAAGTTACATTGATTCATCCTCATCGCATTATTAGCAAATCCCGGAGCTAGGAGTGCGGTTTTCGTTGTTCTTTACATCTTTGTGATCCTTGCCTCGAGGGTAAGCTTTACATATAATTTTTATATCGTTTTGTTTTAGTTGGTTAAACCCTAATTGGGTGATTTGGGGGTTTTGGCGATTTATGTGATTGTATGCATGTATGTATGTATGTATGTATAGGAGGAGGATTCGTTGAGGAGAGATTCTGAGTTAGCTGCTTGATCATCTTTTATCGGTGTTTGCATTCCAGGTAGGGTTTCCCTACTCGGTATTAATTACATGGCATGGTTGATATTTATGTTTTTAGTATTGTTGTTGTTGAGTAATTATCGTATTGGATTCAAATTTGGTGATTGTTGATAGAAGTATTGTGATTATTGTATAACTGTCTGTGATCTTCGGGGTGCATCCCTGGCTGAGTGGAGTCACTTGTGGGAGTGTCTTCATGCCCTTAATTCGCCTTCTGTGGAACCCGTCATAGAAGGGATCTGTACATTAATGAACATGGATTTATCGCTCGATGGATATGAGCGGGGCTTAGGTGGGAATGGCTGCGGTCCCCCATTGGCGGCGAGGAATACTTGTTGCGATGGGTACTCTGGCAGGCATTGTCGGGGAATGTTAGAGCCAAGGTGGAAATGCAATTGATGCAAGAGGCAATGGTTGCTGACATCAGGATTTAGGAACATAAGGCCATGAAGGAAAAAGAGGTTGATGCTAGCGTTGAAGCATGTGTCAGTGCAATTGATAAATTGAGCGACCAAGTAATGGGTGCTGATAAAGAAAAGAAGAATTGGGAGATTTCTCAAATTCTAAGTTGGATTTGTTGGTAACCGATGAAGATCTACAACCAATTAAGTTTTGCTCGTTAGATCCTGGGACGATGGAATGCATGATGGTAACTATTTTGCCCAAGGAATTTAGTGTTAAGGGTTTATCGCCTGTAAGTTAAGAATTGTCGGGAACAGGTATTCCTAATTGTTTAATTACAAATAATTTTATTCATAATGATGCTGTGGATAGAGACTTGACTGACCAAGAGGTAAATGGGATTATTAAGGCCTTATTTGTTAGAAGGGGCGTGCATAACGACCATTGTAAACCTTTCTATATTAAAATTAAGTTGGAAAATCGAGTAGTCAACAAAGTTTTAATTGATAATAGGGCGACTGCGAATGTAGTTTCAATCGCTGTGCTTCAGCTGGTTGGGAAAACTGAGAAGGACATAACACCTTGTAAAGTACCAGTAAGAAGTTTTGCCGGTACCTCAGAATGTTGTGAGGGGACCATTTCATTGCCAATTAAGGTAGGGTCGTGTACAAAGACAATGCCTTTTTATGTGGTTAGGAGCATATCTACTTACAATGTTTTACTGGGTAGGAGTTGGTTCCATAAAACCTACACTATTCCATCTTCTTTACATCAATTATTAGTGATGTGGAATGGGAAGAAGTACGAAATTGTTTATGATGATATTCCAACTATGGAGATAAATACAACTAACTTGGATAATGATTCTAAGGAACAGACGCTGATGCCAAGATTAGAAGCGCTTGATCAGTGGCATATGGTCAATATTGAAAAGCAAAATGTCTTTAACAAGATTAAAGAGATTCACATAGAAGAGTTGGTGGACATTCCCAAACAAGGTCTCATAGTAGAAACGGGCAATCAGGAGTTGATTTTACTACCATTTATTTACTAGAATGTAGTGATTGCTATGTATTTCTTTTCTACAAGTATTGTAATGACTTTTGAATTCAATAAGAATTATAGTTTAGAAAATAATGATTCTTCTATAGAAATAGTTGATGATTTAAGTCCGAATAATAATGGATGCGTTACTGAAAGCTCACCATTAACATGGGTAGAGAGACCATGGGTGAAAAGTGAAGATATTAGGAAGGAATCACAAGATTCTTTAGAAGAGATGAATTTGGGAACTGAAGGAGCGCCCAGGTTTACTTATATGAGCCAAAACCTATCCTATGATGAAAAAGAGGCAATGAAAGCAATTCTATTCGAATATAGAAATTGTTTTGCTTGGGAACGTCATGAGATTCCCGGCGTTATTCTCAACATTGCCAGACATCGTTTACCATTCAAGCCTGGTTGGAAACCCGTGACTCAATAACCTAGAAGAATGTTATATGAGGTCATTCAGACTGTTAAGGAAGAAGTTGGAAAACTTCTGAAAGCAAAATTTATCCGTCCAACAAAATATGTGGAATGGATTGCGAATATTGTTCCCGTCATTCAGAAGAATGGGAAAATTAGGGTGTGCATTGATTTTTGGGATTTGAATAAAGCCACTACTAAAGATGAGTATCCCATGTCTTTGGCTGATGTGCTCATTGATGCTACCTCACGACATAAATATCTGATGTTTATGGATGGATATGATGGGTATTATCAAATTAAGATTGAAGAAAAAGACTATTATAAGACGGCGTTTAGGTGTCCTGCTTCTTTGGGAACGTTTGAATGGGTATTTACGCCATTTGGAATAAAAAATGCAGGCGCTCTATATCAAAGAACCATGAATTTTATTTTTCATGATTTAATTGGGAATTCGATGGCCATCTATATAGATGATGTTGTTGTTAAATCCAATGAATTTTATGAACATTTGTGTCATTTTAAATAAGCGTTTGAGAGAATGAGGAAGTATAATCATAAGATGAATCCTATGAAATGTGCTTTTGGAGTTAGCATAGGAAATTTTCTTGGATTTCCTATCCATCAAAGAGGAATTTAGATTGACAAGAAAAAGGCCAAAGCAGTGATACATGCTAAACCGCCGTCTAACAAAAGAGAGTTGCAACGGTTTTTAGGGCAACTCAATTATGTTCAACGCTTTATAGCAAATCTGGCTGGAAAGACTGAAGAGTTTAGGATTCTAAGTACCTAAGAGGGAGAGGGAGTGAATTAGATACTATTTTTAAAAATTTCAACTTAGTCTTTATTGAATTAAAGCAAGTTAATTGATAATATTAAAAACAAGTGGATACATCAAGTAAATTGATTCATTAAGAGTGTATAATGTTGTTAAGAAGATTGTTGTAAGGCAACGGTTGATCTGACTGTTGCTTGTTTGTCTTAGCACATGAGATAAGGCTACTTACCAAAAGCAATAGTATCAGGAACTGTTGTTAAATAAAAACGTGAGTGAACAATGAGTAATATAAATGCAGTGGAAATTAAGGTAGCGAAAGATTAAAACGATGCTTTTGAATTGGTTCGGCCAACACTCAAAGGGCCTACGTCCAATCTTCTTTTATTAATAAGTTAATTGATCTACTCCGACTACTTAAACACTTACAATAAAAGGACTAACAACCTACTCCGGTTGCGACACGAGTTCCAAGACTACTCCGCCTAGAAACTCAAGACTCTAACTAGAATGTTTAAAAAGATCAAGTTTCCTCAAACTGATTGTATGGAAGAATTAATAAGGACAACTTATTGATCAAACAATTCTAGGTAAGAGAATGCAATACTTAAGGTAACGGTAGTGAGGACTGTTACCACTGGAAGACTTAGAAATATTTTGCAGAGGAAGTAAAAAGCTTTAAGTTCTTAAAAACAATTTTGCAAAACACTTTGAAAATCTCAGGAAAGTCTTGATAAGTGAATGAGAAGAGTGCCCCTTTTATAGGGAAGCAAATTAGGGTTTAGAGGTCAAGACATAAGATAGAAGACAAATAAATTTGACTTTGCCAAGTTTGCATAAAAGGGTTGTATTCTTCCAAAGGTTGAAGAGGAAAAGGAGCTTTGTTACTATCTTTAAAAAACCTTAGAGAAACAGTCAAGACAAGGTTGACAACCAAGTGAAGACATTTTTAGAGAAACAATTTTGGAAAGAAACAAGCTCCTCTTTCCAAAAGCCATGATATAATGTATTGCCATTTTGAGTTAAAACCTTTTGAAAGATGCCAATGGAATATCCTTTTCCTAAACAACAACCTTTCACAAAACTCAAATATCAAAATTGAGTATTTCAAAAATAGAGGTTTGCATTTGAGTATTTTTTTGAAATCGAAGACTTCTTCTAAGTGACACGAGTTAAAGCAACAGTCTTGCTGACTATTGCCTTAGTAAGCAGACCGTTGTTGAGCAACAGTCTTGCTTACTGTTGCCTTAGTACTACACTCTTTTACCCTTACATAAGTGACTCTTATTACAACACATTTCATGGGTAGCTTTTTCAACACGTTTCGACCATAAGCATTTGATAATCTCTTGATTTGGAGGTTGGACATAATCCTGAAATGAAACATCTTAAAGCAAGGTTAAAGTAGGCATGTCATCATCAACAAAAGTGTTTTAACAAATTCCTCCTTTGATGATGACAAGCCTTAAAAAATGAATGTTCCAAAAAGTTCCCCCTAAAATTGTTAGTCCAACAATAGTCATGAAGGTAGAAGTAGTGAGCTAAACTTATGAGGTCACGAATCCTAGAGCAATATTACTAACATGCTTTGTCTACCACATGATAACAGATTAATCAACTAACAAGTAATTAGAGCACGAATGTAACACCCCCTCATACCAAGGTACCTTACTAGGACTACCCCAGCATGAAAGGTTGTTACCATCTCGGTTGCCCGAGGTTAGTATATATCAAAAGCAACAGTCCAAACACATTTATTAATGTACGGTAGTTATAAAAGTTACATAGTCTCCAAAATCTAATAAACGAATTATCCAAAGGGCAACAACTACCAAAACAATAACTAAGGCTCATGATGGTGTCATCTAATCCAGCGTGGTGACTCTCCCATGACTGCCCCAAGCTCAATAAATGTATCACCTGTCACAATCTGTTCACCATCCCCGAATGGATCACCGCAGGTTTTACAAAACAACAACACGGGGTCAGTATTACTCAATCAATATAAGACAACAAACATTACCACCAGCTGATCATCGATCTCACACACAGTAACCGACCACACACCGAAGTGTGTAGCCCTGCCAGATTACCCATCGCAACAGGTAATCCTCGCCGCCAGTGGGTGACCGCAACCTATCCCCACCTAGTCCAGCTCATCAACGAGCGACTAACAATCCCTGTCCCTTAATGTGCACATCTCCTTCCGTGACGGGTTCCACAGAGGGTGAACTAGGGTGTGAAGCCACTCCCGCAAGTGACTCCACCACAACCACACACACACAGCATCACAGCTGTCACAACACCACAACCGTCACAACACCACCACACCAACAACGTCTCCACAACACCCAACCTCCGATGATCGCGAGATAACAATAATTATACACAAGACAATCACAACATCTCCAATTAATTAAACAGAATTGAGTAGGGAAACCCTACCTTAGCAATCAACAGCAGTACGGAAATCGAACAATCAGAAAGGCTCGTCTATGAAGTCTTCTCCTATACAATAACCATATAACACAATCACACATTGCAAAATTCCCCCTATTCCCCAAATTCCATATATACAGTAACCCTAAAAGAACATAAATGACATGGGGAATGAAACTTACCAACAGTAGGATGAGAGATTATGCGCAAGAATTACGACAATTACACACACAAACAGATTAGAGAATGATTAGGGAGTGATTAGAGAGATCGTAAAATGATTAAGGTTGAAATAGCGTTTTAGAAACTGCCTTTGAATATAAAACAACCCCAAACACTCCCGCATCAAACCGCTGAAATATTACTCGCCAGACCGGATACTCGGTCGAGTATAAGGCATACTCGGCCAAGTATCCTCTACTCGGTCGAGTATTCATCATACTTGGCCGAGTATTCCTCGGCAGAACCCAAACAAACTACACCCTTGACACTACTCGGTCGAGTAGGCTCTACTCGGTCGAGTATTTAGCTTATGAAAATCCGTAGTGTTACAATCTTCCCCCCTTAAAAAGAACTTCGTCCCCGAAGTTCCAACCCAACCTATAAAACATGGACACCTAACACTAGCTCCACTAACCACGCTTACTAGATAACTTATCCTCTCGATATTGACTCCATAACATTATCGAATAACCACAAAATAATGTTTCCAATCTTGTCTCACTTCCATAACACTCAATAGCACTCAATACCAAGACAATCCACAAAAGAAGATCAACCATCAAAACGGAATGTTACATTCTACCACTCTTAAAAGGAACTTCGTCCTCGAAGTTTACTCACACTCATCAACATCATCATCCAGCTGCCAAAACTCTCGAACTCATAAATATCATCATCCACTTTTATCAACACTATCGAAAAATTCTCACACTCCTAAACATCGAACTACTACAAGCACAGCCATGGCCTTTTAACACTATCAACCACTATATGTACCCATCCATTCCTTATGCTACACCAACACTCTACGTCTAATAATATTACGACATGCACAACCCTCAAACGCTCTTTGCCGCATCCTACTCCTCTTAAGACACATGTTACGTCCTCGTAACTCACTAATACTAGATCCTTAGCTATACCTCTCATTATCTACATCACCACCACATGTGAAAGATACCCGCCTATAATCTAAACACTTACTATTCCTATATCCAAGGCTCTCCTACTTAAACAGTTCTCATACCTCAACTCATTCTGCACTCCATCTAACCAATACCACACAATCCTGATCATAACAAACACTCTAACTCTTCCACATTACCGCAACACGACATACCTCTCTATATAAACTATATAAAACTGTTATCGCCAAAAGCATAATTCACGATCCACACTTGTTACGTACACTCACACTAGATCCTCAAGTTCCTTTCTTTCATTACCGCAAGACTCATACATAACTTAACATGACATTAAATACCCAACACCCTACACTCACTGTTTCAACAAAGAATTATGAACCATCTGCACATATCAGATCATTACCACACATGTTCTACGAATCACTTGCATATATCAGATCATTATCATGTCTACCAAAGCCTCATCTAGAACAAGATCAAAATTACTGTAACAACCTATCACAACTGTGTCCCATCAACAGAATATCACTATACCATGATAACAACGAAAACATATACAACTCTCTTTCATATCATACTCTACCCTCATTCCCAAACCGAAACTGGTAAGAAACATCAACAAACAAAACAACAGTCTACATGTCTAATCGAAACTCACAAGAAACAACAGCAACAAAACAACAATCTGTGCATAACTGGTCTGTACTTTCAAAACTCAAATCGTAACCACCCCGTATACTCCACCACAACCGGTGACGGCATCGCAACACCACCACCAACAGCCGCACCGCAGCGTGAAAATGCCCGCATCACAATACGAAGTACCATGCCCGGATCACCACCCGAGGCACAACAACCACATCGATAAACATCACGCCCACATATAATTCCCACAAACACTGACTCAGTATAACTCTCCGGACAAGAGAACTTACTCAAAACTGCTTTACTCGACCATAACACAACATTTTATACGGAATAAACATACAAGAATCTCATGCATATCATCCATACCTTTTCACGGAATATACATGTATCATCAATACACCTACGATTTTAACTATCCATGTCAGATCAATCAAATTATTACTTTTTTAACCTCATTCCATTAGATTGGCGTACTTAACATATATCACAAACATTCATATAACAACTTTATGACTATCACACCATACCGCTTCTCGTGAGGTCAGAACCTCACACAAACATTTATACACATCATAGACCCATAATCACATCCAACTAGTCAATCCTGATCACGTAAGTTACCACTTGACAATGAATATCTCTTATCCGGACTTAACTCAGGTGCCCTTCCTAACATATCTTCTCTTACACACAATTATCACCCCTCCCAAGAAATGTAGCCATAACATCGCACCCTAACTTCCAAATAACACCTCGTATATCCACATCTTATACTTCCTCACAACTAAACATACTAACCACCTCCACAAAATCAACCTCATTAGAACAACTAACTCCCCCAAAGTAACATCATCCTCAGCCACTAGTGACACTACTATGACACCAACATCCTTCATGTGACTACTCTCTTACTATCACTTCTTAATATAACAATCCGTTTTCTCTCTTTGGTTATCATCCCAAATAACGAACATCCAATCCATCAACAAAATTTACCTCAACACTATTCCCAAAAATTTCTTTTATCATATCGTTACCTAACTCTCCACCAAAATCTCAGATCGTGCAAACACTCTACAAGCTCTTTATTCCCTTAATACCTCGAAACTCACGGCTAACATGTCGTCCTACTCTCTTATATAATCATTAGCTCACACCCTCTAGTGAGACTATCGTACATTTCCATAATTTCTTACCTTCATGCTCCTTAACTCCGGTCAACATTCTCTCAACTTACTTCCATCCTTATTTCCCCCTTTTTACTCAATAATACCAATTAATAATTCATCTCCTTTCTCTTCCAACCTAACTCTTTACTAATTTGTTTATTTTTCCATAGCTCCACAACTCTAATTCCCTTAATTCATATCAATATCTTATCATTCTTCTTATCATTTATCCTCTCTTATCTTTTTTCTCACTTCCCTTGTCACCATCAAGTCCACACACTAACAGTTACTCTTCAATTAGTCGTATCTCCCTTTCGTATCTCTAGAAGACCAAAAATTTACCTCATACCGTTCATTTCCCAAGGAATTACACACTAGGCTCACCCCTTGATATTCCAAATTCCCAAATCAACCATTGTCTACTCATCGCGGCATAACTTGACCTCACTATAAACTATTCGTTTCCATCTCTCTATAGCGACCTTTTATCACATATAACCTTAAGCAACTCAATCCAAACCGTCTCCCTCCATAAATCCTTACACCTCCCAATACGCCACTATTCGTATCCCTCATCTCAATCTTTCATTCTCACGTTTCTTTACACTTACATCACCCTTGCCCATATGCACTTACTTTTATATTACTCAACCCACGACTATATCACTCATCATATCCCACAAAACATGCTCATTGTCTTGATTAACTCATCAATCTACTCTTTTCTTGTTCCACTATGCTTCACAACCACATTAACACATGTCTTCCTTACCCAACACATGTCCCTCATAAGCCATCATTCTCCATGTCATAACTTCCGGTAACTTACGTATCAAGACCGTCTCACATATAAAAGAATGCGTTAAGACTCAAAACATACATTTGTATATACCCTACGACTCAAAACAATGTAAAAACATAGCCACCGGCTCAAAACAAAAGTAAGAACATAGCCACCGACTCAAAACAAAAGTAAGAACATAGCCACCGACTCAAAGTGGCCGCCCAATGAGGTACTCGGTCGAGTACATAACATACTAGGTCGAGTACAAGGTACTCGGTCGAGTAACTATATTACTCGGTCAATTTTTCGACTCCAGAAGCTAACTCAATTGTCGCAGAAGGATTACTCCGTCGAGTATTGGGAATACTCGGCCGAGTAGACCATACTCGGTCGAGTATAAGACTACTCGGCCGAGTTCACGACTCCAGACGCTAAACAGTATTATCACAGAGAGATTACTCGGCCGAATATGGAATACTCGGTCGAGTATAAAAGATACTCGGCCGAGTAGGGACTACTCGGTCGAGTATCGGCGCAGTTCTCAGCAACGTCCAGTTTTCGTAAAACAGTCATATCTCACTCGTTACCTGGTCATTCTGGGCGTGTGACCTATCGTTAGAATCGTAAGAGGACAAGCTATCACCTCAACTTGGAATCACAACAATATCTTTCCTAGAACTCGACTTATTACAGTTTTAAGACAACCCTTCCGTAATCAATCTTCATACCAATCAAATTTCCTAAACCAAAACAATTTGAACATGCATAAAGCAACAACAACAACTCAAAACTCCAAGAAACCAGTACACAAGTGAACTCTTATCATACTCACATGAAAATTAAACACGACATTCACATATATAGACGCATGACCTTAATCACATGCTTCTACCAACAATCAAGCATTAAAATCATCATGTTCATATGCACATGTACCACTAGCATACTTCATGTTCAACATTGTATTAAAAGGTAACATGATCACATTCTTCATGCTCAATATCAACCAGATACAATTTCACAATTCACTTTTCATATTTTACCATGTTCCAACACTTAACATGCCAACATATTCATGCTCAAAGTTTAACGTCAACAATCCTCGATGCATCTTTCAACAACCATCACATTCCACTTCTTTCATCATTTCATCCAACCATGCACAAGATTCAAACTATAAATATCAAACTCACATGACTCAAACATACAACAGTTTCCCCCCATGTGACCGGCTTGAGATCGTAAGGGCCTTAACGCGACTTCGGGACGTCTCCCAAGTCTTTGCGGCAGCTCCAAACAACTCTCCCCGGGTTCATTTTATTTAGACTCCCTAAGTTCATTGGGTTCATTTGTTTTAGGTGCCGGAATCGTTGGCTCTGATACCACTTTGTAACACCCCCTCATACCAAGGTACCTTACTAGGACTACCCCAGCATGAAAGGTTGTTACCATCTCGATTGCTCGAGGTTAGTATATATCAAAAGCAACAGTCCAAACACATTTATTAATGTACGGTAGTTATAAAAGTTACATAGTCTCCAAAATCTAATAAACGAATTATCCAAAGGGCAACAACTACCAAAACAATAACTAAGGCTCGTGATGGTGTCATCTAATCCAGCGTGGTGACTCTCCCATGACTGCCCCAAGCTCAATAAATGTATCACACATCACAATCGCTCACCATCCCCGAATGGATCACCGCAGGTTTTACAAAACAACAACACGGGTCAGTACTACTCAATCAATATAAGACAACAAACATTACCACCAAACGATCATCGATCTCACACACGAAGATCGACCACACACCGAAGTGTGTAGCCCCGCCAGATTACCCATCGCAATGTAATCCTCGCCGCCATGGGTGACCGCACCCATCCCCACCTAGTCCAGCTCATCAACGAGCGACTAATAATCCCTGTCCCTTAATGTGCACATCCCCTCCCGTGACGGGTTCCACGGAGGGTGAACTAGGGTGTGAAGCCACTCCCACAAGTGACTCCACCACAACCACACACACACGGCATCACAGCTGTCACAACACCACAACCGTCACAACATCACCACACCAACAACGTCTCCACAACACCCAACCTCCGATAATCAGCAGATAACAATAATTATACACAGTACAATCACAACATCTCCAATTAATTAAACAGAATCGAGTAGGGAAACCCTACCTTAGCAATCAACAAAGAAGATGGAAACCGAACAATCAGAAAGGCTCCTCTATGAAGTCTTCTCCTATACAATATCCATATAACACAATCACACATTGCACAATTCCCCCGATTCCCCAAATTCCATATATACAGTAACCCTAAAAGAACATAAATGACATGGGGAATGAAACTTACCAACAGTAGGATGGGAGATTATGCGCAAGGATTACGACAATTACACACACAAACAGATTAGAGAATGATTAGGCAGTGATTAGAGAGATCGTAAAATGATTAAGGTTGAAATGACGTTTTAGAAATTGCTTTTGAATATAAAACAACCCCAAACACTCCCGCATCAAACCGCTGAAATATTACTCGCCAGACCGGATACTCGGTCGAGTATAAGGCATACTCGGCCAAGTATCCTCTACTCGGTCGAGTATTCATCATACTCGGCCGAGTATTCCTCGGCAGAACCCAAACAAACTACACCCTTGACACTACTCGGTCGAGTAGGCTCTACTCGGTCGAGTATTTAGCTTATGAAAATCCGTAGTGTTACAACGAATTTACCTTTTCCCCCTCTTGACATCATCAAACAAATAAATACTAACCCCGGAGACAGAATAAACATGCATATTACGTCACAAAAAAGACAATCAAATTTGCAACAAATTGATAAGGTCAACATTTAACAAGGTTCAAACATAGTTTAAACAATAAGTTCAGAAAGGCTAATGCATAGTTTAATTAGTACACCACCAAAATAGATATAAGCGGGGTAGGGGCAACGGGTGGCAAGCAAAATGGTTAGGCAGATTTTTGGTAGAGGATACGGGTTTAGCGGGTCAAATATTGGATCGCATCCAAGTCATCATTATCATCATCCGAGACATCGACATTCCCGGCATCACCATCGTCGGATTTCTCTTGAAGCAAAGCGGAAATAATGGCTACCTCACCTTTGAGGTAATCAATAGTAGTCTTAATAAGTTCCACATCCTCCTCAAACTCGGAAGACATGCCACGTCTTCCTTAATCCGAGCCAATGTATCAAGAACCGAGGAGTTGTCCACAACACCCGACACGTCCCCACCTTTTCCCGAGGACTTTCCTGCAGTCTTCTTTGCCTTGTTTGATTTGACAACTTCCAATTGTCCCTTATCTGTTTTCAACATCATTTTCCCCAAATTTTCAACCGACATTGTATCAAACTGTTAGGTTTATTTACCTCTTATTAGACTCCTCTAATAGTGAACTAATTAAATTCTTAATTATTTGATCTTTAGATCTAGTGCATGCATAACAAAATAAGAGATTTATGAGCAAAAACAATGTGCCTTACATTGTGTATAGGCCAGAAATATAGGGCACAAATAAGGTCGCCTTCCTTATTTGTTCTTGAGCTTAATATATTGGATGATCCTCCAAAAATCCCAAAATAGAGATACTCCTTAGATTGCACCCAACACTTATCCCTTAAACTAGTATACTAATCAACTAGATTAATAAACTAGTATCCTTAAAATTAATTCTAATATTATCACTATTACTACACTAGTAATCTTATTTTGATATTAGAATGGATGAACAAATGTTTGTATTTCTAAAAACTTGTTTTAGAGAGATTGATAGAATATAAGAATATTTTTGCATGTAGAAAAATATGAATGAATGAGTGAATGGAAAAATGAGACCAAAGTTCTCATAAAGAGGAGGTGGAGGCCGGGTAGGGTGTATCCAAAGAGGGCATCTTACTTTCCTCTTTTTGTCTTCACAAGAATTGGATGTGTAAGATGTGTAAGAGTAGGTGTAAGGCTAGTTGTAGGTAGGCATCATCATGCTATTTTATCAAATAAAATAAAACAACCAAAATCCATTAACACTCCCTCCATTTCAATCCAACCTACATAAAATGGACTACCATTTTATTTTGTCAATTTGTCATTTGTTACACAATATGTCACATATAGTATTTAACATCTTATTAATTAATTTAATGCATATTTATCACATAAATATCATTTTATAAATTAATTAAATTACATACAACAAATTGACTAGTGATACTTGATCACAAATAAAATGGGTCATATAATTATAATTCACAACATCTTGTAATTATAATTAACCATTCATTCTTATCTCAATTGTTTCACAAAGAATAAACAATTTTAGTAATAAAGTATTTCAATTACTAAAATAAATCTTATTTAATCCCATTACAATAAGATATCAATATTCTCTCTCACAAGTGAATTGTTCAATTTTAAGAAATTGATCAACTTGTATCGTCATACAATTAATCAATTTGTCTATTATGGGAATTGTCCTTTAGGTGTGACCTTAAGGGATCAACTGACCACCACCGTCATACGATAGTAATGTCAAACTCTAGTCAGCCAATCATTACCGATTAATGATGATCAGTTGATTATATAATGAATCATCCCTTACGTATTCTTAATATGAGATTTAATCATGTGATCGCACTATTGTTGAGGACACATATTCCAACAATCTCTCACTTGTCCGAGACAATTGTGCGTCACCAATTCTCCTGTTCTATTACAATCTCCCACTCAATGCAAGGTGTCTCGCAGGTCATACTTGAACTTGATCATATCTTGAGTGGTTTTCTCGATCTGGAGAGTAACTGTCTGACCGGAATTATCTACCATAGATACTTTCCGAGCGTGACCACGCATTTCCAGTTTACTGCTCCTCGAGTGGCCTTGAGATTTCAAACAACCGTGACAAGGGGGTGGATAATTCATATCGCACTATTCCCTTTGTTTAGCCACAGTTCATCTTAACCCAAAATATACCCATTTGACCTCATTTACGACAGTCGTAGAGCATAAATCAAAGCTAATCAGAAATTTGTGCTAACTTGGGCGAATAGTCTCTAGTCAAATGAATTGACTCATAAGAATACTATAGCAGCTCTTGCCACGACCAGGCTTTATGAACTACCTGAACTCTATAAGCGGTCACTGCCCGACAGACTGTCCCATACAGTCTGCCTATGTGATCGACTAGTCATCCCGTATAACTCCATCGCACTTGAACTTGCCATTAATCGCATCACATTCTAGTCACTTCGAGACGTCACCTCATATAAGTAACTAGGGGCGAACACCATGTCAATCCAGTTCACTTTAATGGGGTTCAATTTGTCTCTACAACCCATTTAGATATAACAAAGTAACGAGTGAGTTTAATAAAACTCAAACGATAAATCCGATTATCATATATGTATAGTCAATACACTATTAATACTTCATATCTTATAATCTTTTGTCTACCTTTTACACTAGTCGAAATGCAATAAAGCTTGGCAAGTGGATATACCCTATATCCATATATTCCAACTCTGTCAATTGCTATCTCCTTCTATTCAATGTTATTTCTAATAACTTGAATTTATCTCTAAGTATTTGTCTAGTCTTCTTACTAAAATTGGGTTCTTTAACTTGAAAGATGCTCCCACTGTTATCGCATGACATGTGATAGTCATTTGTAGAGGGATTCACCTTTATTCCCTACATTGTCAATTTTATCACAATTTACTTAGATTCCTTTTATAGAATTTGCAATGCGCGAAACTTAAAACACTTTTCTAGTTTCTTACTCCTAAGTCAATAAGACATCCTAGAATTTCAAAAAATCCCTTTTGGTTTGGAAACTAAAGTTTGTGCAACCCTTCAACACATAACTTAGTTTATCATCCAACCATATGAAGGAATCCTTAATTCTTCTCAAGAATCTCAAGAATGTTCTTTAAGGGTTTCACAAGACATATCATGGGAATTATCTTGTTATTGACTTATTATGCTTTTAGCATATGATACATCATGGCATGTGCGTCTGCATACATGATCATCCTAATAGCGGAAACATTAGGAATCGATTTCAGGTAATCAACAACTTAATAGGTTCAGTGAACAACTGTGAGTCCATCATAGTAATTCCACTTTCATCATCATGAATAACCCATTCAACGTTGTTGATGTTAAACATATACGAAATGATCTTATCCTCATAAGACTCTCAACTCTATGCCAATATTCTCTCACATAGATTCAAAATCTAGAATACTTTGCATCCTTTTCCAAGTCTCCAATCACTCTTTCACAGAAGAGAGCATTTGTACATTGTTCTCAATAAGTAATATTTATTCAACATATAAGACATAGGAAAAATAATTCTAGCTCCTACTTAACTTCATGTATAATCATGATTCTTCAATCATGTGAATGAAACCATTCTCAATTATCACATGAACGAAAAGTATAATCCTTTAATGCTTGCTTTAGACCATTCTGGGATCACTTAAGAAAGCTACGCATGACATGTTAGGATTCTTAGATCTTCATCTAAGGTTTTGTGTTCCAAACACATTCCTTTTCTAAATTCCCATTTTAGAAAAGCGAATTTTAATTTTATTTGCGAGTCATCATCAAATGAAATGTGGCAATTCCTAACATAATTTATTTTGATCAACATCTTCATGTCGATCTATGCCCTTATTTACTCTAAAGCCCTATTCACTTTAAGGAGACCCTCGCCTTTAAGTAAATCTACTCTTTGAGTAACAATTTTTGGATTGTAATGCTATGGCTCGTATGTAACAAAGTCGATTTGGAATAATACCATTACTTTCGCAAAGCAATATTTTAACAACAAGACATGTGTGCTAAACTCCCACTGAACTATACTCCCACTCTATCTTTATAGATTATAGTTCAACTGTACTCCCACTCTATCTTTATAGATTATAGTTCCATTACTTTCACAAAGTAACACTATAAGACATGTTTGTGACGATCCAATCTACTCCCACTCTATGTCTCAGAAATACATCTATCTTCTTGAGAGATAGCTTTGTGAGTTACAAACATATATATGGAGGAGTATTAGGAGGTTTTCTAGACTATGCATTAGCTCACAAAAGGCCATCCCTATCATGGCAGTTTGATACATGTAATATGCGAGTCTTGTCCATGCCATCTGTTTAATAGACTCTCTATTTTAGGTATTTCGTGGTTGGCCATCCGTTTAGAATTACGTGTCCGTTTTGGATTGAAAACTCCCAAAATTGAGTTCAATGACTCAAACCGACTAATATTAGTTTGATCTTATGGGTAGTGACACTAGGTCATAATCCATATTTAATAAATCAAATTTATTACTTAGATCTTTGCCACTACGATCGAATCGTAATGCTTTATTACTTTGTTCAATTGGTTCTCTACGTCATTTAGAAATTTCTAAAATTTCTCAAATGCTTCACTTTATATTTGATTAAGTAAATATACCCATATCTACTTAAATCATCAGTAAAGTGACGAAGTACTCATAAATTCCCCTCGCGGTGATGCTCATTAGAACACATACATCGGCATGTATTAGTTCCAACAAATCACTTGCTTGCCTCCCTTTACCACTAAAGGAAGTACAAATCATTTTGCAAAGGAAACAAGATTCGCATATTCCATATGATTGAAAATCAAATGGTCCAATAATTCTAGTCGACACTAGCATTTAATGCGTTTCTCATTTATGTGACCTAATCGAAAAACCCAAATGTACAAATCATTTGGATTACTAGTTATGAGTCTTTTGGATCGTATTATGAAGATATCATTGCTTGAGTTGGAAGTGTCTAAAACTTTTATATCATAAAGATAAGTGACATGGCTCAAAGCCATGTCTATTTTCAACAAAATAAATCCTTTCATGTCTAACATAGAAATGGAAATAATGTTTTAGACAAGGTGGGTACATAATAACTATTATGTAGATTACAACTCAAAGCTATTAGCAAAAACAAGTACATAATTCCCTCTCGAAGTGGCGGCTACCCTAGCTCCATTTCCTTGTCGGAGATTTAAATCACTCTTGTTTAGCTTTTCCACATTTCCAAGTCCCACTTGGAGTAACAAGTCCAACGTTGATATCTCCCAAATACTTGGGGCAATTTCGCTTCCAATGGCCCATGACATTACAATAATGACATTCTTCATAAGATTGGGCACCCTTCTTGGTCTTGGTGTGGTAGTCTCACTATCCATTTCCAATTCATTATCAGGTTTGGGTTTCTCACCCATCTTTGCCTTCCCTTTAATAATACCAATACTCCTTCATTTGCAAGGACACTCTTGCTAGAACTCCCACTGAATTTAATATTTCTCCTTGTTTCTTCAAACAAGGATGCCTTTGGTTTAGTGAGATTTTCTTCACAAGATTTTCTTACCAAAGTGGTGGGCAATAATATTGGAGTGGGTGGTGTGGAGGCGGTAAAGAAGCAAATATTTCCATCCTGACCAATGCCACAGCGTAATTCTCTAATCGTATCATTGTCATACTCGAAGCACTTTTCATCGAATGATTGGAGCCATGAATTAATGGTGATTGGTGTAGGAGTATTAGATGAATTCATTGCGTATAATTAACTACAAAAACGGAAATAAAGGAAATAATTAACATCTATCATTTTAATCAAACTTGTAAACACTTTAAACAAGTTTTAGCATTTATATAGTGACCACTACCCAACTATTATAAATGATTCCGAGATCCAAATTCATATTAACTCGGGCAAGGTGAGCTGATTCATCCCTTATCAATATAACTCGGTGGATTAACCTCTTAATCGATTCTACTTCTAGAACTCTCGGTCGATAAAAATTACTTTAATATTTATCTTTAGCCCGGAACACATGCGACTACGGTCACGAATACTTCCGTTGAGCTCAATCCAAATTTCGATGTAATAACATTTTATTACCCAGTTAACCAACGTAACAAGTTTAGTACCCCGGTGAGCCGAGCCTACTTCCTTATGAAATTGGGACTCATGGTTTCTACTATTTGGTAAGGCTAATTCTTAATTATTAATTAGTGAGAGGTTTTTTCAATTTATTATCTATCACGTTTTAAGTGAACTAAAGCGGTGAACTACGATAATTATAATTGACACGGTCGATGACTCCATATGATATACATGTGTTGTTATGGCGATTTGGCAATACATGTAACATATTAAAAGAAATGCAAAGCAATAATAAAAACTTCCTAGTATGGCCTTCCTAAACATAGAAAATCAAATAATTTATTACATATTCGAAAATCAACTCCTTTTGTCCCTTGAATCTTCAAGTGGCACGCCTCCCAAGAACACCGTCTTTGTCGAGACATCCTCTCCGAATGGCACCGTCTTGAAGCAATTCCATAATTACAAATAATAATAAAAATAAAAAACTATTCCTATTATACATTTGTAAAATGGAAAAACTAATAAAAATAAAAGTGATACGTGATTACATTAAATTACAACCGAATCAATATTCCCTTTCATTACGGGTAATATCGATTAAAACTAAGGCCATACTAAGATAAAATTACATAATTCAAAATGATATAAATAAAAGACATTCAACAATTGAAATATGCAGCATTATAATATGTATCTATCATGCCAAATTATGTGCCAAATCGCCCTATTTAATATAGATCGTATATATAACCCGGTTTTATGGAAATGCGTGATCGTAACTTCTAAAAATCACAAATTAACACTTAAATCACATCTAAGCTCAAGTTAATTATCCTAACACTCTTAGGACTCAAAAATTAGTCATCACTTAATTTTTGACAATAATTCAACTTGATTTAATTTTTATGCTCATTTTTTACCTTAAAATCATAATATTTATGAAATAAATCCAAATTAAATCACAATTATTTCAAAATTTGAATTTTTAATTTTTGAACATTCTGGAATATTTCCATGACACTCATAATGTCAAAAATCATGGTTAAAATTTTGGAATTAATTTTGAGAAAATATAGTTGCAATTTATCGATTTTATCTCATAAAACATCTAATGTATCAAAAAAATAATCCAATCAATTTTACAAACTTAGATCTAATTAGTGGGATATTTATACAACCTAAAATATTTTTCTCATGTCATGCAATTCGTTTTAGCTATTTATGCTAAAATTGTCACTATTTATGCCATTTTTACTCTAAAAATTCATAAATATGCTAAATGAGATCTTTTCATCTCAAAATTTACATACACTGTGTAAATCAAGCATGTGACAACATATTAAAGTTTCATGGCCTGGTTCGAAGTTTAATTATTTTTAAACATTTTACCCCTTTTAATCCATTCTTATCTCATAAAAATCATAAAACATGCAATATTAATCAAATTAATACGAGAATTTACACACAACTTGTAAAATATGCATGTGAGGTCATATAAAAAGTTCAAGTTCAGAGAGTAATTTCAACCATTTTTAGTCATTTAACCTCCATTTATGCCATTTTTACACTAATAATTCATAAATTATGAAATATTAATCACATTAATATGATATTTTGCATGCAATACATAAAATATTCATGTGAGCTCATACTAAAATACCACGGATATTAGTGAAGGTTAACTTATTTTAGTGAATAAAAGTTCATTTTACTCATAAAAATGTAATAAAATCACTAAAAATCATTAAAACGAGCAATAAACTTCCATAAATCATAAAAATGACCTAAAAACATTTTAGGAGCAGAATATATAACATGCATAATTATTTCATGGCTTACTCATATAAATCACAAATTTTTAGTTTTATATGTTAACATTTTAACTCGGAAAAACAATAACCGATTATGCATGCAACATCCTATGCTCTGATACCACTTGTTAGGTTTATTTACCTCTTATTAGACTCCTTAATTAACAAAATAAGAGATTTATGAGGAAAAACAATGTCCCTTACATTGTGTATAGGTCCGAAATATAGGGCACAAATAAGGTTACCTTCCTTATTTGTTCTTGAGCTTAATAGATTGGATGATCCTCTAAAAATCCCAAAGTAGAGATCCTCCTTAGATTGCACCCAAGACTTATCCCTAAAACTAGTGTACTAATTAACTAGGTTAATAAGCTAATATCCTTAAAATTAATTCTAATATTATCACTATTACTACACTAGTAATCTTATTTTGATATTAGCATGGATGAACAAATGCTTGTATTTCTAAAAACTTGTTTTACAGAGATTGAGAGAATATGAGAATATTTTTTCATGTAGAAAAATATGAATGAATGAGTGAATGGAAAAATGAGAACAAAGTTCTCATAAAGAGGAGGTGGAGGCCGGGTAGGGTGTGTCCAAAGAGGGCATCTTACTTTCCTCTTTTTGTCTTCACAAGAATTGGATGTGTAAGATGTGTAAGAGTAGGTGTAAGACTAGTTTTAGATAGGCATCATCATGCTATTTTATCAAATAAAATAAAACAACCAAAACCCACTAACACTCCCTCTATTTCGGTCCAACCTACATAAAATGGACTACCATTTTATTTTGTCAATTTGTCATCTGTTACACAATATGTCACATATAGTATTTTACATGTTATTAATTAATTTAATTCATATTTATCACATAAATATCATTTTATAAATTAATTAAATTGCATACAACAAATTGACTAGTGATACTTGATCACATAAATAAAATGGGTCATATAATTATAATTCACAACATCTTGTAATTATAATTAACCATTCATTTTTATCTCAATTGTTTCACAAACAATAAACAATTTTAGTAATAAAGTATTTCAATTACTAAAATAAATCATATTTAATCCCATTACAATAAGATATCAATATTCTCTCTCACAAGTGAATTGTTCAATTTTAAAGAATTGATCAACTTGTATCGTCATACAATTAATTAATTTGTCTATTAAGGGAATTGTCTTTTAGGCGTGACCTTAAGGGATCAACTGACCACCACCGTCATACCACAGTAATGTCAAACTCTAGTCAGCCAATCATTACCGATTAATGATGATCAGTTGATTATATAATGAATCATCCCTTACGTATTCTTAATATGAGATTTAATCATGTGATCGCACTATTGTTGAGGACACATATTCCAACACAAACATCCCTCGAGACCCTATACTACCCTTTACGAGTAGCCCCTTGGATCGAAGAATCATGGAAATCCACATTGCATATGGTAAGCGAATGGGGTTGGTGTAGTTAGGGTCTTGGTTTTTTTATTCGATCATGACAATTCGTTTAAAAAAGAGGCTAGGGAGATTGATTTTGCGGTGGGTCATTAGATGAAAAATGAGGTAATGTTGGGCAACCGTGAGCTTGATACGATCATTTGATGGGTAAATTGTACGGCACAGTAGGTTGAATAAGATTTTGGGTAGGGCAGGGAGTTCATTTGGGATAACAAGTTTACATTTGGGATGAAAGGGGGTCACGGTTTTGGCAACGACAGAGTGGGAGGCGTACTCTAGGGCAGGCCATGTTTTTCCGGCAGGGGTAAGGTCATACCAAGCGCTTATTCCTAGAGTCTTGTTCTTATCCTTGCTATAGCACCATCCTTTGATGCGGTTTGAAGCCCCAACCCACATAATATGAAAGGGCTCTGTGTGGAAAGCAAGTGAACGGACATCAGAAGTGTCTGGATAGTGTAAAGCTAGACATTTTTTAATGTCAGGCATGAATTTAATTTTTCACTGCCGGTATACCAGAGTGGTTGAATAGGGGGCCTAATGTGGCATTAGGAGAATTATCACCATCGGGTTTCAAATCAAGGGTTAAGCCTGAGGGGTGATAAATTGCATTGTGAGTATTTACAATTGCAAAAATTTCAGGTAGATCTTTCCCTTATAATCTGCTATGGCAAACTGGCCCAATAGTGGCTAGAAATGAAGAAGACGCCTTGAGAAAATGTTGTAAGTAGGTTTTTCTGGGTTTTCTGAGAATAGAAAATGATGAAAAGATTTTCTTGGGGGATAAGAAACTCTGAAAATACAATTAGTTTTATAGAAAAGAGTTCATAATAAAGAAAATCTTACAAAATCAGGAGTATATCTTGTGTGTTTTACGAAAAGGTATCTCTTAAGATACTGTGATAATTAAGCGGTGTGATGAATCGACATATGTAAGAAAACGTGTAGCATTCCCCTAATTTTATCTATTTAAGCGAAATTACTTTTCACTCCGAGAGTTATCCCAAGGTGATTTTCCCAAAACGGTTGAAAATACTCTTTGAAAACTAAGAAGTTAACCCTCGTCTAAAAAAAAGTTTTCTGAAGAGTTTTTCTCCCTTCTGAAAGAAATTTTTAATCAACTTGCACCAGTCTTGTGGTATGCTAACGATTGCTACTTGGCACATACTAGCCCTCTACGAGCGATGGTTGATTTTACATCTGAGGAGGCAATTAAGCAGTTTGATAATGATCAAATGAATTTTTTAGTAAGGCACCTCAAAGCATTAAAAGGGTCAGTTTTTTACATAAAGTTGTTAATTAAGGCAGAAGAGGGAACGATGACTCAGGACGTTGGGAGGCCACCACACCCAATCTACGACGATATTGACTTGTTAAGGTTGATCATGAGGAAGGTTGACCCCCACACAAAGGGGAATATGATTATGGTGTACAGAGCATAAGGTGCATGGCTGATGCTTTCAAGGCTAGAAAGGTTGGCGTTGGCACATTTGGACGCATTGAGAAGGGGACTCCAGCAAACGCTGGCGGGTTTTTGGGTAACCACTTATAGGGACCATATTAACGTTGAATGGGTATTCTAGGAGGGTATAAAGTTATTGTTCTTGCGCCCGGTGGTCCATCCACTGATGTATAACTGGGGTAATGCTAATCCTGCGGATTTCTTAGATGATGGAGATACCGACTATAGCGATGAGGAAGAAGATCCTGCAGTTCTTGACGATGGGAATAAAAGTGATGGGTCCTCGTTTAATAACAATGGTGAAGAAGAGGGGCGTCCTCTTTGAAGCGTTCGTAGGGCTAGAGGTCATACAATTCAACCTTGGTGGTCATGAAGTTGTAGCGCCCGGGGATCATTAGATGTTATTTCTGCTTGTTTGTGACTATTATTTCGGCGTGGAATAGAAATGTTATTTTGATGCCCATAATGTTTTGTGTGATAAGTATAATTTTCCGTGTTTTATGTAGAAATTATAAGTTGCTGCATAATTATGTTAATATTTTAAGTTTGATAATGAAAAATTTGTTGGAGTTTTGTCCTCCACAATAGTGCGTGATAATATTGTTAAATCTCATTAAGGAATATTCATTGGATATTCATTGGCAATACTAGTCAGCTGATCAAAGTATATCGGTAACGATTGGCCAACTAGGGTTTGACGTTACTCTCGTGAAACGACGGTGTTCAGCTGATCCCTTTCGGTCACACCTAAAGGAACGAACCCCAACATGAAAACTAATTAATTGTATGAGATACAGTTTAATTAGTCCCTTGATATATTGACTAAGAGTTAGTTGATTAATTAATTTATAGAGATATTGAGTTGTGAACTCGAACTGCGAAATTATTATTTAATTATGCGATAATTAAATAATAAATTATTTGAGACGGGAATTAATGATTAAGTAGTTAATTGTTAAATTAGTACTAATTGACTAATGTGATTAGTATTGGTACGTAAAATATATGTGTAGCTGTACACGTATATTTACGGAGTGTTTTGAACAAAATTAATCGGGAAGTGTTTAAACATAAAACGATGTTTAAATAAACTTTACACGTATTTGTGCGACAAATATAAAAACCAACATGGACCCGTAAATAGGCATTGGACCGTGTAAAGTTGAGTGTAGTGGATGATTATAAACATAATTATTTCACTTTGCTTTATATTCTTCCATAAGTTATCTTTTGTTCTTATGCATGTGATAAACAATTGGACACATAATAAAAAGCAAAGTCCACTCCAACACTCTACCCTCTCTCACTTGGTCGGCCACCTACATACATACATGCATTATTTTTGTTCATTTTTACACTTCATTTTTTTGCATGTGTGTTTAGTCTTACATCTCTCTAAAAATAATAAGAACACTTACTAAGCTTGATAGTAATTAAAATAAATATTCACTAATCTTGTTAGTAATATTATAAATATTATCAAGGGTTAAATTTAACAAGTATCTAGTTAATACTTGTTAGATTCTTGGTTGTTGTTCTTGGGTGCAATTTGAGAGGAGGCTTTCTCTTTGAAAGTTTGGGTTTATATAGGATCTTGCCATTAATAAATAGCTCAAGAACAACCAAGATGGTGGTCTTGGTTGTGCCCAAACTACCATTTTCAATGTACGGAAAATTATTTCCTCATCTTTTATATTAATATGCTTTTATATTGCATGCATGTTACATAGATCAACTAAAAAAAATTATGAGATAATTTGAATTCTAATTAGAGAGTATAATTAGGATCTATGATCTTTCAAGTGGTATCAGAGCTTAGGCTTGTAATTTGCATGTTGATTTTAAGCATATTAAACAAATTATGAGATAATTTGGAAAAATAAAAAATGATGTTAGAAGATGTTTTAGCACGAACTTTTTTGGACATGCATACCTACTGATCTCAAAACGTTTGTGGTAAAATTTGGTGATTTGTGAAGTTATTTTGCTATTTTTAATGATTTTTGGTAGAAAACCGAGTCAAAAATGCCGTATTTTGGTTAAGAGTTAACTAAAAATAGTTAAAGGTTAATTCGGGTCATGAAATATTAAGGTGTTTCATGCATATTTTCTACAGCTTGTATGTAAAATTTCAAAGGTTAGTTTCAAGTTTTGCATGTTTATTGATTTTATGAGTTCAAAGTGGATAAAAGTGAAATAAATTAATCATATACTCTAAATATTTGTTCCTACCCTTGATAAATTTATGTACATTTAAAAATAAGTTTTAAAAGTTAAAAGTGAAATTTAAAATGTGATTTCACCCTTTTTTGATGTTTATTGGTTTTAGTGGTTAAAAACCGATAAATATCGATCTTTTTCTTCATAAAATTTGATCCGAATTTTTGGAAATTTTTTATGAAATTTTGGTGTTCTTGGGCGTGTTCCAGAATAGTCAAAATTTTTTGTTTAAATATTTGGTAATATTTTCAATTATTTTGGATTTATTACTTAAAAGTTATGATTTTACCGATTAAATTAGCAAATATCACCAAATCAAACTAATTATTCATCATCAAATAAGTGAAGACTAATTTTTGAGGTTCAAAACAGTTTAGACAATTAGTTTGGACTTATATGAGATTTAAAAGTTGATTATTGATTTTTACAAGTTAAAAATCGATTAAATCCACAAAACCGAGATGGATACCAACGATAGTTAGATAGGGCGATTTTGGCATTTTTACAGCATTTTAAGCATATTTCTTTAAGTTGAATGAATGATTGTAATTTATATAAAGTATTTATTTTGTTGTACCTAGTATGGCCTAGTTTATTTTAATCGTTATTACCCGAAATGAATGGGAATAGCTATTTGTTTGTAATTAAATACGATCTCGTATCGTCGGTTTGTAAATAATTAGTAGTTTAATAATTAACGTATAATAGGAATAGCTATTTAATTTGATTGTAATTGTTATTTTTACCGGCGTTTTCAAAAGACGGATTTACATCGAGACGGAGTCTATTTTAGAAAGTTGTTCCAAATCCCACTAGAAGAAGCCCCTTCGGAAGATGTTCCTGTGAAGAGGCAAAGGACCAAGGAGTTGGTTTCCGAAATGTAATAGACTAGTTTTTATTAACTAGGAGGCCATACTAGGATTTTTCATATGCTTGCTTGCTTTTATTTTTCGCGCATGCCAAAATCGCCATTCACATGCATTTTATTTTCGCGATTAACAATTCACGTCATTTACATTCACCGACTTAGTTCACTTATAGGGAATTTATGACTAAATTGACAAGATCTCTCAGATAACTAAAATTGAGATTAGCCTTACCAATTAGTAACACCTATGAATCCCTTGTTCATTAGAGCCACGCTCGCCCAAGCGGGGTGTTCTCTTTATACCTCGGGTAAGTAGGGTGATAAACGATTATCACGCGCCAAAGTTGGTTGGACTCAATAGGGTATAAGACGGTCTTGTATTCCGGGGCTAGTAGATGGATTTAAGGAAATTCGTCAACCAAGAGTTCTAGAGGTAGAATTAGTCAACCGATGACTTACCGAATTTACACAGTTATGGGATATTTCGCCTAAGCGATGCCTATTTTTGCCTAAAGACAGATCTTGGAATCATTTATATAATTTAGTGAGAGGTCATTATCTAAATGGACTTGTTAAAAAATGTTTATCAAGTTTTTAAACCATTGAATGTTATTTTTCCTATTTTTTCGTTCTTTTTCATTAATGTATTTACAATGACATCGCGCATTTTATCCTCTATTTATTATTTCATTCGTTTTGTTCTTTCATAGAAAGCGGTTTCTTTGAAGGAATTTGGTAGTAATGATTGGTAACTTGATTTGCCAAATCACCTACATAAGCTTACAACGATTTTTGCGATTATTTTACAACTTAATGTCCATACATCTTAAAAAGGGGTTTCATGTTGTAAACTCATATTAGGAGTTTAAAAGGGAGTCACATTTTATCAAGAGTGTCTTGATTTCGGAAGTGACACCTCCGTCATGATGATGACATATTAGTTTGAATTACTCAAGAGTAATTCAAAAGTTTGCGAAAAGAGTTTTCAAAAACACAAAGGATACTCCAATATGATACCGTCAAATGGCTCACTTCGAGAAAGGCCAAATCGATTGTTTATGCGCTAAAGAGTTTAGGCATATGATGATAATTGAACGGTTAGGTAGTCCAATTTCGCAAGAAGTTGAGATTTTGCCACATGTTGCACTCACTTTATAACAATTCACTCTTACTAAGTTTATAAAATATAACGAATGACTTGAGCAGAGGTCTTCATAAGATTCATTTTTGCTTGTTGAAGCAAAGAGGAATGTGAAAGTGAGTGGGAGTTAAGAAGATGCAACCCTAGATGTATGTGATAGGACAAGTTGAAAGAGACATCTACTCATTGGATAGGCTAGTTCTACTATCTTGGTATGAGATACCAAGTATGGGTCATTTCTTTGTAAAGAAGTTTACATGAATTGATAAAACGTAAGACGTTTAGAATAGGACATTTTTGTATCGAAATGATGCTAGAGTAGCAACGATTTTGATATGGACAAATGTACCTAAATTGATTTTCAAAGAATGTAATCATCTATGTTTAAACATAGAAGGAATCACTCATGTGATTTAAAACAAAAGGTTGTACCTACTCCTATGATAACTTGGTGGTTGGTTTAGACCACAGAAGTTAGAGGTATTTTACATTCTTCACAAAAACTAAATGTTATACTATCTTGTAGATTTTAAAGTCTCTAATCCGGTGAACCCAATTGATCAAACCTCAAGTAAATTCGTTTAAAACGAGTAAACGAAAAGCACATTGAACAACCATTTGATTGAGAATCTTATGGTATGTGTGCATGTATTATGTTTTCTTTTGTAGAAAAAAAAACACAATAGTTAGATGATTGACCATATACATACGGATGTGTAAGGCCGATAGTTGGTTATATATATACTTCGTTACTTTTACCGTAATGTTAAGTAGATATGCAAACCTCATATCTATTTAATAAGACATAAAAGTGATTTTTGAAACGTGAAATATTTTTAAAATGAAGTAGTAAACCAAAAGCACGACAAGATCAAAATGTTGATCTGAAGTTTCATAGTAATGACTTTGAAGGTCAAATGGGCAATATCAAGTAATGACCTTGATGATCACTAAGAAGATTGTGAACCATAGAGTATATGGTGTAGTGAAGAAGATAAACCAAACTTTATGAGATATGGTTTGAGGTTTTTCGCAATTTTGTAAGCTATTTTCTCACTAAAAGTTTAAAACTCGACGATAATAGCCTAAATGACTCCATATGAGATATGGATAGGGAGGGTCCTAACTTGTCATTTTTATACATTTGGGACCATAAATGTTTATGTTCAGAACCAATTTATGTATTTGTGAGGGTTATCCAAAATTGAACCACTTGTTTTACTCCACCAAAATGAGAACAAAGAGTTTGTGGCTCGTAATGCTTTCTTTCTAGAAATATTTTCATTTTCTGGAAGACAGAGTGGGAGAAATTTTGAACTTACGGAAGTCCAAGACCCACAAACTGAGTACAATGCAAGAAGATGTTCTTTATTGTGGCTCAGTGGTTATAAGGAGATAATTTATTGTGGTTCAGTGGTTATAAGGCGATAATTTTGCGATATTATTGCGTTACTTTTCGTAAGTGACGAATCTTCAACCCTCATCAAAGGCTTTTCTATAGTATAAACTCTATGTGATGGCGTGTCACCATGCAATTCGAATTGGTCTTCTTGCACAAGATGTGATAAGGAAGGAAACATGAGATGTTTTCAGGACTTGATTTAGGACGAATACTTTGCACCAATTTAGGTTACCTTGATCTTGTTATAAAGGTCACATAAGATGTTTCAATTTTGAGTTCGTTACAGAAAGTTTGTGACAACCCAAATGCCTTTATCAATTCGTATGTTCTTAGCAATATAGCCTCTCATGAGGATGAGATTCGGCAAAAGAATAACGAAACTTTCTCCTTGGGAGAAGTTTTTTTGCTCTTGTCAATGCTAAAAAGCCAAGCATGCTTGAAAGATCCCTTTTGTAATCTTATATACGTCAAAGAGTTGGAACCTTGGGTTAAATCATGTCAATAATCAGAATGGTATTACTCGAGTTTTCGAGGTACCATGATGATACATGGAGTTTAGTGGGAGCTAAGGTGATATCTCTTAGTCTAAATATGTGTTTGGCATATAAGTGACTAAAAATATTCTTGGGTGAATATTTGAGGGTAGCATGGCACGTCTTAAACATCCGGATCTAATGAGATAGATCTCCATGGATATTAGTATTATAGTCAAGAAACTTATGCGATAAGATTCTTGACTCATTCAAGTTGTTGAACAATTAATATGATCTCTTGTGCTTCCGCTGCAGGATATATTAAATATGCTAAAAGCTTCTCTCGTCGGGACTTATCATGTAGAGTATATGAGAAGTCATTACCAATCATTTCCTAGTGAGTGTCACTAGATGATTATCACGAGCATCCTTGATTACTTGAGAAGCACTAAGGATTTACTCTTGTAGTTTGGAGGAATTTATGAATTTCATAAACGGAAACATTCCTATGCTTATAAGATGTTATGGGCCTAGTTAAGGAATGGGTAGCATGTAAAAGTGCTATGTGCATAAAGAATAATATGTATAAGAATTTATACATGTATAAAGCAGATATGTATGAGGAGTCATACATAAAAGATGTCATATGAAGGATGTGTATATATAAGTGTTATACGTATAAATCATGAACGAAAGCTAAGTACATTACAACATCCGATGTTGTGTAAGAGACCGTTGATATCCGGAGTTTAATGGAACTAGAGTAGTTCTGTTAGCCGAATATCGTCTCCCGAGAGACTGTGAAAACAGTGGGAGTCTTTAACTGTCTTTAGAACCAGAGTCAAAAAACTTGTTTAGACATGTACTCAGAAAGGTTCTAAGTGATGAAAATATTGCATAGAACAAAATGGAAAATAGCAATGGAAATTAGAGTGATGCAACTGTTGCTAATCCTCTAACCAAAGCCATTGGCATAAGGTAGACATGATGGTTATGTCATCTCAATGCAATTGAGGAATATACCTTAATTGCTGAAGATCGTTATGTAAATATTGGATAGAGTATTAATATTTACGTAAGTCATGATCGCATTCAATGTTTGAGTTTCTTTAAGAACTCATTTATTCAGTTTGACTGAAAACATGAATACCTTGTTTATGCGAATTGGTTGTGGAGACAATGTTGAACACCAGTTCAAGTGAATAGGATGAACATTGTATTAGCCCCTAGTCACTTAATGAGGTGATGTCTCAGAGTGACTAGATTGTAAGACGATTGATGGTAGGTTCAGCACCATAAGGTCATAAGGATGACTAGTCGTTTACATAGACACACTGTGGGACACTTTGCCGGGCAATGACATTTATAGAGTCCCTTAGATCTATTACAGACGCCTGGTCATGGCAGGGACTTCTATGATATTCCTATGAGTCGATTCTTTAAACTGGAGACTATTCAGATAAGTGCAGTTTCCTAGTGACTTTGGTTTTTGTCCTAGGTCGTGCAGTGAAAGGAGGCCAAAGGACATCTACTGGGTCATGGTGATCTGTATTGTGCAGAAGGATAGATAGGCCAGACAAGAATTGTCCACCCACGTTGGGTTTAAACATCTCTAGGCCACTCGAGGAGTTGTAACTGGGAAATGCGTGGCCACGCTCGGAAGTAATCTATGGTAGATTGTTCCGGTCTTGGAATCACACTCCCGATCGAGAAAATCACTCACGATATGTTCATGTGAAAGTGCGACCTGAAAGACACCTTGTATTGAGTGAGAGATTGTTCTTAAAATGGACAAGAGAATCGGTAATACACCCTTGTAGAGTACAAGCATGATAATGTTGGGATACGGAGTTATCCATAATTTTGTGTTATAATCATCGCACAACTTGTCTCAGACAAGTGGGAAATTGTTGGAGTTTTGTCCTCCACAATAGTGCGTGATAATATTGTTAAATCTCATTAAGGAATATGCATGGAATATTCATTGGCAATACTAGTCAGTTGATCAACGTATATCGGTAACGGTTGGCAAACTAGGGTTTGACGTTACTGTCGTGAGACGGCGGTGGTCAACTGATCCCTTTCCGTCAAACCTAAAGGAACGAACCTTAACATGAAAACTAATTAATTGTATGAAATGCAGTTTAATTAGTCCCTTGATATATTGACTAAGAGTTAGTTGATTAATTAATTTAGAGAGATATTGAGTTGTGAACTCGAGGCGCGGAAATTATTATTTAATTATGAGATAATTAAATAATAAATTATTTGAGACGGGAATTAATGATTAATTAGTTAATTGTTAAATTAGTACTAATAGACTAATGTGATTAGTATTGGTACGTAAAATATATGTGTAGCTATACACATATATTTACGGAGTGTTTTGAACAAAAGTAATCGGGAAGTGTTTAAACATAAAACGATGTTTAAATAAAATTTACACGTATTTGTGCGACAAATATAAGAACCAACATAGACCCGTAAATGGGCATTGGACCGTGTAAAATAGAGTGTAGAAGATGATTATAAACATAATCATTTCACTTAGCTTTATATTCTTCCATAAGTTATCTTTTGTTCTTATGCATGTGATAAACAATTGGACACATAATAAAAAGCAAAGTCCACTCCAACACTCCACCCTCTCTCACTTGGCCGGCCACCTACATACATACATGCATTATTTTTGTTCATTTTTATACTTCATTTTTTTTGCATGTGTGTTTAGTCTTACATCTCTCTAAAAACAATAAGAACACTTACTATGCTTGTTAGTAATTAAAATAAATATTCACTAAGCTTGTTAGTAATATTATAAATATTATCTAGTTAATACTTGTTAGATTCTTAGGTGTTGTTCTTGGGTGCAATTTGAGAGGAGGCTTTCTCTTTGGAAGCTTGGGTTTATGCAGGATCTTGCCATTGATATATAGCGTAAGAACAACCAAGATGGTGATCTTGGTTGTGCCCAAATACTACCATTTCCAATGTAAGGAAAATTATTTTCCTCATCTTTTATATTAATATGCTTTTATATTGCATGCATGTTACATAGATCAACTAAAACAAATTATGAGATAATTTGAATTCTAATAAGAGAGTCTAATTTGGATCTATGATCTTTCAAAATTGTCAAATTTCAGTTCTTTAATTAGAACATTTATATTCTAGTATAAGTCCAATGAGTATTTGTGATTAATTGTGCTGGAATTTTTATTCTTAATAGATCACCTTCGTATAAATGAAAGGGTTAGTATGAGGAACAAAATGATTCAGCGTTGAGTACGGTTTAGGTTATAATAGAGTTTATTAGCATATGTAAACATATGAAATAAAATCCTTTGTCTAAGGGAGTTCAAAAGGTAAAATTTGGAGTAAAACAAAGTTATGGAAAGTTTTTCTCACTTGCCCACGTGCGTGTTTCTTCAAATATGGTGAGGCAGTTGGGTGATTGATTAAACCTATTGGGGGTCGTGGTAGTTGTAGCATACAAACCGCCGCCTAAGAATAGTGAGTATCTTCAGAAAGGTTTGGGGATACGTTTATTATTATTTAAAATCTACGTAATTGACAGGTGGAAACAAAGCGTCCTCTGTCAATCAATCATTCATTCATTCTTTCTTTCTTTCTTTTTCTTTTTCTCGGGAAAAGATTTTAATAGATTGAAAGAAATTTCCAAACTTAAAGGAATTTGGAAAGTTATCCTTTTCATAGAAAAGGATGAGGCCTGAAATTGAAATACAATGCCAGATTGATAATGGTAGTAAGGCCATTGACAAAATAAGATTTGCCAGAGATCTCCTAAAACAAAACCCTGTGGTTTCTTAGAGCTTCATCTCTAGTTGTGAATTTGGGGACTGGGATTTGTCACCATAAGGCTTTGAGGAAGACGGGCATAATGAGAAGGATCTTTAAAAGGTTGCCTCTCCAGTAAAAATTGGCAGTGGTAGCAACTTGCCGACGATGGGCATGGCTATTTGCCTTTGATCCTGATAGTCCAGGAGTGAATTGGGCTTATAAATTAAGTTTACCCTATGAATTGGACGGTGTTCAACCATGGAAAATTAAAACCATGAGGAATGGAATAGAAATAGCTGTAAATTGTAGTTGTTTAAATTTTCAGAATTACGAAGAAAGAGTGCTTTATCACGCAGAATTTCGGGATCCACCTCCATAAGGAGATAACGAGTCTTATCCCATTGAGATTTATAGTTCTGATGAAGTGCAACAGTCTTCTTTAGGAAGTCACGAATATCAAAACCCTTATAATACCCGGTATTTTTATAAGATATTTTATATTTATTAAGGAATTTTATATTCTACAAGTTTTATTATCGTAATAAGAATAAGAGGAATAATAAAAAGAAAAAAAACAAAGAAAGATGTGCCGTGTAGTATGGCCGGGTAAGACGAGTTAAACATGGGTAGTTGGGTTGATCTTACATATTTTATTAATTTAATGTTACAAGGAAACTACCTTGAAGCTTCTCATCACTAGTATATATACCTACCTCATATACCACTTAAACCCTTATTTCACAAACACAACTCATATTGAAAGAGAGAAAAAGGGAGATTTGTAAGACAACTCTTGATACGGAATTGTAAGACGGTTTCTCCTCGCATTAATCTTTATTGTGGTAAGTAATTAAGCCCTAAACTATTCAATTGTTCACATCTTATAGTTGACCTATCTTTGACTAATCGTGACCCCTAACCGTGGAACCATCGTGGACCATCGTGACTAAGACCGGTGACTTGGCCGTGGTGGTTTGACCGAGTGGTGGCTGGGCTTTGACCATGTGTGTTGTTGTGTGTTGTGGGTAGTTTTGTTTTTGTCTAGGCCATCGTTTAATGGGCTGCTATGGTGGACATTGTGGGCGGTGGATGGCGATGGTTCACGAGGACTTGGGTGGTGGCATGATGGTGGCTAAATGGAAGTCGTATGCGGTGAGTGTCGAGGGTGTTGTTGGTGTTAGGGCATGAATGTAGGTGTTGGTGTAAGGTTTTCTATCGTGGGTTTGGTTAGGGCACAAATAAGGTGGTGGGTTGAGGGGTGGTACGGTGAAGGTGGGGCTGTTGTACGGTGGCTAGGAGGGTTGACCAGGCGGTGGTGGTGTTGGTTGGCCGAGTAATGGGTTACGGGTGTCGGTTTAATTAAATAATTTTAATACCGTCGTAATCATAAATTAATTAGTAATTATTTCATATTATTGTTTGTATTAAGGGACATTTTATTTGAGGAAGCTTTTTGAACTACTTTGCTTGGGATTGCGTAATTTAAATTGCTAAAAGGTAGGCTAGCTACTCAACAATTAATTGCGGGGTTTTCTTTTGTGTAAATACGTGTCTTAATTAACTTTTATTGGCATGATCTTAATCTTTTATGACGGAATTTGCTAATTGGTTGTATAATTGGCCTTTAGGCCGAATAAGAGTGGGATGTGGTCCTTATGGTTGTGGCTTTGGTGTTGTTGTTGACTGTTCAGTGGTTGTTTGTATCTTATTGGCATCTTATCGTATTGCATTTGGCATTAGTATGTTATTATTATTCACGTAAAAGGGGCTTGGCATTGTTGGTATCAAAATACTTGGCAATTATTTATTATAATGAATGAATTGTGTAAGCTTTGGTTATTTTGTTTTGGTAACGATATTGCGGGATGCTTTGTGATTTTGATAGATCAGGCACGACTTCGGTTGTCGGACAGAATTGGATAGGTCAGGCACGGAGATGTGGAAGAGCTATGGACCTTAGTGTGGATAGGACAGACAGGGCATGGTGTTCGGAGTTGGTCCCAGACCTGGCGTGGGTAGCCCACATGGTGTAGTTGAGCTTGGGTTGAGAGCCTCTGCAACAGACTACTTGTGACTTATTATTGAGACAGTGGCATTGTGGCATCGTATATATTGCGTTGTTTATTTTATAGTATTCACATGTCGTCCTTTTATTTGTTATAGAATTATTAGGTTGACTTGTGTGTGTTTATGTGTCCTTTTAATTACTGTTTCCATCATGGAATCATTTAACAAGCAGGTACGGGTTTATGGATGTGGCTTGGTGTGGACATGGGCCACCTACATGCCAAGCCAATCTGTGGACGTGCAGCAGTGGGATGTGGCTCGGCGGCGTATTAAATGCTTTCGACCGGATCGTTTTCGATCGGTCGGTTTCCTCTCGGTAAGGGTCTCGAAACGATGCAGAGATGTTCAGAGTCGCCACCAAGTAATTATGGGATGCCTGGAAACCTTTCGAGTCCACTTTATACGTAGGTCAATCAAGGCAAAAAGCAGTGCTTGACATAGGTACTAAAGATAAGGAATCGTCCCTCTTTAGCATCCTATCGCTAGAATGACTCTTGTTCGCCCTGGATTAGGTCGTCCACTATCCAAAGTTTCTGAGTAAGAGGTGAGGGTACTTATTGGGAAGCCCTTTAATCGGACACCCAATCCCGCCCGTGGTTGCGGCCTCTACTGATCGATCTTGGTTGGTTAAATGCAAAAGTTGATAAAACGGGTAAATGCATTAATGCGCATCCACAAGTTTAAACCTAACATGTGAAATTTGTTATGTCGGTTGTTTATCCAAATATCAAGTAATTGATGTCTAGTTGGATTTAGTGTTGATTTGCATGCAAGACGGAAATTAAACATCCATTTACCGATTTAGGTTTATGGTGCATAACGTGATCCATTTGTCTTAGAAAAGTGTTTTGTTAAAACAAAGTGTAGGATATGGACTCATCAATCTGATCCGTCCTGTATTAAAGTTAACTGAAGTCGGATACATCTTAGACGAGTGCTGGAAAGGAAACTAGGAACAACATCAGGCAGCCTATTAAGGCGCGAGCCATAGGGCGATGCAAAGGAGCCTGTCCAGATTTGAAAACTGGAAATCAAAAGGCCTGTTTAGGCGGGAGTTAGGCGACGACCTAAAGGGTGTCTCCTAGTTGTTTCAAATGTTTATGAAATTGTTTGTAAAAGTTGTTTATAAAAGGGTGTCAATACCCGTTTTGTTTAAAAGGTCGTTGAGACCGCTTTTGTGCTAATATGAAGAACGAGACTCAAAATAATTATCATTATGTTGATAATATTCGATGTCGGGTTTGGTTTTGCAATCTTGACATAAATAGTTTTGTAAGAAAAGATGCACAAATGTTTGATATAAACTAATTATATTAAGTTCATTGCTTTGTAATTAGTCAAAGTTCATCATCGTACTCGGATTAAACCGACATGGTATGTAGAACCAAGGATAATTATGCATGTATGACCAATATGGTTATTTTGAAAATGTAAAAAAATGAATAAAAGGCTTTAAAATACCTTTTAAAATATAATTAGCCGAATATTGTCACCGAGTCACGGATTAAACCGTCATGGTATGAGGAATAAAGGGTTAATATAATTTATGGTTAAAAATATTCATCATAAAAATTATTTGAAATGGTAAAAACAGATTGTAAATAAGAAATGAAAATGGAGGAAAAAATGAACTCAAACACATTTGAGTTCTGACCTAGTTGTGACTAGGGGCTTCTGCTTTAGGTCAAAACTCATCTTTGGCTCATTCAATCCATATTTTGGACCATGTTATGCATGTTTTAGCATGTTAAGTTCATAAAAACAGATAAAAGAACATGAAAGAAGAGGATTAATTACACCCTTATACTTACATGCTAGGTTGCTTGATGAGAAATCGACAAAAGTGTAAAAATTTGTTGAGTCAGAAAACTCGTTTTAAAATCGTTGTTGTGAAGTAAGGAGTGTTGCTTTGTTTAGTGATGGTGTTGTTGGTTGAAGTGGTAAGTCAAGTGATTTATTGCACGATGATGGTACCTACAATGTGTATGGCTCGTATTTTCGATCGGTAGGTCGAAAATACGTGTAGTTTGTTGACTCGGGAAGTCGAGGTCTATAATTTTGAGGGAGAAAAGAGGGGGCGGACGCTCGCGTGCCTTCAAATAGTGGCATTTGAGGGATATTTATAGAGGATTTTCTGGTTGTGTGCATTTTGAGCGACGTGGCCACATAGGCTTCCCAAAGAGGCGCGAGCATGTCCGCCGGTCTTTGAGCCGTCTTGTCACTATCACGCATTTTGATTTATGCTTTGTTCTATCCTAGGTTTTGGATGTCATGATTGTTGTACTTCACCATCAAGTATACCGTGCATACTTAGCATGGAACGTTTTGTGATGTTTGTTTTTTGTGTTTGACTCGGTTTGACCCGTTGTTTGAGTCAGGATTTGAATTTCGAGTCGGATTTTGGTCCGGTGTCGGTTTTGACTCTAGTTAGTGTCATTGTGACCCCGTCGTCGTGCATAAAACACTGCAGGTACATTTGAAATGTTTTGAAAATATTTTGTTTTCGAAATCCTTTTGAGTTTTTCGACGCATAGTTATTGAAACTGTCGATCAAACGTAGCGATTCCTAAGCATGTTATTATCCTAAAATCATGAGGTATTTGTTGGGGATTCAACAGATACTGGGTATCTACAGAGCCCTCAATTTAACTGAGGCTTGGACAAGGCAAAAGTTAAGGTACAACCCCAGGTCAATCGAAGATTACAACCTGGAGACTGGAGCGACGTCGACGCGGCTCGAAAGGATTCGGGTCGACGACCTGCCGTCCGGAAGAGCGACGTCGAGGCGACTCAGGGATTCGAGTTAAGAACCTGCCGTCGGAAACAGTTTAGAGTCTCTCGACTGCCAACGCGGGTCATTTAATGTCGGTTAAACTACGTATAAAAGCTCGTCAGCCATTTGAAGGAGTCATACCTGAGGCATCTTCAGGATAATTCGCACGTAAAGGCTCGCCAACCGTGGAGGGTCGAGTAATCGACTGCGGGAAATAGCCTGATTTTATCGGGCTTATTTCAAGAGGTGACTGTATAGAGACTTGTTTGTCGTTGAAGATCAAATAATCGACGGCGGGAAATAGCCGGATTTTATCGGGCCTATTTCAAGAGGTTGCTGTGTAGAGACTTGTTTGTCATTTGAAGGTCGAATAATCGACTAAGGGAAATAGCCGGATTTTATCGGGCTTATTTCAAGAGGTTACTTAGACTTGTATGTCGTTGATGGTCGGATAATCGACTGCAGAAAATAGCCTGATTTTATCGGGCTTATTTCAAGAGGTTGGTGTGTTGAGACTTGTTCGTCGTTGAAGGTCGAATAATTGACGGCGAGAAATAGCCAGATTTTATCAGGCTTGTTTTAAGAGGTTGCTGTGACTTGTTTGTGGGATCCGTGGAGAGGTATCCGATATCTCGCTAGGGAATTTCGGTGTTTATATTGGATGTTTGCGGTGTTGGAAAGAGATAGGCTTTTATAGTTTGAGCATGGCTCTTGCGGATGGCTGATACGTGCATTTTATATAGTCCTTTTTTGCCTCTTATGCACGCATTTCCATGTCATTCTCATAGTTTTGTATTGCAAAATACCCTGAATAGGCTGCTTTGGTTTGGTTTGCCTTATTTACAGGAACAGACATGCAAGTAGTGGAATCGTGCCTTTTTCCAGTCCTTTTAGCATGCATTTATGGAGATGGAAGGTTTGAAGTAGATGTACTATGCCTCGGGAAGCATGAAGGAGTCTTGGAAGCTAAACAATGAAGAACACGAGCTGTTTCAGTACCTGGTACTCGATCGAAGGCTTTTTCTGGTCGATCGAGTGAGTATGGTGGTCAATGGTGCTCGTTCGAGTCCATGCTGAACTCAATCGAGAGGTGGCATTTGGAGGTTACTCGATCGAATGTGCTTTATGTTCGATCGAGGGGATTAGCTGGAATAGTACTCGATCGAGGAGTCTCAAATCACTCGATCGAGTACTTTGCTATATCACACGGTATTTTATTTCATGTTAGACTTAATTAGTATCTTAGTTTTGTTGATAAATATCTTTCCTATATAAGGGAAGTCGTCATTAGGTTTAATCATTCTCTGAACTACTCTTTAATCTCAGAAATTACTCTCTTGGGCAGATTTTATTCCTTCTCTTGTTCGACGTTGCTTTTGTTCATTATTTGTCGGATCAAAACTTTGTTATCAGTCTTTCTCTCTTATTTAATTTAATCTTCCCCTGCATCTTTAATCTTCATTCTTAATTAATGTTTTAATTATTGTTGTTATAGGTTTATGCAATTTCATTCTTTTTATCCTTATATCATGTCTCTTGCTATTTCATCCGTTGTTGTTAGTAGTTTCATCAATAACTTGAGTAGCTAATTCCATTTATGTTAGGATTAGGGGAGCCATGGTAGTGACACAATGATGTTATGAATGGATTAAGAAGTTTACATGTGAGAACTATTTATATAATTGTAATCATTTAGTTGAGTACACACTTCTAAACCAGTTACATTGGTTAAATTCAGACCTAGATCGAGAGATTGGAATGAACAGACATGTTGTGAACAGTATACTACACTAATGAGGGCGAGAGCTAAGTTAGTTGTATTTTAGGGCAGAAAGTGGACCGAGAGGACCTTTCCTTTACCCTTCTCACATTAGACCGACTGAGCTATTTATGACAGAACTGACTAATTACCATGGTGAACCGACATCCTAACATTCTTCTTTTTATTTGATTACAACTTATTATTCTTTATTCTTATTACCCTCCTCTCTTTTAATCTCATTTAGTTGATTAGAAAACAATTCAAACACCCAATTGTTATAGTGACAGACTTAGATAACAGGTAGATATAATAGCCTCCCTGTGGAGTACGATACCCGACTTACCTCTACTATATTTATTAGTTGAGCCGGTTGGTTTATTTTTTATAGGGTTGCGACAACCGTGTCAAATTTTGGCGCCGTTGCCGGGGAGGCAATTAGCCTATTTATCTGCTTATTTTCGTTTGTCTGAGTCTCAGGGAATTTTTAATTCCTTGAGATAGTTCTTATTTATTTTCTCTAGTTTTGTTTATGCCCATGTCTAACTGGTCATAATTAGTACCAGCTGATCGTGAACCGGAGTGGACCTTTCGCTATAGACAAAGCTTGTTGAGAAAGAATCGTCAAAAGGAAGCCTTGAGTACTTTTGAACCTGATATTGAACACTTTCTATTTGCAGAAGACCAGTCTTTTAAAGAAGATACTTCTATTTCTACAGCCAAATCTGTGAAGATGCCTAACATTGCGAGCCATTCTGAGCCTACAACTGACTCCATTCCAAAAGGTTTCAACCTTGCAACAGAAGATGGGAGTACATTTGATATTCGGCCATCTTACATCAATCTGGTCGAGAGAAATATGTATCGTGGAGTAGCTGGTGAGGATCCGCGAAAGCACATGGAGGTTTTCACAGATTACTGTTCTACCATTCCCGCTACTAAGGGAGTGACTTAAGATAAGATAAAGGAAGTTCTATTTCCTTTCTCTCTTACTGATGGAGCTCGATAGTGGCATACTGATCTTGATAGGACTGCAGCTGGGATTACCAACTGGGAGACCCTGGCCCTAGCCTTTTATATAAGGTACTTTCCTCCACAGAGACCCTGGCCCTAGCCTTCTATATTAGATGCTGCAACCAACGGTCGATTCCAGTAGAATATTGATGATGACAAAGGTTGGGGAGTCATTAAGGAGATGGCCACCCATTGTGCACTTGTGGCTCAGCTGGAAGCCATGAATGCCAGATTTGATAAACTTGAGTTGCAGGCTATGGGGAATCAACAGACGGTTCACTTTTTGACTAGACAAGAAATTGTCTCATGTGAGAGATGTGGTAGTAAGGATGGTCACACTATTGTAGACTGTCTAGCTGAGAAGGAGCAGGTTTTTGCCTTTCAACAATATAGCCAAGGGGGCTTCTATTAAAATAATCAAGGTGGAGTCCATCCTAACTTGAGATGGACAAGTCAAAATGTATTGAATCCTACACCTCCACCGCAGCAGCAACAAGCTTATGTACCACCTCACAAAGCTCAACAACAAGGCTTCCAAAAGCCTCCATCTTTCCCGCCGCCGCAACAAGGTGCCTCTTCTAGTGGCATAAGTAATGTAGCTGAGTTGAAGTCAATGATACAGTCATTGACAATCCAATTTCAAAAAAGTGACCAATAGAAAGATGCCTCTATTAAGTCACTCGAATCACAAATAGCTTAACTGGCTATTAATCAAGCCTCGAGGCAACCGGGTCATTTACCGTCCCATCTTATAAGAAACATCATGAGACGGTAAATCTGATAAATCTGAGGAGCGGCCTTTCTTATGAGGGACCCAAAATGCCAAGTCAAGATACTGAAATTTCAGACCCGGAAATTGAAATTACTGCTCGTGAACAGTCGTCCTTGGACGAAACAGTGCTGACACTAAGGAAAATGCTGAAGAAGTATTCGATCGAGAAGGTGAAAGTGCTCGATCGAGCACTGTTGAAAAGGAAGATTTCGATCGAGTAATTGAAAATGCTCGATCGAGCAAAGTTGATGAGAAAGTTACTCGATCGAGACGAATTGATGCTCGATCGAGTAAAAATGATGCTGATTGCGAGAATTCTTTGGCAAAATGAAATGAAGGACTAGCTATTCCCATCACGGTCCCATTCCCGAGGCGATTGCAGAACAAGAAGATCGATCAACAATAGAGTAAGTTTGCTGAAGTATTAAAAAGTCTTCGTGTTAGTGTTCCTTTCCCTAAGTTGCTAACCCAGGTACCCTCTTATATGAAATTTATGAAAGAAATTTTAACACGTAAGAGACGTATCAATGATCATGAGATGGTGGCTTTAACCAAAGCGGGCACTGGCCTAATTCAAAATAAGATTCCACCTAAATTATCTGATCCGGGTAGCTTTTCTATTCCATGTTATATTGGGACCCATTTAATAGATAATGCATTATGTGATCTGGGAGCTAGTGTGAGTGTCTTACCGTTGTCTCTCGCTAAGAGACTCGGTTTGACCAAATTTCATTGTACTAACATCACCGTGTAGATGGCCGACCGTACTTTATCATGGCCTTTAGGTGTCTTAGAGGACATACCTATCAGGATCGGGAAGTTCTTTATTCCCGTTCATTTCATAGTATTGGACATCCCCGAAGACTCTTATACTCCTATTATTTTAGGATGACCATTTCTATTTACCGCTCGCGCAGTAATAGATGTCGGGGGAACATTCTAACCTTTCAGGTGGGCGATGAAGAGTTGAATTTTTATCAGTATAGCATTCGCATGGCTCATATGCAAGTCCAGCCCTACAATGCACTACCCTTTACTGACCCTGAGACGGATCCTCCAATAGATAATATTGAATCATGTGCTGCGATTTTAATACCTCCGCCTCAGACTGTGAGCAATATGGAGGACCATTCTGTCGTTTCTTTTGTTACAGGTATAGGCGGAGTGAACATTGGAGATCCCGGTGATAGAGGTGAAGGAAATGTAGATCTATATACATAAACAAACTCATATATGTTATAAATTAATTTGTCATAAAATTAAATGGTGATCTTATGCATGCAAACAAGGTAGCAAAATAAAGAAGAAACCATCATCTTACATTGTGATTTTCGGATTTATGGGCACAAGTGAGGTCACCTACTCACTTGTTCTTGAGCTCTCCAAATGGAAGAACAAGGATTCAAGTATAGAATCCCTCCCAAAAGCATATACCCAAGGAAAACTCTTAATAACCAATATTATTTAGATCTAGTAATAATATTAGTTTTACTATAAAATTGACACAATATAAATTGTAATTTTACTCTTGAATATTTCGGTCAAGAGAGGAGATTATGTGAGTTTTATTTCTCTAGATTTCACAAGATATAGAGAAAAATACATTTCTTACACTAGAAAAATGTTAAATGTAAAAATGATGAATGAATGAATTAAAAGAAAAAGCTCTTTTTCTTTTCTTGTATGGTTGGCCGAAAATTGGCTTGGGTAGGATGCCCAATACCTTTTGTTCTTGCTCTTCTCAAAAGCTTAGGTTTGCATGGCTAGAGATTAGACTTTAATAATTATGTTTTCTCTTACTAAAATAATCAACATAATTATTCCACTAATACTCCTTCTAATTTTCGGTTTATACAAGATAAAATGGAAGGTCCATTTTATTTTGTCATTTATCAAGTGTGACATATGTGATATGTTACTTGACATGTGAATTTGTAATGTATTTTTAACATATTAAAAATCAACATACTCATAAAATATGTCATTTACAAAATCGACTAGTAATTCGTAATTACTTGTACCAAAAATGTTTCCAAATTATAAACTACAACATTCTGTATTTATAATAATTTATTCATTCCATTTCAATTGTTTCTGTAAACAATAATTTCATCTAAGTAATAAAATAATTCGATTACTTAGACCGTGTCTCATTTAATCATATTTACAATAAGATACGTAAATTATACTCACAAAATTATCCGTCAATTTTAAGCAATTTAATTAACTCGAATCGGTATACGATTAATTAAATAATCAATTAAGAGTATTTCCCTATAGGTATGACCTAAGGGGATCAACTGATCACCACCGTCGCACGACAGTAATGTCAAACTCTAGTCAGCCAATCATTACCGATATGTGTGGACCAGTTGACTGTAAAATATTACATCCCACATGTATTCTTAAAATGAGATTTAATAATGATATTTAAATCATGTGATCGCACTATTGTTGATGACACATTTCCCAACAATCTCCCACTTGTCCTCGACAAGTGTGCGTCACCAATTCTCTTGTCCTATTACTATCTCCCACTCAATGCAAGGTGTCTTTCAGGTCGTACTTGCAAGTGATCATATCGAGAGTGGTTTCCTCGATCTGGAGAATAACGATTGACCGGATTTATCTATCATAGATACCTTCCGAGCGTGGCCACGCATTTCCAGTTCATTACTCCTCGAGTGGCCCTGAGATATTGTTATAACCCTGACAAGGGGGTGGACAATTCCTATCGCACTTATTCCCTTCGACTAGCCACAGCCATCATAACCCAAAATATGCCCATTTGACCCCATTTACGAAGGTCGTAGTAACACAAATCAAAGTTAATCTGAAACTGTGCCATCTTAGGCGAACAGTCTTTAGTCAAAAGAATCGACTCATTAGAATACTATAGCAGCTCTCGCCACGACCAGGCTATATAAATTTGCCAGAACTCTATAAGCGGTCATAAGGCCCGACAAAGTGTTCCTAACAGTCTGCCTATGTGATCGACTAGTCATCTCACATGACTGTATGGCACTTGAACTTGCCATCAATCGCATCACACTCTAGTCACTTCGAGACGTCACCTCATACAAGTGACTATGGGCGAATACAATGCTAATCCGTGTTCACTTTAACGGGGTTCAATTGTCTCCACAACCTGTTTGGATGTAACAAAGTATAATAAAAGAGTTTTAAAGTAAAACTCGAACGACAAATGCGATCATCACACACGAATAGTCAATGCCTGATTACTATTTTATGTTCTATAATATAATTTGGTCTTGTACGTAATTGTTCATTTCAATTCAATTGAAATGACATGACTCATCATGTTTAGCCTTTGAGAAGGCTTTGGTTAGTAGGTTTTATCAATTTCTTGTACCTTACTCAACCTCACTACATAGTCGTTTTCCTTTGTAATGTATACATTTGCATTACTAAACTTTCTGAGTACGTGTCAAGATCCAATCAAGACATAGGCCCTCTAGCCTAAGAATAGCTCCCACTGTTTTCATAGTGTGCGGGACTCATCCTTCTTGCACATCTCATGATTGCAAGTGTACTCAATTTCCATTATAAATATCTCTTATTGTTCTTTATTGCCTAGAACGATTCTAGAAAATCTACTTCTTAATTAACATTGCCACAATGGTATCTTAACCATCCTAATGTGTTTTGATTATGGTTTTGTCGAAAACCATGCGCAATCTCAATTGTCAATTGTCATTTGTGTAACACCCTTACACAAAATTGCATCATAAACACTTTGCCTTTTTTTTTCTTAATGCTTCTGTAAACACTTAAGGGTAATCTTTATGGCTTACTGATACCCGTCGTTGTGAGTACCAAAGATAAAATTTATAATCTCCTATTAAGATTAACCTAGGCTAGTGGTAAGAGGGTCGATCCGCAAGGAGGCAGTTGTAAACTTTAGTTGGTTAATGTTCAGTCTGAGGTAACTATTATTGATTTGAATTGGTCTATAACTAATAACTATAAAAAGAAAATAAACTAAAGATATGATTTAAACAGATAAAAGAAGGGTACTAGGATGGTCGGGTCATTATAGCTTCGGCGGCAGCGAACTAAGTCGGTCTGAATCAAACACAGGTAAGGCGGGAAATAAGAGGTCCTCTCGGTCCACTCCTAACAAATAGCATCTCTCGATCTCGCTATAGGTCCCTAATGTCACTAATACTAACTTTCGTCCTGAAAAGTGACTAATGGTCTAAACTATACCTATCTTTCGATCTTAGCACAGTTTAGTCGATTAATTGATGGTCAAATAACCTACCCTATCTTTCGATCTAATGGGTCGGTCACAAAATAGGTATCTAACTGGTCGCATGCATTCGATTTTTTAAATACGAGATTAAAATCAATTAAAACGAAGGACATCCTCACGAGGTCAGTCGATCGACCGACATGGTCAGTCGATCGACCAACATGCGGGTTCAGGCCGTGTTCAATCTAATGCCGCCTAGCCACAAATCGCCTACATCCTAGCACAAGCTATTTAGCTACTCATGGCAAGGGTAAAAACAATAACATCAATGATAAATCTAACTATTAAATTCATGATTTAAACGGCGGAAGAAACAATAAACATAAAACAACAGTTCGGCTTTTTTGGGAAACTGATCTAGCAATTCTAACACTATAAGCAAAATACTGAAATAGAAACAGTAGAGTACCGTGTAGAATTGTGAAGGAAAAGAACAAGGTCGAATTATCCAAGAAAATTGTATTCAAAACCGAGGCAAACCTTGAACCCTAATTATTCTAAACTCAAACTCAAAGTTACTGATAATAAAACTTAAGTAAAATCTCATATCCCTAGACTGGATGTTTGTGTTACGTTATATAGCAAATAAGCGTAACAATTTATTCCAAAACCTAAACTTCACGGGCTTCAAGTTTCTCAAACTTTTAATTCCCGTCTAGAGCAGCGATGTGGTCGATCGACTAAGCAGTGAGGTCGATCGACTGGATCTTAGCAACAGTAGCTTCTGGATCCCGATAGTTTGTCGATCGACTGATGGGTCTAGTCGATCGACTGCTTGAGCTGCTATTTGACTTCTTTATTCTCGTGGACTTGTCTTTTGGGCCTTGGATCGCGCACCAAGCTCGTTCCTTAAGCAATTCCTTTACGTCATTCGCAATGCAGATTACTCGGGGGCGGATTTGGCTTGATTTCCCGTCGAATTCTTCACATTTCTGCAATAAAGTACAAAATACGGAAGTAGACGGAAATAGGGAGAAATGTAGCATAAACTAAACAAATGAGATCTGAAATGCGTGTAATAAGAGATGTAAAACATCATATAAATGACACGCATCAAATCTCCCCAAACCAAACCTTGCTTGTCCCCAAGCAAGAACTAGACTCGATCTAATGACCTAATGGAACGAGTTCAATCTCAGAGCGAAATGCAAACTGTAGGGCCTAAACCAATTTAATGCACAACCAACAATCAATTAGTAATGTGAATCATGCAAACGAATTATAAAGTCGTTAAAAGGCTGCTGAACCGTTGACTGTAAAGACTTATCAAACTGGACTCTCACGGGTCACTCAAATCACTCAATAAGCGCAGGTGATATATATGTATGATAGAAAGAAGTAAATTTCGTACAGACTCTCACCTAACTGCGACCTATGAAAACATGCCAGCAATAAATTATGAAGATGACCTCTATGACCGTACAAATGCATTCCAACCAAACAGATGACCATTGACACATGCCGAGGTATAATTATGGAGATGTGAGGTATGGGTAAGAAGAGGCAAAACATTTATGGAAAAGTGGAGGTACAGGTGATCAAGCTAGTACCGGAACGGAACCAAAGGACAACATCCAACTTCTTGCTCATAGGCAAATAAAATGGTGCTATAGCAAGCACAAATCTCACAAGCTCCAAAATAGAAGTAATCAACTAACTCCCCAATGGATATAAATGAATCATGGGAGCAAAAATCGCCAAAAGATAAGGATTAAATTATGCGAATTGACTTTTTTCTTTTTCTTTCACGGACTTCAGTCGATCGACCTAAAGGAGCAGTCGATCGACTCCTCTGAACAGTACAGAAACTTTTCTTTTCTCTTTTCTTTTTTTTTCGAATCATTTTTTTTCTATTCTTTTTTTTTCTTTCTTTCTTTCCATTTCATTTCATTTTATTTTCCCAACTTCATCTCAAAAGAGCAAATACCACCAAAAATGAGTAACAACCCCAAGAACGCAGACTACTAGCTTGACAAAGGACAGGCTAAATATAGGATGTAGTAATCGGGACAAAAAGGATATTTTTGGCAGTGTGAAGCTTATGGGTAAAATGAGAAAAAGAGGAACCTCTACCACATGTGTCAACTAACCACAAACCGAATGCATACAGGTATTAAGTAGATCAAATTCATAATTATGCAAATTAAGGAAACATGTCTCATAAGGAGTACTACTCACATTCCTAGATGAACTGGTCATGAATGTCACCAGTTATGGGCTCTAAATCTCAGAAATATGATGTAGATTGCCAATTATTAAAGTCAAGTCACAAGTTCAGCAAGAATGTAACGAAAACTCGTAGATATGCATTTACGATTCTACTAATAACATGTTAATCAAGCAAGGCTCAGGCAAAACAGGTGCAAATGCTAAATCATCATAGAAATACTACCGTTCCGACTCGACCTATATGCTAAAATAAACGTGCATTTTATGGAATTTTTGAAATTTTTGAATTTTTTTTTTTTGAATTTTTTTGTATAAATAAGAGAAATGAAATAAAACAATGCAACACAAAATTAAACGTGAATGCAAGCAAATGATATGCGACGCAAAACCCTTCCCCAAACCAAATCGCACAATGTCCCCATTGTGCAAAATCATGTAATGAAGAAAAATGGAAAACGGGAATTTGCGAGAATATAAAATAAAACATAAAGACATAAAGGAAAGACTTGGGAACTCACAAGACTTTAAGCGCAAAGGAAACCTCCCCAAACCAGCGTGAGCTAGGAGGTTTCAAAGAGCAAGCAGCTGATCTACTAAAAAGTACCTGAAAGACAGAAAGTACCACTCATAAGACCGAAGAAAGCAATTTTGAAACGTAAAAATTGTGCATAAATGAGACAATAGAAGAAATATATAATTCGACGGAAAATAAAGTGGAGTAGAAGACTCCCTTAGGTCCGCATATCGACCAAACACAGCAGGGGAAAGGTCGTAAACGAATGTAGCAGCAGCAGTGGTCGATCGACCACTAAGGTCAGTCGATCGACCAAGTGGACGTGAACAGTAGCTCCTGTAAACCTGCAATTCAGTCGATCGACCAATGGTTCCAGTCGATCGATCAAAACATCGCCGATGTCTTATTTCTTCGTAATTGCTCAATGATTTGAGCTAACAAGCTCTAAATACCTGCAAAAGCACAATAATACGCGCCAAAATTGCGCAAAACCCAGAAGAAGTCTAAAGTGCATAAAAAACCTAAGCAAAAAGAATAAAAGCGAAGTTCTCGCGCACACAAAAGCAATAAAAAAATGTCTTAACGAAATCAAAAATGAAGTTTATAACGCATTTGATCAACTTAATAGTTGATCAAGAAGGACCACGATATGGCCCACTTCGTCGGCTTCTGGCTACTAGAGGTAGCCTCAATGGTGCTCATCTTATCAGTTGCACCCCTCTTAGCTTCGACAGACGGAGAACTCAGCTGATCAGCTTCGTCATCTCCCCAATCAAGGATTTCCTTGGAATCGTCAGACTCCAAATCAGACCATCTCACCTTGGCGGGCTCATCTTCCACTTCCTCATCGGTCCCATAGCTTAGGCATCCAAGACCGCCTCTTGAAACGACCTGCTCTGTCGCAGCTGGAGCATCCAGCTGCTCTTCCTTCCCCAAACCAGCTCCTGCATCATCTAAAACAACAAATTTTTCCTCGTTTTCGCTCCCAGTCTGGGGCGGAGGGGTTAATAAGGGAGTAGTAATGGAGACAGGTAATTCATCGAGCATAAAATACGACTTCTTTTCAGAAACCGTGTTGCAAGTGACAGGCCACATGGGATCCTTTTTCTTAGCCGGCTGGGCGAAGACAATAGAGTGCTTTCCCACTTTGAAGGTCAAGGTTCCTAGACCGACATCTATAACTGCACCAGCAGTGTGCATAAATGGCCTTCCCAAAATGATGGGAATATGGTCATCCTCAGGCATATCAAGGACAACAAAGTCGACAGGGAAGAAAAACTTCCCTATCTGGACGGGTATGTCCTGTAGGACTCCTATGGGCTCGACCGCAGATCGGTCAGCCATCTGGACTGTCATCTCAGTAATAGCAAACCTGGTCAGTTTAAGCTTCCTAGCTAGACTCAAGGGCATGACACTTATGCTAGCTCCTAAATCACATAAAGCCTTTTCGATAGAAAAGGTACCTATGCTACAAGGGACGGAAAAACTGCCCGGGTCTTCTAACTTATGGGGCGCAGTGTGAGACAAGTAGGAGCAATACTCTTTAGTTAACGCAACAGTATGAACATGTTCAAGCGATTTTTTCTTTGACAACAACTGTTTCATAAACTTAGTATACGCTGGCACTTGGTTAACTAACTCAAGGAAGGGTACCTGAACATTTAAGCTACGAATAACTTTCTCAAACTTACTGAAAGATACCTGTTCCTTGGTTGGCACGAGTCTCTCCGGATATGGGGCTGTAAGGAGCACCTTAACCCTCTCCTCTAATTCGCGCGCGCCGGCGTCCTTTGATTTTGGCTGGAAGTCCGTCACCTTTTCTTTGTTGAAGCTAGACCCCTCCTCAGACCGTCTCAAATGAGACCCATTAACCGTCATTGGGTCGAACTTCGGAGCCGGGACTGACCCATCAGCACTCGGATCTGCCCCCAAAACTTTCGGGACGGTGGTTCCCCGAAACAAGTGGTCTCGTAGATTAGTTGGCATTAAAGGACGAAATTCTTCAACATCAGCAGTGATATTGGTCGATCGACCACACTCCTCAGTCGATCGACTGGGTTGCACAGTTCCAGAAGCTCCTGTAACCCGTGTTTCAGTCGATCGACTAGGTACTTCATCGATCGATCAAAATACCCGCACGGCTGTTTTTTTGATTTATTCGTTACAGCTTTGTTTGGACTCGGATCTGCCTCTTTCTTCTCAACAGCTTTCTCGACCATGGCAGGACCTTCAAGGGTGGACCCGCTCCTCAAGGTGATGGCATGTAGGGTCTCCTTTGTTCGGGTTGAGTGGGCGGTGTCCGGAGCTCGAGTGTTACTTTTACTAGCCAACCGAGCTATTTGGCTCTCTAGTAACTTCATCCCACCTCTCTTGCTTGGGACTCCTTCAAAGAAACAGATTCTTGACTCGAAAAATTCAGAATTTTGCGTTTGTTGCTGCGGCGGCACATAAGGGGGCTTTTGGTATTCTTTGTTGCTTTTGATGCGGAGGCACATATGGTCTCTTCTTTGTGGCGGAGGTTGAGTTGGATTCAAAACATTCTGGCTTCTCCAACTCAAGTTTGGATGCTGTGGCTCGTAGTAGGTGTTGTTCTGCCTATAGTGTTGAAAGGCAACACAAGATTCAAAGGGACTAGGGCGGTTCTTGAGACATGGCCCTCAACTCCACACCTTTCACAAAGGAAGGGACCGTCGACACAAAGATTGACTTGGTATATCCCACCCTTAGAGGCTCCTCCTAGCTCATACTTGTCAAATCTCGCGGTGAGAGCCTCAAGTGCAAAGAACAAAGAAGATTCAGCAGCTCTCCTCTGGTTCCCTCTCGAATTCCCATACTCGGCCTTGTGGGTAGCTAGATCGTCAATGATCTTCCACCCCTTGGTTGCTCCCAAATTCTCAAAGCAAATCTCCCATTGGGCGCAAAGCATCCAAAATGGCCCTCTGATCGTCGTACAACCCATTGTAGAAATGATTGCACAAACTCCACTTTTCGAACCCATGGTGCGGTATGGTTCGCACCAACTTCTTGAATCGGACCCATGCCTCGTGGAAATTCTCATCTGGCCCTTGTTTAAAGCCCGTGATTTGAGCTCTAATGGCGATCGTCCTCGAAGCAGAAAAGTACTTCTTGTAGAACGCCAAGGCCAATGTATTCCAATCAGTGATCTCCTGAGCGGCTCGGTCCAGATCTCTATACCACTCCCTTGCAGCATCACGAAGGGAGAAGATGAACATGGTCTCTTTGATTTGATCCTGGGTCACGCCAGCAGGTGGGGGAATGGAGCAGCAGTAGTCAATAAAGGTCTCCATATGTCTAGCTGCATCTTCATTTGCAGCTCCCCCAAACTGATTTCTCTCGACCATGGTAATGTAAGCAGGCTTTGGTTCGAATTTCCTGGCATCTCCCGGTAACTCGAACCCCTTGTATAAATTGTCGGCTGTCGGCTCAGAAAAACTAGCTATACTTGCTTCCTCGGCCATGACTGAAATTTCTGGAGAAGTAACTGTCTCGGCTGAAGCTGTAGAAACGGGTGAAGATGGTGGATTTCCCTCGAACAGCTCGTTCTCGTAAAAGCTAGAATGAGAACTAGGCTCTTCCAGCTGTCGTTCTTGAAATAATCTCCTCTTAACGTGCAAAGATCTTTCAATCTCTGGATCAAACGGCGCAAAGAATGGACCACCCCGAGACTGCGCATAAGAGGAAACTACAACAAAATATAAGAACAGTTTAAGGAACGGATGTTCCTTAAACTAAGAAAGACTAAAAACTAAAACAACTAAAATTAGGACTATTGCCTCCCCGGCAACGGCGCCAAAATTTGATACCCGTCGTTGTGAGTACCAAAGATAAAATTTATAATCTCCTATTAAGACTAACCTAGGCTAGTGGTAACAGGGTCGATCCGCAAGGAGGCAGTTGTAAACTTTAGTTGGTTAATGTTCAGTCTGAGGTAACTATTATTGATTTGAATTGGTCTATAAATAATAACGATAAAAAGAAAATAAACTAAAGATATGATTTAAACAGATAAAAGAAGGGTACTAGGATGGTCGGGTCATTATAGCTTCGGCGGCAGCGAACTAAGTCGGTCTGAATCAAACACAGGTAAGGCGGGAAATAAGAGGTCCTCTCGGTCCACTACTAACAAATAGCATCTCTCGATCTCGCTATAGGTCCCTAATGTCACTAATACTAACTTTCGTCCTGAAAAGTGACTAATGGTCTAAACTATACCTATCTTTCGATCTTAGCACAGTTTAGTCGATTAATTGATGGTCAAATAACCTACCCTATCTTTCGATCTAATGGGTCGGTCACAAAATAGGTATCTAACTGGTCGCATGCATTCGATTTGTTAAATACGAGATTAAAACCAATTAAAACGAAGGACATCCTCACGAGGTCAGTCGATCGACCGACATGGTCGGTCGATCGACCAACATGCGGTTCAGCCGTGTTCAATCTAATGCCGCCTAGCCACAAATCGCCTACATCCTAGCACAAGCTATTTAGCTACTCATGGCAAGGGTAAAAACAATAACATCAATGATAAATCTAACTATTAAATTCATGATTTAAACGGCGGAAGAAACAATAAACATAAAACAACAGTTCGGCTTTTTTGGGAAACTGATCTAGCAATTCTAACACTATAAGCAAAATACTGAAATAGAAACAGTAGAGTACCGTGTAGAATTGTGAAGGAAAAGAACAAGGTCGAATTATCCAAGCAAATTGTATTCAAAACCGAGGCAAACCTTGAACCCTAATTATTCTAAACTCAAACTCAAAGTTACTGATAATAAAACTTAAGTAAAATCTCATATCCCTAGACTGGATGTTTGTGTTACGTTATATAGCAAATAAGCGTAACAATTTATTCCAAAACCTAAACTTCACGGGCTTCAAGTTTCTCAAACTTTTAATTCCCGTCTAGAGCAGCGATGTGGTCGATCGACTAAGCAGTGAGGTCGATCGACTGGATCTTAGCAACAGTAGCTTCTGGATCCCGATAGTTTGTCGATCGACTGATGGGTCTAGTCGATCGACTGCTTGAGCTGCTATTTGACTTCTTTATTCTCGTGGACTTGTCTTTTGGGCCTTGGATCGCGCACCAAGCTCGTTCCTTAAGCAATTCCTTTACGTCATTCGCAATGCAGATTACTCGGGGGCGGATTTGGCTTGATTTCCCGTCGAATTCTTCACATTTCTGCAATAAAGTACAAAATACGGAAGTAGACGGAAATAGGGAGAAATGTAGCATAAACTAAACAAATGAGCTCTGAAATGCGTGTAAAAAGAGATGTAAAACATCATATAAATGACACGCATCACTTACTAGGTAAAGATTACTTGAATTCGATTTTGAAAACAATTCATCATACTCAAAGTATATGAAGTGTTATACATCATTTCCTTTTAATTGATTTGGCAGCGGAAGCAGATGGAATCAATCAAATATGTTCAACTTGGTTGAACTAGTCATGAATCTTATTAACATAAGACTTCTTATTTACGCTAATATCACGTGGATTTATCTTCATAAATCTAGATATTAAAGATGTATTATATTACTCCAAAAGTCTTAAATCATTCTCAATGATCAATATGTCATCCACATATCGGACTAATTAAAATTTCCGTAACTCCCACTAATACTTCATGTATAAGCACAACTTCTCGACTTATCGAGAAATGTTATATCACATGATCAAAATATTGATTCCAACTCATTGATGTCCTACTTAAGATTCTCTCTTAAGTTTCACATTATCTTAGGATTGCAAGAATCTACTAAACTCAAGACATGTATTGAATACATTCCTTCTATTCAAGAAGTAGGTTTTAGATTCACTCGCTATGTATTTCATAATAATGAAACACAATCCCTAAGAAGATCCAAATAGACTTAAGCATTTCAACTTGTGCAAAACCCTTTGCAACCAATCAAACTTTGAAATTTCTCTTTATTAGTGCAAAACCCTTTGTCACTAATCAAGCCTTTTTATTGTTTCGGATTTTCATGGCTCTAAGCCTTGTATTGAGTTGTGACTTTAAACACTCTCATGTAAGTCATATATTGATTACTTTCTAGAAGTAATCAACTTGAATCAAACGATTTCTTTTGTAAGTTATAAGCTCTTTACTTTCTTAAAAGTAGCATGAATTCATCATTTTCAACAAGTGACGAACTTTAACCTCCTAGGTCCTAAAGAAACAACGTCTTACACAAAACGTCTCATGTCGCCACAAAAAGACCAGTTTCTTGCGACATAACATTCTTTGTGGCTCTTGAATAATTTTCTCCCACTCTGTCTTCTAGAAATAAACTTGTATTTTAGAAAGACAGCTTCACGAGCCACAAACCCGGTGTACTCGTGATTATTAAAAAGGGAAAAATGAGCATTTGTTTCTTGTGAAAACTTACAAATATGGTACATTACCATTTCATATCTCATATGATTCGATTTAGTGGAAAAATAATTTAGACAAAATGATAATATCCCCAAAAGGATCAAGTAACTCAAAGTAACTTGATTGAAGTTCAAACCATATCGAATAGCGTTTGATTTCTTATCCAACCACACATTATTCCATAATGCGTGCTAAGAGAGATTAACTTGTGATACTATATCACATTTCCTTTGGCTTATATCAAAGTCTTCACTTTGATAATCCCATCACGACTAAATCGTGATTCCTTGAACTCTTTAAACTTCTTCAAGGATTTTTCTATTTACCTTATTAAGTGAACACATTAGCGTCAACTTAAATCGTTGGTAAAAGAAAATGATCAACCTATTTTGGATCAATGATTTACAACCTCGATCTCCTTTTCAACCAAAAGGCATGAGACATCTTCCTTTGAATACAAGATATGCATATACCATTAACAATCTAATGGTTTAAAGAGTACTCAATAACTCTTTACGTTCATCATTCCAAAATTTAAGGTTTAATCTTGGGTTACCAATTTGAATCTTACATCATCTACATGATATATCATTCTAGTTTGTTTTAGAATATAATCACCTTGATAATGGGCTAGCCATACATCAAATCGTGGTGTATAGGGTCACAAAAGTGAAAACCCTTTTTGTAACTTAACAAGTTTATATTCTTATTTAGAGTTTATGCACTTAATAGTCACAATTAAGTACAACTTTAAATCCAAAAACTAGATTGAGTACACAATTACTCTATCTCTCGACATTATTGTTGCTAGTCGTCATATTCTAATCATCCTATGTATCAAGTACAATGATGAAAACCTCCACTGGTTTCTAATATTGACGAAGTGGTACTAGCAAAATTTATGTTTAATCAAATAAACATTTAAAGAAGAAGGTCCCATTAGATGTCGCACAACTAACTTGTTGATTCTTCAATAATTTGGGGCAGTTTCCTTTCTTGTGTCCAACATTTAAGACAATGGAAACTTTATTGGTCGGGATTGATAGGTTTAGTATCGTCATTCCTCAATGACTTTACTTTTAACATTACCTTGAATCAATTCCATTATTATCTTTACTTCTTGAACCTCGTCCTCATCTTAACGGTTTAAGAGAATGCTCCCACTCATTTCAATGAGTCTTTGCTTTGAGAAGCAAAATTGAATTCATGAAGATTACTCTTCATTTGTTCGTTTTAGTCTTAAAACTTTCATTGAAGTGGTTGCGTTATTTTGGTCAATTACGAATTCTGAAAATCTAATCACCAAAACAATTTATCGCTTCAAGGTACTTAATTCAATTAAGCATATGAAACATAGTCCATTGTAAGTAGAAGTGTTAGTCAAGAATCAAAAACCTGTTTGATAATTAATAACTTTAATCTATACTCTTTACAAGAGATCCTTAGCAATGGTTCGTTTGAGGTTTTAGAAGCAAATTCAAATTTTGTCTTTAGTTACGATGTTTTAATGGAGATTCGTTATCAAAATCGAAATGATATCGTATATGAATTGTGGTAAAGAAATAGAACAATATAAAAAAACGGAATAGTGGAAAACTTAACATTTATCGTTTTATTAATACTTGAAAAACAAGTATAGCATTTACATAGTGACCTCTACCCAACTATGATAAATGATTCCAAGACCCAAATTCATATTGACTTAGGCACGGTGGGGCCGATACATCCTTTATCAATATAACTCGGTGGATTAACGTTTAATCGATTCTACTTTTAGAACTCTTGGTCGATAATATTGATACGTGTCGTTAAGCGTATACAAATTAATAATTTATAATCCTATCTTAACCTCAAAAATAACAACGTAGTAAAGGATAAGTAGGGTCGATCCCACGGAGAGACTGGAAAAACTAATTAACTATTGAGTACTTTTATTCACTAACTTACATATATACCATTTATTTACATATTTACGGCTATTGACATTATTTACGATTAGGGGGGGTTTGTTTGTAGTTTTGAACTAAACTTAAAGGACTAAACACTAAAGCTAGACGCGAAGTTAAATACCCCATTAAGCACATATTCTACTGGTAATTCTAGTTTGTCAACCGATTATTGTTTACGTCAAATCTCCATATCATTTATAGATTAACTGCGGAATTAAAGATAACAATAACTCCCTATCCTCTCTTAGATTACAACCGACCTGAACTAAGCCTAGATCGATTCTTAACTAACCGACCGATGTAAGTTTGTCGCACCCTACTAAAGACCGAATTAGGAGCATTATCGAACGAAGAAGATATCATTAATCCAATTAACCCTTCAGTGTCGTCACTACCTAAAGATTAGCTGACCAAATCTTACTCCTAGCTTAAACTAAACCCCAATTTGCAGAGATTTACCTAAACTAGTTGCTACTGGAATTATGTAACTCGAACTAAGCCTCAATTACATAATTAGCGAAGGCATACAATTCCAATCATAATAAGATAACAAATTATAAACTGAAGATTGCAACTTACGATTAAAACGAGTAAAAATTCAGATACAAATAACTGAAAGATTAACAATAAACAACCAACGGTTTCCAATACTGTAATTAATCAACGAAAATGAACCATAAATTGAATACAAGAGAGGTAGAGAGAACTTAATTACTGCCCGGAATTTGTAGTCGGAACTTCGGATGTCGCGCCTCAGGAACCGCCTCAAATTCGCCCTTACTCGACCGTGTGCTAAGACTGCGACCGAGAACGGTCTCCTACTGCTCTCATGACCCAAATTAGGTCTCAAATCGTCACTTTATTTCGCTCAATATCTCTAAAATATATGGGTATATTGCTTCTTCGGCTCCCGGATGAATTGGGTATTTATACTTGACAAAGTCGGTATTTGGATCAAAGTTTGTGAGATATAAGATAGATTTTGTGATTAAAATATGAAAAGAGATCGAATTCGAGTTGGAGTTTCATCTTCGTTTGGCTAGTTCCCGTTGTTCCAGTAGCTTCTGTCTACTTCCTTCACAATAATTCTCTTCTTTTAATTATTATTAGTGTTGACTTGTTGCTATTTTTACTTCAAGTTCACGTGTGATCTCGGTCCACTTTGTTGGACCTTATTATTCCAAGTCCATAATGTTGGCCTGATTTGCTTGGCCCATCGTTTCACTTGATCCACTTAAATGCACAAGGCCCCCTTTCGTCTTCTTGTTCCCATAATTTGCATGGTCCTCAAATGCTTCGACCTATCACTTGTTATTAATCCAAATTAGACGTAAATTAATTCATTTAACACTAATATAACATTTTTAATTATTAAACAAGCAAAGTGATAAGAGTATATTATACCGCTCAAATAATATGATAGACGACTGTAAAAGTATATAGATAAAGGGTATAAATATGAACAAATATCGCTTTATCAAATATTACATTAACAATTATCTTTAGCCCAAAACACATCCGACAAGGGCACGGTGGGGCCGATACATCCCTTATCAAAAACTTTTGTTGAGTTCAATCCAAATTTCGAATAAATGTGTCCATGATCCAAACCCACATTAACTTGGGCACGGTGTGACCGATACATCCCTTATCAACATGAATTTGGTGGATAGACATTTATCACCCACTTCCCCTACGTAACAAGGTTTGTACCCCGGTTGGGCCGAGCGCACTCCCTCGCGAAATAGGTTTTCATGGTTTCTACTATTTGGTAAGGCTATGTCTCAATTGATTGTTTTAGCGAGAGGTCATGTCAATTTATTATCTATCACGTTTTAAGTGAACTAAAGCGGTGAACTACGATAATTTTAATTGACACGGTCGATAAACTCGATAAAATGACAATGCATGTTTTAGTTATGGCGATTTAGCGATGCATGCGACATATAAATAAAATGCAAAACATAAATAAAATAATCCTAGTATGGCCTTCCTAAAATAGAAAAACTATTTAACTATTACATATTCGGAAACCAACTCCATTGGTCCCTTGATCTTCGGTTGAGGCACGCATCTCGAGGTAACACAGTCTTTATGTATCGCCATCTTGAAGAAATTCGTCTTTGGGAACTCCGGAATGAATAAAATTACATAACAAATTACATAATTTCCTATTATACATTTGTAATTAAAATAAAAATAAATCTATTAAATTACAAAACGGTGATACGAGATCACAATAAAATTACAACCGAATCGATATTCCCATACATTTCGGGCAATATCAATTAAAATCTAAGGCCATACTAAGTAAAAATTACATAAATTAAAATTATGACAATCATAAAGAAAAATGCAGCATTATAATATGTATGAACATGCTCAATTTTATGCTAAATCGCCTTTAATTAGCCAATATCGTATATTACTCGGTTTTTACGGATTTGCGTGATTTTAACATTTTTATAATCACAAAAATACATAAACTCATATTTATGCATAAGTTAATTACCCTAACCTCTTAGGACTCAAAATTTAGTCTTCACTAATTATTTGACCATAATTAACTCACATTTCTAAAATTTGTTCATTAATGGACTAAAAAATTCAAAAATTAAGCTATAAACTTCAAATAAATCACAAAATTTCAAATAAATTTGAAATTTGAAATTTAAACTCATGAACATTCTGGAAAAATACCAGCACTCATAATGTTCAAAAACTTAGGTTAAAAATTTCGAAATTTTTCCGGAAAAACAATGTTGCGGTTTATCGATTTTTAATAAAATAATCATAAAAACATGAAAAAATTATATTCATTAAGTTTTCAATTTTAGATCTGAAAAAGATAATAAAAAGCAACATTAGACGTTTTTCCTAAGTCATAGATTATGTTTTATTAATTTTTCACTAATAATGTCACTATTTATGCTATTTTTCTTCAAAAATCTATAAATCATGCAAAAAGACTTCTTTATAGCCAATTATTTTACACACATCTTGTAAAATTGCATGTGACAACATATTAATTTTTTTTGACCAGATTCGAAATTTAACTCATATTAACCTATTTTTCACCTAAATCCGAATTTAATAATGAAAAATCCATTTTTCGAGCATAACAAGTCCAAAAATTATGAAAATTTACAGGTTATCTCAAAATAAAATATGTGACAACATATCCAAAAATCAATGGAAAATTCGAAGTATAGCTAATTTTAGACCGAAAATGACATTTTTACTCATAAAACCATATTTAAATGCCATTATTGTATTATATGAACAATAAAAATCCGTAAAATTAACCAAAATATCCTAAAACATTTTAGGACCAGAAATATTAACATGCATGGATTAATTTCGTGATATCTCATCATAACACAAATTTTACAAGTTTTATATGTTATTCTTATAACTCGGAAAAACTTTTAACCGATTTGCATGCAAACAACCGTGGCTCTTGATACCGATTGAAGGAAATGTAGATCTATATACATAAACATACTCATATATGTTATAAATTAATTTTTCATAAAATTAAATGGTGATCTTATGCATGCAAACAAGGTAGCAAAATAAAGAAGAAACCATCATCTTACATTGTGATTTTCGGATTTATGGGCACAAGTGAGTTCACCTACTCACTTGTTCTTGAGCTCTCCAAATGGAAGAACAAGGATTCAAGTATAGAATCCCTCCCAAAAGCATATACCCAAGGAAAACTCTTAATAACCAATATTATTTAGATCTAGTAATAATATTAGTTTTACTATAAAATTGACACAATATAAATTGTAATTTTACTCTTGAATATTTCGGTCAAGAGAGGAGATTATGTGAGTTTTATTTCTCTAGATTTCACAAGATATAGAGAAAAATACATTTCTTACACTAGAAAAATGTTAAATGTAAAAATGATGAATGAATGAATTAAGAGAAAAAGCTCTTTTTCTTTTCTTGTATGGTTGGCCGAAAATTGGCTTGGGTAGGATGCCCAATACCTTTTGTTCTTGCTCATCTCAAAAGCTTAGGTTTGCATGGCTAGAGATTAGACTTTAATAATTATGTTTTCTATATTAAAATAATCAACATAATTATTCCACTAATACTCCTAATTTTCGGTTTGTACAAGATAAAATGGAAGGTCCATTTTATTTTGTCATTTGTCAAGTGTGACATATGTGATATGTTACTTGACATGTGAATTTGTAATGTATTTTTAACATATTAAAAATCAACATACTCATAAAATATGTCATTTACAAAATCGACTAGTAATTCGTAATTACTTGTACCAAAAATGTTTCCAAATTATAAACTACAACATTCTGTATTTATAATAATTTATTCATTCCGTTTCAATTGTTTCTGTAAACAATAATTTCATCTAAGTAATAAAATAATTCGATTACTTAGACCGTGTCTCATTTAATCATATTTACAATAAGATACGTAAATTATACTCACAAAATTATCTGTCAATTTTAAGCAATTTAATTAACTCGAATCGGTATACGATTAATTAAATAATCAATTAAGAGTATTTCCCTATAGGTATGACCTAAGGGGATCAACTGATCACCACCGTCGCACGACAGTAATGTCAAACTCTAGTCAGCCAATCATTACCGATATATGTGGACCAGTTGACTGTAAAATATTACATCCCACATGTATTCTTAAAATGAGATTTAATAATGATATTTAAATCATGTGATCGCACTATTGTTGAGGACACATTTCCCAACAAGAGGTACAATGAAATTTAAGCTCACTGCCAAGGAAGATGCCAATGATACGAGCCATGAAAAGAGAAAGCAGGACAAAGAAAAGAAGAAGGTGAAGGCGTATGTTGATGCAGATTACTCTTCTTCAATTAGTTCAAGTTCATGGAGAGCAAAAAGGACGGTTCGCGATGCTGGTGGGGACCTCCTCCAGTCAGAAGCCCGCTTTTGGGCTATTGAGGTGTTTCGGATGATGAAATGGGAAGCTGTCCCATTGTAAAAAAAAATTGTAATTTCGGATTTTATTAGACATTTTAATTGCATTTAGACAATAGCTTAGTTTAGTTAGTTCTAAATAGCGAAAGACCGAATATAGACTGCTGCTTTGAATTTGGTAATTTTGGGATGTATTTTATGTGTTTTTATGCAGGTTTGGGGAAGCTATCTGACCATTGGGATGCGTGCCAAAGGAAAAGCCCTCGATCGAACCTTTTTTGTGTTCGATCGAGCAAATTGCCCAGAAAAAACCCTCGATCGAGTGACACACTGTATTCGATCGAAATGTCAATTTTGAGGGGTTCTCGATCGAGTTGTCTTGTACTCGATCGAGTATAATTGAGGAGCTAAAGTCCTCGATCGAACAACCCATTGTTCTCGATCGAGTAGAATTCAAGGATAAGGAAGGAGCATTCGATCGAGCTTTATCAAAGATCTCAATCGAGCAGAATGTCGAGGAAAGCCCTCGGTCGAGTGGTTTCAAATCACTCGATCGAGTAACAACCGTTGATTATAGCACGAGGGAGTATTCCTTTTCCCTATTGTATTTCATTATGCAATCTTTCTTCTTCTTCCTTTGCGCGATAAACCCCAATCCCCAACCTCAAATTACCATTTTTCTTCCCCTTTTTAACAAGTTAATTACCCTCAATTCATTCCTTGTAATTAATTAAGTCAATCACCCTTATTTGCCCCTTGAAATTTCTTCTAATTTGCGGGTTTTCTGAGGGATTAGGGTTAGATAAATCGAATTTTATTCGATTAATTGGTGTTTATTTGTTGATTTTAATTGCAATTTTTGTTGGGTGATCATCACAAGTAAGTTCTTTCCCCTAATCTTTAATGTTTAATTGCTTTCTTGTGCTTGTTAATCGACATTAGTGTTTCGGATTTTTGAATTGAGGGAAAAATTCGATTGTGTTAACTGTTTGCCTTTTTATTACAGAACTTGTCTTGTGATTGTTAGGATGGATAGTAGTACAGTTTCTACTTCTACTAGTGCTACTATTTCGTCTGTTTCAGATATGGTGGTCCCTACTGCCACCACCGGCATCACCACTACGGCTACTGCTGCCGCTACCGTTACTACCCCCGTCAGTACTGCTACTGCCACTACTGCTGCTGTCCCTATCCCGGTGTCGACCCTTACTGTGTCGACACCCGCTGTCACCGTCACGTCCTCTGCTCTTGTACAAAGACCAGTTTATGTCTGTGCTGCTGGACTCGCCTCAGCTGCCCTTGTTGCAGCCTCTGCTTCAGGTTCACGGGGGGAGCGGGTTTTAGAGCTGCCAACGTACATACCACTACCAGGAACGCTGCTGACACTTCACTGGACTCTCTAACTGAGTTTCCACAGGTACGCTTCATTAACCCGCTTCATCGTACTCGATTTATGCATTTGATAGACTGTGACATCACTTCTACCCGTTTTTTGTGTCGACCGTCATTAGAAAAATTGGGGCTTTTTGAGCCCCTGGCTGAGTTACTTAACGGGACTGGGATGTCAGGTTTGACCACTATGATAGAGCTAACGTATGAACAAGTGACCTTAGAATTTTTTAGCTCTTTCACGTTTTCACCCGCTGCTTATAAGACTGGCCCAGGGAGCACTTGTATTTCATTTAGACTATTTAACTCGACCTTCACCTGGACTTTAGCTGAGTTTGGGAGGTGGCTGGATTTGACTAGTGACGGTCCTCGGGAGCCTCCTAGGAAGCTCCTGGCTTTACTTTGGCCTACTCTTGCACAGACTCCCTCGGATCAGAGACGTGTTGCTCAGTCCACCATCCCCATCCCGTTACTTCCTACGTCTCCTAGGAGAGACGATCTTTGGACGCCACGAGCCTAATAACGTTAACACTGTTGAGCTGTCGATTTTAGGGGGTTACTTGAACATCGACTGCGGTGACCCTTTTGTTCTTAACATTTCTTACTTGACGGCTCAACATTTTAACGTTGTCGGGCAAAAGGTGAAGGGCCGGATTTCTTGTGGCGGGTTGGCGTCCCACATCGCCCGTAGCCTTTTTACTGACTTTCCCCGCTGCCTTACACATGTAGATAGGGACAATGCTATAGATATTCAGGCCATATTGGCCATGTTTTGGTTATAAAATGACCAACAGACGTGGAAGATTTGTGGTTCCACGTCCGTGACGTTACCTTCACCTGACCTACCTCGTCTTTTACCATTGACTACTGTGTCGAGTAGGCTACCTCCACCTCCATCATCTTACCACCTTACACTTGCTCCTCCCGCTTCTAAGAAGGGGAAGAGACTTGACACTACTGTCAGAGAGACCGGAGAGGGGTCCACACGGACACAGGCTAAGCATACGTCCACGTCCACGCCTCTGCCTTTCCCGGCCCTAATCCCTACTCCTTCTATCCCTCAGCCAATTTTGCCGGCTAATTTTGTTTCTCCTCCACCTTTTGAGATGCCTGAGGTTATGGACCAAGGGCGTCGTGACGCTTTGTTTCTTGAGATCTGCAGTAGAGTGGCTCGTATAGAGAGGGATCAGGCACTTGCCTTTTTCCCTCTATATGAGTACCACATGAGGAGAGGGCGTCCTGTTCCTGACGGCTGGGCACACCCTTCTTTCTACCGGTACCCGACGGAGGGGTACGCACAGCCGGAGAGCGAGGAGGACACAATTGAGAGGGAGGAGAGGGTTAGAGCTGACCTTGCTGCTGGAGGTCGCCAGAGGAGGAGAGGAGAGGAGCAGAGTGACCCAACCTGCACGATGGTTGACGAGAAGGAGGAGGCTGACGAGTAGCTGCTGGTCTACTCACTTCCCCAGTTTTTTGGCTGGTTTGGGGAAGTTCGTATATATTGTGAGCATTCTACTTTTATTTCTTTTTCATCTCCTTTTATTTCATTTATTTCATTTGTTCATTTATTGGTTGTAATTTCCAGTTCCCCATTTATTCTGCTGGTGTATGCTGGAGGACAACGAGGGCGTTGTAAGTTTTGGTTTGGGGAGGGTATTGCGTCCTTTGAGTCTGCATTTGCGTTTTTTTTGCATTCAAGTTTACTTTATTTTTGCTTGCATTGTATTTTAATTTCAAAAAATTATGAAAAAAAAAAATCAAAAATTTCGAAAAGTCAAAAAATTGTTTCACGTTTATTTTTGCATTTAGATCGAGTCAGAACGGTAGATTTCAGTGATGATATTGCAATATAACTTGTCATTTCACTTAAGCCTTGCAACAAATTGTCATTTTAGTAGCTTTGTCATTTGCATAATCTATGAGTTAATGTTAAAAATACAGCTGATCAAATAGACTTAACCTGATTAATTTGGCAACCTACTTAAAAATTTCTAAGATATAGAGCCTTTTAACTGGTGTCATTTATGACCAGTTTATGTAGGAATTAAGAGTAGTATACTCCTTGCTTAGCATGTTTCATTAATTTGCACATATATGAAATTCAATTACTTTTTGCCTATGTACATTCGGATTTGCGGTTGGTGTCACATGCATGGAGGTGCTTACAATTTTCCTTTCTTTCATTTTTACCCATTTAGCTCCACATTAGCCAAATTAGCCTTTTTGACCCTTAACTACATCCAAATTTAGCCTGCCTGTCAAGGTAGTTTAGTGTGTTTTGCGGTATATAGTTCATTGTGCCTAGTTTGGCTCGTTTTGAGTTGTTTTGGAGTTGGTAGAAAAGAGAAAAAGGAGGATGTGTTGAAAAAAGACTTGAAAAATTAAAAAGAAAAAACGTGAGCAGGAAAATGAGAAAAAAAAAGAGAAAAAAAACCGCGAGAGAAAAAAAAAGAATAAGAAAACAAAAGTTTATTTATGAGACGGTTTCCCTCCTATACTTTATCATTATTTTATGAGGAGTATATTCGCTTTAGTGAGTTTTGTGCCAAAATAAGAGGCACTTGTGCTTAATTTTGATATGGTTAAGAATCGGATATGGTTTAATATGGTTTCGTTAGGGAGCTAGCTAGACTATTGCCTCACAATCCCATAATTGTTTTGCCTTTTCTTTTCCCATCGCCTCACTTTCCCACATCTCTTGTAAGCCCTCGGCTGTGACGGACCTTGTTTGGTTGGAATGTATGTATGGTAGTTAGAATTGTCTATCATATTGGTTGTATGCATGTCTATGTTGGTCGTAGTCTAGGTGAGCGACTATATTTTTTATCTCTTATATTCATTTGCTTACCCTTTGCTTCATGAGAGAAGAGTGACCCGTTAGAGTCCATTTTTAATGGTCTTGCAAGGGCGATAGTTCAGCTTATTTATAAACATCATACAAGTCTTTTGCACTTGACTATTTTGGCTATAAGTGCCAGTTTCATATGCATTAAATTGGTTTAAGTGGATAACTTGTAGCTAGCTCTGAGTTTTCTTTTCGTTCCATTAGTTTGCATTTAGTTTACTCCAGGGCGAGTAAAGGTTCGGTTTGGGGAGATTTGATACGTGCATTTTATATAGTCCTTTTTGGCCTCTTATGCACGCATTTCCATGTCATTCTCGTAGTTTTGTATTGCAAAATGCCCCGAATAGGTTACTTTGGTTTGGTTTGCCCTATTTGCAGGAACGGACCCGAAAGTAGTGGAATCGTGCCTTTTTCCAGTCCTTTTAGCATGCATTTATGGAGATAGAAGGTTTGAAGCGAAAGTACTGTGCCTCGGGCAGCGTGAAGGAGTCTTAGAAGCTAACCAATGAAGAACACGAGCTATTTCAGTGGTTGGTACTCGATCGAAGGCTTTTTCTAGTCGATCGAGTAAGTATGGTGGTCCATGGTGCTCGATCGAGTCCCTGCTGAACTTAATCGAGAGGTGGCATTTGGAGGTTACTCGATCGAATGTGCTTTCTGTTCGATTGAGGGGATTAGCTGGAATAGTACTCGATCGAGGAGTCTCAAATCAGTCGATCGAGTACTTTGCTATATCAGACAGGATTTTATTTCGTGTTAGACTTAATTAGTATCTTAGTTTTGTTAATAAATATCTTCCCTATATAAGGGAAGACGTCATTAGGTTTAATCATTCTCTAAACTACTTTTTAATCTCAGAAATTATTCTCTTATGCAGACTGTATTCCTTCTCTTGTTAGACGTTGCTTTTGTTCATTATTTGCCGGATCTAAACTTTGTTATCATTCTTTCTCTCTTATTTAATTTAATCTTCCCCTGCATCTTTAATCTTCATTCTTAATTACTGTTTTAATTATTGTTGTTATAGGTTTATGCAATTTCATTCTTTTTATCATTATATCATGTCTCTTGCTATTTCATCCGTTGTTGTTAGTAGTTTCATCAACAACATGAGTAGCTAATTCCCTTTATGTTAGGATTAGGGGAGCCATTGTAATCGTTTAGTTGAGTGCACGCTTCTAAACCAGTTAATTTGGTTAAATTCAGACCTAGATCGAGAGATTAGAATGAACAGACCTGTTGTGAACAGTAGACTACACTAATGAGGGCGAGAGCTAAGTTAGTTATATTTTAGGACAAAAAGTGGACCGAGAAGACCTTTCCTTTACCCTTCTCACATTAGACTGACTTAGCTATTTATGACAGAACTGATTAATTACCATGGTGAACTGACATCCTAGCATTCTTCTCTTTATTTGATCACAACTTTTTATTCTTTATTCTTATTGCCCTTCTCTCTTTTAATCTCATACAGTTCATTAGAAATCAATTCAAACACCCAATTGTTACCATCACAGACTTAGATAGCAGGTAGATAAAATAGCCTCCCTGTGGAGTACGATACCGACTTACCTCTACTATATTTATTAGTTGAGCCGGTTGGTTTATTTTTGATAGTGTTGCGACAGCCGTGTCAATGGCGGCCTCTATTATCGTTATTCGTAATTTCGAATTTCGAAGAGAAGTAATGATTTTTATTGTCGTTTTTATGAATATTTGTGATGGTGGCGAATTTGAATTTTCGCCGTTTTGTGACTTGGAAAATTTTGTTGTAATAGTAGCGAGTTTTACATTCGCCATTTGTTGTTTTTGTTTGAACATAACGGTTTTTAATTCCGTCGTCATGCGATTTAGTGAGAAATAGTGAGTTTTGAAGTTCACCATTTGCTGTTTTTTTGTTTGAAGAGACGTAACCGTTTTTATTGTCGTCGTTCTGCGATTTTGTGAGAAATAGCGAGTGTGAACTTCACCGTTTCCTACTTTGTTCATAAGATAACGGTTTTCACTTCCTGTTATCCTGCGAATTGAAATTTGTGAGTAATAGTGAATTTGAATTTTACTATTTAGGTTTTTTGTTTGAAAATGACGGGTTTTAAATCCGTCGTTTGAATTTTGTGAAAATAACGAATTTGAATTACGCTATTTTGTTCTTTGTGAAGAAATGACGGGTTTTAATTCTGTTACTTGAATTTCAGTGAGATTGCTGGGATCACCTCAAAGAGGCGCGAGACTTTGTTCGATGTAAGGGGCCTCCCCTTATTTCTCTAAAAGATGCGAGGAGCAGCAGCTCCTCAATTCACTTCATCTTCTCCAAAAAATACACGATAAACATCAAAATCGACATTTTTGGTCTTATTTTTCCCTTGTATTCGTGCCCTTGCCATTATGTCATCTCAAGGTATGTAAATCCTCTTGATTCCATTTGAATTTGTTTGCCTTTTTGTTGATTGAATTAGTGCGAAACCCTAACCCTTTCGAAATCGATTTGGGTGTTTTTATTTTGCCTATTTTAGAGTGGAATTGATACTTGCATTAGGTTAGAAACCTGTTTAGGAGTATAGTGGTGCTTTTAGTTTGGATTTTCGTCCCCGTTCCCACTCCATAGGTGCGAAAAACGCGAATGTGATAAGAAACCGTCTCATTCCGCAATGTTGTGCTTGTTTGCTCGAGTTGTGTGTCCCACTAGATTGCATTGTAGTCGGGGAAGACCGTCTTTGCTATGTTGAACCTTCGTTGGGTGCTAGGGGCAACATTTTGCCTTTATCAGACGGTCTTATGCTGATGAAATAAGCGTCTGTTTGGGCTCAAACTAAGCCATTTTGCTTTGAAATAGACCTTAACGGCAGTTTAGGTCATTTTGGGGCGTGATCAAGTGACGTTGCTTTGTTGTGGTGGCAATTTAAATTTTTGACCCGTTTGCGCTCAATTTGGCGTAAAATTGCCTTTTTTGAGTTGTGTAAAATGCCCAGTTGTGTGAGGAGTTTTTGTTGCTTATTTTTGCAAACTTTGTGTGGGCCCGAGGGGGTGGGTTGTTTCTGTAGTTGTTTTTTTGTTGTTTTGAGTCGTCTTTTGCTTGAAAAGAAGGGCGAGTTTTTTTTTTTTTTTTTTTGAGTTTTTGCGTTGGATAGGATCAGACGGCTTTGCCCTTGCTGCTGTTTCCTTTTGTTTTGTATTTGCAGGTGATTTTGTTTTTGGAATTTTGCCCGTTATGTGCCGTCGTAATGCCGAAATTTCGGCTGACGTTGTTTTTTGTTTTGGTTTCGGGCAAGTGTTCGAGGGCTACTAGGCCCGTTGGGTCCGAGGCTGAGGCCTTGGAGGAGGAGGAAGGACAGCTATCGTTTCATCATTTTCCAGTTGTGCTTTTTCCTGGTTGCCTTTGTCCAGCCTTTCATCACGTGTTGATCATTGGCTGTTGTGTGTAGAGATTTGAACGTCTGATGATTGAGGTTCAATGCCAGAGCATCGCGCTACGTTGCTGCTTTCAATCGTCGCTGAATTTTGATGATTGGGGGTCAACATCAGGGTGGCACCCTATATCGTGGCTCTTACTCATCGCTGAATTCCGATGATTGGGGGTTAACGTCAGGGCGATTCACTGTGTCACAATTCCCATTCGTCAGGTCGTCCAAAGTCTTCCAGACACCTTTTCCTTTTTTGTTTCGGAGTAGGAAAGAGGGGTTATTGTCATGGTAACCACCTCTGCTTCCGCTATTACTCATTTTCTTTTCATGTTATTCTCTTTCTTTTCTGGTTAGAAGGATGGGGAATGGTTAGTTCGATAGGTGGCGGATAGCCCCCAGTTCATTGTTTTAGTCCAGTGTCTTGTACTGGATCCTGTTTGTATGGTTAGTCGTTTATATCAAATGTATTTTGATGTAATTTGCGTGAGGCGGTTTGTTTATATGTGTTTTTGGTTTGTAGTTTGTTTGGCTTTTTTTGTGTTGTGTTTCGGAGAAGCGCGGTCAACGGCCGATTCCTCATTTGCTTCGGCCTTTGCTCCTTCATCGTTAGTGTAGAAAACAGGCAACAGGTAGCGCATACACATACACGCAAGCATGCAAAAATATATGTTGAAAACAAAAATAACCACGATGACTCGAAGTTAAAATTAAAATTGTTTGTTGAAAATGAATTTTGAAAATTCCGTGATAAAGCGTCACGTTTGGATTTTACAAATGCAATTGTTTTGAAATTTCGAGAAATTAATTGGTGTTTGAATTAAATCGCATCGAACTTTGCCAAAATTGATTTACAACTCGAAAATTAAAACTCAAACCGTCATGGATGAATTTCAAAAAGAGATTTTTGAAAGTGTGTTGATTTTGATTTTTGCGGGATCAAGACTCGGAGTTGCAAAAGCGTTTCGAGAAAAATTGATGTTATATATCAATTTTGTGGAAATGCAAAAAATTTTCAAAATTTTCGACTGAAATGGAAACGATCCGTTGCGGATCAGGGCGATTAGCCCTTCCCCCCTAAAAAAAACAAGAGAAAAACCCGTATGTTTAAAGCTATGTCATGGATCCGTGTCGGACTTCGTAAAACGTAAAACCAAGGAAATGTGAGTGTGAGAAAACACAAAAATTTCCAGATAGGCCTAAAGAGGCGCGAGCCTTATGGTGAGAAAAACGATGCGTCAGAAAGAAGTACAACTTGACAAGGACAAGTCAAGGTGCGGATCCTTAGAATCAACCCAAAGAGGCGCGAGCCTCTGGGCGATGCAAGAGCTCCCCTTTTTTCCGGAAAAAAGGTGATGATCGTTTTGTATAAATAGGGACGTTTGTGCTTCATTGTTTCATCATCGAAAACACGGAAAACATCTCTACAAAAATCTTCTCTTCATCTTCCACAAAATAATTCATGGATACTTTAAAAAATAGGTTGCAGAATTGGTGTCAGGATTTATCGCCTCCCGAGAAGTACCAACTCATTGTAATGGGAGTTGGTCAATTGTTGGTGCTCCATCAAGTTAAGGTGCAATCCTCGTTCCTCGAAGCATGCTCTCATTTTTGGGATTCGAAACATCATGTTTTCGTTTTCTCAAAAGGTAAAATTTGCCCTATTGCCGAAGAAGTGGGTGCAATTGGTGGGTGGCCGGGTTGTACTCTGGTGCTTCTTCCAACTCGGTTGTGTTATAAGGAGAAGTTTCGTTCCATGTTGGGATCTCGACGAGCCAAGTGAACTTCCTCCTTGCTCCTCATGGTGTTGACATGTTAGCTCTTATCAACACCTTCTCAAACCGCTTGGATGTCAATATCTCGGAGTGGCTAGGAGAAGGGCTCTTGCCTTTTGCCTAGTCCATGCTTATATCCTTGTTGATGCTTTGAAGAAGGAGGGGTCAAGATGGTATAGTAGCATGACCCTTGTGCATGTTATTGGGAAAATGGAGCACGGGTGGGATCCATCGTCGTGGGTGCTTGGTGAGATTGTTCAAGCTTGAAACAAGAAGGGTTCTTGTGGAGAAGCACCTTCGTTTAGATCTCCAAGGATCCTCTAAGTATGGCTCATGGAGAGTCTAAGGTATGTTGAGCCTCTGGTTTGATGCTTCTTCTTACTCCTTCCGTCATCTCACTATGAGGAATAAGTTGTATTCGGATAGCTTTGCATCCACCAAGGCCTATTAGACCTCGAAAATGGCGGAGGAGGGAGGTCCTCATATTTATTGGGTGGTGTCGTAGTGGAACTTAAGGTCCTTTACGGGGTTACCCGCTCTGGCTGTTCCTCCTTATTCTTCGATGGTTGTGGGCTTGAAGGTTGCTTCCTTCATTTATCCGGAAAGGGTTATGAGGCAAATGGGCCGCCAACAAAAGGTGCCCGCTCAAGATACTCTCGTCCAAGAGAGTCTTTTTCGAAACTCCGAGCTTGTGGAGGCTTTCGAGAGGTGGTGGGTCACTCGGCCGACTTAGAAGGTACCGATCCCCGCTTCAACAACATGGGTGACTCCCGCTTATGTCAAGTGGTTAAGAGCTCAAAACTTGAAAGAAAGGTCAAAGTTCCGCAAAGACGAAGTCGTTGACTTGAAGTATAGTGTGGTTGGCAAGGCAAACCGCGCCTTCTTTGACGACTTTGTCGATGACGTTAGCCCGGATGTGGTGAGGCCACTGAAGGGGAGGAGCTTTGGTCCCAAAGAGGCGGTGAGCCGCATGTGGATTCGGCTTAAGCCGAGTGTTGGGTCGTGTAAAATACCGGGTGTCGTTGCCGTTGTAGATCCGTTGAGGATCTGTTCCAAAGAGGAAGCCCATGCTAGGCGGGCTAGCAAGAAGAAAAAGGGGAAGATGTACCCCGAAGGCAAAGGCAAGGGTAGAATGAAAGAGTGAAGACCTCCATTACCCGTTTTATTATTATGTTGTATTAGCGTTTGTGTGTTTTTATTATGTTGTATTAGCTATGTATTATGTGTTTGTGTTAGTATTACTATGTGAGATGTCTTAGTCGACGTTTTAGTTTGGCAAGTCGCGGACTTACCTATATTTATTTGTTGTCAAGTTTGTAATCCTTTCCATTATTAATTAAATAAGAAGATTGCTTGTGCTAAGAAAGTGTTGCGAACACTAGTTGTTTCTCCATCCATCTTGTAAAGGTAATTCGGTTTGAATTATCCTAAACATTACACATGTGAATGGGCTTTTTGTGGGAAGGGAGAAAGGCCTTTTTAAGATTTTTTGTGTTCTTTTTGTTAAAAAAAAAAAAGAAGGTAGTGTTTTTTTTTTGTGTGTGGGAATGGTTGTATCCTTCTTGTGTAACAAAAGGATTTCCTACATATCCACCTGAAGAGGTGAAATCAAACCATGCTCGTATGTTAGGTGTTTTGTTTGAGTTTTTGTTTGGTTGTTGTGGTTGTATCCTTCTTGCGTAAGAAAGGACTGCCTACGTATCCACCTGAAGAGGTGAAATCAAATGATGCTCGTAGTTCAGGTGTTTTGTATGAGTTTATGCAAATGGATGTTGCCTTCGACAGATCAAAGGCTATTGGAAACATGGCAAGGTGCCGTAACTTAGACTCGGTTAAACATGTAATTTCAAATCAGAACATTTTAAGGAATTGACTTGAAAGGGAGATTGCGGTCACTAGTTGTGAAACTAGCGAAAGGTTGTAGGTTTGGATTGCAGTCACTAGTCGCGAATCTAGCGAACGGTTGTTGGCTTGGATTGCGGTCACTAGTCGCGAAACTAGGGAAAGGTTGTTGGTTTGGATTGCGGTCAATAGTCGCGAAACTAGGGAAAGGTTACTGGTTTGGATTACGGTCACTAGTCGCGAAACTAGGGAAAGGTTGTTGTTTGCTAAGGTTCAAGGGTAGTATTTCTTGAGTTGGTCTAGGTTGGTCGAGTTTATAAAGTCCTCCCCCTCTAGGTCATTCAATCTCACTGCGCCCCCCGAAAGGATTTTCTATGACTAGGTATGGTCCGGCCTAATTGGGTTTGAATTTCCCCCTCGGATCTACGGGTAACGGTGCTCGAACTGACTTGAGGACCAAGTCGCCTTCTTTGATGTTTCTGGGGTTGACTTTTTTGTTGTATGCCCGTATTATATGTCGTTGGTATAGCTGGACGTTGGGAAAGGCTTTGAGTCGCCGTTCATCTAGGAGTGTGAGTTGCTCGAACCTTCGACGGGTCCATTCCGCCTCTGGGACTTGACTTTCTAGTAGGATGCGTAGAGATGGAACCTCCAACTCTACTGGTTGTACTGCCTCGATAGCATATACTAGGTAGAAGGGCGTCGCTCCTGTTGGTGTTCGGATGGAGGTTCGGTATCCCCAGAGTGCGAACGGGAGTTTGTTCGGCCAATCACAGTAGTTCTCTTGCATCTTCTTGATGATGCTGACAAGTGTTTTGTTCGCCGCCTCTACCGCTCCGTTGGTTTCGGGATGATAGAGGGATGATCGGCGTCGTTTGATTTTGTATTTATCCATCAACGCTTGTGTTTCGGCCCTGAGGTGGAGCCTTGGTCGTTGATGATTTCATATGCTACCCCATATTTGTATATGATGTTGTCTTGGATGAACTTGTCCACTTGTTTGGCGGTCAAGACTGCATAGGATTATGCTTCTACCCATTTGGTGAAGTAGTCGATTACGACGAGGACAAAGAAATATCCTTTGGCGCCTATCGGGTAGATTTTGCCGATGATGTCGATGTCCCAGGTTAAGAAAGGCTAGGGTGATGTCATAGTGTATAAAAGGGATGGTGGTATGTGTTGTATGTTGGCAAACATTTGGCAATTGTGGAGTGTTTGACGTAGTTTCTGCAATCGGCTTCCATGGTGGTCCAGTAGTAGCTTAACCACATGATTTTTTGGGCTAGCATCATTGCGCTTATGTGAGGGTCTCATTCTATGTCGTGGACCTCTTCAATGGCTTTATTGGCTTTGTGGTGGTCAATGAAAAGGACAAGGATCCCCCGGGGTTTCTTTTGTATATTTGTTCTTGGTTTGTCACGAATTTTGATGCAAATAAACGGATGGATCTTTGTCCTCTTGTATGAGAGTTAGGAGGGAATTCGTTTTTGGTTTGTAGTTGAGGATGGCTTGGTACCAATGTTCAACATGGTTTTCCTCGTCGTTGTTGATGGCGCAAATGTGGGATGGCTCAATCCTTCTTTCGAAGCATAAGGGCATTGATGTCATGTCGTCGGGTATGCTGACGAGCGCGGCAAGTTTTGCTAGGGCAATCGGCAAATTGGTTTTCCTCTCGTGGCAAGTGGAAGTAGTCGATTTCGTCGAAGAATTCAGCTTCCTGGTTGATTTTTGGTTGGTATGGTGCTAGGCTGTCGCTTCGGATTTTCCATCATCCGGACACCTGATGGATGATGAGTGAGGAATCGTTGTGGACTCTCAACTTCTTGATGCCAAGTGTTATGGCTGCTTGTAAGCCGATTAGGCATGCTTCGTATTCGGTGGCATTGTTGGTGACGGCGAAGTCCGGTTTGACTCATATCGGAATGTGTCCCTCTTCTGGTGATATTAGAAGGATTCCTATCCCGAAGCCTCTCAGGTTTGATGCACCGTTAAAGTATATATTGCATGTGTCAGTGTCGGTACAAAGGATGTCTTCGTCAGAGAGTGACCATGTGTCGGTCGTCGGATCCCCGTTGACGGGATTTTCTGCTGGGATATCGGCAACTGCCCTTCCCTTGATAACCTTGAGGGGTACGAATTTGAGGTCAAATTCAGACCGCATGAGTGTCCACCTAGACAACCTTCTGTTTAGCACGAGCTTTTCGAAGATGTATTTGACGGGTCTATCTTGGAGTAAATGTGAACCGTGTAGCAGAGCATATAATGTCGTAGCTTCTTTGTTGACCAAACCAGGGCAAGGCATGTCTTTTCCAGTTGGGTGTATCCTGTTTCGTATTCGATGAACTTTTTGCTGATTTAGTAGATAGCTCGTTCTTCGCCGTCGACTGTTTGTGCTAGCATTGCTCCAATGGTCGTGTCGGTGACTGTCAGGTATAGGGATAAGGGAATTCCTTGCTGAGGTGGCATGAGGACAGGAGGCTTGGACAAGATTTATTTTATCCTGTCGAAGGCCTTTTGGCGATCATCGTCCACTTGACAGTCTTCCTTCAGCCTTGGACACCGTTCTCTGGGTTAGGATCAGAGATTAAGGCAGTGGGACCGAACTAGCTATCTTTGAGAGCAATGTTTATGATGTCCTCATAGTTGAGGTGATTGTTGTTGTCTTCTCCGAAAATGAGGCTTACAGGTTGCCCGTCTAGGCAAGGGGTTGATTCGGACTTGGTCGACGCAGCTTTGGTGTTGTCGGGGATAAAATTGCAGTCTTGAAAGACTTCTACACCCGGGTGCTTGACCTTTGCTATGGGGTCGTAGATTGGCTCAGGTAAGCCACTGTAAAGGTCAGATTCTCCCTCGGGGATGAAGTAGCTATTGAGGGTCAAGTGGTAAGGGTGGAGGATACCTCCTTGCCTTTTGCGCTTCCTTATTAGGAGACCCATTTCCTGGATGTCTTCATCGGTCGGCTCGTAGCCTAGTCCGAAAGGGATGTTGGGGACCTTGGCCTGTTTTAGGTGAGGCAAGGTGCTTTTCAGTGGGTTGAAAGGTAGGCCCGGGAAATAACCCGGGTGCATCAAGATGCGGTTGACTGTGAGGTTCGGGAATAGATCACAATCAAAAGGTGCTGGTTCGTCAGTTAGGGCATTCATAGCTTGAAATCCCCACATTTCGTTGTCGTCCACTTGAATAACTTGAGAGGCTATCCCCTTTTTCATGACAGCCTTAATTGAGGATGCAGAGATTGTGAATATTTTCCTGTTGGAGGGGGCTCTGATTTTCTAATTAAGGGTTGATGTGACGACTTTGGCAGCATGGATCCAGGGGCGTCCTGGAAGCATTCTGAATGAGGCGTCGATATCGACCACTTGGAAACTGTCTTGCCTCTCAAGGGGTCTTGTTGCGATGGTCAGGGTGATAAGACCTATGACCTTACGACGACTGCAGTCATAGGCGTGCACTCCTTGATTGGTTGGGATTAAGTCAGCTTCCTTGATCCCCAGTCTATGAGCCGTTTTAAGGGGAATGACGTTGACTGCAGATCCGTTATCCACCAGGACTATGGGTACGTTCTTCTTTCGGCACTTCACGGTGATCTACATGGCCAAGTTATGATTGGCTCCAAAAGGAAGGACATCTTCGTCGGAGAAGATGATCGGGTAGTTCAAGTCAGGGACAACCCTGGTCATATGAGCTACCACTTCTTTGGGTGAGGATGTGAAAGGCCCTGTCAATTTCACCAAGGCTTGAAGCAAAGCCTGCCGGTGCTCGAAGGATATGGCAATCAATTACCAAATAGATATTTCGGCCTTCGCCTTCTAGAGTTGCTTGAGGATCGAGTTCTCGGGAACCCTGGGTTGAACGTCCACGTCCGGGACGATTTGGTCATTAGTTGTTGTCGGATTATTTGGTCTGTTGTCTGGGTTCTGGTAAAGGCGTCCAGATCGAGTAAGGTGATCAATCTCTTTGGCTCGCTTGCCCTTTCCCGAGACAATGTAGACATCAACTACATCGTCTCGTCAGATGCCGTTGATTTCGAGGTCGCGATGGTACCTTGGAGGGGTATTACTCGGAGGATAGTCTCTGTGGGGGAATTTTTTGTGGGGATACTTTTTGTGGGGTTGATTATGGTGGTTTATATTGTGAGGCGCATGCCAGAATGGTCGCGAGAGTAGTCCCTTCTAGAATTGGGGGTTTTGGGTGCTTGAAGGACCCTCCCTTGGGCGTGGTCCAGGTGCTGTTGGGTTGAATATTAGCCGGTGGTAAGCATCCTCAAGTCGGGTGATCCTTTTCGAGAGACTGGCTATGGCTTCTTCAACTTGCTGAAACATGGTGAGCATGGTTGCGGCGCTGAATACGAACATCCCGTCCGGGGTGTTCTTTTCCACGGCATTTACCTCGTCCTCAATAGGCAAGATGAGATGTGAGCAATCTAGAGTTGGCTCGTCATCGGAGATGGCGTGGATTCCAACGAGGTTTGTTTTGCTGTTTGGTTTTGCTGGCGAACGTAGGGGTAGTTCTCCTTTCTCAATCATATCCTGTATATCGTGCTTCAGCTTGAAGCATGTTTTTGTGTCATGGCCCTTGCCTTGGTGATATTGGCAATAGGCGTTCGGTTTCCAAAAGCGGGGTTTCCTTGTTTCAGGCGGGTCCGGAGTGGGCCCTATTGGTTGCAGTTTTACTTGGTCCATGAGCCTTTTTAGGGCGCTAGCATAGGTTGATCCTAAGTTTGTGAATGTCCTTTGGGGACGCCCGACTTTCTTTGTAGTTGGTTCGAGGAGTTTGACCTAGTCAATTTTGTTTCCTTGACCATAGGAACGAGATTCAGTTGATATAGACCCCTGATAGCTTCTACCTGTGGTCTTGGCTAGAACGCCCTTGCGTAGGTCATCCCTGATACGGGTCCCGAGGATTTGCAGATCCTAGAAGGTTTTGATGTTCTGATACCTCAGCAGGTTGGCATAAATTAGACAGAAGTTGTTGACAAATTTCTCCACCAAGGTTGATTCGCTCGGTTTACTGACCAACTTTATGCTCACCCTCCTCCAACGGTTTAGGAATTCGGTGAATCCCTCTTTTTCGTTTTGCGTTAGGACCTCAAGAGTGCGGGTGTTGGCTTGGATTTCGACGTTGTCGGTGTATTGTTTAGCAAATTCAACGGCGACTTCGTCCCAAGTGGTAAAGCTCTTCTGGTCGAGGGAATAGTACCATTGACGAGCAATTGGTTCCAAGGACGATGGAAAGACCCGGGTAAAGAGCTCTTCTTTGACCCCTTTGATGGACATGTAATCCTTGAAGGCTCGGATGTGATTGAGTGTGTCCTCCACCTCTTTGAACTTAGGTACATCAGTTAAGGTAAAGTTGTCAGGCAGTTGATCCCCCACGGGCTCGAACCTTCGATTGTTCTCGAGGTGAATGTTGTTTCCGCGGGCCAAGAGTTGCTCTTCCAAGATCTTGAGCCTTTTCTCAGTTTTGGTTAAAGGCGGAGTGTTATGTTCTCCGGTTTCCTTGTTTTCCAGAGTGTCGATACGGGCCTCGACATGGTCCAGAGTGACCTTAATGGCTGTGAGCAGGCTGGCTAGATGAGGAGTTGTGAGATCTCTGTTGTCATCGTTTTTGTTATTGGACGAGGCTGGAGAATGGGGCCATGGTTCTGAGGCAGAAAATAGCTCACATTACATCCAAATGCGACACGGTTTAACGACTAAACGCATGCACCACAAAGGACGAAAAGACACTTTGGACCCAACGAGATGAGGGCAACCGTGTGTGGTGCCTCGGTGCTGACTCGATTTATGGTCCGATGGTGTAGACTGGAATTTGACTCATGTTCAACGTAATGGCGTGACGCCGTTGAACGAGTCTCTAGGTGAGACGACTCATAAGTAAAGACTCATAAGTACGTTTGCTTTGACTCGGTAGACATGAGGTGGAATTGGAGTGCTGGACTGAAATTTTCAAAAATAGAAATTTTTAAAAAGATACATTTGTTATTTTACGGACGGATTTCGAAGAGTAGGGATCTTCAAAGAGTCGGCCAGTTGAAAATGGTTGTCTTATGTTTGTTTTCAAAACATGGTTTGAGTTAACGTTGCGGTGGTTTTGAAAACGATGTGTTATTTCCAAAGACGGATTTGAAATTCAAATTGTGCGTTTTGAAAATCGATATTTGCAAGGTTAGAAATTGTTGTTGTCTCGAGAACGGTGTGTTGTCCTCGGTATTTTAAAAGCCTCGAAAAAGGTGCGTAATTTTGGGGTTTTGAAAGGGCTATTATGTCGGCATAAAAGTTCATTATGTCGGCGCGAAAGTCCATTATGTTGGCGCAAAACGGTTTAAAATCCGTGTTTTGAAAGGGCCATTATAACGGCGCATAAAGGTGTTTTTGAAATCGTTTGAAAATCGACATTACGACGGCATCAAAAGGTTCTTTTTGAAACGGTTTGTAAAAATCGGTTTGAAAATCATCATTACGACGGCATAAAAAGGTGCTTTTGAAACGGTTGTAAAATCTGGTTTAAAAATCGTCATTACGACGGCATAAAAAAGTGCTTTTTGAAATGGTTGTTAAAACTAGTTTGAAAATCGTCATTACTACGGCATAAAAAAGGTGCTTTTGAAACGGTTGTAAAAACCGGTTTGAAAATCATCATTACGACGGCATAAAAAGGTGCGCAACGGTCGGCAAAAGACCGAGGTTTGAAATAGCCATTATAACGGCGCAAAAAGGTGTTTTAAAAGGTTGGAAATGACATTGAAAGACTTATGATCACATAGCACCTAAGCACACACAGTTCATTATATTATGCATAATGCTAACACGGGTTTTAGCTTAATAAGGATGGTTACACACCAAGCGATCAATCCCCGATTTTCGAGAGGGATGCCAATCCAAACAAACTGTGTAAGGTTGGTACCCTAGTCTCGTACACGAAGAAATGAATGCTCTTTGACGAAACAGAAATGTGTAACGCCAATGGTATGCTTGACGCAATTGGGATTCGAAACGCGGGGATGAGAAAAATCACGCCAACGGGATGAGCCAATTGGTCGGTAAAGGTTAGGTTATGGGACCGGACAAGGAACCCGACATATGACTGTAATATTAATTAATGCATTTCAACCAAGACCTCGTTCGAGTCTCACCATGTAGGGATCGCAAAGACACAAGTGTCCTAGTTATCCCCAGCGGAGTCGCCAATCTGTGCACATGGGCCACCTACACGCCAAGCCAATCTGTGGACGTGCAGCAGTCGGAAAGCCACGCTCGGCGGCGTATTAAATGCTTTCGACCGGATCATTTTAGATCAGTCGGTTTTGTCTCGGTAAGGGTCTCAAAACGATGCAGAGATGTTCGGAGCCGCCACCAAGCAGTTATGGAATGCCTAGAAACTGTTCGAATCCACTTTATACCTAGGTCAATCAAGGCAAAAAGCGGTGCTTGACATAGGTACTAGAGATAATGAATCGTCCCACTTTAGCATCATATCCTAGAATGACTCTCAATCGCCCTGGATAAGGTCGTCCACTATCCGAAGTTTTTGAGTAAGAGGTGAGAGTACGTATTGGGAAGCCCTATAATCGCACACCCAATCCCACCCGCGGTAGCGGCCTCTACTGATCGATCTTGGTTGGTTAAATGCAAAAGTTGATAAAACGGGTAAATGCATCAATGCGCATCCACAAGTTTAAACCTAACATGTGAAATTTGCTATGTCGGTTGTTTATCCATATATCAAGTAATTGATGTCGAGTTGGATTTAGTGTTGAGTTGCATTCAAGACGGAAATTAAACATCTATTTACCGAGTTAGGTTTATGGTGCATAACGTGATCCATTTATCTTAGAAAAGTGTTTTGTTAAAACAAATTGTTTAGAACAAAGTGTAACATGTGGACTCATCAATCTAACCCATCCTGTATTCAAGTTAACCGAAGTCGGGATCGTCCTAGACGAGTGTTGGAAAGGAAACAGGAACAGCATCAGGCAGCTTGACATGAATAGTTTTGTAAGAAAAGATGCAAAAATGTTAGATATGAACTAATTATATTAAGTTCATTCCTTTGTAAATAAAGTGTGAAAAGTGCTTGATATGAACTAATTGTATTAAGTTCATTGCTTTGTAATTAATCAAAGTTCATCATCGTACTCGGATTAAACCGACATGGTATGTAGAACCAAGGATGATTATGTATGTATGACCAATAAGGTTGTTTTTCAAATGTAAACAAATGAATAAAAGGCTTTAAAATATCCTTTAAAATATAATTAACCGAATAATGTCACCGAGTCACGGTTTAAACCATCATGGTATGAGGAACCAAGGGTGAATATAATTTATCGTTAAAAATATTCATCGTAAAAATTAATTGAAACGGTAAAAACCGATTGGAAATAAGAAATGAAAATGGAGGAAAGAATGAACTCAAACACATTTGAGTTCTGACCTGGGTAGCCAGAAGAGGCGCGAGCTACCTAGTTGTGACTAGGGGCTTCTGCTTAAGGTCAAAACTCAGTTTTGGCTTATTCAATACGTATTGTGGACCATGTTATACATGTTTTAGCATGTTAAGGTCTTAAAAACAGATAAAAGAATATGAAAGAGGAGTATTAATTGCACCCTCATAGTTACATGCTAGGTGGCTAGACGAGAAATCGACAAAAGTGTAAAAACTTGTTGAGTCGAAAAACTCAATTTAAAACCGTTGTTATGAAGTAAGGAGTGTTGCTTTGTTTAGTGATGGTGTAGTTGGTCTAAGTGGTAAGTCAAGTGATTTAATGCACGATGACGGTACCAAACAATGTGTATGGCTCGTATTTTCGATCGGTAGGTCGAAAATACGTGTCGTTTGTTGACTCGGGAAGTTGAGGTCTAGAATTTTAAGGGAGAAAAGAGGGGGCGGACGCTCGCGTGCCTTCAAATGGTGGCATTTGAGGGGTATTTATATAGGATTGTGTGGTTGTGTGCATTTTGAGCGACATGGCCATATAGGCTACTCGAAGAGGCGCGACCATGCCCACGGGTCTTCGAGATGTCTTATCACTATCACGCATTTTGATTTCTAGTTTGTTCTATCCTAGGTTTTGGATGTCATGATTGTTTTATTTGACCATCAAGTATACCGTGTATACTTAGCATGGAAGGTTTTGTGATGTTTGTTTTTTGTGTTTGACTCGGTTTTACCCGTTGTTTGACTCGGGATTTGAATTTCGAGTCGTTTTTTTGGTCCGGTGTCGGTTTCGACTCTAGTTAGTGTCAATGCGACCCCGTTGTCATGTATAAAACACTCCAGGTACTTTTGAAATGTTTCGAAAATGTTTTGTTTTTGAAATCATTTTGAGTTTTCCGATGCATAGTTATACAAACCGTCGATCAAACGTAGCGATTCCTAAGCATGTTGTAGTCCGATAATCATCGGGTGTTTGTTGGGGATTCAATAGATACTGGGTATCTACACTTGGCTGGGGCGTGTGAGCTTGGACAAGAGTCATCACTTTTATTTATGTTTAATAGTCAGGCTTTACCATTTAGTTATCACTTATATTATTGGATTGTAATTTAAAGTTTATTTGGCATGACCGTTAGTTGGCCGTGTTATTGTAGTCTGTTTTGGGACAATTTGCTGCACTGTTTAATCTTTTGTTTAAAGTACCTTGAATCGTTTGTTTCTTATACTATTTACCTCAGGCAACTATAGGAACATTCATAGGGCTGTGCTCTTTTCCAGTTGGTTTCTGCATCATCTTATTGTCTTTATTCCCTTTTGCAGCTAGGTGTGTTAATTTTTCAGCGTGGAGCTGTCAGGTGTCCTATTTGGCATGTTTCAGGTCTCACATTCTCCCTACTTGTCTGTACCCATGGTTTAAATGCCATGTTTCCTACTTCCTCCATTCAACTCCACTCTACCTATTTCTAATTTTTACACTATTCACAAATGCACATTCATTCTCGATTTTCTCTCAATATATAAGTGCAAATATATTCATGTGTGATCTTGTTTGATTCGTCTTTACGATTACATTAAAAATATCTAACTTTTATAATTTTTGCAAATACGTAGCTAACGATATTTACCGCGTAAAACACGCGTTGGCGAACGTGAAAAAGCAAAGTGGTAGAGTGGAGTTGAATGGAGGAAGTATTTAGGTTGTTAGTTATATTTATTAGCCGTGGGTTGTTTTGTTTGCACTTGGCACTATAGGGACATTCATGGGGTTGACATTTCAACAGAAAGGTTTCTTCAACATCCCATTATGTTCCTGATTCTGATCTAACATCGAGGACAGTGTGCTATTTCAGATCGGAATATACATATTGTTTTTATTTATTATTCGTAATATTTTTTTTTTACGCTGCGGGGCTTTCTAATTGTTGTGGGCGCTATAAGGACATTCCTGGGGCTGTGCTCATTTCCGATCCAGCGTGTACCATTTTTGTAACGCCCGCGAATTTCTCATTTTAACATTTATAATTTCTTTAACCGTTCAATTACTTTGTTTAATATTTTTAAATTATTTAATTTAATCAATTCATTTTAAACATGATTTTTATAAAAGTAATATTTTAAGGCTTAATTTATATAAAAATACGTGTTTTAGTCGGATAGTAATAATAGTGACAATAATAATAATAGTTTTCCGTCTTAAGTTAATATAGACTTGAGACATTTTCCTGTCTAGCATAAGACCGTCACAATTTGCTTGTAAGGCTAGGTTTAATCTTGGACCAATCAAATTTTGACAACACACCTACCGCCTACTCTCTCACACTCCACATTTATATATTATTATTATTATTATTATTATTATTATTATTATTATTATTATTATTATTATTATTATTATTATTATTATTATTATTATTATTATTAATTTGTTTTTGTTTTTGTTTTTTTTTGCAGAAATTATTATTATTATTATTATTATTATTATTATTATTACTATTATTATTATTATTACTATTATTATTATTATTATTATTATTATTATTATTATTATTATTATTATTATTATTATTATTATTATTATGTTGTATATACTCTCTCACGTCCCCCACCCTCCTCCTTCCTTTTTTCGAAACCTCACCTGCAACAACAACAGTCAACAGAGCAAAAACCCCCATTTTCATCCCGTCACCGTCAACCTCAGATCCCGACCTCATTTCTCAACCTTTTTCCTAAATTCTTGCACCAAAACCTTCCTCATTCCGTTCTCCATCCGTTTATGTAAGAAAGACGCCAACTTTCCCCCTGTTTCTGTTCGGCCGTCCTTATTATGGCTCGAAAATCCTTGCTAATTTCGTGTATCATGATCTTTAGGTGCAAGCTTGAACGACCCGGAGTAGTTGAGTCGGAAATCGTGTTCATTGAAGAAGGTATAAGGTAACGGTGATAGGTTACTCGATAAAACGTCGGGAAACTCGCCCTTCCTACTCGGATTTTACTTTGTTTATCGTAAAGTTTAAGCCTTTATATGTTTCCTCATGTATGTAGTTAAATATGTGGTGATGATGGTCAATTACTCGGCTGTTTGGATAGCTTGGACTCGTTTCAAGCTGGATTCGGGTATGGGGCGAGTTGTCGGGTTCACTGCGTGTCCCATGTTTATGTGCTGCCGCTGTGTCTGTTTTCTTCCCTCCTTGAGCTTTCTTTTATGAGATGTGTGTAGGTTATTTGTACCCTGAGCTTGTTTATTTCCGTCTCGATATAAAGCTTGAAATGGATTGTTTTATATGGATTTTCGAGCTTGTTTAAGTTAAGCTTGGTGGGTGTTATTCATGTTGAGTTACGTTTTGTTTCCGTCTTACCTTTACCCCTTTTGTTCTGTCTGAAACAGAGTCATAAGGCTTGCTAGGACTCTGTTTTTTACCGTGACTGGTACTGCTTATTCCTCTGTTTGGGAACGGTTTTATTGCAGACTTCGGACTATTTTAGGACAGTTGAAATGGAGGTCGTATGGGCTGTTTTTGGGACGGGTATGTGGGCCTGTGGGGTGTTCGGGGCCTATGTTGGCTCGGTTTTTGGAGTTGGTTTGCAAGTTGTTTGGCAGTCGTGGAAGGTTGCGGTGCGGGTTGTTCTGTAGCGGGTAATTGGTGGTTGCTATATATATATACTAATCTCAATGTGCCTTTCCATCTTAAGTGTGTGTGTGTGTGTGTGTGTGTGTGTGTGAATTTTTACTTGCTATTACATGTTTGTATTGCAATTGGATGGGTTGTGTCGGTGGTAATATATATGGATTCAATGGCATTAGTTCCCGTTACATTTATGAATATGAATTTGCTTTGCTAGCTACTTGTTTTGGTACAATAAGAATTCGGGTTATTGGTCACGGTGTGGGAGTCGTGCTCTTTCCTTGTTTTCTCCTTGCTTGCCTAAGAAATGTGTATGAGTTATCCATTTGGCTCACCATCCTTTTTATTTTGGGCTCATTTGGCTTTAATTGTTGACTTCATTAGATCGTGTTTGTCGGGCTCCCTTGGCTTCATTTGTTGGGCTCTTTTGGGTCATTTGTTGGGTTATCATGTCTAATGTGTTGAACATGTCACATAATTTGATTGTTGGGCCAAGCTTATGTTTTGTAGTGGGCTCATAAATGAGTCATGTGTGGTGGTTTCCGTTTTATTGAGTAAATTTCACATAACGTAAATTATTCGTTATCGATTATTATATTTTATTTAACCGGCATGTTTAGATATGAAATGAACTATTTATTAATATAATACAAGTATGAAATATTTATTATAAATAGTTACTTGTGAGGGGTCGTATTCTTGATAATATCTTGTATTGTTCGGTTGTGAGTGAAGAGTCTATCGTAGTCGAAATACTTGAGGGGGGGGGGGGGGATTGAGTATTTAAAAATTTATGCCCGCTTTTTATTTTATATCAATGTGATTAATTACTTAAAAATTTATTGATTAAACTTTAACTAAATAACTAACTAATTACGAACGTAATGAAATGAACAAAAACAAAAACTGCAAGGACACACGATATTTGAAGTGGTTCAGCTTCACACGTCGAAGCCTACGTCACTATTCTCGATTAATAATTTTAGTACCTTTCTCCGGATTACAAAATTATCAACCCAACTCGTATAACTAACTCTAGTTAAAACTCATTTTGAATATCACTAGATATTCGATTTTGACTATCTTAAGTTACTAAGAAAGCACTTTATTATTCTTCTAAGTGTTCACACAACTGAACGAGTAAGAAACAATATGAAGTACTATTATCTTATAACGTAACCTTAAGAATAATATGCAAATTAAAGAGACAACTTTTCGTAAAGATTTTCAAATGCAAAACAATAAAAATAATTGATTAAAATTAAACTCAAAATTGTTTGCAAGGAATTTTTGTGTTTCGAAAAGCTTGTGTTAATTTTATGAAAATTACAAGTATATATAGTAGAGACGACACACTAGGGTTTTGAGGTGTCGTGAGGCAAGTTAAGTTGTTCCACAAGAAATAAATCTAATCTTTCCTAAATTTAATCTTCTAGATATTTTAATTAAGTAAATAAGGTAAATCTAATATATTTGATAAGATATAGAAATATATTAAGGCAACATAAAAAAGATTTGACCTAACAAAATTTCCTTGCATAGGGAGAAAGTTCGGCCACCACACGGCTCATAAGCCCACCTTAGCCGAAACCCTAGGTCAAAATATCAAGGAACAGATTAGGGTTAGGTTTAGATAATTTAGCAAACCCTAGGTAGCATGACGACTCATAAGTCGTTTTACTAACCAATAGGATAATGCAAATTATTTACTCTAAACAACCCAAATTAAATTTCTATTATATATACACATGATTTCGAAACATGTTTGAAGAATTTTATCCTTTGAAAAATTATTTTAAACTATTTAAAATCGTGCCTTCAAATGCAACCCAAATTTATAGTAGAAATACCTATAACTTTAAGTTTGGTAAGTAAATTTATAGGTGAAATAGCTATAACTTTACGTTCCCAATATTTCTTCTTAAGATACCGTTATTAGATGAAGACCTATACTAGCTAATTTTCCTGGAGATCTTCAGTGATAGGGTCTTCTCTTCATCTTGATCATAAGCTCTTCATCTTGAGCTTGTTAAAGACTTGATCGAGCCTTTTGCTTGAGTGATCATCATACTTGAAACTTGTTACAGATACTTTGACGCTTTAAGAATTTTCAATGTTATAGCTCAAGCTGCTATAACATTACTTGAACGATGCTTCACAAATCGTCAATGTTATAGCCAAGGATGCTATAACATTACTTGCTAAACCTGTAAACTTAAGTCAAACTATTAAAGACTAAACAAACGATTACGAGCAAGAGTATATATAACACGAAGCACACACTTGTCATTATCAAAACTTAATCATATATCTATATGGTCCAACAAATTCCCCCTTTTTTACGATGACAAGTCTCTTACGATTTGTGACTAAGTGTAAGTTCCCCCTCAACATAATACTATAAAAGTCATAGTCAGTTGAACGCAAGAACAATCCACTTATATAAAAAGTATATCATCTAAGAACCTTAAGAGATTAAAGGTTCTGACAAGGAGCAAGCTTAGGCAAATACTTAAGTCACGATCATTTTCTTTCCCCTCTTGACATCATCGAAAAGACGAGAAAAGACATAAAACAACTAGAATAATATAGATCGAGACACGTATTAATCATGAAAAGAGAGATTCTTAAACGAGAAAGTAATCTACGATAAGCATGCAAAATATAAGATATGTCTATTACAAACCAAGTAGTCTAATGCCAACGGGTCGAATGATTAACAAGTTTAAAGCCTAATGGGTCGAATAGAGAAGTAATCCAAAATGGGCCGAATTAGACAAATATCCAAAATATAAATTCTAAAGATAAAAGGAGAAAGGAAAGGATTATGGGCGGGGTTAGGGATAGTCGCGTTTCACGACATTTGGGTTCACATAACTGGGACGAGTCCTAAACTCAAGAGAGTCAAGACAATCGAAGCAAGACCGCACATGATTAGCTTGAGCCGTGAGACACGCCTCAAAATTAAGCACCTTCATTGACAAGGCCTTAGTAGCTTCGAAAATAAGCCTCATTTCTGTATGCATTAACTTCCCTTCACGCCAAATAACCCCTCCTTGACTTGTCAAGTTAGCCAATGACCCGGAATGACGAACACACTCCTTAGCCCTCGAGCCGCATCACGAGCCATGGCTTCAACACGATCTTCCAATCCACGTAGATAGGCTAAGATCTCTCCATTACCCGGACCATTAGAAACCGAAGCATCATCCTTTGCCTTTCACAAACCCGAGACCAAGTCCACAAATAAATTATTTTGAGCATCTAATTTTTCACAAATACTTGTCATAAACGAGTCCAATATTTGTTCCACAACCATCATCACATCCGACGACCTTTCTACCACATTACCCTTAGCCAAGAAAATCAAGTCGGGTCCAACTGCACCAATTTTCAAGAATTTAAGATGAGTGTCACACAACTCATCCTTTACCATGACCCCATAGCTAGTAGGACCGACAACCCCTTTATGTTCCAAAAGACGAGAAATCCACATTTCGAAAGGTAAATCCAAAGTAGTGTAGAATTTTTCTTCGGTGTTGGAAATACTCGTTTGGAAAATACGATGAAAAATAAGTCGGGGAAGACTAACCTTAGTTCCTTCAAGCCACTTTGAGACCAAAACCATCTCATAGCTCGACAACTTATCACGACCACCTCTCCTCGGGACAACCGTATTACAAAGAAAATTTAAAAAGAATTTGAACTTAGGAGTGAACGAACCCACTAACATGTTACTTGACCTTGTACCACCATCATCAAAAGACCTCTTAATTTGAAGCTTCTCCTCCTCCGTCACATCCCCCCATTTCGCACTCGGGTTGATTTTTATCCCATCATCTGGGACGGAAAACAGAGTACGAAAATCGTCAAGAGAGATGGTGACTTCTGACTCATTTACCATAGCATGCAAGACATTCTTTGTTATAGAGACTGAAACATAAAACTGAATTACCTCGATAGGATAAACGGGACCAACATAAAACTGAATTACCTTGAAAAATTGTAAAGCTTCTACCTTTGAATACCACTTTTCAGAATAGGACCGTTCTCCATGAATACCGTGTTGGAATATGTGTCCTCCGACAATAATGCGATCACGACTGTTGATCATGATGATCACATGTTTAAGTCTCATTATAAAGAATACAATTGGGAAGTAATATTTTACTGTCAACTGGTCCACACATATCGGTAATGATTGGCTGACTAGAGTTTGACATTACTGTCGTGCGACGGTGGTGATCAGTTGATCCCCTAGGTCATACCTAAAGGGCAACACTCTTAATTGATCATTTAATTGATCGTATAACATTACGAGTCAATTAAATTATTTAAAATTGACGGACGATTTTGGAAGTAATATTTACGTGTCTCATTGAAATTTGATTAAATGAGATACGGTCTGAGTGATCGAATTGTTTCATTACTCAGATGAAATTATTGTTTAAGGAAACAATTGAAATTGAATGAATTATTATAAATACAAGTTATTGTGATTTATAATTGGTAAAATATTTTGGTACAAGTAATTGCGAATTACTAAGTCGATTTTTGTATATGACGTATTTTTATTAATACGTTGATTTTTAATATGTTAAAAATACATAACAATTTTATGTGACATATGACATGTGACATATTGACAAATTGACAAAAATAAAATGGATTCCATTTTACATATGTAAACCGAAATAATGGGAGGATTAGGAGAAATATTAGGTTTATTATGTTAGTGGTAAACAGAATGATTTACCTACTAAACTAGCCATGCAAACTAGTTGTCATTGTGAAGACAAACTCTTGCTTGCATTGGCTCACTCTTCTTCCCTCCTCTTCCCTTACCCGGTTTTTCATAGGAGCCAAACCAAGGGTTTTGCCTTATATTTTATCACTTGCACTACATTATAGTTTAGTGCATTAGAAAATTCATTCATTCATCAAAAATTAAGATTTTTTAGAAAGATAAAAACTTCCTTTTCTTCCTCTCTTAAACCGGTTTTTAGGAGACCAAAATCAAATTTATTTTGGGTCATTTTATGCTAAATTAATATTGTACTAGTATTCATAATATTAATTTTATTAAGAGTGTGCTTTGGGTATTAAACTTTGGGAGAGATCCTATACTTGGATCTTTGTTCATCCATTGAGGAAAGCACGAGAACAATAGAGAAGGAGATCTCTCTTGTGCCCTAATAAACCGAAATTCCTATGTAAGATAAAGATTTCTTCTTTATATTGTTTATAGTTTGCATGCATAAGATCACCAATTAATTTTATGATTAAATTATCATAAAACATATATGAATATGTTAAGTATATAGATCTACTTTTCCTTCAATCGGTATCAAGAGCCATGGTTGTTTGCATGCAAATCGGTTAAAAGTTTTTCCGAGTTATACGATTAACATATAAAACTTGTTAAATTTGTGTTATTATGATATATCACGAAAATCATTATGCATGTTAAAATTTCTGGTCCTAAAATGTTTTTAGGATATTTTGGTTAATTTATGGATTTTTATTGTTCATATTATATAATAATGGCATTAAAAATATGATTTTATGAATAAAATGTCATTTTCGGACTAAAATTAGCTAAACTTCGAATTTTTCAGTGATTTTTGGATATGTTGTCACATATATTATTTTGAGATGACCTGTAAATTTTCGTATTTTTGGACTTCTTATACTCGAAAAATGGATTTTTCATTATTAAAATCGGATTTAGATGAAAAATAGGTTAATATGAGATAAATTTCGAATCTGGTCATAGAAATTTAGTATGTTGTCACATGCTATTTTACAAGATGTGTGTAAAATAATAGGCTATATTGAAGTCTTTTTGCACGATTTATGATTGTTTGAAAAAAAATAGCATAAATAGTGACTTAATTAGTGAAATATTTATAAAACATACTATATGACTAAGGAAAAACATCACATGTTGCATTTTATTATCTTTTTCAGATCTAAAATTGAAAAGTTGTTGAATATAACTTTTCTCATGTTTTTATGATTATTTTGTTAAAACCAATGGACCGCAACATTGTTTTTCCGGATAAATTTCGAACATTTTAACCTAAGTTTTTGAACATTATGAGTGTCATGGTATTTTTCCAGAATGTTCATGAGTTTAAATTTCAAATTTTGAATTTATTTGAAATTTTGTGATTTATTTGAAGTTTATAGCTTATTTTTTGTAATTTTAAGTCCATTAATGAACAAATTTTAGAAATATGAGTTAATTATGGTCAAATAATTAGTGAAGACTAAATTTTGAGTCCTAAGAGGTTAGGGTAATTAACTTATGCATAAATATGAATTTATGTAATTTTTGTGATTATAAAATGTTGAATCACGCAAATCCGTAAAAACCGAGTAATATACGATATTGGCTATTTAAAGGCGATTTAGCATAAAATTGGGCATGTTCATACATATTATAATGCTGCATTTTCTTTATGATTGTCATAATTTTATTTATGTAATTTTGAATTATGTAATTTTTACTTAGTATGGCCTTAGTTTTTAATTGGTATTACCAGAAATGTATGGGAATATCGATTCTGTTGTAATTTATTGTGATCTCGTATCACCGTTTTGTTATTTAATAGATTTATTTTATTTTAGTTTCAAATGTATAATAGGAAATTATGTAATTTGTTATGTAATTTTATTTATTTCGGAGTTCCCAAAGACGGATTCCTTCAAGATGGCGACACATAAAGACGGTGTTACCTCGAGATGCGTGACACAACCGAAGTTCAAGGGACCAATGGAGTTGGTTTCCGAATATGTAATAGTTAATTAGATTTTCTATTTTAGAAAGGCCATACTAGGATTTATTTTTATGCTTTGGATTTTATTTATATGTCGCATGCATCGCTAAATCGCCATAACTAAAACATGCATCATCTTTCATCGAGTTTATCGACCGTGTCAATTAGAATTATCGTAGTTCACCGCTTTACTTTGTTGGGAAATGTGTCCTCAACAATAGTGCGATCACATGATTTAAATATCATTATTAAATCTCATATAAAGAATACGTAAGGGATGATTCATTATATAGTCAACTGATCAACATAAATCGGTAACGATTGGCTTGCTAGAGTTTGACGTTACTGTCGTGGGACGGTGGTGGTGAGTTGATCCCTTAAGGTCACACCTAAAGGATGATGCCCTTATCCGTAAAGTTGATTGATTGTATGACGATACAAGTTAATCAATTCCTTAAAATTGAACAATTCAATTTGTGAGAGAGAATATTGATATCTTATTTTAATGGGATTAAATAAGATTTATTTTTAGTAATAAAATGCTTTATTACTAAAATTGTTTATTATTTGAGAAATAATAAAGATAAGAATGAATGGTTGATTATAATTACAAAATGTTGTGAATTATAATTTTATGACCCATTTTATTTATGTGATCAAGTATCACTAGTCAATTTCTTGTATGTAATTTAATTAATTTATAAAATGATATTTATGGGATAAATATGCATTAAATTAATTAATAACATGTAGTATATTACATAAGACATATTGTGTGACAAATGACAAATTGACAAAATAAAATGGTAGTCCATATTATGGAGGGTGGACCGAATTAGGAAGAGTATGTAGTGGGTTGTGCTTATATTATTTTATGTGATAGAATTAAATAATAAGCCTACACTACACTAGCCTTACACCTACTCTTACACATCTATTTCTTGTGAAGACAAAAAGTGAAAAGTAGATGCCCCATTTTCTCCACTCCAACCGTGAGCCCTCTACAATTAAGAGGATTAATTCTTTTATTATTCATTCTAAGATATTACATGCAAAAGTTCATGAATTATTCTCTCCTCTCTCTCTCTCTCTTTAATCTTCATCAAAACATGAGATTTTTGATTCAAATTGTTCATAAAAGATTACTAAAATTATTAGTGTAATATATGAGTGTTAGTACTCAATTTTAAGGTAAACTACTAAACTAATATCTAGTTAATATTATTTAGTGGGGATATGGGATAGTCTTGGGTTCAATCAAGAGGAGAATCTCTACTTTGGGATTTTTGAATGTTCATCCAAAAAGAAAGCTCAAGAATAAGTGAGTAGGTGAACTCACTTGTGCCCATAAATCCGAAAATCACAATGTAAGATGATGGTTTCTTCTTTATATTGTTTATTAGTTTGCATGCATAAGATCCACCATTTAATTTTATGACAATTAAATTAAAACATATATGAATATGTTGAGTATATAGATCTACTTTTCCTTCAATCGGTATCAAGAGCCAGGGTTGTTTGCATGTAAATCGGTTAAAAGTTTTTCCGAGTTATAAAGAATAACATATAAAACTTGTATATTTTGTGTTATTATGATATATCACGAAATTAATCCATGCATGTTAATATTTCTGGTCCTAAAATGTTTTAGGATATTTTGGTTAATTTTACGGATTTTTATTGTTCATATTATACAATAATGGCATTTAAATATGATTTTATGAGTAAAAATGTCATTTTCGGTCCAAAATTAGCTATACTTCGAATTTTCCAGTGATTTTTGGATATGTTGTCACATATATTATTTTGAGATAACCTGTAAATTTTCATAATTTTGGACTTGTTATGCTCGAAAAATGGATTTTTCATTATTAAATTCGGATTTAGGTGAAAAATAGGTTAATATGAGTTAAATTTCGAATCTTTTCATAGAAATTTAGTATGTTGTCACATGCAATTTTACAAGATGTGTGTAAAATAATTGGCTATAAAGAAGTCTTTTTGCATGATTTATGGATTTTTGAAGAAAAATAGCATAAATAGTGACATTATTAGTGAAAAATTAATAAAAGATAATCTATGACTTAGGAAAAACGTCTAATGTTGCTTTTTATTATCTTTTTCAGATCTTAAATTGAAAAGTTAATGAATATAATTTTTCCATGTTTTTATGATTATTTTAGTTAAAACCGATAAACGCAACATTGTTTTTCCTAAAAATTTGAAATTTTTAACCTAAGATTTTGAACATTATGAGTGTCATGGTATTTTTCCAGAATGTTCATGAGTTTAAATTTCAAATTTTGAATTTATTTGAAATTTTGTGATTTATTTGAAGTTTATAGCTTATTTTTGGTAATTTTAGTCCATTAATGAACAATTTTATTAATATGAGTTAATTATGGTCAAATAATTAGTGAAGACTAAATTTTGAGTCCTAAGAGGTTAGGGTAATTAACTTATGCATAAATATGAATTTATGTATTTTTGTGATTGTAAAATGTTGAAATCACGCAAATCCGTAAAAACCAAGTAATATACGATATTGGCTAATTAAAGGCGATTTAGCATAAAATTGGGCATGTTCATACATATTATAATGCTGCATTTTCTTTATGATTGTCATATTTTTAATTTATGTAATTTTGAATTATGTAATTTTACTTAGTATGACCTTAGATTTTAATTGGTATTTCCCGAAATATATGGGAATATCGATTCGGTTGTAATTTTATTGTGATCTCGTATCACCGTTTTGTAATTTAATAGATTTATTTTATTTTAGTTACAAATGTATAATAGGAAATTATGTAATTTATTATGTAATTTTATTCATTCCGGAGTTCCCAAAGACGGATTTCTTCAAGAATAACGATACATTAAAGACAGTGTTACCTCGAGATGCGTGCCACAACCGAAGTTCAAGGGACCAATGGAGTTGGTTTCCGAATATGTAATAGTTAAATAGTTTTTCTATTTTAGGAAAGGCCATACTAGGATTTATTTAAATTTATGCTTTGCATTTTATTTATATGTCGCATGCATCGCTAAATCGCCATAACTAAAACATGCATTGTCATTTTATCGAGTTTATCGACCGTGTCAATTAGAATTATCGTAGTTCACCGCTTTAGTTCACTTAAAACGTGATAGATAATAAATTGACATGACCTCTCGCTAAAACAATCAATTGAGACATAGCCTTACCAAATAGTAGAAACCATGAAAACCTATTTCGCGAGAGAGTGCGCTCGGCCCCACCGGGGTACAAACCTTGTTACGTAGGGGAAGTGAGTGATAAATGTCTATCCACCGAATTCATGTTGATAAGGGATGTATCGGCCACACCGTGCCCAAGTTAATGTGGGTTTGAATCATGGATACATTTATTCGAAATTTGGATTGAACTCAACAAAAGTGTTTGATAAGGGATGTATCGGCCCCACCGTGCCCTTAAAGTCGGATGTGTTTTGGGCTAAAGATAAATGTTAATGTAATATTATCGACCAAGAGTTCTAAAAGTAGAATCGATTAAACGTTAATCCACCGAGTTATATTGATAAAGGATGTATCGGCCCCACCGTGCCTAAGTCAATATGAATTTGGGTCTTGGAATCATTTATCATAGTTGGGTAGAGGTCACTATGTAAATGCTTTACTTGTTATTTACAAGTATTATTATAACGATAAATGTTAAGTTTTCCACTATTCCGTTATTATTGTTCTATTTCTTTACCACAATTCATATACGATATCATTTCGATTTTTGATTCAAATCTCCTTAAAACATCGTAACTAAAGACAAATATGAATTTGCTTCTAAAACCTCAAATGTACCATTGATAAGGATCTCTTGTAAAGAGTATAGATTAAAGTTATTCATTATCAAACAGGTTTTTGATTCATGACTAACACTTCTACTTACAATGGATTATGTTTCATATACTTAATTGAATTAAGTACCTTGAAGCGATAAATTGTTTTGGCAATTAGTTTTGTCAGAATTCGTTATTGACCAAAATAACGCAACCACTTCAATGAAAGTTTTAAGACTAAAACGAACAAATGAAGAGTAATCTTCATGAATTCAATTTTGCTTCTCAAAGCAAAGACTCATTGAAATGAGTGAGAGCATTCTCTTAAACCGTTAAGATGAGGACGAGGTTCAAGAAGTAAAGATAATAATGGAATTGATACAAGGTAATGTTAAAAGTAAAGTTGTTGAGAATAGCGATACTAAACCTATCAATCCCGACTGATAAAGTTTCCATTGTCTTAAATGTTGGACACGAGAAACGAAACTACCCCAAATTGTTGAAGTATCAACAAGTTAGTTGTGGGACATCTAATGAGACCTTCTTCTTTAAATGTTTATTTGATTAAATATAAATTTTGCTAGTACTACTTCGTCAATATTAGAAACCGGTGGTGGTTTACATCGTTGTACTTGATACATAAGATGATTAAAATATGACGACTAGCAACAATAATGTCGAGAGATAGAGTAATTGTGTACTCAATCTAGTTTTGGATTTAAAGTTTTACTTAATTATGACTATTAAGTGCATAAACTCTAAATAAGAATATAAACTTGTTAAGATACAAAAGAGGTTTCACTTTTGTGACCCTATACACCACGATTTGATGTATGGCTAGCCCATTATCAAGGTGATTATATTCTAAACCAAACTAGAATGATATATCATGAAGATGATGCAAGACTCAAATTGGTAACCCAAGATTAAACCTTAAATTTTGGAATGATGAACGCAAAGAGTTATCGAGTACTCTTGAAACCATTAGATTGTTAATGGTATATGCGTATCTTGTATTTAAAGCAAGGTATCTCGTACTTTTTGGTTGAAACGGAGATCGAGGTTATAAATCATCGATCCAAAATAGGTTGATCATCATCTTTTACCAACGATTTAAGTTGACACTAGTGTGTTCACTTAATAAGGTAAATAGAGAAATCTTTGAAGAGGTTCAAGAGTTCAAGGAATCACGATTTAGTCGTGATGGGATTATCAAAGTGAAGACTTTGATATAAGCCAATGGAAATGTGATTTAATATCACAAGTTAATCTCTCTTAGCACGCATTATGATATAATGTGTGATTGGATAAGAATTCAAACGCTATTCGATAAGGTTTGGACTTCGATCAAGTTACTTTGAGTTACTTGATCCTTTTGGGGATTTTATCATTTTGTCTAAATTATTTTTCCACTAAATCGAATCATATGAGATATGAAATGGTAAGGGTACCATGTTTGTAAGTTTTCACAAGAAACAAATGCTCATTTTTCCCTCTTCAATTATCACGAGTACGACGGGTTTGCGGCTCGTGAAGCTGTCTTTCTAAAATACAAGTTTATTTTTAGAAGACAGAGTGGGAGAAATTATTCAAGAGCCACAAAGAATGCCACAGAGAATGTTATGTCGCAAGAAACTGGTCATTCTTGGCTACATGAGACGTTTTGTGTAAGACATTATACATTGTTTCTTCAAAACCTAGGAGGTTAAATTCGTCACTTGTTAAAAATGATGAATTCATGCTACTTTTAAGAAAGTAAAGAGCTTATAACTTACAAAAGAAATTGTTTGATTCAAGTTAATTACTTCTAGAAAGTAATGAACATATGACTTACATAAGAATATTTAAGTCACAACTCAATACAAGGCTTAGAGCCATGAGAATCCGAAATAAAAGGCTTGATTAGTGACAAAGGGTTTTGCACTAATAAAGAGATATTTCAAAGCAAGATTGGTTGCAAAGGGTTTTGCACTAATTGAAATGCTTAAGTCTATTTGGATCTTCTTAGGTATTGTGTTTCATTATTATGAAATACATATCGAGTAAATCTAAAACCCACTTCTTCATTTAGAAGGAATGTATTCAATACATGTCATAAGTTTTATAGATTCTTGCAATCCTAAGATAATGTGAAACTTAAGAGAGGATCTTAAGTAGGACATCAATGAGTTGGAATCAACATTTTGATCATGTGATAAAACATTTCTCGATAAGTCGAGAAGTTGTGTTTATACATGGAGTTTAGTGGGAGTTACGGAATTTTTAATTAGTCCAATATGTGGATGATATATTGATCATTGAGAATGATTTAAGACTTTTGGAGTATTATAATACATCTTGAATATCCGGATTTATGAAGATAAATCCACATGATATAAGCGTCAGTAAGAAGTCTTATGTTGATAAGATTCATGACTAGTTCAATTAAATTGAACATATTTGATTGATTCCATTTGCTTCCGCTGCCGGATCAATTAAAAAGAAATGATGTATAACACTTCATATGCTTTGAGTATGATGAATTGTTTTCAAAATCGAATTTAAGTAATCTTTACCAAGTAAGCCATAAAGATTACCCTTAAGTGCTTGCAGAAGCATTAAGGCTATGATGCAAAGTGTTTATGATGCAATTTTGTGTAAGGGTGTTACCCAAGTGACTATTGACAATTGAGATTGCACATGGTTTCCGACAAAACCATAATCAAAACACATTAGGATGGTTAAGACACCATTGTGGCAATGTTAATTAAGAAGTAGATTTTCTAGAATCGTTCTAGGCAATAAAGAACAATAAGAGTTATTATAACGGAAATTGAGTACACTTGCAATCATGAGATGTGCAAGAGGATGAGTCCCACACACTTTGTGAAAACAAAGTGGGAGCTATTCTTAGGCTAGAGGACCTATGTCTTGATTGGATCTCGACAACACGTACTCGAGAAAGTTTTGTGATGCAAATGTATACATTACAAAGGAAAACGAGTATGTAGAAAGGTTGAGTAAGGTACAAGAAATTGATAAAACCTACTAACCAAAACCTTCTCAAAGGCTAAACATGATAAGTCATGTCATTTCAATTGAATTGAAATGAACAACTACATACAAGATCAAATTAGATTATAGAACATGAAATAGTAATCAGGCATTGACTATTCATATGTGATAATCGCATTTGTCGTTCGAGTTTTACTTTAAAACTCTTTTATTATACTTTGTTACATCCAAACGGGTTGTAGAGACAACATTGAACCCCGTTAAAGTGAACACGGATTAGCATTGTATTCGCCCATAGTCACTTGTATGAGGTGACGTCTCGAAGTGACTAGAGTGTGATGCGATTGATGACAAGTTCAAGTGCCATAGAGTCAAGTGAGATGACTAGTCGATCACATAGGCGGTCATTAGGAACACTTTGTCGGGCGGACCGCTTATAGAGTTCGACAAATTTATATAGCCTGGTCGTGGCGAGAGCTACTATAGTATTCTAATGAGTCGATTCTTTTGACTAAAGACTGTTCGCCTAAGATGGCACAGTTTTCGATTAACTTTGATTTGTGTTACTACGACCTTCGTAAATGGGGTCAAATGGGCATATTTTGGGTTATGATGGCTGTGGCTAGTCGAAGGGAATAAGTGCGATAGGAATTGTCCACTCCCTTGTCAGGGTTAAAACAATATCTCAGGGCCACTCGAGGAGTAATGAACTGGAAATGCGTGGCCACGCTCGGAAGGTATCTATGATAGATAAATCCGGTCAATCAGTTATTCTCCAGATCGAGGAAACCACTCTCGATATGATCACTTGCAAGTACGACCCGAAAGACACCTTGCATTGAGTGGGAGATAGTAATAGGACAAGAGAATTGGTGACGCACACTTGTCGAGGACAAGTGGGAGATTGTTGGGAAATGTGTCCTCAACAATAGTGCGATCACATGATTTAAATATCATTATTAAATCTCATATAAAGAATACTTAAGGGATGATTCATTATATAGTCAATCGATCAACATAAATCGGTAACGATTGGCTTGCTAGAGTTTGACGTTATCGCCGTGGGACGGTGGTGGTCAATTGATCCCTTAAGGTCACACCTAAAGGATGATGCCCTTATCCGTAAAGTTGATTGATTGTATGACGATACAAGTTAATCAATTCCTTAAAATTGAACAATTCAATTTGTGAGAGAGAATATTGATATCTTATTTTAATGGGATTAAATAAGATTTATTTTTAGTAATAAAATGCTTTATTACTAAAATTGTTTATTATTTGAGAAATAATAAAGATAAGAATGAATGGTTGATTATAATTACAAAATGTTGTGAATTATAATTTTATGACCCATTTTATTTATGTGATCAAGTATCACTAGTCAATTTCTTGTATGTAATTTAATTAATTTATAAAATGATATTTATGGGATAAATATGCATTAAATTAATTAATAACATGTAGTATATTACATAAGACATATTGTGTGACAAATGACAAATTGACAAAATAAAATGGTAGTCCATATTATGGAGGGTGGACCGAATTAGGAAGAGTATGTAGTGGGTTGTGCTTATATTATTTTATGTGATAGAATTAAATAATAAGCCTACACTACACTAGCCTTACACCTACTCTTACACATCTATTTCTTGTGAAGACAAAAAGTGAAAAGTAGATGCCCCATTTTCTCCACTCCAACCGTGAGCCCTCTACAATTAAGAGGATTAATTCTTTTATTATTCATTCTAAGATATTACATGAAAAAGTTCATGAATAATTCTCTCCTCTCTCTCTCTCTTTAATCTTCATCAAAACATGAGATTTTTGATTCAAATTGTTCATAAAAGATTACTAAAATTATTAGTGTAATATATGAGTGTTAGTAATCAATTTTAAGGTAAACTACTAAACTAATATCTAGTTAATATTATTTAGTGGGGATATGGGATAGTCTTGGGTTCAATCAAGAGGAGAATCTCTACTTTGGGATTTTTGAATGTTCATCCAAAAGGAAAGCTCAAGAATAAGTGAGTAGGTGAACTCACTTGTGCCCATAAATCCGAAAATCACAATGTAAGATGATGGTTTCTTCTTTATATTGTTTATTAGTTTGCATGCATAAGATTCACCATTTAATTTTATGACAATTAAATTAAAACATATATGAATATGTTGAGTATATAGATCTACTTTTCCTTCATACTTCACTTAAAACGTGATAGATAATAAATTGACATGACCTCTCGCTAAAAATAAATAATTGAGACATAGCCTTACCAAATAGTATAAACCATGAAAACCTATTTCGCGAGGGAGTGCACTCGGCCATCCCGGGGTACAAACCTTGTTACGTAGGGGAAGTGGGTGATAAATGTCTATCCACCGAATTCGTGTTGATGAGGTTTCATCGGCCATCCCGTGCCCAAATTAATGTGAATTTGGATCATGGACACATTTATTCGAAATTTGGATTGACCTCAACGGAAGTATTCGTGACCGTAGTCGCATGTGTTCCGGGCTATAGATAAACATAGAGTAAATTTATCGACCAAGAGTTCTAAAAGTAAAATCGATTAATGTAATAAATTGATATGAATTTGGGTCTTGGAATCATTTATCTAGTTGGGTAGAGGTCACTAGAAAAATGTAATAAAATTTGTTTAAATCTTTTTACAAGTATTATTTTAAAACGACATATGTTTTACTCCTTCTATTTTGTTTTGTAGACCACTTCTTTTTCTCATAACAAATGGCTACACCAAACCCAAACGCCACGCCTCTCGCTAATTCATCATGGCTCCGATCCTTCATGGATCGATGTAAACTTGAAAAGAATGGGTCAAATTTCTCCGATTGGGATGCCCAACTCAAATTAGCCGCCCAAGGTGACGACAAGCTTCGTTACCTTACCGAGGCCTCTCCACCCGAACTTACTACTAGGTCGACCGCCGCCACTAGGGAAGCATATGAGGCTTACCATAAGGAGTCCGCCGCAATGAAAAACGTGTTGATATTTGCGATGGAGGCGGATCTCCAAAGGAGAGCCTTTAAAATGGGCACCGCTAATGATATTTACTCCAAGCTTGTGACAATGTTTTCACAAACTCCGCGGATCGTCCAATATGAGGCGGCCGCGGCATTCTTTGATCTTGACTTTAAAGAGGGCCAAAAGGTTAGCCCTCATGTGCTCAAACTTACGGAGCTAGTCGAGACCTTGAAGATTCAAAAGGTTGAAATCCCCAAAGAACTCATTGTAGATTGGATTCTACACTCCTTATCCAAAGTCAAAGCGTATGTTCAATTCCGGGTGAATTTTAACATGAAAGACAAGGATATGTCTCTTGAAGAATTGCACAAGTTACTTGTGCAGGCCGAGAGGGACATGGGCTTAAATGTGAACCCACCAAAGGATGTGCTTAACATAAGCACTAAGAGCAAGGGGAAGTTCAAGAAGAATGGGAGGAAGGGTAAGAAACAAGCTCCCACTTTCACCAAAGCTAAGACTAATGAAGCTAGCACTTCAAAAATCAAGAAGGGTCCTCTTGATAAATGCCATTATTGTAATGGTGTTGGACATTGGAAAAGAAATTATTCCAAATTCTTTGGTGATATTAAGGCTGGAAAGATCACTCCAGTAGGTAAATGACTATCCTTTCTTTTATGTTTCTAATTCAACTATGGTATTGTGATACAAAGTTGTGATAATGTATCTCTCTTTTTATTGTAAATAGGGCCTCCACCAAGCAAAACAAGGGAAAAGAAAAGCAAGCATGAGAAACCATCAAGAAGCTAGGAATAGCTTTCATGGAGCTTTGCTTTTTATTGTCTTATTTTATTCATGTTTTGGATTTTAGAACCTTTAAGTTTCCGTGTTTGACATGGAAAGGTATTTTGGATAATTGGTTGTATTTTGGATAATGGTGGCTTGGTTTGCAACCCAAGTCACCCGTTTTATCATTTTATCCTTTCTTCTAAAATTCGTATTTAAATGCTTGCTCTTAGAAACATATGATTATTCACTTAAAGTGATCTAATAGACAAATATAATGACGGGATTCATTATATGTCCACATGTTGAAGGCTTGTGTATGATCATTTACAAAGTGATTTTGAGTCTATGAACTCTTTTAAAGGAATATCAATCACCAAGTACACTTACGAAATCTAAATCTATTAGTCAACCTATGAGATAGTTCTCCTTATACTTCAAATTCATTATTTGTGTCTCATATGCTATCTTTGAATCTATAGTGTATTTATTCTAAAGATAGAGTGGGAGAAAAATGAGAACACAACACACGAGGCAAGATAAATTTGTGTACTTGTGAAAATGAGATCTACGCAAGGTAGAATGATTTGAATGAAGGTATATCTATTTATATAGTATACCCAATAGACGAGATCTATGGTCTCAAGTAAGTTCTATATGACTAAAGAGACCAAGTGAAGTAATCATAAGAGTATGTTCTCAAGATAACTACACGAGGAGACAAAAAGAAAGTTTTGGAACAAGAATGACTAATGTAAAGTCTTAATTGACTAGTTTATGATAAAATTTTGACCAATAGTTTCAAACTTTACTTAAGAGCCTAAATGAATCAAAGTAACATACTAGTAATAAACGAGTTGCAAGGATTGATATACCGATATCTTCAATAGCTAAGTTTTTAACCTCGCAAAAGTCATTACTTACCCACATTATGAAAATAAATTGGTTAAACCTCCTTCTGAAAGGGATATTTTGAAGGACGTGTATTAGATATTATTTATATTTAAACAATGACATTGCTACGTATCATTATGACATGAACGAATTAGAGATTAAAATCTCTTTCCATAAGGTTAAGATGAGACCTCTTCAAAATAGGAATTTTGAAAGGATATGATAGGAACATATATGGCTTCATCTTAATAACTTTGCAAAGCAACATACATTCCAATTTTGAAATGTTTTCGATTGAGTAATCAATTTTGAAACATGTGGAATTAAGTGGGAGTTTAGAAATTATCATGTGAAGACATGGAATTTAGTGGGAGCTATCATCCTTTGAATGTTTATAACTCATTACTCATTAGGAATGACGAGCTAATATCTTCTTTCACAGAGAAGTATTTGAGTTTTCAATTCTGGATGAATATGGACTATGATGAATCCAATTACATCAAGAGATATTGGATTAGTATTAAGAAATACACATCGTATCAACATACACATAGGTTATTCATGTAAATGAAAATGGAATTGCCATTAGTAGTCATGGTCGTTCATTGAACCTAAGAACGGTTGATCTCATGATCATTAGTAACTAATGTTTCCGCCATTAGAATAATCATGCACATGTCCAATGGTGAATCATATGCATAAGAGCATGATGATTCATTGGTAAGCCATAATAGAAACGTCATGAATTCTCGAGTAGAATCCGATGAGCGATTTCGGTGTTTGATAGAATGCTCTGTTATGTGACAAGAGGTTGCACATATTAATGAAAATCCGAGCACATGTAAGGATTTATGAGAATCCTAAGCCTTTCAAGCTAAAAAGAGAAATAAGAAGTTTGGAAAGATACTTAGTTGAATAAAGAAGTTGCTTAAAACTAATCTTTCCTAATATGCTAGGACTTGTGAGAAGTGCTAGGCTAATCATCTTGACAAATTGTTGCAAGACTCTACAAAACATTTACCTAGTGCATTGTGTGTGGTTGAAGTACTTGATCAGTACAAGTTATATCATTCACCACAAATTCGTTCGTTATGTGATAATCGATAAGGAAGTTCTTTCAAGATAATGAACCGAAACTAAGGTCGGGAACCTTGATGTGTACTTGGTAAGGTTCATGCTATGAGTGATAACATGAATGTAAAGGATAATATGATTAAGAAGTTTGAACACATGGACACGTAACATGTTAAACTTCTATTGCAATCAACAAGTGTTTACACACTTGCAATATGCATCACAAGGTTGTAATATGTATTGACTACCCGAGTGTGATGTTGACATTTGTCGTTTGAGTTTTTATTAACTCACCTTATACTTTGTTACATCCAACGGGTTGTAGAGACAATTTAACCCCGTTTAAGTGAACACGGATTAGCATTGTATTTGCCCATAGTTACTTACATGAGGTGACGTCTCGAAGTGACTAGAGTGTGATGCGATTGATGGCAAGTTCATGTGCCATAGAGTCATATGAGAATGACTAGTCGATCACATAGGCGGACTGTTAGGAACATTTTGTCGGGCCTTATGACCGCTTATAGAGTTCTGGCAAATTTATATAGCTTGGTCGTGGCGAGAGGTGCTATAGTATTCTAATGAGTCGATTCTTTTGACTAAAGACTATTCGCCTAAGATGGCACAGTTTCAGATTAACTTTGATTTGTGTTACTACGACCTTCGTAAATGGGGTCAAATAGGCATATTTTGGGTTATGATGGTTGTGGCTAGTCGAAGGGAATGAGTGCGATGGGAATTGTCCACCCCTAGTCAGGGTTATGAAAATATCTCAGGGCCACTTGAGGAGTAATGAACTGGAAATGCGTGGCCACGCTCGGATTGTATCCATGGTGGATTAATCTGGTCAATCAGTTATTCTCCAGATCGAGGAAACCACTCTCGATATGATCACTTGCAAGTACGACCTGAAAGACACCTTGTATTGAGTGGGAGATAGTAATAGGACAAGAGAATTGGTGACGCACACTTGTCAAGGACAAGTGGGAGATTGTTGGAATATGTGTCCTCCGACAATAATGCGATCACAACTGTTGATCATGATGATCACATGTTTAAGTCTCATTATAAAGAATACAATTGGGAAGTAATATTTTACTGTCAACTGGTCCACACATATCGGTAATGATTGGCTTACTAGAGTTTGACATTACTGTCGTGCGACGGTGGTGATCAGTTGATCCCCTAGGTCATACCTAAAGGGCAACACTCTTAATTGATCATTTAATTGATCGTATAACGTTACGAGTCAATTAAATTATTTAAAATTGACGGACGATTTTGGAAGTAATATTTACGTGTCTCATTGAAATTTGATTAAATGAGATACGGTCTGAGTGATCGAATTGTTTCATTACTCAGATGAAATTATTGTTTAAGGAAACAATTGAAATTGAATGAATTATTATAAATATAAGTTATTGTGATTTATAATTGGTAAAATATTTTGGTACAAGTAATTGCGAATTACTAAGTCGATTTTTGTATATGACGTATTTTTATTAATACGTTGATTTTTAATATGTTAAAAATACATAACAATTTTATGTCACATGTGACATGTGACATATTGACAAATTGACAAAAATAAAATGGATTCCATTTTACATATGTAAACCGAAATAATGGGAGGATTAGGAGAAATATTAGGTTTATTATGTTAGTGGTAAACATAATGATTTACCTACTAAACTAGCCATGCAAACTAGTTGTCATTGTGAAGACAAACTCTTGCATGCATTGGCTCACTCTTCTTCCCTCCTCTTCCCTTACCTGGTTTTTCATAGGAGCCAAACCAAGGGTTTTGCCTTATATTTTATCACTTGCACTACATTATAGTTTAGTGCATTAGAAAATTCATTCATTCATCAAAAATTAAGATTTTTTAGAAAGATAAAAACTTCCTTTTCTTCCTCTCTTAAACCGGTTTTTAGGAGACCAAAACCAAATTTATTTTGGGTCATTTTATGCTAAATTAATATTGTACTAGTATTCATAATATTAATTTTATTAAGAGTGTGCTTTGGGTATTAAACTTTGGGAGAGATCCTATACTTGGATCTTTGTTCATCCATTGAGGAAAGCACAAGAACAAGAGAGAAGGAGATCTCTCTTGTGCCCTAATAAACCGAAATTCCAATGTAAGATAAAGATTTATTCTTTATATTGTTTATAGTTTGCATGCATAAGATCACCAATTAATTTTATGATTAAATTATCATAAAACATATATGAATATGTTAAGTATATAGATCTACTTTTCCTTCATACCGTATCTCACAACACGGTTTACCCGTGTCCTTTCCTCTGCGGTAAGTCGTACCTTATCCAGACCCGTCATAGTTGCATTCGGCATATATTCTCGAAAAAAAATCCTTTGAGAATCATCTTGATTAACCACTACCTCGATGTCTTTAACCGAACCCTCAAGACCAACAACCTTCTTCTTACCCTTATTAAGCTTTCGACGTTTTCCCTCTAGATTAGGATCAACCCGGTTAAGATCGGGATTGGTAGGTTTAGGATTTTGTTGAGATGAGGGAGTGTTTGTGGTAGGAAAAGGGCTTGTTGTATGTCGGTTTGGATGAACCGGTCCGAGTTGTGGACCGAGTTGAAGGTGAGTGGAGACGAGCTGAAGGTGGAGACATGATGATGATTGATGGTGAGGTTGAGTGTGGGAGAGTTTTGAGAGAGATAAAACTTTTAGGGAGTTGTGTGGTAATTGGGACGGATGGAAGGTGGAGTATTTATGAGATTAGCAATTTGCAATATGGTCGATACGTCTGTCGTATACCTATCAAAAATAAACTAACTATATAGCTATGGAAGTCAGGTCGATCTCCTCAGGGAGACAAGATATCTGTAAAAGTCCGTCTATTTGGTCACAAATAGGGGGGGTTGTTTGAATTGTTTTCTAAACTAAAGGTTTAAAGGAAGAGAAGTAGAGAAAAGAGCAGTAAAAGCAGAAGAATAGATTTAAACTATCAAATAGAGAGAGGTCATGTCAGGATTTCAGTTCACTACGGTAGTCCAGTGACTCAACTGTAAACAACTTAGACAAACTAATGCAAGACGGATATGGAAAGGTCCTTTCGGTCCACTTTCTATCCTAAATTACCACTAACTTAACTTTCATCCTCGTCAGGGTAGTCTACTGTTCATAGCAGGCCTATTTAGTCCAATCTTTCGATCTAGGATTAGTTTAAGCCAGATTAAAGGGATGACTCAGAAGCGTGCACTCAACTAAGTCGGTAAAATACAATTAAATTGCAATGGTGACAGAATCTCAAAATTAACTCGTCTAAACTATTTACTACATCGTCACATTTCTACCGTAGATCCCCTAATCCCAACATTAAAGAAGTTTAGCTACTCATATCGCTAATTAAACTATCAAAACTAACAAAGAGATAAATAACCAAAGATTCAACATACTAAAACAATGATTAAATCGCATAAAAAGTAAATTAGGGCAGAAAGTAAATGAAGCAAGGCAAGAAATTAAAGCAAGCAAAAGAGAGATTATTATTAAGAAAAGAGAAAGGGATTACAATCGTGCGAATCCGATGTAAAGAACACAAAATCCGAGCAAAACAATCCCGAGAACAAAGTTACAGAGAAAGGGAAAATGTAACGTAATAAGTTTTCTGTCAAAACTAAACTGAATGATTGATAAGATAAAATATGATGCTAATGACCTAGTTAACGTAATTTTAAATAGAAAACATAATAATTCCAAAAGCTAAAACAAGCTTACGGGCTAATTAAAGCCCACGGCAGCAGAAACTACTCGATCGAGTAGAATAAATTCACTCGATCGAGCAAAACACCAGAACATCTACTCGTTCGAGTAGAATAGTTACTCGATAGAGTAACCCTCTTTTCAGCACCTCTCGATCGAGCATAATAACCTCTCGATCGATCAAACAAGGCCATAGAAACTGCTCGATCGAGTAATAATACCACTCGATCGAGTCTTCTTCCTTCAAATCAGCCCAATCTCGTCACCGACTGCCTCGTAAACCTTACCTTCACGCTTCCCAATGCAGTATCTCACTCAGGAAAATCACGTCTCCTCTAAATGCATGCAAAAAGGACAAAAAAGGGTACGAATCCACTACTTTCGCGTTCATTTCTACAAAATGGACAAAACGAACCAAAGTAGGCAATTAGGGGCATAATACTATATAAACAGTACAAAAATGCATAGAAATACGTGCTGAAATAGGCTAAAAACACTATATAATATGCACGTATCAAATCTCCCCAAACCGAACCTTTACTCGTCCTCGAGTAAACTAAAATGCAACTAATGGAACGGAAATGAAAACTCAGAGCTAGCTTAACTTGTCTACTTGAACCAATTTAATGCAACAAAAACAAACATTTAAAGCTAAGCAGTCAATACGCAAACAAGTTATAAGCTGTTCAGAAATATAGCCAACCTATCGACCTTGCAAGACCAACTAAATCGGACTCTCTCGTGGTCACTCTTCTCTCATGAAGCAAAGGGTGAATGTTATATGTAAAAGAGAGAAGAAAAGGCAGTCACTCACCTAACTGCGACCTACATAGCATGCATGCAACAAAAATGAAAGACAATTCAAGTACTAATGCACACACTCCAACCAATAATGTCCGTCACAACCGAGGGCTTTCAAATAATATGGGAATAGTGAGGTTCAGGTGAGAAAAGGCAAAACAAGTTATGGTAATGTGGAGGTAAAAGCGTCAAGCTAGTTCCTAACAGGACCATAATAAACCATCTGAATCTCAACTGACTGAAAAATTAAGTACAAGTGTCCTTCATTTGGCACACAACTCACTAAACTCATACACAATCTCCTCAAAAATATAGAATAAGAATGGAGGAGTTAGACGGTCACAAAATTCCTTTTTTTAAACACCGTCTAAATGAATCAAAACAAATGAAACTCTTTTTTTTCAACTTTTTCTTTTCTTTCTTCACGTTCATTGTACACGTGAATTTTTCTTTTTTCTTTTTTCATTTATTTTTCTTCTTCTTCTTTCACGTTTTCTTTTATTTTTCTTTTTCAATTATCTTTTTTTTTTCTTTTCCTCCTTCCTTAATTTTCACCAACTCCATACAAAAGATACGGGCCAAACTGCAGATGGAAAATCATACCACAAAAGACATACTAAAACTAGCTTGACTAGGCAAGCTTAATTTTGGATGTGGCTAATGGGTCAAAAAGGCAAGTTTTGGATAAAGTGGAGCAAAATGGGTGAAAAATATAAGAAAAGGGGAATATTTGCAAGCACCTCCCTGCATGTGACACCAACCACAAACCCGAATATGTGCATTTGACAAGAAATTGAATGTCATAAAAGTGCAAAAATGATGAACATGCTATGCAAGGAGTAATACTCTCAATTCCTAATGAACCGGTCATGAATGTCACCAGTTATGGGCTCTAAAACTCAGAATTTATGGAGTAGTTTGCCAATTTATCAGGTCAAGTCTAAACAGTCAGCTTTATTTGAACAGAAACTCGTAGATTATGCGTATGACAAAGCTAATAACTATGAACAGAAGTGCAAGGCTCAAGTAAAATGACAAGTTATAGTGCATTATCATCACGGAAATCTACCGTTCCGACTCAATCTATATACAAAAATAAACGTGAATATTATTGGATTTTTTGAAATTTTCAAAAAAAAATTTGATTTTTGATTTTTTTTTTTTATGAAAAAAATAAACAATGCAAGCTGAAATAAATAAACGTGAATGCAAAACAAATGCAAATGCAGACTCAAAAGGATGCAATACCCTCCCCAAACCAAAATGGACAACGCCCTCGTTGTCCTCCAGCATACACCAATAGATATATACAGGGGAACGGGAATATACAACCAATAAAGAATAAAAACAACGAAATAAAAAGCAGACAAAAATAAAAGAGTAAGAAATACATACAAAACACGAACTTCCCCAAACCAGCCAGAAAACTAGGGAAGTGAGTAGACGAGTAGCTACTCATCAGCCTCCTCGTCACGGATGTCCTCCACCCTGAACTCCGGATCCTCCTCCTCCTCTCTCCTCTCTCCTCCTCCTCTGCTCGGCGCGAGCTCTCTCCGCAACCACCGCAGGGTCCTCGTCCTCGTCCTCATCCTCCTCAGCAGACTCTGGGTACCCCTTAGCCGGGTACCCATAAAAGGAAGGGTGTGTCCAACCCTCTGGGATCGGACGGTATCGCCTCAAGTGGCACTCGTACAGAGGGTGCAAGGTAAGAGCTAAGTCCCTCTCCATACGAGCCTGTCGCTCTGCAATCTCAAGGAACAAACCGTCACGGCGCCCTTGGTCCATGACCGCGGACGCCACAAAGGGTGGAGGTGGTACAAAAGTAGCCGGAAAAACAAGTTGTGCCTGTGTCCGGTCGGTGGGTGTAGGAGTAAGAGTGGGAGTAGGGGTCGGGATGGGAGTAGCCGTGGAAGGCTGGGTACTCCCTGAAGGTGTGGACCCCTCTCCAGTCTCAAGTCTACGCCGCTTCTTGGCGGCGGGTAAAGTGGGAGGTGGTCGGAGTGAAAGGTGGTAGGCCGGTGGAGGTGGCAGTTGGTCGCCCCTAGTGACAGTAGGCAAAGGGGCTAGACGGGGGAGAGTGTCACAAGGTAGGTCTACAGACAAGGAACCGTCTATCTACCATATCTGGTAGTCTGGGGTCAGCCAATGCTGAGAAAGCATGGCATCCAGACTCAAAAACCTCTCTCTCTCTCGAGGTACTGCAAGTCACGAGGCCAGACGGGGAAGAGAGAACGGGCAAGAATGGTGGCTATGCCAACGCAGGCAATAGATCCCGTCTCCTTCAGCTCCTGGGCCTGAAAGTACTGGGCGGTCAAGTAGGCAATGTTGAGGGTAAAAGGACCCTCACAGTCAACGTTCAGGTAACCGCCCAGGATGGAGAGCTCGGTGTTTGTGATGTTGTTCGGCTCCTTTCGGCCGAAGATGGTGCTCCCCATCAACCTAAGAGAGTAACGGGCAGGGGGAAGGTGGACCTGTGCGAGCATTCGTTCGGGAAAGGTGCTCTGGGCCAAGGTCCTCCAAAGCTGACGGATGACCCTCCTAGGGGCGGTAGCGTCGCTCGTAGAGGAAAGGCCAAGTCTGCGACCAAACTCCTCCAAAGTCATCGGAAAAGTCCGGTTGAACAACCGGAAAGACACCGAAGAAGTAGTCGGGGCAGCGTCGTGTGCCCCGAAGGAGAAGGTGAAGGAGCTGAGGAACTCAAGACTCAGCTTCAGAAAGGTACGGCCGCTCATAGTGATGAGTCCGGCCATCCCCGTGCCTCGTAGAAGCTCACAAACAGACTCGTAGATGCCGAGTCTCTCAAGTGCCGGTTTATCTAAAAACCGGGAAGGTACAAACTCACAGCCTAGGAGGAGATAAAACCTCTTACGATGTACAGCGTTAATAAAAATTACCTGCGGATTGTCGGGGTGAGAGTCGAGGGAGGTGTCCCCTCGGACCGTAACCGTGCCAGAAGTAGAAGCAGCTGAAGTGGAGGGAGCGGCAGAAGTAGAGCTAGCAGGAACTGGTGTAGAACGGTAAAGTCCACGACCTTGACCCCGGCCTCTAGAACCCAAAGTAGAAGCCCGTGCAGTGACGGTGTAAAGAACTAGGGCCGCTCTAAAGGCAAACAGCTCGCAGGCGAGTCTCGCCACAGTGCAAAAACGGCGGAGTAGATATTGTGGCTGCTGTGGCCACCACTGACGAAGAAAGACTAGCAGGAGTGCTAGTAGTGGTGGTGGCCGTAACGGAAATGGCAGCCGAAACAGAGCTAGCAACAGTGCTAGCTGGCGCAAAGACAGTACCGGCAACGGAAACTAAGAACACAGAGGTGCTGGCCGGTGCGGAGATGGTAGTAGCAGCAGGGAATACCGTCTCAGACAGAGAAAAAGATAGACTAGTAGAATAACTTAACGACAGCATCGAACTAAAATCCATCTTGAATAAAAAGGGTAGGGGAATTTGATAAGGGTGACAGTTAAACAGCATGAAAATAAGCAAGAAACTCCCCTAACCAGTCGAATTTTTCGACTTACAACACAAAATTTTCCCAATTTTCCTCAAAAATTTCGAATTAAAGATATGTAAACAGCGATAGGGAATGGGGTAGCAAGCATCAACAGCAGCAATTAAGCAACAAATGAGATAAAGTAAGCATGAAAGCATGAAAACCCCGTCTGACAGTCGAAAAATTTCGACTATAAGGATCCCTTAATACAAATCTCGCGCAAAATTCGAATTTAAACGTGTTAAAGCAATAAGGAAAGGGGATTGATCATCAAGTAAGGTAAAGAAGGGCAACAATGACAGTATAAGTCAAAAAAACTCGACTGAACAATGAATTTCGAAACCCTAATTTCAATTTACCTCATAAAATGCGAAATAAGAGAATTTAAAATGCAATGAGGTGAAGGAATCACTTATTTGATGAGAATGAACCTACAAATTGCAATTAATCTTCAAATAACAAGCAAAAAAGGCAATTTTTTTAATCGAAAACCGCAAACCCTAATCTTACTATTAAACCGTGTAAAATGGCACAAATCATGGGGAAAATAAGGGGCTTTGAATGATTAATTAGCAAGCAACAAGATGTAGGTGGCGGATTTGGTATGAGGACAAGAAAAATGGGGATTTGGGGATTTTTTTTATCGCAAATAGGGGAAGGAGACGAAAAATTGGGGAATAATGAATTAGGAATCAAAAATAGAGGAGTTAAAGGAAAACTCCCTGCATCTCTAGCGTTTTCACTCGATTGAGTGGTTTAGAACTACTCGATCGAGGACTTTATGAATCCATCTACTCGATCGAGTAGAAATTTACTCGATCGAGAACTCCCCATTTGTGCTTTACTCGATCGACTGAACTGGAATCACTCGATCAACCTCATTTCACTCGATCGAGTACAAAAAGTACTCGATCGAGCTCTTTTCTCGTGTAAGCTCTTTAATTCGTCATTCTTCTTTTGAACTTGCGTAAAAATTCCCCAAACCTGCATAAAAACACGTGCAACAACATGCCAAAATACTAAATACGCAAAGTAACAGTCTATAGTCTTAAATCTATGCTAAAAATTGTCTAAAAACTAATTGTCCTAATTAAAAGCAATAAAAGAAATTCAACGGAAAATTCAAAAAATTTTTATACAAGGTGTTACAAGGGGCATTTCCCCGCTCACTTCCCAAAGCAATTCAGTAGCCCCACGGAGGGCTCCTGACTGGAGGACATCACCTCAGCAACATTGATCGTCCTTTTCAGCTTCCATGAGCTTGAACTTGGATCATTCGGAGGAGAATAGTTCACATCCATATATGCTCGAACTTTTCTCACCCTCGCTCCTTTCTCATCGGCTGTAACACTGTCACTCCCAACTTGACTGAAGTTAATTGCACAATGCCCTTTGACAGCTCCCTCATTGTTTTCATCTGTACCTGCAGCAAGGAAAACAGACGAACTTTCCTCCTTTTTGCTCTCTATCTGAGGCAGAGGGGTAACAATAGCAGCACAATACTCCAAATTTTCATTTGGAGTGTCAATAATAGGGTCAATAGAAGAGAGAGCATTGCAAGGCTGAGCTTGCAAGGGAGCCCTCCGGAACTTAGACTGATGGAATATTAGCTCCTCGTCCCCAACCTGAAAGGTTAACGTCTTACCCCCGACGTCTATTACTGCACGGGCAGTAGACAAAAATGGTCTCCCTAAAATAATAGGGGTATGTGCATCTTCGGGGATGTCTAAAACGACGAAGTCAACGGGAATAAAGAACCTCCCGATATTCACCGGTACGTCTTCTATTACACCTAGTGGCCGTGATTTGCTACGGTCGGCCATCTGGACAGTCATGTTGGTGCAATTAAACTTTGTCAAACCAAGTCTCTTAGATAGAGACAACGGTAAGACACTCACGCTAGCGCCTAGATCGCATAATGCGTTATCAATCAAGTGGGTACCGATATCACACGGAATCGAAAAACTACCCGGGTCTGACTGTTTGGGAGGTAACTTATTCTGAACTAGGGCCGACCCCACCTCAGTCAAGGCTACCGTCTCATTATCACTAATATGCCTCTTACGCGATAAAATTTCTTTCATAAATTTAAGGTAAGAGGGTACTGTGTCGTCAGCTTCGGCGAATGGTACAGTGACCTGCAAGCTTCTCAAGATCTCGGCAAATTTGTCAAATTGTTGATTAGCTTTAGTATTCTGCAGACGCCTCGGGAATGGAACCGTGATGGGTATCTCGAGTCCCTTGTTTCTCTCTTCTAACGTGTCAGCCGGATCAAGCTCTGTATCCTTTGGACGCCTCTTTCCTCTCGAACGAGGTCTTTCAGGCGATTTCTCACTTAATCGAGCACTAGCAGGCTCTCGATCTAGCTGTCCTTCATCCATACTACTCGATCGACCAAAATTCCCATTCGATCGAGTAGTTTCTTCAATAATATCACTCGATCGAGCAGTTGGCTTTTCCTGTTCACTCGATGGAGTGGAATTTCTACTCGATCGAGTACTTTCATCATCAAATATGCTCGATTGACCTCCAGAAACTAGTCGATCGAGCACTTTCTTAGCCGTCAGCTCATTTCCTTCGACAGAACACTGTTCATCAGCTATTATTTCCTTCCTCGGGTCTGATTTCAACACTTCTGGTCCCTCATATGAACGACCGCTTCTCAAATTGATTAAATTTACCGTCTCATGTGGATTTTTGTCAGTTTGTGACGGTAAATGACCCAGTTTCCTTGTAGATTGGTTCGCGGCTAATTGGGCAACTTGAGTTTCAAGTGCTTTGATGGATGCATCTTTCAGTTGATCACTCAATTGCCACTGCTTTGTAAAAGACTGTAGCATAGTCTTTAGCTCACCAATCTCACTTACCCCTCCAGAAGATGATGCTCCATGATTGGGAGGAGGGAAGGAAGGAGGCTTCTGAAAGCCTTGTTGATTCTTATGTGGAGGAACATACGGCTGCTGCTGGTGCGGAGGAGGGGTAGGATTGAGCACATTTTGACTAGTCCACCTCAAATTAGGATGGACTGCCCCTTGGTTGTTGTAATAGGAACCCCCTCCTTACCTATATTGTTGAAAGGCAAGGACTTGTTCCTTCTCCATAAGACAGCCAACAGCAATGTGACCATCATTGCTCCCACACCTCTCATATATGACGGTCTCCCCTCTAGTAAGCACATGGACCGTCTGAGGCTCCCCAGCAGAATGTAACTCCAACTTGTCAAATCTAGCATTCATGGCTTCCATCTGAGCCACAACCTGCTTTTCAACTGCATGAACTGTTCTAATACCATCCCTCGGGTTTCCATACTCAGCACTGTGATTTGTCATCTCTTCAATAAAGGCCCATCCCTTATCATCATCTGTATTTTCCTGGAATCTCCCATTAGATGACGCATCAAGTATGGCTCTGTGGTCACCATACAGCCCATTGTAGAACTGGTTAGATATAAACCATGGGTCAAAACCATGGTGAGGAATAGACCTCACCAATTTCTTGAATCGGGACCACGCCTTATATAAAGTCTCATCGGGAGCCTGCCTGAAACTGGTAATCTTGGCCCTCAAATGATTGTTGCGCTGTGGAGGGAAATATCTCTTGTAAAAGGCAAGACCAAGAGACTCCCAATCTGTAACTCTTGCAGCTGTGCGGTCCAAATCAGTCAGCCACTCCCTGGCTGAGTCAGTCAAAGAGAAAGGAAACAGAACTTCCTTAATCTTGTCTTGAGTTACCCCCTTTGTGGCGGGGATAGAAGAACAGTAGTCCGTAAAGACCTCCATGTGCTTCCTCGGGTCTTCACCGCCACACCTCTATCTGATTTCTTTCTACCGTTGATGTAGGAAGGACGGATGTCGAATGTATTCACATCCTCAGTCTGGAGATTGAAAGCCTTTGGAATTGAGGATGCTTTAGGTACCGAATGACTGGAAATTTTTGGCATCTTTACTTGTTGATCGGCAAGAATAGGAATGTCTTCTGCGAAAAGAGAGTGATGTAGCTCTGGCTCGAAAGTAATCAAGTTTTCCTTTCGTGATTTCCTCTGCAGACGGAGTCTATGCCTGAATAGTCTCTCTGGCTCTGAATCGGCTGAAACTAACTCAAACCTGTCTGACCTGAGCATAAACAACACTGAAAGAAAATAAGTAAGAATTGCCTCAAGGAATAAAAATTCCCTGAGACGGATAAAATAAACAGAATAAAGACAGATAGGGCAATTGCCTCCCCGGCAACGGCGCCAAAATTTGATACGTCTGTCGTATACCTATCAAAAATAAACTAACTAAACTAACTATATAGCTAGGGAAGTCAGGTCGATCTCCTCAGGGAGGCAAGATATCTGTAAAAGTCCGTCTATATTGTCACAAATGGGGGGGTTGTTTGAATTGTTTTCTAAACTAAAGGGTTAAAGGAAGAGAAGTAGAGAAAAGAGCAGTAAAAGCAGAAGAATAGATTTAAACTATCAAATAGAGGGAGGTCATGTCAGGATTTCGGTTCACTACGGTAGTCCAGTGACTCAACTGTAAACAACTTAGACAAACTAATGCGAGACGGATATGGAAAGGTCCTTTCGGTCCACTTTCTATCCTAAATTACCACTAACTTAACTTTCATCCTCGTCAGGGTAGTCTACTGTTCATAGCAGGCTTATTTAGTCCAATCTTTCGATCTAGGATTAATTTTAGCCAGATTAAAGGGATGACTCAGAAGCGTGCACTCAACTAAGTCGGTAAAATACAATTAAATTGTTATGGTGACAGAATCTCACAATTAACTCGTCTAAACTATTTACTATATCGTCACATTTCTACCGTAGATCCCCTAATCCCAACATGAAAGAAGTTTAGCTACTTATATCGCTAATTAAAATATCAAAACTAACAGCAGATAAATAACCAGCATTCAACATACTAAAACAATATTTAAATCGCATAAAAAGTAAATTAGGGCAGAAAGTAAATGAAGCAAGGCAAGAAATTAAAGCAAGCAAAAGAGAGATTATTATTAAGAAAAGAGAAAGGGATTACAATCGTGCGAATCCGGCGTAAAGAACACAAAATCCGAGCAAAACAATCCTGAGAACAAAGTTACAGAGAAAGGGAAAATGTAACGTAATAAGTTTTCTGTCAAAACTAAACTGAATGATTAATAAGATAAAATATGATGCTAATGACCTAGTAAACGTAAGTTTAAATAGAAAACAAAATAAGTCCAAAAGCTAAAACAAGCTTACGGGCTAATTAAAGCCCACGCCAGCAGAAACTACTCGATCGAATAGAATAAAGTCACTCGATCGAGTAACCCTCTTTTCAGCACCTCCAGATCGAGCATAATAACCACTCGATCAATCAAACAAGGCCATAGAAACTGCTCGATCGAGTAATAATACCACTCGATCGAATCTTGTTCCTTCAAATCAGCCCAATCTTGTCACCGACTGCCTCGTAAACCGTGCCTTCACGCTTCCCAATGTAGTATCTCACTCAGGAAAATCCCGTCTCCTCTAAATGCATGCAAAAAGGACAAAAAAGGGTACGATTCCACTACTTTCGCGTTCATTTCTACAAAATGGACAAAACGAACTAAAGTAGCCAATTCGGGGCATAATACTATATAAACAGTACAAAAATGCATAGAAATACGTGCTGAAATAGGCTAAAAAGACTATATAATATGCACGTATCAATGGTAAGTTGAAGTTTGTGTTGGATTAGGAAAATGGAGGGATAACGTGTAGGGGTAGAAAACACAAGATATAGGTAGATTTTTTTTATTTACTTACCATATTATACACAATGGATTAGATAATATTTTTAGGGTAAATCTTTTGTGAGATATGATCAGATAAAATTTTGGTAAAAGATAGAAATATGGTAGTGAATTTCGGTAAAGAGATATGAAAGAATAATATGTTACCGAAATTTATGGTTTGTGATAAAACATAAAATATACATGATTAGCAGACGGAATATTCTCGTAAAATAATATAACATTTAACATAAATAAACTTTCAATGAAAAATACGGACACAGTCATACAATCTCGTCAAATCTAGTCAGTCATACGGAAAATAAATATTTGTGACAAGTTTAGTTGCCACCAATTAAACCAATTTCCAACCGTAAAATCTCAAAATGTTCTCTATCTAATGCTTTGGTAAAAATGTCAGCCCATTGTTTTTCTGTACTATAAAATTCCAGTCTTACGTTGCCCTTATCTACATGATCACGTAGAAAATGGTGTCTAATGTCTATATGCTTAGTACGCGAGTGCTGCGCGGGATTCTTAGATATAATTATGGCACTCGTATTATCACATAAAATAGGTATACACCCAACATTAACACCGTAATCACATAATTATTGCTTAAGCCATAAAAGTTGAGAACATACCAGCCCAGCGGCAATGTATTCAGCTTCAGGTGTAGATAATGCAACGGAATTTTGCTTCTTTGACCCCCCATGTAATAATACACGGTCCAACAAACGTAGCTATGCCGGAAGTACTTTTTCTGTCAAGTGAAAAACCTGCATAATATGCATCTGAATACCCTATGAGATCGAAATTACATTCGATAGGATACCATAGATATAACTTAGAAGTACCAATCAAATACTTCAAGATTCTCTTAACTGCAATCATATGTGAATCTTTAGGGCACGACTGAAATCGAGCACAAATGCATACACTAAACATTATATCGGGACGACTTGCAATTAAATAAAGTGAGCCAATCATACCTCGATAAGTCATCACATCGACAGACTTACCGTCTTCATCCTTAGTCAACTTCTTATCTGTACCCATAGGTGTTGGCTTAGAATTATAATTTTCCATACCAAATTTCTTGATTAGCTCCTTGATGTATTTCTGTTTGTGTATCATAATTCCTTCAGTAGTTTGTTGAATTTGGAGTCCAAGGAAGAACTTGAGTTCTCCCATCATGCTCATCTCGAATTCTGAGGTCATTAATTCTGAAAAATACTTACATAAACGATCATTAGTTGAACCAAAGATAATATCACCAACGTAAATTTGTATGACTAACAGATCGGAATTTTCAGTTTTCAAGAATAAGGTTTTGTCGACAGATCCTATTTTAAAGCCACTTTCAAGAAGATATTTTGACAATCTGTCGTACCATGACCTAGGAGCTTGTTTCAAACCATACAAAGCTTTATCTAATTTGAAAACATGGTTCTGAAACTTGCTATCGAGAAATCGTGGAGGTTGTTCCACGAAAACCTCCTCATTCAAATAACCATTAAGAAGAGCTGTCTTAACGTCCATTTGATAAAGTTTAATTCCTTTATGAGCAACAAATGTTATCAATAGTCTAATAGCCTCAAGTCTGGTTACAGGAGCGAAGGTTTCATCATAGTCAATTCCTTCTTCTTGATTTTACCCTTGTACAACCAATCTGGCTTTATTTCGTACAATAATTCCTGTATCATCCAGCTTGTTTCTAAAAACCCATCTTGTACCAATAATAGTTCGGTCTTTAGGTCTTGGATCCAAATTCCAAACTTTGTTCCGTTCGAACTGTTGTAGCTCTTCTTGTATAGCAACGATCCAATCTGGCTCTGCAAGTGTTTCTTTGATATTTGTTGGCTCCATGGTTGAGCGGAAGGAGTAAAATGAGCAGAAGTTGTTAAGCTTTCTACGAGTTCGAACTCCTTCATTTAAACTTCCTAGAATGGTTTCCATTGGATGAGAGTCCTTGTATCTCCATTTCTTAGAAACAGGAGGCACATCTTCATCTGAACTAGTTTCACCTTCTTCGAATAATTGGGGTTCAAGCCTTGTTCCCCCTGAATCCAATCTTAGGGTTATAACAGAATCAGGTATAACTTTGGATCTAGTTCGTTGACTTGGATTTGATGTTATAGCATCATCAGCTATAACTTCAGCTTCAAATTGCTTGGATTGAGGAGAGGTTATAGTATCATCAACTATATTCTCAGTTCTTGCTCTTTTATCATTCGAAGGGCTTCCTTGTTCATCATTTGTGCCCTCAATTTCTTTGTCTTCCTCATCCAATTCTGGAAGATCATCCATGGATAGTCAGAAATCAGGTTCGTTCAAATCTTCTTCCTTATCCTGTTTAGCTTTATCAAACATATTATTCTCATAAAAAACAACATGAACACTTTCTTCGATGCATAAGGTTCTCTTATTGAAAACCTTGTATGATTTACTATGATTAGAGTAACCGACAAACACAGCCTCGTCACTTCTAGGATCGAATTTGCTTAATCTATTTTTACCATTATTATGGACAAAACATATACTCCCGAAGCAACGTAGATGTGATATGTTAGGTTTACGTCCCCTAAGAAGCTCGTAAGGAGTCTTCTTGAGAATTGGTCTAATCAAAGCTCGATTATGAACATAGCATGCAATGCTAACAGCTTTAGCCCAAAAATTACGAGGTAGACCACTACACAATAATATTGTGCGTGCCATATCCTCTAATGTTTTATTCATACGTTCAACAACACCGTTTTCTTATGGGGTTCGTGGTGCTGAGAAGTTATGCCCAACACCATTCTCCTTACAATATTCTATAAAAGCATGGTTATCAAATTCGGTGCCATGATCCATACGAATGGAAACTAATTTTGATTTATACTTATTTTGGGCAAGCTTCATTAGAACTGCAAACTCTTCAAAAGTTTCATCTTTTGAATTGAGAAACATTGGCCAAACAAATCTAGAGTAATCATCAACTAGAACGAAGTTATACCTGGATCCACCTCTACTTCTTACCTTCATTGGGCTACATAGATCCATATACATAAGTTCTAGTGGTTCATTATTACTTACTATTCTCTTGGGTTTGAACGATGATCTCGCATGTTTGCAACGAGCACACGAGTCACATAATGTTTCTTGATCGAAATTGATTGAGAGAAGTCCTTCAACCAAATCCCATCTCTTTAGCTTATTCAACATTGTTGAATTTAAGTGAGCAAACCTTTTGTGTCAAAGACATGGATCATCTGTTGTTACTTTCATGCATGTGAACGAATTAGTAGGAATATTATTTAAATCAATCATATAAACATTCCTTCTAAGGTGTCCTTCAAGCACAACACTACTTGTTCCTTCAATTATTTCATTTGTCGCATAATTGAGAGATGCTCAGTAAATTGTGCTTGAGACCACTAACAAGATAAATATCAATGTGGACAAGGCCCTCGGGAACTGCGTCCGCGGGATCCACACTAGGCATAATCGACTCGAGGTTCTTTCGAATCGAATTAAGACAAATTAGAGTCGCCACCAAGTTTTATGGGAACTTGGTACCGTTCAAGTCAACTTTACACCTTTCATCGAAAAGCATAAAGCCAATCGACTACGAGTGATTAAAGATAAAGACTTGTACCCTATATCACTCGATTTGAATGACTCTCGTAATCCAATGGTATTTAGACGGATCCACAAACCATAGATCTTGAGTAAGGGGTGAGGGTACGTGTTAGGAAGCCCATAAGGACACCTAACCCCGCCCGTCAATAACGGCCTCTACTAAGTCAAGTGTCGGATTTCAAACAAGGTCATAGCTACTACGATATATGATATGCAAACATCGTTTTAAAGCCCTAACATGTGACAACAATTTCTATGTCGTTTTAGATGCAACTAAACTAACTTTGTCAAAGTTGTAATTTAGCATGTGGGTTGATTGATCTAACAACATATAAATGGAACAAATAAGGCTTGATGGGAATGGGGGAGCCGTTGGGATCTATCCTATTACAACCCAGGCATTTCATGCCGACGCAACGAGAAATTAAAGATACAACTCGATCTAAAATACAACGCTACACACACGACGCAATACCCGGCCATTCGGTATAGGAAACCGTGCACAAAGGGGTGGCCCGCGGCTTACATGACTCACGGCCTTGGGTCACTCCTCGTGATGCGTGCTTTCACTTAAATCTTATCGAATTAGACATAGGGCCACACACCAAAGCATGCATTAGCCTAAACCGGGCCATGTTGCTTTAAACAACATGCGATTTACTACGCTCTTACATGAATTGGGGCACAACCATCTAACCAAACAAGACTAAGGTTTTGAAAGAGGTTTTGACTCGATAAAAGAAAGCTAACTTGAAAATTACAACTCGATAACAAACGATAAATTACAAGCGACAAAACAAATAAAGAACGAACGATGTAAAATAAACGAAACAAGAAAAACCAAAGGACACGGCCAAGCCTCACGGCCTAAAGCCACGTCCAACCCTAGGTCCTAGGTCAGGTTCATTAGTTAGATCGATTGATTGCGAAACGAATTCGAAAGCGGGCTAGAAAACAAGTTAGAAACGACGTTGATTGATTTGAAAAGATACCTTGCAAACGCGCATTCTACACGGCCTAAAGGGGTCCAATTAGGTCAAGTTTGCTAATTAATTTAACTCATCGAGTGTTAATAAGAAGGTGCTAATCACGCACTCTTATACTAACGAGAAATTAGGTGAAAGAGAGAGATGCATTCAATTAAGTTACAGAATCGTCAGTTGATTTTTAAAGCTATGTCGATGTACCCTAAAGTGTCTAATTAGGTTATTAAATTGATCTAATGTCATCTAAACGAGTTATATGTTAACAATCAGAGGTCATACTAACATGTAAATGATCCTAAGGTGGGTCGAATCACACGAAACAAAGGGGGGTCAAAAGCGAAGAACGAAGTCAGAAATCGTTTTATTAATGCCCTACCTTGAACACGAGGATATGTAAATGAGACGGGGGTGTACGACCGACTGATGTAGCGGTTTCTTTCTCATCTCAAGTCAACGCGGGTGTTCATAGTGGTACTTTAACTTATACTCGGACTAAACTAGTTTCATAGTTAATTAAACAATCGATAAACAATAACGATAAACGAATAAAACAAACTATAAAAAACAAACATAAAAAAACGAAATAAAAGGGAGAAAGAGGAGGATTTGATGCACCCTCAACCTACATGTATCGTTGACACCGTCTTGGGTCGTAATCGATGGTAGATTTTATCTCGAGAGGCCGTCGTCGACGAAGAAACAAAGCAAACAACACGTTTTTATCGAATCTGGACAGCAACTTTCAAACAGCGATTTCTCTCTCGTTTCACGGTGAAAATTCGATTTAAAAGATGTTTTGAAAACTAGAAAGAGAGGAGAACAGAGATCTTAAAACAATCCCTGCTCGTTTTGAGTTATTGGGCACGAAAAACGAGCACAAACAGAATGGACAGACAGAAAAAGCCGCGAAAAGAGTGTATAACACTCTGTTTTTCGAGGGAATTCGTGTACTCTCAAGGGCAATTTGGCTCATAAATCTTTGTCTAATGTGTAGATGGATGTTGTATGGTTAATTTGGAACAAGAAACTCGAATTTTGATGGATGTTTGAAGGAGGAACGAATTGTATTTCGAAGAGGACACACAAACTGTTCCAGTTTGCAAGTCGGTTTTGTGGAGGGTTTTTGAGAGGCAATTAGGGTTTGTTTCTGGGGTTTAAAGCTTGTGAGTGATGGTAGGATGTATGAAGAACTTAGAGGAATGAATGTATGGTGAAGGGGGGGTATTTATAAGGAGTTAAAATAGGGTAAAATGGGGGAGAGAGGCAGACGGGCCTGTTCGTGCATAGCTGCTGTCCAGCAGCTTTGGTGAGGGTTTGAGAGGCTTTGTGAGGGGTTTTCTTGGTGGTTAAGCTAAGGCAATATGGGTAGGATACTAGGGTATGGGTTAGGGTTATTGGGCACGGGTTTAAGTGGTATTTGGAGCGGGTTTTGGGCTCGGGATTTGAGCTGCAAAACAGGGGGGGCTGCTTTGTGTATGCGGGCTGTTTGGGGGTGACTTGGGACGGGATTTGGGCCGTGGATATGGGGTTCGAACTGGGGTTGTATGGGTAGAGGCTTAGGTTGGTTAGTGTACTCGATATTCGTGCCAACTCGTAAAGAAAACGGGCTCAAAAACCGAGCTAAAATCGCGCTTCAAAACACATGTTTAAAACGAGTTTTCTTCGCTTTTAAAATCGATTTTTCAAATCGATTAACATATTAAAATAAATGATTTTTCAAATCAAATATACTCATAAAATGATTTTTCAAATCAAAAATTTATTTTATTTTCAATAAAATAAACTTAAGAAAATAAATCCAAAATAAAACAAAATAAATTGAAATCACCTTAAAAAAGACTTTAATTTAAATATCATTTAAATTAAAATACTCCGTCGACAACGCTCATTCTACATCGTAAAACGAACCCAAATAATGACAATGACAACTAAATAAATACATGTGTCCTATCATCATCGGGTGTTTGTCGGGTTCTCTATAAATTCCAATATCGACGGATACGGGTATCTTTAGAGCCCCCACTTTGACTGAGGCTTGGACAAGGCGAAAGTCAAAGTATACCCCAGGTCCCTCTCGACCTGAGGATTCCGCGGGTCGTTTATAGTCCATTAGACTTGCGTATATAAGCTCGCCAGCCATAAGAAGAGGTCATACCTGAAACTTCGTTGGGGATTGACTCTTGCTTCTGTTATGTCAAGTTGTCACCGTTGGTCGTTGACCCATAAAATGCATATATGGTGGGTTGAGCCTTATCCTTAGGCGCCTACGTATCCGTTTCTGACGGAATCAAACCCGCGTCGTAGTTCGGCAAAGAATCGCTAACACATGCCCAAAGTTTATCATCTCGCCGGCGTATGTCCAAAATTCGTCATCTGCGACATTTGCCCAAAATTTATCATCTCACGGCACTTGTCCGAATGGGACGGGACTTTCCAAGGAGGTTGTCGCCGCTTTCATCATTTGCTTTCAGCTACGGAATTCTTCCATTTCATACTCTTGCATTGAATTGAATTCTTGGTGGATGTCATCCTTTACATCTTGATAATGGTCTCGAAGCCAACGGCTTCGAGCCCCGATTTGAATGGCTCTAAAGTCGAAGACTTTAGAGCCCCCAGATGAAGCATATCCTGCTATATTTGAAACATAGAAAATGTACAAGCCATAATCATCACATAAGCACATTTGGATCATCGATCCTAAAATTAGATCCTTTGAAAGATTGGGTCATCGACCCGAAAATTGAACTTGAAAATTTTGAAAAAACTGGGCCATCGACCCGAAGTTCGAATTTGACATCACTTGGAATGTTGGGCCATCGGCCCTTCAAAAATTGAATCTTGAATTTTGAATTTCGAAGGATTGGATCATCGACCCACAAAGATTCCACTACTTGGATCATCTATCCACAATTCGCAAAAAGTTTTTGGAATTTTGAAATTTTGAATTTTTTTTTGAAATCGAACCTTGATGGGTGAGCATGAAATACGACTCAGACACTCCGTATGACTCGTAAACAACGTGGGCGTAGCCCGCTACCGTAAAACAAAAAAGGAAAATAAAACCCTAAGTGTGCACGAGTTTTAATTCAATTATTGACTTGTTGGGGGTAGAAATGTAAATTGGCCATTCTGGCGCCAAAAGATGGCAAATGGGAATCACAAGGCCATCGGACTTGAGACGGAGATACCGTATGGCATGGGCGTGCTCCCAAGGGCACATGGGAATCAAGATCACTTGACATTGACAAGGTGGATTAAACTCACGGAGCAACGACGTTAGCTTCGCCTAGACACTAAACACAGACTGATTTTATGAGAACACTTAGACGTCACACATGACTTTTGTTGGGAACATTCTGTCACTCTTCTCCTCGCCTCCTTTCTTTTCAGCGAGTTTTCATCATTTCTTGCCACCGCCTTCTTTCTTTTCTGCGGGCTTTTACTATTTTTCTTCCACGCTTTCTTTCTTTTCAGCGGGTTTTTTCATATTTTCTGTTCCCAACACAAACCCACATCTATGTGACTCAGCATCTTTTCCTAAACCGTTAGATAAAGCTCATTCTAAGACTTGATACTATTCATCCGAACTAGAGGTGATCATGGGCCGGGCCAATGCGGGCTTGGGCCGGGCCCTTCTAACAAAAGCGGCCCATTTGTGTGGGCCCGGCCGGCTCGGCCCAGATGCGTGGGCTTATTTAGCAAGCCCAAACCCGGCCCTTATGGGCTAATGCGGGCTTTTGGGCCTAAATGGGCTTTTTTGGGCCCTAAAATTTACGACTTACCCTAGAAAATAATTAGCGTAGTACCTTCAGTTACAACTTTTAAAACATACATAGTGTATAAAATTGCACAAAATATGATGAAATGCATATTAATTGCTCTCTAAAATAAAATAATGACAAAAATCGCCACTTTAGAATGCTTAATCATGCATTCTTAGATATGATTTATCTTATGTATACTTTGTTTTATAAATCTAAAAAAATATACTTGAGTTTGTAAAGAGTTGAGTATAACTTTAACGCTACTTTAATAGGTTTTATTAGAAAAAATATTCATTATTAATAAATATGGGTCGGGCCGGGCCAAAATTTGGGCCAAACGCTTGGCCCAAACCCGGCCCCAAAATATTTTGGGCCTTTTTAGGCCGGCCCATGGGCTTTTTTGGGCCAAAACTAAAGGCTCAAGACCTTCAAAAAACCGGGCCGGGTCGGGTAGGGCCAATGGGCTTGGGCCATTTGATCAGCTCTAATCCGAACCTATATCCTTATCCTAGCTTACATCGAGTACTAAGACCAACTCAAACAAAGGTGGCTTCATTTAGACTTGGTTAAGACCCATAAGAAACCGACAAGATGACAACTTGGATGATGGGTGGATTGAATCCCTTATTCTGAAGGACTGCCTACGTATTCGCGTGGAGCGAAATCAAATCCGACGTAGTTCGATCTTGGTGCATAGACATGGCATTTTGATTGTGTGTACACACTCAAAGGTTTCACCTAAGGTATCATGTCGTATCCCATTCTAGCCTGTAAGGTACCGTTGTATCCCGTGTCTAGGGTTGGTACAAAAGGTTTTGATTCTTTGGGATGTGGAGCTTGGTAAAAATAGGTTCGTAAGGTAAACCATCATTCTGAAGGTTCGCTTTGTGGTGCTAAGGCCAACGGGTTATGGCTTACATCGTGGTTGGAAAAGGTGTCTCAGTTTTGATGAAATCCGAGTGCAAATGGGTTGGAAAACAATGTGGGTTCAAATCTCCATATCTGGACCCTAAAGGTCAGGGTGTAACAAAGACAAGCGGAATGATTCTCAAAATTCCTGACTATCCCCTTGTAACCGTCTCAGGAAGGACTTAGAGGGTAAAGAGGTCACTACTTACGCTTTTAGGCTTCGCCCATTGAACCTCAACTATGGGTACTTGACTTGAATTCTGGCTTCCGTAACTTCGACATTCAACCAAAAAGCATTCTGCAATAACTTCAACATCTTTTTTTCTTTTTTCTTTTCTTTCATCTTTTTTTCATTTTTTCATTTTTTCTTTTCATTTTTCCAATTTTTCTCTTTTTCTCATTTTTCATTCTTTTTCATCTTTTTTCTCTCTTTGAAAGTGATCTTCTATTCATTCTTCTAGTCACCAATGGATACACCTTAAAACTGGGCTTCGCCAACTAAATTGGGTTAGAATTAACAATTCCTTCTTAGAACGGGTTGATATCTTCTCTCTTCGAGAGGGGATGATTTTGTTGGGGAAAAGGCTTGCCTTCCATCATCGATAGGGGAAACAAGGATCTAGTCCAGGTTTGTCATAGAATCATCTAAAAGCTTGTCACAAACATTGGTTCAGATGGAGGTTTTCTACCACCAGACATGGAATAGGTAAAGGAATCAAACACCGGATCCTAGTGTACCTTACATTTTGAAACATGACATATTTCTACCCCAGGGATTCCTTTGAGTGTGTTGTGCGTTTTATCATATTTCGGAATGATTGAGAATTGGAAACAAGACATATTTGGAAACGAACTGCAACTTTTATTGGAATGACAAAAGCTTAACAGACTCGAAGGAACGATTCCTAGGATACACCCTAGGTCATCGTGGAACAAACGGCTCAACTTCAAGAAAAGAAAGTCCTAGACTCGACTCGACTAAGATAAGAAAACAGATCCCGACTCATAATTTTCAAATCTGGTCATGAGCTTTCCCTTGTTCAACTGTCAACTTAGATGCTCGGCTCTTGTCCTTGATCCCTTTGATGGTCCGCCTCCATCCCGAAGTAGTCCTCCGAGGATCTACGCCAATGATGAAGGTCGGTGAATCGAATTGTCTTTTATTAACTTCGTTAATGAGAGGAGTACATTCTAGAGCAAGACTCCCGAATCGAATTTCATTCTTCGGGTTTGGCAAGAATTCAAAGCAATCCACAAATATGTTCCCGATAAACACCCCTTTCGAGTGACATGGGCGGATAAGATGGGAATAATCGACATTGTCTGCGACAGAGACAAAGTTAGTGTGGTCCCCAAAGGGATTGGTGACGTTATTGGGTTTTATGGCTGGGATTGGGAGCGTTCCGTTCTCAATCATGTCTTGAATTTCGTGCTTCAGTCGATAGCACCTTTCAGTGTCATGGCCTTTCCCTTGATGAAAGGCACAGTAGGCATTTGGTTTATACCATTTACCTTGTTGATCAGCGGGAGGGTCCGGAGTCGGACCAATAGGCTTCAACTTTCCTTGGGCTATGAGCCTTTGGAGAGCGTATGTATAAGTGCATCCGATATCGGTGAATGCCCTAGGTGTTTGGCGCTGCGGCTTCTTCGATTGCCCTTCTAAGAGATTGATGCCTTCATCTATATGGGTCGTTGCTGGGGCCTTGCCCTTAGACGATGAGACCCCTTGGTACCCTTTCGGCTTTTCAGCCTCTGCCCTTATGACATCATCTTCTACCTTTATCCCGATTCTTATCAATTCTTTGAAAGAGCCAAAATTCTGGTATTTCAGAGCATTGCGGTAAATAGGTCGTAGATTATTTACGAACTTATCTACCATTTCAACTTCATCAGGCTTCTTGGCTAATTTCACGCTTTCAGCGCGCCATCTTGCAAGGAATTTAGTAAAGCCTTCTTTTTCTTTCTGGGTCATAACCTCTAATGTTCTTATGTTGGTTTGAATCTCGACATTGTCAGCATAGTGCTTACAGAACTCCACCGTAATATCTTTGAAAGTGGGGAAGTTCTTAAGGTCCAGATTGTAGAACCACGCCTTCGGGTGTTCATCCAGAGATTGGGCGAAAATTTCAGAGAGCATGTCAGCAGGTACTCCCTTCAGTGCTAAGTACCCCTTATAGGCCTTAACATGGTGGACTGGATCTTCTGTGCCTTTAAACTTTGGGATATCAGTGAGTACCATGTCTGTGGGCAACTTATCCTGAACTGGGGCATAGGCCCTAGCATTTTCATAGTGGATGTTCTTCCCCTGGGAGAGCTTCAGACGGTCTTCAATGAACTTGAACCGTTTCTCCAGATCAGTCAGAGGTGGGGTAGATGGAGGGGAATCTTCACCCAGCTTAGATTCGATTGCATCCATTCGGGTCATCATGAGGTTCACGGCCTCGGTGAGTTTGTTAACAGCATCTTCCATTGCTTGACGTCGGGTTTTTGGCGGCCTTTCTACAAGAAAATCCCGAACTGAGTCAATATTCGAATGTAAGAGCCCCTGCACACTTAAGGACACGACACCAACTTGACTCAAGCAAAGACTCGACTTGAGACTGACAAACCAAAGGTTTGACTCACGGTTGGATTTAGACCTTGATTCATTTTAGACTCGACAAGACGACATGACTCAAGTTGTCATAGCACGATTCTAAACTGGACTCGGTGTGACTAAACCCGTGATTGGACTAACATAGTCCTTAGGTTCGAGTGAAACGTCCTAAAGGGCCTAGCTTGGACGTTTCTGTGGACTATCCTAGACCAAATGGTCGACCAACATGACTCAAAGCCCAAGAGGTGAGCTTAGGTGACCCAACAGGGTCGTGTTCTAAACTCTTGGAACGAAAAAACGCCTGGCCTAACACGGCCATGACCCGGACACGACTCGACGCATTTCATGCTTGGTTAAGGTTCGAGAGGCATTTTGGATTGATTTTGAAAAACGAAGGATTGATTTGAAAATGAGATTTGAAATGGGCAGCATGCCGGCTATAAAAGCTCATTTTGGGCCGAAAAACCTAGTCCTATTTGGGCAGCATTCCGCGTTTTTAAAACCATGCTATTTTGAAAGTAAGTTATTCAAAAGTTCGGTTTTGAAATTGATATGGAAAATTTTGAAAATACTCGGGAAAACACCTTGCACATTGTCATTCTCATGTTATAAGGATGTATGCTCTTAGACATCTCTAAGTCTCGGCAAGTCTTCTACAAGAAGGTCTATGCCCTCCATCCTTTTGCGGTCTTATAGAGCAAGGGCCTTTAGGTAGAGTACCTAGAAGACAATCCCCACCATCAAGAACCACGCGAGGCGGAGCGGAAGCAAGCAATGTGCGAGTTCCTGGCATAGTGGGACGTCGCCCCCACGCATCACAAAGAAACGCTGGGACGGCCCGGGAAAGTCCTTAAGGGTTTATGCATGAATCGTAGCACTATGAGTAATGTTTTACTTTCGAATACTTTCTTTTCAAGTTTCACCTCGGAGGAAAAGACCCTAGAAACAAAGTGTAACTAGTCCTCTATTCCCAGTGAGTCGCCAAATCGTGGACAAGGCCCTCGGGAACTGCGTCCGCGGGATCCACACTAGGCATAATCGACTCGAGGTTCTTTCGAATCGAATTAAGACAAATTAGAGTCGCCACCAAGTTTTATGGGAACTTGGAACCGTTCAAGTCAACTTTACACCTTTCATCGAAAAGCATAAAGCCAATCGACTACGAGTGATTAAAGATAAAGACTTGTACCCTATATCACTCGATTTGAATGACTCTCGTAATCCAATGGTATTTAGACGGATCCACAAACCATAGATCTTGAGTAAGGGATGAGGGTACGTGTTAGGAAGCCCATAAGGACACCTAACCCCGCCCGTCAATAACGGCCTCTACTAAGTCAAGTGTCGGATTTCAAACAAGGTCATAGCTACTACGATATATGATATGCAAACATCGTTTTAAAACCCTAACATGTGATAACAATTTCTATGTCGTTTTAGATGCAACTAAACTAACTTTGTCAAAGTTGTAATTTAGCATGTGGGTTGATTGATCTAACAACATATAAACGGAACAAACAAGGCTTGATGGGAATGGGGGAGCCGTTGGGATCTATCCTATTACAACCCAGGCATTTCATGCCGACGCAACGAGAAATTAAAGATACAACTCGATCTAAAATACAACGCTACACACACGACGCAATACCCGGCCATTCGGTCTAGGAAACCGTGCATAAAGGGGTGGCCCGCGGCTTACATGACTCACGGCCTTGGGTCACTCCTCGTGATGCGTGCTTTCACTTAATCTTATCGAATTAGACATAGGGCCACACACCAAAGCATGCATTAGCATAAACCGGGCCATGTTGCTTTAAACAACATGCGATTTACTACGCTCTTACATGCATTGGGGCACAACCATCTAACCAAACAAGACTAAGGTTTTGAAAGAGGTTTTGACTCGATAAAAGAAAGCTAACTTGAAAATTACAACTCGATAACAAACGATAAATTACAAGCGACAAAACAAATAAAGAACGAACGATGTAAAATAAACGAAACAAGAAAAACCAAAGGACACGGCCAAGCCTCACGGCCTAAAGCCACGTCCAACCCTAGGTCCTAGGTCAGGTTCATTAGTTAGATCGATTGATTGCGAAACGAATTCGAAAGCGGGCTAGAAAACAAGTTAGAAACGACGTTGATTGATTTGAAAAGATACCTTGAAAACGCGCATTCTACACGGCCTAAAGGGGTCCAATTAGGTCAAGTTTGCTAATTAATTTAACTCATCGAGTGTTAATAAGAAGGTGCTAATCACGCACTCTTATACTAACGAGAAATTAGGTGAAAGAGAGAGATGCATTCAATTAAGTTACAGAATCGTCAGTTGATTTTTAAAGCTATGTCGATGTACCCTAAATTGTCTAATTAGGTTATTAAATTGATCTAATGTCATCTAAACGAGTTATATGTTAACAATCAGAGGTCATACTAACATGTAAATGATCCTAAGGTGGGTCGAATCACACGAAACAAAGGGGGGTTAAAAGCGAAGAACGAAGTCAGAAATCGTTTTATTAATGCCCTACCTTGAACACGAGGATATGTAAATGAGACGGGGGTGTACGACCGACTGATGTAGCGGTTTCTTTCTCATCTCAAGTCAACGCGGGTGTTCATGGTGGTACTTTAACTCATACTCGGACTAAACTAGTTTCATAGTTAATTAAACAATCGATAAACAAAAACGATAAACGAATAAAACAAACTATAAAAAACAAACATAAAAAAACGAAATAAAAGGGAGAAAGAGGAGGATTTGATGCACCCTCAACCTACATGCATCGTTGACACCGTCTTGGGTCGTAATCGATGGTAGATTTTATCTCAAGAGGCCGTCGTCGACGAAGAAACAAAGCAAACAACACGTTTTTATCGAATCTGGACAGCAACTTTCAAACAGCGATTTCTCTCTCGTTTCACGGTGAAAATTCGATTTAAAAGATGTTTTGAAAACTAGAAAGATAGGAGAACAGAGATCTTAAAACAATCCCTGCTCGTTTTGAGTTATTGGGCACGAAAAACGAGCACAAACAGAACTGGACAGACAGGAAAAAGCCGCGAAAACAGAGTGTATAACACTCTATTTTTCGAGGGAATTCGTGTACTCTCAAGGGCAATTTGGCTCGTAAATCTTTGTCTAATGTGTAGATGGATGTTGTATGGTTAATTTGGAACAAGAAACTCGAATTTTGATGGATGTTTGAAGGAGGAACGAATTGTATTTCGAAGAGGACACACAAACTGTTCCAGTTTGCAAGTCGGTTTTGTGGAGGGTTTTTGAGAGGCAATTAGGGTTTGTTTCTGGAGTTTAAAGCTTGTGAGTGATGATAGGATGTATGGAGAACTTAGAGGAATGAATGTATGGTGAAGGGGGGGTATTTATAAGGAGTTAAAATAGGGTAAAATGGGGGAGAGAGGCAGACGGGCCTGTTCGTGCATAGCTGCTGTCCAGCAGCTTTGGTGAGGGTTTGAGAGGCTTTGTGAGGGGTTTTCTTGGTGGTTAAGCTAAGGTAATATGGGTAGGATACTAGGGTATGGGTTAGGGTTAATGGGCACGGGTTTAAGTGGTATTTGGAGCGGGTTTTGGGCTCGGGATTTGAGCTGCAAAACAGGGGGGCTGCTTTGTGTATGCGGGCTGTTTGGGGGTGACTTGGGACGGGATTTGGGCCGTGGATATGGGGTTCGAACTGGGGTTGGATGGGTAGAGGCTTAGGTTGGTTAGTATACTCGATATTCGTGCCAACTCGTAAAGAAAACGGGCTCAAAAACCGAGCTAAAATCGCGCTTCAAAACACATGTTTAAAACGAGTTTTCTTCGCTTTTAAAATCGATTTTTCAAATCGATTAACATATTAAAATAAATGATTTTTCAAATCAAATATACTCATAAAATGATTTTTCAAATCAAAAATTTATTTTATTTTCAATAAAATAAACTTAAGAAAATAAATCCAAAATAAAACAAAATAAATTGAAATCACCTTAAAAAACACTTTAATTTAAATATCATTTAAATTAAAATACTCCGTCGACAACGCTCATTCTACATCGTAAAACGAACCCAAATAATGACAATGACAACTAAATAAATACATGTGTCCTATCATCATCGGGTGTTTGTCGGGTTCTCTGTAAATTCCAATATCGACGGATACGGGTATCTACAATCACTAATAGCATGAGAAGAGGATATTCCAACTATACCAACACCGATAACCTTACCCTTCTTGTTATCACCAAATGTGACCTTACCTCCATCGAAGGGTTCAAGTGAAAGAAATAAATTTACATCTCCAGTCATGTGCATTGAGCATACACTATCAAGGTACCATAGGTTATTTTCTTTCACCACAACCTGCAAAATAATTAGATACAGTTTTTAGGTACCCAAGCTAAGTTGGGTCCTTTGACGTTAGTCACTCTAAAAACTAGACCTTTTCTAACCCAAAACATTTTAACTTTACGTTTAGGAGGCAAATGGGTTTGTCTGGGAACCGTCTTAGGTTGAGTTGTGGGTTCCTTATGTCGTGGTCTTTCAGGTTGTTTTGGAGGAGCTCTGGTTTTGAAGAACTCCTTAGGTTTAGGTGTTTGTTTTGATTTGGTAACCTTCTTAAAGTCGAAGCTCATATCATAGAACCAACGATGATCATTGTTGCGTTCTTTATTTGTACTCGGTTCAGATGAGGTAAATTCATTATCCTCGAAAACAGTGTGAGACGCTTTAACAAAGTTGATTCCTTTTCTTAAATCCTGAGCATATTCAACACAGTTTTCTTGAATATGTCCAGTATGACCACAGTAATTACAAATCAAATATTCTAGTAGATTGACATATTTTCTCTTCCTGAAATCTCATTAGAAAGGAGTTAATTTGCACTTATAGTGATCTCTACGACCATAGCACTCATGTCCTAATGCCATTTTCATATTATTATCTAATTGCTCAGTTAGGAAATTTAGGACACGTGTGCTACCTTCCCACTTTTCGTGTACCTTTCTAGCATGCAAGAGTAAGTCTTTTAAGGACTGCATCTCTTTATTCCATTCGGAATGGTCTCACTCTGTGACCTTGGGAGAATGAGTCTCTTCATAATTGTCATGAAAGTTTTGGAATCTGTCATTAAGAACTCGTACCATCTCGGTATGCGTTCTTTTTGTATTTAATAGAACAGTTTTAGATTCCTTTAATTGCTGAGTTAGAGAGTCGATTTCCTTCTTTTGATCTGAGATCACAGCTTCTCTAGCCGTGACCTTTGACTCAAGAAGCTTATTGACTTTTCTCAATTCCAAGGTTATAGCTTCACTAGCTTTAACTTTGGCTTGAAGATGCTTAATGTTGAGTTTCAGGTCTGAGGTTGTAGCTTCTTTAGCTATAACTTTAGACTCAAGAACCTTTTTCTCAGCATAAGTCATATCTGAAGTTGTAGCTAAATTGGCTGTAACTTTAGTTTTGAGCTTTTTGGCCTTTGCTTTAAGGAGATGATTCTCTTCAGCAATATCGAGAATTTGTTCTTTCAAGTCTTTCAACTCCAACTCTTATTCGTGACACTTATCAAGAGATTGCTCAAAGTATTAAATTAAGGCATTCTTAGGTAATTTATTAACACTTTTCTTAAGTTCAAGATAGCTTACCTCTTCTTCTTCTTCTGAATCAGAATCTCCTAGAAAGCAGCAATAGGAGTCCGCGCTATGTCGCTATCTTTATCACTGTCTGAAAATAGGTTAAGACTTACGTTTCTTAGACATAGGTTAGCAACTTCTTCTTCTTCTGATGCTTCGTCGTCCTAAGTGTCGAGATCTCCCCAGCACGATGCCATCATTACCTGCTTAAACTCCTTCTTGGTCTTCTCACGTTGCTTAGACATAGCTATGCTCTTACTGTTACTGGCCTCGACCTCATCGTCATCCAGGACGATTTCATGGGCCATGAGAGCACCAATAAGTTCTGCATAAGGTAGAAAGGTGAGATCCCTGACTTCTTCTATAACTGTGACCTTGGGATGCCATTTGATGTGAACATTATTTGCTCACATTTAGTCCCCTAATTGAACCTATTTTGCATACTTTTATGACATTTCATGACCATTTTATCCGTCAAATGCTTTCTATTTTGCTTTCATAGTGCATTTTACATGTTTTATAGAAAATGAGATAATAAGGAGGAAACTCCCGTCTTTCATGCATATTTGGAAGCTTGTTGACGATATTTGATGGACTAAGTATGAAGAGGAGGTAAGAATGATGACCAAGGAAGAAGAAATAAAGAGTATATAGAGGCATCTTAGGCTTAAAAGCAAAAAGAAAGGGAACAACAGCTCAACCCGCGCGGGTCAAGCTTATCTGGAGCGGGATACTGATCAACCCGCTCGGGTAAATTAAACCTGCTCGGGTGGAGGCTCAGGATGCTCATTTTTAGAGGTGGCAAATGGGTCAATCAGATCAGTTTCGGTTCGGGTTCTTTCGGATTAGGTTATTTCGGCATATCTTTTTTTTTCGATTTCAGTTCGGTTCAACTCAATTTGGATTCAGTTTTCACTTTTAATCGGTTGTAGATATTTCGGGTTGGTACAGGTTCGAGTCGGGTTAATATCGGAGCAAATAAGGTTCGAGTCGGGTCAATATCAAAGCAGATGAGATTCGAGTCAGGTCATAATCGGATCGGATATCAAGAAGTAATATATAATGTTTTTTTGTATATAATACAAATAATTTTTATTTTTAAAAAGTAATATATCATGTTTTTTTTTTTATAACTACGATATAATAATAATTCATTAAGGTCAAATGGGTGACACTCATGTACAAAAAGACACCTTAGATGCGATGTCTAGGTACATTCGGGTCATTTCGGGTTTCAATGTTGGGTTTCAGTCATCAATGTACGGGTTGAAATCGGTTCAGGTATATATCTGTTCGGATTAAAACAATTCAGGTTGAAACGGTTCAGGTTCATTCGATCTTGGGTCTATTTCGGATATTACAAATTCGATTCGATTTCGAATCAATTTAGGTCGATTCAGGTTTCGGGGTGAAGTTCAGTTATAACTTTCGGATGTACAGTCAGGTGTCGATTCAAGTATTTTCGATCGATTTTTGGGGTTCGGTATACTTTTGCCAGGTCTACTCATTTTCAGCATGGGACGAGCGTATTGCTGGACAGGAAGCTCTTCCTTGCTACGTGATCCTCGATCCGCGCATATTTCTTGAAGACTAGCAAAAAGGAGACTCGCATCTTTCTTTGAGAGGAGCATTTCCCTACTCAACAATTAGCATTATTATTTACTAATTTACCCTTGCTTAACATAATGATGTACTACTATATATACCCCATTTGTAATAATCAAACCATCAAGTTTTCATTAGATTAAATAAATCCTTCTTTAGATTAGGTTAAGCTTTCATTAGGAGTAGATTAGAATAGATTACTCTTTAATCTTTCCACAAAATGACACATTAATCTTTCCTTAATTATTGTTCAAGTTTATTATTGAGTAATTATTGGGTAATTAGAAGATCATTTGGGTATATTGGGAGATTGACAATCTTCCATCAATCATCAAGTACTTCTATTATTCTTTGCATTATTATTTTGGAATCTCCAGAGGTATAATTCTCTTAATCCTTGTTTTAATTATTGTTAATCTTTCTTACTTGTTCATCATGTTTTGCCTTGTTAATATGATTGACAACCTTGTTAGCATGTTAAACTTGATAATGAGTGAGTAGTCTCTTAGCTAGAATTAATGGGTAATTAGGGAAAACCAACATGGGGATTGATTCATGCTTAATCTAATATGTTCACATAATTAATTTGCTTGCTTGTTGTGATTTCAACTTATGCACATGTTATGTTTGATGAAATGCGAGCCTATGAATCCTTGCATTTTTAAACCATAACTTACCTTTTCAATGAGACTTGTAAGACATAAACCAACTAGAGTATGCATATAGTTGAATAGGAAGGACTAAGTCGACTTGTAGGTGTTGTATAATCTAATCGATTCGGCTCTGTGACCCAAATGTTCCTAGGATTGTAAGATATAAACCAACTCGATCCTATCACAACAATAATTGCTTGCTTATAATTGAGAACGTGTTTGTATGATCAACTCACATGAATCCCTTATGAACCCATGATATCCTAGCATTTTTAGTCATTTATTTACATCCTTCCTTTAATTGCTTGTTTTACTCCATTGCTTTCGTTAGACTAGAATCTTCAACCCATTATAATTGTGACAACCCCAAGCACAGCCATAATTAGATTGAACAATTTGAGTACCCCCCGTCCCATGGATCGACCTCGACTTACGACTAACTAGTTGTTTGTTGAGAATATAAATGTGTTTGATTGAGAGGCCCCACGACACTCTCACCAAAATGGCGTCGTTGTCGGGGACGGTGTTATGTATTTGAATCGTTCTTTTGTCTAGTTTTAGTTGCGCTTCTTTTTCTTGAGTTTTATTGTACTTGCATTATTTCATATGTTTAACATGTCTACATTCAATTTTTGGCAATATGAAAATGAGTAATTTCATAAATATGTCGCAAGATTTGAAGATTATATGACTCATGCTTGGCATCATGGTTTTACTCTTTCAAATTATGAAGCATGTTGTGTTGTTTATAATGGCATGAACCTTGAAACCCTCAACTTGGCATTTCACTAGAGTGGTGGTAGGATATGTGAGATGAGTTGTGAGGAATTTTGGGAATTTGTTGAGTTCATGACCATCCATTGTCTTAAGCAAACTATACATGACATATTTGAGAGTGCCAAGGAAGGTATGGAAGCGATAAAAGCCATATTTCAAAACTTCATTGAGGAAAACTATGAAAATGAGATTTGTGAGGATGAGAAACCTTCCTATAACCTTGAGTCAACCTACTAATCCCACAAAATTACCCCACCTTGGGAAGATTGAGTGCTAGATGAGGAGAGTGATGATGAGGAAGAGTACATTCTTGATTGTGAAACTAATGCTTGGATGCCGTCATCCTACTCTTCTTGTGTTTCAATGAAATCAACCTCCATGGAATTTGATGATTATGGGCAAAGTGGGGATGATATGGATGTGAGCTTGAGTGAAAACTCGCCCTTTGAGGATGACATATTTGAGAGAGACAATTGTGTTGAACTTGGTGAGCCTTGTTACGACAACCCCTTTGATAATGGACCTTGTTGGGATGAGGAATATGATGAGGACATTTGGGAACCCCAAATAGACACCCTTCAAATCACCTTGGATGATAATGAGAGTACTTGCATTGAATGTGGTGATTTTGACTATTTGGAGGATGAGTTGAGTGAATTTCCAACCAACTACCCATTTCATGATTTTTGTCATAACATTCTTCACATACTTGTTTGGTCTTTTACTTGGGTATTATTTCATTGCATAATTTTGTGTTGTTATCCATGCCTATTTATTTCTCACTCCCAAGAATTTGACCGACTTCTACGTGCTTTGAGTGCTAGTGATAATCTTCCATGAAATTGTTTATTGATAATCTTTGGTTTGATGGACTTCCTTAATAACCATTAATTTTTATATATGCATTTAGTGTAGTTTTGCATTCATTTAATAAATTGTATGAGAGATGAAAGGGAGGGATGTCATATTTTAATTGTGTTTTTGAAGGAAATTAATGAAAATGAGAAGATGAAAAATGTAAAGAAATGAAGAAAATAGAGAATTTGGGCTTATGAGTAACTTTGTTATCATAAGAAAGGTGTTGGGTCGAAATTTCTCAAAATATGCACATCCCGAGACAAATCCGAGCGGGTTGTAGGACATGAAAAGAAGAAAAGTTCTCTGACCAAGAATCCACGCAGATTTTGAGAAAAATGCTCGTCTTCACTGCCAACCCGGGCGGATTCATTTTATCTGGAGCGGGTTCACTGTCTACCCGAGCGGGTCATCTTTATCCCGAGCGGGTCCAGCCTCTGATTGCAGAAAATGCCCAGAATCACGGGCAGGATACCTCCAACCCACCCGTGTCTAGCGTTATAGCCCGTGTATGCCTTTGTTTTCAGCCACAATTTTACTCTACACTCAAGTCTCACCTACCATGTTCATCTTCTTCCTTCAAGCTCAACCTCAACTCACAAAACTCACCCAAATAACCATCAAATCCAACCAAATGACCATCAAATTACTCTAAAAATCATTCTAATCCATTTCTACTCAATAAAAACCAACTTTCCAACCTTCTACTTGCTCAAAATCACCCATTTTCATCATTTCAAAAACTGGAGCTCCAAAAATCCGTGGGCAACAATTGGCTTTCGGGTTTGATTTTTGCCTTCTAGCTTCACTACATTGCTTTTAGTGTTCTAGTAAGGCATTTTCAAGGTTGTTTGGCTCTTATTTAAGGAAATTTGAAGCATTCTTGGGTAGTGATACTTGGTGGATTTCAAGACTACAACAATGAGTTTTTGGGGCAAGAGTAAGGCTACTACTACTAAGGGATCAAAAAGAAGGAAATGAAGCAATTCTAATGCTCCACCGGAGTTCCAAATGCAAGAAGAGGACCTAGTACCGGAGATTGAGCAACTTGATGATTTCCCGGAGGTAGTATTCATCAAAAATTTGCATAGGATGCGATTCTTGAAACTACTTGGTAAGGAATTCGAGCCTACTCGTTTCATTTATCGTCAAATTTTGGATAAACTTGGTATTGAAGAACAAACCGAGTCTTTGTTTAGAGGAATGGGTCTTGAGACTTTATTTAATATGCATGAGGAAACATATCTTAGCCTCACCTTGGAATTCTTGTGTACTCTCAAAGTATTTGAAGGAGAAAGATATGGGGTGTCTTTTGAATATAGGTTGTGTAATGAGACCCATCAAATACATTTGGGTACCTTTGGTGAAATTTTTGGACTTGCGATACCCGAGACCGACCTTGAGAAACCCGTAGGGTTCACGGAGTCACACTTATAGAGAGCGATCACCGGGTTGTAATTCGATGGTTTCAAGAGGTGTCATGCCTTTTACATTCATCATCCGGTTATTAGGATGTGGCATCAATTTATAGCGGGGACTATTCATGGTATAAGTGACACGGGATGTGTGAGTCAACTTGAAATGACTTTTCTTGAGTCATATTTGAATGTCCAAGGGTTGCCAAAGTACAACTTTAATCCCGCCCTTGAATTACTTGTCCGATTTCGAAATCTATCAAGGGGTGCGACAAAATCAAAGAGAATTGTGATGGGTGGTCTTGTGACTAGGATGGCCGATGTTTTATGTCCGGGGTTTAATGATGATGGGAGGTATGTGGCTCTACCCGGAGATACTTTACTTGATGAGAAGGTCATCTTTAGGCATCACAAATGGTGCAAATATAATGATTTGGGAGGCATTGATTGGTACACCAAGGGAAGCTCTACATTCACCCTTCCTTGTTGGGACCTTCCTTCCACCACACCTAGGTCAAGCTACCTTGCACCTATGCCGAGCTATCTACTCCCCATTGAGAGGATTGCGGCTCCACCACCTAGGAGACGTGAGGAGGCACCTTCTACTCCTTCCCATGCAACACCACCGTCCCAAGGTCCAAGCCTTGGATTTCCACCTTTCCTTCATGGTGTTCGGCCCTCTTATGCGGAGATACCTCCATTCCCCCATGTCTACCGAACCTATGCACCTCCTCCCCCTCCTCTGAGCTCCCCGCCATTGGCCATGGATATATTGATGGGTATGATAAGCAGCATGGATGTTAGGATCCACCGAGGGCAAGAAGACAACTATTTGGCCCTTTATCCTCAATATTACCATATGGCACAACAAGGGTTTATTGATCCTAATGGTCCTAGGCCTTCTTTGGTGCAACCACACCTTGTGTTCCCAAACCAAGGCATGAATGAAGATGACCAAAGAGGAGGAGAGGAAGAAGAAGAAAGTGAAGATGATGATATGCTTAATGATAGAGGCTTTGATTGAGATCGTGATTGTAAGACCCTTCTTTCCCTATCTCTCATGTATAGTTTGCATTGTAATATATCTCACATGATTAGATTATTTTAAATTGTATTATATCTCACATGATTTATGTAGATAGTTGCATATAGATTAGAATTCATGCATAGTCACTAATGGCCAAACCTATTTCTTTCTACACTAGAAATAGTGTTTAAATCGGTTTGGGGAGGTTTGATTATAAGTGACCAAAGTTTAAATCATACATCATTTAGTGTAATGTAGATTGCATTCATTTGTTATATATGTCCCATAGAATTGCATTTAGTTAGAGCATGCATTCATTCATATCATATCATTACATTTGTACTTTATTTCAAAAAATCAAAAAATCCAAAAAACATGTATTTCCTTTTTATTCCTACTCCTACATGTACACTGAGGACAATGTCCAAAATAAAGTGGGGGATGGGAATTTATATTCCAAAAACGCATAAAAATTGACAAATTTCAAAAAATCACAAAAATATGTTCTTTAATTTCATAAAACAAAAACCCATAAAAATTTGAAAATTTGAAAAACCAAAAACATGTTCTTTAATTCAGTAGTGTAGAATTATATATAGTTGTGTTTTTGTTCTCTTCTCACATAGATACAACACTACATTTGAGGCATTAGCAAGGGAAAATAAAGACCGCTTGGTATGATCGTTCTAATCTCTATTTCCCTTCCATTTATTTTCATTATTCATATGAGGAGGATCGGCTTACATGTCAAGGAGGATGTGGTGTATCTTGTTGTTGCGGTTTGTGTATCTATGTGTTGTTAGGAGTTGCATTTAGTTTATATGACATACTAGTTGGTAGAAGCATATGTATTAGGATGTATATATGTTAGTTGCATCATGGCATGTAGTTTGCATGGTTAGAAAAATTTTATGAAACCGTCTATTTGGGAAGCTTGACAAGTGTATATAGGCTCTTGTAGATACTATTTCTTCTTAAGACTTTGCTTGTTAGAATACTTGTAAAACACCCTAGGATGTGTCATGCTAGTATCCTTTGACCCATGGATTAAGGCCTAGTCAAGAGTACCTTGTGGTGTGATAACTCATTGGCTACCGTATATTCAAAGGTGACCCTTGAAACCATGCAACCATCCATCATCCATGTTTTACCACATTTTGTCATCCAAAAGGGAATTGGCACAAAAATTGTTCAAAATTTGAGTTCAAGAAATGAAATGAAAACTGAAAAAGTTTGCAATTGCATCAAAAGAAAAGAGGAGTAACAAAAATGAAAACTCCTATGCTTCAAAAATAAGCACCCTAATTACAAATGGGGTGACTTTGAAAATGTTCAAAAGAAAAAGCAAAAAGTTGAAAATTGTCAAGTATTGAAATGCCAAAAATTAAAAGAAATGGCAAAAGAAAATATTCTCAAATGTTATATGCCACAAGAAATTGGGGGGAAAAACAACAACAAAAGCAAACTCCCACATGAAACTCAAAATTCTATTGATCCCTTTTCCATCATATCCACTTTTGTGCATGGTAGAGAGGGGACGACCCTTCTTCTTGTCTAGGCAAGAAGGGGAATTCCGCGATCCTCAAGTGTTTCTAACACCATAGGGAGTCTACTCTTGACAAAAACTTTTAACGATTGAGGACAAAAGTACCCGAGCTTGACACAACTTGGAGGTGATTTAATGGTATCCTTCTAGGCTTAGTATTTTGAAGAAACCGTATCTATGATGGAATGTGTACCCTTAGATTGCTTCCCTTGTAGATAATTTCCGCCACTTAGATGAGGAAAGTGGCTATTCTTTTGTAGATGCATCCATTACTTGTTTTGTGTGCTTTGAATGCTTGGATGTGTCGCCATTTTGGCAAGCCCCACCTTGCCTTGCAAGAAGGCATCCTACCTCATGGTTGTCTTGTTATGAGTTGAAGGGGCGGAGTAAGACCCGCTAATTGTCTCACATCGGCTATATTAGTATGTTAGTTCGAATAAGCGTCCTAATTTTTGTCACCTCTTTACTCAGGACGAGTAAAGGTTCGGTTTGGGGATATTTGATGTGAACATTATTTGCGCACATTTAGTCCCCTAATTGAACCTATTTTGCATACTTTTATAACATTTCATGACCATTTTATCCGTCAAATGCTTTCTATTTTGCTTTCCTAGTGCATTTTACATGTTTTATAGAAAAGGAGATAATAAGGCGGAAATTCCCGTCTTTCATGCATATTTGAAAGCTTGTTGACGATATTTGATGGACTAAGTATGAAGAGGAGGCAAGAATGATGACCAAGGAAGACGAAATAAAGAGTATATAGAGACATCTTAGGCTTAAAAGCAAAAAGAAAGGGAACAGTAGCTCAACCCGCGCGGGTCAAGCTTATCTGGAGGGAGATATTGATCAACCCGCTCGGGTCAAATTCAACCCGCTCGGGTTGAGGCTCAGGATGCTCATTTTCAGCACGGGACAAGCGTATTGCTGGACAGGAAGCTTTTCCTTGCTACGTGATCCACGATCCGCGCATATTTCTTGAAGACTAGAAAAAAAGAGACTCGCATCTTTCTTTGAGAGGAGCATTTCCCTACTCAACAATTAGCATTGTTATTTACTAATTTACCATTGCTTAACCTAATGATGTACTACTATATATACCTCATTTGTAATAATCAAACCATCAAGTTTTCATTAGATTAAATCAATCCTTCTTTAGATTAGGTTAAGCTTTCATTAGGAGTAGATTAGAATAGATTACTCTTTAATCTTTCCACAAAATGACATATTAATCTTTCCTTAATTATTGTTCAATAAGTTTATTATTGAGTAATTATTGGGTAATTAGAAGATCATTTAGGTTTATTGGGAGATTGACAACCTTCCATCAATCATCAAGTACTTCTATTATTCTTTGCATTATTATTTTGGAATCTCCATAGGTATAATTCTCTTAATCCTTGTTTTAATTATTGTTAATCTTTCTCACTTGTTCATCATGTTTTGCCTTGTTAATATGATTGACAACCTTGTTAGCATGTTAAACTTGATAATGAGTGAGTAGTCTCTTAGCTAGGATTAATGGGTTATTAGGGGAAACCAACATGGGGATTGATTCATGCTTAATCTAATATGTTCACATAATTAATTTGCTTGCTTGTTGTGATTTCAACTTATGCACATGTTATGTTTGATGAAATGCGACCCTATGAATCCTTGCATTTTTAACCCATCACTTACCTTTTCAATGAGACTTGTAAGACATAAACCAACTGGAGTCTCATTAGACCATGCATTATAGTTGAATAGGAAGGACTAAGTCGACTTGCAGGTATTGTACAATCTAATCGATTCGGCTGCGGGACCCAAACCTTCCAAGGATTTTAAGATATAAACCAACTCGATCCTATCACAACAATAATTGCTTGCTTATAATTGAGAACATGTTTGTATGATCAACTCCCATGAATCCCTTATGAACCCATGATATCCTAGCATTTTTAGTCATTTATTTACATCCTTCCTTTAATTGCTTGTTTTACTCCATTGCTTTCATTAGACTAGAATCTTCAACCCATTATAATTGTGACAACCCCAAGCACAACCATAATTAGATTGAACAATTTGAGTACCCCCCGCCCGTGGATCGACCTCGACTTACCACTAACTAGTTGTTTGTTGAGAATATAAATGTGTTTGATTGAGAGCCCCAACGACACTCTCATCACCATTTCTTGGTCAAACTCCTAAGTACTTTTCTAGCAATATCCTCGGATTTAAACGTCTTACCAAGATTTTTGAGCTTATTGACTATAGTAGAAAATCGTGCTGACATGCTATCGAGTGATTCATTCTTTTCCATTTTAAAAAGTTCATATTTTTGAATCAGCAAGTCAATACGATATTTTCTAACAGCCGATGTTCCTTCGTAGGCCAACTCAAGACCATCCCATATTTCCTTGGCCGAAGTTCAAGAAGAAAAACGATCGAATTCAGTCGATGTCATGCCGTTTCGTAACAGGCTTATCGCTTTCGAGTTTTTCTCAGCCTTCCTATAATCAGCCTCAATATAGTCTTCTTCCTTTTTCTCATAGGTAGTGCCTTCCGAAGATGCGACCAAAATTTTGTGAGGTCCATTCTTGATAATCGTCCAGCACTCCCAATCATGTCCTTTTATGTAGTGTGTCATCATGTTCTTCCAAAGTCCGTAATTCTTCACATCAAAGATAGGACACTTAAGATACTTGGAATCTATTTCACACGTGTAAGCCAGCGAAATTAAAATAAAATAAAAAGATAGACGGATCAGCCTCTTTGCGGTTAGGCGATCAAGAGCACGAGCCTCTGATACCAATTGAAGAGTCTATCGCAGTCGAAATACTCGAGGAGGGGGGGGGGTGAATTGAGTATTTAAAAACTTATGCCCGCTTTTTATTTTATATCAATGTGATTAATTACTTAAAGTTTATTGATTAAACTTTAACAAATTAACTAAGTGATTACGAACGTAATGAAATGAACTGCAAGGAAAACTGCAAGGACACATGATATTTGAAGTGGTTCAGCTTCACACATCGAAACCTACGTCCACTATTCTCAATTAATAATTTTAATACCTTTCTCCGGATTACAAAATTATCAACCCAACTCGCATAACTAACTCTAGTTATAACTCAATTTGAATATCACTAGATATTCGATTTTGACTATCCCAAGTTACTAAGAAAGCACTTGATTGTTCTTTTAAGTGTTCACACAACTGAACGAGTAAGAAACAATATGAAGTACTATTATCTTATAACGTAACCTTATGAATAACATGCAAATTAAAGAGCACGACTTTTTGTAAAGATTTCAAATGCAAAACAATAAAAATACTTTATTAAAATTAAACTCAAAATTGTTTGCAAGGAATTTTTGTGTTTCGAAAAGCTTGTGTTAATTTTATGAAAATTACAAGTATATATAATAGAGAAGACACACTAGGGTTTTGATCGAAACCCTAGAGGTGTCGTGAGGTAAGGTAAATTGTTCCTTAAGAAACAAATCTTATCTTTCCTAAATTTAATCTTCTAGATATTTTAATTAAGTAAATAAGGTAAATCTAACATATTTGATAAGATATAGAAATATCTTAAGGCAACTTAAAAAAGATTTGACCTAACAAAATTTACTTGCATAGGGAGCAAGGTCGGCCACCACAAGGCTCATAAGCCTACCTTGGCCGAAACCCTAGGTCAAAATATCAAGGAATAGACTAGGGTTAGGTTTAGATAATTTAGCAAACCCTAGGTAGCATGACGACTAATAAGTCATTTTACTAACCAATAGGATAATGCAAATTATTTACTCTAAACAACCCAAATTAAATTTCTATTATATATACACATGATTTCGAAACATGTTTGAAGAATTTTATCTTTTGATAAATTATTTTAAACTATTTAAAATCGTGCCTTCAAATGCAACCCAAAGTTATAGTAGAAATAGCTATAACTTTAAGTTTGGTAGGTAAAGTTATAGGTGAAATAGCTATAACTTTATTTTCCCAATATTTCTTCTTAAGATATCGTTATTTGATGAAGACCTATACTAGCTAATTTTCCTGAAGATCTTCAGTGATAAGGTCTTCTCTTCATCTTAATCATAAGCTCTTCATCTTGAGCTTGTTAAAGACTTGATCGAGCCTTTTGCTTGAGTGATCATCATACTTGAAACTTGTTACAACTACTATGACGCTTTAAGAATCTTCAATGTTATAGCTCAAGCTGCTATAACATTACTTGAACGATGATTCACAAATCTCCAATGTTATAGCCAAGGATGCTATAACATTACTTTCTAAACTTGTAAACTTAAGTCGATCTATTAAAGACTAAACAAACGATTACGAGCAAGAGTATATATAACACGAAGCACACACTTGTCATTTTCAAAACTTAATCATATATCTATATGCTCCAACAGTGAGAGTCTTGGTCCTATCGAATACTAGACGTGAGCTATAAGCCCTCTAGTTGCGATATGATCGTCGGGATTGATGTTCCCATCCGTACTTATGGTGAGATGCAAGCCATAATATGAATGTGACATTAGTAATACCGTCCCAGATACTTGTTTCTAGTATTTGGACATGTTTTAAAGGTAACCGCTGAGCCAGATAATTTATATGTTGTGCCTTGGACAAGTTTTAAAGGTAAACTCTGAGTCGGGTACTTGTTTGTAGTATTTGGACAAGCTTTAAAGGTAACCGCCGAGCCAGATACTTTATATGTTGTGCCTCGGACATGTTTTAAAGGTAACCTCTGAGTCAGGTACTTGTTTGTAGTATTTGGACATGTTTTAAAGGTAAATCAACGAGCGGATACTTTAGAGGTCATACCTTGGACATGTTTTAAAGGTAACCGCTGAGCCAAGGTACTTAAGGATTTGTGTCTCGGACATGCTTTAAAGGTAGCCTCTGAGCCGGATGCTTTGCTTTAGGTGTGATGTTAGTAGTCCCATTTCGTGTATTGTATGTTATTTGACTTTCAAAGTTCATGGCTAAGGTTTCCATTCACATGTATTATGATGTTAATCTTGTTTATCTGTGACATATGATACTCTATCGTGTTTACTTGTCTAACATCTTGTTTGCACTTATTCAAGTTATTCGCATGCTTAATGTGCGTACTTGCATGAGTAATTTTTTATGTTCTTTTCGACAATTTGTGGCTGGGAGAACCTTGAGTTACTCCCCACTGACTGTGGACTTCATGTTTAAATGAATGACAGGTTTTAGCTGGTGCATTTATGGGGTGAAGACATGTGTGAGCTAGCGAGCACATTGGACTAGTAGTCGGTTTAGTAGGATTGCTTAGACTCACCTTTTATCTTTTCTCATTCGAGGGATATATTTTCCCTCACCTTGACTATCACGTTTGTATATTTAATCTTTTTTTCCGCATTCTTTATGTATGTTTTAGATTTTAATGAACCCGCGCTTTAAACTTTAAAAGTTTCAAAAATTTCCTAATTTCCGTTTGAATTTATAAGTCATATTTTTCCGCATTATTGCGGGGATTCACAATTTTACGTCGTTAGCCTAGTTTGGAGATGAAATTGAGGATGTTCGGTGTTTTAAGATGTTTAAATTTTGTGTTTGAAGATGTTTGGTTTGTGAGTTATGCAAATTTTTTGCATGGGGTTGTTAAGATTGTTGTTGACACTATGGGAGTGTTCCTGCTAGACTTATTTCAATTCCAAATGTATTTCAAGCAGCTTATTCGCTTTTTTGTCTTTGTTTATTACTAAGTGAAGTTTTTTAAATGATATCTTGGTATGTGTAATATCGGCATACCCTTGTTTGGTGTCTCAGCTATTTAGTGTTTTGTTTCCCACCCTGCATCGTGTCTTTTGTTTTTGGTTTTATTTTTTTGGAAAAAAAATTACTTTCTAGCTTAAGGTTTTCCCTTTGTAAACTGGAATGCTCGGCTGCTTCTGCTCGAAGTCGTGGGGATCTCTGCCTTGGTGACTTTCAGGTTTCAATCTCTATTTTGCTTTTTTAAAATTTTTTTATGTTATGTTGCACATTATTTATATTCAGCCCTCGTTGATTTTAAATGAGATGTTTTAGGAAGTTGCCGGCGCTATACGGATATTCCTGGAGCTAGGCTCTTCTCGCAATTAATATCCACTTTATGTTCACGTGTTTTTTATCTCGTTAACTCTATGTGGCCTTGTTATATCTTTGATTTGGGGGAGGGGGGCGCATTGGTGCACACTAACACTCTAGGGGTATTCCTGGGCTGGCTACCTTCCAAACTAGTATATCCATTTTATACTCTTCGCCAAAACGGAATTCAAAAAGTGAATAACGCTCCGTTTCTTTTCTTTTTTTAATTTAGTGGATCTACTATATAGGTATTTTAGTTTAGTATGAATCGTGTGTTTGTTCTCTTTCTTACTAGCTCGTTGAATGTCTTGCTATGGCAACTTGGATTGCTCTACTGCAACGCGGGGCCATGGGGATACTTTTGAGCTTTCTGTGTTAAGGTTAGTTGCACTGATGTTATATTGTCAAGAATGTTTAAGCGGCTATTAACTTTATTCCGTCTGATGATCTATTTCACTTGTTCTGATGTATCTTCTGTTTCAGAGGTTGGAACTATGTAGTTATTGCGGCGCTGGCGATGGCAAGCTTCAGTTCTTCTTTCCACTATTCGCGCCTCAACGCAAGGTCGTAATGTTATGTTATCAGTTGATGTTTTGAGTTTTATCAATATATATATATATATATATATATATATATATATTTTTTTTTTTTTTTTTTTTTTTTTTACTGTCAAAAAAAAAAAATATATATATTTTTGCCTTTTTTCAAATGGTGGGGTGGTATATAGAAAACCGTACCATATTGACCTCATAAAAGTGCCTACGATTCTCACTCCTTGCTATTTGATAATTTTTTTTTTTTTTTTTGAGGAATGCTATTTGATAATTTTTGGTTATGGGCTTTGTACTAAATTCAATAGCAGGCATGCCAAATCATGATTCATGCGTATCGTTTAACAAACCGCATTGCATATTCTTGAAATGTTGGCCAAAGTAATAATTCATATATCATTGTTGAAATGTGTAGCTCTAATGTGTCGATTGTTCGGTGAATTATGATGGGGTCTACGTCTTTGATCTACGGCTTTCATGTAACTGAGACCGTATGAGTGTCTGTTTTTTTCCACCATCTAAAGGTTCCCAATTATGTTGGGTATCTTGTGTGCAGGGGCGAAGCCAGGATCTAAAATATGGGATAGCGAAAATTTCCTAAATTTTGTACCTATTAAAATAAGCGCAAATATCAAAATATATACGGAGGGAATTTTTTTAGCTAATGGCTCATTTGTGATTTAACGATCGCACGTTTGAGTTTCGGAATAAGGTAAAATGTTTTCAGGAATATTGTTGTGCGTCGTTAATGATCATGCTCATATCTTTAAAGGTTAACACTTCCAAAATTTAATTTATGTGAACAGTTTGTGTAACTATTAAAGCGTAACTAACAAAAACGTTAACAATATCACTAATTTATATTTTGTAACAAAAACTTGTAACATGTACAAGTAATTATAAGGAAATATCTATGTAATACTTTCTCATTCAAGCTAATTATATACTACCTCCATCTCAACAACTCCTTTACGTTTTATTATAATATTTTTCACAAATGAATAAAATTGTAAATAATTTATTGAGACGGGGGAGTATACGTCTATTAGCATATGGTAAGTACTAACTACTAAGTACCATTATTAGGTTAGGGCGTTAGGCACATCATTTGAAATAAAGGAGTAAAAAAATGCTTTTAAGAGGAATTGAACACAGACAGCTTAGATGGTGGACAAAACACCTTACCACTTGCACACCTACATACTTGCAATAAATATTGTGATAGTTTAATTTATTCATTTCTTAAAGTCAGTAGAATTGAGGTAGCAGTAAGTCGTCTTCTTCCTCGGTATTTCTAGGCTTGGGGTAGCAGCGGCTACCCCTTGCTACCCTCTAGCTTCGCCCCTGCTTGTGTGTTGTGCTTAATATTGCGCTTGTCAGGTTGTATTCACGTTACTTAGGAATGGGTCTAAATAAAATTACAGCCGGACTTGGGGGGGAGGGGGGGTTGTTTAATGTGTCCTATAGTTGAACGCTGTGGCTGCTATTTATGCCCTCGTCGCGTTGAAGTTCTTTGAAAAAGGCTATATATTATCTAGGACATTGTAACAACCTCAGAATCTGTTACGTAAAGAGGCAGGACAACTGAATTGGAAAAGTGGCGCCAAAAGTTGTTAGGATTTGTTAAGACCATGAGCTGGCAGTTAGTTGGCAATTAGTTAGATTTCTGAGTATATAAGGTCTAATTCCTTTACTTGTCATTCATTCAATCATTTTGCAACATTTTTCCTCTATCCTTTCTCTGTAATCTTTCTGTAATTCTCAAAGTATCAATCAATAAACAATTGTCCGAATTCTTTTCTCTTTCTCAAGAATTCCTGCGATTTGTTTCAATTGTGTGCAACAATTCCGGAACTCATCCCTGATTGTTGTTACAATTGGTATCAGAGACTTCGGTCCTGAATATCTCTGCAATTTCCGCCATTAAAGTTAGGGTTTCGAGCTCGAAATTGGGGAAACTTGATTTTCTGGGTTTAAATTGGGGTAATTCTCAAATTGAAGCTGGCTAAACTCACGGTTGCTCAACTACAAGCACAAATGGAGGAGCGTATGAAAACAATGGAAGAAACCATTGGGTCAATGAAGGATCAGAACCAAAGGATCGAGTTATTGCTTCAAGCACTTCAGAATCGCGCTCATGGAGAACAGGAGAATCGGGAAGGTATACCTCATCGTAATTTCAATTTCAGTCCCAAGGTAGAATTCCCTGTTTTTGATGGAAATGGACCAAGAATTTGGGTTAAGAAATGCAAAAAATACTTTGATCTCTGTAAAATTGCTGATAATCAAAAGTTGAACCTTGCTTCTTTGTATATGGTGGGTAAGGCTGAGGCATGGGTGCATAGTTATATGAGTATGAGACCTAATGTAGATTGGGAGGATTTTGTGCTTGATTTGTGTGCTAGATTCAAGGAAAATTTAGGGAGTAATGTTGTTGAGGAATTCAATAAGTTGCAGCAAACTGGTACATTAGAAGAATATCTTGATAATTTTGAGAATTTACGAGGATTAATGTTGCAAAGAAATGCTTTATTACCTGATTCTCATTTCTTGGACAGCTTTGTTGGTGGTCTTAAGCCTACAATAAAGCCATTTGTTAGGGCATTACGACCTGCCTCTGTAGCTCAGGCTATGGAATTGGCAAGATGTCAGGAGGAGAGTCTTTTAGCTGTTAAAAATCTGTCCAAACCAATTCTGGATAAACCACCAGCCAAGTTTAATGGGCATAATTCGAATAATCACAGACCTCCCTCATCAAATTACCAAAATAGTGGTCATACTAGGTTTACTCAACCATGGCAGAAGCAAAATCATGCTCCCAACAAACCTAATTCCACTTTTAAGAGGCTGTCCCCGGCAGAAATTGAGGATAAAAGAAAAAAGAACCTATGTTTCCAATGTGATGAACCCTATACCCCTGGTCATACATGTAAAGGGAAGCTATATAACATAGTGTTGGTACCAGTGGAGTTAGAAGAAGAAAATAATGCATTAGAAAGCAGTGTACTAGGGGAATACATGGAGGACATGGAATTGGGATCAGACAGCTTTGGGGAAGAACAACCTCTCATATCCCTTAATGCTATCTCTGGTTACCATTCCTATCAAACAATGAGAGTACATGGGAAAGTCAGGAACAACACCATACACATACTAATAGACTCAGGCAGCACCCATAATTTTTGTGATCAAAGTGTTGCTAAGAAGCTTGGTTGCAAGGTCACACACACTCATCCATTAGAAGTTTCTGTGGCCAATGGTGAGACTTTAGTGACCACTGAGGTCTGCAAAGGCTTTACTTGGCAGTTGCATGGGATGGAGTTTAGTACTGATGTGATGATTGTGCCATTGGGGGGGTGTGAAATGGTGCTTGGAGTCCAATGGTTGTCATCTCTAGGTCCTGTGGTTTGGGACTTTGATAAACTCAGGATGGAGTTTATGTTTCAAGGGAAGAAAGTGGTGCTTCGAGGGGTTACAAATGGGGATTTGAGATGGATTTCAGGACGAAGTGAAGTCGATATGGAAAAAGGAAGCAAGTTTGGACTGGGGCAGATGTTTGCTATACATGTGCAACCTGGTCAGTCTGAAACACCACCCACAATAGAAGGGCAGGTGCCACCAGCCATTCCTATAGAGATCAGCAAAGTCTTAGAGAATTTTCAGGATTTATTTGTGGAACCTAAATCACTGCCACCTCACAGGTCTCATGACCATCAAATTCATTTGAATACAGGAACATCCCCTATCAACGTTAGGCCTTATAGGTATCCTGTTGTTCAGAAAAATGCTATTGAACAAATAACAAAGGAAATGCTGGAATCTGGGGTGGTGAGGCATAGTCAGAGTCCTTTTTCTTCTCCTGTGGTGATGATTAAGAAGAAGGATGGGTCTTGGAGGTTTTGTGTAGACTATAGGGAATTAAACAAAAGCACTGTTAAAGACAAGTTCCCTATTCCTGTTATAGATGAATTGTTGGATGAGCTTCATGGATCGAGTGTATACTCTAAAATTGACTTAAGGTCAGGATACTGGCAAATTAGAATGAGAGAGGAGGATATTCAAAAGACTGCTTTTAGGACTCATGAGGGTCACTATGAATTTGTGGTTATGCCCTTTGGCCTAACTAATGCTCCATCAACATTCCAAAGTCTGATGAATTCTATTTTCAGCAAGTTTTTAAGAAAATTCATCCTGGTTTTCTTTGATGACATACTTGTGTATAGTCCTGATGTTTCCACTCATATCAACCACCTGACACAAACACTACAAATTCTGAGGCAACATCAACTGTTTGCTAAAATGAATAAGTGTGCTTTTGGGGTGGAAAAAGTAGAGTATCTTGGCCATATTGTTTCTGCCAAGGGAGTAGCTACAGATCCAGAAAAGGTGAAAGCCATGATGTCTTGGCCAACACCTAGGAATGTTAAAGAATTAAGGGGATTTCTTGGTCTAACTGGCTACTACAGGAAATTTGTGAAGGCTTATGGTGTTATAAGCAAGCCATTAACCAACCTATTAAGGAAAAATGCTTTCCTTTGGGGCATGGATGCTGACACTGCTTTTGAGGAATTAAAACAAGCTATGAGCAAGGCTCCAGTTTTAGCATTACCTGACTTTACTCGTCCATTTGAGGTAGAAACAGATGCCTCTGACATAGGCATTGGAGCTGTCTTAGCTCAACAAGGCCATCCTATTGCATTCATAAGCAAGGCTTTGGCTTCAAAGCATAAAGCTTTATCCACGTATGAGAAGGAGTTGTTGGCTGTGATTCTTGCTGTGGAGAAATGGAGGCCTTATTTAGTAGGGCAACATTTTGTGATTAAAACTGATCATTTCAGTTTGAAATATTTGTTGGGGCAAAAGATCACAAATTCATTTCAGAGCAAATGTCTGCCTAAATTGCTTGGGTTAGACTATGAGGTTCAATACAGAAAGGGCAAAGAGAATGTGGTAGCTGATGCACTTTCTCGAATCCAAGGTGCTGAATTAATGTCCTTATTGGTTACTCAAGTAAGGTCTGATTTAATGGGGAAGATTCAACTTAGCTGGACACTACCTGAAGTGGCTGCAATAGTTCAGCAATTAAAGGATGGCACAGTAACTGATGGAAAGTTTAAATGGCAAGATAATCAACTACTCAGGAAGGGAAGGTTGGTGATTGGACCTGATGATAGTTTGAGGTCTGAAATTTGCAAAATTATGCATAATTCGTCCTTGGGAGGCCATTCTGGGACTCATGCCACTTATAAGGAATTCGTCCTTGGGAGGCCATTCTGGGACTCATGCCACTTATAAGAGAATGCACAAACTTTTCTATTGGAAAAACATGAAGAGGGATATCAGGAAGTGGGTGAAAGAGTGTGAAATATGCCAGAAAAATAAGGCTATATTGCAAGCACCAGCTGGTTTATTGCAGCCTTTGGCTATTCCTGAAACTATATGGACAGATATTTCTATGGATTTCATTGAAGGGTTACCAAAATCACAAGGGAAGGATACTATTCTGGTTGTAGTGGACAGATTGAGCAAATATGCACATTTTTTGCTGCTAACACACCCATATAAAGCTTCAGATGTGGCCAAGGTCTTCCTTGATCAGGTCTTTAAGTTACATGGGAACCCTAAATCCATTGTGAGTGACAGAGATAAGATCTTTCTTAGCCATTTCTGGAAGGAGCTGTTCAAATTGCAGAGGGTAGACTTGTTATTGTCCACTGCATATCATCCCCAAACAGATGGACAATCTGAAGCAGTCAACAAATGCCTTGAGACTTACCTAAGGTGCATGACAGGGGAGAACCCTAAAGACTGGGCTAGGTGGATACCACTGGCCGAGTGGTGGTACAATACTAACTTTCATACATCCATTCAGAACACCCCTTTTGAAGTAGTGTATGGTCAACCACCTCAGCTGCATATTCCCTACATCAATGGAGATAGTGCAGTGCATGAGGTGGACAGGAGTATGAGGGCTCGAGAAGAAGTCATATCAATGCTCAAATTTCATCTTAAGAGAGCACAAGACAGAATGAAGAGTCAGAGTGACAAGCATAGAACTGATGTGGAGTTTGCTCTGGGAGATCTGGTTTATGTCAAGCTACAACCTTATAGGCAGCATTCAGTGGTGTACAGGAGCTGTCAGAAATTAGCACCAAGGTATTTTGGTCCGTTTGAAGTATTAGCTAAGATTGGGAAGGTGGCTTACAGGCTTCAATTACCAGCTGATTCAAAGGTATATCCTGTTTTTCATGTATCTCAATTGAGAAAGCATCAAGGGCCCCCTCCTTTGACAAGTGTGCTTCCTGTACTGGATGGTAATTTGCAACTAAGGGCTGAGCCTACAACGATCTTGGATAGAAAATTGGTCAAGAAGGGGAACGAAGCTGCTGTGTATTTCTTAGTCCAGTGGTCTAATGGTACTGCTGAAGATGCTACGTGGGAATGGTCTGAAGACTTTGTTAAAAGGTTTCCTGAGTTTAACATCAACCAAGCTTGAGGACAAGCTTTAATTGAAGGGGAATGTATTGTAACAACCTCAGAATCTGTTACGTAAAGAGGCAGGACAACTGAATTGGAAAAGTGGCGCCAAAAGTTGTTAGGATTTGTTAAGACCATGAGCTGGCAGTTAGTTGGCAATTAGTTAGATTTCTGAGTATATAAGGTCTAATTCCTTTACTTGTCATTCATTCAATCATTTTGCAACATTTTTCCTCTATCCTTTCTCTGTAATCTTTCTGTAATTCTCAAAGTATCAATCAATAAACAATTGTCCGAATTCTTTTCTCTTTCTCAAGAATTCCTGCGATTTGTTTCAATTGTGTGCAACAATTCCGGAACTCATCCCTGATTGTTGTTACAGACAGTTAAATATTGATGTTTTGAAATCGCCTTACCGTATTTGTTTATACAGTTAAGGCAGTGCTCATTTCGTTTTCTTCCTTAAAAAGTATAAAACAGAATAACAACAAACAAAAGAATAATGAAAGTAAAAAAGGGGGGTTGTATAGCATAACACCCGGGGTCAGAACACTCTGATTTGTCTGGTGGGTGGTTGACATGGCTAATATCTATGTTAGAATAGGCCTTGAATCTGTTCTGAATTTCGCGTCTGATTTAGTTTCCTTATCTGTTTAGGAAACTATTATTTAGTTTCCTTGTCTGTTTAGGAAATTGCTATAGGGTATCATATATCTATTAGGGTTTCCTAATTCTGTTAAGGAAAATATCTGTTATGAGAGTACTATATAAACTCTCATAAGCCGTCTATTTTATTCATTCGTAAATCACAAAAATCGAGTCGTCTGAAATCAATACTCTAACGAGTATACTCAAAATCAGAATCCTCAAGATCAATAATATTCTTCCCTTCTGGCGGTGGACGTAGCTAACAAATTGTTAGTGAACCACGTAAATCATTGTCTTTTTCACGTTCTTTATTTATCTTTCTTACATCCGTTATAACAAATCGCTATCGAGCGCATTTATCCGGGCTCCTGAATCTGGTAAGAAAGATGTCTGGAATTAGTGTGAAAATTGATAAATTCACGGGGAGGAATAGTTTGATTATGTGGCTGGTCAAGATGCGGATCTTGTTGAAACAAGAAGGCCTAAAGGTGTCGTTTGCGAGAAAATCGACGGATCCAATCACCGCTGAGACGGCCGTTCTGGAGGAGAAAGAGCATGTATCTCGAGTTCCCTTATTTGGAAGATTGATGTATGTTACTGTCTCCACTAGATCTGATATTGTACAATGTGTCAGTGTTGCTAGGTTTGTGTTTGATCCTGGTAAGGCGCATTGGCAGCTTTGAAAAGAATTTTCTGGTCAGTTCCACCTAGGAAGTTCCAACTTTGTTTGGATTTGCTAAAATTGGAAATTTCTGATTGCCCGTTTAGGTCAATATCCGAGGTAGAAGGGAGAGAATTATCCGGCACTAGTTTAGTGCGTCTGGTACATCCGCACCGTTATGGTGCATCCGGTACATATGTCCTGTTGTGAGAGGATTCAAGTCAAGTGGAGATTTGTTAGAATATGCCTTGAATCTGTTCTGAATTCCGCGTCTGATTTAGTTTCCATATCTGTTTAGGAAACTATTATGTAGTTTCCTTGTCTGTTTAGGAAATTGCTATAGGGTATCATATATCTATTAGGGTTTCCTAATTACATTAAGGAAAATATATACATTATGAGAGTACTATATAAACTCTCATAAAATTCGTTTTATTCATTCAAATCACAAAAATCGAGTCGTCTGAATCAATACTCTAACGAGTATACTCAAATCAGAATCCTCAAGATTAATAATATTCTTCCCTTCTGCCGGTGGACGTAGCTAACAAATTGTTAGTGAACCACGTAAATCTGTTGTCTTTTTCACGTTCGTTATTTATCTTTCTTATATCCGTTATAACAATCTATACCCTTGTTTTGTTGTGGTTCTTTAAAGTGCCACTGATTTATCCGGGATTATTGAAAATTAAATGTAAATTCGCCTATCTGTGTTTGTGAGCACAATAAAGCTGTGGTTAGCTGCATTCCTTTTGGGACACTTTAAACCTCACCACCATCTGGTTGTAGGGAATACATGGGCGAGGTGGCGAAACATAAGGGCGGCTTTAATGTATTGACGACTGAATTTACCCCAGTGTTAGGCGCGCCTGCGACTCTGGGACTCATTGCCGGGAGAAATAGCCTATAGTTAATGACTTCGAGTCTGATTCGTCATTGCGTTTTTTGCTTCCGTGCTTGCTATTACTTATCGATGCCCTTATGATTTGTCGAAATACGATGTTTTCGACACACACGCAGTTACGTTAGTGTTAGGTAATACAGGTAGGTCCACACAATTAGGCTAACACTGTGGCAACATTATTGCTTGCTCTCATATGGTAATGATCTTATTAAGTAAGTAAATGGACAGACAAAACCAATGTAAAAAAAATTAAAAAAAAGTCATAAAGACGCGTCTCTGTGTATGCGAATGACGGCTTGTCGTGGTTACTGCCCTTACCGTGACTTAGTTTCTGAACGATCTGTAAAATGTACCTGAGCGCCGTTATTGAACTCGTACTTAATTGTTATTTAAGAATTTAAGGTGGCGGAGTTTGTTGTAACTGTTCTTGCCTTCACCTTACTAAATCAAAGAATAGGATCTTAATAATAGAGAACAGTTTTATTTTTTTAAGTATTACTAATAACCGTCTATTTTATTACGACAATTGGCTAAAGTGTTTGGTTTGAAAAAAGTTCATATGCTGTTTAATAAATCAACAAGAACGACTTCTCTGACAGATTGCGTAATTGCTACTATCACGAGCCCTAATTACACTACATAGCGTCCGTGGCTCAATCTTGGAACGACAGTGAAGGTTTAATCTCTCCCCGACAACTTTATTTTTACTAATCCCACTTATCGCAAACGAACTACGTCCTACATCAACCTGATAATTACCATAAATCTTGTAGAAAAAAAACACATCACTGTTAATGACATGAAATGTACTCAATCTATTACTCCACAATTTGCGATCAAAATTTAACTTTGCCCACTTTATATTTCTCAATCTATTACTCCACAATTTGCTAAATCCTAAACTTTGTAAATCAAATAAAATATAAAATATGTCTTACAATAAATGTGCACAGATCTTTTATCAGAGGCAAGGTGACAAAGCTGAGTTCTTAGATGGGTATGTGACATGGAAAAAGGACCAGTTTACGTCACAAACCTTGTTTGCTAGTTCTGTTGTACAGTAATGTACTCCTGAAGGTGCTAGGCGTCACCATCCTTTTTTAAATAATGATGAGCTGATCTCTGGTATATTTGATAGGCTTGAGAAGCGTAATAAGAGGAGTGTTGTGCGGAAGCGTGAATACCTTGTGTTGAAACAGATGCTCTCATCTGTCCACAACCCATAATAAGATTTATATTGTCCGCTTTGGGCCAAGCCCTCACGGATTTGCTTCTTGACTCTTCCCAAAAAGCGCCGTACTATTATATTTTCTGGACACTTATAAAGATGATCTTCCATCTTTATTCTACCGATGTGGGACAAGGGTTTGCACCCTAACAATCCTCCCCTCAAACCAAGGACCATCATCTTGACTCGGACCTTGACCTCCATGGAGAACTCCCCACTGCATCCAATATACCCTGGACTGGGTCCGAATCCACTGCCTCAGTGCGTCACACCGGACCGCCTTTGGACTTACCATAGACCGCTTTTATTGCCTCCATTAAGCCTCAGCCCACCTCGCCGGGTCGCTGACGATCTTCTCTTGGACGGCCTGCCGTCTCAACGCCGTGAGACCATGTCGCTTCTCGCGAACATATTAGCTCTCCCTCGAGCTATAGGAGTTCCACGCCTTATAGTGTACGTCTACCTTCAAGTCTTGGTCTTGATGAATCTCCGTGTCTAGCCCAAGTAGAACCTTGGGCTCTGATACCACTTGTTGTGCGGAAGCGTGAATACCTTGTGTTGGGCCTCTGCTGCATCTGTGTCCACAACCCATAATAGTACGATATTGTCCGCTTTGGGCCAAGCCCTCACGGATTTGCTTTTGGGCTCCTTCCCAAAAGGCCTCGTACTATTATATTTTCTGGACACTTATAAAGATGATCTTCCATCTTTATTCTACCGATGTGGGACAAGGGTTTGCACCCTAACAAGGAGCATGGCTGAGGTTTGTAGGTCGTGGGCCTCGTTATTCCTTGTGGGGACGCAGACTTCCAAGGTTGATGTTGATTATAATCGTCAGTTAAGGAGGAAGACAGTGGGCCACGTGGTTTTTATCCGAAGGGGTGATAGAGTGGTTCAGCTTTACTGCCGCTGCAAGGAATTAGAGACTCAGTGGGAGAGGGATGTTTATCATGCCGGGATTGAGAACTCCAGCGGTGATGATGCCGATAACCGTGACTACTTTGATGACATGTCTGGGAGTGAAGGATACTACGATTCTGACTGCTAGGCGATCAGTACAAACAGGTCACTTGTATAGTTACTGCTTTGTTTATTTGCTTTTGGGTTGCCCTGTTTTTCTGGAATCTTTTGGGAGCAAACGGTTGTTACGGACGCCCCACAACCTAGAGTAGGCACTTGCTCAGGGCAATATTAATGTGCACTGGTCGTATGATCTGCTTTATAAGGTATACAGTTATGGTTTCATCACCACCTTTGTGTTTTAGAGTCGGTTCCAATGTATATTATCGCTTGTTTGTTGGCGTTATATCTATATTAATAATAGTGAGTTGTTGACTGCCTTAAACATATTTGTTTTACATTTTACGCCTCAATAGAACTATTGCTTCTATGGTTAACTATTTTACACAGGCATGTACTATTTTAATCCCATATCGAATCGTGATTACTTCTTACTGTCTCAGAACGTTTTCATTTTCCGACGACTTAGGCCCGTCCTGTGCTTTTCACTGTTTGGAGCTCTTAAAACGCACAAATATGATATGTTCGCCTTATCCGGGGAACCTTGAATTGTTCAGTTGATACAATTGGTACACCTTGCAGCAGCCTGAATGAACCCTTTGGGTTGTCGTGCAACCAAACAGAGCTCGTATTTAAGCAATCCATGAGGCTTCGTGATGCTAGATTTGATTTAAAAGATGTTTTTGTAAGATATTTAATCTTCTATATGCATGTTTAATTACTTAAATAAACATACAATAAACTAAATTGCGGAAGCGATAAATAAAGATCGAGAATTAAAACCTCCCTTATCGGTATTCCTGAACAGCTTTTAAAACCCGAATAAAGAAATAAACCCGTTTCCGATATAAACCTTTCTTCGTAAAAACCCGTCATTAGTGTGCCTTTTTCGATTTCGGTTCCGAACCCTCCTTCTCACTGATTTAGATGGTGTATATTATCTTAAGGGAGAGTAGGTTTGGTGACCTTATTAATCAGAATTGTGTTGCATTTATACTAATCTTGCCATCAAAGATCGATTAGAAACATGGAGAAATGAGTGGGTGGTTGATCAAGAAGTGGGGAGAGAAAGTAGGCGCTTTGAGTCCATCTTTTGACTGCCAAATAATGGGCCACAACTTTAGTATTTTCAGTAACTGAAAAAAAATCCCAACATTCTCCCACTTGGCCCATTGCAAGAGAAACTTCATATACGAATCATAGCGACGAATTCTCTAGAGCGAGAATTAATCTTCCATGTATTACGATACACTTAGTCTCTCACCACTCACACTTAACTTAATGAATAAACCATATGTTTACTCTAGGTCAAAACATAATGATATTTCTCAATAAAAATAAATAACCAAAGTATGTACGTACATAATCCAAAATGAGAAAATATCCAACTAAATGAAAAATTTCAATACAATAAATAAACACTTTTTCTTTTTGTCGCCCTAAAATTACTAATATCGCCCGTGTAAAGTACTAAATTACCCTTATACAATTAACATCTTACGAAATTACCCTCTTAAAGTCAACACCCTAGTACCTACCAAATTAGTACGTTTAACACTGCTCGACTACTTCATTTGAAAACTTCTTAACCATTTGACGAGGCAACGGTGACGGTGACGGTGACGGTGACGCAACAACAACAAAGGCAATTTACTCTCTTTAATTTTGATTCATTTACTTGAATAGTTGTAATTAGGTATCGGGTAATTCAATCGTGAAATCTGGAAGTTGTATAATTCGTAATTGAGTATGTAAATTCCATAATCGAATAGTCGAATACTCAATTAATTCACAATTGAGTATGTAAATTCCATACTCGAATATGTAAATTCCATACAATTGTGGGAGTGAATTCTTCAAATGGTAAAATCGACTCGACTTACGGGGGCTGTTAGGCCTCGTTTGTGTGATGGAGGATACTTTCTACAGTGTTGATCAATTGTGTTAGTGACACGACATCGCGGCGGTGCGGTGCGATATTCGCATGACATAGGGCTGGAGTTGTCATGTACGGTGCACTAAAATACTAAATGTCAGTGGTTTTCTCGTGTTGACTACATGACATGCCCTTGATGTTGGCGTGTTGTTTGCACGAAATTTCAATGGTGATTGAAATCAGAATTTATGGAGCCTAGTACTTCATTCCCTTATCGCCACTGTAGTATCATATTGCTTAAGATAGCTTAATAAACAATTTTCTTCTTAAATCTTCTCTACTAACTCAATTATTAAGCAATTGCTACTGTAACCATGTCGATTTGTACAATGTTGGTCCAAAATTTTGGTGAGTTTGTGGGTGTTAAATCAGAAATGATGGAGCCTAATAATTTTGAAAAGTAGAAATAATTTGTTGTTAGTGGGACAAAGCTCATTGTTTGATCGTGTAAGCTACATGACACCAGCATGTTCTGGTCGTGTAACTTAGGCGACAACACCGTGGTTGGTTCTTGTTATTTACCCGTCACATCAGTGGTCTGATCGTGTAAGCTACACGACACCACCATGGTTTGGTCCTCTAATCAACATGAATAAACGCTAGACTTTACACGAAGCGTTTCCCGTCACTGGAGGATAGCGAGAGTCGATAACCCGACGAAAGCTCCGTCCAAAATTCAGTTAAAAAGTTCAACTAAACTCCAAAATTTTACGTCCTCCATAGTTGATGAGTCATAATTATATACATATTTATGCCTCCCCTTAATTGCTTTTGATACGGTTTTCGTGCTAGTTTATAGCATTTACATGCCTTTTAAGTTAGAATGTCGATACTTCCGCCTTTTGATGTTTAATGCAGGAATGATGCATTTGAGGAGCAAAGGAATGAAATGGGCATCGCTGAGTGAGCATGAAGGGATACACGAAGCATGGCACGAGAATCCATAAGAACGAAGGAAGAGAAGTTAAGAAGAAAATACGAAGAAAAGAGCTTCTTATTACAAGTGCCTAATTTGAAGAGCCATATCTCGAGTTCTACAACATATTTTCAAGTAATTCCCATTAGAGGTGAAAGCTTATCCTCTTAGCTTTCCAACGCCGCAAAAATCGCTTGTTTCTGACAAGTAACGAAGAAATGGCGGCCGTTTGAAGTTCAGTGCGCGAAGCAGGAAATTGGTTCCTCGATCGAGTCAACCTTGGCTCGATCGAGGAACTTCATGCTCGATCGAGTCACCCTCGACTCGATCGAGGAACCAACCTAATCAACTAAATTTCGCAATGTCGAGAGTTGGGTGTTCTTGAACTTTGGTGCCTCGATCGAGTCACTCTCGACTCGATCGAGGAACCTTCCAGTTTTATAATTCCCGCAACTTTTCTTAAGTCGGTTATGTATTGCTATAAATACCAAAACTCGTACCCTAAGTTATTTTATGCTTTATTTTACATAGGTTTAGTATAACTACCTTAGAAAAATCTCTCAAATACTTAGTTTAGTTTATTTATTGTTCTTCCTTCCGGATCTAAGTATTCCTTTATTACGGTATCAATCTTTCTTTAATAATTATTCTATCATTATTGTTCATCTTTTATGTTCTTAATTATGCTTTCTTATATCATTATTGTTATTATAATTACTATGAGTAGCTAAATCTTCATCTAGGATGAAGGGGATCTAGGTTAATTAGAAAGGGGAAATTGATTAATTGCTAGTGAAATCGTTTAAGTTGTCGTTTGATTATTGTTCTTATTCTAGTTAATTAACTTAGGCCTGAGTTGTTAATTAGTGTAGCGAATTAATCCTTTCACCGACCGGGTTAGAATTAATATAGGCTGCGATAATCAAATAGATTGTATCTAATTATAGCGACCGCATGTTAGAATCGATCTAAAGGGCATAATAGAGTCGACCGATCTTATGACCTTAGACAACTTGGTAGATCTAGCAATTGATTAATACACCCCGTATAATTGACCTAGAGAACCGGAAATCATAGACTTTTAATATCATCGTTTAAACCTCTTTTTATTACTCGCACTTAGTTGGTTAGATAACAAACAAAACAAACCCCGAAAACGTTACCTTTAAGACAGATTTAAATATAAACAAACTAGATAATCACCGCCTCCCTGTGGATTCGACCCTGACTTACCGCTAGCTATTTTGTTAGTAGTAGTTTAAGTTTACTTTGATTAAGGCCAACGACTGAAAAAACCTTATCAAATTTGGCGCCGTTGCCAGGGAGGCAACAATTTTTCTGTTTGTTTTTGTTTAGTTTGTCTTTTGTCTCGTGGAACATCGGTTCCTTGAGACCGTTCTAATGTTTTCCATCGAGTTTCTCTGAGTGAAGATGAGAACTTCCATGATTACATGCATAGATGGAATGATTGGATTCGTTCCCATAATTACGAAGCCAAAATTCCGCGGCTTACTATGTGCCTTACCATCATAAAAGGTATGAACAGACAAACCCAAGCCTACATTGACTCCATAGGTATGGGAGATTTTGGTGGTAAGAATATTGAAGATGTCCTTTCTTTCTTTGAATGGCTTGCTATTGAATGCATTAAACCCACTTTTTCATTTCAGTCATACATGGATGAGGGTGTGGGTGAGACCATAGAAACCGTTTTAAAGAATGAAAAGGATATTGAGGGAAACATAGAGGATGAGACCATATGCTCAGTTGATAACCCCTTCTTTGACGACAATCTAGAACCCCTCTATGACGATTTTACAGACAGTGAGTCACATGAGGAAGACTTGACAGACCCCTTAGATTACCCCTTTTGTGATGAGTCTTGGGATCCAGAGAGTGAGGATGCGCGATTCGAAGATCTTGAGGTTAAATGGGACTCATGTGACGATATGTTGACTCGTTCTTTGGATACTTCCCCTTCAGTTGTTGAATTTGATTCTAATTTTGAGTCTAGTGAGGTTCATTTTATTACATCTGTGCAGAATGCATATTTTGATGTTTCTGATGTTGAAGATGATATTGATGAATACTCTACACAAGGGCCCCCTACTATGGACCCTTTAGATGCTTTGATATCTTTTGAGACATGTGCAGGTGAATCTCCCATTTGGAAAGCCGAGTTGGATGCTTTAGAGGCTGAAGTATATGGGATAGAGCTTATCAACAAAGGGAATGAGAAGGCATATGAGTCAATGAATACTCCTAGCCTGGTAGAGGTAGTATATTCTTTTGCCACCGATTCTGATATTAAGAGTGGTAGACCTCCTGACCAAGAGGTAATTGTTGACGATGATTTCATGAGGATTACTGGTGTAGTGAATGATAAATTACCTCGTATGACTTCTACTTTGTGCTTTCATACTCCATACTCTTTTGGTTGGACTAACAATTTGATGCGGTTTTGCTATAATTGTCATCAAAAATTTGATATGCTGAGACGATCCTTGACATTGATTTTATATGCTCCTGTTATATCTTGGTGCTACTTATGCTTTTGTGTAGCACATACGCAGATTTATGATCGACTCTTAAGAGCTTTGAGCTGTTTTGATTGTTCCCAATTGCGGGTAATTGATATATAAAGAAAGGAAGAGGACGGCAACAGGTGCCTCGATCGAGTGGCATGGGGCTCGATCGAGTCACCACGTTTTGGGTTTATTCATAGCCAGACGATGATAGGAATTACGCGGATGATTATTTTCCCCTGTTTTGCAGCTTGTTTGGGGGAATTTCTTTGCTCTTACCCGGTATTCTCTTCCCTTGTACCTTCTTTGATTGTATTATCTATTTCTTTTCCATTCCTTTTGTTAGTTGTGTCCTTTAGGTTACTGGATTTTTGTGTGATTGCTATGTTGTACGCGTCACAATGAGGACACTGTGACATTTAGGTTTGGGGGAGGGTCTTTTATTATGTTGTGTGCTTTTTATTTATGTTGTGTGCATTTTATATATAAAAAATCCCTAAAAATTAAAAAAAATTCAAAACACAAAAACATGTTTTTCCTTTGTTTTAGGTTGAGTCTTGGTGAATTTAATAACTATGATGTTAATTTGCATTGTTTTTGCATTTGAATCCCAAATAGTTGTCCATGTACATTATTTTGACTCGTTAGCCATGGAAACAAAGCTCATAATTCAAGTCTTTACCGTATTGACATGCCTTATATTGATTAGATTTGACACAATTATGTTGGTAAACTACTTAAATTCTGAGGTCTATAGAGCTTCCTAGGCCAGGAACATCAATAAACTGGTCTCATTGTCAATTAGGCTTGAGTGTGGTTTCTCCTTGTGGAATGTGTAATATCAAATTGCATAAGTGTGACATTGATTTCTTGATACTTTTATTGCTTTCATTTGACTAAGTACATGTGGATAGGCGTTCTTACCGTTCAAATAAGCCTTAAATTACCTTTTGTTAGCCCGTTTGAACCCTTGTAGCCAATGTTAATTACATCCTATGAGCTACAATCCAAGAATTTGCCTACCTTTTCGGGACAGTCGCAGTTGCTTGTTTATCATGTTTATTTTGCTATTATGGTTGGGTTGGGACTTATTGTTGTCCTGTGGGTATAGCAAAATACTTTTAGCGATTGTGTTGTATCCTTGTGTTGGAAAAGAAAAATATGAAGCGAAAAAAAAAAGAAAAAAAAAAAGAGAAAAAGAAGAAAGAAAAAATCGAAAAATAGAGAAAAGAAAAGAAAAGAAAGAGATTGCTTCATTTGGTTTTGTCAAGGATCAAAAGGATGGTTGTTAGAGTCTAATGCATAATTGGAGAGTAATTTATTAGCTCTCACATGTTGTAAAGTTGAGATCATTTCTCTAAGTTGGGTTCATTTATTATCAAAGATTTGGTTTTTGTTTTGGTTAGCGCTGCGACTACCGTCTTAGCTCCACATATCCATAACGTGCTTTGGCACAAACCACTTCTATTCCTTTAACCCATTTGTCACCCTTATTGTCCTTGATACATGTACTTTTGTCTACATATGATGATTGCATATTAGTTGGGGAAATCCATATCACATTAGATTGCATGCATGTTTCATAAGTTGAGTGAGTGTTTCTACTTCCTTCTATCTTCACATATAACTCACCCTATATACTTATGAGTGCATGAGTGAATCCGCGAGAATCCGACTAATTTGTCTTGCAAGATAGAAAGGTATTTGGCATTTGTCTATAGTATGGTGACTTGAGACTTGAGCTACGTTTTCTATTTCCCGTACCTTTGAATTTGTTTTATTGGTACACTTTAGTCATTGCTTTGTTACAAATATGGATAGCTTGGGATTTGTAGGTGGATTAAACATTAGCTCTGAGTCGTTTATTCGCCATTTGTATGATTGCCTTTTGTATTGTGTATTGCTTTGCTTGAGGACAAGCAAAGAGATGGTTTGGGGGAGTTTGATGAGTCATAATTATATACATATTTATGCCTCCCCTTAATTGCTTTTGATACGGTTTTCGTGCTAGTTTATAGCATTTACATGCCTTTTAAGTTAGAATGTCGATACTTCCGCCTTTTGATGTTTAATGTAGTAATGATGCATTTGAGGAGCAAAGGAATGAAATGGGCATCGCGGAGTGAGCATGAAGGGATACACGAAGCATGGCACGAGAATCCATAAGAACGAAGGAAGAGAAGTTAAGAAGAAAACACGAAGAAAAGAGCTTCTTATTACAAGTGCCTAATTTGAAGAGCCATATCTCGAGTTCTACGACATATTTTAAAGTAATTCTAATTAGAGGTGAAAGCTTATCCTCTTAGCTTTCCAACGCCACAAAAATCGCTTGTTTCTGACAAGTAACGAAGAAATGGCGGCCATTTGAAGTTCAGTGCGCGAAACAGGAAATTGGTCCCTCGATCGAGTCAACCTTGGCTCGATCGAGGAACTTCATGCTCGATCGAGTCACTCTCAAATCGATCGAGGAACCAACCTAATCAACTAAATTTCGCAATGTCGAGAGTTGGGTGTTCTTGAACTTTGGTGCCTCGATCGAGTCACTCTCGACTCGATCGAGGAACCTTCCAGTTTTATAATTCCCGCAACTTTTCTTAAGTCGGTTATGTATTGCTATAAATACCAAAACACGTACCCTAAGTTATTTTATGCTTTATTTTACATAGGTTTAGTATAACTACCTTAGAAAACTCTCTCAAATACTTAGTTTAGTTTATTTATTGTTCTTCCTTCCGGATCTAAGTATTCCTTTATTACGGTATCAATCTTTCTTTAATAATTATTCTATCATTATTGTTCATCTTTTATGTTCTTAATTATGCTTTCTTATATCATTATTGTTATTATAATTACTATGAGTAGCTAAATCTTCATCTTGGATGAAGGGGATCTAGGTTAATTAGAAAGGGGAAATTGATTAATTGCTAGTGAAATCGTTTAAGTTGTCGTTTGATTATTGTTCTTATTCTAGTTAATTAACTTAGGCCTGAGTTGTTAATTAGTGTAGCGAATTAATCCTTTCACCGACCGGGTTAGAATTAATATAGGTCATGATAATCAAATAGATTGTATCTAATTATAGCGACCGCATGTTAGAATCGATCTAAAGGGCATAATAGAGTCGACCGATCTTATGACCTTAGACAACTTGGTAGATCTAGCAATTGATTAATAGACCCCATATAATTAACCTAGAGAACCGGAAATCCTAGACTTTTAATATCATCGTTTAAACCTCTTTTTATTACTCGCACTTAGTTGGTTAGATAACAAACAAAACAAACCCCCAGAAAACGGTTACCTTTAAGACAGATTTAAATATAAACAAACTAGATAATCACCGCCTCCCTGTGGATTCGACCCTGACTTACCGCTAGCTATTTTGTTAGTAGTAGTTTAGGTTTACTTTGATTAAGGCCAACGACTGAAAAAACCTTATCAATAGTCCATCAGCATAAACCATAAATTTGCTATGTAAGAACGAAAATTGAAGAAAGTTTACAATCGAATCGATTAATTTCCCTGGTTTTTCGCTGTGTGAATTGTCGTCGTTCATAATTATTGATTTTATGTTTATGGAATTTAGTTATTTAAGTTTGGAGCCTAATAATTGAGGAAATAGAATTAGAAAGTCAAATATGAGATAAATAAGGGTAAAATTGGAAAGTCAATGTTAAATTCGGGCGACATTAAGTAAAATACGGGCGACAAAAAGTAGCTCCCTAAATAAATGTATCACATTATGGAACCAAGTCCCATATTCACTACATGACCCTTGAAACCTTTAGGTGGCATGCCTTTAGTCAAGGGATCAACAATCATTAATTCAGTGCTAATGTGTTCTATGATCACTTTCTTTTCCAGAACACGCTCTTTTATGGCCAAATACTTAATGTCGATGTGTTTACTTCGACTTCCACTTCTATTATTCTTAGCCATAAATACCGCGGCTGAATTATCACAATACATTCGAATTGGCCTACTAATAGAGTCAACGACTCTTAGACCAGATATGAAACCTTTCAGCCATACACCATGTGAGGTAGCCTCAAAACAAGAAACGAACTCGGCCTCCATAGTAGAAGTGGCTGTCAATGTCTGCTTAGTACTCCTCCAGGATACAGCTCCGTCAGCTAGCATAAACACATATCTTGATGTGGATTTTCATGAATCAATGCAGCCAGCAAAGTCTGAGTCGGAGTACCCCACCACTTCAAGACTATCAGTCCGTCTATACATAAGCATGTAATCTTTAGTACCCTGAAGGTACCTCAACACTTTCTTTGCGGCCTTCCCGTGATCGCCTGGTTACTCGATATCCGCCTAATACTCCAACAAAGATATGCAATGTCAGGTCTGGTACAGACTTGAGCATACATAATGCTACCAACAACTGAAGCATATGGAACATTTTTCATTTGTTCCCTTTCTAAATCATTCCTGGGACACTGGTCTAAACTGAATCGGTCACCTTTCACAATAGGTGCTACACTTGGTGAACAATCTTTCATTCTGAATCTTTCAAGCACTTTGTTGATATAGGCCTCCTGAGACAAGCCTAAAATTCCTCGGGATCTATCTCTATGGATCTTAATGCCAATGACATAAGATGCCTCGCCCATATCTTTCATATCAAAGTTATTTGAAAGAAATTGTTTGACCTTATATAGTAACCCCTTATCATTGGTTGCTAGCAAAATGTCATCCACGTATAACACAAGGAAACAAATCTTACTCCCACTAACCTTAAGGTATATGCATTGGTCCATGATATTTTCTTCACAACCGAATGAAGAAATTACTTCATGGAACTTCTTATACCATTGACGGGAGGCTTGTATCAAACCGTATATGGATTTATTTAGCTTACAAACCAAATGCTCACCATCTTTAGAGGAGAATCCTCCAGGTTGTTTCATGTAAACCTCTTCCTCTAAATTGCAATTGAGAAATGCCGTTTTCACATCCATTTGATGTAGCTCGAAATGAAAATGAGCTACTAATGCCATGACAACTCGAAGAGAATCTTTCTTTGATACAGGAGAAAATGTCTCCGTGTAGTCGATCTCTTCCCTTTGAGTGAACCCTTTAGCAACGAGCCTTGCTTTATGTCTCTCGATGTTGCCAAGTGAGTCTCTTTTAGTCTTAAAGACCCACTTACATCCGATGTTTTTTACACCATCAGGCAACTCGACGAGATCCCAAACTCGATTAGACGCCATAGAGTTCATCTCATCTTTCATAGCATCCATCCATAAGCTTGAATCTGTAGAACTTATGGCTTGTGAAAATGACATAGGACCATTATCAGCTCCAACATTGCAATCCGATTCTTGTAGATATACTTCATAGTCGTCAGGAATAGCCGATCTCCTTTCTCGAATAGATCTTCTTAATGGAATTTGTTCAACCTCACGGTGAACTTCTTCCTCATTATGATCCACCCTATTTTGATCGACATTTTGTGGAATTTCTGTATTTGGTTGTTGAACTTGCGGTCGATCTTCAGGACCGTGAACAATAACCAACCTGTCACTTAAAACAGAGGGTGAAGCTTCATGTTGATCCTTTTCAGGTTCAACTTCTATAGTACTCCCACTGATTAAGTCATTCTCTAGAAATTTTGCATTTCTAGATTCCACAATCCTGGTACTATGAGACGGACAATAGAACCTATAGCCTTTGGACTTTTCGGCATATCCAATGAAATGCCCACTAATAGTCCTTGGGTCTAGTTTCTTTTCTTGTGGGTTGTAAATTCTCACCTCAGACGGACATCCCCAAACACGTATATGTTGCAAACTCGGTTTCCAACCTTTGAATAACTCAAAAGGCGTCTTTAAGACGGCCTTGGAAGGAACCCGATTTAATATATACGCAGCCGTCTTTAGTGCATCAACCCACAAAAATGAAGGAAGTTTAATATTACTTCTCATACTACGCACCATTTCAATTAATGTTCGATTCCTTCTTTCTGCTACACCATTCTGATCCGGAGAACCGGGCATTGTGTATTGGGCAATAATCCCATGCTCTTGAAGGAATTTAGCAAAAGGACCAGGTGCTTGTCCATCCTCAGTATATCTACCATAGTACTCACCACCTCTATCTGATCTCACGATTTTAATGTGCTTACCACATTGTTTCTCTACTTCAGCCTTAAACAATTTAATGGCATCAAAAGCCTCGTCTTTGAAACGAAGTAAGTAGATGTACATATATCGTGAATAATCGTCAATAAAGGTAATAAAGTATTTCGGATCATTAACGTTCATGTCCGGACAACAAATATCCGTGTGTATGATTTCTAATAGGTCAGAACTCTTCTTAGCACCTTTCTTAGATTTGTTAGTTTGCTTTCCCTTAATGCAACTAACACAAGTATCAAAATCGGTAAAGTCTAAAGTACCAAGTACCCCTTCCTTTACCAATCTCTTAACCCTCTCAATGGAGATGTGTCCCAATCTCCGGTGCCATAACATAGAGGACTCCTCATTCATAATGCTTCTTTTTAAACCAGTATTAACATGCATAGTGTTTTGAGTGGTATCCTTTTGTAAATTAAGACGATATAAATTATCAGACAAAATACCATAACCAATAACTTTAGAATTTCTGCAAATACTGAAACCAGAATTCGAAAAATTAAAGGTAAATCCAAACGGTACAAGCCTTGAAACTGAAATTAAATTCCGAGCAAAATTCGGAACATAAAATGTCTTTTCGAAAATCAAAACAAAACCACTACTCAAAACAAAACTGCATGTCCCTACGGCCTCCACGTTCGAGCCTATCTGGTTTCTTGAATAGATAGAGCTTTCACTTACCACTGGTTTCCGCAGGTTTGTCATACCCTGCAAGGTATTCGAAACATGGATTGTAGTACCAGAGTCAATCCACCAAGTATTATGAATAACATTAACCATATTAGATTCATAACAAACAAACGCATGAAAATTACCTTTCTTTTTAAGCCAAGCCTTGAACTTTATGCGCTTTCTTCATATGTCCCTTCTTTTTACAGAAGAAACATGAAGACTCCTTCTTAATGGTCGGCTCAACAGACATTTTACCCTTTCCCTTATCCTTATGGTGACCCTTCTTAGTACTAGATGATTCTTTATTAGTACTAGTAGTTAGGTTCACCTTTTCGCCCTCCTCCAACAACAACCTCCCCTCCTCTTGAACACACATGGTCATTAATTCATTAAGAGACCATTTATCCTTATGTGTATTGTAAGAGATCTTAAATGGGGCATATTGTGCTGGGAGAGAACACAAAATGAAATGTACCAGGAAAGAGTCAGACATAGTAACTTCCAATACCTTAAGTTGGGCTGCAATATCCCTCATGCGCATGATGAAATCACGCACTCCATTAGTGGCATTGAGCTTAAAAGAAGTAAATTTCATAATTAAGGTGCTTGCCAGAGCCTTATCAGAAGTTTCGAACTGCTCATCTATTGCTTTAATAAGGTCTCGGACTTTAGTATGCTGCTCGACGGAACCTCGGCTACTAGCACACAATTTTGTCTTTATGAACATCGTGCAAATATAGTTTGATTTCTCCCACTTTTCACGATGATCTACTTCATCTGGTGTGCTAGTTTCCTTTATCTTAGCCGGTTCAGCATGTTGTATAGCATAATCGAAACGCGTGAATCCTAAATGCAATAGAACTCTTTCCTTCCACACCTTAAAATTATCACCAGCTAATTCAGAACGTCTATTTTGATATCATAGGAACTTCCGTAAACTTGTCGCAAAATTTTAAATTACATGCTTAGTAACAAAAATGAGACTTAACTTTATCACAACTTACCAATGTAAATTATGCTCATATGAATCTAGTGACATAAACTTGCCTGTGGGCTAAAGTCTACTCAAATTATTAGATGCATAAAAAATTAAACTTTATGATGAAACTATCAAATTATATTCATTTCTCAACTCCTGTGGGTATATTAAGAAACATAATTCAATATAACATCCTAATTAATTATACAAATATAATAAGATTCCCGTGGGTAAGTCTCATCGCATTACGTACAATTAATTACAATAAAATGTCTAGTTTCCACATGCGATTTCGTATAAAATTTAATCAATTAGAGATGATGTGGCTACTCCCTAACTAATAAATTTAAAATCATTTGACATTTAAAAAACTTTAATCTATATAACAAGACTTAATATATATAGGATACTGAAGGAGGAAGGCATAAACATGGTCGACATGTGAACTGATTATAAGCAAATACACCCAAAATCATAGTGTATATACACGACACATTAAGCATGCCTGACAATAATAAATAGACATGGACCAGAAAATATAAAATGAAGTACCATTTTGTCTACTTTATTTAATTGTGCAGAAGGTTTATAAATTGACCAAAAACCACAAGTTCTCGTAAAATACATACCAAAGTAATTAATAGTTATTGTCCAAAGAAAAGGTCTCTAAAGAAACACAAATGAGTATTATTCAATATAAGTCAACTTCATATTCCTACCTTAAGTAAAAAGTAAAAAAGGTAGTGGGGTACATCACAAAGTATAGCCACACAATTATAAAGCAACAAAAATTGGCATAGTAGAGAATCATATGCAGTGCGCAAAAATCAATAAATGTGAAGTCAAAGTCACAAGCTTAAAAGGTTATAACAAACCAACAAAACATGTTGTAGAGAGCACATGCGAGACATGCGAGTACTGTAGATTTATAAAGCATACACTATTATTATAAAAATACTTCTTTATATATGACTCTTGGTTTATACTTTATAGACATCAAGTATCCAGCAGTGCACTTTACAACACAATATAAGCGTTTCTTCAAAACAAAACAGAAACAAATCAGACGACATAAAAGGGAAAAACCTTCATCCCTTACCTCCGTTAAAACCAAAAAAAACCCAGAACAGACATGAACACAAAATTTTTCCAGATTTTAATGATAAAGACGGAAACTCATTACAAACAAACAAGGCAATAAACGATTATCAGAAGAAATCCCAGAATCCGACAGAAAAACGAGAACGTCAAATCATCACATTTCAATCGACGGAAAAACTGAAGTCGGAAAAACAACAAGCAAGACAGAAGCGATTTCTCGCTCTGATACCAAATGTAAGATATTTAATCTTCTATATGCATGTTTAATTACTTAAATAAACATACAATAAACTAAATTGCGGAAGCGATAAATAAAGATCGAGAATTAAAACCTCCAGCCATTGCTTATCGGTATTCCTGAACAGCTTTTAAAACCCGAATAAAGAAATAAACCCGTTTCCGATATAAACCTTTGCTGCTGTAAAAACCCGTCTACTTAGTGTGCCTTTTCTGATTTCGGTTCCGAACCCTCCTTCTCACTGATTTAGATGGTGTATATTATCTTAAGGGAGAGTAGGTTTGGTGACCTTATTAATCAGAATTGTGTTGCATTTATACTAATCTTGCCATCAAAGATCAGTTAGAAACATGGAGAAATGAGTGGGTGGTTGACTGAAGAAGTGGGGGAGAGAAAGTAGGGCAGTTTGAATCCATCTTTTGACTGCCAAATAATGGGCCACAACTTTAGTATTTTCAGTAACTGAAAAAAATCAAACAGTTTTGTGATTACAATTTAAAGTACGCGTTTACTTGATTGCATTACACCACCCTCCGTCCTACCTTTTGTTCCGGTGTTCAGACTATGCAGATATATAGGGACTCTTTAATGACTATCGATTATCGTACAATCTTTTGGGTGCCTAAATGTTATGTCTTTTAAAGGAGGAACTATGTAATAGCTATGTACAATACGTGATAACCAAAACAAATAATATACCGTACCATATATGCTATGAATTAGAATTGGTAACTGTACGTATGAGGCGTTGCAATTGGGCGGGCATACCCTGCAGCTTATCTGATGTCCTTCTCATGTTTATAAGAGCACCCACAATAGAGAGGATGTAGTATTCTCTTAGCACTCTCTCTCCTATAAAAAGAGGTCCTCTCTATTGTGGAGATGTATAGAACATCCTCTTAGCAAGATGATGTTCTCTACTTCCTCTACTTTTAGAGGAAGTATAGCATTGGCCCTTGTGACAACTGTCTAATAATATTTTTCCATGTGGATTATTTTCCTTTATTTTTTTTCTTTTGTAAAAAGTTAAAATGTACATAAATAGGTAGAGGATGGATTGAAGGATCCTCTCTATTGTGGACAAAAATATAATGAGGAGGATAAACATAGTGAAAATGAAGGTGGGTCATAGAGAAGGTGATATGTCAAAGAATAAAAGGGTGAAAGAACAAATAAGAGGATTATACCATCCTCTCTATTGCTCATGCTCTAATACGCTGTCCATATGCATGACAAATTATAAAAATACGGCGATTAGCATTGCATGACGCGTTGTCTTTGAAATATGGTTAGAATTCAAATGCACCCGATAATTAATTACTACAGTTTTGTTACCTATGAGTATTATGTATCTCCCGTTTGTCTAATGAGGCATATGCCCAAGCATTAAATGATACGTTGACCTCGAAAACAACACCGTAGCTTATTTGTGTATTAGTGAGACATAGTTTGCAATTTCTATCGGTACTCCAAGCAGTTTGTGGTTTGATTAAAGGTGCGGATGGCTGAAGTCAATGACTTGCCGTGGCCTTAGACGAACCGGCATCACGTGCTGCACAACTTTATTCTAAATACACTGCTAGAGAAGGTCACAATTATCTATTATGTTTAACACGACAATTTGGCAAGTAACGGTCTTGCTTTTCCATATCTACTCACAGAAAATAACTTGTTATGTGGGCTTTGCGAACGCTTGCTTCAACGAAACGAGTTGATCAAGTTTGCGGGCATTAGAATAGAAAACCGTGCTTGTAACCGGACTCTTAACCACTGGTCTTAGTCTAAAACACAAATACTTAGAGAACACCACAATCCCCTGGAATAAGGAGCACTTGATACAGTTCAAAAGATGAGAGCCTCTCCCACATACAAGAGAAATTAATAAGGGGGATTGGATATTATAGGCAATACTTAACTATTATCTATATTATCAAATAACTAATATCTAGGCAAAGGATTTAAATAATGTTGATCACGCCCAAAAAAAAAAGAGGTACGCTAACAATATTGTTGTAGTATATGCACTGTACTTTGTGTATACGAAATTGCATATTATATTTTACTTTATACTAAAACCATGTACAATAATACTCTCAAATATTATAAATTGTATAGTGCTTTCTAACATTGTATGTCTCGTGTAGCTTTTATGTAATAAGCTATATTAAAGGCAAAGTTATAAAAAAAATGGTAGAGAATTATGGTAGTTTTAGCAGGCACTTAGCAGGACCTTCGTCGAATTTTCCTATGTTATGATGCGTTCTTTCCTTTTATTGTAGTCCATGTATCTCATAACAATCATTTTTTTACCTTATGTGTTGCTTCTTATACATGGCAGAAATAACAATTTACAACCGTAAATGTCAAAATAAATACTAAACAAGTGTTTTGACTTAAATGATTCTTCCGCCAAATTTGTTTTAAACTTCGTCGTTCTATTGTAATGTATTTATTTGACTTCCGCGATTAAGTGTGTCTTGCTGAGCTATAATTGATATGTCGTTCCGCAATGATGTGGTACCATTGTTTGTAAACATGTTAAGACGAACTTGTTTTGTAAACATGAAAATACAAATACGCGGTCTAAGACTAAATATATGCTCGATGATATAGGTTTAAATTTTATGTGTTGTATGTGTCATATACCGATACACCAATGTGGTTAATTGTCTATGCTTATTTTATTTGTTACTATGTATGTTTAGTATTTTTACGGGTACACACGAATGTATGTATATAGGTGCAGTTATAGTGACGTTTTTCAATCGGAGAGTGTTTTTGTAGTAATTACACGTGTCGAATATAACATCATACCTAATACTAGAAACAAGCATTGACTCCTCGTCTATTAGCAGATTCGTAGGGTGGTTGGATTAACCAGACCCTTCCTAATATTCGTAGGTGAAATTTCAGGTGGCGTTTCCTGCTCCTACGCAAGCTATTATTCCATTCCAACCCCTCTTACAGCAATTAGCAAAGTTCCTCTGTTTCTCAAGCCCAGAATACAGTCGTGTAGGCTGTACCAAAAATATCGTTTATATAACAATTGTCCCAAGATATGGGGTGGTCGGCCACACCTATATAAGGGGACTGTCTAAAAGTGCTTAGGAAGCCAGTGAAAATGCGGCTAGGCAAACTATCTAATATTCCAACATAACTTAAAAAAAAATATCAGCTGGTTCGTTATTAGAAGGTATGGTGCTTAGGTTGGATTTAATTGGGATTATTGATAGGATGGAGTGATTATTGCGGACCACCAGTCGGATGGATTATTGTTATAAAATAACCTTAAATATAAAGTTTTAACTAAAGATTTTACCCATTATGTTGGTGTATGGGGGAGTATAAGAAGTAGAGTGGAGATTAGTTGTTTGTTTAGTTGATTAGTTGAAGGTTGATTAGTTGGAGTTTAGTTTAAAGTAATTAGTTTGTGTATTGATTTGTTGTGAATTTTGTTGGATACACTTGGTTCACTTGGGTTCATAGAAATGGGAGGGGAGGTCCTCTATTTATAGAGCTCCTCCTCCTTCTCATACATCTTAAGAACACTCTAGAATAGGACATTCTAGAGTGGCCTAGACACGGAACTCTCTAGAGTTCCTTACCACTTATACACATCTCTAGAAGGTTCTAGGTTGTTCTACATAAACCTAGAACATACATGACTCTTCTAGATCCTTCTAGACTCTTCTAGTTGTTTCTAGATTATTCTAGCACATTCCGGATAAGTCTAGAACTTTTCGGAAACGTCTAGAATACACTAAAAGTCCCATACTTCAACACTCCTCCTTGAGACTTTTGGTGTAACACTCGCCTTGAACGTTCCTCTTCTTTTTCTTTTTTCTTTTGTATCGCCAAACTCGGAGGTTGCTTGATGTAAGTCTTCTCCTTGAGCTCGTAGCATGATAAACAACGGGAGCAAATGTATCTTCGGAGTGAATTCCATCTTGTTGTGAATATCCTTTGCCGATCATTCTTGTTTTGTGCTTATTGATAGAGCCATTAGGATTCAACTTAGTTTTATAAACCCATTTTACACCAATTACCTTTCGATCTCTTGGTTTGTCAACCAACTCCTCTATCACATTTATCTCCTTTTCCATAGGTTCTTGCCACTCCTTGTGTTTGGAAGCCTCATCAAAGTCCTTTGGCTCCTCAAAAGTGAAGTAGCATCTCTTTGTCTCTTCTGTTTCTTCTGCATCTTCAGAGAGATTTTTCTTACCTCGTGCTCCCGTAGCATTCTCTGAATTGTCATTTGAGGATAGAGAAAGTGTATTAGGAGTTGATGGAGGTGTAGGAGGATCATTGTTGTTGGTTGTGCCAACATCACCGTCTGAATGTTGTGGATGATCAGGGATTAAGGTCACATTTCTTTCTACCCTTTTTTCTTCCCAATTCCGGATTGCATCTTCGTAAGAAGATTCTTGAGTCTTCATCAATTTCTGATCATCATGGGAAGAAGATGTATCCTCGGAAGAAGATTCTCGAATCTTGAATTTCTGATCATGGGTGTGCAAGGATCCAATTAGCTCCGCCAGAGTGAGCTTCGATACATCCCTTGATTCCTTAATAGCATTGACAATCATGTCGAATTTTTTTATCAATGTTACGAGAATTTTCTGCACAATCCTCGTGTCGGCGACTTCTTCACCATATATTTTCATTTGGTTAATTGTCTCCATTACTCTCCAAGTGTAGGTTTTTATGTCTTCATTCTCCCCCATTTTCAAATTTTCGAAATGTTTTCTTAAGGCAATAAGACGTAATGCCCTTATCCTTTCATCACCATAGAATTCTTTTTGGAGTAAATCCCATGCTTCTTTTGCGGTAGAAGCCCACATTATTTTTGGAAAAATGATCTCCGAAACGGTATCAAAGATGAAACACAGGGCTTTGGCGTCATTTATTTCATCCTCTTTTATTTTCTTTAAGGTGGCTTCGGTGGTTGGAACACCTTCTTGTTGTTTTTGGGGACCATTTTCCACTATCTCCCATAGTGCATTTGCTCTTAAGAAGAGCTTCATTTTAATGCACCAATGGTCATAATTTTCTCCTCTAAATAAATCTAGAAAATCTAGAGGAGCGGGCAATGGAGTGTTTGATGCGGAAGCCATAGTTTTATTTTGTTGCCCTAAGATCTTTAGAGCTCTTGATACCACTTGTTGGTGTATGGGGGAGTATAAGAAGTAGAGTGGAGATTAGTTGTTTGTTTAGTTGATTAGTTTGTAGGTTGATTTGTTGTGAATTTTGTTGGATACACTTGGTTCACTTGGGTTCATAGAAATGGGAGGGGAGGTCCTCTATTTATAGAGCTCCTCCTCCTTCTCATACATCTTAAGAACACTCTAGAATAGGACATTCTAGAGTGGCCTAGACACGGAACTCTCTAGAGTTCCTTACCACTTATACACATCTCTAGAAGGTTCTAGGTTGTTCTACATAAACCTAGAACATACATGACTCTTCTAGATCCTTCTAGACTCTTCTAGACTCTTCTAGTTGTTTCTAGATTATTCTAGCACATTCCGGATAAGTCTAGAACTTTCCGGAAACGTCTAGAATACACTAAAAGTCTCATACTTCAACACATTATAGGAGGGAGGCATCTCTAAAGTGTGCTGTCCGTTATAGCTTGAAGCAACTAGAGTTAGAGCAGCTTGTTAAATGTCACGGAAAGTTCTCGCTAAATGAAGATTTGACGCTTACTTCTTTGGGTGTCCCAAAATACATAACTATTGATTACTTGTCCATCCTAAGACATCTGACTAAGCGGTTTCCCAAACACTGCACTATACTAGAGACGCTTCGACGTGGCCCTGGGCGGGTTACGGCCTGGATCACGGTGACACTGCCCACTATAAGTCCCATTGGTAAGGACATGTGGAGAGATGATTTCCCTATGCTCGAAGCTGCACAGCTTGACGTTGCTAAGAAGGCGATTGACTATGTTACCCACATCCTCAATATTGAAATTATAGATGCGAACTATGGAACTCAAGAGACTACGTAGACTTTCCTAGATTGTGCTCGCAAGCGCGAGAGTTTCATTGCTTCTAAGGAGCTCGTTTTAGGTATTAAAGAGGACTTTAACCTAGGTTGTATGCTTGTGGAGGAGGACTCTAAAACTCCACGAGCTTCCTTATTCCAGATCCCCAAGGCAACGTGCCCACCACCACCACCTAAAAAATGTAAGATGTGTTCTAAAGGCAAACCTCGTGCGCGGGCGGGGTATGCACTAACAGACCCACCCCTTTTTTTAAAGGTCCCTGAAGACTTTGAGGGACTGTTTGGTCGTTTCAAGAAAGCGTAGGCAACCCCTAACAAAGGGCGTCAAATCGATTTTCAGCGGCAATTACTACATAATTTTGATTTGGATTAGGACTGGTCATCATATCCCATTAACGGTTAATAGTCCGTTGTTCGTCCTGAATTATAGTCGGTTAATTAGCAGTAGTTATAAGTCGTTCTTCAAGTGGCTATATATTAAATGGTGTCTTCTTGGTTTGCTGTATTTTGTATAGGGTTTGCATCGTTGTAATAGCCCTAGGCATCTGGATTTTAATTATGTTTTTAAAAGTGTTTGAGTAATAGTATGACCTCGTGTTGATTTATAATGTTACGGTGCATATCTGTTTTGAAAACCATACCTAAATGATAATGAGACAATTGGTTATGTTGCACATTTCTCTTATCACTTTCGTTATGCCGCAATCAATATGCGCACCACTCTAAAAAAATCGCTATTTAATCTTACATTTTCATACTGCATCTGCATGCACGATAGCTTTGGGTTCGTAAATTGTGAAACTCAAATTCCGTAAACAAACTATGGTGTATTCGATAAGTTTTTAACTTTGAATTTGGAAACGCCTACCAATTGCTTTCAAACGTGGCTAAATACCCTCCAATTGTCACCTAACCTCTACGTGGACTATTGGACTCAAAATTGTCGTTTTTTGATACTATGTTGCAAGTTAGTACCTGTCTTAATAGTTGATGGAAATTGTGGTCGAATCTCCCAATCAAACACATTTATATTCTCAACAAACAACTAGTTTGTGGTTAAGTCGAGGTCGATCCATGAGACGGTGTGTTTTGGGTTCTAAGTCTATCTATCTCAATTTATGATAGTGCACAATTAATTTGGGTTTGTAGTTGGTGAGTCTAAAGTAATGAAAGTAATAAAGTAAAACAAACAATAAATTAAGAGATGTAAACAATTGATTAAAAGCACTAGGTTGTCATGAGTTTATAAGGGATTCATGGGAGTTGATCATACAAACATGTTCTCGACTAGATTTAAGCACTTATTGTTGTGATGGGATCGAGTTAGTGTATATCTTACAATCCCTAAGAAGGTTTGGGTCTCGGAGCCGAATCGATTAGATTGTACAACACCTACAAGTCGACTTAGTTCTTTCTATTCAACTATATGCATGGTCTAATGAGGCTCGAGTTGATTTATGTCTTACAAGTCTCATTGAAGAGGTAGGTGATGTGTAAAAAATGTAAGGATTCATAGGCTCGCATTTCATCGAACATGACATGTGCATAAGTTGAAATCACAACAAGCAAGCAAATAAATTATGTGAACATATTAGATTAAGCATGAATCATTCCCCATGTTTGTTTCCCCTAATTACTCATTAACCCCAGCTAAGGAAACTACTCACTCATGATCAAGTTTAACATGTTAATAAGGTTGTCAATCATACTAACAAAGCCAAACATGATGAATGAATGAAAGTGATTAATAATAACTAAACAAGAGTAGAAGAGATTATACCTATGAAGATGATTCCAAATAATAAAGCAAAGAATAAAAGAAGAGAACTTGATTGATGGAGAGTTGTCAATTCTCCAATAATAACCCAATAATCTTCAATTACCCAATAATAATAATACTTGAATAATGATTAAGGAAAAATTAAAGTGGAATGGTTGAGATTAATCTATTCAAATCTACTCTTAATCTAATCTAAGAGAACTTTCTACTATGGGAACTTGGTTTATTGATTATTACAAATGGAGTATATATAGTAGAACATCATTAGGTTAAGCAAGTGTAGATTAGTAAATAGCATTGCTAAGTGTTGAGTAGAGAAATGCAAGTCTCGAAGGGAGATGCGCATATCACGTTGCTAGTCCCGCCACAATATGCTTGTCCCGCACGTCTGGAGTGTTGGCCGGAGGTCCTGTCTCATGATCCGAGCAGATCGTGGAGGAGACGATCGGATTATGAGGGGATAAGACGCTCATCTTGGGGGGGAGACGCTCGTCTTGGGTCTGGGGACGAGCGTCTTGAGTCCGGAGACGCTGGTCTTGGCGGACAGCTTGTCTATTTGAGCTCAGATTGTAAAACGGACGTCATTTCCTCATACGGACTCCTATTGGAGTGATTCAAAATTCTAGACCACTTAATTTTTCGATGCCGTTTCATATAGAATACTTTCAGAGCCAAACAAGAAACTCTTGGTTTGGGTTCCGAGCAATTTCTTCATGTAATGGCTTCCTTCTCGTCATACTTACTTTTAAGCCTATGATCCTTCTATATACTCTTTATTCCTACATCCTTGGTCATCATTCTTGCCTCCTCTTAATACTAGTCCATCCAATATCTTCAACAAGCTTCCAAATATGCACGGGAGACGGAAATTCCGCCTCATTATCTTCTTTCCTGCAAAACATATACAATGCAATAGGAAAGCCAAATAGGAAGGAATTGACGGATAAAATGGCCATGGAATGCTATATTAGTATGCGAAATAGGTACATTTAGGGGAATAAATGTGCACAATTAAGAGTCACACCGGCTGCCGGCCTACCGGCTGGGGATACATCTCAGCATGTTTTCCTTCATCTTCCATGCGTAGCTTAGTAAACCCGTCTTCCTAGCTTCATTTCGCCCGTTCCCGTCTCAATTTCTGCAAGGGGGCCACAGTGTCATAGTAAAGGGAATCGGGACAAGAAATTAGAGATAGGAAGTACAAAACCGACTCAAATGGAGTCGAAATGCATGAAAATAGAGGGAAAAAGGGTGCAAAAGGGTCCTATATCAACCTCCCCACACTTGAGCCTTACTCGTCCCCGAGTAAGTCCCAAAACCAATGTACAAAGCATTATTATGATAGATATGGAGAGTGGATGCACAATATAAGCATCACTCAACTAAACTACTACCTAAGCCGTTCGAGTATTAGCGCACTCAACGCCCCTTCAACTCGCAATTTGACACTCATGAGGGAAGAGTGCCCTATTGCAAAGCAAGTTGGGTCTTGCTACAAAACTTTCGACACATTCATCATGAAAGCACGTAATCAATAAATAGAATGCATCTAACAAAATGATCCACTTTCCTCATCTAAGTGGCCGAATTTTTCAAACAACAAAACACGGTCTTGGTCGGGAGTACCGTCTCAGAAGTGCCAATTGAGGTGCCAACCCCCTAAGCGTGACTAAAGCAACCCTTTGCGTGACCAATGCTCAAGAAACAAATTCAAGAGCGGGGAAAGGGGAGAAAGGGCAAGTCCGCCGAGAATTACAAAACCGCCACAAGATTCAACCAAAGGACCCAAGACTAAGGAGACCAAGGCAACGACATCCTCACGGTTTTCACTCGTCACTCAATGAAAGAACAAGGTGATTTTCGTGACAAATAGTAACCAAAATCACTCAACTAGCGAAAACGTGCCCGCAATCTAATGTGTAAGATCGTCCTATGTCCTATGAAATGCAACAAAGGTAGAATGCACGCAAAATGAAGCAAGGGTTAAAATGGGGCTAAGGAGAAGGTCGAAACGGGATTGGTGCAAGCACCGTTGGGACACGTGGGGCTCAAATCAAGAATTATCGACACATCACATCCCATCTCTTATTGCAACACATGAGACACGTCTATGCCCTAACATAGCATTGATGACCAAAACTATGCAAAAATTGCATAAACCCAACTCAAGTAGGAAAAATTTGATAAAACTCCTTTTATTTCAACAAATGGTAACGTCTACAACTCTACACCGTAACAACGGCTCGATTTCCCAAGCCGTGCAAAAAATGTGTAAAGCCGACTCATCATTGGAAAAACATCAATTTGCCCTTTTTATTCAGCAACGGCTTTTTCTACCCTATTTAATGATGAGGAGGGGTGTTGCTTGCCTTTTTCTTTTCTTTATAACATATATACAACATGACTCACTATTTTTTTGATTTTTCACGACATTTTCACTTTTCTATTTTGCTTTTCATTACAATTTTACAACCTCTTATTTATATACAAAACCAAATTCACAACGAAATCCGACCCTAGTGGACGTGCACGCCATCCACCGTCATGGCCCAAATCACCTCCTACAACACAACTACAAAGACAGACCAATTCTTGATTAAGGAAGGGCGGTTATGGGAATGTAGCTATTTTAGGTGGGTTTGCCAAATGAAAAGGCTAAGCTCAAAGGGGGTGAATCAAAAAAGGGGAACGATGTAGGGGAGAAAACAAGGCTATTTGGCTATGTGAGGTTCATAAAAACTAATTTTTGCTTCATATCATGTGCACAAAAATGTAATGCAATTTCACGGTCTAAGGACGATGCGACAAACTTATGCGTAGTGATGCGACACGCCTCGCGAGGAGACCTACTCTCGAACCTAGATGAGGGCGGGGTATGAATGTACCCACCCTAGGAGGCTCTACCCTTACCTTTGAGTAGCTAAGTCGAGCCAAAGGTCTAGTCTACGGCCCTAGGTCTCACAAGATCGGTCTAAACTCATTGGTCAAGCCCTCCTTCCTCGGCTAACAAAGAGGCCACGGGTGCGAGTCACGAGGAGGGGAAAGGCACAATTGGGCACATTAGCTCATCATGGGGGTACTTGGTTCCCTTCCTTGACCATGTTCTTCCTTAAAAATTTATATACAAACTCAATGCAAAATGAAGGAAATACAACATATATTTACATGTGAACAAATGCATGCGGAAATTTAAACAAACATGAAATGGAACGTGCAACAAGTTGGCTAATCCTAGCAGCACATCAACACCAACAATCCAAACGGTCTCCCAAGGAGACACCCAAGGCAACAAAATTCCCATTCTCCTTTAAAATATCCAAGATACCAAAAAGAAAGAATAGTAAAAGGAGTAAGAGATAGGAAGGATTATACCAAGCGGTCTTCTAGCTCCTTTTTGCCTCAAGTGGTCAATGCGCCATGCCAAAGGTTAGACAAAACATATATATACAATGCAAAATTTTTTGAATTTTTCTGAAATTTTTCAATTTTTAGGCATTTTATCTAATTATAAGCATTTACAAATATAAACAAATATTCACAAGAGTGGATATTTCCCTCCCCACACTTGAAATGTACATTGTCCTCAATGGACAAAAGCATAGGGAGTGAATAACAAAAAGAAATGAACATATTTTTGATTTTTTTTTGAATTTTCAAAAGAAAAATAACATATTTTTGAGTTTTTTTTTTTTTTTTTAAAAAATTTAAAAAGACATATTTTGGTTGGTTTTTTAAAATATGAATTTCCTCCCCACACTTATTTATTTACATTACTTCCAAATGGAAATAAATGTGTGGAGGAAATTAAAATGAAAAGACAAGTTTTTGGGTTTTTCTCATTTTTTTTAGGCCCTCCCCACACTTATTTATAGACATTGGAGGGCAAATTAGGTAAAGAAATTAACATGTTTTTGGTGGTTTTTGTCATTTTTTCATTTTTTTGTGATTTTTAGAATAAGAATGCAATGCATGCTCTATTCTATATGCAATATTTAAATTACAATGCAATTTATGCTAAGTGAATGCAATTACTAAATGTAACTATATATTACAAATTTGAAATCTAATGCAATCCTATATGAATGCAACTAAATGAGCTAGCAACTAAATGCATGCGAAAAACTAAACATGAAGGAGAGAATTTGGATAAAAGGAGAGATCGTACTTGTCATTTGGATTGAATATGGGGAGCATACCGAAGGCTTTGGATTGAAAAGGGAGGGAGTGGAGCCCTCATTACTAGGCTCTACTCATACTCGTCATCACCATCACCGTTTCCATCACCATCTCCATCATCATCATCACCTTCACCATCACCTTAAGTCGCCCCGAACTCGGACTCACGGATGAAATCGTCCGTGTTCAAATGGGCATCCGAACTAAAATCCTCCATCCCCGAGCTCATGCCGACAAAAATCTCCGGGTGCCCTCCGGCACCATTAGACCCGCCCTCAGTGAAGATAGAAGGGGCACTCCCGAACCACCTCGTGTCATGTCCCTCCCCTTGAGTGGTAGGTGGGGTGGGAAAGACTGGGGCGCTATAGTAGTCGGGCCGCAAATTAATATCTCCGTAAAGGATCCTCCCATCTTCCGGATGTCCGCCATCTGGGAATAAATAGTAAGAGGGGTGAATGTTGGAGGGATGTTTGTATTGGTGCCTCATCATATCATCATAAACCGGGAATTGACCAAGGCAATGGTCATAGTAAATCCGGTTAAGCCGCTGTTGAAGGCCATGCCGCTCACTTGCGGCGTTTGCCATATTAAGTTTCATATCCTCCATGAAGGAAATGAGGTCGGCGTGGAGAGGAGGCGGTTGTTGTGGTTGGTGACTAGAGGACCCCTCCCCTTGTTGGAAGGGCCCGGCAACGAGTGGAGTAGACGGTGTAGCATACCGCAAAGTAGACCTCGCGGGAATGATAGGTCGGCCGCGAGTGTACCGAAGATTTGGGTTTATTTGTTGGGGAATTGAGGGGTCTTCAAGGTTTTCAATTTCAAGCAAATAGTACTCCGAGTTAGGCACTACTTTCATCTTGTCGGGGTTAGGGAGAGGGATAGAATTTCTGTCCACACCATCCATCCGAATTTGCCAATAGTCAAGGCCATCATTCGGGTTGGTCGAGGTTGTGGTGGATATAGTTCTTGAAAAGCATCGTATCACCAATCATATATCGTATTCCACTCAAGTTGACTCTCCGATTGAGCCTCTTAATCAAATGGGTGATGAGTCCACCCACGACAACCGCTTTCGAAGAAGCCGGAGAGTTGCTAAGTCTTTGCAATGTAAGGGCCAAGTGGTGGGCAATGTTAATTTTGAAGGTAGTGGGGTTGGAACGAAGATAAGAGCCTAGAATTTCCAACTCCTCCGTTCGGAAATTGTGATTTTCCTCACGGCCAAAAACAGTCCACCCCATAAACCGATGCCAAACCCGAATAACCGCGTTATGGACAGTATTAGCGGCTCTCTTGACCCCCGGAACATCATCTAAACCCATAATGGCCTTCCATAAGGCCCCATGGTCAAAGGTGTCGGGTGCCTTATGAGGAGGGCTTGTGTCAAGCCCGAAATGGGAAGCAAAGGTCGGGAGGGTCAAGGAGTAGTCCTTGTTCAACAATCGGAAATGCAAAAAGGCTACCTTTTGGGATTGTCGATGCTTGTCAAGACGAAGGGAGCTCAAGAACTCCCATGTGAGACGGGCATAGGTTTTCTCATGTATCCCGTACATCAATTTCATTCCCACCCCCTCAAACAATTCAAGTGTAACTTGGTCTAGCCCTAACTCCCGCATGGATTGTCTATCAATAAATCGGGTGGGGGCAATGGGGCTTCTCTTGAATAAAACAAATTTACCTTTCATGGTGATGGAAGTGAATTGGACATCCGGGAAGTCGGGATCGGTGCTCATGTCGGTCGCCGCCGCCGCCACCGCCTCCGCTTGTTGAAGTGCCAAATCCCCCTTTCTCACTCTTTTCTTTGGGGCCATTTTTTGTGATTTGATGGAGGGTTAAGGGTAGGAAAGAGGTTGTTGTGGGTTTGATGGTGGTAGGGTGGTGGTAGAGGGTGGTGGGAGTGGTTGTTGGTGGGAATGAAGGAGGGGGGTTAGGGTTAGAGGGAGAGAAGAGAGAAGGAATGAGTCAAAAAGATGAAGAGGTTTTGGGTGAATTTGTGTTAAAAACCCGATCAGAATACTCCCAGCCGGTCAGGAGACTGGCCGCCGGTCACCCGGCTGGGAGAATGGGTGATTTTCAAAATCCTTCAAAATGTTACAGAGAACTCCCAGCCGGTCACCCGGCTGGGAGAACACCCAATCTCCAATTCCTTCATACATGCATTCCTAGCCGATGGACCGGCTGCCGGCCTGCCGGCTGGGACATCGCTTCCAGGTCAATTCGTCACATTTCACCAATATACGCGTTCCCAGCCGGTGGACCGGCTGCCGGCCGGCCGGCTGGGACTACTCATGCTTCAAAATGACAACTTTTAATTAAAGTTACAGGAACTTCCCAGTCGGTCAGGGGACCGGCCGCCGGTCACCCGGCTGGGAATACGTTCCATCACATTTTCTCCAATATGCCCCTATTCCATAACCCATCATCTATTGGCCTCGACTTCCGTGTTTTCGACTCTCAAACCCGACTCATGATGTCGGATAAAGGCCAATAGATGGTATAATGCTTGTTCATCATACAAAAACCCAAATTCTTCAACAATGGTACCCGACATCAATCAAAACGACAAGAATCATACGTCCAAAATTCCTCATTTTCTACCTAAATGCATGATATTTACAAAGTTGCATGGGTTGCCTCCCATGTAGCGCCCTTGTTTTATGTCGTAGGCTCGTCGGAGTCATGAATCACAATCAATAATTTGGAAGATAGGTGGCAATGGAGCTCACATTCTTTGTGATAGGGGTTCCGGCAACGTAGTGCATGAGTCTTTGCCCGTTTACCTTGAAGGCTTGATCTCCATCGGATATTTCGATCGCGCCATGGGGAAAGACCCGGACCACGGTGAAAGGTCCCGACCACTTAGACTTGAGCTTCCCCGCAAACAACTTGAACCTTGAGTTAAAGAGGAGAACCAACTCTCCCTCCTTGAACTCTCTCCGAATTATGGCCTTGTCATGGAATCTTTTGGTCCTCTCCTTATACAATCTAGAGCTCTCATAAGAGTCTAGCCTAAACTATTCTAGCTCATTGATGTCTAGTAGCCGCTTCTCTCCGGCACTCTTCAAGTCAAAGTTAAGGAGTCGGATTGCCCAATGCGCTTTGTGCTCCAACTCTACCGGCAAGTGACAAGGCTTCCCGTACACCAACCGGAATGGTGAAGTTCCTATCGGTGTTTTGAAAGCGGTCCGGTAAGCCCATAATGCATCATTGAGCTTGGTTGACCAGTCTTTCCTCGACCGGCTCACGGTCTTCTCAAGTATCATCTTGATCTCGCGGTTTGAGATTTCGGCTTGACCGTTAGCTTGTGGGTGGTAGGCAAGACTTCGCCTATGTTGCACCCCATGTTTCTTAAGTAGAGCATCAAGAGTCCTTTCCCGAAAATGAGTTCCACGATCACTAATCACAATTCGTGGAACCCCAAACCTTGGGAATATGATCGTCTCCATGAGTTTGGTCACCGATTTTGCGTCACAAGTCTTTGTTGGGATGGCTTCAACCCATTTGCTCACGTAGTCCACCGCAACAAGGATATACTCATTCCCATGTGATGAGGGGAAAGGGCCTTGATAGTCAATGCCCCATACATCGAATACCTCCACTTCACGTATGTAATTCATTGGCATTTCATGCCTCCTTGAAATGTTACCACTTCTTTGGCATTTGTCACACCCCTTGACGTAGGTTGCCACATCATGAAATAGGGAAGGCCAAAAGAAACCGCATTGGAGTACCCTTGCGGCGGTTTTTCTTGAACTACCATGCCCTCCACTTCACATGTCATGGCAATGAGAGATTATGGGTTTTACCTCTTCGTTCGGGATGCATCTTCTAATTATCCCATCCGCACAAGACTTGTAGAGGCATGGTTCTTCCCAAAAATATTGCTTAAGATCATGAAAGAATTTCTTCCTCTTATGGGAGTCATAACCATGTGGGATGACCCCGGATACCAAGTAATTGACATAATCCGCGTACCAAGGGACATCCATTAAAGCAAGTGCGAATAATTGATCATCCGGCAAGGAGTCATCAATTGGCAATCCATCCTTACCCTTGACATGGAATAGCCGAGAAAGATGATCGGCTACCACGTTTTCCACACCCTTCTTGTCTCTAATTTCAATATCAAACTCTTGTAGCAAAAGTATCCACCGAATCAAGCGTGGTTTTGATTCCTTCTTGATTAGCAAGTGCCTCAATGCCGTGTGATCGGTGTGCACAATTACTTTAGAGCCTACCAAGTAAGAACGGAACTTGTTCATGGCATATATGACCGCCAAAAGCTCCTTTTCGGTGGTGGTGTAGTGTGATTGAGCTTCATCCAAGATTTTGCTTGCATAATATATGGCATGAAGTTTACCATTCTTCTTTTGTCCAAGCACCGCTCCCACCGCTACATCACTAGCATCGCACATCAACTCAAAAGGTTCTCCCCAAGTGGGAGGTTGCATAATTGGAGCGGTGATGAGAGCTTCTTTCAACCTATTAAAAGAATCCAAACACTCAATAGAAAATTCAAATGGCACATCTTTTCCAAGCAACAATGTTAAAGGTCGGGCAATCAAAGAAAAATCCTTGATAAATCTCCGGTAAAAACCGGCATGACCAAGAAAACTTCTAACTCCTTTGACATTAGTGGGAGGGGATAAAGTTTTAATCACTTCTATCTTGGCTTGATCAACTTCCAAGCCTTTACTTGACACAACGTGACCCAAAACAACCCCGGATGTCACCATGAAGTGACATTTCTCCCAATTCAAGACTAGACCGCTCTCTTGACATCTTTTCAAGACCTTACCCAAATTAGCTAGACATCCATCAAATGAGGTGCCTACGACAGAGAAATCGTCCATAAACACCTCCATGATATTCTCAACATATTCGGAAAATATAGCTAGCATGCATCTTTGAAATGTGGTCGGCGCATTGCAAAGCCCAAAGGGCATGCGCCTATAAGCAAAGGTGCCAAACGGGCACGTAAAGGTGGTCTTTTCTTGGTCATTAGGGTGAATCGGGATTTGGAAAAATCCCGAAAACCCATCAAGGTAGCAAAAATGAGTGTGTTGGGCAAGTCTTTCCAACATTTGGTCAAGGAAAGGGAGGGGGAAATGGTCTTTCCTAGTTGCCTTGTTGGGGCGTCTATAGTCTATACACATTCTCCACCCGGTTGTGACTCTTGTTGGAATTAGCTCATTCTTGTCATTGGTGACTACCGTGACCCCGCCCTTCTTTGGCACAACATGCACCGGGCTCACCCATGCACTATCGGAGATAGGGTAAAATATACTTGCATCATAGAGCTTCAACACCTCCTTCCTAACCACTTCTTTCATAGCAGGGTTAAGGCGGCATTGAGGCTCAATGGAAGATGCACTCTCATCCTCCAAATGAATGCGATGGGTGAAAAAAGAAGGGATAATCCCCTTGATATCATCAATTGAGTACCCAATGACATCCTTGTATTTTCTCACAACATCAAGTAACTTTTGAAGTTCGGTGTCATTGAGTGCACTATTGACAATAATAGGGTAAGTGTCATTAGGGCCAAGGAAAGCATGTTTAAGAGTAGAGTGAAGAGGTTTCAACTCCACTTGAGGAGGCGTGGATCTCTCCTCCTTTTTACCATCTCCTCTCAAGCTTTCAAATTCTTTATCCGGGTCTTCTTCAATTGTTGCTTCCATAGCTAAAGCATACTCCCGGTGCTCCTTGCAATGTTTTACCTTGCCCTCAAGGAACCCTTGCAAACCCTTGTCTTCATCAAATTTCTTCATATCAACCCATTCCTCTACCACATCAATCATATAACAAGACTTTTCTTCCGAAGGCTCTTTCATAGCCTTGTTCAAGGAGAATTCAACCTTATCTTCACCCACTTGTAAATAAAGCTTCCCATTCTTCACATCAATCATAGAACCCCCCGTAGCAAGGCAAGGGCGCCCCAATATGATGGGAATATTTGAGTCCTCGGGGATGTCCATTACATAGAAATCACATGGGAATGAAAGTTTCCCCACCTTGAGCGGGACATCCTCCACAAGACCAATTGGGTATCTTACCGACCTATCCGCAAGTTGGAGAGAAACCCTTGTTGGTGAAAGCTCATAACCTTTCAATTTCTTGAAAATTTTGAGGGGCATAAGACTAATGCTTGCCCCCAAATCACACAAGGCTCTCTCAATATGCACGGTCCCAATCTTACAAGGTATGGAAAAACTCCCCGGGTCTTCAAGCTTTTGAGGAGCCTCATTCATAAGAATTGCACTACACTCCTTGGATAAGTTCACCGTAGTTGTCGGGCTCAAGGAGTTTTTGTTTGAGATGAGCTCCTTCAAGAACTTTCCATAGCTTGGAATCTCCTTTACGGCATCAATGAAAGGCATGGTAATGTTGATACCCTTCATCATGTCCATGAATTTTCCATACTTTTGTTCAAATTTGGCTCTTGCCAACCTTTGTGGAAAAGGAATTGGTGGCACATAAGTTCTTACAACTTGTTGTTGAGGCTCTTCAACCACCCTTGTTGGTTCATCAATCACTCTTGGAGTTTCCACAAGGACTTCCACAAGTTCATCTTCTCCCTCCTTTTCTTCAATTACCTTAGGAGGTTCAACCACAATTTGAGGTTCAACGACATCACCCGGTCTACTACTCTTCCTTTTCTTGACAAATGCTCGGTCTTCCAAATCTCTACCACTCCTCAAGTGGATAGCATTCATGGTTTTCGGATTTTCCTCGGTTTTACCCGGGAATTTCCCTTGGGAGGCTTGTAGTTGGCTCATTTGGGAAGCCAATTGGGAGATTTGGTTGTCCGTCATCCGTTGAGAAGCTTGCATTTGGGTTCTTAGTTGGTTGATGGATGTGGTTGTCTCTTCTTGTTTTTGAGTGGTATGGTTGATGAATTGCGTTTGAGATGTCATCATTTGTTCCATCATGAGTTCCATGTTTGACTTTGGTTGGGTGGGTTGTTGGAATGGTTGGAAATTTTGTTTGAAATGTTGGGTGTTTGGTGGGTTAAGTGGTTGAAATTGTTGTCTTGGTTGGAAGGTTCTTCCTTTGAAACCCGGTGGACCTTGATTGAATGTTGTGTTTTGTTTTTGAGCTTGAAAGTTTGGTTGTTGTGACTTTTGTTGGAAGGTTGGGTTTTGGACATTTTGAGAGCCATAGGAGAAGTTTGGGTGGGCTCTCATCCCGGGGTGATATTGGTTGTTGTTAAATTCTTGCTTGGCCGGACTAGACTCCTATATCCCGTTCACTTGCTCCATACAATTGCCATCTCCAACCACCAAAGGACACTCATTGGGTGGGTGTCCTTGGTCTCCACAAAGCTCACAACTATAGACTTGGTTCCTCATAGAAGAATTGCTAGATGTTTTGCTTGAGCTCATCAAGGCAACTTGTTGCTTAATCTCTTCTATCATCTCTTTTACCTCCACATTGTTGGCCGATTCGACCATTGAGTTCCCTTTCCTCTTGTGCCTATCATTGTTCCAATGAAAGGTACGAGAAGCCATTTCTTCAATAAGCTCTTTCGCCGTCTTGTGATCTATCTTATCCAATCCTCCCTTCCCCGAGCCGGAATCAAGGTTCATCTTCATTTCATTGTTCAACCCTTCATAGAAATTGTTGATGAGCTCATCATCCCCAATACCGTGGTGAGGACATAGCCTTTGGAGGCCCTTGTACCTCTCCCATGCTTCATAAAGGGTCTCATCTTCTTGTTGGGTGAAACCTTGGAGCTCACTCTTGATTCTTGCGGTTCGTTGGGGTGGGAAATACTTGTTTAGGAAAGCCTTAGAGACATCGTCCCAAGTCCGAAGAGAGTCGGGTTCACAACTTTTAAGCCATTCCTTGGCACTTCCCCTCAAGGAGTAAGGGAAAAGCCTAAGGCGTACGGCATCCTCCGTCACTCCATTGGCCTTGAACATGTCACAACTATCCAAGAACTCGTTGAGATGCTCGTTGGGGTTTTCGGTGGCTCCCCCTCCGAATTGGTTCCCTTGGACAAGTTGTAGCAAGGTGGCTTTCACATCAAAATTGTTGGCTTGAATAGGTGGCTTGACAATACTCGGATTCACCACCTTTTTCGGAGCCAAGTTATCTCGCATAGGAACCGCGGCCATTATTACTTCCGCTTCCGGAATTGCAAAGGGATTCTCGAAAGTTTCAAAAGCACTTGGTTCTTCTCGAAGGTCCTCAATTACTAAATTTTCTTGAGGAATTGGTGTTTCTATAAGCCCTCTTCTACGGAGTGAATTTAGTCTTCTTGCGGTAGCTTCGATCACGTGGTCAATCGAACGAATTGGTTGACCTCTTCGAGCTCTCCTAACCATGCAAAAAGTCCTACACACTTAAGAGAAGGATTAGTAACACAAAAGACTTAGTCTAAACAAGAACGAAAACAATTAATATCTAGCCGAACTCCCCGGCAACGGCGCCAAAAACTTGATGGTATCAAGCTATACCTCGCAAGTGCACGATTTTATCGTTGTACACTATTAAGGGTCGATCCCACAAGGAGTTGAAAAGATTACTAATTGTTCTAATCCTATCGTTTAGCTAAGTCGGCAATGAGGGATGAAATGGTTAAACTAGAACTACCAAAGACAAGAGAAAATAAACTAAATAAGCAATAGGTGAATGAGCAAGAGAAAATGAAAAGTTGTAAATCAAATAGATTAAAAACCTAAGACTCGGTTCTTCCCAAACAATTCGTAACTCCACACAATTAAATCTCTAGGCTAATCATAAGGGTAGCTAGGTGAGGAGGTGACGGCTCTAATTCGCCTAAGACCCCCCTCTCGGGTTCAAAATAGGACACTAGCACTACCCACCAACCCCCCTCTCGGGTTCGAAGGTCGGAATCCCTAACTCAACACCCGACTACCCCGAAAACATGCATTTTCCCAAGGTAGTCCAATATTTGCTAAGGTCATTAAGCCCCATCAATTTCCGGGTCATCCCACTCCCTCTCTCGAGGGTCGATTTCAAACGCTAGTTTAGAGGTGTCCTACCCCGGTTCTCCCTTTCGGTCTCAACCAAGGTTAACAATAGGGTCGAATCCCGGATATCCAAATCACAACCTAACCAACTCTCGTTGGTGGACAAGGGTCATAAATCGACACTACCCAAAATCAACCCATAAACCAAATCAATCCTCCAAACTACCCTCACCGATTTCCCCAAATAATTAGCCTTTATGAGATTCAATTAGTGAAATTACTCATGTTGGGTCAAACCGAGCCCTAGTGGAAGACTACTCACTAATCATGGTCCTAATTGCAAGATAAACAACAAAGATGGAAACTTTGGTCATAAACATGGTGGGAAGATGAATTTTACTACTAAACATGCAACAATCCAACAATAGTTGTAAAGAAAGATAATTTAATCTAATAACAAGGTTGGTTAAACTAAAAGACACAATCTTTAACCCAATCAACTCAAAGATTAAGTCTTTGAGGACAACTAGCAAAAGATGAACAAAGGAAAGAGAATCAAAGAGAAGATGAACAATGAAAAGATGAACAATGATGAAAACAACAACAACAACAAACCAACAACAACAACAAATTTAACATAAACAATCAAACAAACTTGAAGGAAGAACAAAATGTAAACAAATGAAAATAGGGAGAGAATTAATACCAACTCAATAGCAAAAGAGGAATTTGGATAGAAATAATAAAGAAGGAGAACCTTCAATCTTCTTACAAACCCAAATTCAATTACTAATTAATTGAAGAACTTCTCTAATTAAGGAAAGATTAACAATAAGATTAGCAAAGTTTGAAACTTGAAAGGGGAAATAAATTGGATCTAGGGTTGTGTGTACAAAAGGGTTTAAGGAGGGGGTATTTATAGTTTCCACAAGGATTAGGATAGAATTTGGAATGGGCTTTTGAAACACGTCTTTGCACTCCCGGCCGGTCAACCGGCCGCCGGTCTTCTGGCCGGCTGGGAGATCTCTGGAAGTTTAAATGAACTTTGGAAATCATCAGGTATGCTTGGCCGGTCGACCGGCTGCCGGTCCCTGACCGGCTGGGACACCTTTGACTTTGGACTTGACTTTTAGCCTTTGGGGGAACTCCCAGCCGGCTAGCCGGCTGCCGGTCATCTGACCGGCTGGGAGATTCCTGTAACTTCCTTCATACTTGTGTCTTCTCAGCTTATGCGTTTTCCCAGCCGGTCAGCCGGCCGCCGGGCCACCGGCTGGGGATACTCCTTCCTTGCTTTTCCTTCATTTCCATACATATGTACTCCCAGCCGGCTGACCGGCTGCCGGCCTACCGGATGGGGATACATCTCAGCATGTTTTCCTTCATCTTCCATGCGTAGCTTAGTAAACCCGTCTTCCTAGCTTCATTTCGCCCGTTCCCGCCTCAATTTCTGCAAGGGGGCCACATTGTCATAGTAAAGGGAATCGGGACAAGAAATTAGAGAAAGGAAGTACAAAACCGACTCAAATGGAGTCGAAATGCATGAAAATAGAGGGAAAAGGGTGCAAAAGGGTCCTATATCAAGTCACATCAAACATCCCCAAACCGAACCTTTACTCATCCTGAGTAAAGAGGTGACTAGAACTAGACCTTTATTTAAACTATCCTATTAATATAACCGATGTGAGATAATTAGAGGGTCTCACTCCGCCCCTTCAACTCATAACAAGACAACCATGAGGTAGGATGCCTTCTTGCAAGGCAAGGTGGGGCTTGCCAAAATGGCGATACATCCAATCATTAAAGCACACAAATCAAGTAATGGATGCATCTACAAAAAATGAATAGCCACTTTCTTCATCTAAGTGGAGGAAATTATCTACAAGGGAAGCAATTTAAGGGTACACATTCCATCATAGATATGGTTTCTTCAAGCTACTAAGCCTAGAAGGATACCAATAAATCACCTCCAAGTTTTGTCAAGCTAGGGTACCTTTGTCCTCAATTGTTAAATGCTTTCGTCAAGAGTAGACTCCCTATGGTGTTAGAAACACTGGAGGATCACGGAATTCTCCTTCTTGCCTAAATAAGAAGAAGGGTCGTCCTCTCTCTACCATGCACAAAAGGGGATACGATGGAAAAGGGATCAATAGATTTTTGAGTTGCATGTGGGAGTTTGCTTTTGTTGTTGTTATTCCCCCCCCCCCCCCCAATTTCTTGTGGCATTTGACATTTGAGAACACTTTCTTTTTGCCATTTCTTTTGATATTTGGCATTTCAATACTTGACAACTTTCAACTTTTTGCATTTTCATTTTCTTTTGAACATTTCCAAAGTCACCCCATTTGTAGGGAGGGTGCTTATATTTGATGCATAGGAGTTTTAATTTTTGTTACTCCTCTTTTCTTTTGATGCACTTGTAAACTTTTTCATTTTCATTTCAATACTTGAACTCAAATTTTGAACAGTTTTTGTGGCCATTCCCTTTTTTATGACAAAATGTAGTAGAATATGGATGATTGTTGCATGGTTTCAAGGGTCACCTTAGAATAAATGGTAGCCAATGAGTTATCACACCACAAGGTACTCTTGACTAGTCCTTAATCCATGGGTCAAAGGATATTAGCATGACACATCATAGGGTGTTTTGAGGGTATTCTAACAAACAAAGTCTCAAGGAGAAAAATTATCTACAAGGGCCTTATATACACTTGTCAAGCTTCCCAGATGGATGCTTTCACAAAAATTTTCCTAAAATGCAACTATATGCCATGATGCAACTATCATTTATACAACCTTATACATATGCTTCTACCAATTAGTATGCCATATAATCTAATTGCAATCCTATAATCACATTGTTTATACCGCATCAATCAAAATAAAGCCACATAATCATTAACATAAAGAGGAAAAAGGAGATTGGAAAGATCATACCATGCGGTTTTCAATATCCTCATGTCTCAGATGTGGCGTAGTCGATCAATGTGAAAAAGGATAGACAAACAAACAAACAAACAAGTATGTACAATATATACAATTCTACACTAAAAAGGAATGAACATGTTTTTGGGTTTTTTAATTTTTCAAATTTTTATGATTTTTGATTTTATGAAATAAAAAGACATGTTTTTGTATTTTTCAAAATTTTTAATTTTTTTGTATTTTTGGAATATAAATTCCCATCCCCACTTTATTTTAGATATTGTCCTCAATGTACATGTAGGAGTAGGAATGAAAAAGAAAGTACATGTTTTTTGGATTTTTGAATAAATGCAATGATATGAATGAATGCATGCTCTAACTAAATGCAATTCTATATGACATATATAACAAATGAATGCAATCTAAACTATACTATATGATGCATTATTTCTAGTAAACTATGGTCACCTATGATCAAACCTCCCCAAATCGATTTAAGCACTATTTCTAGTGTAGAAATGAATAGGTTTGGTCATTAGTGACTATGCATGAATTCTAGTCTATATGCAACTATCTACATGAATCATGTGAGATATATTACAATGCAAACACATTTAATCATATGAGATATATTACAATGCAACTATACAATATGGACTTACTAATGTAAATGCAATATGAAATGCAATCTAAATGTATATGTATATAACTAAATGCAAGTGTGTATGTAATGCAAAGTCAAAGGAAAGGGTATCTTACAAATGGTTGTTTGAGGGAGGACTCCACCAAATTTATTCCTTGTTGTCATGGTTATTGATGTTGTCCATGTTGCTCAATGCTCTCAATAACCGGTCAAATGGTTGAGCACTATCTTCAAACAAGCATGAATACGGTTTGTTCTAATTCAAAATAAAACTTGGCCAAGGGAGCTTGTCACTTATTCTGTCTTTCACCTTGCCCTTGGAACTTGAGTATTTGCAATGCTTCAAACCAACAAGCCCATGATTCTTGTCATTATAAGGTATGAAGTGTGGTTCATATTCGTCCGGAGACTTCCACTCACCACCTTCTCTTTCAATTTTGCTGATGATGATAGCATTTGGATTTATCAATCCTTTAAGAGTGGAAGGTGAATTTTCATGACATTGATGACGGGGTTCCTTAGGAATTGAGATAATGGGTGCCAAATTTCCACAAGTAAGCTTATTTGCAACTTTGTTCTTGAGCTTTTCCACCAAGTACCTTTTATATGACGATTTGAGTTTTTGGAGAAGGTCCACCATATCATCTCCAACAATTATAGGTTCCATGGTGGGTGCGAAATGATCTTCATAAGCAATAGGAAAGAGACATTCATCTTCTTCATGGAAGCATACCTCAAATTTCTCAAGGATGGGCTCCTCAAGTGAGGCAATCTCACCACTCCATTCCTCTTCTTCATTGCAAGACACATATTCCGCATAAGCTTCTTCCATAGGCTTGTCATCATCGCTATCTCCATACGAATCATAGATAGGGGCTTCACTCCTCTTCATTAACTCTTTCTCCAACACCTTAATGTCCACATAAAAAGTCACACCCTCATACTCACAAAGGCTAAGAGTATTTGGCTTACTCAACCTCATATCTTCTTCATCAAATACCACACTTTCATACTCACAAGAGCTCAAGGATATTGGATCTTCCCACTTCTCATCTTCCATATCAAAGGTCACTATTTCAAATTCTCATTCATGGACAATGTTGAGGAATTGGTAGGGAGTGGCTACTTGGGTTTCCCTTATTTGGGCAATTTGATTTGCCAATTCCTCACCATGGACAAAAATATCCTGAAGGACATTATTTCTATCTTGGCTCTCCTCTAGAACTTGTTTGAAAAAGTTTTGTTGATCTCCCATTAATCGGAGGATCATGCTTTGAATGTCGAAGTTAGGCTCATTTTTGTTGTTGTGGGTGGGTGTAAAAGTGGTTGTATTGAGTGTGTTGATCTTGGTGGGGAAATTTGGGGTAGTAGTTAGGATTTTCATTGTATGAGTAGAAAGGTAGGTTTGCGTTGACTTGCTCCTCAAACTCCCCATACCTATAGTAGTCATACTCAAAAGATCCACCACATACTCCATACGTAAAATCTTGAGCCATCATAGCTAAGACAAGGGAACAACTACAAGCATGGAAACTATACAAAAATGGCAAAAACAATCCTTGAGGAACAAGTTCCTCAAGGTTAAAGCAAAATTTAAAATAGACAAACAAGTAAGAACTTAATCACATAACACCGTCCCCCGGCAACGGCGCCATTTTGATGGAAGGTGTCGTCGTGTCTCCCAATCAAACACATTTATATTCTCAACAAACAAATAGTTAGTGGTTAAGTCGAGGTCGATCCATGGGACGGTGTGCTTTGGGTTCTAAGTCTATCTATCTCAATTTATGCTAGTGTTAAAATTGATTTGGGTTTGTAGTTGGTGAGTCTAAACTAATGAAAGTAATAAAGTAAAACAAACAATAAATTAAGAGATGTAAACAATTGATTAAAAGCACTAGGGTGTCATGGGTTCATAAGGGATTCATGGGAGTTGATCATACAAACATGTTCTCTACTAGATGCAAGCACTTATAATTGTGATGGGATCGAGTTAGTGTATATCTTACAATCCCTAAGAAGGTTTGGGTCCCGGAGTCGAATCGATTAGATTGTACAACACCTATAAGTCGATTTAGTCCGTCCTATTCAACTATATGCATGGTCTAATGAGGCTCGAGTTGGTTTATATCTTACAAGTCTCATTGAAGAGCCAGGTGATGGGTAAAAAAAATACAAGGATTTATAGGCTCGCATTTCATCGAACATGACATGTGCATAAGTTGAAATCACAACAAGAAAGCAAATAAATTATGTGAACATATTAGATTAAGCATGAATAATTCCTCATGTTTGTTACCCCTAATTACCCAATAACCCTAGCTAAGGAAACTACTCACTCATGATCAAGTTTAACATGTTAATAAGGTTGTCAATCATACTAACAAAGCTAAACATGATGAATGAATGAAAGTTATTAACAATAACTAAACAAGAATAGAAGAGATTATACCTATGAAGATGATTCCAAATAATAAAGCAACGAATAAAAGAAGAGAACTTGATTGATGGAGAGTTGTCAATACTCCAATAATAACCCAATAATCTTCAATTACCCAATAATAACAATACTTAAACAATAATTAAGGAAAGATTAAAGTGGAATGGTTGAGATTAATCTATTCTAATCTAAAACAACTTTCTACTATGGGACTTGGTTTATTGATTATTACAAATGGAGTATATATAGTAGTACATCATTAGGTTAAGCAAGGGTAGATTAGTAAATAGCATTGCTAAGTGTTGAATAGGGAAATGCAAGTCTCGAAGGGAGATGCGCATATCACGTTGCTAGTCCCGCCACAATATGCTCGTCCCGCGCGTCTGGAGTCTTGGCCGGAGGTCGTGTCTCATGATCCGAGCGGATCGTGGAGGAGACGCTCGGATTATGAGGGGATAAGATGCTCGTCTTGGGAAGGAGACTGTCGTCTTGGGTCTAGGGACGAGCGTCTTGAGTATGGAGACGCTCGTCTTGGCGGACAACTTGTCTATTTGAGCTCGGATTGTAAAACAGAAGTCATTTCCTCACCCGGACTCCTATTAGAGTGATTCAAAAGCCTAGACTACTTGATTTTTCGATGCCGTTTCATCTAGAATACTTTCAGAGCCAAAAAAGAAACTCTTGGTTTGGGTTCCGAGCAATTTATTCATGTAATGACTTCCTTCTCGTCATCCTTGCTTTTAAGCTTATGATCCTTCTATATACTCTTTATTCCTACATCCTTGGTCATCATTCTTGCCTCCTCTTCATACTAGTCCATCCAATATCTTCAACAAGTTTCCAAATATGCACAGGAGACGGGAATTCCGCCTCATTATCTTCTTTCCTACAAAACATATACAATGCAATAGGAAAGCCAAATAGGAAGGAATTGACGGATAAAATGGCCATGAAATGCTATATTAGTATGCAAAATAGGTACAATTAGAGGAATAAATGTGCGCAATTAAGAGTCACATCAATAGTTACGATTGTATGAGTAATATATCTAACAATTATATTATTATTATTATTATTATTATTATTATTATTATTATTATTATTTTTATTATTATTATTATTATTATTATTATTATTATTATCTTTATTATTATTATTATTATTATTATTATTATTATTATTATCTTTATTATTATTATTATTATTATTATTATTATTATTATTATTTTATTGTCATTATTCATTTATTAATACTGTATTAGTATTAATTAACTTTTCTTTATTATTACTATTATGATCGTATCTTTTTTATTATTATTATCGCTATTATTATTAATGTTATTTTTGTTATTATTATTTTCATTATTATTAATATTAATAATATTATTAACATTAACATTATTATTATTATTATTATTATTATTATTATTATTATTATTATTATTATTATTATTATTATTATTATTATTATTATTATTATTATTATTATTATTATTATTATTATTATTATTATTATGGTTAGTATCATTGTTATTATTATGACTAATATTATATATTAATTAGATTATTATTATTATTATTATTTTTTTTAATATTATTGTTGTTGTTGTTGTTGTTGTTGTTGTTGTTGTTGTTGTTGTTGTTGTTGTTGTTGTTGTTGTTGTTGTTGTTGTTGTTGTTGTTGTTGTTGTTGTTGTTGTTGTTGTTGTTGTTGTTGTTGTTGTTGTTGTTGTTGTTGTTGTTGTTGTTGTTGTTGTTGTTGTTGTTATTATTATTATTATTATTATTATTATTATTATTATTATTATTATTATTAGTGGTAGTATTATTATTATAATTTTTATTTAAGATATTAATATTAATGATAAAATATTATTATTACTATTCAAAATCTCACAATTACTACTAATTTTAATATTATTATTGTTACTATCAAAAAATACTATTAATATACTGTTATCGTTAGCGATTGTGTTGCTTCTGCAATTACTGATATAGTAATGGAGTCTATGTTGTTTGCTATGTTATTATGTGTACTTATAGTCCATCGTAGTAGCGTCTTTTGGATTGTTAGTATTGTAATTATTAGTATATGTAATTTGATCTCGTTATATTGTTGCTAATATTATATCAATTTAAATTTGGATCCTAAAACGTAGGCACTAATTATCGTTTGGAAAGATATCCAGCGCTCCCTATAAACTCATTAGTTTTAAATCTAGGTTATTTTTTAGTTATTGATGATCCATTAAGCACTAACCCTAACGGACCAATGAACGACGTGTTTGGCCTACAAATATTTATTACTCATTAGTTGTACTATTTAGACTACTGTTACTAACGATTTAGTTACAACGGCAGTGTGACACCCTCATTTATTGCGGAAAAATAAACACGTAATTCTAGAATAAAACTGCATGCATATGTTTTTAATAGGTTCATTTGGGTAAAAACCTGTAATTTTTAAAACCTGAACCTGTTATAAAGATATCCAAATTGGAAGGTGTCAAACATACAAGGTCTAACTAGAAGTTTCACAACATAACCATCGCTAAAGTCGCGAATAACAAATTATACAACCAAATGTAAAGAGGGAGACATATGTCCCTAAAATGCATGTGACATAAAAAGTGTTTTAAGGGTCACAATAAAATAAAACCAATCTAGGTTCCAAGGTTACTTTGCTCGCTAGCTCGTCCATGTACCCCATATATGCATCACCTACCTGTCATTCGCATTTTATACAAATACGAAAGCCACAGTCAGTGGGGAGTAACTCCGAGTTCTCCCAGCTACGAAATGTCATAATTAATATAACATGTAAACATAAGAATATGAATATGAATAACACATAGCCTTAGCATATAGATGCTAGACAATCGTGCTTATCATGTGAACAACAATATAACAACACATAGTCCTAGCATGCGAATACTAGACCGACTCATACTACACTATCATGTGAATCACATAACATCCAGGAATCCAAACTCTATCAACCATAGCCGGCTTGCATCTCACCTTCTATGATTCATAGAATCATCAAACAAGAAAGGACAATATATCTAGAGACAGGCATAAGTTACTAGTACAAATAATAGTCACTTTGTAACTCGAGTCTATACCACGAGGTAGGGAAGCTAGTATTTTGGCTCGAGGGTTAATATGAATAAAACATGGCCAAGATACGACTCAACCCTAATCCTAGACTACGCAGACCTAGAGAAATGCGGATAAAACCACCGCACCCAAGACTCATGATAAAACCACATGAGTACCTAAGGAGTCCACCAAAGGGTTGCCTAGTACTTAAGTGACCATCTCCTCACAAAATAGGCGGCGAAGGTCATGCCCCAGCTTGGATATAAACCCACCAAGCCAGGAACACAAAGGCTATTAAGCCGCAAACATATACTCGTCAAAGACTATAATGGCCTATCTATGACGAAGACCGAAATACTCACCTAGGACCTAGTCCCAGCTTGAATACTTTAGCCCACACCACACAAAACAAGTAGGACACCCAATTAACCATAAAAGGGACAAAGAGTCCAAACTTGTACACACAAAAGATCATACACACCCTAGTATATGAAAGGTCACGCAAGAGCATATTCAGCTGACAATCCAACAATATCTCCAATATCAATAATAATCCAAATTCCAGGTAACCGTTAATCTCATAATTCATGAGAACAAGCTAAAATGGCAAAGAGGCAACAAGACTCAAGCATAAGGCATCCAAAGCATCCAACAACCAACATGTGAAATGATAATTACAAATATCAAGGCATAACATAAAACCTCCAATAACAACCAATCTCACCTCAAAGACAAACCTTCGACCCGAGTCCCGCGACGGGTCATCGGTCAAATCGAGGCTGACCGGTTTAAACCTAGTTTGACCAAACTCGTTCGGTCAATCTGGCCCAGCTCAGAGTCTTGGCCTACTTTGGCCCAAATTACAAAATGTATCACAATGTCATTCTCATGCTATTTCCAATTTCTATCATGTGAAAAACGAAAGTAACACATTATCAATCACCTAAACACTTAACAAACAACAAGCACAACATTAACTACTAATGTGACATTAATTCGTCGAGTAACTCGGAATAGTTACCTTAAGCTAGAAAAAAGCAAATAACCCTTGAGAAAGCTTCTAAAACCCAAAATTACTCTTCATCTTCAACCACATATGAGCCACCTAAAAAAATTATGTGAAAGGACGATATTAACGAATTAACTTTATATAAAATATGAGACGGAAATTAATTTAATTATATTTTAAATAAACCAAACTAGCGTCAAAACAATTTATAGACACGGCTCAAAAGTTAATATGACAACCTCAAACTCGGCCTAACCACCAACTACACATGGCCTCAAACTCGTGACTTAGCTAGGCCAACGCCAGTGCCACCGCTAAGCTACGACCAGAACACAAATTAATATACAATACCCCAAATCCATAGTCCAAATCTGAACCTCAAAGCCATTAATCAACTGACGGTACAAGGGCTATGAATATCTCTCTGCAATTCAACGTATAAAGCTTTATATATCCATCATGATCTCTTTCGTCTCACATATCCCACCTCCTCTTCCATTTATAAATTAGTTACACCTAACATGGCAACCATCCGTAATTCCTTTTATTATTCTAACACAATCATCTTTATCCCAAATAGCATCCCAAAACAATCCATACATGTCAGCATACACCGTCTTAAATATACCACTTACTAGCTAGCATCCCAAATGATCCCTACAGGTCAGTATACACCGTCTCAATCATCTCCACATATCAGTATACACCGTCTCAACTATACAACGGACTAAATAACATCCATAATGATCCCTATATATAATTATACACCGTCTCAACTATAAAACAGACTAACCAGCATTCGAAATAAACATATTTTATAAGTAATATCGAGTAACCTATCATTGTAACCTTTTTCCGATCGAATTAGTCCTTCATGACTAACAAATCTTATACAAGACCGTCTATCTTAGCATCTACAACCGTCTTATAATAAATAAAGCTGAAAGTATAAATTGGGTTTGTAGAAATACATAACGAAAATGAATGTTACTTACATCGGAATGACGAGAACGACGAGAGGAGCGCTATGGAACAAAAATAGTTGAAAACGGATAAGGAACGAAGCACCGACGTCGATTAACAGATCAAATTTTTGAAAAGGAAAGAAAATCGCCAGAAGAAGAAAAAAGAACAAAGAAGAAGAAAAGAGACGTGAGGAGATGAAAATGAGGCAGCAGCCTGCCAGCCTGCTATTTATTATACGTACTTTTGAACCGTGTCTATAAATTGTTTTGACGCTAGTTTGGTTTATTTATAATTAAATTAATTTCCGTCTCATATTTTATATAAAGATAATTCGTTAATATCGTCCTTTCACATAATTATTTTAGGTGGCTCATATGTGGTTGAAGATGAAGAGTAATTTTGGGTTTTAGAAGCTTTCTCAAGTTATTACTTGTCTCTTTGCTAGCGTAAGGTAACTATTCCGAGTTACTCGACGAATTAATGTCACATTAGTAGTTGATGTTGTGCCTGTTGTTTGTTAAGTGTTTAGGTGATTGATAATGTGTTACTTTCGTTTTTCACATGATAGAAATTGAAATAGCATGAGAATTATATTGTGATAAATTTTATGATTTGGGCCAAAGTAGGCAAAGACTCTGAGCTGGGCCAGATTGACCGAACGAGTTTGGTCAAACTAGGTTTAAACCGGTCAGCCTCGATTTGACCGATGACCCGTCGTGGGACTCGGGTCGAGGGTTTGTCTTTGAGGTAAGATTGGTTGTTATTGGAGGTTTTATGTTATGCCTTGATATTTGTAATTATCATTTCACATGTTGGTTGTTGGATGCTTTGGATGCCTTATGCTTGAGTCTTGTTTGCCTTTAGCCATTGTAGTTTATTCTCATGGACTATGATATTGATGGTTAGCTATAATTTGGTTATTGATGACATTGAGGATATGGTTGGATTGTCTGCTGAATAGACATTTATATAGTCTTTCACATGATAGAATGTTAGCATTTATGTTGGTAAGTTGGACTCTTTGCCCCTCTTATGGTTAATTGGGTATCCTACTTGTCTTGTGTGGTGTGGGCTAAAGTATTCAAGCTGGGACTAGCTGGGACTAGGTCCTAGGTGAGTATTTCGGCCTTCATCATAGATAGGTCATTATAGTCTTTGACGAGTGTATGTTCACTGCTCAATAGCCTCTGTGTTCCTGACTTGGTGGGTTTATATCCAAGTTGGGGCATGACCTCGTTACTTATTTTGAGAGTAAGTGGTCAGCTTAAGTACTAGCCAACCCTTTGGTGGACTCCTTAGGGTACTCACTTTGTTTTTAAAAAAATTGTGGGTCTTGGGTGCGGTGGTTCAAATCCCACATGACATCCATTTTGCGTATGAAAGCTGCTGATTCCTTTGGTACTTACTTGGGTGTTCCGGTGGACCTTCCTAAATGTAAGAAGAATGCTTTTCATGATCTATTGGACAAGATTACAACACGTATTTCTTCATGGGCATCTCTTCATTTATCTCAGCCTAGCAAGTTGGTTATCATTAACTCTATCTTGATTGGTTCGTTGGTCCATATTCTTGCTGCTGTTCCTCTACCTCTTTCAGTCTCTAAAAAACTTGACTCTTTAATTGCGGCCTTCTGGTGGAGTAAGAGCTCTTCTCAACGATCAATTCACTGGCTCTCTCAGCCACACTTACATACTCCACAGGATACGGGTGGTCTTGGTATCAAATCCGTGACCGTTCTAAGTCAGGCTTATCTCTTGAAGAATTTTTGGCGCATCCATCATAGACCTAGTGGTATTCTTGCTAAATATCTCGCACCCAGATATCGGAAGGATCTCCCTATTCCATCTCAGAAGTCCAAGATCTCACAACCCTCTTTTGTCTGGCAAGGTCTTTGTAAAGTTGTTGCAACTTGCTCTGAAGCTATGGCATGGAAAGCTGGTAATGGCACTTTAATTAATCTTCTCACTAGTCAATGGGTACAAGGGCAGAAACCAGGTGTTCGACAAGATCAGAGTTGTCACTCCATTGCAATCTCAGATTTGATTGACGAGAATGGCTTATGGAAAACACCTCTTATCTTTCGTATCTTTGACACTTCAACTGCTAAGGCCATTTTGGCTATGGAACCACCCCTTCTTGAAATTGATGACTATATGTATTGGAAATACACTGAGGATGGCGCCTATAATATACAGTCGGGCTACAAGTACCTTTTACCTAAACTATCACCGCAACCACCGCAGAGATGTGTCTTCCCTTGGAAATTGATTTGGCTAGTCCCGTTCTCAAACAAATTTCCCCTTTTTATTTGGCGCCTTGCCCATCACATCATCCCAACAAAGACTGTTCTCGCCCATAGAGGTTTTCGCCTTGATACTTCCTGCCCTTTATGTCAATCGGGTATGGAGACACTTGAGCATTTGTTCCGGTCCTGTGATGTAATTCAGCACGTCTGGAGGGCTTCGTTGCTTGGGATTCGATCTATGGCTAACTCAAATGTCTCTTTTATTAAATGGCTTGCTGATCATCTGCTGTATCTTTATCGTGCTTCATCCCCAGGGTTTGATGGTCTACTGTACTTCTTTTGTGTCTTGCGATCCATTTGGCTCACTTGCAACTCCATTGTTTTTGAGAATGCTGCACTTTCGCCTGTATGCATACTTCGGCTGGCAGAGACCTTGCACCGGTCCCACTTAAGTTTAGCTTCTCTCTACCATGACGAATTTCAACCATGGCGAATTTCCAGCTTGGTACGTTTGTCTCCACCAAATTCGAATGCTACGGTCTCTTATGAGATATTCATTTGCAGGAGTCCTGTTCAGAATGGATATGTGGCTTCCGTTGTCTCTGACTCTTGCTTGCCTAAGATCTTCCACTTGCGTGCTTCCTCTCTATTCGCGGCGACCTCTCATGCTTTGCACCAGTTTATGACAAGTCAAGCGTCTTCCTTTGCTGATACCGCTTTTATCGTTTCCTCACAAAAATTATGTTCAGTTCTGGCTTCTCAAAAGTCAGTCCCAATTGATGTGCGTAATTCCCTGTGTGGAATTCGTACTTTCATTCGATCCCGACGTAATTGGTCAGTTAGTTTAGCTACGGGTTAGTTTCATGTTGTATTTCTTTGCTCTGGACCTTTCTGTTTCCTTCTTTCTTTTAAATATATGGTTTACTTTTGTCGAAAAAAAAAACAACCTGAAATATTCGTACAATGGATGGAACAGCGGAGACAGATGCCTTTCCTTATTACGCTCGTACTGGGAAAACAAGACAGGGAAGGAGGACAACGGGTTCGTCCTCACAGGCCAACCTTATTAGTAAGAGGTATAAGCATTGACGTTCCTATATATACATATAAATATGATTATTTACTGGCGTCGTTACCTTCTCTTGCCAGTATTGTTCCTGAAACACCAGAACAACCGAGAGCTAAGAAGCGAGCCAAACTTTCACATTTACAGCAACAAAGTAATTATGAACTTTCAAAGCTTTATTTTTTTTATAGCTGTTGGGTTCCTTATATTGATGATAACATGCCCATTTGATTTGTGTTATCTTAGTTTACCTTTTCAGGATTAATGATTAAATCAAGCATGGATTAAGAAGTGTTGAAGTTGTTAATCATCTCATTGTATTGAGTCTTATGTGTCATCTAATGTACAAGTGAGAAAGTAGAGTATCCTAGAGTAATAGAAACAGTCAAGACGATCACATTACTTTCCAAGTAACAAATTTGCTGGATTATTGCCTCAATTCGTAACACTTGAAGCCCCTTTTATCTTTCAAAAGTCTTTCACGTGTCTCTTATTTTTTGAAAGATACACTTCAGATTTTTATTAGGATTTGGTCTTCAATAAAGAGTGGTTTGAATAATTATCATTTTCAAAATGTTTCCTCTTTGTGCAAATTTGACCCTTTGGTCCTTTAGAAAACAAGAAATGCTTTTTGCCATATTTGTGTAAACTTGTCATCATGTGACTTGTTTTTTCCCTCTTTGTTTTCTGAATTTGCATGAGCTTTTATGGATAACTTTCAGACACTCTTTCTCTATTCTTGCCTTTGCAAAAGAACCTTCTTTGATGCAAGTATTGGGTGGTTGTTGAAGCTCTTCACATGTGAGGTCTTTAACCCTTCAAAACCCTAACAACTTCCTTACTCACTTCCTCTATAAAAGGCGTGCCATCCTCTCATAAAAATCCCAAGACTTTTCTGAGATTCATTTCAAGTTTGCAAATTGTTTTTCAAAGCTTTAAAAAACCGAGTGTTTATTTGCAAAACTTTCAAAAGTCTTCAAGTTGTTACAATCAATCATGGCTCTTTGTTACTTTAACATACTAAACTCTCTTGCTTATGAATTGTTGATCTTGTAAAAGTTGTCCATCTCTATTCTTTGTTAAGAATAAGTTAGTGGAAACTTGATCCTTATAACATTCTAAGTGTGTTAGTAGAGTTTAGGACGGAGTAGTCTTCAACTCTTTGGCAACCGGAGTAGGTTGCGAGTTGGCTTGTCATAAGAACGGAGTACTTCTTGGACTTGTATCACAACCGGAGTAGGTTGTTGTGTTTTATTGTACGGGTCTTTTAGTAGTCGGAGTAGATCACTAAAAGAAATCAATAAAAATAGTAGATTGGACGTAGGCACTTGAGTATTTGCCGAACCAATTCAAAATCTCGTGTTTGATCTTTTATTTTATTCCGCTGCTCTTTTATTTTTGTTTGTTTTTCTTTGCTTAACCTTCGAAGTAACAGTTCATCATACTGTCACATTTGGTCTGCAGTCTGTACTCCATAAACTGAGACAAATAGCTACAGTCAGAACAATTGTTACTTTCATACTTAAGCAAACATTCATTTCAATACTCGTTTAATCTTGCAATATTATTCGAAGTATTCTCTCATCTCTTTTGTTCTTATAACTCACTTAAATCAATAAAGTTGAAGTTAAATTTTTAAATAGTACCTAATTCACCCCCTCCCTCTCTTAGGTACTTGAATCCATAAACTCAACAATAGGTATCAGAGCCTCGTGCTCTTGATCGAGGCTAATCATCTTAGAGTTTGATTCGTGGGTAATGGATTCCGAGAAACACTCCAAGATCCCGGTCTTTACTGGTGCGAATTTTGGATGGTGAAAACTCAAAATGGAACATTACATCAAAAGTATCGATTTTCAATGTTGGAACATCATCCAAAATGGACCTCTTGTTATTGAGGAAACCGATATGCTAACCGGTTTCACCAAAACTAAAGAGGAAAGAAATTACAATGAAGACGACTTTAAACTTGCCGAAAAGAACTCCAAAGCAATGTCGATTCTTCAACGTTGTGTTGGTGAGGGGGAAGTTAGTCGAATCTCTGGATGTCCTACGGCAAAATCTATTTGGGACTCTCTTGTACTTGCTTATGAGGGGACTTCCCAAGTTAGAAAACACCGTATTGACCTTCTCATGCAACAATATGAGATGTTTAGAATGTCAAAGGACGAGTCCATAAATAACTTTTCTTCACGTTTTTCTTGTATTATTAATGAGCTAAAAAGTCTAGGAAGGGATTTCGAGTCCGAGGACATCATTCGAAAAATCCTTCGTCGTCTAACCTCTAAGTGGCAACCCAAAGTTACCTCTATAGAGGAAGCCAAAGATTTGTCAACCCTATCTCCTCATGAACTAATGGGATCACTAATGGCTCACGAGTTCAATCTCGATAAGCATTCTAGTGAGTCTTCAAAGGGAAGGAGCCTCGCTCTCACGTCCTCTCCAAGCGATGGAGAAGACGAGGAGGAAAACGAGTTTGCTATGTTCTCAAGGAATCTAGTTGGGTTGGTCAATGATCAAGAAAATAGAAAGTTCAATAATAATTACTCGAAAAAACATTTTCCTAGGAAACGACCTAGTTCCACCGTGGGATGCTTTAAGTGTGGTGATAAAACTCACCAAGTTAAAGAATGTCCCAAGTGGGATGAAATCGAATCAAAGGAGAAACGAGATAAAGCTAAAAGGGACTACAAACATAGAGTCATGACCGTAATTTGGGGAATGTCCGACTCCGAGGAAGATGAGGAACTCATCGAGGAGCAACTAGAGTCTAAAATGTGTCTTACAAGTCATCTCAAGGACAAAGTCTCAAAAAATTCTAAAATTAAACATCTTAGATGTCTCATGGTTCACCCCGATGATTCCGACTCGGACTCCGACAATGAGGTAAAGCATCTAAAAGCCATGGTTAGATCTTACTCCAAAGAAAAGGTATGTAAGCTTCTTGACAAACTCTTTGATAAGTGTCGTTCACAAAATGATAAGCTTGATATCATGCACGACGAAATTGAAGAAATTGCTCAAGAAAACTTTAACCTTAAAAATGAACTGAAAGCAACAGACAGTGTCACTGTCACCTCTGAGGCTTATGATGAAGTAAAAAGAGTCAACAAACTGAACAAACAATTGACTAAAGAACTTGAGCGTTTTAAGATGATCCCCACGGGTGTCTCTGACCTTGAAAATGTCAACACCACCTTGGTGATGCAAGTTTCCTTGCTAACAAAGGAATGTGATGACCTTTTGAAGGACAAAGATGCTCTCAAAGACGAATTGGATGACCTAGTGGTTGAGATAATTGACCTAAGAGAAACAGTCTCTAAGACTGTTCCTTCTGACAAACATTTAGACAAGTCCAACGAGAAGATTGAATGCTTAGTGAATGAAAACAAGTGTCTAAAAGGTGAGATAGCTTGTCTCAAGAAAGAAATAAAAGTTCTTCATGAAAGGCTTATCTTTCTTCAAAAGGGTATGCCCGAATTTAGCACTTCTAGATCTACTTCTCATCATAGATCCGATGAATTCGTTGATCTAAACAAACGTCTTGATGAGATGACGTCTAAATATGAAGAGTCCAAAGAAAGAATCATGTATCTCGTGTCAAAACTCAACAACCACACCCATGACTTCATAGTTGAGAAAAGGTTGTCCTTAGAAAGTATTAACAATGATGAACTCAAGAGGGAAAAAGAAAAGAATTTGCATCTCCTCTCACGAGTCAATGACTTGACCAATGAACTTGTTAGTGCTAAAAACATCACTGAAAAATGGGAAGGAAGTCAAACCGTGTTAAACTTCCTCACGAATCAAACCGAGAGATGTAACAAAACTGCTGGTTTGGGGTTCAAATGGAACAGTCAGACAGATTGTTACATCCAGAAGCCTAAAACTGATTTTAGAAGGAGAAAGTACGTTGGTCTTCCCGAATACATTATTTGCAATTATTGTGGTAAGAATGGTCATGTCCTCAACACTTGTAGAAAAAGATTTCATGACATTAACAAGAACATCAAAATAATTAAGCAAATATGGATTAGGAAAGACACCGTAAGATATGTTGATCACAAAAGGGGACCCAAGTTTGTTTGGGTTCCTAAACTCAAAATCTAATCTTGTGTAGGGCTTGGTGAGAGGCGGCCACAATTTGTACTTGGATAGTGGATGCTCTCGTCACATGACGGGTTATAGAAGTCAATTCCTCTCACTCAAGGCATACAATAGTGGCACGGTAAGGTTTGGTGACAACAAGAAAGGTGAAGTAATTGGCATTGGAAAAGTTGGTAAGTCACCATTACTTTGTGTCGACAACGTGCCGCTTGTCAAAGGTTTGAAACATAAACTCCTTAGCATTTCTCAACTTTGTGATAAGGGTAATATTGTAGAATTTAGTGCTAATATGTGTCGAATTTTTGATGCCACTACTAATGAACTAATACTCGAAGGAAGACGTGTCAAAGACGTATACTTAACTAATTTGAACACTCTATCCGGTCACACCATGTCTTGCATGAGTGTAATGAACAATGATCCTTGGTTATGGCATAAAAGGTTTGGTCATGTTAGTACAAAAACTCTTAATACCCTTAAAAGACTTGACTTAGTTGAAGGTGTTCCCAACATGAAGTTTGACATTGATAAAGTATGTGATGAATGTGCTAAAGGGAAACATGTTAGAAGTGCCTTTAAATCCAAAAGAATTGTGAGTACATCTCAACCGTTGCAACTTTTACATATCGACTTATGTGGACCAATGAGAACTAGAAGTAGAGGTGGTAGTCGTTATGTGTGTGCCATTGTTGATGATTACTCTAGGTTTGTTTGGGCACTCTTCTTAAGCTCTAAGGATGAGACATTTGATGAGTTTCTAATTTGGTTAAGAAAGATTCAAAATAAACTTGATTTAAAACTTGTTTCAATGAGAACCGATCACGGAACCGAATTCGAAAACTCATCATTTGGTGCTTATTGTGATGACAATGGTGTAGACCATAACTTCTCGGATCCTAGAACCCCACAACAAAATGGTGTGGTTGAAAGGATGAATAGAACCCTTTAAGGAATGGCTAGAACAATGTTATTATGTAGTAAGTTGCCTATGAACTTTTGGGCCGAAGCGGTAAATACCGCTAGCTACATTCATAATCGTGTCATGATAAGGAGTATATTGAATAAAACTCCCTATGAATTGCTACGTGGTAGAAAACCCAATATTTCATATTTTAGATGTTTTGGAAGCAAATGTTTTGTTCATAACAATGGTAAAAACAATTTGGGTAAGTTCGATCCACGTAGTGATGAAGGAGTATTTATTGGTTATTCCGATCATCGCAAGGCCTATAAAGTTTACAATAAACGAACCTTGTTAATTGAAGAAAGCATCCATGTCATTTTTGATGAATCTAGTGTGCTTGGACAGGTACAAAACGTGGATGATGAAGATGATGATGACGATGAGTTTGAGATTGGTCTTGTTCGAAAAGACTTCGTGTTCGAGAATGAAGAAGCTCCCAACGCTGACTTGCAACAGACACAGGGACTGTCACCTTCAAAGGAAATCAACAACTCAGGGGGAACACGTAGCACACCTACTATTGTTTCTTCTACGGAAGCAACAGACCCAACGACTGTTGCCTCCACCTCCAGAACTGAATCTACTCAAAACAGTGAGGATGAAGATCCCTCCAGGCCAAAACAAACATCCATCATGGATCGATGCTGCTGAGGGGGAACAAGAAACCATTGTTCCAAAGAAGTGGAAACATCAAAGCTCTCATCCACTCACTAATCTCACGAGTGATCTCAACTCGGGAATCCGAACAAGATCATCCCTCAACAATCTCGCTCATCTCAATGAATTTTGTGCCCATAATGCCTTCCTCTCTCAAATTGAACCTTCAAATGTAACAGTCGCCTTGACTGATGCAAATTGGTTGCTTGCCATGCAAGAATAACTCAATCAATTCAAAAGAAACGAGGTATGGCACTTAGTCCCTAGACCGCCTAATCGTACCGTCATTGGTACTAGGTGGGTCTTTCGCAATAAGCTTGATGACTCGGGAGAAATCGTAAGGAACAAGGCTAGGCTAGTGGTGCAAGGTTATAACAAACAAGAGGGTATTGACTACGATGAAACCTATGCACCGGTAGCTAGACTTGAGGCCATACGATTACTTATAGCTTTTGCGGCTCACAAAGGCATTAAACTCTTCCAAATGGATGTTAAAACCGCTTTCTTAAATGGATATTTGGAAGAAGATGTCTTTGTAGAGCAACCACCGGGTTTTGAAAACAATGACTTGCCTAACCATGTTTTCAAATTAGACAAAGCTCTTTATGGTTTAAAACAAGCACCAAGATGTTGGTATGATAGATTGTCTAAGTTTCTTATTGAAAATGGTTTTATAAGAGGCTCCGTTGACAAAACATTGTTCTTAAAGTCACAGTTAGACGAACTGTTGGTTGAACAAGTATATGTTGATGACATTATATTTGGTGCAACAAATGAACTCCTTTACTTATATTTTTCGGAACTAATGAAATCGGAGTTTGAAATGAGCATGATGGGTAAGCTAGGATTCTTCCTTGGGCTCCAAATTAAGCAATCAAAGGATGGAATCATGATCCATCAACAAAAGTATATTAAGGAAATGCTTAAGAAATTTGGGATGACTAATGGTAAGTCTCATGATACACCTATGGTAGCCGGGTCCAAATTGCACAAAGATGAACTCGGTAAAAATATTAGCGATAAGGTGTATAGAGGTATGATAGGCTCACTTCTCTACTTGACTGCAAGTCGTCCCGACATTCTCTTTAGTGTTTGTTTATGTCCTAGGTTCCAAGCAAATCCGAAAGAATCACATTTTAAAGCCGTTAAACGAATTCTTCGGTATTTGATTGGAACACAAAATCTATACTTATGGTATCCCTTACATTGTCCTTTTGATCTCATAGGCTTTTCGGATACGGACTATGCGGGATGCACGGTTGATAGAAAGAGCACCTCCGGAATTGCAACATTCTTGGGTCCTTGTCTAATCTCTTGGGGCTCAAAGAAACAAAATACGGTAGCTCTTTCAACGGCCGAAAGTGAGTACGTTAGTGCCGCACATTGTTGTTCTCAATTACTTTGGGTAAGACAACAACTCTTGGATTTTGGTATTATTTTTGACCCCGTTCCCATAATGTGTGATAATACGAGTGCAATAAATATTTCCAAAAATCCTATTCAACACTCTAAAACCAAACATATTGATATTCGTCACCATTTTATTCGTGATCATGTGGAAAAAGGACATGTTAAACTTATCTTTTGCAAAACCGAAAATGAAATTGCCGATATTTTCACTAAGCCACTTGCAAGAGAACATTTTGAGAAATTTAGACTAGAAATTGGGTTAATTAATTGCTTGTGATTTTTAGTGTGAGTTTTGCAAATTTCCTTAATTGATTAGACTAAAATGGACATATGTCATTAAGTGTTCTAAGTGCATTCATAATATTTTTAGACCAAAAATTGACACCGTATTCGTGAGTCGGTAATCACTCAACCTCATATCTAAATTTACGTTTATAATATGTTACCTTGCGTTTTATTTCGAGTGATCAAAATTAATTGGTTGGGCCAACTACCCCACTCACCTCATTTATTGTTTGGGCCACCTATCCCTTCTAACCCACCGTCCAAACTCCCGCAACCCACAAACCTTTCACCTTCAACTCCTTCCATCTCACCTACCCATTAAACTCAACAATTACCCACCATGGTCAAAACGTCCTTCAATACGAATACCAACCCTTTCAACCACCTTCAAATGGATGTCTCTTATACTCTTCAAATTGCTTAAAATCCTTCATTTTCAATAACCAAAGACATCACCCCTTCACATTCAATTTACTTATGCTGCAAAGGTTTATGTGAAACAAAGAACCAAACAACTACATGTTCTACATATGCATCAGGAGATGATTGGGAAGTTGGTTAGAAAAATGGAGATAGATGAAATTGAAAATTGAAGTTGGTTGGAAAATTGGAGAATAAAAAAAAAAAACGGGAAGGCAATATGAGAAATGTCAAAGTGATTATTGGAAACGAGATAGATGAAATTGAAAACTGCGACGGTCTTGAGAAAAAAAGTAAAGCAAAAATTTTGGAAGAAATTGAAAGGAAGTTACAGTGTATGCGACTGTTGATATGCTCAAAGGTCAAAGTAGAAAGGAAAGCAACAGTGTATGCAATTGTTGCTACGCTCAGAGGTCAAGATAAAATTTGTCAAAAATTTCATGATATGAAAGCAAAATAAAAGAAGTTGATGTTCCTTCATCACATGTTGAGAACTTACATCGGTGCATACCTTGGTGGTTTCAATATACACAGTTCAATGCAACAGTAGAGATGACTGTGACTCAGACCTTCATTGTCAAACCTCAACCATTTTGCTATCTTCTTCATTATCCTCAAAAACGATGACCAAACTTCCGTACCCTGAATTTCCCCATAATCAAACTTGTCTTTTGCCTTACACCTTTTGAGTTTTGTCCCACCTTGTTGCGCCCTTTTCAAAAAAAATTCACTCTTAATATTTTGCTTGGTGGTGTATGTTAAACTCTTTTTAGCCGTGGTGAACTATGGTTAGACTATGTTAAACCGTATGTTTGTGTTGACTTTGTTATCTTGTCACGGTTATATGTGTCTTTTTGTGTTTTCTTATGGTTGTTTGCACTAGAATGCCGTTGACATCCCTATCCTTTTGATGATGTCAAGAGGGGGAAAAGGTAAACTCATGCTCTTAATCTCCTTTCATATTGATTAACTAATGTCTAGGCCTAACCTTCTTAGCTTTTACTCTTGTTTTGGGGTAATGTAAAATTGTCATGGTTAGCTTGATTCTAGCTTTTGCTTTATGTAAGGTAAGATAGTCCCTTCTCTCATTCGATCTTGCTTGTTTAAAATCTTGAATTAAGGTGTTTACATTGCTTATACATTCGTTTGGGGCTTGTCATCATCAAAGGGGGAATTTGTTGGGTTCCTTATATTGATGATAACATGCCCATTTTATTTGTGTTATCTTAGTTTATCTTTTCAGGATTAATGATTAAATCAAGCATGGATTAAGAAGTGTTGAAGTTGTGAATCATCCCATTGTATTGAGTCTTATGTGTCATCTAATGTACAAGTGAGAAAGTAGAGTATCCTAGAGTAATAGAAACAGTCAAGACGATCACACTTTCTACAAGTAACAAATTGTTGGATTTGCCTCAATTTGTAACACTTGAAGCCCCTTTTTATCTTTCAAAAGTCTTTCACGTGTCTCTTATTTATTGAAAGATAAACTTCAGATTTTTATTAGGATTTGGTCTTCAATAAAGAGTGGTTTGAATAATTATCATTTTCAAAATGTTTCCTCTTTGTGCAAATTTGACCCTTTGGTCCTTTAGAAAACAAGAAATGCTTTTTGCCATATTTGTGTAAACTTGTCATCATGTGACTTGTTTTTTCCCTCTTTGTTTTCTGAATTTGCATGAGCTTTTATGGATAAATTTCAAACACTCTTTCTCTATTCTTGCCTTTGCAAAAGAACCTTCTTTGGTGCAAGTATTGTGTGGTTGTTGAAGCTCTTCACATGTGAGGTCTTTGACCCTTCAAAACCCTAGCAACTCCCTTACTCACTTCCTCTATAAAAGGCGTGCCATCCTCTCATAAAAATTCCAAGACTTTTCTGAGATTCATTTCAAGTTTGCAAATTGTTTTTCAAAGCTTTAAAAAACCGAGTGTTTATTTGCAAAACTTTCAAAAGTCTTCAAGTTGTTACAATCATGGCTACTGTTACTTTAACATACTAAACTCTCTTGCTTATGAATTGTTGATCTTGTAAAAGTTGTCCATCTCTATTCTTTGTTAAGAATAAGTTAGTGGAAACTTGATCCTTATAACATTCTAAGTGTGTTAGTAGAGTTTAGGACGGAGTAGTCTTCAACTCTTTGGCAACCGGAGTAGTAGGTTGGTTGAGTTCTAGTTGGCTTAGTCATAAGAACGGAGTAGTTCTTGGACTTGTATCACAACCGGAGTAGGTTGTTGTGTTTTATTGTACGGGTCTTTTAGTAGTCGGAGTAGATCACTAAAAGAAATCAATAAAAACAGTAGATTGGACGTAGGCACTTGAGTATTTGCCGAACCAATTCAAAATCTCGTGTTTGATCTTTTATTTTAATCCGCTGCTCTTTTATTTTAGTTTGTTTTGCTTTGCTTAACCTTCGAAGTACCAGTTCATCATACTGTCACATTTGGTCTGCAGTCTGTACTCCATAAACTGAGACAAATAGCTACAGTCAGAACAATTGTTACTTTCATACTTCAGCAAACATTCATTTCAATACTCGTTTAATCTTGCAATATTATTCGAAGTATTCTCTCATCTCTTTTGTTCTTATAACTCACTTTAAATCAATAAAGTTGAAGTTAAATTTTTAAATAGTACCTAATTCACCCCCTCCCCCTCTTAGGTACTTGAATTCATAAACTCAACAATAGCCTACCATAATATTTTATAATTCGCTGAATATGTTGCTGGTATCTCCTCAACGTTGGTAGAGTTACCTGCGGCACACGCAGCCAATCCATTACCCAGAGACCAGTTAAGGCTACCTCCTGGGATAAGATGTGCCAAATGCCAGGCCAAAAAATTTGCATATGAAGAGCCTCAGTTCTGCTGTGCCGATGGGGAGGTTGACCTCACCACTAATCAATATCCGCCTGAATTGATTAGGCTATATACCTCACCTAATGAGGATGAAGTTCACTTTCGCACATATGCAAGGGCTTACAATAACCTTTTTGCGTTTAGCTCAACTGGGGGTACCACTGATGCAAAAACACATAAAGGTATTTATGTCTTTAAACTACATGGACAGATATATCACGATGTACCTAATCTTGTTCAAAACGATGGTAACCAAAATATTTCAAACTCTATTTCTATGATGGCCAAGATAAATGATCGAGTCCATTTCGTTTCACAAATTAAGCATATGTGGTCGTTGGTCAATGGTCGATACAAAACACAATTTATACTTCACAAACAACTCTACAATTAGTAAAGAGGCAAGTAAAGGTCGGATCCCAAGGGACGGGTATTGAAATGAGAATTCTATTGTAACTAGTAGTGTCTAAGGGGTGTCACAAATTGGGTTGATGTAGAAGGTTACTAAACTAAAATAGCAATAAAAATAAACTAGCAAGATGAATAAAATAAGGGGTGTAAACAATTGATTAAAAGCACTAGGGTGTCATGGGTTCATAGGGGAATCATGGGATATGATCATACAAACATGTTCTCAAATTATAAGCAAGCAATTATTGTTGTGATGGATTGAGTTGGGTTATATCTTACAATCCTAGGAAAGTTTGGGTCCCGGAGCCGAATCGATTAGATTGTACAACACCTACAAGTCGACTTAATCTTTCCTACTCAACACATGCATGGTCTAACAAGACTCGAGTTGGGTTATGTCTTACAAGTCAAGTTGAAAGGATAGAAGATGATAGTAAATGCAAGGATTCATAGGCTTAGCATTTCATCAAATATAACATGTGCATGTATTAAGATCAAAAAAAGCAAGCAAATAAGATATGAAAGCATATTAATTTAAGCATGAATCATTCCCCATGTTGGTTTCCCCTAATCACCCATTAAACCCTAGCTAAGAGACTACTCACTCATTATCATATTGATCATGCTAGAAAGGTTGTCAATCATACTAACATAATGAAACATGATGAATAAATGAAAGTAATTAGCAATAATTAAAAAGGGATTAAGAGATTATACCTACTAATGATTCCAATAATAAAGCAAGAATAATAGAAGTACTTGAATCCTAGATTGAGAGGTTGTCAATCTCCCAATAATAACCCAAATAATCTTCAATTACCCAAAATAAAGTAAGAACAAGAGAGAGATTAAAGAACTAAAACTTGGATTAAAACTTGATTAATATTTGATTACAATATTGAAGAGAGATTTGATTAATATTAACTACACTAATTATTGATAAGAAGAACATGCTCCTCTAATTAGACTAATGGGGTATTTATAGTGAAAATTAGGGAGGATGCATTAGGGTTAACTAAGGGCTAAACTAGTAATTACACTTTTAAGTTGAGCAAGGAGACTCCGGTATTCTCCGAGAGAAGGGCTTCTCTTATCGTGGCTTGAAGAATGAAAACGTGTCGCATGAAATCCGTGCGGATGGGAGTCGGGACGGCCGGATCTGGGCTGGAGAATCCGAGCGGATCCTTGGGCAAGACGCTCGGATTGGCGAGGGGGAATCCGAGCGGATTCCTTTGAGGGACGCTCGGATTGGGCTTGGACGGACGGACGGGATTGTATACAATCCGTTCGAATTGTCTGGCAAAGATCTTTTCTTCTTCTTTTCTTCCCTTTTCTTCATGAATTCCTTGGGGATTTCCTTGGGGACTCAAGGATCCTTTCTCAACAATGCTCTTCTACTATGCTATGTACAAAGGCCTTCTAGTCTTGTCTTTCCTTGATGCTTGGTCATTGAATATGATCAATTTAGCCTTGTTTTGCCATGAAAATGCAAGATTCTTACTCCTTTCCTACCAAGGGATCAAAATCTCAAAGAATATGCAAAACAAAGAACTAAAGATAAGAAATGACCCAAATAGGCACTAAAAAGCATGAAAACAATGGTAATTCGGGGGCTAAATATGCGCCAATTATGGTCACATCAAATATCCCCAAACCAAACCTTTGCTCGTCCCGAGTAAAGAGGTGACAAAGACTAGGACCAATACTAACCTAACCTAATAATAATAGCCGATATGAGACAATTAGCGGGTCTCACTCCGCCCCTTCAACTCACAACAAGACAACCATGAGGTAGGATGCCTTCTTGCAAGGCAAGGTGGGTCTTGCCAAAATGGCGACACATCCAAACATTAAGCACACAAAATCAAGTAATGGATGCATCTACAAAAGAATAGCCACTTTCCTCATCTAAGTGGCGGAAATTATCTACAAGGGAAGCAATTCAAGGGTACACAATCCTTCATAGATGCAATTTGTTCAAACTACTAGGCCTAGAAGGATACCAATAAATCACCTCCAAAATGTGTCAAGCTAGGGTACCTTTGTCCTCAATCGTTAAATGCTTTTGTCAAGAGTAGACTCCCTATGGTGTTAGAAACACTGGAGGATCGCGGAATTCCCCCTCTTGCCTAGACAAGAAGAAGGGTCGTCCCCTCTCTACCATGCACAAAAATGGATATGATGGATAAAGGGATCGATAGTTATTTGAGTTTCACTTTGGGAGTTTGCTTTGTTTTTGTTTCCCCCCCAATTTCATTGGCATTTGACATTTGAGAACACTTTCTTGCCATTTCTTTTGATTTTTGGCATTTCAATACTTGACAACTTTTTTTGTATTTCTTTTTGAACATTTTCAAAGTCACCCCAATTAGTAACGAGGGTGCCTTGTATTTGAAGCTTTAGGAGTTCTATTTTGCTCCTCTTTTCTTTTGATGCATTTTTGCAAACTTTCTTTCATTTTTCATTTCATTGAACTCAAATTGATTTCTTTTTGTGCCCATTCCCTTTGATGACAAAAATGTGGTAGAACATGGATGAATGATAGAAGTATGCATGGTTTCAAGGGTCACCTTGGAATAAACGGTAGCCAAGGAGTTATCACACCACAAGGTACTCTTGACTAGGCCTTAAACCATGGGTCAAAGGATACTAGCATGACACATCCTAGGGTGTTTTACAAGTATTCTAACAAGCAAAGTCTTAAGAATAAAAAGCATCTACTAGGGCCTATATACACTTGTCAAGCTTCCCAAATAGACGGTTTCGCAAAATTTTTCTAACAATGCAACTACATGCCATGATGCAACTAGCATATAAACATCCTAATGCAAATGATTATACCAACTAATATGACATATAAACTAAATGCAACTCCTAAGTTCACATTGTTTTTACCGCATCAATCAAAATAAAGCCACATAGTCATTAACATAAAGAGGAAAAAGGAGATTGGAAAGATCATACCATGCGGTCTTCAATATCCTCATGTCTCGGATGTGGCGTAGTCAATCAAAGTGAACAAGGATAAACAAACACAATATATACAAGACAATATATACAAAGGAAATGAACTTGTTTTTGGTTTTTTCAATTTTTAAATTTTTATGATTTTTGAAATTTTTCAATTTTTATGGTTTTTGAATAAAAGTTAAGTGTTAGAATTCCCATCCCCACACTAATATGGGCATTGTCCTCAATGGCCAAAATGATGGAAATTATGCAAAGGTGATGCATGATTTCTATACTAAATGCAATTCTACACTAAGCTATACTACATGATGCATGGTTTTTGTTATGACGGAGAGGATAATTTAGATTACCTCCCGTTGTGTATGCATTAACTTCCCCAAACCGAATAAGACACTATTGCTAATGTCAAAGCATGGGGGAGTTCATGCACACACTATGCTATGCATGAAACTAGATTGTCATTTTGGATTTTCAAAAATGGGAACAATAAAGAAAGAACACCTCAATGGAACCGAGGTGTGAGTCCTTTGATGTTGCTAGGACTAAACCAACAAATAGTCAAAGTTAAATAAAATACAAAGAAACAAGATACAAAGTTCTTTTTCATGAAAAATAAAGATAAAGAGGAGAGTTGAGAAAACTTCACTTGAACTAAGGTGGGTGCCTCTTGCCCGCTCCACCTAGTGATGATGTAATCTCCTAGATATCGGCATCATCTCCTTCAATATCGGTATCCCAAATATCCCTAGAAGCATCACTTAAACTTGGATCCATGAATTCATCTTCTTGTTCACTCTCAAGCTTCACCGTATCACCTCCACAAGAGTCGCCACTTTCTTCCCCTTTGCGACCGTTTGCCCCTTCATTGGCCTTCTCCGAGTTGGGAAAGAGCAACTCCATTTGAGCCCATGAAGGAAAAGCTCCTTCTTCACTTATCCGTCCCTTTTGAACCATGTCGTGGTATTGGGGGTAAAGAGCATAATAGTTGTCCACCTTGGTTTCATATTGACGGTAGTGCAAGTCTTGCAGATTCCCGTGACAAAGTCGTCACGGGGAGGATGAAGGGATTCGGATGGTTGTAAGGTTGGTAGGGAAAGGGGTAGGGAGGCACCTTTATCTTTTCACCTTGGGTTTGTTGTTCTTGTTGTTGTGGTGGAGGAGCTTGTGGGGGTGGAGCTTGCCTTTCTTGACTTTGAATGAGGTAGGAGGGTATTGGGGACAAGCGTCCTCTCCTTGGGGAAATTCGAGGTAGGTCGGCCATCGGAAGGTAGATAGGATCACTTCCTTTCGTCAACCATTTGATCCTTTTATCAACCCCCTCAAGGGTTATCCAATGGTGTTGGACAACAAGGAGGTCTTCATTAATTCTCATTCCTCCCGAGAGTGTAGTGTACTCATTGTTCTCATTGAACCTAGGATTAAAGTGCTTTGCAAGTCTTGTTATGAGTCCACCATTCACTATATGCTTCTTCCCATCATCATCTCCATTTCGAAATTTTGCCCACTTTTCTAGCAAAACTAGAGGTGCATTGAGATGATACCCGTCTCTTCCTTGAATGTTTAGATAAGATTCCATGAACATGAGGCCCAATTGATTCACAATAGCCGGATCTCGGCGGGCGAAGAGGGTACCCGAAAGAAATCGGTATGTGAGCCTCAAGATCGGGTTTTGGATGTGAAAAGCAAGACACTCCTTGGTAAGAATGAAGTCCCGGCCCGTCATGGCCCTCCACAAAGGTGCGACACTATACTTTTTGGGTCTTGATGTTCGGGTAGGCGAAACATCAAGCCCGAACACATTCGCAAATTCCACAAGGGTCATTGTTCTAGAGACATTCTCCAACCTAAACTCTATGCAAATCACTTTGTTTGAAGTTGTAATCTTTAAGCAACTCAAGAATTCGAGCACAAGAGACCGATAGGTGGGTTCATACATGCGAAAGAGGGTTGAAAGACCAAAAACCTCAAATAAAGCCTCCACTTGGTGGAAAATTCCAAGCTTTCTCAAAGTAGAATGACACAAAAATTTAGTAGGAAGGATATTCTTACTTAGAAGCCGGTGGAAGACTATTCTTTGCACATCATTGAGGAATTCCACATTGGAGAAATCATTGAGTCTTGAGAGGTCTACAATCTCTTCATGTTCTCTTCTAATGGTGTTGAGATGGGAAGTAGAGGAACTCCCCACCATCCTTGGTCTTCTTGCACTTCTAAGGGAGGATCTTCTAGGTGCCATTCTTGAGTTCTTTTGATTTGTGAAAGAGTAAGGTTGCTACTTGTTGATTGAGTGTTGAAAACCCTAGAAAATTTGGGGGTTTTTGATCTTGTGGGTGAAGAGAGTGAATGGGATATGTATGGGAGTCATAAGGAGGTGGGTTTTATAGGGTAAGTGGAAGGAGTAGTGATGTGTCATTATATGGGTGGTGGGGTGTAATTTAATTGAGAAAAGTCGGGTCGAAAATCGGGCAGGGAGACGAGCGGATTCGAAGCTAAGACGCTCGGATTCTTCTCTCACGGACGGGCGGATTAAGGGCAATACGCCGGATTCTCGCCACGAGTAAAATCCCAAAATTTTTCTCGCCTCAAGACGAGCGTCCCGAGCATAAGACGCTCGGATTCTTCAGGGTCAGGACGGGCGTTTTCTTGAGAAGACGGACGGATTCTTTGACAGAGAATTTTCTTGAAATGCTCAAGGGAAAAGACGAGCGTCTTTCCACTAATCCGGCCGGATTCCCTCAGACGGGCGTCTTCTTCAATGGGACGCTCGGATTCTTCATCAGTCCAGAAACTTTCAAATTCTCAACACAGCTGGACGTGCGGTTTCTCCCCTGGACGTCCGTATTCTGCCAGGACGCCCGGATTTCCAGAGAGACGCTCGGATTCTAGCTGCGAGTGTTGACTTTTTCTCCTTTCTTTCAATGCATCCCCACACTTAGAAATTTTCTCCTTCATTCAAAAACTCATTAGTAACCCTCCCTCACTTGCGCTCATGAAAAGAATTTATGCTATTAAACAAATGCAATTAAATAATAAATACAAGTTAGAGGGTTAGTATATTTACAATTGGTGGTTTAGGGAGGACTCCACCAAACTCTCCCTTAGATGGTTCTTTCAAGGGGAAGGAGGTCCGAGGTAGGTAGCCTCGACCTCTCCAACAAATGCTCCTTCATAGTATGGCTTCAATCTTTGACCATTTACCTTGAACTTGCTTCCATCTTCGGCCTTGAGTTCGAAATCTCCATATTTCCCAACTTCGGTTATCACATAGGGACCCATCCATCTAGAGTTCAACTTTCCCGGAAAGAGTCGGTAGCGGGAATTGAATAGAAGGACTTTGTCTCCCTTGTGCAAGGCCTTTTGTCGAATTCTCTTATCATGAAGCAATTTTGTTCTTTCTTTGTAAATTTTTGCATTCTCATAGGATTGTAGTCGGAATTCCTCCAACTCTTGGATTTGGATCATCCTCTTTTGACCGCTCAATTTGAGATCAAGATTGAGTGCTCGGATTGCCCAATAAGCTTTGTACTCCAATTCGATTGGCAAATGACATGCTTTTCCATAGACAAGCTTGTAGGGGGAGGCACCAATGGGAGTCTTATAGGCCGTCCTATAAGCCCAAAGAGCATCATCAAGCTTTGTGCTCCAATCTTTCCGAGTCTTGTTCACAACTTTTTCAAGAATTTGTTTGATCTCTCTATTTGAAATTTCCACTTGACCGCTTGTTTGAGGATGATATCCCAAGCCGGTTCGATGTTGAACACCATATTTGGTCAAAAGGGATGCAAGCTTCTTCTCATGGAAATGTGTTCCTCCATCACTAATGATAGCTCTAGGAACTCCAAATCGTGGAAAAATTATCTTCTTGAAAAGCTTGGTGACCGTTTTTTTACATCATCATTTGGTGTGGCAATTGCCTCCACCCACTTTGAAACATAATCTACGGCCACAAGGATGTACTTGTTCCCGTTGGATGTCACAAAGGGTCCTTGGTAGTCAATTCCCCAAACATCGAAAATCTCCACCTCTAGAATGCCCCTTTGTGGCATTTCGTTTCTCCAAGATATATTTCCCGTTCTTTGACAAGCATCACAATGAATGATGAATTCTCTTGTATCTTGAAACATTGTGGGCCAATAGAAACCCGATTGGAGAATTTTTGCAACGGTTCTTCTTGCTCCATGGTGCCCACCGTAGGGTGATGAATGACATCCTTCCAAGATTCCTTGGATTTCCCATTGAGGATGCATCTCCGGAGAGCCCATCACTACACTCCTTGTAGAGGTTTGGGTCATCCCAAAAGTACCTCTTCACTTCGAATATGAATCTCTTCCTTTGGTTGTGGTTCAAGTTTGGAGGGAGCACTTTTCCAACAATATAGTTAGCATAATCGGCAAACCATGGGGTGATGTGCCTTTCAAGTTGAGTTTGAATAGCCATCAAAATATCGTCGGGGAATGAGTCATTGATCGGGGTTTCTCCATTCTCATCATGAAACCGGATCCTTGACAAATGATCCGCCACTACGTTCTCGGCTCCTTTCTTGTCTCTTATTTCCAAATCAAATTCTTGAAGAAGCAAAATCCATCTCAACAACCTTGGTTTTTCCTCCTTTTTATCAAGAGATGCCGAAGAGCACGGTGATCCGAAAATACAATCACCTTGGATCCGAGTAAGTAGGATCGGAATTTATCCAAAGCATAAACAATGGCAAGAAGCTCCTTTTCGGTTGTGTCATAATTCACTTGAGAAGGGTCGAGGGTTTTGCTTATGTAATAGATGGCATGAAGAGCTCTCCCTACCCGTTGGCCAAGCACCGCTCCAACGGCGTAGTTGCTAGCGTCACACATAATCTCGAAAGGTAACTCCCAATTTGGGGGTTGGATGATTGGTGCCGAGATCAATGCTTCTTTGATTCTATTAAAAGCTTCAACACACTCGTCAAGAATTGGAATTGGGCATCTTTAAGCAAAAGTTGAGTGAGGGGTTTTGCTATTTTAGAAAAATCTTTTATGAAACGGCGGTAAAAACCCGCGTGACCGAGAAAACTTCTCACCCCTCTAACATTCACGGGAGGTGGGAGCTTCTCTATCACCTCAACTTTAGCTTTATCGACCTCGATGCCCTTTTCCGAAATCAAGTGACCCAAAACAATTCCTTCATTGACCATGAAATGACACTTTTCCCAATTTAAAACAAGACTAACATCTTCACATTTTTGCAATACAAGAGAAACATTATGCAAGCATGAGTCAAAGTCCTTTCCATAAACACTAAAATCATCCATAAAAACTTCCATTATGGTCTCTAGATAATCGGAGAAGACACTCATCATGCATCTTTGGAAAGTAGCGGGGCATTACATAATCCAAAAGGCATCCTCCTATATGCAAAAGTGCCATAAGGGCATGTGAAGGTGGTCTTATGTTGGTCATCCTGGTGTATAGGGATTTGGAAGAATCCCGAATACCCGTCAAGGTAACAAAAGAATTTGTTAGAGGCTAACCTCTCAAGCATTTGGTCAATGAATGGTAAGGGGAAGTGATCTTTCCTTGTTGCGGAGTTTAATTTACTTGTAGTCTATGCACATACGCCAACCGGTGATCATTCTTGTGGGTATTAATTCATTCTTTTCATTTGTCACTACCGTAGTACCTCCTTTCTTAGGTACCACTTGGACGGGGCTAACCCACAAAGAATCCGATATGGGATATATGATTCCCGCATCAAGTAATTTCATGACTTCTCCTTTGACAACTTCTTGCATGTGGGGTTCAATCTTCTTTGGGGTTGAATGGTAGGTCTATGGTCGTCCTCTAGATGAATCCTATGCATGCAAAAGTTGGGACTTATCCCCTTAAGGTCATCTAGACTATAACCTATAGCCTTCTCATGTTGTTTCAACACATCAAGTAATTTTCCCAATTGGTCATCATCAAGTCTATCATTAACAATCACGGGTTTGGTCTTTGATTCATCAAGGTAAGCATATTTCAAATTTAGGGGAAGGGGTTTCAAAGTAGGAGTTTGTACCTCACTTTCCTCCTTTGGAGTTTCATTGAGAATTTGCTCCATCTCCATTAAACATTCCATTCTCATGACATACTCTTCTTCACTTTCATGAACCTCATCATATTCGAATTCCATGATGGGTTCCTCTTGCTCTTGAGTTTGTAGAATAGCCTCTAGGATGGATTGCTCATCCTCTATGGGTTGACATGCTTCTACTAGAATATTATGCACCAACTCTGATTGTGCATGAGTGAGTTCCTTGTTAGCTAGAGCGGCCTCAAAGAGATCCACCTCCAACTCCCAATACATGCTCTTAGCCTTACTTGCTTCCAAGGCCTCTAATGCTTGCATGGGATCCTTGAAGTAAGGGATACTCAAGTGGTCCTCTACAAAACAATCTATGAAATCCATTCTCGCAAAATATCAAACAACTTGAAAACGATTAGAGCAAACCTTGAGGAGTTTTACTTCCCCAAGGTGAAAAAGACACAACTAATAACAATAAAAGAAATATTAAATCATTTAAGCACCGTCCCCGGCAACGGCGCCATTTTTGATCGAGTCCATTTCGTTTCACAAATTAAGCATATGTGGTCGTTGGTCAATGGTCGATACAAAACACAATTTATACTTCACAAACAACTCTACAATTAGTAAAGAGGCAAGTAAAGGTCGGATCCCAAGGGACGGGTATTGAAATGAGAATTCTATTGTAACTAGTAGTGTCTAAGGGGTGTCACAAATTGGGTTGATGTAGAAGGTTACTAAACTAAAATAGCAATAAAAATAAACTAGCAAGATGAATAAAATAAGGGGTGTAAACAATTGATTAAAAGCACTAGGGTGTCATGGGTTCATAGGGGAATCATGGGATATGATCATACAAACATGTTCTCAAATTATAAGCAAGCAATTATTGTTGTGATGGATTGAGTTGGGTTATATCTTACAATCCTAGGAAAGTTTGGGTCCCGGAGCCGAATCGATTAGATTGTACAACACCTACAAGTCGACTTAATCTTTCCTACTCAACACATGCATGGTCTAACAAGACTCGAGTTGGGTTATGTCTTACAAGTCAAGTTGAAAGGATAGAAGATGATAGTAAATGCAAGGATTCATAGGCTTAGCATTTCATCAAATATAACATGTGCATGTATTAAGATAAAAAAAAGCAAGCAAATAAGATATGAAAGCATATTAATTTAAGCATGAATCATTCCCCATGTTGGTTTCCCTAATCACCCATTAAACCCTAGCTAAGAGACTACTCACTCATTATCATATTGATCATGCTAGAAAGGTTGTCAATCATACTAACATAATGAAACATGATGAATAAATGAAAGTAATTAGCAATAATTAAAAAGGGATTAAGAGATTATACCTACTAATGATTCCAATAATAAAGCAAGAATAATAGAAGTACTTGAATCCTAGATTGAGAGGTTGTCAATCTCCCAATAATAACCCAAATAATCTTCAATTACCCAAAATAAAGTAAGAACAAGAGAGAGATTAAAGAACTAAAACTTGGATTAAAACTTGATTAATATTTGATTACAATATTGAAGAGAGATTTGATTAATATTAACTACACTAATTATTGATAAGAAGAACATGCTCCTCTAATTAGACTAATGGGGTATTTATAGTGAAAATTAGGGAGGATGCATTAGGGTTAACTAAGGGCTAAACTAGTAATTACACTTTTAAGTTGAGCAAGGAGACTCCGGTATTCTCCGAGAGAAGGGCTTCTCTTATCGTGGCTTGAAGAATGAAAACGTCTTTGCATCTTTGAAATCCGTGCGGATGGGAGTCGGGACGGCCGGATCTGGGCTGGAGAATCCGAGCGGATCCTTGGGCAAGACGCTCGGATTGGCGAGGGGGAATCCGAGCGGATTCCTTTGAGGGACGCTCGGATTGGGCTGGACGGACGGGCGGATTGTATACAATCCGTTCGGATTGTCTGCAGCAAAGATCTTTTCTTCTTCTTTTCTTCCCTTTTCTTCATGAATTCCTTGGGGATTTCCTTGGGGACTCAAGGATCCTTTCTCAACAATGCTCTTCTACTATGCTATGTACAAAGGCCTTCTAGTCTTGTCTTTCCTTGATGCTTGGTCATTGAATATGATCAATTTAGCCTTGTTTTGCCATGAAAATGCAAGATTCTTACTCCTTTCCTACCAAGGGATCAAAATCTCAAAGAATATGCAAAACAAAGAACTAAAGATAAGAAATGACCCAAATAGGCACTAAAAAGCATGAAAACAATGGTAATTCGGGGGCTAAATATGCGCCAATTATGGTCACATCAATAAAGCATAGAATCGCAAAATGCATCCCTGATTTACGAGAAGATGTAATAAACATCCTAATTTAGATTACCCAATATAACCTATATGCACGGTTTTTTCGTTCCCTGAAATATGTTCTCACTAATGAACATACCCAAAATTCTAATGAACAGGGATACGGTGCCAAACCAACGAGTGTATAATGCACCAACGTCTAATGAAGTTACTGTTATATTAACTGATAGTTCATCCTCCAGCCTGTCGAACACAACTCATATATCTGTCACGGGTAAAGATAATGAGTCCCATAGGATAATGCATTATTATGGATGTTACGATCCTTTACAATACACTCTGCTTTTTCCGTGCGGGGAATGTGGATGGGTGCACGGCCTTCCGAGAAAGAAAAAAGAGGGGCCTCGTGAAGCATCGTCTTCCCATTTAGATGTGGAAGCGGCTACGGCTCAGATAGTGGAGAAACTCTTGGAGAATGAAGCTACCCGTATGTATATCAGCAAATATATGCGCTATTTCTTATTGTTGCTTTAAAGCATAACGATTGGTTTGTGAACCCCCACAAGTCTTTAATAGAATTGTTGCATTTAGTTTGTTGATGATGACAAGTCCTTCATTTTTATATCCCGCCTAATTAACAGTATGTGCTAGACGTGTGTATGACAGGTCTAACAGTATTTCATATGGGCTCGGAAATGAAGATGGGTGGAGCGCTGGATGAGTCTTGGTTCGTGTCTAGAACAATTGTAAGGATATATCTTGTGCTTATTCTTATTCGGTCCAATAAATCATGGCCTATCTTTTTGGACAAAATATTTCAAGATAAAATATTTTCCTAATTATTGTTTTGATAACAATTTTATTCTGTTGAAAGCTTCCTAAAATTGCTCTAAGTAAAATCTTTATCTTTTGGACAACTCTTGCTTATAAAATACAAATCCTTCACTTGTGATAAGGGTAACACACGAGAATATTTCTGAGTGCAAAATTTATTTTTCAAAGTTTAAGGAAATTGCTTTTGTCTCGTTCGGTCTCTGAAAGAAGCTTTTGCAAAATTGTTTTTCTGCGTTAATTTTTTCAGTTTGCAAATTCTTTTTATAGCCGTGATTGTGGGTTGAATTTTGAGTTCGCAAGTTATATTCATAAGGCTGATTTTTGTTCTCCATTGTTCCAATTGTTGAACCATATAAGGAGACAATTTGTGTTGTAATTTTCACTTTTTGTGAGAGAGTGTTTTTGGGGTACGGGGTTGTACTCGAGTCGCACGATCGGGGTTGATCGTGGTGTTAGAAATATATATCTCATTACTTAACATATTCATATATGTATCATTTTAATTTAGTCATAAAATTAAAACTAGATTTTATGCATGCAAACTAAAACAAAAAGATAAGAAAATCAATTTCTCACCAAATAAATTTCGGTCAAATGGGCACCAACAAGATCTCCTTCTTGTTAGTTCTTGAGCTATCCATTTATAAGGATGAACATTCAAAAATCCCAAAGTAGAGATTCTCCTCTTGATTGCACCCAAGACTATCCCTTATCCCCACTAAATAATATTAACTAGATATTAGTTTAGTAGTTTACCTTAAAATTGATTACTAACACTCATATATTACATTAATAATTTTAGTAATCCTTTTGGAACAATTAGAATCAAAAATCTCAAGTTTTTGAGAAAGATGATGAAGATAGAGAGAAGAATGCATGTGTAGCTTTTCCATACATGAAGAGAATGAATTAGTAATAAAAAATGAGAACAAAAGTTCTCATTTCTAATGCATGCCACCGGTGGGAAGGAGACAAGGAAAGCATCTTTTCCTTTCTTTTTGTCTTCGCAATGTGTAGGTGTGTAAGACAAAGTAGGATAGGTGTAACGCTACAAAAGCAAGGCCTATGATTATTTATCATAAAATAAATCAATCTTACACCATCACAACTCCCTCCATTCGGTCCATCCTCCATAATATGGACTACCATTTTATTTTGTCAATTTGTCATTTGTCACACAATATGTCTCATGTAATATATTACATGTTATTAATTAATTTAATGCATATTTATCACATAAATATCATTTCATGAATTAATTAAATTACATCCAATAAATTGACTAGTGATAGTTGATCACATAAACAAAATGGGTCATGTAATTATAATTCACAATATCTTGTAATTATAATCAACCATTCATTCTTATCTTTATTGTTTCTCAAACAATAAACAATTTTAGTAATAAAGCATTTTATTACTAAAATAAATCTTATTTAATCCCATTACAATAAGATATTAATATTCTCTCTCACAAATTAAATTGTTCAATTTTAAGGAATTGATTAACTTGTATCGTCATACAATCAATCAGCTTTACGGATAAGGGCATCATCCTTTAGGTGTGACCTTAAGGGATCAACTGACCACCACCGTCCCACGACAGTAACGTCAAACTCTAGCAAGCCAATCGTTACCGATTTATGTTGATCAGTTGACAATATAATGAATCATCCATTACGTATTCTTTATATGAGATTTAATAATAATATTTAAATCATGTGATCGCACTATTGTTGAGGACACATTTCCCAACAATCTCCCACTTGTCCTCGACAAGTGTGCGTCACCAACTCTCTTGTCCCATTACTATCTCCCACTCAATGCAAGGTGTCTTTCAGGTCGTACTTACAAGTGATCATATCGAGAGTGGTTTCCTCGATCTGGAGAATAACTGATTGACCGGATTTATCTATCATAGATACCTTCCGAGCGTGGCCACGCATTTCCAGTTCATTACTCCTCGAGTGGCCCTGAGATATTGTTTTAACCCTGACAAGGGGGTGGACAATTCCTATCGCAGTTATTCCCTTCGACTAGCCACAACCATCATAACCCAAAATATGCCCATTTGACCCCATTTACGAAGGTCGTAGTAACACAAATCAAAGTTAATCTGAAACTGTGCCATCTTAGGCGAACAGTCTTTAGTCAAAAGAATCGACTCATTAGAATACTATAGTAGCTCTCGCCACGACCAGGCTTTATAAATTTGTCAGAACTCTATAAGCGGTCAATGCCCGAGAAAGTGTTCCTAACAGTCTGCCTATGTGATCGACTAGTCATCTCACATGACTCTATGGCACTTGAACTTGCCATCAATCGCATCACACTCTAGTCACATCGAGACGTCACCTCATATAAGTGACTATGGGCGAATACAATGTTAATCCGTGTTCACTTTAACGGGGTTCAATGTTGTCTCTACAACCCGTTTGGATGTAATAAAGTATAACAAAAGAGTTTTAAAGTAAAACTTGAACGACAAATGCGATTATCACATATGAATAGTCAATGCCTGATTACTATTTCATGTTCTATAATCTAATTTGATCTTGTACGTAGTTGTTCATTTAAATTCAATTGAAATGACATGACTCATCATGTTTAGCCTTTGAGAAGGCTTTGGTTAGTAGGTTTTATCAATTTCTTGTACCTTACTCAACCTTACTACATACTCGTTTTCCTTTGTAATGTATACATTTGCATTACAAAACTTTCTGAGTACGTGTCGAGATCCAATCAAGACATAGGCCCTCTAGCCTAAGAATAGCTCCCACTGTTTTCACAAAGTGGGACTCATCCTTCTTGCACATCTCATGATTGCAAGTGTACTCAATTTCCGTTGTAAACATTTCTCATTGTTCTTTATTGCCTAGAACGATTCTACAAAATCTATTTCTTAAATATCATAGCCACAATGGTATCTTAACCATCCTAATGTGTTTTGATTATGGTTTTGTCGGAAACCATGCGCAATCTCAATTGTCAATTGTCACTTGTGTAACACCCTTACACAAAATTGCATCATAAACACTTTGCTTTACTTCCTTAATGCTTCTGCAAGCACTTAAGGGTAATCTTTATGGCTTACTTGGTAAAGATTACTTAAATTCGATTTTGAAAACAACTCATCATACTCAAAGTATATGAAGTGTTATACATCATTACTCATTTAATTGATCCGGCAGCGGAAGCAAATGAAATCAATCAAATATGTTCAATTTAATTGAACTAGTCATGAATCTTATCAACATAAGACTTCTTATTGACGCTAATATCATGTGGATTTATCTTCATAAAACCGGATATTCAGGATGTATTATAATACTGCAAAAGTCTTAAATCATTCGCAATGATCAATATGTCATCCACATATAAGACTAATAAAAAATTTCCGTAACTTCCACTAAACTCCATGTATAAACACAACTTCTCGACTTATCGAGAAAAGTTTTATAACATGATCAAAACATTGATTCTATCTCATTGATGTCCTACTTAAGACCATCTCTTAAGTTTCACATTATCTTAGGATTGCAAGAATCTATAAAACTCATGACATGTATTGAATACATTCCTTCTTTTGAAGAAGTAGGTTTTAGATTCACATGCTGTATGCGTATCCTCACAATGAAACACAATCCCTAAGAAGATCCAAATAGACTTAAGCATTTCAATTTGTGCAAAACCCTTTGCAACCAATCTTGCTTTGAAATCTCTCTTTATTAGTGCAAAACCCTTTGTCACTAATCAAGCCCTTTTGTTTCGGATTTTTATGGCTCTAAGCCTTGTATTGAGTTGTGACTTAAACACTCTTATGTAAGTCATATGTTCATTACTTTCTAGAAGTAATCAACTTGAATCAAACAATTTCTTTTGTAAGTTATAAGCTCTTTACTTTCTTAAAAGTAGCATGAATTCATCATTTTTAACAAGTGACGAATTTAACCTCCTAGGTTTTGAAGAAACAATGTCTTACACAAAATGTCTCATGTAGGCAAGAAAGACTAGTTTCTTGTGACATAACATTCTCTGTGGCATTCTTTGTGGCTCTTGAATAATTTCTCCCACTCTGTCTTCTAGAAATAAACTTGTATTTTAGAAAGACAGCTTCACGAGCCGCAAACCCGTCGTTATCGTGATAATTGAAAAGGGAAAAATGAGCATTTGTTTCTTGTGAAAACTTACAAACATGGTACCCTTACCATTTCATATCTCATATGATTCGATTTAGTGGAAAAATAATTTAGACAAAAAATGATAAAATCCCCAAAAGGATCAAGTAACTCAAAGTAACTTGATTGAAGTTCAAACCATATCGAATAGCATTTGAATTCTTATTCAATCGCACATTATTCCATAATGCGTGCTAAGAGAGATTAACTTGTGATACTATATCACATTTCCTTTGGCTTATATCAAAGTCTTCACTTTGATAATCCCATCACGACTAAATCGTGATTCCTTGAACTCTTTAAACTTCTTCAAAGATTTTTCTATTTACCTTATTAAGTGAACACATTAGCGTCAACTTAAATCGTTGGTAAAAGAAAATGATCAACCTATTTTGGATCGATGATTTAAAACCTCGATCTCCTTTTCAACCAAAAGGCACGAGACATCTTGCTTTGAATACAAGATACGCATATACCATTAACAATCTAATGGTTTCAAGAGTACTCGATAACTCTTTGCGTTCATCATTCCAAAATTTAAGGTTTAATCTTGGGTTACCAATTTGAATCTTACATCATCTATATGATATATCATTCTAGTTTGGTTTAGAATATAATCACCTTGATAATGGGCTAGCCATACATCAAATCGTGGTGTATAGGGTCACAAAAGTGAAAACCTCTTTTGTATCTTAACAAGTTTATATTCTTATTTAGAGTTTATGTACTTAATAGTCATAATTAAGTACAACTTTAAATCCAAAAACTAGATTGAGTACACAATTACTCTATCTCTCGATATTATTGTTGCTAGTCGTCATATTCTAATCATCTTATGTGTCGAATACAATGATGAAAACCTCCACTGGTTTCTAATATTGACGAAGTGGTACTAGCAAAATTTATGTTTAATCAAATAAACATTTAGAGAAGAAGGTCCCATTAGATGTCCCACAACTAACTTGTTGATTCTTCAATTATTTGGGGTAGTTTCCTTTCTTGTGTCCAACATTTAAGACAATGGAAACTTTATTGGTCGGGATTGATAGGTTTAGTATCGTCATTTATCAATAACTTTACTTTTAACATTACCTTGTATCAATTCCATTATTATCTTTACTTCTTGAACCTCGTCCTCATCTTAACGGTTTAAGAGAATGCACCCACTCATTTCAATGAGTCTTTGCTTTGAGAAGCAAAATTGAATTCATGAAGATTACTCTTCATTTGTTCGTTTTAGTTTTAAAAACTTTCATTGAAGTGGTTGCATTATTTTGGTCAATTTTGATTTCCAACAAATCTAGTTACCAAAATTAGAAACAATTCATTGTAAGTAGATGTGTTAGTCAAGAATCAAAAACCTGTTTGATAATGAATAACTTTAATCTATACTCTTTACAAGAGATCCTTAGCAATGGTTCATTTGAGGTTTTTAGAAGAAAATTCAAATTTCGTCTTTAGTTACGATGTTTTAATGGAGATTTGAATCAAAATCGAAATGATATCGTATATGAATTGTGGTAAAGAAATAGAACAATATGATAACGGAATAGTGGAAAACTTAACATTTATCGTTTTATTAATACTTGTAAGCAACAAGTAAAGTAAAGCATTTACATAGTGACCTCTACCCAACTATGATAAATGATTCCAAGACCCAAATTCATATCGACTTAGGCACGGTGGGGCCGATTCATCCTTTATCAATATAACTCGGTGGATTAACGTTTAATCGATTCTACTTTTAGAACTCTTGGTCGATAATATTACATTAACATTTATCTTTAGCCTAAAACACATTCAACAAGGGGACGGTGTGGCCGATAAAACCCTTATCGAAAAACTTTTGTTGAGTTCAATCCAAATTTCGAATAAATGTGTCCATGATCCAAACCCACATTAACTTGGGCACGGTGTGGCCGATTCATCCCTTATCAACATGAATTCGGTGGATAGACATTTATCACCCACTTCCCCTACGTAACAAGGTTTGTACCCCGGTGTGGCCGAGTGCACTCTCTCACGAAATAGGTTTTCATGGTTTCTACTATTTGGTAAGGCTATGTCTCAATTGATTGTTTTAGCGAGAGGTCATGTCAATTTATTATCTATCACGTTTTAAGTGAACTAAAGCGGTGAACTACGATAATTGTAATTGACACGGTCGATGAACTAGATTAGATAAAGATGCATGTTTTAGTTATGGCGATTTAGCGATGCATGCGACATATAAATAAAATGCAGAGCATAAAAATAAATCCTAGTATGGCCTTCCTAAAATAGAAAACTATTTAACTATTACATATTCGGAAACCAACTCCATTGGTCCCTTGAACTTCGGTTGTGGCACGCATCTCGAGGTAACACCATCTTTATGTATCACCATCTTGAAGAAATCCGTCTTTGGGAACTCCGAAATGAATAAAATTACATAATAAATTACATAATTTCCTATTATACATTTGTAACTATAATAAAATAAATCTATTAAATTACAAAACGGTGATACGAGATCACAATAAATTACAACCGAATCGATATTCCCATACATTTCGGGTAATACCAATTAAAACTAAGGCCATACTAAGTAAAAATTACATAATTCAAAATTACATAAATAAAATTATGACAATCATAAAGAAAATGCAGCATTATAATATGTATGAACATGCCCAATTTTATGCAAAATCGCCTTTAAGGAGCCAATATCGTATATTACACTTTTTTACGATTTGCGTGATTCAACGTTTTATAATCACAAAAATTACATAAATTCATATTTATGCACAAGTTAATTACCCTAACTTCTTAGGACTCAAAATTAGTCTCCACTAACTATTTGACCATAATTAACTCATATTTCTTAATATTGTTCATAAAAGGACTCAAAATTACAATAAAATGCTATAAACTTCAAATAAATCACAAAAATTTCAAATAAATTCAAATTTTGAAATTTAAACTCATGAACATTCTGGAAAAATACCATGACACTCATAATGTTCAAAAACTTAGGTTAAAAATTTCGAAAGTTATCGGGAAAAACAATGTTGCGGTTTATGGGATTTATCAATAAAAATCATAAAAACATGAGAAAAATTATATTCATCAACTTTTAAATTTTATATCTGAAAAAGATAATAAAATGCAACATGTAACGTTTTTTCTTAGTCATGAAGTATGTTTTAGCAATTTTTCACTAATTAAGTCACTATTTATGCTATTTTTCATCAAAAATCCATAAATCATGCATGAAGACTTCATCATAGCCTATTATTTTACACACATCTTGTAAAATTGCATGTGATAACATACTAAATTTTTATGACCAGATTCGAAATATTTCTCATATTAACCTATTTTTCATCTAAATCCGATTTTTATCATGAAAAATCCATTTTTCGAGCATAAGAACTCATAAAATTATGAAAATTTCCAGATCATCTAAAAATAATATATGTGAAAACATATCCAAAAACCATTTGAAAATTCGAAGTTTAGCTAATTTTCGTCCAAAAATGACATTTTTATCATAAAAATCACATTTTAATGCCAATATTATATAAAATGAACAATAAAATCCATAAATTAACCAAAATATCCTAAATACATTTTAGGATCAGAAACTTTAACATGCATAAATTATTTTCGTGATATATCATAATATCACAAATTTACAAGTTTTGTTTGTTAATCATATAACTCGGAAAAACAATAACCGATTTGCATGCAAACAACCTTGTGCTCATGATACCGCTTTTTATAAATCTATATCTCATTACTTAACATATTCATATATGTATCATTTTAATTTAGTCATAAAATTAAAACTAGATCTTATGCATGCAAACTAAAACAAAAAGATAAGAAAATCAATTTCTCACCAAATAAATTTCGGTCAAATGGGCACCAACAAGATCTCCTTCTTGTTAGTTCTTGATCTATCCATTTATAAGGATGAACATTCAAAAATCCCAAAGTAGAGATTCTTCTCTTGATTGCACCCAAGACTATCCCTTATCCCCACTAAATAATATTAACTAGATATTAGTTTAGTAGTTTACCTTAAAATTGATTACTAACACTCATATATTACATTAATAATTTTAGTAATCCTTTTGGAACAATTAGAATCAAAAATCTCAAGTTTTTGAGAAAGATGATGAAGATAGAGAGAAGAATGCATGTGTAGCTTTTTCATACATGAAGAGAATGAATTAGTAATCAAAAATGAGAACAAAAGTTCTCATTTCTAATGCATGCCACCGGTGGGAAGGAGACAAGGAAAGCATCTTTTCCTTTCTTTTTGTCTTCACAATGTGTAGGTGTGTAAGACAAAGTAGGATAGGTGTAAGGCTACAAAAGCAAGGCCTATGATTATTTATCATAAAATAAATCAATCTTACACCATCACAACTCCCTCCATTCGGTCCATCCTCCATAATATGGACTACCATTTTATTTTGTCAATTTGTCATTTGTCACACAATATGTCTCATGTAATATATTACATGTTATTAATTAATTTAATGCATATTTATCACAAAAATATCATTTCATGAATTAATTAAATTACATCCAATAAATTGACTAGTGATAGTTGATCACATAAACAAAATGGGTCATGTAATTATAATTCACAATATCTTGTAATTATAATCAACCATTCATTCTTATCTTTATTGTTTCTCAAACAATAAACAATTTTAGTAATAAAGCATTTTAATACTAAAATAAATCTTATTTAATCCCATTACAATAAGATATCAATATTCTCTCTCACAAAATGAATTGTTCAATTTTAAGGAATTGATTAACTTGTATCGTCATACAATCAATCAGCTTTACGGATAAGGGCATCATCCTTTAGGTGTGACCTTAAGGGATCAACTGACCACCACCGTCCCACGTCAGTAACGTCAAACTCTAGCAAGCCAATCGTTACCGATTTATGTTGATCAGTTGACAATATAATGAATCATCCCTTATGTATTCTTTTTATGAGATTTAATAATAATATTTAAATCATGTGATCGCACTATTGTTGAGGACACATTTCCCAACACGTGGGGGTTTTCTTTGTAATCGAGTTTAGTTATAAAGGAAATAATAATAAGAGAGAGGGTGGATGTAGACCTTTAGAGAGTAGGTCGAACCACGTTAAAAATCGTGTGTCTCTTGCTTTCTTTATTTCGCTTGTCTTTGTTTTTATTTGTTTTTCCTTTTTGATTCACGTATTCACTCAAACGAACAATACAGCACAACTTTGATTGTTTGAACAGTCACCGAGACTGTTCAATTAGCCTGTGTATTGTTTCAGAAGGAAATTCGTGAACGACCTAGTGCTTTAATTTCGCATTAATTTTTAAAAGGGTACTTAATTCACCCCCTCCCCCTCTTAAGTACCGGATCGATAAACTCTACAATTGGTATCAGAGCCTCGTGCTCTTGATTGCCTTACAGCAAAGAGTTTGATCCTTTTTGAGTTTATTCTTTTATACTTTATTTTATCATGAATTCCAAATCTGTCTAATGTCCTGTCTTTGATGGCACGGACTATGGCTGGTGGAAAAATCGTATGATGCATTTCATACAAGGAACAGATTATGAATGTTGGGTAATCATCGAAAATGGTCCCCTAGCTATCACTACCACCAATGCTAATGGTGTGTCTAGTGCAAAAGCGCCCAAGGACTACACATCTGATGATTACAAAAAGGCGGAGAAGAATGCTAGGGCTATATCACTCCTGCAATCCGGAATTGGTGAATCAGAAACCAGTCGAATTGCAGGATGTAAAACGGCTAAACAAATTTGGGATAGTTTATCTCTAGCATATGAGGGGACCGTGCAAGTAAAGAAACAGCGTATTGATCTCTTAATGCAACAATATGAAAACTTTAGAATGCACGAGGTTGAACCCATAAAAAGCATGTCTTCACGTTTTTCAAGTATAACTAACGAACTTTCAAATCTTTGTAGACAATTTGAAACTGAGGACATTGTCCGTAAAATTTTAAGAAGTCTTACCAGGAAATGGCGACAAAAGTCATGGCCATTGAAGAGTGTAGAGATTTAGCCACTCTTACCTATGAAGCTTTAATGGAATCTCTTATGGCACACGAAATAACACTTGACAATGATGCCGAAGAGAAACCCAAAGCTAAGGGTCTAGCCTTGAATGCCGTCTCAAGTGATAATGAAAGTGATCTTGAGGAGGAAGTTGCTTTGCTGTCTAAAAGAATTGCCAAAATAATTAGAAAGCAAAATCAAGGAAAGTTCGAAAGTTATAAACCAAAGAAATATGTTTCCTCATCTTCCTCATCTCGTTCTACTTCTAGAATGGGATGTTTCAAATACGGTGAACGGGATCATTAGATCCGAAATTGCCCTAAATGGGAAGAACAAAAAGCTAAGGATAAGCGTGAAAAGTCTAAGCAGGAGTACAAACGTGCAATGATAGCTGCTGTATGGGGTGAGTCCGACTCAGAGGACGAAGAACCTTCTGAAAATGAGAAAGATGAGAAATTCTTCCTACGGTCTACCTACAAGCCTAGATCTCAACAAAGAAGGGATGACGACTCTCTAAGGTGTCTCATGGCTCACTCTGATGCATCGGATAGCGAATCCGAAGATGAGGTAAATCTCTCGAATCTCAAAATTAAGATTAGGTCTTTGTCTAAAGAAAAAATTGTAAGATTGCTTGATGAGACTTTGGATACTAGTTATGAACAAAACAAGCGTCTTGAGGCTATGCAATCTGAAATTGAAAGTATTGCGGAGGAGAATATAGAGTTAAGACGAAATCTGAAGAATATACAGAAACAAACAGTCGACCAGACTGTTCAATCAAATCTCACTGCTGAAAATGAGTCTCTTGTTAACAAAATCCACGTCTTAACAAATGAACTAGATGAGATTAAAAAATTGCATATTACTAGTTCAACCTCTTACTCTGAAATTTGTTCTAAGTTTGATAGACTTAATAACTACTATAATTCTCTTCTCGCTAAGAATAAAAATTTGCTCGTAGTAGTCAACAATCTTGAAACCGATTTAAGTAATGCAAGAAATGTAGTTGCTAAATGGGAAGGTAGTACTACCGTGCTAGATTTTCTAGTCAATCAATCTAAGAACAACAATAAACTTGGATTAGGCTATAACTCACGTTCTGATTTCAGGCAGGGCGGTTCTCAATATCGTCTTTATCTGGATCCCTCAATGCAAAAAGTAAACACTCCTCCCGATCGTTCAATTCAGATCGACGCCAAGATCTTGTTGAGATTAAAAGATCTAAACCCATCGAGAGAGATTTTCGCAAGCCTAAGTACGTGGGTCTACCTGAATACATTATTTGCAAATTTTGTGGACACACAGGTCACGTATTTAATGCTTGTAAAAAACGCTTAGGTCATTTGGATCGAAACATAAGAGTTGTTAAGAAAATGTGGATTAGAAAAGATGTTTTAGATACCGTTCGTCATAAGAAGGGACCCAAACTTGTTTGGGTTCCTAAATCATCTAACTAATTCTCTTTTACAGGGCTATATGAGAGGAGTTAGCCGTTGGTATCTTGATAGCGGATGTTCACGACACATGACAGGTAATAGAAACCAATTCCTCTCATTATCGGCCTACGACGGTGGAAATGTGACATTTGGAGACAAATGTAACACCCCGATTTATGAAGGAGCCTTTAGCAAGACATTCCCTAATAAACCGGACTGTTACCATCTCGGTTTCCCGAGGTAGTGAATAACAAATTAAACTTCAAGGCAAAATATATAATTACTTTAACTTAATTATTACAAAACCTCTTTTACATCAAATTACAAGGAACTAACATAAATGAAAGTGAAAGTCTTCTAAATGATGATCTAGCTACTAAGTCTTCTGATCCAGTGTCTCACGCCCATCAAGCTCCCACCTATCTCATAAACCCCGTCAAGCCTGCTCCCCAATATTTGGATCGTCACAGGTGTTCACGAATACACAGGGTCAACCACGAGGTTGAGTAGGGAATACAATGAAACAACAAAATATGATATGCATGCTCCTCTGTCACCTCCATCTCCATCTCAACTCATATCTCATAACCCGGAACACCCAGCCATACCGATCCCCGGTAGACTATATATCGACCGTAGCCGATCTGCCAGCTCGCAGCTGAGGACACCAGGGCAAGTCCTGCAGAACCCGCCTGGGCCTTATCACAACATCATCTTCACCACACCACATCACCACAACATCCTCCATCTCCAATGCATATGAATGCTCAAAAGAAATTAATGCAACACAATATATATATCTTTGAACTGATCAATCATAAAATCATGCCGGTTACCAAATGTTGTGATAACATACTCAATACGATCAATTCAGTCAATCACCTTCCAGTATATAAATCATAACGTAAATCAACAGCCACGAAGCAAGTCAACGTTCACAGTTTGGTCATACGAAACACAAACAAGTCAACACAATTCAACATCAAGGATAATAAGTCAAGTGTATTTCCCTACCTTTTCGCAATCCAAGCACACACAAGCAATCACTTATGATCCTTCACTTATCCATCACCTACATAATATAATTATGTATAATTACCATCTACTCAGTCAATTAATCATGCACATAACCTAGACTCATCATAACTTAATAGGAATATCAATTTAAAGAACAAACACGACTTTTCCTGATTTTCCTGCTCGTGGCAGACTCGGTATAAAATGAATAACTAATTCCATAAAATTCGAATTGATGCAAGGCCAATTGAATTGGAACCCCATGAGTCTTAGCTACAATTTATATCTAACGTGTTTTTCTCAAATTCCAAACATATCAAGGGTTTTCAGACTGATTTCCAAAAACTGACAGAAACCATCGCATAAAATGTATTGATTCATAAAACGAGTTTGACAAATGATTCTTAAGTAAAACCAACGCCTAACTCATATAAACTCTTTAAATTAAATATATGAAAAAGACCCAGTACCAATTCAATATCTAAATTATGTTTTAGAAGTAATCTTTCAGCCTCTACTGATTTACGGACTTTTTAGATAGACGTTCACAAATAATTTCTTCAGGAAAAACTACACGGTGAAATGCTACCAATTTTCACAGGCATAAACTAGGCTTGGAATAAACATGAGTCTCGTCTTTAACTTTTTGCATCCCACGGCTTTAGGACAGGTAAAACACTCAAATAACACAGACCAACGAATCTGTAAATTGCTGTAACTATTCCATTCATTTATCTCATACAATTTATAATCAAAAACCCCCAAACCAATTCTAGGGTTACGAAAATTATCCCAATACTACTATAATTATGCTAATAATTGAATAAAGAGGTAATAGGATAGTCTACTTACGAAATAGGATGAGAATAGGCTGAAAAATCGCCTCGCAATTCCTCACGCGGCTCCCTTCACACACGGCTCCCTCTTCTCTCTTTTCTCTCTTTTCTCATGGTTAAAATGAATATGGTGATAGGGAGATTAGGGTTTGGTTAGATGGGTTATACATATAGGATAGGTGCTATTAAGACGATACGGCCCTAGCCTAGTTAGATTAATTAAAACCCGAGTCACATAATTACCCGAGTCACAAATACACTACACGACCCAAAATGGTAACTCGGCCTAATATAATATCATATTAAAATACCGGGTATTACAGTCTACCCTCCTTAAAAGAAACTTCGTCCCGAAGTTTAACCATAACAGAAACACATCATGTAACACTCCAACATAACCCACACAACGCATAACCAATATAGCCAAACTGAGAAATCACACATGAAAGTATAAAGATTTTACAATCCTACCCTCCTTAAACATGGTTACGTCCCCGTAACCTTCATTATTATAACAAAAGTTCTCAAACTACTGCTAACAACTGAAAGAGGATAAAAGATTCACAACTCACGTTCAAGTTAACTAATCCCTACTAAAGACAATCAATATACAAGCTCTCTCAAGGAAGCTACAGTTACTACTGCTACAGCACATCGCCACGGATCGGAGCAAAAGCCACGTTGAATAACTTAAGACATTTCAGTATTAATCTAAACACTCTTCATATCAATCAATACATGCAATAACATTCACAGGATTCGCTTGTCAATCTAATTTATACATTACTACTCAGGTTACAAAGATGAAGATGCTTAGGTGCTCACATATGGTTCATGTCAAATAGCATATTTTCCAAGAAATATTGGTCGAATGACGAATGACGAATGCACATTGATTCAAATTTTACAAGCTTATTGGTCGAGTCAGTCAAGCGAGTAAACAACGATATTGGAAAGTTAACATACAATACTATCATACATAAAATTTCATTCTTGGTGTTAAATATATTTAAACTGCACCCAACACCATGACATAAAAGATTAAATGTATTTAACTACACCAATTTTACAAATATTCATTACATATCATGCTAATATCAACATACCATGTTAACACACAACTCACTTAAATCACCACATTACATTTCCCGTTTTGACATTCGTAACTAACCACAACCCACTAATTCACTACATGAACGAACAACATGACTAAATTAACCCACTATTTGTGACTCCGTTCTAGCTTCATTCCCCGACTAGCAAATATCATGAAATCATACAACCGGACACCGGTTTGGAAATCTCATTCCGAATTTATACTCACACGACAAAATTTAACTTCATTTTCAAAACTTTTACTTTCAAACTGGACGGTGAATAACTTTCTTAACATAAATCTTATAACAGAGCCATCCATAGAATCCATTTAACTCAAAATCAGATAAACTTAATGTTGGAATATGTGTCCTCCGACAATAATGCGATCACGACTGTTGATCATGATGATCACATGTTTAAGTCTCATTAAAATGAATACAATTGGGAAGTAATATTGTTACTGTCAACTGGTCAACATATATCGGTAATGATTGGCTGACTAGAGTTTGACATTACTGTCGTGTGACGGTGGTGATCAGTTGACCCCCTAGGTCATACCTAAAGGGCAATACTCTTAATTGATTATTTAATTAATCGTATAATGTTACGAGTTAATTAAATTACTTGAAAATTGACGGACGATTTTGGAAGTAAAATTTACGTATCAAATTGAAATGTGATTAAATGAGATACGGTCTGAGTAATTGAATTGTATCATTACTCGGATGAAATAATTGTTTAATGTAACAATTAAATTGAATGAATTGTTATAAATACAATCAGTTGTGATTTATAAATTGGTAAAATTTTTGGCACAAGTAAATATGAAATTACTAAGTCAATTTTTGTATGTGACGTATTTTTATTAATACGTTGATTTTTAATATGTTAAAAATACATAACAAATATATGTGACATGTGACATGTAACATATAGACAATTGACAAAAATAATATGGAATCCATATTATAGAATGGGCCGAAAATTAGAAGGGTTTATACTAATTATATGTTGCTTGTAATTAGTGGAAAACACAATGATTAAAAGGAAACCTAGCCATGCAAGCCTATTGTTCCTTGTGAAGAACAATTTCTCCATGCATTGGCTCACCCTAAAGCTCCTCTTACACGGTTTTGGGGAAGCAAATGTGATCATTGTTTTTTCTTTAATTTTGCCTAATAATATACTAAAGGTAGTGTATTATTTCCATTCCATTCACTCATCCAAAAACACAAGTTCTAGTGAGAAGAAAAATCCTCTCTTCTTCTCTCTTAAAAACCGAAATTTATAAGAGTTTTATAAAAGTTTTTGGTTCAATTTTCTACTAAAATTAATATTATACTAGTATTGTAATATTAATTAGATTAAGTGTTAAGCCTTGGGTATAATACATAGGGAGAGATCTTACACTTAGATCTTTATTCTTCCATTGGAAAAGCTCAAGAACAAGAAGAGAAAGGTGATCTCTCTTGTGCCCTAATAGCCGAAATCTACTATGTAAGGACATGATTTCTCCTCTATTTATATTATTGTTTGCATGCATAAGATCCGTAATTAATTTTATGACAAATTATTTAGACATATAAGAGTATGTTAACATGTATATGAATCTACATTTCCTTCACTTAACTCAATTCCTTCAAACAATACGAGCTTAGGTGTCGACTCATATTTCGTAATTTACAGGTTCATCTTATTCATTTCAGTCCTATATTTACTAATGAACGACTATTACCTCAACATCAGGATTTTAGTTGCACTTCTTTACTCAGTTATATTCACGGCTAACACGACTACAGCTTTAATCGGAGACCTTTTAGATAGTACACATTCCCTGGTGACGTCTCATCAAAGCATACGATTCGTACCATGATGTAAAGCAAGTAACTACAAATTAACTGTGTTCAATCAAAATTTTACCTCTTTATTACAGATCTATTTATCACGAGTTGCATGGTCACACAAAAGTATAAGTACCAACTCAATCACATGTTAAATTTTAAAACGATTTATCACGTCATAAGAACTAGACAAGAGTCTAACCATATAGTCAATATAAGAAGATTATTAGTTTAGATCGGAGGCACATTATAAAATTCCCTGTTAAACTCCTTACGGAACCATCGACTGTGCGTCATGAGTAATTAACTTAATAATGTAGAAGTCAAACAACTGAAATTACAATTGAGTATTAATGGTTATATGATTCACAATAACAACAAAATTACTTCCATATCACACATATGTTTAACATTTTAGCAACCATACCATTCAATTGTATCCATCAACTCAAAGATAATTCAATTTCAAAAAAATAAAAGATATCGCATAAACAACTTAAACATGTACATATACCATCATATAACTTGTAAAACATTATCTATGACAAAAGATTAGTAAGGTGAACAAGTTCTCCGGTTTGCACGGTTTGAACAAATAGGCAACTCGCGGCTCAATTAAACGTAACTATAACGACTATCATTTAAACATACGCATAACATGTGAATCATCAAAGGGTTATCTCATTATAATTCATAGCGACGGTTCGAGAATATATTTCAAATATCGTAACTATATCGTAACTATATCAAACTATATTTCAAATATCGTGACAATTGCAACAATCACTTTAGCATTTCATGACAACACAACTATGAACATATCCAATAAGGAGCAACAACACTATTTTATTATCATATCATAAGTTTAGGTTCAACTGAAATAAATTAATGCAATGAAAGTAATAAGTATAACTATAGGCACACAGACTCACATAAAAGACATTAGAACTCAGATGACATCCTACATGTGTGAACATTTAGACATACTTATTACTACCATCCATGTGTAAACGTTTAAACATAATTATTATAAATATTCATGCGAGTATATTAGAACAATCAAGTTAACATTTAACGCCACCAACTTTACCAAGATATGACAATATAGTTTTATATTTATATATATCCGACCACTATTCAAATATGATGAACACACCAGAGATATTATAACATGTCAAGCATAAAATATGCAAACAATTGGACTCGTATAAAATATTTCACCCTCGATTAAGAATCAAATTAAGTTATTCAATTTCACTCATACTATCATGCCAACAATGTTATAAACTAAACTTTAATTTTTTTTTATCACTAGTTAAGATACATAACCAATGAATATGTGTGCTACTATCATCATATAAGGACACTATAATTTCACATTAATAAGGCTCATGAAATAATCGAACAACTGCATGAAAACTCAACATAGCATTCACATTTTAAAAGTTATGATTCACGTTGTAACTTCCAAAACAAATCACGAATAAATAACCGTTCAACGAAAACTTGAGTTATATTACTTTTTATAACATACAGAGAGTTAATAATTCGTGAGAAAAAGAATGAGGTCCAAAGCTCAAGAATTCAATTTTTAAAGGATTTTACAACTCAGTTGGTCCAAACAAGTATGTGACAGCAATTGGTCCGAAACTTGGGTCAGTTTGCAAAACTTACTATTTAATATAGAGACATCAAGAATTTTCGTGGCTTATCAATTTGAAAACATATGCGAATCTTCTGATCGATGGAGTTGGAATTATGCAAAAATTATTAATACAATTTAAATGAGGATTTTTACAAAATCTTTGGTCGAAACATCACTGCACAGGAACTTCCTGACCACAACCCACTAAAATATTTGTTACTCCTAATCCGTATATCCTATAAGCATGAAACCAACGCCAAATGAACACTAACTCACGAGGCTATCTCTCATAAAATTTTCATCCATAGGAAATAAACAGAAAAGAAATGGCAGAAAGGTCAATTAAAGAGTAAAATCAAACAAAACGAGTTTCAGCACTAGGTCATTCTTTACTATGTTACAAGCTCTTATGAACATACTATGTATACTAACCCATCCCAACTTAAATCTCACACTTTGTACTTATGTAAACATCTATCCCATAGAATCCCTTCGCATCTCGATCTACTCCTTACATCTAAATCACGATTGCTATGACTAGAAACAAGCAATTCAATAGTGTTTCTGATTACTATCACAATACAATACTAGCATGGCTTCGGGATCACATATCCGCATATCACTAGACATAATAGCACTATCAACACGTCATTCACATCCATCCAGATAAATATCATCAATTCGCAATTATTTTCACGCTCACGATTACCACAATCCAACACTTCATTGATTATCAATCTCAACACGAAAATTTATTTCTCATCTCCACAACATCATATGATCACGTCATCATTCATACAAAATACTTACCGTAACGTTGTCCTGCAGAATGGTTAGAATATATGGGTCTCAAGGTATACATCAACTCGATTATATCCAAAGTTTTCCTTCTAACTACCTCATTCACTCAATTTTCTCTCGGGTTACCTGTTCAAAACGAGAGGGCAAAAGAGCACGTATTAAGGGCGCCTTCTTAACCGCACTGTGAGCTCCTAACGATTTATTCCCAGGGGTTCATTTTATTTAGACACATCCTACGTTCATTGGGTTCATTGGTTTAGGCCTGAGGATCGTTCGCTCTGATACCACTTTGTAACACCCCGATTTATGAAGGAGCCTTTAGCAAGACATTCCCTAATAAACCGGACTGTTACCATCTCGGTTTCCCGAGGTAGTGAATAACAAATTAAACTCCAAGGCAAAATATATAATTACTTTAACTTAATTATTACAAAACCTCTTTTACATCAAATTACAAGGAACTAACATAAATGAAAGTGAAAGTCTTCTAAATGATGATCTAGCTACTAAGTCTTCGATCCAGTGTTTCACGCCCATCAAGCTCCCAACCTATCTCATAAACCTGTCAAGCCTGCTCCCCAATATTTGGATCGTCACATGTGTTCACGAATACACAGGGTCAACCACGAGGTTGAGTAGGGAATACAATGAAACAACAAAATATGATATGCATGCTCCTCCGTCACCTCCATCTCCATCTCAACTCATATCTCATAACCCGAACACCCACCATACCGATCCCCTAGACTATATATCGACCGTAGCCGATCCGCACTTCCTTGTTGAGGACACCAGGGCAAGTCCTGCAGAACCCGCCCGGGCCTTATCACAACATCATCTTCACCACACCACATCACCACAACATCCTCCATCTCCAATGCATATGAATGCTCAAAAGAAATTAATGCAACACAATATATATATCTTTGAACCGATCAATCATAAAATCATGCCGGTTACCAAATGTTGTGATAACATACTCAATACGATCAATTCACGATCAATCACCTTCCAAGATATAAATCATAACGTAAATCAACAGCCACGAAGCAAGTCAACGTTTACAGTTTGGTCATACGAAACACAAACAAGTCAACACAATTCAACATCAACGATAATAAGTCAAGTGTATTTCCCTACCTTTTCGCAATCCAAGCACACACAAGCAATCACTTATGATCCTTCACTTATCCATCACCTACATAATATAATTATATATAATTACCATCTACTCAGTCAATTAATCATGCACATAACCTAGACTCATCATAACTTAATAGGAATATCAATTTAAAGAACAAACACGACTTTTCCTGATTTTCCTGCTCATGGCAGACTCGGTATAAAATGAATAACTAATTCCATAAAATTCGAATTGATGCAAGGCCAATTGAATTGGAACCCCATGAGTCTTAGCTACAATGTATATCTAACGTGTTTTTCTCAAATTCCAAACTTATCAAGGGTTTTCAGACTGATTTCCAAAAACTGACAGAAACCGTCGCATAAAATGTATTGATTCATAAAACGAGTTTGACAAATGATTCTTAAGTAAAACCAACGCCTAACTCATCTAAACTCTTTAAATTAAATATATGAAAAAGACCCAGCACCAATTCAATATCTAAATTATGTTTTAGAAGTAATCTTTCAGCCTCTACTGATTTACGGACTTTTTAGATAGACGTTCACAAATAATTTCTTCAGGAAAAACTACACGGTGAAATGCTACCAATTTTCAAAGGCATAAACTAGGCTTGGAATAAACATGAGTCTCTTCTTTAAATTTTTGCATCCCACGGCTTTAGGACAGGTAAAACACTCAAATAACACAGACCAACGAATCTGTAAATTGCTGTAACTATTCCATTCATTTATCTCATACAATTTATAATCAAAAACCCCCAAACCAATTCTAGGGTTACGAAAATTATCCCAATACTACTATAATTATGCTAATAATTGAATAAAGAGGTAATAGGATAGTCTACTTACGAAATAGGATGAGAATAGGGTTTGAGAAATCGCCTCGCAATTCCTCACGCTCTCCTTCACACACGGCTCCCTCTTCTCTCTTTTCTCTCTTTTCTCATGGTTAAAATGAATATGGTGATAGGGAGATTAGGGTTTGGTTAGATGGGTTATACATATAGGATAGGTGCTATTATGACGATACGGCCCTAGCCTAGTTAGATTAATTAAAACCCGAGTCACATAATTACTCGAGTCACAAATACACTACACGACCCAGCTGGTAACTCGGCCTAATATAATATCATATTAAAATACCGGGTATTACATTTGGAGACAACAAAAAAGGTGAAGTAATTGGTATTGGTAAAGTCGGAAGTCTCTTTCACATTCCATTGATGATGTGCTGCTTGTAAAGGGTCTCAAACACAATTTGATTAGTATTTCTCAATTATGTGACAAAGGAAATAAAGTTGAATTTCATGCAAACCTTTGTTATGTAATCAAAGAAAGTACAAATGAAATTGTTCTTCAAGGTAAGAGAGTCAATAACATTTATGTGGCTGACTTAGGAAGCATTCCTAGGGAAACCATTAAATGTTTGTCGGTAATGCAAAACGATCCTAATTTATGGCATAAGAGGTTTGGACATGTTGGCTTTTCATCTCTAAACAAACTTTACAAACTCGATTTAGTGGAAGGTCTACCTTCTATGAAGTTTGAAATTGACGGAGTTTGTGATGTTTGTGCTCGATGCAAACATGTCCGAAGTTCTTTTAAATCTAAAAGGGTTGTTAGCACCACCAAGCCTCTAGAACTCATTCACATGGATTTGTGTGGTCCGATGAGGATTAGAAGCCGAGGTGGAAGTCTTTATGTATGTGTTCTAGTGGACGATTATTCACGGTTTGTTTGGACTTTATTTTTACATGCTAAAAGTGAAACTTTTGAAGAATTCCACGTTTTGATTAAGAAACCCCAAAACAAACTCTGTCACAAATTGATCTCCATTAGAACCGGCCATGGAAGAGAATTTGAGAATGATTCGTTTATATCTTTTTGCAGGGAACATGGTATTGATCATAACTTTTCTGCTCCTAGGACACCGCAACAAAATGGTGTAGTGGAAAGAATGAATAGAACTTTGGAGGACATGACCATATCCATGCTACTTTGTAGCGAGTTACCTAGAAACCTTTGGGCCGAAGCTGTGAACACAACTTGTTATATTCGTAACCGTGTTGCTATTAGATCTATCCATAAGAAAACGCCTTATGAGCTTCTATATGGGCGAAAGCCAAACATTTCACATTTCCGCTGTTTTGGATCAAAATGCTATGTTCATAACAATGGCAAAAATAATTTGGGAAAATTTGATCCAAGAAGCGATGAGGCGGTTTTCATTGGATATTCAAGCGAAAGCAAGGCCTATAAAGTTTACAATAAAAGAACTATGTGTTTTGAGGAAAGTGTACATGTAATTTTTGATGAAACTAATGTGCTAACGCTGAATTGCAGGATGATGAGGACATTGAGATTGGATTTATAAGAACTGATCCACCTGAACTAGAGGAGAATCCCTCATCGTTGGAAGGAACAGGTGCAGAACAGTCCACGAATTCAGGGGGAAATGAATGAACACGTAACTGTCCGATCCTGGAAAATCACCAAGTTCAGGGCGTGTGCGAACAAACAAATTTACAAGGTCTAATGAGACAAATCAAGCCTCCAGTAGCTCAGATACGTCGAGAAAGACAAATACAGATGTTGAGCAGAATCGAACAGAACCCAGTACTGTTTAGTTTACAAATACGAATGACGAACAAAATCGAACAGAATTCAGTACTGTTCAATCTACACCAGAAACAGAAACATTTGTTCCTCGACGTTGGAAGCATCAAAGTTCACATCCAATGGATAACATTCTGACTGACATCCATGAGGGAGTCAAAACTAGATCTTCATTAAGAAATTTTTGTGCTCATTATTCATTCTTATCAGAATTAGAACCTTCTAATATTAATGATGCTTTAACTGATCCTGATTAGGTTATTGCTATGCAGGAGGAGTTTAACCAATTTGAACGAAGGAAAGTGTGGCACCTGGAACCACGTCCAAGAGATCGTTCTGTCATAGGAACGAAATGGGTATTTCGAAACAAATTGGATGATGCAGGTGTGATTGTGAGAAATAAGGCTAGACTTGTAGTGCAAGGATACAATCAACAGGAAGGGATCGATTACGATGAAACCTTTGCACCCGTGGCAAGACTTGAAGCCATTCGTCTCCTTATTGCTTTTGCCGCTCACATGGGTATCAAACTCTTTCAAATGGATGTTAAGACCGCGTTTCTTAATGGATATTTGCAAGAGGAAGTGTATGTTGAACAACCTCCCGATTTTTTAGATAGTAATTTTCCTAATCATGTTTAAAAATTAGAGGCACTTTATGGTCTTAAACATGCACCTAGGTCTTAGTATGATAGACTATCAAAGTTCCTTATCGAAAATGGCTTTCAAAGAGGTTCAGTTGACAAAACACTATTTCTAAAACCGGTGAAGGAGGACTTATTAGTTGTTCAAATTTATGTAGATGATATCATTTTTGGAGCAACTAATGATGTTTTATGTGCATATTTTTCCAATCTTATGCAATCGAAGTTCGAGATGAGCATGATGGGCGAGCTAGGATTCTTTTTGGGTCTTCAGATAAAGCAAACCACACATGGCATAATGATTCATCAAAGAAAATATATCAAGGAGATGCTAAAGAAATTTGGTATGACTACAGCTAACCCATTTCCTACACCTATATGTTCTACACTCAAGCTTGACAAAGATGAAAAAGGTAAAAGTGTAGATGAAAAGGTGTATCGACGTATGATAGGTTCACTTTTATATCTCACAGCTAGTCGTCCAGATATTCTTTATAGTGTTTGTTTGTGTGCCCGGTTTCAATAAAATCCCAAAGAATCACATTTAACAGTTGTAAAGCGTATTCTTCGATATTTGATTGGAACTCAGGACTTATATTTATGGCATCCTATGGATTGCAATTTCACTCTCACGGGGTATTCAGATGCAGATTATGCAGGTTGTTCAGTTGAAAGAAAGAGTGCATCTGGTATTGCCACCTTTGTAGGACCATGTCTTATCTCTTCGGCTTCCAAGAAACAAAATACGGTTGCTCTATCTACTGCTGAGAGTGAATATATCGCTGCCGCTCAATGTTGTGCTCAAATCCTATGGGTAAGACAACAGCTGCGGGATTACGGTATGATCATTAATTGTGTTCCCATTCTTTGTGATAACACTAGCGCAATTAATATTTCTAAAAATCCCGTTCAGCATTCCAAGACGAAACACATTGATATTCGTCATCATTTTCTTCGTGATAACGTAGAAAAAGGGAACATAAGCTTAAAATTTTGTAAAACCGAAGATCAGTTGTCCGATATTTTTACTAAACCATTGGCTCGAGAACAATTTGAGAAAATCCGATTAGAATTAGGTCTTTTGAATAGCAGCTCGTAGTATCTTTCGTCCCAAAAATTAATACCTCAATGATTGACTAGATTGGAAGATGTCGTGATTATGTGTCAATAATTCAACTCATGAGATTTTAAGTTGACGTGCATTCTGCTTACTCTAGTCGGTTTTTTTCATATAGACTAGTTATAAGTTGATTATCTATGAATTGTTACTGTCTTACGTAATCAAGCTTTTTTCCTGGCAAAAGATAAACTCAACAATTCCCAAACCTATCATAAATCTACCCAACAAGCCCAAGCCCATATGACCAAAACCCAAATAAACTCCATATAAACCCTCCCCTCACCCGTCAAATACCCTCAACCCAACTCAAAATCCCCAAATTAAACCTAACCCCAAAAATCCCAAATCACTCCCCTTGTTCCGCGGCAACTATGGCGAAAAAGAAAACCAAAGCCGCCTCCAACCGCTCCAAGCTTCCTTCTTCAACCATACCTGAGAACCGCACCTCACCGAAAACCACACCCACCACCTTAACCCAGCCGGAAACAACCCCTATACCCACATCAACTCCACCTAAATCAAAAGCCCCAACATCTCAACCAATTGATCCCTCTGCCACCATAACCACTCGTTCTAAAACAGTGCATGCAACCGCTTTTGCGCCGCCATCTACGGAATTCGAGGAATCGCCATCTCCATCTGAAGAGCCTAAAGCTTCAAAACGTCCCACAAAGCTTATAAAAGGGGTCCGGATATGTGAACCCGAGGATGGTAATCGGGTTGTTCCCGCTAGTGTGTCCGGGAAAGGTAAAGGGAAGATGGTGTATGGGGATGACGAAGGATCTGAGGATGAAGAGTGGACTATTAATCTTTATAAGAGTTTGAAACCTTTGGAGCAGTTGAAAAAGGGAATGGGGCGGTCCCTTAAAAGAAAATACCCGGATTCTCCGGAGTCTGACGATGATGCTACGGCAGATGGTGCTCCCGTCATGAAAGCTACACTGCTGTCTGCCATGGATAATGATAAAGTTCTTGATTTTCTTCGGTCTGTGGATATGTCTGACACGGAGTTCAGTATGTGTCAATGATTACTTGCTCATTCTATTCTCCCAGGCCGTTACTACCCGCTTCCATGGTTAGAATCTAAACCCGCCTTTTCTTTTTTTCTTGATCTCCTTAATGCCCAAAAGTGGACTTCCATGTTTACTGCTCATTCTGTAGTATTTATCCCGGAAATTCTGCAATTTTATCAATCAGTGGCGGTGAATAACCAGGGTACTCTCCTATCTGCTAAAATAAATGGTAGGACTTTTGTCTTAAGAGCCGCTGAGCTTGCTCACATGTTTAACATTCCCTTTACTGGCTTGGATATTCTTCCTCAAAATAGTTGTCCGGGGTTGGCTGAGCTGGATGCCCTCATGGTTCTTCAATATTTTGATCCCACTGCTACTATAGACGGTCACATTAGACCGAGCATTCTTGATGCTCCTCATCAATTTCTATATAATGTTATCCGCCGAACCGTCACTCCCCATCCTCATTCACGTGGTTATTGTCATATCTCTGATCTGTTGCTTATGTATCATCTTATGATGAAGAAACCCGTCAATCTGGCTGTTATTATGTTTCATTATATCCGTGAGGTTGCAGCTGAAGTTCAGAAAACAAACAGCAAGAAGGCACGGGAATTGCCCTATGGGATGTGGTTGAGCCATGTGTTTTGGCAGTTAAAACTTTTGTCAGATGATAGTTTCTGTGTTGCTTTGGATGATCGTATGGGAGATGGGCTGATGGGTCAAATGCACATTCGGGTTGTTGATGATCAGCTACATGGGTTGCGCAGTAACGCTTCGAGTGCTGCTAGGACTAGTACAGGTGGTTTTGGTGCTCTTGGATTGAAGATGGATGATCTCTCGGATACCATGGCTGGTGGCTTGGGCACGCTTTTAGATGAATTGGTGGCCATTAGAGAACTCCTTGAACAACTCACCGTTATTCCTGACCTCCTCAAACAACTTTTAGCCCGCCTTCCCAACTAGACCTCCCCTGCCCCACCCTTCTTTTGCTTCCTTCTTATTGCTGGTTATGTATTATTCGTACTTTTCTTAGTGGTCTGTACTTATTTCGATGATGTCTTTTGACTGTGTCCGGTAGGTGCACTGACACTTAACTGACCGTGGGGCGATGCGTTGACACATTTTGACCGTCCTTCTCCTTTTGATGATGTCAAGAGGGGGAAAGATTTAGGGACTCTAGTGTACTTAGTAGCTGCTGATATTAGACCTATACCTATGATAATCTCGACTTTGTTTCATGAACTTTGGTTTAGTAGTTATTTTACTGATCGTATTGTTTCCTATTTCTATTGTTATTGCTGTCTTGGATTTTCTTGAATGTTTGCAGGAGTATTCTATTATTGAGGGGGAAATTTTATTTAGGGACTTGCCATCATCAAAGGGGGAATTTGTTGCATTTAGTTTGTTGATAATGACAAGTCCTTCATTTTTATATCCCGCCTAGTTAACAGTATGTGCTAGACGTGTGTATGACAGGTCTAACAGTATTTCATATGGGCTCGGAAATGAAGATGGGTGGAGCGCTAGATGAGTCTTGGTTCGTGTCTAGAACAATTGTAAGGATATATCTTGTGCTTATTCTTATTCGGTCCAATAAATCACGGCCTATCTTTTTGGACAAAATATTTCAAGATAAAATATTTTCCTAATTATTGTTTTGATAACAATTTTATTCTGTTGAAAGCTTCCTAAAATTGCTCTAAGTAAAATCTTTATCTTTTGAGGAATTTGTGTTTTGGAAGGCAACTAGAATATAATTGTTAAATATTGTGTTTAGGGTTTGTTACGTAAAGAGATGAGTTTTGGTCAACTGACAACTCTTGCTTATAAAATACAAATCCTTCACTTGTGATAAGGGTAACACACGAGAATATTTCTGAGTGCAAAATTTGTTTTTCAAAGTTTAAGGAAATTGCTTTTGTCTCGTTCGGTCTCTGAAAGAAGCTTTTGCAAAATTGTTTTTCTGCGTAAATTTTTTCAGTTTGCAAATTCTTTTTTATAGCCGTGATTGTGGGTTGAATTTTGAGTTCGCAAGTTATATTCATAAGGCTGATTTTTGTTCTCCATTGTTCCAATTGTTGAACCATATAAGGAGACAATTTATGTTGTAATTTTCACTTTTTGTGAGAGTATTTTTGGGGTACGGGGTTGTACTCGAGTCGCACGATCGGGGTTGATCGTGGGGGTTTTCTTTGTAATCGAGTTTGGTTATAAAGGAAATAATAATAAGAGAGAGGGTGGACGTAGACCTTTAGAGAGTAGGTCGAACCACGTTAAAAATCGTGTGTCTCTTGCTTTCTTTATTTCGTTTGCCTTTGTTTTTATTTGTTTTTCCTTTTTGATTCACGTATTCACTCAAACGAACAATACAGCACAACTCTGATTCTTTGAACAGTCACCGAGACTGTTCAATTAGCCTGTGTATTGTTTCAGAAGGAAATTCGTGAACGACCTAGTGCTTTAATTTCGCATTAATTTTTAAAAGGGTACTTAATTCATCCCTCCCCCTCTTAAGTACCGGATCGATAAACTCTACAAGAATCATTGTTATTCTGAATTGTCACAGGTGTAGGTCAAGGGCGTGGCTCTAAGGAAATGGTGGTATCGTGCAAGCAGTATTATAGCTACAAATTGCATAATCGACCTGGCAATATGCTTTTGCGCGCTGGACGGTGTTTTCAGCAGTACATCGTCGATATGTACGTTAAAATAGAAAACACCCGACTTGACTTTTTCCGGAACAATCAGGATGTGATCAGGGCAGAACTGTATCAGGGCATACTTGACACCGTGGAAGCTGGTGAATCGTCGGCTGCAAATATCGGAAAGCAGATAGTATTACCAACAACATTTTTAGGTGGCCCTCAAGACATGAAGCGAAGGTATTTAAATGCTATGTCTCTCGTACACCGATATGGAAAGCCGGATCTCTTTGTTACCATGACATGCAATCCAAATTGGCCAGAATTCAAGAAAGAATTAGCGCCGGGTGAGGAGGCTCACAATAGACCTGACTTCAAGAAAGAATTCCGCCCTACACAGTTCTACAGATATTTTCTGAGGCTATAACCCGAGGAACCAAATACCGGCCCTCAATACCGCTCTAAAGCAATTAATACACCAATAGTTGAATTATATCAAGCTACTTGTGTGTACCCATATGTTACCGCTCGATATACATATTTCCGTGTATTACATCTATAAGACAAAATACAGTCATTCTCACTCAATAGCTCACTTTTTACACATTATATAACATCATATAATAAAAACTTATGAAAACAATACTAGCATAATTACAAGAAAGCAAGCATAGTGAGAACACTACAAACATCCATATATATATGAATAAATTATTAATCATCAAGTACAAAATGTCACTCCACTAAAACTTAGTCAATACACATGATACCTCACAATCAATTTTAACATGATTATTAAAACATTTGATGATCAAACATCATAAATAAACATTGATCACTTGATATCTATGTTAGCATAACATTATTGCATATTAACCGCAACAAAATTAACCACGATAATTTTTATAAAATAATTGATCAAACAAACATGTTCAATATGAAATCTTACATACATGCTCAATTAACAATTCTTGATAAAAATTGACACTAGTATCTATCTCATTAAATTTATCCCAAAATAAATTACAAGGACAAACAAAAATGAGATGACAGTCGACATAAAATATGTCCCTTTGCGTGAGTGATTTTCCAACTTCTCCTTTGACCAACTTAAGGTGTCTCAATTCACAATTCACGATGAATCGGCACTTGACACCATCCAAAACCTAATACACTTGCTAATGAGCCATATAAGCGACCGTATTATACCGCTCTATTTCGCATTACCATGTATCTTATCAAGGAGGATTCATTAGAGCAGACATTCACACCTACCTTGTACATTCAATAGTACACCACTATTGTTCTAGTACACACACAATTCATACAATCAACAATATCCCACTTTTATAAAATAATATGAATTGCAACTATCAAGAGAAACCCTCTCAATCATGTCATACAATCAGGTAGACAATCCACTTACTATTTCAACATATTAAAATTTCAACCACTTATTAAACATGCTCAATATCTAAAATAATTATCTAATAACTCAAGATATAAATTATTTATACAAGACAATACTTGACATGTTTAAAATAAGTACATAATCATTTTATAAACTAACAATAACAATTATCATGATGATCACTTTTATCATCACAATGGCCAATTAAAATAGACATGAAATATAGATATTAAAATCAAACATCCACACATTTAAAAGTGTAATTACTACTACTTATTACAATGTCATTAATAATACATACATATATGGCTATATATATATATGCAAACTTTCACCATTTAATGAACCATTATTCATAAAATAATCATGTCCATCATAACTAAAACTGTCTCGAAATGTTATATCAAACATCTGGTTATTATATATCAACCAAATTACAATTGTCAGGCCAATTTCATAACCATGATTTTACTCGCATCTATCTTCCATAAGAAACTTTTACATTATGATCACAAGTTTGACAATAAAGAACATGATTTTAGATCATGTATAAACCGCATGAAAATTGATCATCATGCTACAAAAGAGGCATTCTGACATTACTTCAAATATCCATGATAAGCAAAAGCTTCTTTGACAAATAAAACACAATATAAGATCATGCTTAACATCATAAAATCAAGTGATCTCAAACTTGTATACAAATACAACTGTCATTAATTTTTATTGATCATATTAGTGTATCAATATGATTTATCATCGTGCAGTGTAATACTTAAAAAGCACTTAAACCATGGGTAACCATAAAACATGAGAATTTTGTGATGAGCATCGAGCATTGCAGAAGCATGGCAGACATTACGTACACAATCTCCATCAAATTATTAATTAGCACAATTACCAAGACAACAATAATTTACTTATCTGCGGTGATGATTCACAGAGAATATAACCACCCAATAATTAAATCGAACCCCATTCGAACAGCAACAGAGTCATTTGAAACCGTTCCATTAACTTGCAATCCATATGCTCCAATTTCAGATTTTGACACCGTCTCGTACCCTTACTATCAATATCACAACAGAAATACTCTTAAGAATCCTTCATTGTCATTTCCTTAGCATTCGCCATCTTGACATATTTCGAAATTGTTCTATTAGATTGTTAGGAAATTGTACAGGAACTGAAAAGACAATAATGAAAACTGCACCGAATCGCTATGCTTTCCTAATAGAACAATTCGACCCTTACTTTAGTGCCTGGGTTGTATCGAACTTTCTATTGAGATAAGACGGTTGCCCTCTGTATTCGGCACAGAATACAGAGATATAATTAAGAAGTATTTTTGAGTAGTTTGTTAGAATGTTCAATGATGCAGAAGATGAGATTGTCTATATTCCAAATATCTTCAACCCCATTCTATTTATATAGATATGAAAAGGTGTAGGGGGATGTATTTGTGAAGAGTAGTAACTTTTCACAAATTCCGACATATTAAATGTCTATTGTGGGAATTAAAACCCATCAAAGTTTCCAGGGCATTGCCCCGAAGCCCCCCTGTCATAGTTGTTCAAATGAAAACTATTCCGTAAATTCATAAATAATTATGCAAGTGTACACTCCGTACTACCGAACTTACATTATATTATAACGAACTTACCCATCTACGAACCAAACCCGAGTACGCTAAAATGAACCGGTAATTACATTTAAATTACCAACATTATTGTTAGGAAATTGTACACGAACTGAAAAGACAATAATGAAAACCGCACCGAATCGCTATGCTTTCCTAATAGAACAATTCGACCCTTACTTTAGTGCCTGGGTTGTATCGAACTTTCTATTGAGATAAGACGGTTGCCCTCTGTATTCGGCACAGAATACAGAGATATAATTAAGAAGTATTTTTGAGTAGTTTGTTAGATTGTTCAATGATGCAGAAGATGAGATTTTCTATATTCCAAATATCTTCAACCACATTCTATTTATATAGATATGAAAAGGTGTAGGGGGATGTATTTGTGAAGAGTAGTAACTTTTCACAAATTCCGACATATTAAACGTCTATTGTGGGAATTAAAACCCATCAAAGTTTCCCGGGCATTGCCCTGAAGCCCCCCTGTCATAGTTGTTCAAATGAAAACTATTCCGTAAATTCATAAATAATTATGCAAGTGTACACTCCGTACTACCCGAACTTACATTATATTATAACGAACTTACCCATCTACGAACCAAACCCGAGTACGCTAAAATAAACCGGTAATTACACTTAAATTACCAACATTCCTCCCCCATTTAAGCGTAATTCAAGATTTTAAATAAGTTAACAAACATACCAATTTATGCATAAATGAAAATGTCACGAAAATTGAATTTCCACTTAGTGAAATTACACATTCCAAATATTCGAGTATCGGGGTGTGACTTAGCATTGAACCATTTCTACTCATTTTGAATACATGAAGATAACTCACACATAAATTAATTTACTTCTAAAATTACGAAACCGACACTTATTTTCAAGCCTAGTGTCTCATATCTATTCATGAACATATCAGGAGTTAAACCCATACTCCTTTGAAGCGGCTGTACTTCATGTTCATATAGATTGAATCTTTTTATCGTGTCCTTGCAAACACACTTTTTCAAAAGATCAACCATACAACATTCAAGTCTAAACACACACCTCGGGATATATATTATCGTGTGCTTCAATCTCTTAACAATAGGCCTTCCACATTGAATTCAGCCTCTAACATTGTATTAGAGGGGAATTGGGTATCCTATCGCCAAGGATCTTATACGAGTTTTAGTCTCATCCCGTCAACCGACTTTATAACTAAGTCCCTAATTGATCCTTAATGCAAAGTGATCAACTAAAAATGAGATCTCACAAAACAACCAATATCAATTCCCATTTATGATAGTCCACAAATTGTGTTATAACAAACACCCCGGTGCGCACCGTTATTCACTATCAAAAATTATATGAATGAAATTGGTCAAATACTTTAAGGAAAATCGTAGATTATTTTCTCCAGCTACTTAGCCGTTTAACCGGCTATGCTAACACTACGCATACCAATTCCAATGTCAAACTCACAATGCAAATTCGATATTGGAAATCCATATACTCATGATACTTATCCAAGTAAAATACGTTACCACTAGTAGAAAATAACCTTCTACATTGATAATTCAATTTGCTAAATACTATCCCTCTAAGACCGAAGAAAAATGACATAGGACAAACCATAATTCATGGTTTACTTTATACATTGTCACACTTGCCTAATGCTTGCCAAACATGAGTATTAGTATCACTAACATTCTTACTCAATTTCTAATTGCAAATTCTATAAGGCCTAGTGAACCTCGAGTTATGATATCACTTTAATTATTGGATAAAAGCATCATACTCGACTCTTAGAGAATATTAACAGTAGAATAACAATCATACTCTCACACTTATCCTAATACCGAATATCATATTACCTCCCCCATGTCTTTCATAGAAGAACACAATGACAAAACCACCTTTTACAAGGTAATTAAATCATCTTTTGTTTACCAAAGATTAACTTATCATTCATCCTACAACAAAAGATTGCTCCACTACCGGACATGTCAAAAGTTGTACATACAATACTATGATTGTATTATTACATGAATAAACCACCATGACTCCATAATCTCACCATGGTTATCGCAAACCATAATTCCCGAGATTATAGGGTCAACTCAATTACATCACCATACTTTAAATACTTTACATAAGACATTAACATGTTAAACAACTATAACAAAACCGGTTGACACACTAACAACATTACTAAAATAACTGATCAAATATCCATTGATCGAAACATCATAATACTGCACTTATTAAAGAAACAGTCAAATCCTTTGATCAAAACAACATTACCCATAAATATTCTATTACAAGTTCCTCTCACATTAGTATCCAATGTGAGACAACTTGAATATTTATGACACTACAAGAGTGAGTTTTTAAACTTCTCTTTGAACAAACCAAGCTACCCGAGGAACCAAATACCGGCCCTCAATACCGCTCTAAAGCAATTAATACACCAATAATTGAATTATATCAAGCTACTTATGTGTACCCATATGTTACCGCTCAATATACATATTTCCGTGTATTACATTCAAGAGACAAAATACAGTCATTCTCACTCAATAGCTCACTTTTTACACATTATATAACATCATATAATAAAAACTTATGAAAACAATACTAGCATAATTACAAGAAAGCAAGCATAGTGAGAACACTACAAACATCCATATATATATGAATACATTATTAATCATCAAGTACAAAATGTCACTCCACTAAAACTTAGTCAATACACATGATACCTCACAATCAATTTTAACATGATTATTAAAACATTTGATGATCAAACATCATAAATAAACATTGATCACTTGATATCTATGTGAGCATAACATTATTGCATATTAACCGCAACAAAATTAACCACGATCATTTTTATAAAATAATTGATCAAACAAACATGTTCAATATGAAATCTTACATACATGCTCAATTAACAATTCTTGATAAAAATTGACACTAGTATCTATCTCATTAAATTTATCCCAAAATAAATTACAAGGACAAACAAAAATGAGATGACAGTCGACATAAAATATGTCCCTTTGCATGAGTGATTTTCCAACTTCTCCTTTGACCAACTTAAGGTTTCTCAATTCACAATTCACGATGAATCGGCACTTGACACCATCCAAAACCCAATACATTTGCTAATGAGCCATATAAGCTACCGTATTATACCGCTCTATTTCGCATTACCATGTATCTTATCAAGGAGGATTCATTAGAGCGAGACATTCACACCTACCTTGTACATTCAATAGTACACCACTATTGTTCTAGTACACACACAATTTATACAATCAACAATATCCCACTTTTATAAAATAATATGAATTGCAACTATCAAGAGAAACCCTCTCAATCATGTCATACAATCAAGTAGACAATCCACTTAATATTTCAACATATTAAAATTTCAACCACTTATTAAACATGCTCAATGTCTAAAATAATAATCTAATAACTCAAGATATAAATTATTTATACAAGACAATACTTGACATGTTTAAAATAAGTACATAATCATTTTATAAACTAACAATAACAATTATCATGATGATCACTTTTATCATCACAATGGCCAATTAAAATAGACATGAAATATAGATATTAAAATCAAACATCCACACATTTAAAAGTGTAATTACTACTACTTATTACAATGTCATTAATAATACATACATATATGGCTATATATATATATATATATATATATATATATATATATATATATATATATATATATATATATATATATATATATATATATATATATATATATATATATATATATATATATAGAAATTGCATCAAGTGAGTCTAGGTATCTTAGGTGAGTCTAGCATCTTAATCTCAGCCATTAGATCTACTCCTAATCAACGGTTGAGATTAAATCTCAAAAATTATAATTAGACTATATAAGGCTCGATTTCACGCCGCTAACCTTAGAATTCTCGTTTCACTTTCTCTCTCTTCATTCACACTCTTTCTCTCTCTACGAATTTCCCTCTTTTTTTCTTCGTTCTCGCATAAAACAAATCCAGCAAAAAATATACACAAATAATTTTACTTTTCAATTCATCATTCAATTATTTCTACAGTTCAATCGTTCTCAGTTTTTGCTTGATGGTTGATACTCCTATGGATTCCGATTCTACTGAAAATAGTTTGCGCGCAGGTAATCCTTTTCTTTGATTATAATCGTTATTGTTTTTCCTGTCAAATTTGATTAGAATCGTTGTTTTCTCTCTTGAATTTGCAATTTCGCTTTCTCCTTTGCTTTCATGATAATCGTTGTTGTTTTCCGTCATATTTGATCGAATTTGATTATAATCTATGTTTTTGCTTTAAAATTCGCTTTTTCCTTTGCTTTGCTTCTAATCGTCCTAGTTTTCTCCGTCAAATTAGATCGGATTTGATTATAATCGTTGTTTTCTTTCTTGAATTTGCAATTTCGCTTTATCCTTTGCTTTCATTATCATCGGTGTTGTTCTCCGTCAAATTCGATCGAATTTGATTTGTAATCGTCTTTCTCTACAAATTTGCTTTATTCTTTCCGCAGATTAAAATCGTCCTTGGTTTTCCCGTTGAAATTAGCAATACGCTGCTACGCTGATATTAATTTTGCAAAACATTTTTAATACTCCTTTGCTTTTGAGCTCTTCTCTCTGTTCCACTGTGTGAATATTCCTGTTCTGTTGTCAATGCTAATGTCACCACATTGTAGCAGTCTCACTGTTACTGTAACATTCATTAGTTGCTTTATCGTTACATTCCGTCAATTTTGATTATATTTGTCTTTATTCTCTGCTTTTCGCTTTTTAGGTTAATCGATTTTATGTTTGCTTCAATTTTAATGAAATTCGTTCACTTATACTTCAATTTACGATCCTTTCCTTTGATTATACTCTTACTTGCTTTTCTCTTAAATATTAGGTTAAATATCCTCGTCTTTGTTGATTTTCACGTTCAAATTCGGTCAAATTTCATTATATTTGACCTCTTTTCCTGTTTGTATATTCTGTCCCATTGTCTGTATATTCCTGTTCTTGTCAATGCTTACAGGCTCGACTTGTTACAATATCAATGTTATTTTGTAACACAATCACATATATTCATTTTCCATTTCACATATAACATATCTTTGTACCACTTCTCGGATGTCCTCTTTTATTATCAGAACAATGTTACTCTTTGTAATACCACCGTTGTATTTCAGGTCACTAATACTCGTATTTTCCTTTTTGTATTACAGACTCAAGTACTGTCACTCAACCCCATTCTACGCCAATTGTCCAAGAGCAACCCAATCCTCAACCAAATAATCAGCTTGTTCTGTCTCACACGCCTAATGGAGGTGAGCGCTGGATGCGTGTGGTTGAGCACAAGTTTAGACCTACCATTGGTGCAGTTTTCGCCTCCCTTGAGGCTGGAATCATGTTCTACGAGGTTTATGCTCGGGCATGCGGATTTACCCCTCGGAAGCACAGTACGAAAACACTACGAGGTGGTGTTGCACACCAAAAATTCGTAGTCTGCAACCGTCAAGGGTTCGGGAATCTAAACCGAAAAATGCGTCCCCGAACCAAGGATGATGAGAATATGGGTGATTGTTCGTCCACAGCTAGTACAGTTACACGGCGAGTTAAAATCACAAGAATTGGATGCCGAGCATACGTCATATTTGCCCTTCTACATGGCCTTGATGGCCCAGCTATGATTGACGAGTTTTCTGAAGTCCACAATCATCGTCTCACCTCTGTCTCTGTGAGAGATCTCGATAAGATTTCACGATCCCTTGATATGTTCCAGAAGACGCTTATCTTGGACAACTCCAAGTTGAATATTGGCGCTGGATTGACCTTTAGACAGGTTAAGGAACTTGTCAATGGGTATGAAAATATCGGTGATACATTGATAGATTTTAAGAACTTTCAAAGAGATATCAAGTGCTACATTGGGTTAAGAGATGCTGACCTTTTCATCGATCGACTCGAGAAACTCAAAGCAACCCAACCCCAGTTCTACTTCGCCTATGATGTTGATCCGCAAAACCGTCTAACAAAGTTCTTTTGGGCTAATGCTACATGTATTAGAAACTACTCATTCTTTGGTGATGCTGTTAGCTTCGACCCTACTTACGGAACCAACAAGTATGATATGGTTTTTACACCATTCACAGGTGTTAATCACCACAGAAAGTCGGTGTTGTTTGCCGGTTGTCTCCTGTTACACGAGGATGACATCTCCTTCCAATGGACCTTTCAAAGATTTCTTGACCGCCATGGGACAAAAGAGCCGCAGATTCATGATCACGGATCAATGCCCCGGCATAAAGAAGGTAATAGTGTGACAATGTTATCGTAATGAGACTTACTTAAGATTATTGTACCACAACTTTCTGACTCCAACTACCACTGTTCCATCTCTTCCTCTTTTACAAGGTTATTCAATAACAATGTCACTTTAACTAAATTACTAACATATAATTTACTCACTTGCTCTTTCCCTATCACTGGTCAATATCACGTTCGACTTGTTTGTTTCATTATGCCTGGCATACAACAGGCTTTCCTTGTTTTTAAGACAGTTAGGCATCGTTATTGTATGTGGCATATTACACAAAAGATCACGGACAAAGTTGGTTCAAGCACTCTGCGAGACACGAACTTCCTTGCTCGCTTCAACGCTGTTGTTTGGGACCACGATATGGAGCCGTCGGAGTTCGAAGAGAAGTGGCGAAGGTCATTTCGGTTTGAAAATGGAAGATAATGATTGGTTGACTACAATGTTCGACGACATACACCATTGGATTCCTGCCTACCATCGTGACCTTGCCTTGGGCTGCATATTAAGAACAACACAGCGATCAGAAAGTACAAATTCGTTTTTCAAGCGCTATGAGAATCACTTTGGTACACTGGTCGAATTTTGGATGAGGTAAACAACTCTTTTCATTCCTTACGCATTTTGGGAACAGTGTATGTTACAGTACCATTGTTTCATTGTTACATAAATAATTTGTTGCCGAATCCTTGTTGCATTAAAACCAGTTCCAAATCTGCTATGGACCAGCAGCGCTATACACGAAGGTGCGATGATTATAACAAATACCACTCATTCCCCGAGCTTAAGACAGAATTACCTATAGAAAAGCATGGCGCTATTATATACACACATGCTGTGTTCAAGGTGTTCCAAGAAGAAGTAATGGCGGCCGATTCATGTGGTGTTGATGACTTTGAGAAGGAGGAGCATGTGCGCATAATTCATGTAATCGATCTTTGAGACAGACGAAATTTTCAAGGTGAGGTTGGACCTTAGAAGCACGTAGATGCGGTATGCGAGTGTAAACTGTTCGAAAGAATTGGATTACTCTGCAGGCATATTTTGTGGGTGTACAAGGGCAAAGGAATTGGGCGAATACCAAGCAAGTACATTGTAGATCGTTGGCTAAATAACACACACGCAGCGAATGTTTGATTCGAAAACATTATTACATGGATTTTGACTTGTTACGTAATTGTTTTACTGATAACATTGTAACCATAATTTCTTAAAGTAACATTGTCACCATGATAAACGGAACCTGCTGTTTTACTTCCAAGCTTGATTCGAATGGGAATGTCATTGAGGATTCATATATGGCTACGTCGATAACGATCATTTGTGCAACGTATGGTCGAGTTCCGTCGGATAGTTGGTGTTCTCAAAACTTTACCTGTTGAACACACGGAAGAGTTAGCATCCTTCCTAGTTGAGTTCCGGTAGAAGTTATGTATTGAACCGCTTACAAAAGACCAAGAGATGGAGATCTTTGTTGGGCAACACTCGTCGTCAAGTCATTATCCACCCTCCGGAACAAGCACGCAACAAGGGTAGTGGAAAAAGATTGAAGTCAGCTAAACAATAGGCCATTGAAAAAGCAGCCAAGCCAAAGAGGCTATGTGCATACCGCAAAGAAAGAGTTACCCACGACGGAGAACATGCCCTCTTCGCATAGGTGATGTAGTCTGTGAAAGCAAATAAAAAGAAAAAAGTTTGATACTTTATAATGTTACAAAGTAACATTGTGACCTTAGCAATAATTAGTAGGATTTTGTGTTCTTTGTGACAATAATATGTCACAAAAAAATAAAAAGTAGAATTGTGTCTTCTTTGTGGCAATAACATGTCACAGTAAAAAGTCATTCGATTTTCCTACATCATAATTAACATTTTATACAGCAATTACAACATTTTATACAGCAATAATATGTCACAGTAAAAATAAAAAGTAGAAGCGGTGCCGCCAAATCCAACCCTAAACCCTTTTCCGTCCCGTTTTAGGAGCGTTTTTCCCCAAATTTAAATCCCGTCCATGACAGGGTATCACCCGTCCTTCCCTAGGGTTTAGTTTTGGTTTTTTCGCACCACGATTTTTAAAGGAAAAGGGTTTAGGGTTGGATTAGGCGGCTCCGCGGCGGTGCCGCCTAATCCAACCCTAAACCCTTTTCCGTCCCGTTTTAGGAGCGTTTTTCCCCAAATTTAAATCCCGTCCACGACAGGTATCACCCGTCCTTCCCTAGGGTTTAGTTTTGGTTTTATCTTGTAACACTTGTTGTACTACGAACAACCTTTGTTTAAGGAAAAGGGTTTAGGGTTGGATTAGGCGGCTCCGCGATGCGGTTCCGCCTAATCCAACCCTAAACCCTTTTCCGTCCCGTTTTAGGAGCGTTTTTCCCCAAATTTAAATCCCGTCCACGACAGGGTATCACCCGTCCTTCCCTAGGGTTTAGTTTTTGTTTTACTGTAACAACCTTTGTTTAAGGAAAAGGGTTTAGGGTTGGATTAGGCGGCTCCGCGAAGCGGTTCCGCCTAATCCAACCCTAAACCCTTTTCCGTCCCGTTTTAGGAGCGTTTTTCCCCAAATTTAAATCCTGTCCACGACAGTATCACCCGTCCTTCCCTAGGGTTTAGTTTTGGTTTTATCAGTAACACTTTGTTGTACTACGAACAACCTTTGTTTAAGGAAAAGGGTTTAGGGTTGGATTAGGAGGCTCCGCGAGCGGTCCGCCTAATCCAACCCTAAACCTTTTCCGTCCCGTTTTAGGAGCGTTTTTCCCCAAATTTAAATCCCGTCCACGACAGGTATCACCCGTCCTTCCCTAGGGTTTAGTTTTGGTTTTACTTTAACAACCTTTGTTTAAGGAAAAGGGTTTAGGGTTGGATTAGGCGGCTCCGCGAAGCGGTTCCGCCTAATCCAACCCTAAACCCTTTTCCGTCCCGTTTTAGGAGCGTTTTTCCCCAAATTTAAATCCCGTCCACGACAGGGTATCACCCGTCCTTCCCTAGGGTTTAATTTTGGTTTTACTGTAACAACCTTTGTTTAAGGAAAAGGGTTTAGGGTTGGATTAGGCAGAACCGCGAAGCGGTTCCGCCTAATCCAACCCTAAACCCTTTTCCGTCCCGTTTTAGGAGCGTTTTTTGACAATTTTAAACATAGTTACATAATCGTTGTTCAATTTAATATACCACAATTCAAATAGTAAATTGGACAATTAACCGAATTAAGATGTCATTCATTAAAAACAAGTGTTACAAACACTGATTACAAACGAAATACTTAGAAACAAGAATAGAGTTAACTTAAATATAAGTCATCACAAGTAAGCATAAACCGTAATGAAAAGGAAATATTAAATCTTTTACTCCCTTCTTAGTCGTTTATTCACAGGAGGAGAATGAACGCTGCTTTCGCCCTCTAGCAACTCCCTTTTCAGATTATTCCTGTAACCTTCCATCTCTTCAATAGCTTTGACAACAAGAGGCCACTTCCTGTTAATCGAAGGGTTGAGTTTAGCATATGACTCCCTAAGAGCTGTAACACCAAGGAGAAATTGACGGTCTAAATCAGTTTCAGTGTACTTCTTCAGCTTATTTTCTTCTAGCTGTTTCCCAATACACTTGTTTTCCGCCATCAGAAACTTGATATGAGCTTCAGCATTTTCCAAGTCATTTTCAAGCACTTGTACTCGTTCTACCATTTCTATTACCTTACTATCAGATGATATAACCTGCTCAAGTAATGAATCTCTATGCCTTGTCATTTCTTCCAGTTCAAACTTGGTGTCTTCTAGTTTCCTTTGAATTCGTTCCATTTTTCTCTTGCTGCAAAAAAAAAAAAAAACCTATTAAAACAGAAAAATAAACTGTTTTCCCTAAATTAGAGAAAACAAAATCTATTTATAAACAAACAGAAACTGTTTTCCCTCAATTAGAGCAAGGTTTTAAATATTACAAAAGATTTAAAAAAAATTAGACATGAAAAACCTTTGAATTTGTCTTGGTTTATTTTTTTGTTTAGAAAATGAAGTGTAAATGTTGAATGAAAATGAGATTATTTATAGATAATTGAAAAAAACAGAACAGTTTTAAAAAAAAAAAAAAAATAACTGCCTTGAAACACGTCACTTTGAACAAAGTGCAAAACTGTTTTAGAAAGATAATCTGCTGCCAGATTGTAGAATTCAAAGCGTCAAAACCGTCTCATATTACGAACATAATTGTGCTTTTTTACAATGAGATTATTTATAGATAATTGTGAAAAACAAAACAGTTATTTTTTTAAAAAAAAAATTAACTGCTTTAAAAACCACTTTTATTAACTGCTTTGAAAACTGTTTTTAAATGATGATTGATGTTAACCACGTGCATGTTCCCCATAATTAAGTCCAGTTATAAATGCTGCACAGAGTGGAGAATTCAAAGCGTCAAAATCTTTTATTATAATTTTCATTTATTACTATCACAGTGTTACAGTAACATTATTTTCATTTTGTCTCGACTTTTTTTGTTTAAAAAAAAAACACTAACATTTTAAAAACTGTTTTCAAAATTAAATGCTTTAAACAAACAGTTAATTTTTGAATTCCAACAGACAAAATAAGACATGAAACTTATCCAACCCATGTTTCGTATTCCCTATGAAGTGCAGTTATAACAGCTGCAAGAGTGAAGAATTCAAAACGTCAAATTATGTTTTCTCTTTTCACTCTTGAAACTGTCACACTGTTACAGTAACATAGTTAATGAATTCTGCATATAATAAGTTATCTTTTCATACAAGAATAAAACTTATTTGTAATATATTCCAAAATATTCGAAAATATGTTCCAGTGTCTATGACAGCCACTATTACGTTGTTAAAGTAACATTGTTTTAGAGTACATCACTTGATTTTCACTTTAAAACGAAGTACAGGCATTTCGGTGTTGAGTGGCTTCGGTTCATTCTCAATCGGTGGTTCTTTGTCTGACAATTCATCTTCCGTTGCCTTCCCTTTGAGCATTCTAGCCGCTTCCCTCCTTGCAGCTATATCTGGCCAGATTGTTTTCTTTGATTTTTTGAAGATTTCAACAGCGTCCAACAATTCAGCCCGTATTTTGTTGATGTCAGCCATGAGCAAACATGCAGCAATTTGGGAAGCACATGCCCGCCGATAAAATGTGTTGTTGAGCAAAGAAGACTTGTTTGCATATCCCAAAAAATTGGAGACGACTGTCATAGTGATACAGGCTGACTCTTCAAATACGGAAGCCCGTTTCTGCCATTTAAACTTCACATTTACCACAGGATAGCGGAGCATTTCAGTTACCCTCACGTCGCCCTTTGTGTCCAGGTAGTCACTCATGCAACCGGCCTGTCAGAAACAGAACATTAATTTCCTTTTACTATCAATTAAGAAATCGAGTAATCAATAATGTTACGAAGATAGGTGTAACAAGAACATCAAACAACATAATAACGTTACAAAGATACGTGACATCGTAACACTGAAAATCGAAATCTGAAATCGAAATCGTAAACATACAATTCGACAACTCGGGGGACTTATCACGCCATTGCGATGTCGTAAGTGAATGAAGACTCCCAGTTAGCATACGATTGACTATCGATCACACTAATCTCTTTGTTGAGGAAATTAATACACACACAGAAGTAGTGATAGCCAGCCAAACAAGGTATAAAAATAAGTTCGGCATCAAGTCTGTAATTTGCCTTGCTCGCGTTGATGAAATTATCCCAAATTTCAAACAACTCGTTCTTTATATCGATTGTTCACTATCCTCCCGCATCACACCATTAGAGCATCTTTGTAGTTTTTTAAAAAAAAATGTAAGGGTTAGATTTCCCTTGTAAAAGAATCATATGTTCTTGAACAGAATGGACATTTAACACCGATGCAACTTACCATGTGACCTAGTCCTAAGTAAAGTATGATTGGCCCTCTTTGCCCTTGTGCCTCTTTTGCATTCTCGACATAATTCAAGAATAGAGACCAGCATTCAAACACCATCCAATTTGTGTGACTCCTAGGACGTAGTGAGAGTATATCAGCTCTTGTCAACCTCCTGTTGTCTCCAAACGCAGCCAGGATCTCACCATTGCGTAACCATAAGAGTCGATTACTCAAGAGTTTTCGCAGAAAACAGCAGTGTAACATAAAAATGTGTTTAAAAACCAGTTTTACAGAAACAGTGTAACAGTAACACTTTCACAGTAACAACAAGTATTTTACCTTTTGTGGAAGTCGATATCATCCATAAACGCATAATCAAGAACGTGCCTTCTCAGATTAGTTGTACTGGACAGCAGTTTCTGATTTGCTCTCATAAATTCAGAGACTAGGAATATATCACCGTCAATTTCACCGTCACCTAGAGAACATCCCATAACATCATCTTTATGAAATTTAAATATTATCTCCTCATCTTCACCAATTGCTCTAGGAGAATGCTTGTAAGCAACCGACTTCACCCTCGGCTGTTTGGGCTCTTCCCCTTTTTGTTTTTCCTGTGGCTTCTTTGTTTTTTCCTCTTCCTTTTTTTCCTCTTCCTTTTTTTCCTCTTCCTTTTTTTCCTTCTTCTCTTCCAGCCTTCTTTTTTGCAGCAGCTTTTCCTTCAGCTGTTCCCTTTCATTCCTGAATTTTGATATCCTCCCTTGCACCTCTTTTCGTACTTGATTCAAGTCGCTAAGAACAAGTATTGCACATATTTCAGCACGGTACAACATTCTTTTCCGTTCATCCCCCAGCTCAGAGTCAAAAACCTTCCCCGTGTAGAAAGCCATGTGCATCATCATGAAAACCCCACAATCCACGTTTTTTGCAATGCTCTGCCATTTAAATTTCACATTCTTAAGTGGGAAACTTTCCACTTTGGAGCCTTTTGCAATTTGCATTTCTAACAACATTTTCCCCATGATATTTGCCTGCACAAAAAGTAATACTGTTACTGTATCTATGTTACTGTAACAATGATTGCCAAATTTATTAATGGAAATTTAAAGGTATAACATTGTTACTGCAAGTAGAGAAACTTACCGCATTTCTTGCCATTTTTGCTTTTCGGGATCTCGCATATAAGGGTTTGTTGTCTAGTTAGTCAACGGTTTTCGACATGAAATTTATGCAAGCACATAAAAAGTGGTCCTCCAAAATGAGTGGAATGAATATCTGCAATTAAGCAGATATATATCATTGCTAAACAGAATTTCTATACACTCTACTTATATAAGAATAAAAAAAAATTATTAACAGTAATGTGGTTTACCATATCACAGTCGAAATTCAGTGGACTCCTGTTGTATTTGATCCACTGTGTGAAGGACAGCAAAACTTCACTTTCTAAATGTCTGTTTTGAATGGGTTTTCCAACAGACATAGTTGCTAATGCGTCCTACAAAAATAAATATAAATACAAAGTCAATAAACATTATAGAAACACAAAATCAATAAGAATAAAAATTTATTTATTACAGTAACATACAGATTGACCCAAGCCCATGAAGATCCTCAATGGTCTATCACTTGCTACCTTTCTGGAGATGAGGTCATTGAGCAACATTGACCAACATTCAGTCACCATTATATAAATCAGCTCACCAGGAGCCAATGAAGTTAAATCTTCCCTTGGAATGAAGTGATACTTCCCATACGAGACAAGCCTTTCCCTGTTGGACAATGAGATGTAATAGTCAGAACACCTTTTAATAGAGTAACAGTTTAACAAGAATAACTATTCAAATTGAAACGTATTCACTTGCAAAGTAAAACGTTTTGTTTATCACAGTGCAAGAGTAAATAAAGTACTCACGTATCTGAGAGGTTCTCGTCATCGTCGATAAAACAATAGTCAATTGTTTCTTTCTTAACTTCAAGAATAGGCGCCATTATCTCCTTGTGTTTTATCATACTCTTGGACACAAGTGTTAGATCCGGAGCTGGTAGGCCACATTCGATTGTGCAGCCGTAGCGAGGATCCATCACGCGCATCCAGTCTTCAGTTGTTTCAACATGTAACAAATAGTGGTCGCCAGTATCTTCGTCGTAATTGTCATAAAGGATCTCATCACTGCAATCATCGACAATATTAACTTCATCGTCGTCATCTTCCGCTACCTGACTGCACTGAGTAGTTATTGGTTCTTCGTCGCCAACTGTCTCATCATCAGCCTCACTGGGTTTTCTCCTTCCTCGCCTTTTTCATCATTCCCATCGGCGTCTTCATTACCAGTTGCTTCATCCTCCTTACTGTTATCTTCGTTTTTATCGCCAGCACTGTCTTCATCTTTATCATCATCGTTCTCTTCATCTGGTTTTTCATTCCCATCATCCTCTTCTTCATCTTTATCGTCATCTTCCTTTTCATTTCCCTCACTGGTTGGTTGGTCATCAACCTGGCCTGATGCATCATCATCGGCCTCTTCCTTGTTATCTGTGGCACAAGTAATTGAATTGAATATAAATTACTAATGTTTTTCGGACCAACAATGCCTCATAGTTATACTAACAGTGTTACTGTAAATTTGCTACTTTAATTACATTCAGAAGATCCTTCTTCAGCTGCCTCACTCGTTGGGTTCTCTTCAGCTTGGCCCGATGCATCATCTTCGGCCTCTTCCTTGTCATCTGTGTAGCAGATAATTGAATATATATATCATCAGAAACTTCGATAAAACTACGACCGCGAATAACAACGTTACTATAACGATGTTACAATAATAATGCTAACGTGTTACATCAGCTAATACAACGAGTGCAAATAGATTTCTCTATTACCTTCGGGAGATCCTTCTTCAGCTTCCTCATTGGCTGGGTTGTCTTCAGGCTTGCCTGATTCATCAACTTCCGCTTCTTCCTCGTCATCTGTGTCACAGGTAATTGGATTCAATATATATTAACAATTTTTCTTTGAACCCAAAAAGGCACAATAGATACACTGTAAATTTCTGTTAAAATTACGTCACAGTAACATTGTTACAGTTACATCCTCTGACACAACGAGTTTAAATAGATTCTTCAATTACCTTCAGGAGATGTCTCTTCACCTGCCTCACTAGTTGGGTTATCTTCAGGCTGGCCTGATGCACCACCTTCGGCCTCTTCCTTGTCATCTGTGTAGCAGATAATGAATGAAAATATATTACTAAATTGTTTGTTAAAAAAGCACCCAGTAACAGAAAGCCTATAACAGCATTACACTATTACCTTCACCAGATCCATCTTCGGCTCGCTAGTTGTTTTGTCACCCCCGCCCGACGCATCATATTCATCAAAGATCATCGTTTTCATCTAAAAGGAAAGTAATTGATTATTAGTAATTATTTGTAAAATGAAAACTCTATAACAGCGATCATGTAACAGTGTTAGTGCAAGTGATTAGATTATTGTAGTAGTGTTACTATATTACCTTCATCAGATGCATCTTTATCATCCTCGCCACTCCCCTCTTTGTCGTCTTCATTTTCTTCTTCTTTATCATCCTCCTCCTCTTCATCTCCGTCATCCTCTTGACCTTTGCCAGATTCATCCTCTTCATCTGCATCATCGTCTTCATCTGCATCATCCTTTTCCTCTGCATCATCCTCTTCATATGCATCACAAGTAATTGAATATTATATTACTAACTATTAATATATATAAAATATTACAGTAACAGTGTTATTGTAAAACTATAACTAAAAGTAATAACAGAACATCTTTTTACTCGATCTATTACCTTCACCAGATTGGCTTTCAGCATCCTTTACATCCTCCTCTTTGTCCTTTTGGTCTTCTTCCTCTTCATCCTCCTTTTCCTTTTCATCCTCTTCATCGTCTTCCTCCTCATCAGCACTTTCTTCATCGTTATCTATGTCCGTGCCACCCTCTTGAAGCCTCTTGTTTTTAAGACGACTCTCAACATCGCCGCCATCGTCATCCCGTCCTCATCATCATCCTCTCCATCATCGGTCCCGTCATCATCGTTGCCATCATCGGTCCGTCCTCATCATCACTTTCCACTCCGTCCTCCATCTCATCTTGCCTGTCCTCGTCATGAACCTCCTCATCCTCTTCATCATCTTTTTCATGATGTTGCTCACTTAAACTGCTCAATACTTCCTTTACCAGGGATTCTGACTTAACTGTCCTAGGACTTTTCTCTGTTGGAAATGGTTCCAACTTCCTACTGTCTTTGGACCTTGTATATACCGGGAAGTCATTCGCCCTCCTCTTCAACGATTCAGCCTTTCGCACAACATCTTCGGCATATTTAAGGTATTCAGGCTTTAGTGGTGATTTCTGTTTCTGCTTTGATTCGAAAACCTTCAGTCGCTGAGCAAATCTCTCGTGAACAAGGTTGGAATCCCTTCTATACATCAGCAACATCAGGTCGGTCTCCTAATTCAATAAACCAGACAGAAAGAAATGAATTAGATACCAGATTTGGGAATTGTAACAATTGCAGACAATTAAATTTATGAAAACAACTCACATCAACAGCTTTTTCCTTCAACTCGGCATCTGTTTCAATGCCAGGAAGCTTCTCCATCAAGATGTACTCCCTTCCCTCACTACTCTTAAGAAAAACTGCCTCGTCATCCTCACCTTCATCAGATTCTGCCCATCCTATTTACAGAAACATATTAGTAAATTAATATTAATAATTAACAATATAGTAAGGTAACAGTAATGTTATTACAGTAAAGCCATTACAGTAACGATATTACAGTGACCATATTACAGTGACGATATTACACCGATAAAGCCACATTACCTTCACTGGGATCCCTTGCCAAGGCAAATAGGATAGACAGTTTCTGACATCTCATCAGTTCCTAGACAGCCAATCTTTCCTTTGTCTTTGACTCTTTTTGAAAGAATTTCATCTGTCCAATGTTGTATCAGAGGTAAGTCAGTTGGTTGTACCTCGCCATGGAACTCAAACCGGTGAATGTAGGCCAACAGCAGCACCACAATACACCCACAAAGACACTTAACCGTTCCTGTCTTCAACCCCTTGACACCCTCAACTACCTTCTCATAGACATACTTTGACCAATTAAAACCTTTTATTTTTTCAACATCGTCCACAGCCTTCAACAATCAAATCAACGAATAATTTGGAGTCGGCGCTAAAAAAGTGGAGAGCGCATAAAGAACGAACATCTGCTTGAACTCATCACCGCAGCCACCCTTGTTATTCTTAAACCAACTAGTCACCAAATCTAGCTTGATGTTCTGTGTCAGAGATGTTGAACTTCCTTCTCCATTTGTTTTTTAACTCGTGTCCTCAAAGATGGGATCCGCGACCGATCGCGGTCAAGACTCACATTATTACCCTTCACCGCAGTAAAAATAGGTCATGAACATCATACTTTGTGAGCACAAACTCCTCTCGTTTCAGATTACATGAACCTTCAAACTGCCGCAATCAAAAGCCTCAACAAGCAAGTCTCATTAGCCTAAGGGACTACGATATATTCATCTTCAATAGTCCTCCAAAACCAATTTCTTTAATGCCTTTCTTTTGCTTTACGGTAAACTTGCTCATAACATCAACCAACGACCTGGCCCCGCACTTAGTTGGGTATTTATCCGGCTTGTATTAAGGAAGTGTAAATTAGCACCACTGCTTAAACAGTGTGACACTATTTTATGCCAACAAACCAGCAAGAAGAAAGCAACAAAACAAGGATACGAAAAAGTCATATCGTAACATCGAAAATTTAAACAACTCAACACGACGAACAAATAAATCAGTAGAAAGGAGAACGGTAACACACATTAATTGCTCACTTATTACAAATTATTAACCCTAATTTTGAATCGAAAAACTAGAACGCAGAAAATCAATTACTCACTTCGAGCAAAACAGTTAGGCTAAATTTATTACGAATAAGTATAATCGACACAAACAACAACAATAACAACAAGAACAAAGAACAACCTAATTTTTAATGGAAAATTAATTTCCTTCTAAGATCAATTAACAAACAAGTATAATCGACAATGTTACAATCGACAATGTTCTGAGACATCTTTGTAAAGCACTTAAACAAAGATAAAAATGTTACGGTATAGGTGTTACTGTAACAATGAAACTGAAACTGAAACTTTAAACATACAAGTTTTGGCCACTAGAAAGACACATACTTTTTTAAGACCTCTTCTTTTTCAGCCTTCACCACCGTCTTGGCTGGTCTCTTCTCTGTTTTAGCCCTCTTCGACATTTTGGAGCTGACGCTCGAGTCATCCGAAACCTCATAATCTCTATCACTTTCTTCTTCAGATGACATGGGCTTATCTCTAGGTCTCTTTTTTTGTTACTCGTACTGGTTTCTTTGTTTACGCCACCTTTTTTGGCACTCGCTTTTGTCGGTTTCTTTTTTACACACCTTCACGCTCTCTTTCTTGCTTACTAGCTTTTCTGCTATTGGCTCTTTTGCCGCTGAAACTTTCTTTTTTGGTACAACCTTCTCCGCCATCTTTTGTTTGGGCACCTTCTTTGCCACCTCTTCTGTCACCAACTCTGCAGATTTGGCCGTTGCTGTTTTCGGGGTCTGACCCTTTGTTACCAAGAACTTTTTTGGGCACCTCTTCTTTTGTCTCCTTTGCAACCGATTTTGATTGCTTAGTCGCTGCCTTTGACGTTGACACAGTTGATGCCTTTTGAGGAGGTGCACTTGCTTGCTTCTTAATGGGCACCGATTGCTCCTTCGACAACACTGGAACATCATGCGACGGCTTTTCTGCTGCCTTCTTCCTCGGCACATTGGTTTCTTTTTTTACTTTGGCCGGATCGGAACATTCGCACCGCTCCTTTGGTACTCTTTCTTTGGTGGCTTAAGGACCTTTTCGGTAGGCACCTTACTTTCCTTCACGGCACCTTTTTTGAAGGAGCAGGTGTTGCACAGCGTAGACTCTCTGTAGGCACCTTCGTCGCCTTTTCACCGTAGGATTTGAAAGCTTTTCGGTCTGCATCTTCTTAGTCGGCTTTGGCAAGTTCTCTGTCGGCACCTTTTTGCTCTGTGGCTTCTCTGATGCGGCCACTTTAGCCTTCTTAGTGGGAGCTGATTTCTCAAGTACCTCTTCTTTCCTAACATTGTTATTTTCAAAAATTAAAATCAGAAGTTTACAATAACAATATAACAGACAACAATTAAATTGAAAAGGAATGATGGTAGTCAAGTCGTTGAAGAAATGACAAATGGAATACGAATAATGGCGGTCGAATAATTTTTTAAAGATCAATTGATTCTGTTTTACTGTAACAATGAGACAATATATCATAAACCCTAATAGTAGTGACTTGCGGTCGAGCAAAGATTTGTAGACACATACTCAGATGCATGAGATGCTTCGACTTCCTTCTGTGCTGTTGGTTTTGATGGCTTCTGTGTTGGCACCTTTTTGCTAGGTGTCTTCTCTGATGCTGCTACTTTTGCCTTCTTCGTCGCAGCTGATTTCTCGGGCACCTCCGCTTTCCTGACATTGTTTTTCCAAAAATCAAAATCAGAATAAGATTAAAAGTAAATCAATTACAGCTACTACACTGATAGGTAATGATGCTGCTCTTTAAAAGGATAGGGGGTAGTATACGCTGTTACTGTATCAGTGTTACAGTAACATTGTTAATGTATATATGTTGAGAAATATTATAAACTTCAGGAAAAGGGACATTTCATGCAAATCAGTAACAACTCAACACAACGAAGAGTCATAGGGACATACTGATCCGCATGAGATGTTTCAACGTTTTTTGTTGCTGGCATTTTGGAAGGCTTCTGTGTCAGCGCTTTTTTGCTCGCTGTCTTTTCCGAAGCTTCCACTTTAGCCTTCTTACTGACAGCAGATTTCTCAGTTACTACGTCTGCTTTCCTGACATTGTTTATCAAAAAACCAAAACAGAATAACATTAAAACTAAAACAATTACAGCTATTAAACTCGACGAATGATGGTGGACGAGTCTGACAAAGAATGTGGAATGGAACAAGAATGATAGTATCCTCATAGAATGAGACAGTGTTACAGTATTGTCAAACAATTGTTTTGTTATAAAACTACAGTAACACTGTTACAGAAGCAATTGCTGCCCTTGAAAAGGATAGGGGATACACTTTTACTCTGATAGTGTTACAGTAACATTGTTAATGTAGATCTGTTGAGAAATATTATTAATTTCAGGAAAAGGGACATTTCATGCAAATCAGCTCAGCACGACGAAGAGTTATAGGGACATACTTGATCGGCATGAGATGGTTCTACGTTTTTCTGTCTTGTGACGGTTTGGAAGGCTTCGTGTCGGCGCTTTTTGCTCGGGCCGTCTTTTCCGATGCTTCCACTTTAGCCTTCTTCGACGTCGATTTTTCAGTATCTTGCCTCTGCTTTCCTGAGATTGTTTATCAAAAACCAAAACAGAATAACATTAAAACTAAAACAATTACAAACTATTACATCAAGAGGAATGATGGTGGACGAGTCTTAGAAAGAATGTGGAATGGAATAAGAATGATAGTATCCTCACAGAATGAGACAGTGTTACAGTATTGTCAAACAATTGTTTTAATATAAAACTACAGTAACAACAGACGCAATTGCTACTCTTTAAAACGATAGGGGATACACTTTTACTATGACGGTTTTTACAATAATATTGTTATTCTTGAGATTTGTTCGTAAATTTTATTAACTTCAGGAAAATGAAAATTCCCTGCAAATCACAAATAACTCAACACGACGAACAAATAAATCAATCGAAAGCAGAACGGTAATACACATTAATTGCTCATTTATTACAAATCATTAACCCTAATTTTGAAGCGAAAAACTAGAACGCAGAAAAATCGATTACTCTCTTGAGCAAAAAACAAAGAACATTAACAACAAGAACTGTAATAACCTAATTTTTTTTTACTGAAAACTCAATTTCTTTCTTCGATCAATTAATAAACGTTTCAAATCACTATAATCGAGACTAACAACAACAACAATAACAACAACAACAACAGTAATAACCTAATTTTTTACTGAAAACTCAATTTCTTTCTTCGATCAATTAATAAACGCTTCAAATCACTATAATCAAGACTAACAACAACAAGAATAACAACAACAACAATAATAACTTAATTTTTCGCGGAAAAATCAATTTCCTGCTTTGAGCAAAATAGGAACCCTAAGTCGATGATTATTTGAAGAAAAAATAGTATAATCAACACTAAAAACAACAACAATAACAACAATAATAGCAACAGCAACAACATGAAGTGGCGAAATAAGTTTAAAAACAATATAATGAAATAGAGCGATTTTATACCTCTTCGTCATCTTCGAAACGATTGTTCTGAGTAAATATAATAATGATCTTCACTTGATTAGTGCGATTTTGGTTGATGTAATAAAATTTTCGGAAAAAATTTATGGTTTAGTGAATTAACGCCAAAGAAAAAGAACGTGAAGCGGTTTGTACAGGAGAGATACGAAAGCGTTTTAGAGAGAAAAAAGAAAGTGAATTTATGATGAATAATGAATGTGTCGTTCTTAATATATCGTAGCGCCTAGTTTAGTTTTTTTTTTTTTTTTTTTTTTTTTTTTTTTTTTTTAAAAATAAACACACGTGTCATCATCGATTTACTTTGGATCAATAAGATCCAACGGTTCTTATTGATATCTTTAGACTCATCTAAGATCTTTAGACTCATGATCTTTCACTCTATATATATATATATATATACATGCAAACTTTCACCATTTAATGAACCATTATTCATAAAATAATCATGTCCAACATAACTAAAACTGTCTCGAAATGTTATATCAAACATCTGGTTATTATATATCAACCAAATTACAATTGTCAGGCCAATTACATAACCATGATTTTACTCGCATCTATCTTCCATAAGAAACTTTTACATTATGATCACAAGTTTGACAATAAAGAACATGATTTTGGATCATGTATAAACCGCATGAAAATTGATCATCATGCTACAAAAGAGGCATTCTGACATTACTTCAAATATCCATGATAAACAAAAGCTTCTTTGACAAATAAAACACAATATAAGATCATGCTTTACATCATAAAATCAAGTGATCTCAAACTTGTATACAAATACAACTGTCATTAATTTTTATTGATCATATTAGTGTATCAATATGATTTATCATCATGCAGTGTAATACTTAAAAAGCACTTAAACCATGGATAACCATAAAAGATGAGAATTTTGTGATGAGCACCGAGCATTGCAGAAGCATGGCAGACATTACGTACACAATCTCCATCAAATTATTAATTAGCACAATTACCAAGACAACAATAATTTACTTATCTGCGGTGATGATTCACAGAGAATATAACCACCCAATAATTGAATCGAACCCCATTCGAACAGCAACAGAGTCATTTGAAACCGTTCCATTAACTTGCAATCCATATGCTCCAATTTCAGATTTTGACACCGTCTCGTACCCTTACTATCAATATCACAACAGAAATACTCTTAAGAATCCTTCATTGTCATTTCCTTAGCATTCGCCATCTTGACATATTTCGAAATTGTTCTATTAGATTGTTAGGAAATTGTACACGAACTGAAAAGACAATAATGAAAACCGCACCGAATCGCTATGCTTTCCTAATAGAACAATTCGACCCTTACTTTAGTGCCTGGGTTGTATCGAACTTTCTATTGAGATAAGATAAAGTTTGCCCTCGTATTCGGCACGAGTAATACGAGATATAATTAAGAAGTATTTTTGAGTAGTTTGTTAGATTGTTCAATGATGCAGAAGATGAGATTGTCTATATTCCAAATATCTTCAACCCCATTCTATTTATATAGATATGAAAAGGTGTAGGGGGATGTATTTGTGAAGAGTAGTAACTTTTCACAAATTCCGACATATTAAATGTCTATTGTGGGAATTAAAACCCATCAAAGTTTCCCGGGCATTGCCCCGAAGCCCCCTGTCATAGTTGTTCAAATGAAAACTATTCCGTAAATTCATAAATAATTATGCAAGTGTATACTCCGTACTACCCGAACTTACATTATATTATAACGAACTTACCCATCTACGAACCAAACTCGAGTACGCTAAAATGAACCGGTAATTACACTTAAATTACCAACAGGAAGCTTGTGAAGTCCAGATGTCGGTTGCACTCCGTCATCTTTTCTCAACTTTAATTATCTTTGCACAACCAAAAGACCCAACATTGTTGTGGTCTACGTATTACAAGTCACTGTCAGATGATTATCACCACAAAATCCAAACCAACCGGTTAAAGTACAACAGCTAACAGCACGGTCGGTTGAGCAGTATCTGGAAGCTATGAGCAAGACTCTCAAACACTTTGGACTTGCCATCTGGACACCTGCAATGACGAGTTAGGGCGCAGTAGGGACATCGTTGATGCGCTAGACGCACCAATTCTAGATGTATGCAAGATGTGCTGAACTATGCTCAATACCGCTTAGCAAGAAGCGTTTAACAAAATAATGGAGTGTGTCCGTGCAGGCAAGGCTGGAGCGTTCTTCGTTGATGGACCAGGGGGGACAGGCAAGATATTTCTGTACAACGCTTTATATGCTGAGGTGCAGCTAATGGGGGAAGTTGTATTCCCAACATCCTCGTCCGCTATTGCTGCATCTAATATACCATCTGGACGTACAGCCCACTCGAGATTCAAAATACCTTTAGATTCCGATGTTTCATTGTGTTGTGATGTCCCAAAACAAAGCAGCCTTGCAGCATTGATACGGGCGTATAGGCTAATCATATGGGATGAGGCCTCTATGGCCAGAAGGCAAAATATTGAATCCCTCGACCTACTATTAAGGGACCTTTGTGATCCAAACCTGCTTTTCGGAGGTAAAGTTGTTGTGTTTGGGGGTGATTTCTGCGAAACCCTTCCAGTAGTTCCTGAAAAGTCGCGGGTTGAGATAGTTGAGGCTAGCTTGGTTAGCTCAGTGCTATGGCTCAAGCTCATTAAGTTTGGTCTAACTGAGAACTTACGGGCTCGTTCTGACCCAGAATTTGCAGGGTTCTTGCTGGCCCTGGGAAACGGATCTTTGCTGAACAAGGAGTTTGAATATATACAGTTACCCTCTGGAATTGTGCGGAGTCCAGAGGATGTGAGCCCAAATCCGATTACTGATTTGATATCAGTAGCATTCCCAGAGTTTTGCTTGGAATTGTTTGATTCAGATATATTCACCACAAGGGCAATAATAACGCCTTTAAATGAAGTTATGGATACTATTAACGATGCACTGATTGACAAGTTTCCAGGTTACCCAGTTAGCTGTAAAAGCTATGATGCAATGTTAGACGACAATTGTAACATATATCCTTCAGAATTCATAAATAAGCTTAACCCAGGTGGTATGAGCCCTCACAATCTCATTCTCAAAGAAAGATGTCCAGTTATTTTGCTAAGTAATCTGCAACCATCCTTTGGATTGTGTAATGGTACTCGTCTTATATGTAAAAGGTTTTATCCAAATTCAGTCGAGTGTGTTATTACAACAGGACATCACAAAGGAGAGCATGCGTTTATACCACGTATCAAACTTCATCCTGCTACTTCAGCAAACTATCCATTCCAATTCCAAAGGACACAGTTTCCGTTAAAATTGAGTTTTGAAATGACGTTCAGCAAATGTCAGGGATAAACTCTAAGTCAGGTACCTGTCTACCTTCCACGGCCATATTTTTCTCATGGCCAATTGTAAGTGGCTCTCTCTCATGCTCGGAACGCAAGCCAAGTCACCGTAATAGCCAATCCAGGCCTTGGGGGCTTACCAACCACTTTTGTCAAAAACATCGTTGCTTATGATGCTCTCCGGCTTGCCGGGATCATTTAGTTACTGTTGTACTAGAAGGTATGTACTATGTGTGTTTGATGATGCCTTTTAAAAAAACAAAAGACACACAGCTTAGAAATTACTATTTACAAATGTCTGGTTTAAACTACTGCACGCATGATTTTGCCATGTTGCAAGTTGTTTAAGGCGCCTACATACTCACCTTGGTTCCTTACAAAAAATTAATTGAAGAAACCGGGACTCCCTGGACTGCACGCAAATTGGAAGGCAGACCGGCGTCTCGCAACCAACAACTGATCTCTCTTTTGCGCCCGCCTACCAGATCACTCAAGACACTTTGAAGCGCCAATTACTTTTAAAAGTCGTTTAGGGGAGTCATTTTTTTATTTTGCATGTTTTGTGCAACCAGGTTACCTGAAAATTAGCCTTTTTTAGTGGGATTGCTATTTTTATATAATTTGATAATCGCTTAGATTGTTAAGAATGGGTATGTGCAATCTTTATTGGAGTATAATTATTATTCTGTTAATATTTTGTATAATATAGTCAAAGATTGTATCTTCTTATTCTTATCTATTAGCTATATACTAGGAAACTAACCTCATAACCCTAGGTATAGAATAACCTCTTGTACTATATAAACATTGTATCATTCTCATTATTAATCATCAATCAATATAACTTACATGGTATCAGGAGAAAGGTTCGACCTCCGTACCAAACCCTAAACAACCTATCACTCGTGCCTCTCAATGTCTGGAAACACAATTCCCAACAACGCCGAGCCGTCAAAACCGCTCGTGCTCCTCAACACTCACGCCGTCACCAAATTTGATGGCTCCAATTACCAACAGTGGCGTCTTCAATTCGACGCACTGCTGGAAGGATATGGGTTGTCATCCTTCGTCGATGGCACTCCTCATCCACCCAAATTCCTTGAAGAAAAGGACAAGCAACCCGTCTCAAATCCAGCGTACCAAACTTGGTTTCGGCAAGATCGACTTCTATTCGGTGTCGTGGCTAGTACCCTAGCCCCGTCCATTAGCCCTATCCTAAACCGTCTGACTACCACCAAAGATGCGTGGGATGCCCTTGCGTCATCATATGCCCGTCCCTCTCGTGGCCATATCAAACAACTACGTCACAAACTCAAACACACATCCAAAGGCTCCTCTACCATTACCGAGTATATGAACAAGATTAAGGCTATTGTCGACGATCTTGCTCTACTCGGCACCATCCTCTCCCAAGAGGACGTCACTGACCAAATTATTGATGGACTGCCTTCTTCGTATCAGTCCGTCATTGATGCGGTCAATGCCCGTGATACTCCGATTAGCTTCTCTGAATTTCATGAGAAATTAATCCGCCAAGAACTTATTATCCAACAAACTGAAACATCCCAAACCACTAACTTTAACCCGATAGCCCACCCTACCTACACCCGCACTCCCGCTGCCTCCTCCTCCCACTCTGCCCCACGAACCCCAGCCGCCAACCAACCTGCCAACACACCCAACCAGAATCCGAAGAACCCGTTCCGTGGCAAGTGTCAATGGTGCCATGTCCAAGGTCACACCCTCTTCTACTGTCCAATCTTTAAAGCCCTATACCCCGACATCCGTGTCCCTCCCTACCCACGCACCAACAACACTCAAACTCCCGCCCAAGCCAACCCCACGACTCTCACCCCGCCACCAGTCCAATCCCCTTGGCTCCTCGACAGCGGCGCCTCCCATCATGTCACCACTGATCTCGCTAATCTCGCTCTCCACTCACCATATGACGGAACCGATGAGATAGTCATTGGTGATGGTTCGGGATTACCCATCTCGAATTCTGGTTCAGTCTCCTTACCCTACTCCTCTACTGCTTCTTTCACTTTAAAAAATGTCTTACATGTTCCAAAAATGCATAAAAACATTATCTCTGTTTCCCAATTTTGCGCTGACAATAACGTGTTTATTAACTTTACCTCTCATTCTTTTATTGTGAAGGCATGTGATTCCGGCGCTCAACTTTTCACCGGCCCAGCAAAGGACGGCGTCTACTATTGGCCATCGTCTTCGTTTCCGCAAGTCCACACCAACTCCATGCACCAGGCTGACCTTCACCACCGCTTTGGTCATCCTCATTTAGCTGTCTTTAATCAAATTGTTTCTCGTTTAAACATTAAGCTTTCTCATTCGAATAATAATAATTGTGATGCGTGCTCTATTTACAAAAGTCATAAATTGCCTTTTTCTACTTCGTCACTCACTAGCCAATTTCCACTCGAAGTTGTTTTTAGCGATTTATGGACATCTCCAGTACACTCATTTGACGACTACAAATACTATGTTATATTTGTTGATCATTTCACCAAATTTACATGGCTATTTCCCTTAAAGAAGAAATCAGACACTCATCGCATCTTTCTCAATTTTAAAGCGTTTGTCGAAAAACAATTTTCTCGTCCCTTACTCACCTTATACTCGGACAATGGAGGCGAATTCGAAAAATTAAAAAATGATCTCGCTGCCTCCGGAGTCCAACATCTTACCTCACCTCCCCATACACCCGAACACAATGGTTTTGCGGAACGACGACATCGCCATATTGTAGACACCGGCCTTGCTCTCTTATCACATGCCTCTATGCCCATTCGTTACTGGTCAGCCGCCTTTCAAACTGACGTTTATCTCATTAATCGAATGCCCACGTCCTCACTTAAAAACGACTCCCCTTACCTTCGTCTCTTTCAAAACCCGCCCAAGTACCATAATCTCCATAACTTTGGAAGTCTATGCTACCCTTGGTTGCGTCCGTATGCTCACCATAAACTTGACCCACGCTCCATAGCCTGTGTTTTCATTGGTTATTCCCCCACTCAACATGCCTACATGTGCCTTGACCCAACCACTCATCGAATCTATGTCTCGAGACATGTTCGATTTGTCGAAAACACCTACCCATTTGCTACCAAACCCGCCACATCTCCTCTGCCCACCTCGAGTTCATGGTGTAACATTGACATTCCTCTTTTGTCAAGCCCACCAGAACCCACGTCAGAACCCACACCAACCACACCCACCTCCCCTAACCCACCTCACTCCGCTGCCACCAGTCCAGACGAACCCCCTACCCCTCGTACTCGCCCACCCATCACTAAGGTCTACCAACGTCGACCCACTGATCAACCCGCATCAACCACACCCTCCTCCCCTCTCTCTGACCCATCCACGGACACACCACCACCACCACCCCCTCCCCACACCCATGCCACCCGTGCTTCCCACAACATATACAAACCCATTAACAAACTCAACCTCTCAGCTCAATTGCAAACAACCGAACCCACAACCACGAAACAAGCTCTCCTTCAACCCATATGGCGAGCAGCCATGGAAACCCAATTTGATGCTCTCCTCGCCAATGGCACGTGGGAACTTGTTCCCCCTTCACCTGACTAGAACATCGTCGGCTGTAAATGGGTATTTCGCACCAAATACAATCCCGATGGTACTATCCATAAACACAAGGCTCGCCTTGTAGCCAAAGGCTTTCACCAAAGACTCGGGCTCGACTATACTGAAACCTTCAGCCCCGTCGTAAAACCTACCACGGTCCGATTGTTGTTAAGTCTCGCCGTTACCAAGAATTGGTCCCTTCGTCAACTCGACATCAATGATGCTTTTCTTCAAGGCACACTTACTGATACTGTTTAAATGGCTCAACCTCCGGGTTTTGTTGATCCCCAAAATCCGTCCCATGTGTGTCGCCTCAAGAAAGCGATATACGGGCTTAAACAGGCCCCCAGGGCCTGGTACACTGAGCTCCGTTCCTACCTACTTGACACGGGTTTCCACAACTCTGTCTCCGACACCTCCCTTTTTATTCTTAATGAAACTTATGACCTGTTTGTTCTTGTCTATGTAGATGACATTATTGTGACAGGTTCTTGCTCATCTCGCGTCGACTCTTTCATTCAAGCTCTTGCTAAACGGTTCTCCTTAAAGGACCTTGGTCCTCTTGCCTATTTTCTGGGTGTTGAAGTCCAACCATGCGCTTCTGGTCTATTTGTCACTCAGCAAAAGTACACGGCTGATCTCTTAGCTCGAGCTAACATGTCTGATGCCAAACCGTGTCCCACTCCCATGGACTCCTCGATGAAGCTGCGCCTTCGTGACAGTCCCCTGCTCGACAATCCCACGGAATTCCGTACTCTTGTGGGTAGTCTTCAATACCTGTCTCTCACCCGTCCTGACATTGCCTTTGCTGTGGGAAAGCTCTCTCAATTTATGCACCAACCTACTGTGTACCATTGGCCTGCTCTGAAGCGTCTCTTACGCTACCTTGCTGGCACTACTTCCCATGGCATCACCCTGTACCGTGACACACCCGTCAGTCTCCATGCTTATTCCGACTCTGATTGGGGTGGAAACAACGATGACCTCACGTCAACGGGTGCCTATATTGTCTATCTTGGTAAGACTCCCATCTCTTGGAGCTCCAAGAAGCTTCGAACTGTTGCCCGCTCTTCCACCGAAGCCGAATATCGCACAATTGCCAATGCTATGGCTGAACTCATATGGCTCGGTCATCTTCTCCAGGAGCTTCACATTACGCTTCCCTCTGTCCCGGTTGTGTACTGCAACAATCTTGGTGCCACCAATCTCAGCTCCAACCCGGTATTTCACTCTCGAATGAAACATGTAGCTATTGATTATCACTTCATTCGAGAGCGAGTTCAATCTGGTCTCATGCGTGTCACTCCCATTGCCAATGATGATCAGCTTGCCGATGCTCTTACCAAGCCTTTACACCGGTCTCGTTTCGACATGCTAATGTCCAAGATCGGTCTCTCGTCCCGGCCGTCCGTCTTGCGGGGGGATATTGGAGTATAATTATTCTGTTAATATTTTGTATAATATAGTCAAAGATTGTATCTTCTTATTCTTATCTATTAGCTATATACTAGGAAACTAACCTCATAACCCTAGGTATAGAATAACCTTTTTTACTATATAAACAATGTATCATTCTCATTATTAATCATCAATCAATATAACTTACAATCTTGTCCTCTGATTTCAAATTGCACCAACGCAATAACTATTCTTGATGAAGAAGGGAATATCATGTCTTTTCGTCTACAATTCTTGCGTTTGCGAAATGTCGTGCGCTTAGTATTATTCCTACACTAGTTATGGCACCTTTATGTTCTATTTTAAATCCTCGTGTTACTAACACTTACGCATAAGCTTGTATACATTCAGCTACAATTTGACACATTATGTCTACTTCTAAATAAATTTCGCCACACCTCGCTCATCATGCTAATGAGTTCCAAACAAAAAAAAGAATCAAACGTACAAAACTTGTTGGGCGTTTTCGCGACTAAATTAAATTTGGAACGATGTCGCTCTATTTTAACTATCTCGGTTACATAGGATTCTACCATTGTAACCCCGAATATAGGGAAAAGGTGAAAGGAAGGTAATCGGTGATCCTTATTGATAATATCACAAGGTATATATACAAGGGTTTGTTAGCTACTAACTAGGAAGATTAGCTAATAAATAGGCAACTAATTATCTATACAATCGACTATGTTAAGTAACTAAATATTACGTAAATAATTACATATTTACTTATATTCTATCACACCCCCGCAGTCGAAACTGGAGGTAAACGAACGTTGAGACTGTCACGGAAATCATCAAATACAACTTGAGGTAGTCCTTTGGTAAAAATATCCGCAATCTGATAACGCGAAGAAATATGAGGAACACGAACTTCACCTCGTTCAACCTTTTCACGAACAAAGTGAATGTCCATTTCAATGTGCTTGGTACGTTGATGTTGAACCGGGTTGCCCGAGAGATAAACTGCACTTACGTTATCACAATAAACAAGGGTAGCTTTCGACATTGGGACATGAAGCTCGACAAGAAGATTTCGAAGCCAGCAAGATTCGGACACAACATTTGCTACCCCACGGTACTCGGCCTCTGCGCTCGACCGTGATAAGGTGGGTTGACGCTTGGCAGCCCACGAAATTAAATTAGCACCGAGATAAACACAATAACCAGATGTAGAACGTCTAGTGTCCGAACACCCACCCAAGTCAGCGTCGGTGTACGCCGTGAGAAGCGACGGAGCAGACTTGGCTAGCATTAAGCCACGGTGAAGAGTGCCATTAACATAGCGAATAATACGTTTAAGAGCAACCATATGTTCATTCATCGGATTATGCATAAATAAACACACTTGTTATACCGCATATGATATGTCGGGTCTTGTAAACGTGAGGTACTGAAGAGCTCCGGCGAGACTACGGTACAAAGTGGTCTTGTTAATCATCCAAAATTAACAAGTAGTATTTATGACCCATGGAGCTCAAAATTGGAGACGTCCATAAGTCACAATGAATGATATCAAATGGCAAATAAGTACGCGAAATAGACGAAGCAAATGGTAAACGAATATGTTTTCCTAGAGGACATGAATGAAAAATAGATTGTTTGGAATTCAAAGGACAATCAACCAATTTATTTTTCCTAATAATATTAAAGATTGGATCACCGGGATGACCCAAATGACTATGCCAAAGAGACGGAGCTAAGGCTGCAAAAGTACTTGGTGCGGCTGATTTCGTATTGGTTGAGAGAGGATATAGATCACCCCGACTATCACACCTCATGAGACGAGTCCCCGTCCGCAAGTCCTTCACACAAATACCAAAAGGGTCAAATTCAACACTGACCTTATTATCTGTTGTGAATTTTCTAACGGAAACTAGATTTTTAACTAGGGCTGGGGCATATAACACGTTTTTCAAGACAAGTGATGGGTGTGGTGTAGGTAGGGTGGTATGTCTGTATCCCTTAATTGGAATTGACTGGCCATTTCCGACAATTATACAATTACGAAAGCTCGAATTAATAAAACGCGGGAGAGTACCTTGATCCGACGTCATGTGAGACGTAGCACCAGTATCCATGACCCATGGCTCCGGGGGCGTAAGTCCTAAAGTATACATTGCAGCTTCGATATCCGTCTGAGTTGGCATCGATTGAGCAACATAGGCCTGATTCGGCCGCGGACCCAACACCCCTGCTTGCTGATGGTTGCGAGGAGCATACTGCGGACGTACTCACGGTCCCGATGGGTAAGGGCAAGGTGGATAACCCTAAGGAGAGGGGGGCCATTGCCACAGCCCAAAACCACCAGGCCACTGTGCAGCCGTCGGCATTTGAGGAGCGACAGAGGGAGCAGTAGTAGCAGATGTCGGCATTGTCGAAGCTTTGCCTTTCCCACTTTTATTCCCTTTCTTCTTGCCACCCGAGTCGTTGCCACGGCCACCCTTTCCCGGAGCAGCAGCACCCTTGGAAGAACCAGCATCTGTGTCAATATTACCTTGAGAATACAGGGCCTCGGAGGATCCCTGAGTCGACGCCTGTTTCACAAATCCGACTTCTTCAAGTGTTAACATAGATCGTGCTTGATAGAAGGCAGGAAGAGGATTGCGTTGACGAATGATCGTCCCAACATTCTGGTACGCCGGAGTAAGACCGGAGACCAATTGAAGTACTAATCGGCTATTTGACACAGGAGAGCCGACGTTTTTCAATTGATCCGCCAATGATTTCAATCGTTGACAGTAGGCGGATACGGAGGAGAAATCCGCCATCTCGACGTGCGAGAACTCTTGCTCGAGAGTCACGGCGCGAGAGTTTTTGCTATCCTGAAAAATATCGGCGAGACGATCCCAGGCTTCTTTATCGGTGGATTCGGTCTCGACGATGGTTTCCAAGAGCTTCGTTGTGATGGTGGAATAAATCCACTGTAAGACCGTAGCGTCGAGTGTCTCCCACATCTCGAGTTCGTCGGCCGTGGTAGGTGTTTTAGGAGGCAACTTCGGCGTGATGATATGGTGGAGAACACGGTTGGATTTGGCATGATTCGTGAATAACGCAACCCACAACGGATATTGATCGTTGTCCATGCCTAGTTTGACAGGAATGTGGTTTGTGATGTTATTCACGGCAAGAGCCGGATTAAATTGCAACTTTGCATTGGGTGCTATTGATTTGACGTGAGGTCGGAGGAAGGAAGAGAGAAGAGCGGAAGCAGTGGTTGATCGATTAGGGTTCCTGATACCATGAAAGGAAGGTGATCGGTGATCCTTATCGATATAAATATATATTTAAGGGTTTTTTCGAGCAACGTGGTAGTCTCCAACTTTTTTAAAACAGTTAATTAAATTTTATAATTAATTACTTACAGTTTTTCTATTTGAATTAGGAACTACTTAATCATTTACAATTTTCCTATTAGAATTAGAAAATTATTTTTTAATATTCGTGTATATATATATATATATATATATATATATATACATATGTATATATATATATACATATGTATATATATATATACATATGTATATATATATATACATATGTATATATATACACATATATATATATACATATAGATAGATTTAGGATCCGGTGAGAACGAACACTCGGTGCAAACGGTGAGAACGACCTTTATAAGCAAAGTACACGCGCGTCCTTGTTACACCACAACCAAACTCATCTCTGCCACTCATATCCTCCTCAAACCCAACGACCCTTAAAATTCCTCCATAACCACCAACCACACGGCATCGCCACCAACGACCAGTCGTCGTGGCCGTCGATGATCACCAACATCTCCGGCGAGCTTCCCTGATGCCGGGACAATTACCCATTTTTTAGGCAGGAGCCAACCAAGTTGTCGGTTACCGCCGCTGGCCCACCATAACAACGGCAGTACATAAGTACCGTCCACCATTCCTCTATCACCACGGTGCTCCACTTATGCCGATAATCTAGATGACACCGGCGAACCACATGCTACTTTAAAACTCCCATCGATGGTGCTCTTTCTCGCCAACAATCAAATGACGGCGACAACAACTGGCTTCTGGTCAAATTGGTGAAGATCAGACGGCAAGTCACCGGCGACAATTACCTCACCTTCGTTGATTTCCAATTTGTTTAAATGCATCTACAGTAATTTATTTTGTATCTACCCACTATTTTAATGTATCTAGCATAGATACACAAAATTAATTTCGAGGTACATAAAATTCATTTCTAGATACACAAAATTAATTTCTAGATACATTTATACGCCGGTGGTTCTGCGGTTGCTGGTAATTTCCGTCAACAAGGCCGACGGGTGATGGTAGAGATGGGGATGACAGATTGGGGGTGTGTTGAGGGAAGACTAGCGGAGAGAAAACGTGACAAGAGATAAAGAGACAGGGACAGGAGTGGCCGCCGGCGTCTGATGGTGGTCGTGGTGATCGTCGGCGTAGACTGCTGTGGTGGTCGTGGCGTCATCTTGATTGTCGACAGAGGTCAGATGCGGAGCACTATTGTCGACATATGATATTGCTTGGTGGATACTAGATATGAATTACGTGGGGATGTTGGTGTTTGATTGTTTTGGGCCAATATAAATAAAGGGTATCAAATAACAACACACTCCAGCCCAGCGAGTTATTTAGTTGGTGTTTGATTGTTTTGGGCCATTAATAAAGGGTATCATATAACAACACACTCCAGCCCAGCGAGTTATTTAGTCTGATGTTAAATTAAAGGTAGACTATATAGTCGTTCTCACCGAATAGTCGTTCTCACCGGATCTCACCTATATATATATATATATATATATATATATATATATATATATATATATATATATATATATATATATATATATATATATATATATATATATATAGGGTCGGGATCCGGTGAGAACCACTAATATAATGGGAACCATGAGAACCAACTACAACCGTTAGATCAGGTAATTACCCAAAACAAACCCAAACCTTCCAACCCCGTCATTTTACATTATTCCTTTCATATTTTGTTCTCTCTCTTCAAACCTCAAAGTACATTTTTTTCCTCTGTTCAAACCTCAATCTTTCGAGTTCGCGTAGCTACGAATCATTCCCTTTCTCTCTTCGATCATATTCCAGACATTGTGAATTCAATTTCGTCATGCTTTCTTCATCAATGAAATCTGTGGATTAGACGAGGTAAAGACTTGAAATTGATTTTTATTTTAGTGAAATTAGGGTTTATATTTTTATGTCTTTTTAATTTCACTATTCATCAATTAAATTAGTCGAATTAGTCGAAATTAGGGTTATAATCATCAATTTAATTTGTATTTGTTTTTCGTTGATGATAAAGCTTTTATATTCATCAATTTAGATGACGATTAGTCATCGTCGTCCCTTATGGTTGTCGAATTCTAGTTTTATATCCTGTCCGGAACTTACTGGTTAAATTGAATTGAGCTTTTTTTTTTGCTTCTTTAGCTGATTTTGTTTTGGGAATTTAAGTACAATTTGACGATAGGTACACAACTTTGTATTCAGATTTGTGTATCTGGAGACCCGTAAATGTAGAGTACTAAAGTGTGTATATGTGTGGTTCATAAAGGTTCGTACCTCATTAACAATAAGTAAAATACAGTGTTATTGATGTTTGGAGTCAACAATTTAAGAGAGTGGATAATTGTGTTATTTTAACTCCAAATGTGGAAAAGGGGGAATGGTGAATATTGCATAGTTCTTTCTATCATGGGTACTTATAGCATTCGTAGTATGCTGTATGTCAAGCTTATTCCTTTTAAATGATACCTCATTCTTGATTTCACATATAAAGCATCGAAACTTTTACTGGTAAGAAGTGTGATAAGAGGCTCCTTGACTGATAAAATGGGAAGAACATTGCAGCTTAAAATTTATCAGAATCACTTAATTTTCAGTCTTTTGTGACTCCTCCTCATGCTCTGCCATGATTAATACTTGGTCCATTTTTTTTTCTAACATATTTGATGGATACTTGAGTTATTCAACATTGATATTTGGCCGTTATCTTGCTAAATCCTTATCCTCTTATAAATTTATTGCGCTCTTTTCTTTTGCCAAACTCTTGTAGCTTCTAGCTAATGAGGCAATAGATTATTTTCGTGTATCTACTGAACATTTCTATGAACCTAGGCTTCTTTCTACTGCATAATACTGGCTTACTGAAAAAACTAAGCTCCGTAGAGCTCAAATCATTTGAGACGGATGCGTACATTTGCCAGCCCCGATGAGGCGATAACATTCCTTACTAAGAAGTGTGAAAATTCTTTGGTTTGTTATATATGCTGTTATTTAGCGCATTTAAATGATGTATAGCTGCTATTTGTTTAGATACCCAACTTATTCTCTTCTTGCCTTCTAATGTGATATGAGTGACCTGCACTTCCCAAATATTTTTCTTGTTAGTTGATCGTTTTCGTTGTTAGAAATGGTTTAGGGTTGGAGCGGATCCGCCTAATCCAACCCTAAACTCTTTCCCTTGTTATAATTCGAACGACTACAAGACCAAAAGACATCCAGGGGAAAAGTGAAGCCTTTTAGGGGGGACGAGTATAACACTAGGGAATACACATAAATTGCTTTTTCATGCACGTACAAGGTTGTTTAATGCACATATATTTCTTTCAGATATATTTCTTTTTCATGCATGTACAAGGTTGTTTAATGCATATATATTGCTTTTTCATGCATGTACAAGGTTGTTTAATTTTAGGGAACGACCGCAAGACCAAAAGACACCCTAGAGAGGCAGAGTGAACCCTTTTTAGGGGGATGAGTATAACACTAGGGAATGCACATATATTGCTTTTTCATGCATGTACAAGATTGTTTAATGCACATACATTGCTTTCTCATGAATTTACAAGGTTGTTCAATGCACATATATTGTTTTTTCATGCATGTACAAGGTCGTTAATGTTAGCGAACGACCGCAAGACACCCTGGAGGGGCAGAGTGAACCTTTTTAGAGGGACGAGTATAAAACTAGGGAATGCACATATATTGCTTTTTCATGCATGTACAAGGTTGTTTAATGCACATATATTTCTTTCACATATATTACTTTTTCATGCATGTACAAGGTTGTGTAATGAATATATATTGTTTTTTCATGCATGTACAAGGTCGTTTAATCTTAGGGAATGACTAGAAGACCAAAAGACACCCTAGAGGGGAGAGTGAACCCTTTTTAGGGGGACGGGTATAAAACTAGGGAATGCACATATATTATTTTTTCATGCATGTACATTGTTGTTTAATGCACATATATTGCTCTTTCATACATGTACAAGGTTGTTTAATTTTAAGGGACGGGTATCCTATATCTTTTCATTTTATAATATCTTTGATATAGTCATTAACGTTTCTACATGGCGCACATTTAGGTTTTACTTATTTTGAGAGCCAATTAGCTCAAATGGCAGAGCTTTGTGCAATGCACAAGATGTGGGTTCGACTCCCATATTGGCTATAAAATACTAATGTTTCTTTTACATTTAGATTGCCCGAGACCGGGCCTTGCAAATTGTAATCCTATTTCGTGTAAGGCACGCATGTATGGTTATATCTTCTACATATAAGTTCGCCTTTGAACTTCTGATCACTATAAACCTATTACACTGCCTAGGCGTTCTTATTGCACGCGCGAGTCTAATTATGGTCAGCTCGACTTTGCCTAAGCATGATTATAGCCCACTTAGTCTTAATTGTATAGTACCGTCAATCATGGGATTTGTTATTTAATAGGCTATATGGGATTCGAACCCATACCTTTGTGCAAAATTGCACATCGCTCTATCATTGAGCTAATAGCCTTTAAAATACGATAAACAAAGATGAAGTGAGAATGCTAGTATCTTATTTATATGTATGATGGATTATCCTATCAGTCACTACTCACATAAAGTATAACTATTCGGACAAATAGGCCAATGGAATTGTCCTTAAAGCAATGGGGCAAGTTATAAGCAAAGCAATGACTATTGCAGAGATAATAAAGGTTTGTTATTATCCATAAAATTCTTATAAGTTCCGGCTAAAGCATTGGGGCATATTTTCCTCTAAATAATCATCACAATCTTATACTCCTGTCAAAAAAATATCAAATCGATCAAATATCACCAAGCCAAATATGTTGCAATGCTACACTACGGAGCCGCCGGTATATTAGACATGATGTAGTTTCACCGCTGTACATTGTACTCGTCTAATCCAGGGCCGGCGAATGTAAGAAAGGCTCGTATGTGCACTAAAATGTTTGCAGCACTGCTGTAGTTCTCATCGAGTCATCGTCATAAACATTGAGACCGGAAATCCGACAGAACACTTCCATTGACCAATCTAATACCAAAAATCCAAGTAATCTAAAATAGAGAACATATTGTGAGCCAACCAAATGATCTCAATTTGACACATGACACAATCTAACGACAGAATGCTATTCAACAAAATACCATGAGGCTGAAAATAAGATGCGCTCTATCTCCTTCCCAATCAAAAGCTTACTATAAGACGGTCTTAGACAATAACTTGTACAAACGACAATACTTTTATTCACCCATAAATTTTCAAAGTAAGCAAAATTACCAGCTAGAAAGCTAATTCTCCATTGCTAAATTAAAACTCGATCAATTCTATTTCTATTTTATGTGAACGGTCATTTACGTTCACGAGAAGTTTAACTTCTCTATCCAGCAAGCAAAATATAGCTTAGATGAATCATAAACTTCGGACAGTGCACAATCGAGAGCATTAAGGCACACATTACACTCCAACACTACAAGAAAAACGCGGCTTACTGACGGCCATACCGACGGAAAAAAGAGGCCGTCAGAAAACACGGGTTACTGACGGATGTGTGACGGAAATTCCGTCAGTAAATTTTCCTGACGGATATCCCGTCAGTATATATTGGCGCGTTGACCAAGTCAAAGGCGCCAAAGAACTGTGACGGATATTCCGTCGGTAATCTTTATCGACGGAAAATCCGTCAATGGTATTTGCACGTTAAATTATGTTACACCAGTAAATCACTTTATCGCATCGACGGAATATCCGTCGTGTTTCCAAAATCTTGACGGAATATCCGTCACTTGGTCAATTATTAGTTGGTGGTTGTGTGTGACAGGTGTCACAAGATTGTGATACTGACGGATGTTCCGTCAGAATTTTTAAAAAACTGACGGATATTCCGTCAGTAGTTGTACTTTAATCGACGTGTGGCGATCACATGCATTATTTGCGATAATGTGAGTGTCGACGGAATTTCCGTCGATTAAATAGAATACTTGACGGAATTTCCGTCGAGTTTTCTATTAATCAAACACGCGAAGACTTCTCCTTCACTTTACTAAAATTTCCCCAAATCAATTAAAATCGTCTTAACCCCTTACCTCCTTAAAACCCGACACCACCACCACCCTCCTCCACTTCCTAAGCCACCACCACCACCACCAACACCACCACGCCGTCGCCATCATTATAAGGTAATTAACTTTATCTTTTTTTTTTCTATTTCCTTTATCCTTTTACTTCTCCTTCATCCTTTTCTTATTTATCTTTTTTTTTTTGTTAATAGTACACCGCCGCCTCCCTCTCACCACATGCCGCCGTCACCCGCCCCGCCCAGCGCCTTGACGCCACCGCCACTTCCTTTTTTCATTTTTTTTTGTCAAGTTAATTAGGTATTACTCCTTTTAATTAGTTTAATTAATTTAGATTATTAGTTATTGTTTTAATCCGTCAGAGGTTTCTACTGACGGAATTTCCGTCAGAATTGTGAAAGGGTTGATGTTGATGCATGTTGACTTAGGATAGAAGCCAATATTGTGACGGATGTATGTTGTTAATGTATATTGTTAATTTAGATTATTAGTTATAATTTTTTTTTAAAATGTATGCATGTTGAGTTAAGATATATATTTAATTTTATTATTAAAAATTAGATTATTGTTAAATGTTAATTAGAATAAATATGAATTAGACTAGATATGTAAAATGAAAAGTAAATCATGTTAATTTTTGTTAATTGAAAAAGTAGTCATTGTTGTATGTTTTGTTTTTAATATTGTTAAAATTATTGTTTATATTGACCTAGTACCCGTTCAAAAATTACTCACTAGGAGTAATTTTTGAATAGTCCCCGTTTTGGGATCGTTTTTTTGTACGTTTTAAGTCACTTAGGTAGTAAACATGTGCTTGTGATTTGTTAATGAGAAAAGAGTTTGGTGACAATTCCTTTAATGTTCTCTAAATGCATATGTAGAGTAATTATTTATTCTATATTGTGTATTTGGAGAACGGATGGGAATTGTTGCCGAATTTTTTTTTCTCATTAATAAATCACAAGTACATGTTTGCTAGTGACTTAAAACGTACATTGATGGGTTTAGGTTGGAGTGATAAGGACCCAATTCAAAGAAATACAATATTTATATTGGTTAAAATGTTAAATTATTGTTTATTATGCTTGATTTTGATTGTTGTTAGGTTATTATCTTTTTTAATGATATATATAAATGTGTAGATATATAATAACATGAAAAGATTAGAACGGCAGTGGATGTATGAAAGATTAGACGAAAAAAGAAACCCAAGAAAGCATATGCGAGGGGTGAAAGAGTTTATTAAATTCGCGGAGGGAAGTAGTGAGTACAAGAATTTAGGTGAAATGAGGTGTCCGTGTAAGAAATGCAAAAACCTAGGTTTTAAAAGGAAAGCAGATGTTCAAATTCATCTTTGGTCGTATGGTTTCGCCGATAATTATTATGTATGGACGTATCACGGTGAGAAACTACCTAGTACAAATGCTAGTGAGAATCCTTACCGTGAGTTCGTGGAAAATGCATTGCGTGATACCGTTGACCAAATTTTGGAGGATCGACTTAATCCTGATGACCTTGACGATGAAGAAGTGCGTTATGAAACCCCGAACCCCCAAGTTTCTTCGTTCTTTAAAATGTTAGAGCAAGCTGAACAACCGGTGTTTGAGGGAAGTGATATGAGTTTGTTGCAAGCAGCTGCTAGGTTGTTATCAATCAAATGTGAGAACAACATATCTCTTAGATGCGCTAATAGTTTTGTGTCGTTCGTTGGTGACATAATTCCAAAGGAAAATCAAATGGCGCGCAATTTTTATGAGATTAAAAAAGTTCTGAAGGGACTCCAACTTCCCCATGAAAAGATTGATGCATGTATCAATGGATGCATGCTTTTCTGGGAGGAAAATTCTAATCTTGAAGAATGTACAAAGTGTCGTGCATCTCGGTATAAAGGTAAAAAGAATTCAAGTGGGAGGCGAATTCCATGTAAACCAATAACTTATTTTCCGCTTGCGCCAAGGTTACAACGACTATATGCAACCAAGCACATAGCAGGTGAGATGAGTTGGCACTACAAAAACTCTCGATTAAGAGAAAGGGGGACAATGGCACATCCAAGTGATGGAGAAGCGTGGAAGCATTTCGATAGAGAGCATCCAGATTTTGCAAGTGAACCCCGGAATGTTAGGCTAGGTTTGTGTACGGATGGATTTCAACCTTTTGGGCAGTTTGGGACGAAATACTCTTGTTGGCCCGTGATTGTGACTCCGTACAACTTACCTCCTTGGTTATGCATGAAGAGACAATTTCTGTTCTTGTCTGTGCTAGTTCCCGGTCCTAAGAATCCGAAAACAAATTTAGATGTTTTCCTCCAACCGTTGATCAAAGAGTTGAAACAACTTTGGGAAACCGGCGTGGACACCTATGATGTCTCTAAGAAACAAAATTTTCAATTAAAGGCTGCATTAATGTGGACGATCAACGATTTTCCGGCATATGGCATGCTTTCTGGTTGGTCCACAAGTGGATATCGTGCATGTCCTTATTGTCCTGAAAATGATCATAGATCTTTTTGGCTTAAAAATAGCAAAAAGGTTTGTTGGTTTGATTGTCACCGTGAGTTCTTAACACCTGATCATCCTTTCCGCGACAATTGTAAGCATTTTCTTAAAAACAAAAAAAGCGAGAATCGCATAGCCGCATCCAAACTAACGGGTGATGAAGTGTGGGAATCCGTAAAAGACTTGCCTAAAATAGTTGATGCTTCTGATAAAGAATTGAAAAGATTGAAAGATCAGAATGAAGGTTGGTGGAAACAAAGCATATTCTGGGAACTTCCCTATTGGAAAACATTGCTGATTCGACACAACTTGGATGTTATGCACATTGAGAAAAATTTTTTTGAACAGCTTATCAACACCATCATGGATGTACCAGGTAAAACTAAATTTGACACTAAGGGTAAAGAAGACTTTAATGAACTTTGCTATAAACGGAACACATCATCTAGGTTTGTTTTATCAAACGCGGAGAAAAAGGCTCTATGTGACTGGGTTGCTAACTTAAAATTCCCGGATGGTTATGCTTCAGATTTGAGTCGGTGTGTTGACCATAAAAAGATGGTGTTACATTCCATGAAAAGTCATGATTGTCATGTCTTTATGGAACGACTACTCCCTGTTGCCTTGAAAGAGTTGCTCCCGACAGGTCCTTGGAATGCAATAACTGAGATAAGCCAATTTTTTAGAGACCTGTGTACTTCTACGATTAGAGTTGATTCTATGGAACGTCTAGAGTCAAACATTGCGGAGATAATATGCAAGTTAGAGAAGATATTTCCCCCGTCTTTTTTCAATTCCATGGAGCATTTGCCTCTTCACCTACCTTATGAAGCAAAAGTTGGAGGACCTGTTCAATATCGATGGATGTATCCATTTGAGAGATTTCTTAATCATATAAAAAAAAGATTGGCAACAAAGCTCGGGTGGAGGGTTCAATATGCAACGCTTTTTTGTTAGAGGAAATTTCAAATTTTTGTTCTTTTTATTTCGAAGATCACATTGACACAAAAGTAAAAGACTTAGATGTTGGTGTAAATTCCGATGACCAGTTGAAATCTAAGTTACCTGAGTTATTCAATGATGACATGGGAACTACAACCGGAAAATGTATACAGAGGTACTTAACTGAGAAAGAGTATGAAGAAGCTCATTTTTATGTGCTAAGGAACTGTGGAGATTTTTTAGATACTTATGAAAAGTAAGTTAATACTTCATCATTAATCAATTGTTTTTTAATTATCAAATTAAATCGAATTTATAGGTAATTAATACATAACTAAAACATGTTTTCCCTACTTATAGGGAATTTGAGGCACATATCAAAATCAATTTTCCTGATGTCACATCCTCTGATGATGTTTGGGCATCACATGAGAAAAGTTTTCCGAAATGGTTCCGAAATCAAGTAAGTGATGATACATTTTCTTTGAAATTGAACTATACATTTAGATTTCTTATTAGATATTGAAAAAAATATAACAACTTAATTAGCATTTTTTTATTCATAGGTTCATAGATTGAAGGATCATCTAATAATAGCTTTAGCATTGGGTCCTAGTAACATGGTGAAGTCTTGGAGACGGTATTCCATCAACGGCTATAAGTTTCGAGCTTTTAAGGAGGAGTTGATGTTTCGAAGTCTACGTTAAGCAATGGGGTTTCTGTGAATTCAACTGAAGGGTTGGACTACTATGGAACCCTAAATGAAGTAATTGAGCTTTCTTATTATGCCGGGCAAAGGGTTTATAGGGTTATATTGTTTAAATGTGATTGGCTTGATAATTCCCCACAAGGACTTAGTATCCATAAGGTTTATGGACTTGTAGATGTAAACGAGAAAAGAAACTTCGTGGACATAACCCATTTGTGGCAGCTTTTCAAGTCGATCAAGTTTGTTATGCTCCTTATCCAACCATTAAGAAAGGTAATCAAGGTATTCAATGGTCCGCGGTTTTTAAAACCAAGGCAAGATCACAAGTTGATGCTCCTATTGAAGAAAGTGTCTTTCAAGAAGATGTGGTTGTGAATGATCACTCAATTTCACCGATTTTGTTGGAAGATACAGATGATGAAGATGTATACGAAGTGACAGTGGAAAGAGGTCAAGGGGAATATGACAGAGACGTCGAAGAAGAAGGGGATGAAGATGAAGTTGAAGAACTCATTAGATACGAAAATGAGGAATCAGAGGAAGAAGTGGGAGTGCTTTTTTCAGATGATGAACCTGTTTTGATTTGTAGTGATAGTGATAGTGAGGAGGACTAGTTGTAATTGTACAATTATTAAACATTCAATAAAATATGCCCTCCGTTTTTTATTACTTGTCGTTCTAAGCTATTTGGTTTTTTGTTTTATACATGTCGTTTTAGCTTAACATCAATAGTGTGTTTCAATTTTCAAGATTTGGTTATAAGAAACCTCTCAATTCACCCAATAAAATGCATTAAAGAGGCAAGTGGTAATTAGTTCAGTTTTCCATAGTGTTTTTTTCAATTGTTTATATATACTAACGATTTGAATTGTTAACATGCAGTGATTATGCCGAACATTTTTCGCCGTATGATTGGGAGCAATAGTAAGGCAAACGCATCTCAACGGAATCGGGAGGACGAAGAGGTTGAGGATGAGGAAAATCCTGAATTTCCATCAACTAGACGGGAGAACATGCAGTGATTCTCTCGGAGGCCCGTGCTCGGCCAGATCATTATTGGTAAGTTTATGTTAATTTTTCTTAAGTTTAAAAAAACTTTAACATTTACTGATTTTAATTTCAAATATTTATGTGTTTTTCAGGTGGGATGACGAAGCAATCAAGAAATATGTTACTTGGTCATTCACCGTAACACGAGAGATGAGTACTTCACTAGGTGGGGTGAAGCGAGTAACGCACATCGTCGGAAGATGTGGAATTACTTTGCGGTAATTATGTTTTTCAATAATAATTTTAATAATTTTCTTAAGTTTATAAGAATTTTCCAAAGTTTTATATAACTAATTTCACACTTGTTTTTTGAAACAGACTCATGTAAGATCCATCGATCCTGGGTATGATCCTATTCCTGAGTGGCAGGCGAGGGTAACGAGGCGGATTACCACTCTTATCAATGGAATAAAATAAGAAGGGCGAGTGGGTTAACCCTCGAGCGGCTGATGTTGAGGTAAATTCTTGAATTTAATTTAATATTTATTTTTATTACAAAGAACGATAATCTCTTTCTTATAAAGATAGGTATATATATATATATCATTTCTGACGATTTTCTATTTTTTCAGCGTGATTTCCAAGAGGAGATGAGCCAGCCATTGCCACCTGGACAGTCTCCCGACGAGATTGAGGCCTACTACAAGGCTGTAGGAGGATTTGACGAGAAGAACCGGATGTTTGGGACAGGACCTACAGGGGCCCAAATATGGTATGATCTTCCTCCTAACAAAGCTGGGCGACGGTCTTTGTCTTATGCTCCTAGCATGATTTCACAACTTTCCACCCAAATGAATGATGAGCGAGCCGCTCGAGTTGCTCTTGAAAGACAAAGTTCAAGAACAGGCTGAAGAAATGGCGGCAATGAGAAAGGCTTGGGCTGATTTGCAAGCATCTCAACCCCCAAACACGTGTTCACAATTTACTCCACATAGACGGGATGACTTTGGGGGTGGTGATGACGGGTTTGGAGGTATTGGTGGTAGTTTTATTCACCCTATAAACACTTAGAGCCTTTAAGTTAGAGCCTTTAGGTTAGAGCCTTTAGGTTAGAACTTTAGTTTAGTTAGTATTGTCGTCTAGTAAGTATGAAAGACATGGTAAAACAATTCTCTGTTTAATTTGTAAGACAATGTACAAATTTGACTATGTTTTTATGTAAAACAATTTGCGTCCCCTTCTCTTTTGTTGTCTATTGATTCCCGCATTAGCGGTCGACGTGAAAATGGATTCCCGCTTGGCGGTCGACGATTGGATGTGTTTTGCAGGTTTTGTTTATATTGGAAACGATGCAAATAGGCATCGTGGTTGGCAAAGAGTCAGTATTTGAAACGATGCAAAAACGCATCGTGGGTGGGCAAAGCAGTCAATTTTTCCAGGCTTTTTTTAATAGATCTGACGGAAATTCCGTCAGTAATTTTAAAATACCGACGGAATTTCCGTCACTGCTCTCCCTCTCCATTTTTCCAGAATTAACAGGAAAAGGCCACGTGTCCCTGGAACTGACGGAAATTCCGTCAGTAAAGTGAGAAAACTGACGGAATTTCCGTCACTACCCCATGGTATTTTGATTTCAGAATCTTACGTGGAATGCCACGTGTCAGACACAACCGACGGAATTACCGTCAGTAATTCAAAACACTGACGGAAATTCCGTCACTGTTGACCTATAAATAAAGACGGATTTTCCGTCAAATATCCGTCGATGTTACGAAGACTCGACGGAAATTCCGTCGAAGATGGTATTTTACCTTGACGAAATAAGTGACCCGATTCCCCGACGGAATTTCCGTCAGGAACGTGAAATACCGACGGAAATGCCGTCAGTATGGGCTTTATTTTTCCGTCAGTTTCCCGCGTTTTTCCTGTAGTGCAACCAACTACCTAGATATCGTTTGAATAAGCAATTCAAGATATAGAAAATGGGAAACACACACAAAGTTACTTAGGGACTGTTTCCGAGAAACAATCACTGTCCAGAATGAACAAAAATACCCAAAAATCTAGCTCGGTGGAAGAGCTAATTTCTAATTTTGTACAAATGTGGCAAGCGCACAAAGTCCATTATAGGTTGCCACATCTTATGGTGCAATCACCTTTTGAGTAGTTGTTACCCAACTTAGGAACAACTTTCAAGAACCCCAAAATTTTCCAAGTTATTTATATAGTCTGGTTATAAGGGAATAAAAAACCTTTTTTTTTTCCAAAAATTATCTAATGAATTTGAAAGCAAAGAAAACAAAAGAAAGAAGTACAAATCAGAAATACAACCCTAATCAACTAATTGCAATCATAGAAAATCATAAGAACTAAGGAATAAAAAATAAATTGGGGAAATTGAGGAATTACCTAAATTTTAATCTGCTCAAAAATCAGAAAAATCGATGATGAATCCGCGAGAACGAAGAAGGCAGCGAAATCGAAGTCGGATCTACAAAGTAATTTGGTCGAAGTCACAGTAATATCGCTTGAAATCAACGAGAGTGAAGAATGACGCATGAACAAAAGTTATCCTGGAAGAAGAGAGAGTCTGATAAAGGAGGAGGGAAAAAGCATGGATGAGGGTGAGACGGGTTGGACAATGCTCAAAATAAATTTATTCTCAACCGTTTATTTGTCTAAAATCTAAGGGTTCTAAGAGGTTCTCATGGTTCTCATTATCTTGGTGGTTCTCACCGGATCCCAAATCTATATATATATATATATATATATATATATATATATATATATATATATATATATATATATATTTATTTATATATATGGAAACTTCGATATATTATAGAAAAAAAAACTTAGATATATTCATAGTCTCCAATATATGCATTATTCAATATGATAATTCACAACATAAAACGTTTGTAAACTCAATTTTTTTTAAACACTTAAAATAAAATTAAAAATTAACATAAAGAATAATATAGAAATAATGTTTAACAAAAATTAACATATATATAAAATAATATAGAAATAGAGTTTAATAATGTAATTATCTATTCATCATATTTTAATATTATATCTAATAACTTAATAATAGTTTCAAGTCTTTGTAATTAATCCAAGTGACTTAATTTTGTTTAGTGCTAACTACTCTCGAGAATGCAAATGAATTTCATGGCAATTCTATCATTCTAAAAATATTGTTAAATCACTTGATTGCTTCCTATGACAAGGTGAAATTGATCATTATACGATCTATTCATTGTGTATATATTTTATGATTATCAGAGCAAGCATGCCCATTTTATTTCATCATAGTAGTTTCTTGACCCTCGCTTAAAATTGCTATAATTGCGTATTTGCCTATATCATTCTAACATCTAGATTTACACAAATTTCTTGGGTTGTTCAACATCTACTACACACATAGTAATATACTCTGTATTAAACAACAGTTTTTCTAAGGACATTTGCTTTAAAGGTACACGATAAGTTAGTTTAGAAAAATAAACTTTGACATTCCTCATGTCCCATCATTTATTTATCCTTTTAGTTTCTATGAGGAATATATTAATTAAATGTAAAAAAATTATTGGGGCAGAGATAGATCTGGCAAACGAGCCAACAGGGTCGGTTCGGGTCGAGACATTCAGGTTTTCAAGAATTTGGTTCAAAATGGGTCAGGCTGGGTAAGTGGTGGAGTTAGGGAGGCTAGCAGGGGCGAGGGCGGTCGGAAATTTCATTGTTTTAGTTACAATTTTCCAACGTTTTTCGAGTTTACACCTTAAACAATTACCCGTTCGCCCCTTACTGAGATTTTTCGCCCCTGCTGGGGTTAATTTCTGGCTCCGCCACTGGTCGGGTTCTTTCAGGTTTAGGTCATTTTTGGATAGGTTTTTATTACACTATTTAGGGATAGGAGTCAATTCCAACAAAAAACATTATAACCCCCGTTTTTCCTCATTTTCAAAATTGAAATCAAATAATTTCAACAATATTCATTAGTCACCATGCTTATATTGACCTAATAATAAAAATTAAGTTATTTTATTAAATATTTTATTGCTAATTAAGTGATTAATAATATAGATAAAAAAACATTTGAAAGGAGTGCACGCACATTAAAAAAATTGGCGAAAGATCGATGTCGCTAATGGAAATAGAATGATTTTCAACTCTAAAATCAAATCCACACAAAGATAACGTATAACGATATGTAATATATATAAAAAGAAAACATAATCAATCAGAAAAATTCGGCTAAACCAATATTATTTTTTAGTAAGATTTGCACAAATAGTTACACAACACAAGTAAAATACTATGTATCGTATCGGTGGTATAGTTTAGGGAAATAATATCATAGGCCATATTATATATCTCATATTAGTTAATCTTCGACTCTTCTACGTAACAAAGACATGAATAATGTTTTTGATGGGATCTCTCAAAATAATCATATAATATTAAAAAAGATAAATAGAAGTAAGACAAATATAGGTTAATCATCATCTTTATCATCTTTTCACATAACCCACATTAATATGGTATTATTATTATTTATTACCCGCAAAACCAAATGAGATATTTACCTCAAATTGTTGCCTTTTTATTACTGTGAATTGATTTCTTCTAATTTGACAAAATTTCATTAGGTTTCGATTCAAATTGGGCCTTCATGACCACTTGGACGAATTTTTCTCTCCCCGTTTGTGGATAAATGTTTTCTTAATTACTTTTCTTTATATGTTCACATGCATTTATGTGTTCAAATTGTAAGGCCAATTGAAATTTTTTTATTCAGTTTGATCAATTAGAAAAACATCTTAAAAATATTATCAAACGACATTTTCAAGGAAATTTTAGCATAAACAATTTCAAGTTTACACTACCTTTTCATAAATATTCCAAGTTTTTGTTGGGAAATGTGTCCTCAACAATAGTGCGATCACATGATTTAAATATCATTATTAAATCTCATTTTAAGAATACATGTGGGATGTAATATTTTACAGTCAACTGGTCCACACATATCGGTAATGATTGGTGACTAGAGTTTGACATTACGTAGTGCGGCGGTGGTGATCGATTGATCCCCTTAGGTCATACCTATAGGGAAATACTCTTAATTGATTATTTAATTAATCGTATACCGATACGAGTTAATTAAATTGCTTAAAATTGACGGATGATTTTGTGAGTATAATTTACGTATCTTATTGTAAATATGATTAAATGAGACACGGTCTAAGTAATCGAATTGTTTTATTACTTAGATGAAATAATTGTTTACAAAAACAATTGAAACGGAATGAATAAATTATTATAAATACTGAATGTTGTAATTTATAATTTGGAAACATTTTTTGTACGAGTAATTACGAATTACTAGTTGATTTTGTAAATGACATATTTTATGAGTATGTTGATTTTTAATAAATTAAAAATACATTACATTGTGACATGTCATGTAACATGTTACATGTGACAAATTGACAAATGACAAAATAAAATGGATCATCCATTTTATAATGAAAGTGCCGAAATTATGGAGGGAGTTAGTGGAGAAATTGTGTTAATTGTTTAAGTGGAAAACACAATGATGAAAGCTAACAAGTAGCTATGCAAACCTAAGCTTTTGAAAAGAGAAAAAATAAAAGGCATTGGGCATACTACCCAAGGCCAATTTTCGGCCAACCATAGAAGAAAAGAAAAGAGTTTTTCTTTTCAATTCATTAATTCATTCTTTTCATCTTATTTTTCTAGTGTAAGAAAATCTATCAAAAACTCTCTACAATTTATGATAATTCTAGAGAAATAAAGTCACAAAATTACTATCTCTTGAACCGAAATTCCAAGAGTAAAATCAATGTTTTGTGTCAATTTTAAGTAGACTAATCTTAATACTAGATCATATTATTTTAGTCTTTAAGATGTATTCCTTGGGTATTCACATTTGGGAGAGGTTCTAATTTGGACCTTTTGTTCATCCATTTAAGGGAAAGCTCAAGAACTAACAAATAGGTGAATTTGTTAGTGCCCATAAAACCAAATTTCATTTGGTGAAAAATTGATTTTCTTATCTCTTTTTATTAAAGTTTGCATGCATAAGATTCATTTATTAATTTTATGACAAATTAAATTCAAAACATATATTAATATGTTGAGTATATAGATCTACTTTTCTAACAATCGGTATCAAGAGCCATGGTTGTTTGCATGCAAATTGGTTAAAAGTTTTTCCGAGTTATAAAGATTAACATATAAAACTTGTATAATTTGTGTTATTATGATATATCACCAAATTAATTTTTTGCATGTTAAAGTTTCTGATCCTAAAATGTATTTAGGATATTTTGGTTAATTTACGGATTTTATTGTTCATTTTATATAATATTGGCATTAAAATGTGATTTTTATGATAAAAATGTCATTTTTGGACAAAAATTAGCTAAACTTCGAATTTTCCGGTGGTTTTTGGATATGTTTTCACATATATTATTTTTAGATGATCTGGAAATTTTCATAATTTTATGAGTTCTTATGCTCGAAAAATGGATTTTTCATGATAAAAATCGGATTTAGATGAAAAATAGGTTATAATGAGAAATATTTCGAATCTGGTCATAGAAATTTAGTATGTTGTCACATGCAATTTTACAAGATGTGTGTAAAATAATAGGCTATAATGAAGTCTTCATGCATGATTTATGGATTTTTGATGAAAAATAGCATAAATAGTGACTTAATTAGTGAAAAATTGCTAAAACATACTTCATGACTAAGGAAAAACGTCACATGTTGCATTTTATTATCTTTTTCAGATCTAAAATTGAAAATTTGATGAATATAATTTTTCTCATGTTTTTATGATTTTTATTGATAAATCCGATAAACCGCAACATTGTTTTTCCCGATAACTTTCGAAATTTTTAACCTAATGTTAGGGTGCAAACCCATGTCCCACATCGGTAGAATAAAGATGGAAGATCATCTTTATATGTGTCGACTAAATATAATAGTACGAGGCCTTTTGGGAAGGAGCCCAAGAGCAAATCCGTGAGGGCTTGGCCCAAAGCAGACAATATCGTACTATTATGGACAGTGGACACAGATGCAGCAGAGGCACAACAAGTGGTATCAGAGCCCAAGGTTCGACTTGGGCTAGACACGAGGATTCATCAGCAGGCCCAAGACTTAAAGTTGTACACCGTAAGGCATGGAACTCCTAGCTCGGGATAAGTCCTTGAGCAGACCCGGTGTAATACTCCGTATTTATAAGTCTTTGGGTACTCTATCGAGTAGGCCTTACTCTGTCGAGTAAGGGTAAGTTGCGTTTTAGAAAAGTTTCTGACCTGTTGGGTACTCGATCGAGTAGCTAGGATACTCGATCGAGTAAGGGGGTACTCGATCGAGTACCTTGGGTACTCGATCGAGTAGCCGGTTTACGGGGGGTTTTTCTCGAGTTTTGTTAATTATGCGATTAAGATATATAATCTTTCCGTCATCATTCTAAACACTTTTACAAAAACCTAATTTACTGTTAAAGAGAGAAAGCAAGTTCATTCATCTTCTTAATCGCATTGTTAGCAAATCCCGGAGTTTGGAAGGTCAGTTCTCATCGTTGGTTATACCGTTGAGATCCTTGCGTCGAGGGTAAGATCTATGTATCCTTTTTGTTGTCTTTCCTTTGATTTGGTTAAACCCTAATTTAGGGATTTGGGGGTTTTTGAGTAGTATGTGATTTGGTAGCATTTGTATGTTATATGATAGGGGAGGTTTCGTAGAGGAAGCTTTTTGACACAAAATTTGTAGAGACCGTCGATAATTGTGCTTTCCGGTAGGATTTCCTACTCAGCATTAGTCCCATAATGGGATATTGGTTGATGTATTGTATTTGGTTGTTTGATATAATAATTGTATTGTGATTGTGGTTGTGATCGTTGTTGATGGTTCGCGAGGCGTGGCCTCGGGCCGAGTGGGGTCACTTGCGGGGGTGGCTTCACGCCCTAGTTTCGCCTTCTGTGGAACCCGCCACCGAAGGGATGTGCACATTAATGGACAGGGTTATCGCTCACTATGTGGAGCGGGGATTTGGTGGGTACGGCTGCGGTCCCCCATCGCGGTGGTCCAGGTGGACGATCGATCGTGATTGAGATGATTGGATTTGGCGTGATTGTGTGTGTGTGATTAAGGCGTCTGTTTATCTTATTGTTGATATATGTAGAATTGTGTGATTAGAACTGAGCCCGGTTAAATTTTTTTAAAAACTGTGGTGATCCATTCGGGGGTGGTGAGCAGTTATTGAGCAGGTATGATATGACGCGTATGGGATAGCTGGGATGAGTCATCACGTGGCAGTTAGAAGTCTTCCGCTGTGTCAGACGATGTCTAGTAGCTTTGATAGTTTTAGCAGTAGACCGTCTGAGAACCTTGTAATTCCTTTTATTAGTTTTGGTTTTGAACATGTAATCACTTAATCTATAATTACATTAAAAGTACGTTTCGTTAGTCTTATGATATTCAGTACCTCGGGCAACCGAGATGGTAGTAACCTTATACCTGAGTGGTCCTGGTAAGGCACTTGGAGTATGGGGGTGTTACAAATGGTATCAGAGCGACGATTTTGGAACCTGTAACAAATGAACATAATGAACATAGGGAGTCTAATAAAATGAACCTGGTGTATGTGTAATGGGAGCCCCAGCTGATGCTAGGTTTTGGGTGAGTAGGCGCCCTCACTTCAAAATCTTGGCCCCATGATACTTAAGCCAGTCACATGGTATGGGAACGTGGAGTCCGTGTGTATATGTGCGACGTGTATGTTAATTGTCTTCAGTATATGGTTTGTTGAAAGCATGTTGCATGATAGTTGGTTTACATGTTGGTTGGAATCGTTGGAAAAGTATATGAGAATGATGAATGATATGGTAGAAAAAGAAAGTAGTTCGTATATGATGATGTGTGATGAATAATGATGTTGCAGGACAAATGATTTATAATGAGGCAATCCTAATAACATGTGGTTAGGGGGTGTGATAAGATTTGTTTTCATAGTTTTGTTTGCGTAAAGCTATATATTAAGTTCGTATAATTGTCTACTATCGTATCATATGCGCTTGTTAGATGAAGTATGTGATTGAACTAGATGAATTGATCGGAAAAGATGAAGTGGCAATTTCGTAAGGATATGAATTTCTTGATTATGGAAGTGTTTATATAATGAAGTGGATTTGTAATGTTGTTGTATTAGCAACATGGAAATAGGATTTGTAGTGTATGGGTGTGGTTTGTGTTATGAAAAGTTATGAAAATTTAAAACATGCGGGTAATACATGATTGAAAGTTGAATGTTATATGAGCATGATAGATGATAATGTTTGGCTGTTGGTAAGTAGTAACATGAAGAATAGAGATTCAATGATATGTGTTTTATATAACGAATTGGATGAAAAGCATGATGGTTGTTTATAACGTGGCACTTGATAACACGAAGTAGATTATTTTGTTGATTGTATGAGGAGTCGCGCAGATTTGAATGCGTAGTTGTAATCATAATGTTGAAATAATAATGAATGCATAGTACGTTAGGGTATGTGAGATAACATTCGGGTAGTATTCACGAGTCTGCATGACGCGATCGAGTGGGTTTGAGTCAATCGAGTGGGTATTTGTCGTTATTTTGACCAGAATCGTGTTTTTGGGCACTCGATCGAGTACCTCGGGCACTCGATCGAGTAAGGGGTCACTCGATCGAGTAGCCGGGCTACTCGGTCGAGTAAGTCAGAGATCAGAAGGTCTGTTTGGGTTAAGAGTCGGGGCACTCGATCGAGCATGATTGGGCACTCGATCGAGTAGCCTCAACTCGATCGAGTAGGTTCTGGTACTCGATCGAGTGGGGTCTGTGCAGGTCATATGCGTGTTTCAGGTCATATGTTTATCTTTTGACATTCGTTGCATATTATGTTTAATTCAAAGGTGTTGTATTACTTCTTTATGCATTGTTTTACGTATGTGTTGGTCCTGAAGCGTAAGTTACCCAACCTTATGATGAAAAGAGTGGCACTATGATGAGTATGAGTTCGGTGGGGAGGACTTGAGTTATATGTGATTATGATAGATGGTGGAAAAAGAAAAGGAAGATTGGTATAGTTTATTGAGGTATGACGCACGTTTTGCGAGACGGGATGAGTGATATGATTGTGTGTTGAGTAATGTAAAAGTAAGTGAATATGGGCAAGGGATGATGTGAGTATAATGAACGTGAGAATAAAAAGATTGAAAGTAAGGATGTGGATAGTGGCAGCTTGAGATGTGTAAAGAGTTATGGAGGGAAACGGTTAGGAGTCGTGTGGGTTATGGATTTATGTAGTGAAAGTTCGTTTAAAGGGGTTGAGAAGAGTAATATATAGTGAACTTTGTGGAGACATGTCGCGAGGTGCATTTGTAGACAGTGAGTGAGTTTGGGAGGTTTGGTTTATTAAAAGATGAAACTACTGTGTAATTTCCTTGGGTAATTAACGGTATTAAATGAATTCGATTCCTAGAGATGTAAAAAGGAGATGCAATTGTTTGAACATTAAACGTTGGTTCTATGGATAGATTAGTGGCAAGTATGAGTGATAGCATAATAAGAGATGATCCATGGTAAGAAAGAGTGAGATGATGTCGGTAGAAAATAATGGAATTCGAGTTTTGGAGCAACGAATGGATAACCGGATTTCTAAAGAGTTAGCTAGAAGGAATAAGGAGTTGAACTATTAATTGGTGTTATTGAGTGTAAAGAGAAAAGAAGGATAAAAGTAAGGTGAGGAAAATGTTCACCGAGCTATGTGATATAAAGGTAAGGAATCTTGAAAATGTGTGATAGTATCACGAGGATGTTAGCTAAAGGTTATATAGGAGTTTCAGGACAACATGATTGATAATGAGTTCGAGGAATTAAGGGAGTAAGAAGTTGGTGGAGTATTGGCACGATACGAGATATTTGGTGGAGAGTTGAATGACAATACAAATAAGATAGCATTGGGAATAATGTTGAGGTAATTTTGTGGATGGGTTTGATGTTCGTTATTTGCAATGTTAACCAAAAATAGGAGAAAAACCATGTTATTTTGATATGAGTGTAAGAGATTTGATATACGAGCAGCGGTGGCATTGTGGTGTTATCACTAATGGTTAAGAGTGATGGTATATTAGAAAGGTAGCAATTCTAAAAAGGTTGATTTGGTAGGGACCTGATTGTAGTATATGATTGTGAGGGGGCATAAGATGTGGTTAGATGAGGCGGATGCTATTAGTTGAATAGTGAAGGTATGGTTATATTTGGCAGGAAGTGATGGTTGTGCGAATGGGGGAATATGTTATGAGGGGCATATGAGTTAAACTCGGGCGGCAGGTAACCTTTATCGAGTGGTAATTTACGTGGTCAGGATTGACTAGTTGGTTGTGATTACTAGGGGTGGGCATAATCCGGTCCGGACAGGAAAAATGGACCGGTCCGGACCGGAATCTAGTGGACCGGAACCGGAATTAAAAATTCCGGTCCGGTCTCCGTCCACCATTTTCCAAGATTCCGGTTTCGGTCCGGTCGGCCCGGGACCGGTATTTTCCTGGCCGGACGGTTTGGACCTAATGTCCTAATTATTGTTATTTGCATTTTTTTCTTAAAATTGTATTTTTATTCCGGTCCAAACCGTCCAACCGTCCGATCCGGTCCAATGGACCTGAATTTTTGGACCGAATTTGAAAAAGTGGGTAATTCCGGTCCAACGTCCGGTCCGATCTTGGGCCGAATTTTTTCCGATCGGTCCCGGTCCGAATTTTTGTAATCCGGTCCGGTCCCGGTCCATGAAATTTGTCGATACCGGTTCCGGTCCAAACCGGTTCCGGTCCGGTCCGGTCCGGTTTTGGACCGGTGCCCACCCCTAGTGATTACGGGTCTATGATATGTGTAAATGTTTGTGTGAGGTTCTGACCTCACAAGAAGTGGTATGGTGTGATAATTATAAAGTTGTTTTATGAATGTTCTGTAATATATAGGTTGGACACGGTAATTTAATTGAATGATATCCAAAAAGGTAATAATTTGATTGATTTGACCTGGCTAGTTATAATTTTATGCGTATTGATAACACATGTGAATTCCGTGAAATGGTAGAGATAATGTTCATGAGATGCTTATCTGCTTATCCATATAATATGTTGCGTGGTGATTTAATAAAGTGGATTTGAGCAAGTTTTTCTTGTCGAGAAGTTATCTTTGAGTCGATATTTATGGGAATTGTATGCAATTGTGATGTCTATCGGTGTGGTTGTGGTGCCTCGGGTGGTGATCCGGGCACGGTACATAGTCTTTGTGATGCGGGTGTTTTCGCACTACGGTGTGGTTGTTGGTGGCGGTGTTGTGATGCCGTCACCGGTTGTGGTGGAGTAGGCGGGATGATTATGATTCGAGTTTCAAAATACATACCGATTATACATAGATTGTTGTTTTGTTTGATGTTGCTCCCTGCGAGTTTCGGTTTGTGCGAGATAGACATTGTCTTGTTTATTGATGTTTTCTTTACCAGGTTAAGTTGGGAATGAGGTAGAGTATGATATGAAATAGAGTTGTATATGTTTTCGTTGTTGTCATGAGATAGTGATATTCATTGATGGGACACGGTGGTGAGAGGGTGTTACGATAATTTTAATCTTGTTTTCAGATGAGACATCGGTAGACATGGTAATGGAAAATGATTCGTGGAACATGTGTGGTAATGATCTGAAAGCGGCAGGTAGTTCATAATCTTTTGTTGAGACAGTGAGTGTAGGGTGTTGGGAGAATTAGTGTCATGTTAAGCTGTGTATGAGTTTCGCGGTAATGAAAGAAAGAACTTGAGGATCTAGTGTGCGTGTACGTAACGAGTGCGGATCGTGAGTTATGCTTCTGGGAGATAAGTGCCTTACATAGAGAGGTATGTTGTTTGGCAGTAATAATGAAGAGTGGGTATGGTGATTTGCTACGAGTTTATGGTATAGGTTAGGTGTTATGCCGAATGAGTTGAGGAATGAGAAATGTTTATGTATGGGAGCCTTGGATATAAGAATGGTGAGTGTTTGGTTTATAGACGGTTATCTTTGACATGTGGTGGTACAGAGGGTAATGAGATATAGATATGGTTTGGTATTAGTGAGTTACGAGGACGTAACATTTGTCTTAAGAGGAGTAGGATGCGATAAAACAGATTTTGATGGTTGTACATATGGTAATATATTCGGAAGTTGAGTCTTGATGTAGAATAAAAGATCGATTCGTGTTGTGGGTGATTTTATTAAAGGTCATGACCGTGCTTGTAGTAGCGTGATGTTTAGGAGTGTGAGAATATTTCACTAGTGTTGACAGTTGGATGATGAGGTTACGAGTGTGAGTAAACTTCAAGGACGAAGTTCCTTTTAAGGGTGGTAGAATGTAACATTCCGTTTGATGTCTATGAGTGTCTTGGTATTGGATTTGATAGTTGATGATATTATGGAGCTAGCAGCATTAGAGGATGGTAGTTGGTTATGTATGGAGTTGGTGTCGTGAGAGATATATATGGGGTAGATACGATATAGTGAGTCATGTTGTGGAAGTAAACATAGTTGGTTGAGTGGGTGTTAAGAGTTCATGTTCTATGTTCGGTCGAGTTCTTGAGTCCTTAGCTAAGTTGTTGTGTCTTGGTCGAGTCAGTATGGTTGTTTTTATGTATGGGTTGAACTTCGGGGACGAAGTTCTTTTTAAGGAGGGAAGACTGTAATACTCCGTATTTATAAGTCTTTGGGTACTCTATCGAGTAGGCCTTACTCTTTCGAGTAAGGGTAAGTTGCGTTTTAGAAAAGTTTCTGACCTGTTGGGTACTCGATCGAGTAGCTAGGATACTCGATCGAGTAAGGGGGTACTCGATCGAGTACCTCGGGTACTCGATCGAGTAGCCGGTTTACGGGGGGTTTTTCTCGGGTTTCGTTAATTATGCGATTAAGATATATAATCTTTCCGTCATCATTCTAAACACTTTTACAAAAGCCTAATTTACTGTTAAAGAGAGAAAGCAAGTTCATTCATCTTCTTAATCGCATTGTTAGCAAATCCCGGAGTTTGGAAGGTCAGTTCTCATCGTTGGTTATACCGTTGAGATCCTTGCGTCGAGGGTAAGATCTATGTATCCTTTTTGTTGTCTTTCCTTTGATTTGGTTAAACCCTAATTTAGGGATTTGGGGGTTTTTGAGTAGTATGTGATTTGGTAGCATTTGTATGTTATATGATAGGGGGAGGTTTCGTAGAGGAAGCTTTTGACACAAATTTGTAGAGACCGTCGATAATTGTGCTTTCCGGGTAGGATTTCCTACTCAGTATTAGTCCCATAATGGGATATTGGTTGATGTATTGTATTTGGTTGTTTGATATAATAATTGTATTGTGATTGTGGTTGTGATCGTTGTCGATGGTTCGCGAGGCGTGGCCTCGGCTGAGTGGGGTCACTTGCGGGAGTGGCTTCACGCCCTAGTTTCGCCTTCTGTGGAACCCGCCACGGAAAGGGATGTGCACATTAATGGACAGGGTTATCGCTCACTATGTGGAGCGGGGATTTGGTGGGTACGGCTGCGGTCCCCCATCGGGTGGCTGGTCCAAAGTGGACGGTCGGTGATTGAGATGATTGGATTTGGCGTGATTGTGTGTGTGTGACAGTTAAGTCTGCCTTTTATCTTATTGTTGATATATGTTGAATTGTGTGATTAGTATCGACCCGTTTAAATGTTTTAAAAACTGTGGTGATCCATTCGGGGTGGTGAGCAGTTATTGAGCGGTATGATATGACGCGTATGGGATAGCCGATGAGTCATCACGTGGCGCTTAGAAGTCTTCACTGTGTCGGACGATGTCTAGTAGCTTTGATAGTTTTAGCGAGAGACCGTCCGAGAACCTTGTAATTCCTTTTATTAGTTTTGGTTTTGAACATGTAATCACTTAATCTATAATTACATTAAAAGTACGTTTCGTTATTGTCTTATGATATTCAGTACCTCGGGCAACCGAGATGGTAGTATCCTTATACCTGAGTGGTCCTGGTAAGGCACTTGGAGTATGGGGGTGTTACACCCGGTCCAGGGTTAAATGGATGAAAGGCGTCATAGGTCTTGTGGGACAAAAGACCATTTGTGTACTAGAATCTGTTGATCGGGTGGACCCTTATCGATTGGGTGCCCAGTGTCCGGTGGGTCCTTTCCGGTTGGATGCCAGAGACCGTTTGTGTTCTAGGACTTCTGAAGTGACGGACCCGGTCCAGGGTATATTGGATGCAGAGGATGTTCGATATGCATGTGTAGCGAATCCCCAAGAAGGGCACGTGGACGGCTCATGGTAGCATGGTGTGTCGGCTAAGGGGAGGTTATCAAGACTTGTGATGTTTCGGGTGTCTAGAATTTGGGGCTGTAGATGCGGGAAATTCTCCATAGAGGTCAAGGTCCGAGTCAAGATGATGGTCCTTGGTTTGAGGGGAGGATTGTTAGGGTGCAAACCCTTGTCCCACATCGGTAGAATAAAGATGGAAGATCATCTTTATAAGTGTCTACTAAATATAATAGTACGAGGCCTTTTGGGAAGGAGCCTAAGAGCAAATCCATGAGGGCTTGGCCCAAAGCGGATAATATCGTACTATTATGGACAGTGGACACAGATGCAGCAGAGGCCCAACACGGGATATTCACGCTTCCGCACAACACCTAAGTTTTTGAACATTATGAGTGTCATGGTATTTTTCCAGAATGTTCATGAGTTTAAATTTTGAATTTATTTGAAATTTTAGTGATTTATTTGAAGTTTATAGCATTTTATTGTAATTTTGAGTCCTTTTATGAACAATATTAAGAAATATGAGTTAATTATGGTCAAATAGTTAGTGGAGACTAATTTTGAATCCTAAGAAGTTAGGGTAATTAACTTGTGCATAAATATGAATTTATGTAATTTTTGTGATTATAAAATGTTGAATCACGCAAATCCGTAAAACCCGAGTAATATACGATATTGGCTAATTAAAGGCGATTTAGCATAAAATTGGGCATGTTCATACATATTTTAATGCTACATTTTATTTATGATAGTCATAATTTTATTTTATCTAATTTTTGAATTATGTACTTTTTACTTAGTATGACCTTAGTTTTTAATTGGTATTGCCCGAAATATATGGGAATATCGATTCGGTTGTAATTTTATTGTGATCTCGTATCACCGTCTTGTAATTTAATAGATTTATTTTATTATAGTTACAAATGTATAATAGGAAATTATGTAATTTATTATATAATTTTATTCATTTCGGAGTTCCCAAAGACGGATTTCTTCAAGAAGGCGATACATAAAGACGGTGTTACCTCGAGATGCGTGCCACAACCGAAGTTCAAGGGACCAATGCAGTTGGTTTCCGAATATGTAATAGTTAATTAGATTTTCTATTTTAGGAAGGCCATACTAGGATTTTATTTAATTTATGCTTTGCATTTTATTTATATGTTGCATGCATCGCTAAATCGCCATAACTAAAACATGCATCATCTTTTAATCGAGTATATCGACCGTGTCAATTATAATTATCAGAGTTCACCGCTTTAGTTCACTTAAAACGTGATAGATAATAAATTGACATGACCTCTTGCTAAAATAAACAATTGAGACATAGCCTTACCAAAGAGTAGAAACCATGAAAACCTATTTCGTGAGGGAGTGCACTCGGCCACACCGGGGTACAAACCTTGTTACGTAAGGGAAGTGGGTGATAAATGTCTATCCACCGAATTCATGTTGATAAGGGATGTATCGGCCACACCGTGCCCAAGTTGATGTGGATTTGGATCATGGACACATTTATTCGAAATTTGGATTGAACTCAACAAAAGTTTTTGATAAGGGATGTATCGGCCACACCGTGCCCTTGTCGGATGTGTTTTGGGCTAAAGATAAATGTTAATGTAATTTTATCGACCAAGAGTTCTAAGAGTAGAATCGATTAAAGAGTTAATCCACCGAGTTATATTGATAAGGGATGTATCGGCCACACTGTGCCCAAGTTAATATGAATTTGGATCTTGGAATCATTTATCATAGTTGGGTAGAGGTCACTATGTAAATGCTATACTTGTTTTTCCAAGTATTAATAAAACGATAAATGTTAAGTTTTCCATTATTTCGTTATTATATTGTTCTATTTCTTTACCACAATTCATATACGATATCATTTCGATTTTTGATTCAAAACTCCATTAAAACATCGTAACTAAAGACAAAATTTGAATTTTCTTCTAAAGACCTCGAAAGAACCATTGCTAAGGATCTCTTGTAAAGAGTATAGATTAAAGTTATTCATTATCAAACAGGTTTTTGATTCTTGACTAACACATCTACTTACAATGGATTGTTATTCATATACTTAATTGAATTAAGTACCTTGAAGCGATAAATTATTTTGGTAATTAGATTTGTCAGAATTCGTAATTGACCAAAATAACGCAACCACTTCAATAAAAGTTTTAAGACTAAAACGAACAAATGAAGAGTAATCTTCATGAATTCAATTTTGCTTCTCAAAGCAAAGACTCATTGAAATAAGTGGGAGCATTCTCTTAAACCGTTAAGATGAGGATGAGGTTCAAGAAGTAAAGATTATAATGGAATTGATACAAAGGTAATGTTAAAGGTAAAGTTGTTGAGAATGACGATACTAAACCTATCAATCCCGACCGATAAGTTTCCATTGTCTTAAATGTTGGACACGAGAAAGGAGACTACCCCAAATTATTGAAGAATCAACAAGTTATTTGTGGGACATCTAATGAGACCTTCTTCTTTAAATGTTTATTTGATTGACACAAAATTTTGCTAGTACTACTTCGTCAATATTGGAAACCGGTGGTAGTTTTCATCATTATGTTTGATACATAGGATGATTAGAATATGACGACTAGCAACAATGAAGTTGAGAGATAGAGTCATTGTGTACTAAATCTAGTTTTCGGGTTTGGAGTTGTACTTAATTGTGACTATTAAGTACATAAACTCTAAATAAGAATACAAACTTGTTAAGATACAAAAGAGGTTTTACTTTTGTGACCCTATACACCACGATTTGATGTATGGCTAGCCCATTATCAAAATGATTATATTCTAAACCAAACTAGAATGATATATCATGAAGATGATGCAAGACTCAAATTGATAACCCAAGATTAAACCTTAAATTCTAGAATGATTAACGCAAAGAGTTATCGAGTACTCTTGAAACCATTAGATTGTTAATGGAATATGCGTATCTTGTATTCAAAGCAAGATGTCTCGTGCCTTTTGGTTGAAAAGGAGATCGAGGTTGTAAATCATCGATCCAAAATAGGTTGATCATTTTCTTTTACCAACGATTTAAGTTGACGCTAATATGTTCACTTAATAAGGTAAATAGAAAAATCTTTGAAGAATTTCAAAGAGTTCAAGGAATCACGATTTAGTCGTGATGGGATTATCAAAGTGAAGACTTTGATATAAGCCAAAAGAAATGTGATATAGTATCACAAGTTAATCTCACTTAGCACGCATTATGGGATAATGTGTGGTTGGATAACAAATCAAATGCTATTCGATATGGTTTGGACTTCGATCAAGTTACTTTGAGTTACTTGATCCTTTTGGGGATTTTATCTTTTTGTCTAGATTATTTTTCCGCTAAATATAAAACGATTCATATGAGATATGAAATGGTAGGGTACCATGTTTGTAAGTTTTCACAAGAAACAAATGCTCATTTTTCCCTTTCAATTATCACGAGTACGACGGGTTTTCGGCTCGTGAAGCTGTCTTTCTAAAATACAAGTTTATTTCTAGAAGACAGAGTGGGAGAAATTATTCAAGAGAGCCACAAAGAATGTTATGTCGCAAGAAACTGGTGTTTCTTGGCTACATGAGACGTTTTGTGTAAGACATTGTTTCTTTAAAACCTAGGAGGTTAAATTCGTCACTTGTTAAAAATGATGAATTCATGCTACTTTTAAGAAAGTAAAGAGCTTATAACTTACAAAAGAAATTGTTTGATTCAAGTTGATTACTTCTAGAAAGTAATGAAAATATGACTTACATAAGAGTATTTAAGTCACAACTCAATACAAGGCTCAGAGCCATGAAAATCCGAAACAAAAGGGCTTAATTAGTGACAAAGGGTTTTGCACTAATTAAGAGAGATTTCATAGCAAGATTGGTTGCAAAGGGTTTTGCACTACTTTAAATGCTTAAGTCTATTTGGATCTTCTTAGGGATTGTGTTTCATTATTATGAAATACATAGCGAGTGAATCTAAAACTCACTTCTTCATTTAGAAGGAATGTATTCAATACATGTCTTGAGTTTTATAGATTCTTGCAATCCTAAGATAATGTGAAACTTAAGAGATAATATTAAGTAGGACATCAATGAGTTAGAATCAACATTTTGATCATGTGATAAAACTTTTCTCGATAAGTCGAGAAGTTGTGTTTATACATGAAGTTTAGTGGGAGTTACGAAAATGTTAATTAGTCTTATATGTGAATGACATATTGATCATTGCGAATGATGTAAGACTTTTGGAGCATTATAATATATCTTTAATATCCGGATTTATGAAGATAAATCCACATGATATTAGCGTCAATAAGAAGTCTTACGTTGATAAGATTCATGACTAGTTCAATTAAATTGAACATATTTGATTGATTACATTTGCTTCCTCTGCCGGATCAATTAAATAAGTAATGATGTGTAACACTTCATATACTTTGAGTATGATGAATTGTTTTCAAAATCGAATTTAAGTAATCTTTACCAAGTAAGCCATAAAGATTACCCTTAAGTGCTTGCAGAAGCATTAAGGCTATGATGCAAAGTGTTTATGATGTAATTTTGTGTAAGGGTGTTACACAAGTGACAATTGACAATTGAGATTGCGCATGGTTTCCGACAAAACCATAATCAAAACACATTAGGATGGTTAAGATACCATTGTGGCAATGTTAATTAAGAAGTAGATTTTCTAGAATCGTTATAGACAATAAAGAACAATGAGAGATATTTATAACGGAAATTGAGTACACTTGCAATCATGAGATGTGCAAGAAGGATGTGTTCCGCACACTGTGAAAACAGTGGGAGCTATTCTTAGGCTAGAGGGCCTATGTCTTGATTGGATCTCGACACGTACTCAGAAAGTTTTGTAATGCAAATGTATACATTACAAAGGAAAACGAGTATGTAGTAAGGTTGAGTAAGGTACAAGAAATTGATAAAACCTACTAACCAAAGCCTTCTCAAAGGCTAAACATGATGAGTCATGTCATTTCAATTGAATTGAAATGAACAACTACGTACAAGATCAAATTAGATTATAGAACATGAAATAGTAATCGGGCATTGACTATTCATATGTGATAATCGCATTTGTCGTTCGAGTTTTACTTTAAAACACTTTTATTATACTTTGTTACATCCAAACGGGTTGTAGAGACAGCGTTGAACCCCGTTAAAGTGAACCCGGATTAACATAGTATTAGCCTATAGTCGCTTGTATGAGGTGACGTCTCGAAGTGACTAGAATGTGATGCGATTGATGGCAAGTTCAAGTGCTATAGAGTCATGTGAGATGACTAGTCGATCACATAGGCAGACTGTTAGGAACAGTTTGTCGGGCCTTATGACCGCTTATAGAGTTCTGGCAATTTATATAGCCTGGTCGTGGCGAGAGCTGCTATAGTATTCTAATGAGTCGATTCTTTTGACTAAAGACTGTTCGCCTAAGATAGCACAGTTTCAGATTAACTTTGATTTGTGTTACTACGACCTTCGTAAATGGGGTCAAATGGACATATTTTGGGTTATGATGGCTGTGGCTAGTCGAAGAGAATAAGTGCGATAGGAATTATCCACCCCCTTGTCAGGGTTAAAACAATATCTCAGAGCCACTCGAGGAGTAATGAACTGGAAATGCGTGGCCACGCTCGGAAGGTATCTATAATAGATAAATCCGGTCAATCAGTTATTCTCCAGATCGAGGAAACCACTCTCGATATGATCACTTGCAAGTACGACCCGAAAGACACCTTGCATTGAGTGGGAGATAGTAATAGGACAAGAGAATTGGTGACGCACACTTGTCGAGGACAAGTGGGAGATTGTTGGGAAATGTGTCCTCAACAATAGTGTGATCACATGATTTAAATATCATTATTAAATCTCATTTTAAGAATACATGTGGGATGTAATATTTTACAGTCAACTGGTCCACACATATCGGTAATGATTGGCTGACTAGAGTTTGACATTACTGTCGTGCGACGGTGGTGATCAGTTGATCCCCTTAGGTGATACCTATAGAGAAATACTCTTAATTTATTATTTAATTAATCGTATACCGATATGAGTTAATTAAATTGCTTAAAATTGACGGATGATTTTGTGAGTATAATTTACGTATCTTATTGTAAATATGATTAAATGAGGCACGGTCTAAGTAATCGAATTGTTTTATTACTTAGATGAAATCATTGTTTACAGAAACAATTGAAACGGAATGAATAAATTATTATAAATACTGAATGTTGTAATTTATAATTTGGAAACATTTTTGGTACGAGTAATTACGAATTACTAGTCGATTTTGTAAATGACATATTTTGTGAGTATGTTGATTTTTAATAAGTTAAAAATACATTACATTGTGACATGTCATGTAACATGTTACATGTGACAAATTGACAAATGACAAAATAAAATGGATCATCCATTTTATAATGAAAGTGCCGAAATTATGGAGGGAGTTAGTGGAGAAATTGTGTTAATTGTTTAAGTGGAAAACACAATGATGAAAGCTAACAAGTAGTCATGCAAACCTAAGCTTTTGAGAAGAGAAAAAATAAAAGGCATTGGGCATACTACCCAAGGCCAATTTTCGGCCAACCATAGAAGAAAAGAAAAGAGTTTTTCTTTTCAATTCATTAATTCATTCTTTTCATCTTATTTTTCTAGTGTAAGAAAATCTATCAAAAACTCTCTACAATTTATGATAATTCTAGAGAAATAAAGTCACAAAATTACTATCTCTTGAACCGAAATTCCAAGAGTAAAATCAATGTTTTGTGTCAATTTTAAGTAGACTAATCTTAATACTAGATCATATTATTTTAGTCTTTAAGATGTATTCCTTGGGTATTCACATTTGGGAGAGGTTCTAATTTGGACCTTTTGTTCATCCATTTAAGGGAAAGCTCAAGAACTAACAAATAGGTGAATTTGTTAGTGCCCATAAAACCAAATTTCATTTGGTGAGAAATTGATTTTCTTATCTCCTTTTATTAAAGTTTGCATGCATAAGATTCATTTATTAATTTTATGACAAATTAAATTCAAAACATATATGAATATGTTGAGTATATAGATCTACTTTTCTAACAGTTTTAACATCCCACGCGATTGCACGGGACATAAGGTCAACTTGAATGGCAAGTAATACACTCAAAAGGAGTCTCTAAATGATCTTGGGCAATCTACCAATACACACCAAAAGAGCAAACGACTACATTCATTTTGTGCCATGGGTATTCAGGAGGGGCGTAATAGATTGGGTTAACAGGTGTTTGAGGTCATGTTTTAAGAGTGTTGACAATATACCAAGAAAAGCAAAGAAAATGAATAGAAAAAACACTGAGTTGATCAAAACTACCAAAAGATTAAGGAGCAAAGATCCGAGTAAATCAAGACGAGTTGAAGTGTTTAAGGTTTTAAAAGAGTCTAGGATGAATGTCAAATTAAAGGAGTAGAAGGTAAGCGAGAGTTGACAAAACGAGGGACAGACGCACACAATGTGGATGATAATGTGGATGATACTCTTAGAATGACGGTGACACATGTTAAACAAGGCGAAACAGGTAACCTCGACAGGAGAGACTAACATTATGTGGGAGTATACGTCCCCCAAGCTAGCTACAAGAAAAGAAAATTACGGTGCTTGGTACATGTGGAACATAATCATTTAAGGTTGGTCATGAAAAGAAGGGTAAGGTGAGGGTAAGAGCACTCTTTAGAATAAGAGAAGTTTAAGGAGAAACTTTTAAAGTAGCACCAAGAGCTGATATAATAGTTACAATAGGTTTAAAATTAAAAGAAATTGAGTAACAAGAATGTTTTGATGATGAAAAAAGAGCACATTAACTCATTGTCAAAAACGTTTCAAGAGACATTGACAATAATAAATATATGAAACACATGGTTGAGGTGAGGAGGATAGGTCCAAAAAGAAGGGATCTAAGAGACTTAAGGGTATACTTCATGACTGCATCTATATTAGTCGTTTATCATACTTTAAATTCAAAGATCAAAAGAGATGAGGCGTGTACATGTTGTATGTAACACATGCAATGTTAAACGAATTAAAATACAAATGGATTGCCATTTTTTGTTTTGTTTTACCAATTAAATATCTCAAAACTACTATCTAAGGGAAAAAATGTATTATCCAATAAGTGTCAATTAGTTTAGAATTAACTACTATCTAAGCAATATATTTTGTTAATCAAATATGTCAGCATTAAAATTGATCTATAGTCCCCTTTACACAATAAAGGCTAAAACAACCTTACGCATTTTACAATTATTTAGATAATTATTTTAGAATCCGTGCAACGCACGGGCATCACACTAGTTGATAATATCACAAGGTATATATACAAGGGTTTGTTAGCTACTAACTAGGAAGATTACCTAATAATTAGGCAACTAATTATCTATACAATCGACTATGTTAAGTAACTAAATATTACGTAAATAATTACAAATTTACTTATATTCTATCAAAAGGCAAGGTTGTTTGCTAACAATATCCCCTAAATCAATGAAAAGGTAATAAGGCAATCCCATAAAATCAACACAAAATCAAAGACGGCACGTATTCGTCACTTTGGAGTGACGGATACCATTTCCTCTCACAAATGACCCAAATAGAGGAGAGAGGGAAGCACATGGGGGTGCCCCCACCTTGTCCCTCCTATCATTTTGTGAGTGACATTACCCGTCACTTGCTCCGATCCGTCTTCAACAAGACTAACTGAAAAATCAATAAAGTGGTACTTATTTGCTACTACTCATCAAGATACACAGTATGGCAAATATCTCTAGACTATCCTCCTAACTATACAACTACCACCTTTGCATTTGTGCCACCTATACATAATATTTAGCTTACTCCACAGCCAAGATGTAAGAGTTCGATATTAGTGTTGGGCGTCAAGCAGCTTAAGACCTGCTTACATTACACAACTGTGTAACTATACCCTTCCTCAAAACACAAATACAGGGGTTAGTTATTTATATACCAATATTTAATTAAAAGTTATTAAATCTCGAAAAATTGATATTAATCGCAAAAATATACTAGCTTGTTGTATTATTATTACTTAGGTTATGTTGAATTTGGCTTGCTTTTGCAATTAGTGATCATAATTTGTACACAGATTATAATTTTTATTAATGACATAACTGGTATATACACATTTATCCATATGTTTTTGATATTCATGTTTCTTATACTTCCTCCATTCAACTCCAAACTACCATATTGCTTTTTCACGTTTGCCAACACATGTTTTGCGCGGTAAATATCATTAGCTACGTATATGCAAAAATTATAAAAGTTACATATTTTTAATGTACTCGTAAAGACGAATCAAATAAGATCCCACAAGAATATATTTTCACTTATATATTGAGAGAAAATTGCAATTGAAGATTCATTTGTGAATAGTATGCAAAAACCAATATAGTAGTTTGGAGTTGAATGGAGGAAGTATGACAATAGGTCTTGGTATAGACGGGTGGGGCGAACAGACGGGTAAAGACCTCTAATAAAATGGGTAGGGGGGACAATTGTGGGGCACCCCCATGTGCTTCCCACTTTATGACGAAATGGGTATTTTGTGAGGAAAAATGGTATCCGTCTATACTTATAAACGGATAGTATCCGTCTATAATGAGAATTTGTGCTTATATGATTGTCTTGTGATTTTCTTTCTAATCTCATTTAGTCTAGACTTCATCTCACCTTGCTATTGGTGCGATAGTGCGTTCTTCCTGCGTTTGTCAGAAATACTATACGAACATAATTTTTAGAGTGTCTATGCATAATAAGTGAATATTTTACATCAACAAAGACACACACACATCCTTCCCACACCCCCGCAAACTCTGTGTACTGAATTAAACTTGTAAAACAGGTTTAAATAGCTTCATTGGTGATATTAATTTAACGCATGTATTTGATCAATTGTTTGTTATTAGTAAATAATATATTTGTATATATTTAGTTACCTAGTTTAGAGATACGTTCACATTGTAAATACGAGTATATATTGTAACCTCGGATAATTGATTATTCACGGAATACAATTCTTTCATGGTATCCGTAGTTTTAGGTTTTCTTAAAAATCCAACAGCCGTCATCCTCTTCGTCACAGCCACGGCATGACGAACACCGAAAGCAGCACCACGCATGGAGCCACTGGTAAGCCCAACCTCCATCCTGATTATTCCGTCACAAACATCCTCAATAAGGTTCGAATGTTAGATGGTGTTAAGGTGTCTTACTCCGCCTGGGTGAAGCTTTTTACCCTCCATGCCCGAGGTTATAAAGTCCTTCACCATATTGACGGCACCAATCCGCCACCCGAGACCGACGCCTCGTATGCGTCCTGGTGTGAAATTGATGCCCATGTGCTTCAATGGATCTACGGATCCGTTTCCGATGAGCTCCTTCTTCGCATTCTCGAGGCAGACTCCACGGCTCATGAGGCATGGCTCCGTCTCAAAAATCACTTTCACAATAACAAGGGTTCTCGAGCGGCGGCCTTGGAACACGAATTTACTCATATGTCGCTGGAAAAAGCGTCATCTTTGGACGATTATTGCCAACGTCTGAAGGACATCGCCACCCAATTGAATGATGTCGGCAGCTAGGTAGATGATCAGCGCCTTGTTCTTCAATTGGTTCGCGGGTTACCGTCTGAGTACGATGTGGTCGGTGCTTTCATTAACCAACAATTGCCCACTTTCGAAACTGCCCGTAGCATGCTCCAACTTGAAGAGCAACGGAAATCTGCCCGCTCCGAGCCTGCTCCCACCGCACTTGCTGCCCCTGCCGCCACCGACGCCAACGAACTCCAAGGTAATGACACTCACCCTCCTCGTGGTAATTCGAATTGGACTAATAATAATAATAGAAAGTATTATCATAAAGGGAAGGGTGGGAAAGGGAATTGGAAAAATAATGGCAAAGGGGGTGGTACTGGCGGCGGTAATGGCAGCAGTGGCAAGTCGTCCACCGTTCCGGCAGCAATCACCATACCCATGTGGCCTGGTACACCTTGGAATGCTCCCTGGGGTGTGCCGCCATGCCCGTACCCTGCTCAACAAGGGTGGGCTCCTGTCTGGCAGCCGCAGCAGCCACGTGGACCGTCCCAATCTCAACCACGGTTCTCTGTTCCCGGCCAAGTCTACGGACAAGCCTATATTGCAGCTCCACAAGCAGGATGGGAGATGTCCAATATGAATCAGGCTTTTCAAACAATGACATTGATTCCGCCTGACAATGCTCAATGGGTCATGGATACGGGCGCCTCGTCACATCTCACCTCCGAGTCAGGTACGCTAAATCCTCCTTTTAATTTGAGTTCTATTCGGTCAATCTTTGTCGGCAATGGTAAGTCCATTCCTGTACTTGGGTCGGATCACGCATCCATAACCCTCCCTGACTGCAAATTGTCCCTCAAAAACGTCCTTTACGCCCCTAACATTATTAAAAACCTTATTTCCGTTCGCCAATTTACCAAAGATAATAATGTTACTGTGGAATTTGACCCTAATGGTTTCTCTGTGAAGGATATTCAGACTGGGAGAACGATAATGAGGAGCAATAGCACCGGTACCCTCTACCCCGTGTCAGCCACGTCGTCCAAAGAGCCACCCATCACGTTCATCGCCGAGTCATCTCGTGACCTTTGGCATCCTCGCCTAGGTCACCCCGGCTCCAATATTACTAGTTATCTTCATAGTCACAAATTTATAAATTGTAATAAGGAGCCCCGCTCCCATTTATGTCATTCTTGTCAAGTAGGAAAACATAAACGTCTCCCATTTAATGATTCAAATTCTATGTCACTTTCACCTTTTGATATTTTACATTGTCACTTGTGGACTTCCCCTCTCCTTAGTAAAAGTGGATTCAAATACTACATGGTCCTCATCGATAATTACTGTCAATACGTATGGGTCTATCCACTAAAATTCAAATCCGAATCCTTTCAAAAATTTATCCAACTTCAAGCTTTAATTCGCACCCAATTTTCCAAAGAAATTAAAAGTTTTCAATGCGACATGGGCCGCGAATTTGATAATTCTTCCTTCCACAATTTGGCCCAACAACACGGCATCTCCCTACGGTTTTCATGTCCACACACATCCCCTCAAAACGGTAAAGCCGAACGCATGATCCGTCGCTTAAACGAAATTATGCTTACCTTACTTCTACATGCCTCCCTACCACCTACATTTTGGGTCGATGCACTTCATACAGCCACTTACCTTCACAACATCCTTCCTTCCAAAATTCTTTCCTACCGATCCCCCGCTTCCGCCCTCTTCCTCCGTCACCCAACATATTCTCACCTACGAGTCTTCGGTTGCCTATGCTACCCAAACTTGTCTGCCACTCGTCAAAATAAACTTCAACCACGATCTACCCGTTGTGTTTTCTTAGGCTATCCCGCAAATTATCGAGGATACCAGTGTCTTGAGCTCTCCTCCGGCAAAATTCTCCTATCCCGGCATGTCACTTTTGACGAACACACCTTTCCCTTCGCTGCCACTACCCCTACCACATCCTCCACCTACGACTTCCTCCACACTCCTCTTCCTCTAGACACCTTCGCCTACCCTACCTCCCCTGCCCACAACGACCCAGCCAACCCTACCCAAACTGACCCCCCAACCCCTGCCCACACCGAACCCAATACCCCTAACTCACCAGACACACCACCACACACCAACCCCGCCACACCAGACCCGCCAATACCGTCCCCTCCTCCAAACACCGCAGCCATTCCCACTACCCAACTCCAACCAACCCACCAAATGGCAACCCGTGCTAGTCACGGCATTTTCAAACCTATAGACCGCCTCAACCTTATCGCCCATACAAAGCCCCACATCAGCTCTCTACCCAAATCCCCCAAAGACGCCCTTTGTGACCCGAATTGGAAAGCCGCAATGAATGCCGAATATCGTGCTCTTATTGAAAATCATACATGGGATTTAGTGCCCCGACCCGCTGATGCTCATGTGATTAGGTGTATGTGGCTCTTTCGTCACAAGTTTCATTCCGATGGTAGCCTAGAACGCTATAAAGCGCGACTGGTGGTTAATGGAAAAACACAACAGGTGGGTATTGATTGCGATGAGACCTTTAGCCCTGTTGTTAAACCGGCTACTATCCGCACTGTGTTGAGCCTCGATGTCAATCGTTCTTGGCCCATCCATCAACTGGATGTCAAGAATGCATTCTTACACGGTGATCTTCATGAGACGGTATACATGCACCAGCCACCCGGGTTCTGTAATAAGACGAAACCAGGATTTGTGTGTAAGCTTCGGAAATCATTATATGGCCTAAAACAGGCCCCCCGGGCGTGGTACCACCGGTTTGCCACATTTATCACGATGCATGGTTTTAAGAGCAGTATTTGCGATAACTCCTTATTTATATATCAAAACGGCCCTCACACTGCCTATCTACTTCTTTATGTTGATGATATTGTCATTACTGCTTCTTCCTCACAGTTTTTGCAGCAAATTATTGCCACTTTGTCCCGTGAATTTGCGATGAAGGACCTCGGCAAACTTCATCATTTTCTTGGCATTACAATCACCCGGTCCAAAGCTGGTTTGTTTCTTTCTCAAGGACAGTATGCTAAGTCTATTCTTGCACGGACATCTATGACAGGCTGCAACTCCACGGCAACTCCAGTCGACACTTCAGCTAAACTCAGCGCCACGGACGGCCCGAAAGTCGCTGACCCCGCTTTATATCGAAGCATTGCAGGTGCACTTCAATATCTTACTATCACACGTCCTGATATTTCTTATGCGGTTCAGCAAATTTGCTTATTCATGCATGACCCACGAGAACCACACTTGCACTTTATGAAGCGGGTACTCCGCTACATCAAGGGAACATTAGAGTTTGGCCTTACCTTTTCCGTGTCCAAATCCCATGCTCTAACTGCTTATACTGATGCGGATTGGGCCGGCTGCCCCAATTCTCGCCGCTCTACTTCCGGATATTGTGTTTTTCTCGGGGACAATTTGATATCTTGGTCGTCCAAACGTCAAGTAACTGTGTCTCGATCCAGTGCCGAAGCTGAGTATCGGGGCGTAGCTAACGTAGTGGCTGAAACGACTTGGCTGCGAAATCTATTGCTCGAACTTCATATGCCACTTCGTAATGCTACTCTTGTCTACTGTGATAATATCTCTGCCGTCTACTTATCTGGTAATCCTGTACAGCACCAGCGCACGAAACACATTGAAATCGATATACACTTTGTTCGTGAACAGGTGCAGCTTGGACGCGTTCGAGTTCTTCATGTTCCTTCACCATTTCAGTACGCAGACATTTTTACGAAGGGACTCCCTCGACAGCTATTTCATCATTTTCGTTCCAGTCTAAGCGTCCATCCTCCTCCCGCTTCGACTGCGGGGGTGTATTAGTAAATAATATATTTGTATATATTTAGTTACCTAGTTTAGAGATACGTTCACATTGTAAATACGAGTATATATTGTAACCTCGGATAATTGATTATTCACGGAATACAATTCTTTCATTTGTGTTGTAGCTGCGTATAATGGCAGGCGGGCACATATTCCTTGATGAGCTTAACAGGAGTAGTCAAAATTACAAGGTCAAGGTGAAAGTTCTTGAAAAGGACATGCCCCAACTATCTAAGAACAAGAATGTGCTATACTAATCCGTTTTTTTACAAGACGATAAAGCAAGATATCTTTAAACCTGTATTGCTAAACTCTGAAGTGAAGGATGATTAAATATTGTATCGTGATTATTGAGGAGTCTATTGATCGAATACGAAAGAGGGGGGTGAATTGAGTATTAAAAACGATGACCGCTTTTTTTGATCTATATGATATAAAATAATTATTTGATTTTATTGATTAAAATAAACTAATTAAATTACTTAATAATAAATACAAAATTGAAATAACAATAATAAAGAGAGAGAGAAAGAGAGACACACAGGATTTTGAAGTGGTTCAGTTTCACAAGTCGAAACCTACTTCCACTATTCTCGATTAATAATTTTTAGTACCATTCTCCGGATTACAAAAATTATCAATCCACTCGTATAATCAACTATATGATTATAACTCAGATTGAGTATCGCTAAATACTCTAGGTTGCTCTTACGTTAATAAGAAAAATATAACGATAAATACTAATCTCACGTTATGCGAGTGAGTATAATATCTTTGTGTATTTAGTATCCTATAACGATTTTTCTTCGAGTGATTGACAAATATGATGCGCAATTTTTGTATAAGCAAATTATAAAATAATAATTAAGGCTCAAAGAATTTTGCTTAAAATATTTTTCTCTCTAAAAGTGTAGATGTGTGTGTCACATTTAAATGATGAATGAATGAGAGTATTTATAGTAGTAGAGAATTAGGGTTTAGGAATGTTCTGGAATTAGGGCATAGGAATGTTCTGGAAGAATAAATCACTAAACGACTTGATGAACAAGTAAGAAGCAAAGGAAGAAGGAGTTTGACCTCCTAGGGTTTCGGCCACCTAGGGTTTCGGCCTCCCTAGGGTTCGGCCGGCCTCTAGGCCTCCTTCGGTCCACTATTGCTTCCATAGCCCACAACAAATCGAGATAGAATTTAGTTAAAGCCCTAGGTTGCATGACGATATAAATATCGTGTTACAAACCAATAGTTTATTCAACTTAAATTCTTATTAATTAATTCCAATTAAAATAAATACTCTCTTATTTTATAAATCACTAAAAATATATTTTCCAAAAATTAACGCATCATTTTTGTCTAGCAATGAAGTTATGGCTATTAGGTCATAACTTCAATAACCTTTAAATCAAACAAAGTAAAACCATTACCGGATGACGACCTATACTATCTAATCTTCAGTAGATCTTCAGTAAACGAATCGTCTCTTCACAAGTCTCTCATCTTGAGTCTCGTGGTTGATTTCTAATCTTGATCTTGCTTGAATACATCGATCAAGTGTATTTGAAGTTGTACCTCCTTGGTCCAAACTTCAAGCTTGCGTCATTGTAATTGTTCCTTTCTATATTAAGACTTAAGCACACAATTACACGCATATGTTTATAATATTAAGTCCACATACAAATCATTACTGTCATTATCAAAACAATTAATAAGGACTAAAGGTCCAACAAATTCCCCCTTTTTGATGATGACAAGTCTCCTATGATTTGTGTCTAAGTCTAGTTCCCCCTCAACATAATACTTCCCAAATTATAGAACAATTGAGCGCAGAAACTTATAATCTTTTCAAAGTTATAACTATAGAACGCCATGAGAGAATTAACTTGAGACGGTCGCAAATCATAAAAACAATTTCTCCTCTTGGCATCATTGAAAAGATAAAAACAAACATAAAACGACTAGAATAATATATTATGAGACAAGAATTAATCATGAAAAACATATAATATTAAACGCAATCTAGTTCTTAATTAGCATAATAATATTATAAACTGCAATCACACAAGGAATAAAATGCGGAATTGAAAAAGCTAATATCCATAAGATGGATTTTTATTGTGAGCAAAGGAATTAAAAAGATAAGGCTAGGTGAAATGGATTTGGGCGAGATGGTCAAGGGTAGCGAGGGCTCGGCGGGTGTGACCTAGGACGGGTTCGATATTTCAAGTCCTCGAGTCGCGCATGACAATGGTCTAGGAGTGCAGCTTGGGCAGTCAATCGAGTATCGAAGTTACCAATCCTCAAAGTCATAGCTTTAACTGCTTCATATATAGTTTGCATCTCAGACCTCATCTCCTTTCCAGATTGCAAGAGCTCATCACCAAACTTAACCAAACTAGCCAAACCTTCCTTCATAAGAGTAGACTCAGACTGTGTTCGCACGGCGGCCTTAAGAGCACTGTCGATTTTTGTATCAAATCGTGACAACACGGTGTTTATACGAGCCGAGCTAACTTCAATTGGTCCACTAGTATCAACTCTCCTTTCCTTTTTAATAAGATCAAACAACTCTCCTAATTTCTTGTCTTGCTCATTAATCCTTCCAAGAATAGAAGTGAAATTCGATTCCATCTTAGAATCCAACATCTCAAAACTCACATTACTTTTTCCTCCTTTTTCTCCTTTTTCTCCTTTTGTCTCAAAACATAATTCCGGGCCATTAATAACGAGCTTCATATAAGATAAATAAAGATCGCTCATCTCGTCATTTGTAATAACTCCATAACTATGCTTCCCAAACACTCATTTCTTCTCTAAAATTCGTGAGATCCAATTCCCATAAGGCAAACTTAAAGTAGAAGCTAAATCATCCATCTTAGCCGTTACACTAGCTTGTATAATTTTATGAAACACAAGCAAGGGTAGACTAACATTTTCTCCTTCAAGCCAAGCCTTCATAATAATTATCTCATGAGCCCCGAATTTATCTCTACCTTCTTTGCGTGGCACAACGGTAGTCCAAAGAAAGTTAAAAAAGAACCTCAAGGTTGGCGACAACTTCGCAGTTAAGATAGTCTCAGATGAAGTCGCATCTTGTTTGAAATACCGTTTCACTAACAACCTTTTTTCAGGTGACATACTTCCCCATTCTACGCTTGGATTGATTTCGATTCCTCCTTCAGGAACTCGAGCGAAGTCGCAAAAATCACCAGGTGAAACACGTATGAATGTCTCATTAACCACAGCAAGTAAATTTCCTTCCTTAAATTGAACAGTAGCATAAAATTGATATACCTCAATAGGAAAGACAGGACCACTTACATCAACAATATTTTCCCATCCTTGATCTTTGAGAAAATTTCTGAAGAACCCAAGTGCTTTATATTTCTTTAACCAATCAATCGAATAAACTCTTCCTACGTGAATGCGATATTGAGCAACTTGATTGATATTCCTTCGTTCTACTTGAATTAATCGAAGATTATTCAGTCCATTGTTAGTGTAATCATCCATATGCTGTGCGTAAAGAATACGTGAAGAACCATCTTGAAGTATATAGTTCTCAGTTTTTGAACTTACCTCAATTTCCGAAACCAACTTTCCCTTACCCTTAATCAATTTTCGTCTTTTTGTGAGGTTGTCGGGTAGGTCCACGGCGGACCGTGGGGGAGCGAGGGGTGTCGGCCGGTGAGGTGCAGCGCGTGGTTCTTGGAGGTGATTGGCTTACCTTCTTTCTAACAACATGTTTCTTGGATTGAAAACGGGTTGTAGGTTGATTTGTCATTATGAAATTTGAAGGTTTTAGCAAAAGGTATTAGGGTTTTAGATGATTAGAATTGATGAGAACTATGGAGAGATTAAAGGGGTATATATAGCATAAGGAATTTGTGTTTTGGTAAGAATAGAATTCCTTAAAGATAGAAAATAATACCAATTTCCATATTTTTAATGCCTTTCCTTTTTTTTTCGGCACTTTTTTTTTTTCACGGCACTTTTTTTTTTTTCTTTCGTGCCTTTTTATTTTTTTTTATTTTTTCTTCACGACACACCTTTTTTTTGTGCTTTCCTTTTTTTGTTTTTGGTACTATTTCCTATCTCTTATATGACAATAATAAGAAAAGAATCCTCTTTGAAGTAAGATTAAGAAAGAAAATCTTGTGATGGAGTTTAGGCAGGATTTGTGTAGGAATATAATAAGATAGAAATATCTTTATTATATTTAGGCATTTTATTGTAAATTTTGTCGAATTTTTGTAAGGAAATGTGATTATGCAGAATATAAACTATTACCATACACATAAGCAAGATATAACACGTAAAATAAATATTATTTAACATAATTAAACTTGCAACAAAAATATACGGACACAATCGTACAATCTCATCTTCCTAGCTATCATTCAGGTTCCCGGACATAATTATGACGGATTTAATTATCGCTAATTAAACCAATCTCAAGTCTCAATAACTCAAAGCGTTTTCTAGCTAACGGCTTAGTCAAGATATCAGCCCATTGCCTTTCGGTACTACAAAATTCAAGTGAAATGTTGCCTTTCTCTACATGATCCCGTAGAAAATGGTGTCGAATATCTATATGTTTGGTCCTCGAGTCTTTGGGGGTTCTTAGAAATTACTATAGCACTCGTATTGTCACACATAATAGGCATACGACCTACATTAATATCATAATCACATAGTTGTTGCTTTAACCAAAGTAATTGAGAACATACCAGTCCAGCAGATACATACTCGGCTTCAGCAGTAGACATTGCAATTGAATTTTGTTTCTTTGATCCCCATGTGATAATACAAGGTCCAACAAACGTAGCAAACCCAGAAGTGCTTTTCCTATCTAAAGAGCATCCTGCATAATCTGCATCTGAATACCCTACTAGATCGAAATTACACTCAAGTGGATACCATAAGTACAAATTAGATGTACCAATTAAATATCTCAAGATACGTTTAACTGCAATCATATATGACTCTTTAGGACACGATTGATATCGGGCACAGACACATACGCTAAACATTATATCAGGACGACTTGCAGTTAAATATAAAAGTGAACCAATCATACCTCCATATGTAGTCTTATCGACACACTTACCATGTTCATCTATAGTCATCTTCTTTTCAGGCACCATAGGTGTATCGTAAAATTTTGCATTTTCCATACCGAATTTTCGAATCAGTTCCTTGATATATTTCTGCTGGTGAATCTTTATACCATCCTTTGTTTGTTGAATTTGTAAACCTAGAAAGTACTTCAGTTCTCCCATCATGCTCATTTCAAACTCAGAAGTCATTAGATCTGAAAAATACTTGCACAATTTTTCATTAGTAGAACCGAATATAATATCGTCTACATAAATTTGCACAACAAGTAAATTAGAACCCTCGGATTTTAGGAACAAGGTTTTATCGACAGATCCTCTTATAAAATTATTTTGTAACAAAAACTTGGATAATCTGTCATACCATGCCCTTGGAGTTTGTTTCAAACCATATAAAGCTTTGTCTAATTTATAAACGTGGTTTTGAAACTTGCTATCTAAAAATCCGGGAGGTTGTTCTACATAAACTTCTTCTTCCAAGTAGCCATTAAGAAAAGCAGTCTTAACGTCCATTTGGAATAATTTCATTCCTTTATGAGCAGCAAAGGCAATAATGAGACGAATAGCCTCAAGTCTTACTACGGGTGCAAAGGTCTCGTCATAATCGATCCCTTCTTGTTGATTGTAGCCTTGGACAACTAGTCGTACCTTGTTTCTTGTAATAAGTCCTGTATCGTCCAATTTGTTTCTAAACACCCATCTTGTACCAATAACAGTTCGATCACTAGGTCGTGCCACCAAGTGCCATACCTTATTGCGTTCGAATTGTTGAAGCTCATCTTGCATAGCAGTTATCCAATCAGGTTCCGCAAGAGCTTCTTTAATATTGGTGGGTTCAATGGTTGATAGAAACGAAAAGAACGAGCATAAATTATTCAAGGACCTTCTAGTTTTAATGCCTTGCTCTAGATCCCCTAGGATTTTGTCCAAAGGGTGGGAGCTTTGATGTTTCAACTTTTTGAGAACTCTAGGCTCATTATCATTTGATGGACTAGCATCATCTGCAGACGAAGAATCATGATTTGTTCTCCCTGAGTTAGACTCGGGATTTTGTTTAGAAGTATCACTAACTTCATTAGAAATATCATGATTTGGATCGGAAGTTACATCATCATTAGGTATAACTTCAAGATCTTTTTTTTATCTAAGGAAGGGTCGATAGTATCATTAACTATGGACTCATCACTTCTCTTAGGATCGTTTGCAGAGTTATCTAGTTCATCATTGATACCTTGAATATCTTCATTTTCATTTAGGGGCTCATTTCTTGCTAAAAAGAAATCGGGCTCATCTGGATCCTCTTCTTCCTGTTCAACTTTATCAAACACATTATCTTCGTCAAAGCGAACATGAACACTTTCTTCTATGCGCAAGGTTCTTTTATTGAACACTTTGTAAGCTTTACTAAGATCAGAATATCCCAGAAAAACAGCTTCATCACTTCGGGGGTCAAATTTTCTTTTCCATTATTGTGAACAAAGCATTTGCTCCCGAAGCAACGGAGATGTGATATATTGGGTTTTCTCCCTCTTAAAAGTTCATAGGGAGTGTTTTTCAAAATAGGTCGGATCATAGTTCTATTATGCACATAGCATGCGGTACTAACAGCTTCTGCCCAAAAGCTTCTAGGAAGGCCACTACACAAAAGCATAGTACGAGCCATATCCTCTAGGGTTCTATTCATACGTTCCACGACACCATTTTGTTGTGGGGTATGTGGTGCGGAGAAGTTATGCCCCACACCATTTTCCATACAAAATTCTATAAATAACTGATTATCAAATTCCGTGTCGTGATCCGTCCGAATCGAAATAAGCTTATTATCATATCTATTTTGGGCAAGCTTCATTAATACCACAAATTCATCGAAAGTTTCATCTTTAGAGGACAGAAAGATTGGCCAGACATACCTTGAGTAATCGTCGACTAGAACAAATATATACTTTGATCCACCACGGCTTCTAACTCTCATAGGTCCACATAAATCCATGTGTACCATCTCAAGTGGTCGTTTAGTGCTAACTATTCTTTTAGGTTTAAAAGAGGATCTAACATATTTGCAGCGGGCACATGACTCACACATTGTCTCTTGCTCGAATTTAATTGAGGGCAAGCCTTCAACTAAATCCATAGACTTAAGTTTCTTTAAAATAGTTGGACTAATGTGTGCAAACCTCTTGTGCCATAAGCAAGTCTCATCTGAGGTTGCTTTCATACACGAAAAGGAATTTGTATTGACAACATTTAAGTCAATCATATACACATTCCTCATACGGTGACCCTCAAGTAAAACATTACTAGTACCTTCAATTATGATACGACAAACATCGGCATGAAAAACAACTCTATTTCCTTTATCACATAATTGAGAAATACTAAGTAAGTTATGTTTAAGACCACTTACCAGATATACTTTATCGATTGAAAGGGAGGTTGAGATTCCAATTTTTCCTACTCCAATAGTCCTACCCTTCTTGTTATCTCCAAAGGTAACTTTGCCACCGAAGAAGGGCTCTAGTGAAAGAAAAAGATTTCTGTCTCCTGTCATGTATCTCGAGCATCCACTGTCAAGATACCATAGATTATTTTAATTCACTACTACCTGCAAATGAATCAAATACAACTTTTAGGTACCCAAGCTAAGTTGGGTCCTTTATGGTTAGTGACTCTATATATTTGATCCTTTCTAACCCATACTTGTCTTATTATTCTTTTGGCTTTAACATTGGGTTGTCTTGGTCTTTGTCTAACAATCAGAACATAAGGTACTCTAGGTTTTGTTCTAACAAAAGTAGCTCTAGGTCTATTACCTTCATGAGAAGCTCTTGGTTTAGAGTTATGAACTTTAGGCTTGAATGTATGCTTTCGATTCTCATTTATTTTGTTTGAGTTTGAAGGCACAGATGAGTAATCAAAAGCCATATCATAAGTCCATCTAAACTCATTATTGCGTTCTTCATTGTCGTTAGATTCATCTATAGTCGAGACATCATCTTCAACTATGAAATCACAAGTCTTAACAGTTTCGACATTCTTTTTCTTATCCCAAGCATGTTTGACACAATTGACTTGAATATTTCCAGTAGAGCCACAGTAATTACAAATCACGTATTCTGGAAGATTAACATATTTTCTTTTTCTGAAATCGTGATCAGAAGGATTAGATTTGCATTTATCATGGTCTCTACGGCTATAGCATTCATGACCAAGTCCCATCTTCATGTTATTATCAGATTGTTCAGTAAGGAAGTTTAAAACCTTTGTGCTTCCTTCCCATTTATCATGAAATTTTCGTGCATGTAAGAGCAATTCTTTCAAGGACTCAATTTCTTTTTCACATTTCGAATGATCTTTATTTGAATCCTTGGAAGAGTTACCTTTCTCAAAGTCTTCATGAAATTTATCGAAGCGTTCATTCAAGACACGTTTCTCATTTTCATGTTGTTTCTTAAGTTTGGACATACTATTACTAGTTTCTTCTAATTGCTTAGGGAGAAATACAATTTCTCTCTTGTGTTCGGAAACCACACTATCTTTGCCATTAAGCTCATCTTTTAAAATCTCATTGACTTTCTTCAACTCAGAAGTCATAGCATCACTAGCTGTAACTTTAGCTTGAAGATGCTTAATGTTGAGTTTAAGCTCTCAAGTTATGGCATCACTAGCCTTAACTTTTGATTCAAGAGCGTTTTTCTCATCATTTGTCTTGTCTGAAGTTATAGCTGGAGTAGCCATAACTTTAGATTTGAGCTTTTTGGCTTTAGCTTTCAGAAGTTGGTTTTCCTCAGCAATATCTAAAATCTGTTCCTTAAGGTCTTTTAACTCTAGACTTTGTTCATGACAGTGATCAAGGGATTGTTCAAAAAACTTAATTAAATTATCCTTAGAAAGTTTCTTAACTCGCTTTTTAAGTACGAGATAACTTACCTCTTCATCCTCTGAATCTGAATCTGAATTTCCAACGAGACACATCTCAGCATTTGAGACATTGCTTTCATTGTCGCTTTCGGTGAATAGGTCAAGACTTACGCTACTTAGACAAAGATTGGCAGCTTCTTCTTCATCTTCGGATTCGCCATCTTCAGAGTCCAAGTCTCCCCAACAGTACGCCATCATAACTTGCTTGAATTCCTTCTTTGTTTTGTCATGTTGATTTTTGTCTTTAATTTTCTTCCATGTAGAGCAATCTTTGATCATGTGATCATTATCACCACACTTGAAGCATCCACGGTTAGAGAAAGACCCTTTTGACTCAGAAGTTTTCTTCGGAGTTTGCTTTGATTTGTTATTTGTCTTATTTTGATTTTGAAAGAAAGACTTTTTCCTAAGACGTTTAACAAACAATACAGTTTCATCTTCAATATCTGAAGAATCATCAATCTTGCTAGACTCCGCTTGTAAGGCCATCTTTTTGCTTGTGTCAGCTTCCTCCTCATCCTGATTCAGAGTAATCTCGTGAGCCATTAAGGTTCCGAGTAGCTCCTGATAGGATAACGAAGTTAGGTCCTTACATTCTTCTATGACAGATACTTTATGTCTCCATCTGCGAGACATACTTCTGAGTATTTTTCTAGCAATTTTCTCGGAGTCAAAAGTTCTTCCTAAATTCTTTAGCTCATTGATGATGCTAGAAAAGCGAGAGGACATGCTATCAACTGACTCGTTTTGCTCCATGGCAAACAGCTCGTATTTTCGCATTAGTAATGCCATACGTTGCTTTTTGACAACAGTGGTTCCCTCATAGGCTAATTCTAGACCATCCCATATTTCCTTGGCAGATGAACTGGTTGAGAAACGATCGAATTCAGTAGCAATCATACCATTTTGCAATAAGCTTATTGCTTTTGAATTCTTCTCAGCCTTTTTATAATCCGCCTCAATATAGTCTTCTTCTTTCTTTTCAACAGTAGTGCCATTACTGGTTGCAAGTAAGATCTTATTCGGACTATTCTTGATAATCAACCAACACTCCCAGTCGTTTCCTTTAATGAAGTGGGTCATCATATTTTTCCATAAACCATAGTTCTTCCCATTGAATATAGGACACTTAAGGTGTTTGGAATCCATTTGATAAAAAATAAATGCAGCGAAAAAAAGTTAAATAGACTCAAAAAAAAGATCAGACTCTAGCCGTTAAGCTTAACAACAGTACGAGGCTCTGATACCAATTGAGGAGTCTATTGATCGAATACGAAAGAGGGGGGGGGGGGTGAATTGAGTATTAAAAACGATGACCGCTTTTTCGATCTGTATGATATAAAATAATTATTTGATTTTATTGATTAAAATCAACTAATTAAATTACTTAATAATAAATGCAAAATCGAAATAACAATAATAAAGAGAGAGAGAAAGAGAGACACACAGGATTTTGAAGTGGTTCAGTTTCACAAGTCGAAACCTACGTCCACTATTCTCGATTAATAATTTTTAGTACCTTTCTCCGGATTACAAAAATTATCAATCCACTCGTATAATCAACTATATGATTATAACTCAGATTGAGTATCGCTAAATACTCTAGGTTGCTCTTACGTTAATAAGAAAAATACAAAGAAAAATACTAATCTCACGTTATGCGAGTGAGTATAATATCTTTGTGTATTTAGTATCCTATAACGATTTTTCTTCGAGTGATTGACAAATATGATGCGCAATTTTTGTATAAGCAAATTATAAAATAATAATTAAGGCTCAAAGAACTTTGCTTAAAATATTTTTCTCTCTAAAAGTGTAGATGTGTGTGTCACATTTAAATGATGAATGAATGAGAGTATTTATAGTAGTAGAGAATTAGGGTTTAGGAATGTTCGGAATTAGGGCATAGGAATGTTCGGAAGAATAAATCCTAAACGACTTGATGAACAAGTAAGAAGCAAAGGAAGAAGGAGTTTGACCTCCTAGGGTTTCGGCCACCTAGGGTTTCGGCCTCCCTAGGGTTCGGCCGGCCTCTAGGCCTCCTTCGGTCCACTATTGCTTCCATAGCCCACAACAAATCGAGATAGAATTTAGTTAAAGCCCTAGGTTGCATGACGATATAAATATAGTGTTACAAACCAATAGTTTATTCAACTTAAATTCTTATTAATTAATTCCAATTAAAATAAATACTCTCTTATTTTATAAATCACTAAAAATATATTTTCAAAAAATTAACGCATCATTTTTGTCTAGCAATGAAGTTATGGCTATTAGGTCATAACTTCAATAACCTTTAAATCAAACAAAGTAAAACCATTACTGGGATGACGACCTATACTATCTAATCTTGATAGATCTTGATGAACGAATCGTCTCTTCACAAGTCTCTCATCTTGAGTCTCGTGGTTGATTTCTAATCTTGATCTTGCTTGAATACATCGATCATGTGTATTTGAAGTTGTACCTCCTTGGTCCAAACTTCAAGCTTGCGTCATTGTAATTGTTCCTTTCTATATTAAGACTTAAGCACACAATTACACGCATATGTTTATAATATTAAGTCCACATACAAATCATTACTGTCATTATCAAAACAATTAATAAGGACTAAAGGTCCAACAATTATGCATTACTTCGCAATTTCAGGGTATTGGCAACTGGCATTGTCATCCGTTATTCAGTAATGTTAAATGTTATAACATAAATCTGATGCTCTTATTTTTTTTATTTTTTATTTTTGTATACCGGTGATTTTAAACATGCAATAGTGCACATTCAGACTATAAATTGAAATCCCGGAGGGGAATATTTATGTCGTTGAACACCTGCAATGTATCATATAAATGGAAATGGATCCTCTCCATTTCCTTTCTCTCCATTTCCTCTCACAATCTCCTTAAATAATTATTTCCTCTTTCACCCTCATTTCCCTTTATTTTTATGCGTAAATTTAGAACCGTTAGATGTTGTCAATATGCGATCCGGTCCATTAATAGGTACTTGCCTCTCCATTTCTTTTGAGGAAATGGAGAGAAAATGGGCTCCATATAAATGGGTATTGTATAGAGACAGCCTTATTAGATGGTTTCTCATATAGGGACACAAAATGGAATTTTTTGGCAAATTGGTGTTTATTAGCAAAATAATTAGGGAGTTGGGGTTGGTTTGAAACTATTTAGATTTATGGTGTCCACGTCATCAGTTTTTATTTTTTTTTCCAGTTTTTATGGTAAGCCGCTAAGTATCTTAGCGGCTTACAAATTTTTTTTTTTTTTTAAATTTTTTTTTTTTTTTTTTTTGAAAAAAAAAAAAGTGAATAGTAAAGCCGCTAAGAATCTTAGCGGCTTTACTATTCATTTTTTTTTTCAAAAACCGTCACCTTCTAACACTGATGACCGTCTATTCTAGAAATGAATAATCACCAAAGCCGCTAAGAAAGTTAGCGGCTTCCTTATTTCTCTATTTTTCATAAACTTATGACATTTATTATCAAAAAAATGACAAAGAGACAAAGCCAAAACCTTAATGCGGCTTTGCTAAAAATTGGAAAAAAAATGAAACTGATGACGTGGACACCATAACTCTAAATAGTTTCAAACCAACCCCAACTCCCTAATTATTTTGCTAATAAACACCAATTTGCCAAAAAATTCCAAAACATGCGGGGTACCCTGTTTGAAGATCAAGTCACTGGTTTTACAGAGGCACTTGTGTGCAATGGCACATACGAGATTGCAAATCCGCCATTACGGCCACGTCAGGATGAGTACCAGTGAGATCCTACGGAACTTCCCTATACAATGGGATTTGGCCGACAGGCACTGGTTCGTCCACTGGACTCTTCGCGCACTATATTGCACCCACAATACATGTGTGTCTCTCGAGTACCGAAGACGGCTTCTCTATACGACAGATTTAGTGTGTGAACGTTTGAGTGTTGTTCACACTCTTTATTGTTGAGATATTGACGTTAATCTAACTGCTACCCCTTGAATATGCAGATGTTGTGGGTGTATTGCTCTATGTTGAGCCCGCCGTGCGCTAGATCAATAGCGCATATGGGCAACAAAACTCTGTCCGAGAAGTCATCATTACGTACTGACCACAAGTATGAATGTCACATGTTTTTGCATTTTACATTTTGATAGAAATAGAACTTAAATACACTCTTATTATTTTCTACAGTAATGACCAGGCAATTGTTGTGTCCACATGGAATGACTTGGCGGATGGCGAGAGTGATCAGCTTGTCCATTAACCCGAACCCTTTATTGTCATTGGTTTCACATCATTAAGGGCCTCTACACATAGAGGTATAATTTTAAAAATTATCTTTAGCAGTACATAAAACAAGGAACGTGTATTGCTTAAACTTCATCATTTATATGCAGGGTTCTCCTTGACAGCAACCATGTCCACGACCATCCATCCAAAGCCTGAAGTGCTTGTAGCGAAGAATATTGACGAATGGTTAAAACTGCCTTTACAATCGCCTTTTGCTATATCCTAACAATTAATCAGCGCTATTTATTCATCCTTTTTCACACAATTGAGGGGCGTCTAATATACCTGTAGGGCAGGAAAACATAAAGATCTTCTTGGCAAGCTTAAGGCAAAGATTGTTGCGTTACGAGATCTTGATACTCCAGTCGAACTCATTAGCCTGACAGAACTTACCTCAAAGAAGGTCATTTATATGCTACTTCTATGAACAGGGCTATCATCTTTACCCTTACTTTTGTAGACGTGAATTTATGTTATTCCATGTGCTTTTATTTTTTTGCTCACACCTATGCGCTTACTGATGTCAGGACACACTAATACGGATCGTGGTAACAGGCGATCTCGATTATGCGATTACTGCATGACCCGGCATTTATAAATGTTAGTTCTAACCTGGCGGTCTGTTCAGGGCAGGACCACCCTCCAAGACGAGCGTTTTTGGCTTAGTGTAACCATACCGATCACAACTATGTTGAAGGTGAATGCATATTTAGGGTGTTCCAACTGTGGCAAACGAACTAATTACGCAGCAGTAGAGTACTTTAAGTGCGATAACTGTACTTAAAGTGATGCTACCTCCGAACCAAGGTACAAAATTTGTTTAGTCATGTGCGCACAACGCCTAACGCCTAATATCTTTTAAAATTGCTTGTCTACTGACAACATTTGGTTGTGACACAAGGTTACATTTAACTGTGAAATATCAGACGGTCAGCAATCTCTGGAAATAACTGCCTTCACAGAAGACACAGAAAAGCTGTTTAGGATGCCTACGGCTGATATATTCCACACGAAACACCTGGTGAATTGCTTAACTCCTCCAAGCCCATATAAATAAGACCTCAGACTTTAAAAATATCCTCTGCACATGGTTTTCCATAGACATCATATTTCTCCCCTGGTACATAGTGCGTGTAATGTAAACAACTACGAAATACAACCAACGATAGTGCTGTCCAATACCAATTGCATAAGTGAGGGGTACTTGTTTCTGTTACATGCTAACTACACCTGTAGCTAATCTTTAAATGATTTACTACTGCAGGATGATCAAGATACCTTTAAGGCAGTACAAAATACGTTGAAAAACGAGCCTGTCTTAGTTGAAATGTCGCCTAAAATCGCTCTGTTTAGAAACAATATTTTACAGTGGGCGCTAAGGCAGGTTGTTGGTGAACAAGACCCCTTAACAAACGAGGAAGTGGTGCCGTTACAGCTTGTTGTCCCTGAAAAGGATACACATGAAATGCTGAGCAAATCTCCAGCTGTATCTAGAAAGCTCAATTTTGATGAGCCCTTAGAAAAAGACGGCCCTGTTATTGGTGGTCATCTCGCATTTGGATCGGGCAGCGTAACAGTTACAGGGATCGTTACATCTCCAGGTATTGTTGGATCATATTTATAAAGTTTTGATAATGACAAGTATTATGATTTTCAATATATTATACACTTGTACTTGTAATTGTTTGTTGAGTGGTGCATATCTTAGTTGACAATTACCTGAAAAGCATGATTGTGATTATAACATATGACGGAATTATCATGAAGAAATTGGAGCTTGGTAATCAAGTTTGGTTATGGTTGTTTTGCCTATAACCGTAGAAGACTAAATCCAGCAAAACAATATATTATTTGATGGGAGCTCAAGATGAAGAGTTTCTAGATCAAGATGAAGAAAGGAATCTATATTTGAAGATCTCATGAAGATTAGGGATATAGGATTTGATTCTATTAATGGTATGAACAAAATGGTTTTTGAGAAAGTATGGTTATAGCTATTTCATCTCTAACCTTACCTATCAAAGTTCAAGGTTATAGCTATTTGACCTATAACCATGAATGACTTATAAGAGAGCACAATCTAAGCTTTAGATTCACTTATTATTTCGAAAATTAAAGTGATATTTATACTATATCTTTCTAGATAAAATTAGTAATATAGATTATGTTAATCCTACTGATTTATCATACAACTTATGGGTTGTTATGTAATCTAGGTTTCTAATCATATTATCTTAGTTTTATACATTAAAACTAATTATTATTAGGGTTTCAATTAGAGTGAAATGGATTATGGCCATATCACCTTCTAGTCGAAAATATCCTAGTAGTAATTACGGTTTTTAAATAAAAGGTATTTTGTAGATAAAAATAAAAGATTTGACCTAGCCCACTTCAAGGATTTTCGGACCTAAGGGGGCGGCTAGGGTTTCGAATCTTTAACCTAGTTTTAGGTTTTTCTTCTCCTATAAATACCAAAGTATTTCATTAGAAAAGGTAAGACACTTATTTGAGAAAAACCTTTGCAAAAACTCTAAAGCATAAATCGAATTTAATTTCTTCAAATTGCAATTATTTTCAAAACCCTAATTGTGTCTAAAGCAAAAACGTGTGCCTCTTATTTGTTAATCATTCTCGTTCATCTCATTAATAGGATAATAGTACTCATTGTATTCATACTCGTTCATTAACGTGAACACTAGTAGAATCTAGTAGTACTTTCTTATTAACGTAAGATAGATATCGAGTATTTAACGATACTCAAATCGAGTTACAACTATAGTTAGTTGTACGAGTTAGATTGATAATTTTGTAATCCATAGGAATGTAATAAAGTTATTAATCGAGAATAGTGGACGTAGGTTTCGACTTGTGAAACTGAACCACTTCAAAATTTCGTGTGTCTCCTTTATTTACGCATTTATTGTTTCATTATCACACATACGATATTTTAATTAGTCGAGCTTAATTAATAAACATCGAACAATTAATAAATTATCAATAAATCGAAAAAGTGGGCAAGAGTTTTATATACTCAATTTATCCCCCCCCCCCCCCCTTCTTGAGTATATCTTTATATAGACTCTACTATTGGTATTAGAGCCTCGTGCTCTTGATAGCCTAATAGCTAGGGGTTGATTTACTTTTTCGTTTATTTTTCCGCTGCTGTATACATGTGAAATGGATTCCAAATATCTCAAATGTCCCGTCTTTGATGGGAAGAATTATGATTTATGGAAAAACATGATGACACACTACATTAAAGGTATTGATTGGGAATGTTCGAGAATTGTTCAGAATGGTCCTATCAAAATTTTGGTAGGAACAACTGAAGGTCCTTCCTATGAGAAAAAGGAAGAAGACTATAACGAGGCTGACCACAAGAAGGCAGAAAAAAATTCAAAAGCGATAAGTCTACTACAAAATGGTATGACTTCAACTGAATTCGATCGCTTTTCTTCTTGTACGACTACCAAGGAGATATGGGATGGATTGGAATTGGCCTATGAAGGAACATCCATTATTAAGAAAAATCGTATTGATCTTTTAATACAAAAATACGAACTAATTTCTATGGAGCCTAATGAGACACTTGATAGCATGTCAACACGATTTTTAAGTATCATAAATGAACTAAAAAATCTAGGTCGCACTTTTCCGACTGAAGACATAGCTAGAAAAGTTATTAGGAGCTTAACAAAAAAATGGCGTCCCAAGGTCACTGTTATGAAGGAATGTCGTGATCTCACTAACCTCTCATATCAAGAACTCATTGGAGCCCTAATGGCTCATGAACTCACTTTAAATGCTGATGAAGCAGAAACGAGCACTCGAAAGAGTATGGCGCTCGCAAGTGAAAACATTGAGTTCGATCTAGAGGATGAAACTGTGTTGTTTGCCAAACGTTTTAGAAAGATTTTTCAATTTTAAACAAAATAAAACGCTCAACAACAATAAGTCTTCTAACAAAAAGTTCTCTGATTCGAAAAATTCTTTTGCAAATAGAGGTTACTTCAAGTGTGGTGATTCTGATCACATGATCAAAGATTGCCCCACATGGAAGAAAATAAAAGACAAAACCCAAAGAAACAAAAAAAAAGAAAGAATTCAAGCAAGTCATGATGGCTTCATGCTGGGGAGATCTAGATACAGAGGACGATGAGGAATCCGAAGATGAAGAAGTCGCAAATCTATGCTTAAGCAATATAAGTATAGATATTGATAATGATTCAAGTTTAGAATTCTGTTTCATGGGAGAATCCAAATCTGATGAAGATGAGGTAAGTTATCTTGAACTTAAGAAACAAGTTAAGAAATTATCCAAAGGCGCTTTAGTTAAGTATTTTGAACAATCGTTGGATCATTGTCATGAGCAAGTCTTGAGTTAAAAGATTTAAAAGAGCAAATAATGGACATTGCTGAAGAAAATCAATTACTTAAAGCAAAAGCCAAGAAATTGAAATCTAAAGCTACCGTTGATGATACTGAAGCTTTGAATTCAATGGCAAATGAGAAGAAAGCTCTTGAAGCTAAGGTTATAGCTAATGAAGCGATAACCAAATAGCAGAAACTCAACATTAAGCAACTTCAAGCCAAGGTTATAGCTAATGAAGCTATAACCATGGAATTGAAGAAACTTAATGAACTTCAAAAAACCGAGATTTCAGCCAAGAATGGTACAATCTCAGATCATAAAAAGGAAATTGATTTTCTTAATAAGCAACTAAATGAAAAGGAAATTAATCAAGCAAATATATCAAAACAATATGAAGAGAAAATTGTTAAATTAAATAAGCAAATAAATAATCTCCGTGAAGGTAGTTCCTCTACGGAAATTAAGATTGATCATACAAAATACAATCAAGAAATTCAATCTCTAAGAGAACTACTTCTTCATGCACGTAAGGTTCACGATAAATGGGAAGGAAGTACAAAGGTATTAAACTTCTTAATAGAACAATCCGATAACAACATGAAAATGGGATTAGGGCATGAATGCTATGGTCGCAGGGATCATTCTAAATGCAAGGCTACTCCCTCAGATCAAGATTTTGGAAAACGAAAGTACGTTGATTTACCTGAGTACTTAATTTGTACTTAATGTGGTGATAAAGGTCATATAAAGTTAATTGTGTAAAACATGCACACGATATTCGAAAAAATGTTGAAACCTACAAAGCATGTGAAGTAGTAGTTGAAAACGATTACTCTACCGTTGATGAACTAAACGATAATGAAGAACGAAATAATGAGTTTCAATGGTTTTATGATATGAGTTTTGATTTTCAAAGCAAAAAGAATGTCCCTAAACAAAACACAAATAAAACATCTAAAACTCAAACGAATAATGTTACGAACTGTAGATCTTATCATAAAACACCTCAAAAGAAAAGGATCGTTAGACAAATTTGGGTTCGGAGAGACTTCGTTTAAAGAGAAACTAACATCAAAGGATCCAACTTAGCTTGGGTACCTAAAAATTGCCTTTAAATTATTTTGCAGATCGTGGTGAAAGAAAACAATCAGTGGTATCTTGACAGCGGATGCTCAAGGCATATGACTGGAGACAAAAATCTATTTATTTCACTCAAACCTTTTAATGGCGGCAAGGTTACCTTTGGAGACAATAAGATAGGTAAAGTAGTAGGAATTGGCAAAATAGGTATTTCTCCTTCTCATACAATTGGTGAAGTATACCTTGTAGAGGGTCTAAAACATAACTTACTAAGTATCTCACAATTATGTTATAAAGGCAACAAAGTCGTCTTTCACTCATATGGTTGTCGAATCATAATTGAGGGAACTAGTAATGTTATCCTTGAAGGACAAAGAAAGAGAAGCGTATACATGATTGATTTAAATAATATTCCTACTAACTCTTTTACATGTATGAAAGCAACTTTAGATGATCCATGTTTGTGGCATAAGTGTTGGAGCTGGTGTCCTCCACAAATTAGTGTGATAACATTTGTAAATCTCTTACAGGTTCACAAGGGTATACTTCGTATATTTAATCAGTTGATTAACGTTTACCTAATAACGGTTGGCTTGCTAGAAAGTTTGACGTTATTATCATACAGATGGCGGTGATCAACTGGTCCCTAAAGGTCACACTTATAGGACGTGTTTGAGAAATGTGGTCATAGAAATATAATCACATTGATGCCCAAAATGACTAAAAAGTTAGTCAATGTGTTGATGAGATAATTATTTAATGAAAATTAAATAATATTAAGTTGAGACGAATTAACTGTCAATTCGTAAATTAAATATAATAAGTTATATTTAAATTTAATATATGTAAGGTTAGTTTGGACGAATTAATTTGTTAATTCGTAGTTACATATAATCAGTTGTATTTAATATCAACAAGTTGAATGTGTCATAGTGGTAATAGTGAGGGTACACATACCAAGAGGTCATGGGTTCGATCCTCATTAGATGACAATTTAACACACTTTAAATATTTTTGGAAAGACCAAAAATAAGAAATTTTTTATTCATTATTTCGGTCATTATTGGCCGAAAATTAGGAGAATAATATATTTCCTAATTGAATTGGTAATTCGGTCTATATAAGAGAAAAGGGGAGAATTATTTCTACCCTAATGCTTTTTCTTGACCTTGCCTCCTCTTTCTCATCACAAGAACACAATGACAATAAAATTTTACAGAAAATTTTAGATTGGTTTCTAGCATAATCAAAGGGCATATCTCAGATCGTCTTGGGTGCAACTAATAGGCGAATATCAATTTTGATATTGTTCTTAGGCCATATTTGCTAGGACCAAAGGTTATTTCTGAATCCTTTACTTTTGTTTATGTATTTTATTTTATGACCATTGATCATCTGCATTAAATCGTTATTATCCTTCTAGTTTAAGGGAAGTATACAGACTTATTTCCCACAAGTGGTATCAGAGCACTAGGCTACGATCTTAATCCTTGATGGTTTTCATAAAAATTGTATGTAAACTTTAACCTGTTTTTCGAAAAATTAGGGTTTCGAATTTTATGATTCGGATTTTTTTTTGTGTGTGCCGTTTTTGTGCCATTTTTTTCTTTCTAGTTTGATGATATTTTTTTCCATTCTATTTTTCATATTATAGTTTATAATCAGTTAAAATTATCATATGAAGAATTGGTTGTTTTAATTTAATGCAGATTAAGCTAAAATTGAATGGAATCATCATGTTTATGATAAAAAGATTGTTTTTGCTATATAGTTTTTGGCATATAAATTGATCATGTTCATTATTTCATATGCTAATCATGTTCTAATAGCAAAGGTAAACAATTTAGTCATCAAATCTAGTTTTAGGGCATTTTGCCGCAAAAGGAAAGAAAAAAAAAGGAGATGCCGTTTTTAGGGTTTACCGAAAAAAAAAAAAATTGTTATTTTTTTTGTTTTTGGTAAACCGAGAAAAAGAAAAGAAAAAAAATTTAGGAAAGTTTTTTTTATTGCCTTTTGCCGAAAAAGATGGAGAAAATTTTTTATGGAAAGTTTTTCCTTGTTTTTTTTTCCCTATTAACCAAATTAAAATAGGAAAGGGGTTGTTTTTTTTATTTTTGCCGTGACATTCAAAAAAAAAGATTTTTTTTTTTTGGCCGAGACATATTTAAAGCATTGGATTTTTTTTTTTTTTTATTTTGGCCAATTAGTTATTGTGAATCGGTTCACAATTTTTGATACCGAGTTATTTTAAAGCGGTTTAAAATTTTGACGGATAGAATTCATATTACAAGTTTAATATGGATTGAAATGAAATTAATGTGATTAAATTGCGGAATTGTCACTTAATTTAATTTAAATAGGTGGTTTGGATAAATTAATCAACATAATTAATGAATTGTGTAATGTATGTTTAATTTATTTTTAGTTGATGCTTTTATTTTTGTTGAATGAATCGAATGAATGAATTTTATTTACGTATTTAATTTTTGCAATCAGTTGTATTATGTAATACTTGGTGTGGCCTTAGTCAATCATGTTTTCGTAATGAAGGAAACATGATTTCTATGTAATTATGAGATCTCGAATCTCCTTTATTTTTAGTTTTGGGTTTTTGAAATTAGAATGTAATTAATAGGTCAGTTATGTAATTTTATTTATTGTAATTTCAAAGAAGACTAAAAAGATGAAGATTCAAGCTCACTCCCGCTACATGGATCAAGATGGAACATCAAGACAAACTTCTCGGGTCCAAGAATGGATTCCAAACTTGTATTTATTGTTCATTTTGATAGGATAGGCCACACTAGGACTTTTACTGTTTTTTTTTACATTTTTCATTTTATTATTTTTCATTCACATGCTAGTAATTGCATCATATTCCGCCTAAAACCAAACCACCTACTACTCAAATGCATGAAAATTGACTCATATAGTTGTATGTTAGTTTTCATGGACATGCAGATTTCACAGTCTATAAGCCATCACTTTAGTTTAAATCATTCTCGCATGCTAGATTATGGTTCATTTAAAATGAATTAAAAATAGTTGATGGGATCTTCCTCTAAAACGGAAATTGAGATTAGTCTTTATAAGGGCAAACATCTATGAGTCCCTTCTTCGTCGGTAGGCCTAATATGACCCCTTCTATGTTGGGTAAGTAGTTGTGTTGACTTAGTTTACCTCAACATCATAGTCCGAAGAGTTTCTCGTGATTATGATGGACTAAAGATAGAATTTACAGAAATTTATCGACCAGGAATTCTAACGGTAGAATTAGCTAACAGGTTAGCTTATCAATTTCAGAGAATTGAGTCTTGGGGTCATTTATATAATTCTTGAGGGAGGTCAATTGTATAAATGTTTTTGAGTCTTCGCGTTATGACATTAGTTCATTAGACTTAAAATAAAAACGATGCATGCTTATTATTTTATTCTTCTTTCGCAGTGTAGAACACGCTTATTATCAATAATACTGTTACAACAAATGGCTGGAAATAACGCAATCCCAATGCCTAGTGCCACACTAGATCGTTCATCCTGGCTAAAAATATTCATGGACCAAATGAATCAGTCCACGCGACTGAAGAATGATGGGTCCAACTTTGCGGACTGGGAGGCGGCACTACGGAATGCTTGCCATTCTTGACGGTAAGCTCGGTATTTAACGAGCCAATACCGTCAACCCAGGCCCAAATGCAGGAGCCAACGAGTCACTCGCTTATAGTGATTTCGTTATGGAAGCGGGTGCGATAAAGAACGTACTCATCTTTGCAATGGAAACCAATTTGCAGAGACGCTTCATTGCCCAAGGTGCAAACAAGATTTTCACCACGCTCACTAATGAGTTCTCAAAGGCACCGAGAATCATCACATATGAGCATACCTGTCGCTTCTTTGATGCGAAACTCCAGAAGGGCCAACCGGTTAGCCCATACATTCTTCACATGATTGAGAATGTCGAGAAACTGGAGTCACTGAATTGTAGAATCAGTGAGAGCATTGTCATTGACCGAATGCTTAAATCTCTTCACGATGGTTTTGCCCTTTTCAGGGCGAACTACTACATGAATGACTTGAAAAAGAGTCCTCATGAGCTACACTCCCTTCTCGTACAGACCGAGAAGGATATGAAATTGAGTAGGAGCATGAAGCAGTATGTTCTCACGATTCACAACAAGAGTAAAGGTAAGGGCAAGGCTCATGGCGACCTAATTGTAGGTAAGCCAAAGTTTAAGAAGCCAGGAAATGGTAAGAGTGCGTCTGGTGAGACTAGTGGCTCACAGGGCAAGACAAAGAGCAAGGGCGGTGACATAGAGTGCCACCATTGTCACAAGACTGGACATTGGAGGAGGAACTGTCCCGTCTACCGTGAGGACATCAAGACAGGCCGCGTCGTTCCTGTTGGTATGTCATCTTATATTCATATGATTGAGATTAACCATGCAAGTTTTGGAACTTGGGTACTAGATACTGGTTGTGGTTCTCATCTGTGTAATCATTTACAGGGCCTAAAGAACATCATACCTCTCGAAAAAGGTGATGTGGACCTGCGAGTCGGGAATGGAGCACGAGAAGCTGCTGCCTCGAAGGGAACATATGTAATCCAACTCCCTAGTGGTTTTGAGTTATCATTAAATAACTGTTACTATGTACCCAGTTTATCTAAGAACATTATTTATGTTTCCGTACTTGCTAAAGACAGTTTTACATTTTCAATAAAGGACAATAGTTGTATTTTCTCTTTTAATGAAATAATTTATGGCAAAGCAGTTTCCATGAATGGAATTTATATCTTAGATCAAACCACAGAAGTATTACACATGAATAATAAGAAATTAAAGGTTGGTGACAAAGATCAAACCTATCTATGGCATTGTCGAATGGGACACATAAATGAGAAACGCGTAAAGAAACTCGTCGATAATGGGACTATTCCCTCATTCAGATTTTTTGCATATGGCACGTGTGAATCATGTCTCATTGGCAAGATGACTCGAATTTCCTTCAAAGGTGTTGGAATGCGCGCTAGTGACCTATTAGGACTCATACATACGGACGTATGTGGACCTATGTCAATTACCGCTAGAGATGGCTATAGATATTTTATCACTTTCACGGACGATTTGAGTAGATACGGATATGTCTACTTAATGAAGCATAAAAGTGAGTCCTTTGAGAAATTCAAGGAATACCAGAATAGGGTACAGAACCAACTGGGTAGAAAGATTAAAGCACTCCGTTCAGATCGGGGTGCCGAATATCTTTCAAATGAGTTTGATCAACACACGAAAGACTCGTGGAATCGCTCTACAATTAACTCCACCTGGAACACCTCAATTAAATGGTGTTTCCGAACGGAGAAATCGAACCTTACTTGATATGGTTCGATCCATGATGAGTCACACAGTAGTGCCTGATTCACTATGGGGTTATGCTCTTTTGTCAGCTGCTCTTATACTTAACCGAAGTCCGTCTAAAGCCGTCGACAAGACTCCATATGAAATGTGGAAGGGAACAGTACCTAACTTGTCCTTTATTCGGGTTTGGGGCTGCGAGGCTTATGTCAAGTGGAGACACGAGGATAAGCTCGGCCCGCGATCGGTCAAGACATACTTTATAGGTTATCCAAAAGGAACATTTGGTCATTACTTCTATTCGCCTACCGAACATCGAGTATTTGTTGCGGCTAGTGCGACGTTCTTAGAGAAAGAATTTCTCGAGAACAAGTCTAGTAATAGAACCTTCGAGTACATCGGAGATTCCAGAACCAACAACCGAGGAACAGATGGAGGAAGCTGTACCTCCAACTGATGATACGGTTAATATTCCTGAGGAACCTAGGAGGTCGGGTAGAGACTCTCATCCTCCGGACAGATACTTTGGTATGGTCGAGGAGAATGATGTTTTACTTCTAGAAAGTAATGAACCCGCAACCTATAAAGGTGCTATGGCCTGTTCCGACTCAAAGCTATGGCTCGAAGCCATGCAATCCGAGATGGACTCTATGTATGAGAATAACGTATGAGATCTAGTTGATTTACCTAATAAGGTAAAACCTCTACAGTGCAAATAGCTTTACAAAATAAAGCGTTCTGTAGACGCGCAACCAGATATCTATAAGGCACGACTTGTGGCAAAAGGTTTCACTCAAGTGCAAGGATTGCATTATGATGAGATTTTTGCACCTGTAGTCATGCTACGTTTCATTCGGATAATCTTAGCGATTGCCGCATTTCATGATTATGAGATTTGGCAAATGGATGTGAAAACCGCCTTCTTAAACGGTTATTTGGAGGAAGAGTTGTACATGGTGCAACCCGAAGGTTTCATAGATCATAAACATCCTAAGAAAGTATGCAAGCTTAAGTGTTCCATTTATGGACTTAAGCAAGCTTCTCGGAGTTGGAATCATCGTTTCGACCAAGTGATAAAAGAGTATGGTTTCACTCGATCGGTCGAAGAAACATGCTTATATATCAAGTCGAGTGGGAGCAAGATTGTATTCTTGATATTGTATGTCGATGACATACTCTTGATTGGGAATGACATTCCTCTCCTTTCTTCGATTAAAGAATGGTTGAAGAACCATTTCCAGATGAAAGATCTGGGTGAGGCACAGCGTATTTTGGGAATCCGTATCTACCGAGATAGATCACGACGGACGTTATCACTTAGTCAGGAGTCTTATCTAGATAAGGTTCTTGAGAGGTTCAGCATGACCACTCTAAGAAGGGGAACCTTCCTATGACGACGGGATGCGATTGAGCAAGTCTCGATCCTCTCACGACGCCTTTGAAGGTATTGAGCGCATGAGTCGTGTTCCTTATGCATCTGCAATAGGATCGATCATGTATGCCATGATATGCACACGTCCAGACGTGGCATATGCATTGAGTATGACGAGTCGGTACCAAAAGACTCCAGGTGAGACACACTGGATAGCAGTCAAAAATATCCTCAAGTACCTACGGAGGACTAAGGATTGGGTATTGACTTATGGAGGCGATACTAAGCTATGCGCAACCGATTCTGTGCAGATGCTAGCTTCCAAACGGATCGAGACGATTCAAAATCTCGGTCCGGGTTTTCTTCACTCTTAATGGTGCTGCGGTCAGTGGAAGAGTTCCAAACAGTGTTGTAGCGATTCTACTACTAAATCCGAGTACTATGCCGCTTCGGAGGCAGCAAAGGAAGCGATATGGATGCGTCAATTCTTACAAGGACTTACAGTAGTTCCTAGTTCGAATGACCCGATCACCATTTATTGTGACAATAGAGGTGCCATCTTCCAGGCTAAGGAGCCAAAGTCTAGCAACAAATCTAGACATGTACTTCGGAAGGCTCACCTGATCCGTGATTACGTGGAGCAAGAAGAGATAGTGATTGACAAGATTGCGACGGATGATAACATCGCAGATCCTCTCACCAAACCGTTGAATTATGATAAGCATGTAGGGCATGTTAATTCCATGGGAATTAAACATGTTCCTAAGTTGTAGTACTTGATTATGGATTTGATACATTATCTTTTTCATATATTATTTACAACTTCATCGTATTATATATAATATTTTGTTTTTCATGTGGATTGTACTGACAACATTGAACGCCACAACGTGAACTCCGGCTATTATATTGTGCGGTCGATTGATGGTGGGTTCAACGAGCCATAAGTTAAACGGTTGACTAATCGATCACAGATACGAGATTATGACGATACCTCGTAGGACAATTTTTATTTGTGACAACGTAATGGAGTCCTAAAATGTTTTATAACATTCGGTGCCAGGTCGTGGATAGGACATCTATTGTGTACATAGAGTCGATTCTTTTGACTATCAACTGTCTCTTGAGATTAAGGCAGTCTTTGGGTAACTTTGGTTTCTTTCTCACAGTCTACCGTAACTGGGACTAAGTAGATTTTTTTCTGGGTCATTTCATACTGTGCTTACATCTGCAAGATTTGAGTTGAGGAAAATATCCGTCCCTTATCAGGTATAGTTATTTCTCAGGGCCACTCGAGGAGTTGTAACTGAAATGCATGGCCATGCTCGAATGTTGATTCGTTTATCAGTTAAGTTACTCTCTAGTCGGGAAAACCACTCTTGATACTGATCGCTTGTAAAATACGACCTTTGTGAATTAGGATTTGCAAATTGTTTTACATTGTGTGGGAGAAATTTTAAAGTATATGAGAATCGGTTATCGCACATACACTTGTGAGGACAAGTGGGAGTTTGTTGGAGCTGGTGTTCTCCACAAATTAGTGTGATAACATTTGTAAATCTCTTACAGGTTCACAAGGGTGTACTTCGTATATTTAATCAGTTGATTAACATTTACCTAATAACGGTTGGCTTGCTAGAAAGTTTGACGTTATTATCATACAGATGGCGGTGATCAACTGGTCCCTAAAGGTCACACCTATAGGACGTGTTTGAGAAATGTGGTCATAGAAATATAATCACATTGATGCCCAAAATGACTAAAAAGTTAGTCAATGTGTTGATGAGATAATTATTTAATGAAAATTAAATAATATTAAGTTGAGACGAATTAACTGTCAATTCGTAAATTAAATATAATAAGTTATATTTAAATTTAATATATGTAAGGCTAGTTTGGACGAATTAATCTGTTAATTCGTAGTTAAATATAATCAGTTGTATTTAATATCAACAAGTTGAATGTGTCATAGTGGTAATAGTGAGGGTACACATACCAAGAGGTCATGGGTTCGATCCTCATTAGATGACAATTTAACACACTTTAAATATTTTTGGAAAGACCAAAAATAAGAAAATTTTTATTCATTATTTCGGTCATTATTGGCCGAAAATTAGGAGAATAATATATTTCCTAATTGAATTGGTAATTCGGTCTATATAAGAGAAAATGGGAGAATTATTTCTACCCTAATGCTTTTTCTTGACCTTGCCTCCTCTTTCTCATCACAAGAACACAATTACAATAAAATTTTACAGAAAATTTTAGATTGATTTCTAGCATAATCAAAGGGCATATCTCAGATCGTCTTGGGTGCAAGTAATAGGCGAATATCAATTTTGATATTGTTCTTAGGCCATATTTGCTAGGACCAAAGGTTATTTCTGAATCCTTTACTTTTGTTTATGTATTTTATTTTATGACCATTGATCATCTGCATTAAATCGTTATAATCCTTCTAGTTTAAGGGAAGTATACAGACTTATTTCCCACAATAAGAGGTTTGCACACATAAGTTCAACCATTTTAAACAAACTCAAAAGATGGGACTTGGTAGAGGGATTACCCACAATCAAGTTCGATCAAGAAAGCTTATGTGACTCTTGTGCTCGTTGTAAACATGTAAGATCATCCTTTAAGCCTAAAAGAGTGATTAACACAAACAATCCTTTGGAACTGGTGTACATGGATCTATGTGGACCAATGAAAGTAAGAAGTAGAGGAGGATCAAGGTACGTATTTGTTTTGGTAGATGATTACTCGAGGTACGTTTGGCCTATCTTCTTAAGCTCTAAAGATGAGACTTTTGATGAATTTGTTGAACTAATGAAGCTTGCTCAAAACAAATATAAACACAATCTGGGCTCTATTCGTACGGATCATGGCACTGAATTTGATAACAAAGCATTTATTGAATATTGTAGGGAGAATGGGGTAGAGCACAACTTTTCTGCACCACGAACCCCACAACAAAATGGTGTTGTTGAACGTATGAATAGAACACACTGAAAGATATGGTATGAATCATGTTATTATGCAGTGGTTTTCCTAGAAGCTTTTGGGCAGAAGCTGTTAGTAGTGCATGTTATGTACACAACCGTGCTACGATTAGACCAATCATTATGAAAACTCCTTATGAATTACTTAGAGGACGTAAGCCAAATATATCACATCTTCGCTGCTTTGGGAGAAAATGTTATGTCCATAATAATGACAAAAATCGTTTAACTAAATTTGATCCTAGAAGCGATGAAGCGATATTTGTTGGTTACTCTAATCATAGTAAGGCATACAAAGTTTTCAAAAAAATAACTCTGTGCATAGAAGAAAGCGTACATGTTATTTTTGATGAGAATAATTGTAACACCCCCATACTCCAAGTGCCTTACCAGGACCACTCAGGTATAAGGATGCTACCATCTCGGTTACCCGAGGCATGATAATCATAAGACAATGAAGAAACATACTTTATTAAATAAGTTTAAGTGATTACATTACAAAACCAACTGTAAGCAAAATACAACTGTTCTCAAACTATAAACCAACCGAAAGGAACTGTTCTAATAAACACAAATGGAAGACTAAAGACTCCGATATGTGATGACTCCATCCCCAGCTAGATCCCACGCGTATCCAAGATATACCTGCCAAGCAACTGCTCACCACCCCGAATGGATCACCACGATTTTAAAACATTTAAACGGGTCGACTAATCACACAACTTATATATAGATAACAATAATAAGATAAACAGACAGCTGAATTGTCACACACACACACACACCACCAACTCCCATCGTCTCAATACTGACTGTCCACTGGACCAGCCCTGCCAGTGGGGGACCGCAGCCGTTCCCACCTAAGCCCCGCTCATCATACCGAGCGATAACCCTGTCCCATTAATGTGCACATCCCCTTCCGTGGCGGGTTCCACGAAGGGCGAAACTAGGGCGTGAGGTCACTCCCGCAAGTGACCCCACTCAGCCGAGAACGCATCTCGAGAACCATCAACAAAGAATCACAACCACAAACACGGTATAATCATCATATCAAACAACCAAATACAGACATCACCAATATCCTATTATGGGACTAATACGAGTAGGAAATCCTACGTGGAAAGCACAACGATCAGACGGTATCAACAATGAGTAAAAAGCCTCTTCTACGAACCCTCCTCCTATCATATAACACATAGAGGCTACACATCACATACTACACACAAAACCCCCAATCTCTAAATTAGGGTTTAACCAAACTTAACAAAACATTATAAAAATTATATTAAAAGCTTACCCTCGACGCAAGGAACTCAACGACACGAATAACGACAAGAACCGACCGTCTCTGAACTCCGGAATTGCTAAGAATGCGATTAGGAAGATGAACTGCTTGCTTTCTCTCTTAAACAGGGTTTTAGGTTTTGTAAAAGTGATTTAAAACAATGACGACTATGTTTAAATACCTTAATCGCATAATTAACAAAACCCGAGAAAACTCCTCGTAAAACCGGACACTCGATCGAGTACCCAAGGTACTCGATCGAGTACCCCCTACTCGATCGAGTACCCCAGGCTACTCGATCGAGTACCCAACAGGTCAGAAACTATTTTATTTCGCAACTTACCCTTACTCGACAGAGTAAGGGCTACTCGATAGAGTACCCCAAGACTTATAAATACAGAGTATTACAATAATATGTTTAATAAGGCTGAACAGGATAAGGAAGAAGATATGAATGAACCTGACTTCCATATTTCTAGAGATGATCCTCCAGAGTTAGACGAAGAAGAAGAAGAAGAAAAAGAAATCGAAGGTACAAATGATGAATTAGGGAATCTTTTAAATGAGAAAAATAAGAAAACTGAAACAATAGTTGATGATACTATTGATTCTTCTCAAAAAGAAAAATTGGAATCTACGGTTATAACTAATGAAGCTATAACCACAATTATAAATCCCATGGTTGTAACTGAATCCACTATAACCCAAGGGTTGGATTTAGGGGAAACCAATTCTAACTCATTTGAAGAAGGAGAACCAAGTTCAACAATGATGTACCTGAAAATTCCAAAAAGTGGAGATACAGGGGATCACACCCTATGGAAAGTATACTTGGAAGTTTGAACCAAGGAGTTCAAACTCGAAAGAAGTTAAACAACTTTTGTTCATTCTATTCCTTCCTATCTACCATTGAACCTTCCAATATTAAAGAAGCTCTTGCAGAATCTGACTGGGTTGTAGCAATGCAAGAAGAACTTCAACAATTTGAACGTAATAAAGTCTGGCATTTAGTGCCAAGACCTAAAAATCGCTCAATTATTGGAACCAGATGGGTTTTCAGAAACAAATTGGATGATACAGGAGTCATAGTTCGAAATAATGCCAGATTGGTGGTGCAAGGTTAGAACCAATAAGAAGGAATCGACTATGATGAGACATTTGCTCCAGTGACAAGGCTAGAAGCAATTCGTCTCTTAATTGCCTTTGCAGCACATAAGAAGATGAAGTTATTTAAAATGGACGTTAAGACTGCATTTCTTAACGGTTATTTGAATGAAGAGGTTTTTGTAGAGCAACCTCCTGGTTTTCTAGATCACAAGTTTCAAAATCATGTATACAAGCTTGACAAAGCTTTATATGGTTTGAAACAAGCCCCAAGGGCTTGGTACGATAGACTATCCAAATTTTTGCTTCAAAGTATAAAAGGGGGTCAATCGATAAAACCTTGTTTCTAAAGTCAGAAGGTTCTGATTTATTAGTTTTTCAAATCTATGTTGATGATATCATTTTTGGTTCAACTAACAACAAACTTTGTAAGTATTTTTCAGATTTGGTGACATCAGAATTTGAGATGAGCGTGATGGGTGAATTAAAGTTCTTTTTAGGACTCCAGATTCAACAAACAGATGAAGGTATCATGATACATCAACAAAAATACATCAAAGAATTAATCAAGAAATTTGGAATACAAGATGCCAATCCCATGGATACTCCAACGGTTACTGATAAGAAACTAACCTTGAATAAAGATGGTAAGTGTGTGGATGAAACCACTTACCGAGGTATGATTGGCTCACTTCTCTATTTAACTGCAAGTCGCCCGGATATAATGTTTAGTGTATGTGTATGTGCACGATTTCAGTCATGTCCCAAACAATCTCATATGGTTGCAGTTAAAAGAATTTTAAGATATTTAATTGGTACACAAAATCTGTATTTATGGTATCCACTCGAATGCAATTTCAATTTAATTGGATATTCAGACGCAGATTATGCAGGATGTTCTCTAGATAGGAAAAGTACGTCAGGATTCGCTACATTTGTTGGACCTTGTATTATAACATGGGGTTCAAAGAAACAAAATTCGATTGCCTTATCTATTTGAAGTGAATATATTCTTTCTGGGGTTGGTATGTTCTCAATTATTATGGCTTAAGCAACAATTATGTGATTATGGTATAGATGTAGGATGTATTCCTATTTTATGTGATAATACGAATGCTATTATTATATCTAAAAACCCGGCACAGCACTCTCGTACCAAACATATTGATATTAGACACCATTTTCTACGCGACCATGTTGAAAAGGGCAACAAAAAACTAGAATTTCATAGTACAGAAAATCAATGGGCGGATATTTTGACAAAGGCTTTAGCTCGAAAACTTTTTGAGATTTTACGATTGGAAATTGGTTTAATTGGTGGCAGTTAAATTCGTCATAACTATTTTATTATCTCAAATGACTGACTAGAAATAGACAAGATTGTATGACTGTGTCCGTATATTTTGTTGCAAGGGTATTTATGTTAAATATCTTATTATATTACGTGAATTTTCTATCTTTGTGTATAATATATTTTTATCCATATGCGAACCATAAAATATCGTCACAATATTCTTCTGTTTAATTTTGGCCGAAAAAAAAAATTCAAGCATATTCCTTTAGCCAAATATTTTTATTTTGTGACTTGGTAAATCTCAAAATATCTTACCATATCTTAATCAAAATATTTACCTTATCATATTTTTACCTAAATCTAGATTCCTTTTACCATATTTTCTTTCAAACAGAAAAAAAGGAAAATAGCCGATTTAACACGGCACCTCAAACATACTAACCTACCAAAACTCTTATTAATCAAACCTTATAAAATAACTTAACTCCCTCCTCTCACATCACCATCACTTTTCCCAAATACCCAAACACTCAACCTTCATCTCCCTTTTTTCGGTCATCACCATCATCAATCATGAGACCCACAACTCGATCAAACACCAAGACACATTCATCCAAACCCACATGCAACACTTCCAATGCACAATCCCCTCACCCATCTCCCTCTGCCAACCCGAAACCAAACAATCCCAACCATATCGGAGTTCGCCGGAGGTCGAGAGCAAGAAAAGACGATTAAGTAAGGGTAAAAATAAAGCAAATGTTGAGGAGGATGATGTGGAGGAAATTCAAGAGATAATCGCTCATGACGGTGCTAAGAGGACTCTGTTTCGGCACTCTATGCCGAAGGCTACTGTTACGGGTCTTGATCGTCTTCGGCTTACCAAGGAGGAACGGGAACTGGTTCATCATGTGTCCGGTTACGATATTCATGCCGGGCGTTCGTATCCCAAGAAGTGGTACAGTAAGTATGAAGCTTTAAAGTTCTTTGATACTTTCTTGAATTTTCAAGGGTGGGTTACGATTAGTGAGTTTTCGGGTCCTGTTTATCCTATTGAAGTGATTCAGTTTTAGGCCATTGTGTCGATTAAGGATGGGTGTTTGTGTGCTGTTGTGAGTGGGACCAAAGTTAAGATCTCCATTGATGATTTTTGTGCTCTGTTTTCGGTTCCTGATGATGGGGCCGAAATTAACCCGAGTGCAGAATGGGGTACCTTGACCGAGGGTGAGAAGGAGATTGTTAAGAATTATTTTGAGGTTGATGCTAAGGGTGGTAGTCGTTTGTTGGCGGACAATTTATCGCCCAAATTAAAGTTCTTTCTCAATTTTTTATGGAATACGATTATGCCTCGCCGTGGTGGTCGAGACAAATTATCGACTTATGAGATGGTTGTGGTTTATAATTGGATGGAGGAAAAGAAAGTTAGCCTTCCCTTGTTAGTCTTACACCTAATCATACAAACCGCGATGCTAGTAACCGAGGACAAGGTCTATACCACTATAGACTTGTCGTATGGTATGTGGGTGTCTCGGCTTTTGGAATATAAGGGAATGGTTAGTCCTAAAAGTTATGGTGTGAGTGCTAAGGATGAGATGAGTGACACTCATTTCAAATTGATGAAAATTTCAGCTTGTGGTCCAGAATTGGTATTTCAAACCAAGGGTAACTCGGAGGATAAATCGGAGGGTTTAGAGGCCATGGAGAAAAAGCTCGATGCTTTTATGGTGTCGGTTAATGTGAAGCTAGAGGCTCAATCAAAGTTGGTTGAGAGCTTGATCTCGGGTATGGCAACGGGAAACGGTGTGGGATCGTCTAGCTCGGGTGTTAGTAATGAGGAATTGATAGCTCGACTTATTGCCTTTGAGGCAAAATTGGCCGTGACTCTCAAAGCTACGGATCGACAATCAAACACGGTTGTGGATTTTTCAACTAAAGGAGGAGCTTTGTTGCAAGTCGGTCGTGAGATGCGAGAAGATATGGGACAAATTTATGAAGTTACTCGGGCTTTAACATTGAAAATTACTAACTTCGACATTTGTTTGGTGGCTCAAGCAAATAATGTGCGCTCATGCCTTGATCGTCTTGATTCTCTCGAGTATCGGACTAGACCCGGTTATGTTGATCCTACCCATGTCCAACACCCATAAGCCCATCTCCCTTTCCCCTGTTTTTCTAGGCTTAGTACTTTATTTCGAATAACACACCATTCGGCCCATTTTGGCTTTTCTCTATTCGGCCCATGTGGCTTTTTATTCAGCCCATATAGTTTGTTCTTGGATAATTTTATTTTGTGTGCTTAGATTAACTATTCTCGTTTTATTAATTCATATTTGCATGACTATTTCTTTCCTCAACTTATATTATTCTAGTTGTTTTATGTCTTGTTCTTGTCTTTTCGATGATGTCAAAGGGGGGAGAAATCGTATGACTTGAATTATTGCCTAAGCTTGCTCCTTGTCAAGATCTTTAATCTCTTAAGGGGTTCCATGCTATAACTTTGAATATAAATAGTATGTTCTTGCGATCGACTTACTATAACTTTGGTAGTAGTATGTTGAGGGGGAACTTGACCTTAGTAACAAATCATAGGAGACTTGCCATCATCAAAAAGGGGGAATTTGTTGGATCATATTTATAAAGTTTTGATAATGACAAATATTATGATTTCTAATATATTATACACTTGTGCTTGTAATTGTTTGTTGAGTGGTGCATATCTTAGTTGACAATTACCTGGAAAGCATGATTGTGGTTATAACATATGATGGAATTATCATGAAGAAATTGGAGCTTGGTAATCAAGTTTGGTTATGGTTGTTTTGCCTATAACCATAGAAGACTAAATCAAGCAAAACAATATATTATTTGATGGGAGCTCAAGATGAAGAGTTTCTAGATCAAGATGAAGAAAGGAACCTATATTTGAAGATCTCATGAAGATTAGGGATAAAGGATTTGATTCTATAAATGGTATGAACAAAATGGTTTTTGAGAAAGTATGGTTATAGCTATTTCATTTCTAACCTTACCTATCAAAGTTCATGGTTATAGCCATTTGACCTATAACCATGAACGACTTATAAGAGAGCACAATCTAAGCTTTAGATTCACTTATTATTTCGAAAATTAAAGTTATATTTATACTATATCTTTTCTAGATGAAATTAGTAATATAGATTATGTTAATCCTACGGATTTATCATACAACTTATGGGTTGTTATGTAATCTAGGGTTTCTAATCATATTATCTTAGTTTTCTACATTAAAACTAATTATTATTAGGGTTTCAATTAGAGTGAAATGGATTATGGCCATATCACCTTCTAGTCGAAAAGATCCTAGTAGTAATTAGGGTTTTTAAATAAAAGATATTTTGTAGATAAAAATAAAATATTTGACCTAGCCCACTTGAAGGATTTTCGGACCTAAGGGGGCGGCTAGGGTTTCAAATCTTTAAATTAGTTTTAGGTTTTTCTTCTCCTATAAATACCAAAGTATTTCATTAGAAAAGGTAAGACACTTATTTGAGAAAAACCTTTGCAAAAACTCTAAAGCATAAATCGAATTTAATTTCTTCAAATTTGCATTTATTTTCAAAACCCTAATTGTGTCTAAAGCAAAAACGTGTGCCTCTTATTTGTCAATCATTCTCGTTCATCTCATTAATAGGATAATAGTACTCATTGTATTCATACTCGTTCATTAACGTGAACACTAGTAGAATCTAATAGTACTTTCTTATTAACGTAAGATAGATATCGAGTATTTAACGATACTCAAATCGAGTTACAACTATAGTTAGTTGTACGAGTTAGATTGATAATTTTGTAATCCGTAGGAAGGTACTAAAGTTATTAATTGAGAATAGTGGACGTAGGTTTCGACTTGTGAAACTGAACCACTTCAAAAATTTCGTGTGTCTCCTTTATTTACGCATTTATTGTTTCATTATCACACACACGATACATTAATTAGTCGAGTTTAATTAATGAACATCGAGTAATTAATAAATTATCAATAAATCGAAAAAGTGGGCAAGAGTTTTATATTCTCAATTCAACATCCCCCCTCCTCCCCGAGTATATCTTTATATATACTCTACAGGTATGCAAACCGAATATCTGCTAACACATCAAATATCCTCTGAAGTTCAGCACGTAACAATTTCCCCATTGACAAATAAAGCTGAACACATCCCTTATAAGCAAGTGGCCACCTCTACGCTCCCAAAGTATCCTCAGATCACAGATACACTTGAAATTAGGTCACTCAAAGGGGAGAAGGTCAGCCCTAACACCCCATAACCCCGGCCCGGAACACGCCTAAAACATCCACTGCAAAGCCAACTACTAGCTCACAATTAAAGAAAACAAGAATAGCTGCCCCTACTACTGCCCAGTGATATCATTTTGTTTGTATATTGTACCTATGTTAACTTTCCCTAAAATTGTCAACTGTATGGCGTGCCTCCTATCCACTTCAGTTGTCTGTAGTGGCATATATAATGGCTATAGGGATGCCATCGGTCTTTTGGGAAATACTTTGGCTTATGCAGCCCCGTGTTCCATTCAAAAGCATATAGCTTTTGCTTTTGGATCGTAGCTACTCCTACTTGTGATCCTTTTTAATTTTGTGAGACAATTAATCACAGAGGGGAAGGCAGTGTTATTTCACGATGCTTGTATTGCACATTTGTTTAGCCGTTCATTGTGGTGTTGATGTAAGGCGCCATTCATTACAATAGTGCCTATAGTTCCGACTGACTATATCCTGCCCGCTAGGACCATTTGCAGCGAGAACGATCATTCGACTGCCACGCCATAGGGTCCATTAAATATAATTATAAATGCTCTAATGCCTTTTTTACATCCCCGAATCGCAAAGAGGCACAGTGGTTATAACCAACAGGAATATGACTACCCACACACAAGTATGTCCAATGAGCTGTGTACGGTGTACATGTCACGGGATAGGGGTTTCTGTTTCTATGGGGATTAATTTGGGCACTAAGGTGAATTATGCCATTAATCTTCTACATCCTAATGTGGTTCGAGATTGTTATACTGACTACATCCAAGTGTCCAAAATTTAACAAATACGGCAACCTCCAGGAATTTAGTTACTCACGAGTATCAGAGGACCATGGACTACAACAGTTAGGGCTGTGTCAACCATTTAAGTGATATGGAACAGAATAAACTCATGACAGATACAGCTCGCACACGCCATGCAATTCTGATAGCACATACATATATCACGAGTCCCGATAACATTCACTACTCAAATTAAAGCGCAACCTAGGCACAACATACTTCCTAATCCAATGATGTTGATCAGACTATACCAATGTGCGAAAATCACATCACACCCACCTATTATAATACTCCCTCCGTATCACACCAAAGGTAACACTTACTATAAACGGACGTACCACACCAAAGGTAACATCCCTTATTTGGCCAACAATATTACCAAGTTATCCTTATACCCATTTGATATTTACATAAAATGCCATTAGATACTCCACCTTCCAACCCACAATTATACCCACAATTACATACCCCACATATTTTTTCCCCACTTTACCCTTACTTTTTCCACATTTTCTTAAATACTCCATTTTTTCCTACATTACCTTTGGTGTGGTACGGAGGGAGTATAGTTTACCCATATAGCCAACATAATTACGGCTAACATACATAAAGCCAGTAAATAAGGTGATTGGACATTTGTTGGAAACGTGAACGCAGTAAAGAGAAGGAAGGAGAATAGAAGTTGTCTTGTATTTTATTAATTAGCATAAGCCTATTTATAATACAAATAGGTGATAATAGAATAATTTGTTACCAAAACTTCCTACTAGAAATAAGGAGCAAATCACTCAACAGGAGCTAAAATCGGAACTATAATATTGTGCATTGACTAGCACAATATTATCGTCTAATACCCCCCTCAAACCGGGAGCATGGAGATCAACAATGCCCGTTTTGCGGAGTAAGTAGTGAAACCGTCGGACTCCTAGAGGCTTCGTAAAGATATCGACAACTTGCTCGGTGGTAGGAACATGCAAAGGTGTGACCAGGCCGTCTGTAATAGCGTCGCGAACGAAATGACAATCAATCTCGATATGTTTGGTCCGCTCATGGAAAACTGGATTTTGAGCCAAGTGTATGGCAGATTGGCTATCGCAAAATAACTTCATAGGTGCGGAAATGGGTATATGGAGACTAGCAAGCAAACCATTAAGCCATTTTAGTTCACATACAATTGCCGCCATAGAACGATATTCGGCCTCAGCGGAAGATAGAGATACCGTATGTTGTTTCTTGGTCTTCCATGAAATGGGAGAGTCGCCAAGAAAAACAAACCAACCGGTAACGGAACGTCGTGTAAGGGCACAGGTGCCCCAATCAGAGTCGCACCACCCTGAAATAGTTAGAGAACTGTTGGACCGAAATAATACACCTTGGCCAGGACTTCCTTTAAGATAACGAACCACTCGCATAGCAGCGTCCATATGAGCGGTCTGTGGCTTAGTAAGAAACTGCGAGAGAACATGGACGGAGAAAGTCAAGTCGGGTCGCGTGACGGCCAAATAAACAAGTCGACCAATGAGTCGTCGATATCGTTCGGGATCATCCAAATAGGGGCTATCGGTCACGCCCAACTTGTGATCCGGGTCCATTGGGGTTGAGGCGGGCTTTGCACCCAAGAGACCCGTTTCTGTGATAATATCAAGAGTATATTTCCTTTGATTGAGGAAATGCCGTCTGTATTTCGAGCTACCTCTATACCAAGGAAATATTTAAGGGAGCTCAGATCCTTCATTTTAAAACACCGATTTAAATATGCTTTGAAGACGGAGATGGCTGCCGAATCATTTGTGGGAAATAATCTGTATACTTCCTCTTAATTTAGAAGGATTATAACGATTTAAAGAAGATGATCTAAGGTCATAAAATAAAATACATAAACATAAGTAAAAAGATTTAGAATTAACCTCCGGTCCTAGCAAATATGGCCTACGAACAATACCAAAGTAGGTATTCGCCTATTGGTTGCACCCAAGACGATCTGAGATATACCCTTTGATTATGCTAGAAATCAATCTAAAATTTTCTGTAAAATTTTATTGTCTTTGTGTTTTTTGTGATGAGAAAGAGGAGGCTAGGTCAGAAAAAGAATTAGGTTAAAAATAATTCTCTACCTTTCTCTTATATAGACCGAATTACCAAATTAATTAGGAAAGAAAAAATTTCCTTATTTTTGGTCTTTCCAAAAATATATAATATGTGTTGAATTGTCATCTAGTGAGGATCGAACCCATGACCTCTTGGTATGTGTACCCTCACTATTACCACTATGACACATTCAGCTTGTTGATATTAAATACAACTGATTATATTTAATTACCAATTAACAGATTAATTCTTTCAAACTAACCTTATATATATTTAATTAAATATAACTTATTATATTTAATTTACGAATTGACAGTTAATTCGTCTCAACTTAACATTATTTAATTTTCATTAAATAATTATCTCATCAACACATTGACTAACTTTTTAGTCAATTTGGGCATCAATGTAATTATATTTCTATAACCACATTTCTCAAATACGTCCTATAGGTGTGACCTTTAGGAACCAGTTGATCACCGCCATCTGTATGATAATAACGTCAAACTTTCTAGCAAGCCAACCGTTATTAGGTAAACGTTAATCAACTGATTAAATATACGAAGTATACTTTTGTGAACCTGTAAGAGATTTACAAATGTTATCACACTAATTTGTGGAGGACACCACTCAACAAACTCCCACTTGTCCTCACAAGTGTATGTGCGATAACCGATTCTCATATCCTTTAAAATTTCTCCCACTCAATGTAAAACAATTTGCAAATTCGAATTCACAAAGGTCGTATTTTACAAGCGATCAGTATCAAGAGTGGTTTTCCCGACTAGAGAGTAACTTAACTGATAAACGAATCAACATTCGAGCATGGCCATGCATTTCGATTCAACTCCTCGAGTGGCCCGGAGAAATAACTATACCGATAAGGGTTGGATATTTTCTTCAACTCGAATCCTGATTTAAGCACAATATGAAATGACCCGGAAAAAATCTACTTAGCCCGATTACGGTGAGACCGTGAGAAAGAAACCAAAGTCACCCAAAAACTGCCTTAATCTCAAGAGACAGTTGATAGTCAAAAGAATCGACTCTAGGAACACAATGGATGTCCTATCCACGACCTTGCACCGAATGTTTTTAAACATTTAGGACTCCATTACGTTGTCACAAAAAGTTGTCCTACGAGGTATCGTCATAATCTCGTATCTGTGATCGATTAGTCAACCGCTTAACTTATGGCTCGTTGAACCCACCATCAATCGACTGCACAATATAATAGCCGGAGTTATCAGCTCACATTGGCGATTACGGACCTAAACAAATATAATGTAATTCAGTTCACTTTGTGGCGTTCAATGTTGTCAGTACAATCCACATGAAAAACAAAATATTATATATAATACGATGAAGTTGTAAATAATATATGAAAAAAGATGATGTATCAAATCCATAATCAAGTACTACAACTTAGGAACATGTTTAATTCCCATGGAATTAACATGCCCTACATGCTTATCATAATTCAACGGTTTGGTGAGAGGATCTGCGATGTTATCATCCGTCGCAATCTTGTCAATCACTATCTCTTCTTGCTCTACGTAATCACGGATCAGGTGAGCCTTCCGTAGTACATGTCTAGATTTGTTGCTAGACTTTGGCTCCTTAGCCTGAAAGATGGCACCTCTATTGTCACAATAGATGGTGATCGGGTCATTCGAACTAGGAACTACTGAAAGACCTTGTAAGAATTGACGCATCCATATCGCTTCCTTTGCTGCCTCCGAAGCGGCGTAGTACTCGGATTCAGTAGTAGAATCTGCTACAACACTCTGTTTGGAACTCTTCCAGCTGACCGCAGCACCATTAAGAGTGAAGACGAACCCGGACTGAGATTTTGAATCATCTCGATCCGTTTGGAAGCTAGCATCTGCGTAACCGGTTGCGCATAGCTTAGTATCGCCTCCATAAGTCAATACCCAATCCTTAGTCCTCCGTAGGTACTTGAGGATATTTTTGACTGCTATCCAGTGTGTTTCACCTGGAGTTGGTACCGACTCGTCATACTCAATGCATATGCCACGTCTGGACGTGTGCATATCATGGCATACACGATCGATCCTATTGCAGATGCATAAGGAACACGACTCATGCGCTCAATCCCTACAGGCGTCGTGGGTGACTAAGACTTGCTCAACTGCATCCCAGTCGTCATAGGAAGGTTCCCCTTCTTAGAGTTGGTCATGCTGAACCTTTCAAGAACCTTGTCCAAATAAGACTCCTGACTAAGTGATAACGTCCGTCATGATCTATCTCGGTAGATATGGATTCCCAAAATACGCTGTGCCTCACCCAGATCTTTCATCTGGAAATGGTTCTTCAACCATTCTTTAACCGAAGAAAGGAGAGGAATGTCATTTCCAATCAAGAGTATGTCATCGACATACAATATCAAGAATACAATCTTGCTCCCACTCGACTTTATATATAAGCATGGTTCTTCGACCGATCGAGTGAAACCATACTCTTTTATCACTTGGTCGAAACGATGATTCCAACTCCGAGAAGCTTGCTTAAGTCCATAAATGGAACGCTTAAACTTGTATACTTTCTTAGAATGTTTAGGATCTATGAAACCTTCGGGTTGCACCATGTACAACTCTTCCTCCAAATAACCGTTTAAGAAGGCGGTTTTTACATCCATTTGCCAAATCTCATAATCATGAAATGCGGTAATCGCTAAGATTATCCGAATGGAACGTAGCATGACTACAGCTGCAAAAATCTCATCATAATGCAATCCTTGCACTTGAGTGAAACCTTTTGCCACAAGTCGTGCCTTATATATATCTGGTTGCGCTTCTACAGAACTCTTTATTTTGTAAAGCCATTTGCACTGTAGAGGTTTTACCTTATTAGGTAAATCAACTAGATCCCATACGTTATTCTCATACATGGAGTCCATCTCGGATTGCATGGCTTCGAGCCATAGCTTTGAGTCGGAACAGGCCATAGCACCTTTATAGGTTGTGGGTTCATTACTTTCTAGAAGTAAAACATCATTCTCCACGACCATACCAATGTATCTGTCCGGAGGATGAGAGTCTCTACCCGACCTCCTAGGTTCCGCAGGAATATTAACCGTATCATCAGTTGGAGGTATAGCTTCCTCCATCTGTTCCTCGGTTGTTGGTTCTGGAATCTCCGACAGCTCGAAGGTTCTATTACTCGATTTGTTCTCGAGAAATTCTTTCTCTAAGAATGTCGCACTAGCCGCAACAAAAACTCGATGTTCGGTTGGCGAATAGAAGTAATGACCAAATATTCCTTTTGGATAACCTATAAAGTATGTCTTGACCGATCGCGGGCCGAGCTTATCCTCGTGTCTCCACTTGACATAAGCCTCGCAGCCCCAAACCCGAATAAAGGACAAGTTAGGTACCGTTCCCTTCCACATTTCATATGGAGTCCTGTCGACAGCTTTAGACAAACTTCGGTTAAGTATAAGAGCGGCTGACAAAAGAGCATAACCCCATAATGATTTAGGCACTACTGTGTGACTCATCATGGATCGAACCATATCAAGTAAGGTTCGATTTCTCCGTTCGGACACACCATTTAATTGAGGTGTTCCAGGTGGAGTTAACTGCAAAACGATTCCACAGTCTTTCAGGTGTTGATCAAACTCATTTGAAAGATATTCGCCACCACGATCTGAACGGAGTGCTTTAATCTTTCTACCCAGTTGGTTCTGTACCCTATTCTGGTATTCCTTGAATTTCTCAAAGGACTCAGTTTTATGCTTCATTAAGTAGACATATCCGTATCTACTCAAATCATCCGTAAAAGTGATAAAATATCTATAGATGAATAAGGAATACGACTCGTCATACTCAATGCATGTGCCACGTCTGGATGTGTGCACATCATGACATACATGATCGATCCTATTACAGATGAATAAGGAATACGACTCATGTGTTCAACACCTTCAGGCGTCGTGGGTGACTGAGACTTGCTCAACTGCATCCCAGTCGTTATAGGAAGGTTCCCCTTCTTGGAGTTGGTCATGCTAAGCCTCTCAAGAACCTTATTCAAATAAGACTCCTGACTAAGTGATAACGTCCGTCTTGATCTATCTCGGTAGATACGGATTCCCATGATACGTTGTGCCTCACCCAGATCTTTCATCTGGAAATGGTTCTTCAACCATTCTTTAACCGAAGATAGGAGAGGAATGTCATTCCCAATCAAGAGTATGTCATCGACATACAATATCAAGAATACAATCTTGCTCCCACTCGACTTGATATATAAGCATGGTTCTTCGATTGATCGAGTGAAACCATACTCTTTTATCACTTGGTCGAAACGATGATTCCAACTCCGAGAAACTTGCTTAAGTCCATAAATGGAACGCTTAAACTTGCATAGTTTCTTAGGATGTTTAGGATCTATGAAACCTTCGGGTTGCACCATGTACAACTCTTCCTCCAAATAACCGTTTAAGAAGGCGGTTTTTACATCCATTTGCCAAATCTCATAATCATGAAATGCGGCAATCGCTAAGATTATCCGAATGGAACGTAGCATTAGTACAGGTGAAAAAATCTCATCATAATGCAATCCTTGCACTTGAGTGAAACCTTTTGCCACAAGTTGTGCCTTATAGATATCTGGTTGCGCGTCTACAGAATGCTTTATTTTGTAAAGCCATTTGCACTGTAGAGGTTTTACCTTATTATTAGGTAAATCAACTAGATCCCATACGTTATTCTCATACATGGAGTCCATCTCGGATTGCATGGCTTCGAGCCATAACTTTGAGTCGGAACAGGCCATAGCACCTTTATAGGTTGCGGGTTCATTACTTTCTAGAAGTAAAACGTCATTCTCCTCGACCATACCAATGTATCTGTCCGGAGGATGAGAGTCTCTACCCGACCTCCTAGGTTCCTCAGGAATATTAACCGTATCATCAGTTGGAGGTACAACTTCCTCCATCTGTTCCTCGGTTTTTGGTTCTGGAATCTCCGACAGCTCGAAGGTTCTATTACTTGTCTTGTTCTTGAGAAATTCTTTCTCTAAGAACGTCGCACTAGCCGCAACAAAACTCGATGTTCGGTAGGCGAATATAAGTAATGACCAAATGTTCCTTTTGGATAACCTATAAAGTATGTCTTGACCGATCGCGGGCCGAGCTTATCCTCGTGTCTCCACTTGACATAAGCCTCGCAGCCCCAAACTCGAATAAAGGACAAGTTAGGTACCGTTCCCTTCCACATTTCATATGGAGTCTTGTCGACAGCTTTAGACGAACTTCGGTTAAGTATAAGAGCAGCTGACAAAAGAGCATAACCCCATAATGAATCAGGCACTACGGTGTGACTCATCATGGATCGAACCATATCAAGTAAGGTTCGATTTCTCCGTTCGGAAACACCATTTAATTGAGGCGTTCCAGGTGGAGTTAACAGTAGAGCGATTCCACAGTCTTTCAGGGTTTGATCAAACTCATTTGAAAGATATTCGCCACCCCGATCTGAACGGAGTGCTTTAATCTTTCTACCCAGTTGGTTCTGTACCCTATTAATGCGTATTCCTTGAATTTCTCAAAGGACTCACTTTTATGCTTCATTAAGTAGACATATCCGTATCTACTCAAATCGTCCGTGAAAGTGATAAAATATCTATAGCCATCTCTATCGGTAATTGACATTGGTCCACATAAGTCCGTATGTATGAGTCCTAATAGGTCACTAGCGCGCATTCCAACACCTTTGAAGGAAATTCGAGTCATTTTGCCAATGAGACATGATTCACACGTGCCATATGCAGAAAATCCGAATGAGGGAATAGTCCCATTATCGACGAGTTTCTTTACGCATTTCTCATTTATGTGTCCCATTCGACAATGTCATAGTGTCATAGATAGGTTTGATCTTTGTCACCAACCTTTAATTTCTTATTATTCATGTGTAATACTTCCGTGGTTTGATCTAAGATATAAATTCCATTCATGGAAACTGCTTTGCCATAAATCATTTCATTAAAAGAGAAAATACAACTATTATCCTTTATTGAAAATGTAAAACCGTCTTTAGCAAGTACGGAAACAGAAATAATATTCTTAGATAAACTGGGTACATAGTAACAGTTATTTAAAGATAACTTAAAACCACTAGGGAGTTGGATTACATATGTTCCCTTCGAGGCAGCAGCAACTCGTGCTCCATTCCCGACTCGCAGATCCACATCACCTTTTTCGAGAGGTATGATGTTCTTTAGGCCCTGCAAATGATTACACAGATAAGAACCACAACCAGTATCTAGTACCCAAGTTCCGAAACTTGCATGGTTAATCTCAATCATGTGAATATAAGATGACATACCAACAGGAACGACGCGGCCTGCCTTGATGTCCTCACGGTAGACGGGACAGTTCTTCCTCCAATGTCCAGTCTTGTGACAATGGTGGCACTCTATGTCACCGCCCTTGCTCTTTGTCTTGCCCTGTGAGCCACTAGTCTCACCAGACGCACTCTTATCGTTTCCTGGCTTCTTAAACTTTGGCTTACCTACAGCTAGGTCGCCATGAGCCTTGCCCTTACCTTTACCTTTGTTGTAAATTGTGAGAACATCCTGCTTCATGCTCCCACTCAATTTCATATCCTTCTCGGTCTGTACGAGAAGGGAGTTTAGCTCATGAGGACTCTTTTTCAAGTCATTCATGTAGTAGTTCGCCCTGAAGAGGGCAAAACCATCGTGAAGAGAATGAAGCATTCGGTCAATGACAATGCTCTCACTGATTTTACAATTCAGTGCCTCCAGCTTCTCGACATTCTCAATCAAGTGAAGAATGTGTGAGCTAACCGGTTGGCCCTTCTGGAGTTTTGCATCAAAGAAGCGACAGGTATGCTCATATGTGATGATTCTCGGTGCCTTTGAGAACTCATTAGTGAGCGTGGTGAAAATCTTGTTTGCACCTTGGGCAATGAAGCGTCTCTGCAAATTGGTTTCCATTGCAAAGATGAGTACGTTTTTTATCGCACCCGCTTCCATAACGAAATTACTATAAGCGAGTGATTCGTTGACTCCTGCATTTGGGCCTGGGTTGATCGGTATTGACTCAGTTAAATACCTGAGTTTACCGTTAGCAATGGCAGCATTCCGTAGTGCCGCCTCCCAGTCCGCAAAATTGGACCCATCATTCTTCAGTCGAGTGGACTGACTCATTTGGTCCATAAACATTTTTAGCCAGGACGAACGATCTAGTGTGGCACTAGGCATTGGGATTGCGTTATTTCCAGCCATTTGTTGTAACAGTGTTATCGATAATAAACGTGTTCTACACTGCGAAAGAAGAATAAAATAATAAGCATGTGCATCGTTTTGATTTTAAGTCTAATGAACTAATGTCATAACGCGAAGACTCAAAACATTTATACAATTGACCTCTCTCAAGAATTATATAAATGACCCCAAGACTCAATTCTCTGCAAATTGATAAGCTAACCTTTTAGCTAATTCAACCGTTAGAATTCTTGGTCGATAAATTTCTGTAAATTCTATCTTTAGTCCATCATAATCACGAGAAACTCTTCGGACTATGATGTTGAGGTAAACTAAGTCAACACAACTACTTACCCAACGTAGAAGGGGTCATATTAGGCCTACCGACGAAGAAGGGACTCATAGATGTTTGCCCTTATAAAGACTAATCTCAATTTCCGTTTTAGAGGAAGATCCCATCAACTTTTCAATTCATTTTAAGTGAACTATAATCTAGCATGCGAGAATGATTTAAACTAAAGTGATGGCTTATAGACAGTGACATCTGCATGTCCATGAAAACTAACATACAACTATATGAGTCAATTTTCATGCATTTAGTAGTAGGTGGTTTGGTTTTAGGCGGAATATGATGCAATTACTAGCATGTGAATGAAACGCAATAAAATGAAAAACGTAAAAAAAAAGTAAAAGTCCTAGTGTGGCCTATCCTATCAAAATGAACAATAAATACAAGTTTGGAATCCATCCTTGGACCCGAGAAGCTTGTCTTGATGTTCCATCTTGATCCATGTAGCGGGAGTGAGCTTGAATCTTCATCTTTAGTCTTCTTTGAAATTACAATAAATAAAATTATATAATTGACCTATTAATTACATTCTAATTTCAAAACCCAAAACTAAAATAAAGGAGATTCGAGATCTCATAATTACATAAAAATCATGTTTCCTTCATTACGAAAACATAATTGACTAAGGCCACACTAAGTATTACAAATTACAACCGATTGCAAAATTAAATACGTAAATAAAATTCATTCATTCGATTCATTCAACATAATTAAAAGCATCAACTAAAATAAATTAAACATACATAATACAATACATTAATTATGTTGATTAATTTATCCAAACCACCTATTTAAATTAAATTAAGTGACCATTCCGCAATTTAATCACATTAATTCATACATAATCCATATTAAACTTGTAATATGAATTCTATCCGTCAAAATTTTAAACTGCTTTAAAATAACTCGGTATCATTAAATTGTGAACCGATTCACAATAAAAAAAAAAACAGCCCCTTCCCCTTTTTTTATTCGGCAATTAAGAAAAAAACTTCCATAATTTTTTCGGAAAAAAAACTTTCCTTCTTTTCTTTTTTTTCTAATTCTGTAATTGAGAAAAAAAATAACCTAAAAACGTTTTTTTTCACGGCATACCTAAAAAAAAATTGAGCCGTCAAAATTATTTTCCTTTAGCGGCAAAAAGCCCTAATACAAAAATTGATGAAGAGCAAAGTTTATAGTTGCTAATAGAACATGGTTTAGCAAATGAATTAACAATCATGATTAATCTTATATGCTAAAACTATATAGCAAAAACAAGTTCTTGTATCAATGACATGATGATACTATATTTATTTTAACTTAATCTGCATTAAATCAAAATCTACCAATTCTCATATGATAATTTTAACCGATTAAAACAATGATATGATCTAAAGAAATTGGATATAAATCATCAAACAAAAGGAAAAACGAAAGAAGAAAAAAACAGGCCGAAAGATAAAAAACTCGGCCAAATTTTTTTTTTTTTTTTTTTTTTAGCCGAAAAAAAAAAAAAGCGAAACCCTAATTTTTTTTCTCGAAAATTAGGTTATAGTTTACATAAATTTTATGAAAATCATCAAAATTAAAATCGTGGCCTATTGCTCTGATAGTCTGATACCACTTGTGGGAAATAATCTGTATACTTCCCCTTAATTTAGAAGGATTATAACGATTTAAAGAAGATGATCTAAGGTCATAAAATAAAATACATAACAAGAGTAAAGGATTCAGAAATAACCTTTGGTCCTAGCAAATATGGCCTAAGAACAATACCAAAGTAGGTATTCGCCTATTGGTTGCACCCAAGACCATCTGAGATATACTCTTTGATTATGCTAGAAATCAATCTAAAATTTTCTGTAAAATTTAATTGTCTTTGTGTTCTTGTGATGAGAAAGAGGAGGCAAGGTCAGAAAAAGTATTAGGTTAGAAATAATTCTCTACCTTTCTTTTTATATAGACCAAAATCCGAAATCAATTAGGAAAGAAATAACCTCCTAATTTTCGGCCAAACAGACCGAAAATAAGGAGTGTATTTTCCTTATTTTGGTCTTTCCAAAAATATATAAAGTGTGTTAAATTGTCATCTAGTGAGGATTGAACCCATGACCTCTTGGCTTGTGTACCCTCACTATTACCACTATGACACATTCAACTTGTTGATATTAAATACAACTGATTATATTTAACTACGAATTAACAGATTAATTCGTCCAAACTAACCTTATATATATTTAATTAAATATAACTTATTATATTTAATTTACAAATTGACAGTTAATTCGTCTCAACTTAATATTATTTAATTTTCATTAAATAATTATCTCATCAACACATTGACTAACTTTTTAGTCATTTTGGGCATCAATGTAATTATATTTCTATAACCACATTTCTCAAATACGTCCTATAGGTGTGACCTTTAGGGACCAGTTGATCACCGCCATCTGTATGATAATAATGTCAAACTTTCTAGCAAGCCAACCGTTATTAGGTAAACGTTAATCAACTGATTAAATATACGAAGTATACCCTTGTGAACCTGTAAGAGATTTACAAATGTTATCTCACTAATTTGTGGAGGACACCAGCTCCAACATCATTCCCCGCAATGACTAAGTCATCCACATAGATCAAAACATGGAGACGAACATCTTTCATAGAATATGTGAAAAGAGAATAATCGGAATAAGATTGCCGAAACCCGTAATGACGAAGTGCACTAGCTAACTTGGAAAACCAACATCGAGGGGCCTGACGGAGGCCATAAAGGGACTTCTTCAAACAACAAACTTTGCCCTCATGACCACGACCAAAACCCGGAGGCAGCTTCATGTATACTTCTTCATTCAAATCGCCATGTAAGAAGGCATTATAGACATCCATTTGATGCAATTCCCATTTCTTAATAGCGGAAACGACTAAGAAAGTGCGAATAGTCACCATCTTAACCACTGGGGCAAATGTCTCGCCATAATCGAGTCCCTCGATTTGGTGATTACCAAACACAACAAGACGGGCCTTTAATCTCTCAATCGTACCGTCGGACTTGTATTTTATCTTATAAACCCATCGACACCCGAGAGCTTTCTTATTAGGTGGCAAGTCGGTTAGCTCCCATGTAACGTTGTATTCGAGGGCATCTATTTCTTCTTTCATGGCGGTACACCAACCATCATCTATAATTGCAACTTTAAAGGACGGGGGTTCGACACTCGTAGTAATAGCAGCAAGAAAATGCTTATGACGAGAAGAAAATTTAGTGCAATTTACAAAATTAGCTAATTCATAAGGCGTACCTGAGGGAGATGACGGAGATGGAGGTGAGTCGGGGGGAGATGGACTGTTAATAGAATCGAGAACATAGCCTTGCAAGCGGGAATTTGGAAACTTTAACCGATGTCCACGGCCAATGTTTTCGCTGGAAGAAGGGATAGAACCCGGGTCTTGTGCTGTACCGTCATTAGAGGGAGGTGGGTCGTTTGGGGGCTCATTGTCCGGGGTAATGGGTGTATTGTCGGACACGATTTCCGAGGGCTGCGAGGTGGTGGAAGTGACGGGTTCAGCAACTTCAGGTTCGTCAAGAACCGATAGGGGATCATGCTCATGGGTGGAAGCGGGTATGGAGCTAGAGGACATATAGTGAAATGAATCTTCATGAAATTCAACATCACGAGAAATGAGAATAGAGCCTGTCTCAATGTCATAAACTTTCCAACCTCGTTTATTGTGAGGATACCCGAGAAAAATACATTTTCGACTGCGAGGTTCAAATTTATCACCACGAGTCTGTTGATTATGAGTAAAGCAGATGCAGCCAAAAACTCTCATATTTTGATAAGAGGGGGACTTACCGAATAAAATTTCGTATGGTGTTTTATGACTGAGAATTTTGGAAGGAGTACGATTAATTAAATAGGCAGCTGTAAGAACGCACTCACCCCAAAAATACTTCGGAAGTCGCCCCTGAAATAACAAAGCTCGTGCCACATTTAAAATATGCCGGTGTTTACGTTCGACACGTCCATTTTGTTGGGGCGTGCCAACGCATAAGGTTTGAAACTGAATACCCTGTTGCAAAAAATATTCGGCCATGTGATTAAATTCCGTGCCATTGTCACTCCGCACCACTTTCACCTGTTTTGAAAATTGTGTTTGAACCATTGACAGAAATTGCATAAACACACTTGTGACTTCTGTTTTAGCAAGCAGTAAATAAACCCCAACCGAACGAGAGCAATCGTCCCCAATAGTGAGAAAATATTTAACACCACAAGTAGAGAGAGTCCGATACGGACCCCAAAGGTCACAATGTATCAAAGTAAAAATGTCCGATGCAATATTCTCACTTAAATTGAAACTAGCACGAGTTTGTTTGGCTAGGTGACAGACATCACACACCAAGCTTTTATTAACGGAAATAGAAGGAGCTAAAGGTAAAAATTTAACCACATTGCCTCCCGGGTGACCAAGCCGTCGATGCCATAGTTTATAAGACCCAAGGGTTTCAACCGTGTGCACCATAGCAGTCGATCCCGTTGAAGACAATAAAAACAGTCCATCCCGAAACTCACCAACTCCAATCATCTTCCTCGAGGAACGGTCCTGTATAAGGCAACAATCTTTAGTAAATTGCAATAAATAATCATTATCAGCTGTTAGTTGAGAGACGGAAATTAAATTACAAGCCAAATGAGGGACAAATAAAACCCGTCGTAATGTGATAAAATCATCGAGACGAATGGTGCCCATTTTTGAAGCCATGATTCTTTTGCCATTAGGTAACCCCACAAGACGAGGGGGGATTACTATGTTGTCCATAAACAATGATAGGTCTCCTGTAACATGGTTAGACGCACCGGTATCGATAATCCAAGAAATAGACATACCCGAAAGACGATCAGGCGGGATGATATGAAGTGCATTAGCATGGACTGTTCCAGCAGCAGTGGAAGACGCACCAGACCCGGCAGAACCCGAGCCACTGCCCGCTGCTCGACCCGTACCCGGCTGTTTGCTGCGGCGTAATTCAGCTAGGGTGCGTGGTCGATTACCCCACCAGTCCGGAAAATTGCCACTCTTAATAAAACAAGAATTGAGATCATGGCCATAGATGTCACAGTGAGAACAAAACAGTTTACGGTGTTCCGCCTTTTCTTTCTCACGCAAGGCTCTCCACTCGGCAGGGGTCCGAGATGCACCAGGAACCGCAAACGCAACAACGTCCGTCACATCAGCGGAGGTATCATCCTGGAGCAGGCGTTCTGCCTGAAGAGCGGCATGATAACCGCGATTAAGGGACGGTAATGGGACAAGTTGAAATTGTTGATTACGGAGAGGTCCATACAAGCTACGGTCTAACCCCATAAAAAACTGAGGAAGTCGTTCATTATCAAGTCTTTTAGGGGCTGTTTGGTTCACGCGTGGGTATGAGTTTGGAATCGGGAATCATACCTGGGTGGTATCGGGTTGGAACTTGATACCTCATACCTTGTGTTTGGTTCAATTTTGGGGGTATGGGGTTAGAAATCAATCAAAGCTAAAAAAATCTTCAAAATACAATTTTTTTTAATAATAATTTTTATACTATTAAATCATGTAGATAAAATTTAATCAAATAAAAATATAAAAATATTTTTTTTACAATTTTTTTTATCACTTTTTAATATCTCTAATTTGATACTATAGGTATCAATCTCATACCCACCCCCCTCCATGGGTATGAGAAACCCATACCTCATGGGTTTGAGGTATGGGTATGAAACCTTCATTTCCGACAAACAAACACATGGTATGGGTTTGGTTCATTCCAAACCCATACCTCATACCTATATTGGGTGAACCAAACACCCCCTTAATGGCTTTTGCGGAAATATCACAGGTGCATTTACCACATTCACAGGCAAAAGGAGGTTCGTGAACGAAAATCGCGTCCCAGAGAGATTTTAATTTGCCATAATATTGAGTGACATACATACCTTTCGTTTGTCGACAGTCGCCGAGTTCGGATTTCAAGTTATGAATGGACGTACCATCGACTACAACAAAGCGCTCCGCCAAATCATTCCACATGACAGAGGCGTCTTTTACATAAGGGACACTTTCGAGGACAGATGGGTCGATCGTTGCGCGAAGCCATGAGACGATCGTACAATGGACTACTTCCCATTGCCCTAGGAGAAACTCATCAGTAGGTTTCTTGACCGTGCCATCACAAAAACCAAATTTTCGACGCGATTTTAATGACATCCGCATTGAACGGCTCCAATCATCGTAATTTCGATGATTTAAAAGTATGGTAGACAATTTGAGGCTCGGTAAATCCCCTGAACCGAGATAGAAAGGTGAGAGAGGATCAATTTTTGGAACGGAAGTATCCGTCGTTTGAGTAGTGCCTCCACCAGACATGGCAAGGAGGAAAAAAAATGATGAATTTAATTAGGGTTTAGGTTTGGCTCGATACCATGTTGGAAACGTGAACGCAGTAAAGAGAAGGAAGGAGAATAGAAGTTGTCTTGTATTTTATTAATTAGCATAAGCCTATTTATAATACAAGTAAGTGATAATAAAATAATTTGTTACCAAAACTTCCTACTAGAAATAAGGAGCAAATCACTCAACAGGAGCTAAAATCGGAACAATAATATTGTGCATTGACTAGCACAATATTATCGTCTAATAACATTAGAGGGACCTACGTTTAAATCTACACGGTCAAATAACCGGTATGCAATATCCAATCCCTCATAGATTTACTGCAGTAAATCTAAGACCACCTTGGCCATCAAAATAAAGAGAACACGAAAAGTGTACTTATTTTAACAATAAAAAACGGTATACAGACCCGTACAATCCCTAACAATTACCGCCTTCTGGTTTTGGCACAAACGAAAAAAATAAGAAGGGACATGTGAATAATAAATGACAAAGCTAATAGTTTAGCCATGCATTAACAGGTTGCTTGTTAATTTCAACATTACGATTAATAAAATAGTACAAGTAACCGGGGCATCAACAAATAAAAAATAAGACACAGAGAGTAATATCTACTCTATATAACCATCAATAAGATTAAGATTATTAGAAAAATGTATATATAACGTTTCAAAGTTTAAAAGGCCACCTCAATAGTCACACGAAAATAAGTATAATATTAAGAAAAAATGCTGAGAATGTAAAGTATATGAGAAATAGTTTGATTGTATTGATAATTATTAACAAAGAGTACATGGGTATTTATAATTACAAGTTAACCTAGTTAAGGAAGATATACATCTATAATTAAGGAGGTAAAATAGGTAACAAATAACTAATTGCAAGATATACACAAAGCACACAAATCACGTATGATTTGTTCAACTAATAGAGGATTGTGATCTTTGACTAGAGATATCAATATTATCTTTAACATTCCCGCTCAAGATGGACGGGCGATAGAAGACCAATCTTGGATGAAAGCAATATGAACCGTGGCTTGTGTAGCGGTTTGGTGAGGATATCCGCTAGCTGATCAGACCCGTTAATGTGTTGCACCCGTATGTGACCATGTCGAACATGTTCTTTGACAAAGTGGAAGGCAAGAGCAACGTGCTTCATTCGTGAGTGAAATACGGGATTGGCCGAGTAATGGGTTGTACTTAAATTGTCACAGTAAATCGTGGGTGGTGTAGAAGATGTAATACCGAGTTCAAGAAGCAGATTTTTGAGCCATATCAGCTCGGCAGAAGTAGCAGCAACCGCTCTGAACTCAGCTTCTGTGGATGAAAGGGACACCGCCGTTTGCTTTTTCGATGACCATGAGATGGGATTGTTGCCTAGGTATATTAAGTAACCTGTCGTAGACTGATAATTGTGAGGGTCGCCTCCCCAATCAGCGTCACAGAACGCGTGTAAGCATAGAGGGGACGAATTTGTAAGGTGGAGACCGAGATGAAGAGTACCATTAAGATAACGGAGCAACCGTTTGAGGGCAGCCCAATGTGTCACGGTTGGGTGGGTTAGGAATTGAGCTAATTTGTTCACAGAGAAGGCGATGTCAGGTCGGGTGAGGAACAAATATTGGAGACTGCCGACTATGGAACGATAATCAGAGGCATTCTCAATAGGTGCAGTAGTGTCTTTAATGAGGGGAGGGTGAGCCAACATTGGTGTGGAGGCTGGTTTCGAGTTGTCCATATGGAATTGTAACACCCCCATACTCCAAGTGCCTTACCAGGACCACTCAGGTATGGAGACATCACCATCTCGGTTGCCCGAGGTATGATAATCAAATAGACCAAATAGAAACAACCTTTATTATAAGTACTTTAATGAAAAGTTACAATCCTCAAACCAACTGAAAGTACAATACATTATTCCAACTAACTGTTCTCAAATGAAATGTAAATAAAGACTAAACTACAGCGGAAGACTCTATCGTCATGTCGTGGCCATCCCCAAACTATCCAAGTACCATCTCTATACTGCTCAATATCTGCTCACCATCCCCGAATGGATCACCGCAGTTTTACAAAACAACACCGGGTCGACTAATCATCACAAACCAAAATAGATAATAACAATAAGGCAAACAGACAAATTTGAATCACACACATACACACAACACCAACTCCCATCATCATCTCAACACTGACTGTCCACTGGACCAGCCCTGCCAGTGGGGGACCGCAGCCGTTCCCACCTAAGCCCCGCTCATCGTACGAGCGATAACCCTGTATCATTAATGTGCACATCCCCTTCCGTGGCGGGTTCCACGAAGGGCGAAACTAGGGCGTGAGATCACTCCCGCAAGTGACCCCACTCAGCCGAGAACGCATCTCGAGAACCATCACAACCAATCACAAACACAATCACAATCACAATCACAATCACAATCAAACAGCTAACTACAGCACATCACCAATATCCCATTATGGGACTAATACCGAGTAGGAAATCCTACCTGGAAAGCAAATACGCAGACGATCTAAACAGCTGTCTCAAAACGGCTCCTCTACGAATTCTCCTCCTATCATACATAACACATAAAGACTACTATTCAATTCCTACTCATAAAATCCCCAAACCCTAAATTAGGGTTTGACCAAAACTAGCAAAACATTATAAAAATTATGCTAGAAGCTTACCCTCGACGCAAGGAATTCAACAACACGAAAAACAACGAGAATCGACCGTCTGAACTCCGGGAATCGTTAAGGATGCGATTAGGAAGAAGAACTGCTGCTTTCTCTCTTAAACAGGTTTTAGGTTTTGGTACAAGTGTTTTAAAACAAAGACGAATTGGTTTAAATACCCTAATCGCATAATTAACAAAACCCGCGAAAACTCACCCGTAAAACCGGGCGCTCGATCGAGTACCCAAGGTACTCGATCGAGTACCCCCCTACTCGATCGAGTGCCCGAGCTACTCGATCGAGTGCCCAACAGGTCAGAAACTAATTTGCTGCGACACTTACCCTTACTCGACAGAGTAAGGGCTACTCTATAGAGTACCCCCAAGACTATAAATACGGAGTATTACAGTCTTCCCTCCTTAAAAGGAACTTCGTCCCCGAAGTTCAAACCACTACCAAACAAAGGTACTCCCATAAGCCTCCCGATTCGAAGGTCAAACAAAACACAACGTAAAGCATGACACTAACCCAACTTATCCCGACAACATACCGACACAACATGAAAAAGAAGGGTGTAAAAGCTCTTAAAAACTCTCGCGATCCTCTCCTACCCCCTAAAAGAAACAAGGTTACGTCCTCGTAACCATACATACCTGATCAAAGAGAAAAGGGTAACGCTCTTTCATGATATCCTCCGCCTCCCATGTAGCTTCCTCAGTCTCGTGGTTAGACCAAAGGATCTTAAGCAACACTGTCTCACCACTCCCGGTCTTCCTAACCTTCCGGTCTAGGATCTTCTTAGGCACCTCAAGGTATGATAGGGACTCATCCAACTCTAAGCTCTCTGCCTCTAACACATGTGATGGGTCGCTCACATACTTCCGCAGCTGCGATACATGAAACACATTGTGCACTCTCTCCAATGCACTGTAACGCCAAACGATAAGCAACTTCCCCGACTCGCTCTAAGATCTCATAAGGCCCTATAAACTTCTGACTTAACTTGCCTTTCTTCCCAAATCTCATAACTCCACGCATCGGAGATACCTTCAGAAGAACCTTGTCCCCAACCTGAAACTCTATGTCCCGACGATGTAGATCTCGCATAACTCTTCCGTCGATCCCGGGTCGCTCTCATCCGTTCTCTGATCATCTTAATCTGTTCTACCATCTCATGTACCATCTCTGGTCCTAAAACCACTTTGCCTCAAAGACTATCGTCCCAACAGATCGGACTCCTACATCTCCTCCCATACAAAGCCTCAAACGGTGCCATACCTATGCGGTGTGATAGCCGTTGTTGTTGTACGAAAACTCTATCAAATCCAACCTCTGCTCCCAGCTACCACCAAAATCCATCACACAAGCTCGCAACATATCCTCAAGGGTCTTGATTGTTCTCTCTCTGTCGCCCATCCGTCGCAGGATGAAATCTTTGTACTCATCTTCAAAGTCGTTCCCAACGATTCCTGCAACTCCTTCCAAAACCTCGATATAAACCTCGCATCTCTGTCAGACACTATGTCCTTAGGGACTCCATGTAACTTAAGCACGTTCTTTCGATAGGCCATAGCCAATTGTGCCTTAGTCCATGTATCTTTCATTGGAACAAAGTGAGCTGACTTGGTCAAACGATCCACTATCACCCAAATCATATTGTTACCTTGTTGACTCCTCGGCAAACCCACAATGAAATCCATGGAAATGGATTCTCACTTCCACTCGAGCACCTCCAAAGACTGAATCTTACCTTGTGGTCTTCTCTGTTCCCCTTTAACTCTCGGCATGTCAAACAACGGGACACAAACTCAGCTGTCTCTTTCTTCATCCCAGGCCACCAAAACGTGTTCTTCAAGTCCTTATATAGCTTGTCTCCACCTGGATGAACTGAATATGGTGTGCAATGAGCCTCTGTCATGATTGTCTTTTTCAACTCCTCATCATTAGGCACACACCACCTACCATCAAACCTCAAACTACCATCTGTATGAATGGACAATCGGGACACTGTCCCTTTCTCTACTCCAGCTCTCCACTCAACTATCTTAGGGTCCAAAGCCTGCTTATCCCGAATGTCATCATAAAACTCCATATGTACTGTCATATCACCCATAGCATCTCCTTTCTGCATCATATGAATCCCAAAACTCGCTACCTCCTCCCGCAGCCTCATCAAAGATAGAGCTGTACATAAGGAATGCACACTCTTTCTACTTAAAGCATCAGCAACAACATTGGCCTTCCCTTCATGGTAGATGATTTCCATGTCATAATCGCCAATCAACTCCATCCACCTCCTCTGTCTCATGTTCAACTCCTTCTGCGTGAAGATGTACTTGAGACTCTTGTGATCCGAGAATACCTTAAAGATTGCTCCATAAAGGTAATGCCTCCAAATCTTGAGAGCAAACACCACTGCACCCAACTCCAGGTCATGAGTAGGGTAGTTCTCCTCATAAGGCTTCAACTGCCTAGAAGCATAGGCAATTACTTTACCATTCTGCATCAACACACATCCCAACCCATTCTTCGAAGCGTCTGTATAAACCTCGAAATTCTCGCTCCCTTCAGGCAATGCTAGGACAGGAGCTGTGGTCAAACGCTCCTTTAAGGTTTGGAACGCCTTTTCACAACTCTCATCCCAACGAAACCTGTTCTCTTTCCTCATCAATGCCGTCATCGGTCTAGCTATCTTAGAGAAATCTTTCACGAACCGCCTGTAATATCCAGCCAAACCCAAGAAACTCCTAACCTCAGCGACATTCTTCGGTGCTTCCCACTTTGTCACAGCTTCAATCTTTGCCGGATCCACAGCTACTCCATCTTTAGAGATTACATGCCCCAGAAAAGCAACTTCCTCTAACCAGAACTCGCACTTGGACAGCTTAGCATACAACTCATGATCTCTCAAGGTCTGCAACACGATCCTCAGATGCTCCTCATGCTCCTCCTTAGTCTTAGAGTAGACTAAGATGTCGTCGATAAACACCACTACGAACTGATCCAAGAACTGTCTGAAGATCCTATTCATCAAATCCATAAACACTGCCGGCGCATTAGACAACCCAAACGGCATCACCACATACTCATAGTGGCCATACCTCGACGTGAAAGCCGTCTTCGGTATATCCACATCTCTAATCTTCACCTGATGGTACCCCGACCTCAAATCAATCTTAGAGAAAACTGTTGCACCACTCAACTGATCAAACAGGTCATCTATTCTTGGCAAAGGATACTTGTTCTTTATCGTCACACGGTTCAGCTCCCTGTAATCTATGCACAGCCTCAAGCTCCCATCTTTCTTTTTCACGAACAGAACTGGTGCTCCCCAAGGCGATACACTCGGTCTAATGTACCCCTTTTCTATCAAATCGTCCAACTGTTTCCTAAGTTCCTCCATCTCCTTAGGACCCATACGGTACGGTGCCTTAGAGATTGGCCCCGTCCCTGGCTTCAACTCCACGGTGAAATCTATCTCCCTCTTCGGTGGCAACCCCTAATCTCCTCCGGAAAGACATCCGCAAACTCTCCCACCACAGGTATCTCATCAACTGTTGGACTCGCTATCCGATCATCTCTCACATGGCACAGATCAAAGGACATCCCTTCCTCGTATAAGACTTCAAGGTAACAAATTTGCAATCAACTTAACCTTGGGTTTGACTAAAAACCCACGGTAAGACACACTAACACCCTTAGGACCTCTTAGGGACACTTTCTTTTGATGACAGTCTATCTTAGCCTTATACTTTCCTAACCAATCCATCCCAACTATCATCTCAAAACCATTAAAAGGAAACTCTAGCAAGTCTACAGGGAAATCGACTTGCCCAACTATTAAAGATACATCTCTAAACAACCTCCCACACGATACGACTCACCCGAAGGTATGAAAACTTGCTCCTTAATGAGACTCATATACTCTCGGACCCAATCGCTTTACATGACTCGAAGACACAAACGATTGAGAAGCCCCCGAATCAAACAAAACAAACGTAGGAATACCATTAACAAGGAATGTACCGGTGATAACATGCGCATCCTCCTCACCGCCTTCTTCTCCATCATGAACAACTTGCCATCGGTCTTCCGCCCACCTCCTGGACAAGATTAGGCGATGCGGTCGGCTTAGCACCCGACCCTTGATTGTTGTTGTTGTTCGTCGGTGTCTTCCGATAAGAATTACCGCCGTTGCGGTTGCCTCCACTCTGGTAGCTCGGCCTCCTCGGTTTGGCCATGATCCAGCCGGCCGTTGCTCGCGAAACTCGTGCGGGTCTCGAAAGATCCCGGTGCACTCGTGCACTCATGCCTCTTGTGGCCTACGCCACCACACCCAAAGCAGTCACTTCCCACTGTTGCTCACACTCCCACGACCTCTCCCAAAGGAAGTTCCAAAGACTAAACCCGGATCCGGAAGAAAACCCCTTAGATTGATTGTGGTTGCCTTTCTTGTAGTTAGATTGGCCACCACCCTCGCTCTCCGACTTCCTCTTCTCACCACCGACCTCTCCCGAGCCATCTCCACTAGTCTCTCAGCTCTCCCAGCCCTCTCATATGCTTCCTTCACATCAGTGAGGACTCCCACGGGTAACTTGTCCATAATCTTCGTGGTTAGTCCACTCTCAAACCTCAAAGCCAAATTCTCATCGCTCAAACCCATGTCCTCTCGCATATCTAGATTTCTCATTGAACTGCCTGTAGTACTCAAACGACACATCTCAAATCATCTTAAACTTATCAAACTCCTCCCTCAACTTACTCCTCACATGTTCCTAAGACACAAACTCCTTCCTCACAGCCCTACGAAACTCCTCCCAAGGTATAGCAGGTAACCCCCGGTTGGTATATATCTCCTTGGCACTTACTTTCACCGAATCCCACCACTTGCCACCGCCTCCCTCCCTCGGATAGAATGCAGCTGATCCACTCTCATCTCATCGGGACAAAGGGACTAAATCTAGTATGTTCTCCATCTCCCTCAGCCAACTATCAAGACGGTTAGGCTCCTCAACTCCCTTGTACTCCTTCGGGTTAAACCTCGCAATATAGAGGCTGACTTTAGCATGGTCAACCTCCTTCTCCTTACTCTTATCTTTGTCCTCATTCACTCTCTTCGGGTCTCGATAAGAGCGTCCTGGTGCTCTAACATCTTAACGATGTCATCCGTAGTCATAAGCTCTGCTCTAGCGTACAAGGCATTTTTCTTGGGCGGCATCTTGAAACTAAACATATATAAGAAAGGGTAGATATGAACATACGTACTAAACTTCAAATCACGAAAACACGATGCCCAGAACCCACTCGATCGAGTACCCAAACCCACTCGATCGAGTGACGGGCTACTCGATCGAGTGCCCCTATGTACTCGATCGAGTACCCAAACTCCAGAACCAAACAGACCTTCTGGTCACTAACCCACTCGATCGAGTATATAGGCTACTCGATCGAGTGACCCCCTACTCGATCGAGTACCCCTAGTTACTCGATCGAGTGCCCCAAAACGCGATTCTGGACTCAATTTCGCCAAAACCTATCCGATCGAGTCAGTCTTACTCGATCAAGTAATACTAATACGTAAAAGCTACCCGCATATTACGTCATATACTAACATGATAACTTTATAAAATCACATTACATCATAACATTCATGCTATTAATTGCCACGTTATAAAACATTCCATCATGCTATCCACAATGTTTATATATATATCATCACCTTCCTTTCATCTCATCAACTTTCAATTTAAACATCCATCCATCATCACATTCCATCACATTGTTACACAAGTTACTAAGCACACACATGACTCAACACATATTTACCCCACGTGACCGGTTCAAAGCTGTAGGGCGACCCCTTGCGACTTTAGGACGTCTCCCAAGCCTTTGCACTAGCTCCTACGACTTTTACCCCGGGTTCATTTTAATTGACTCCCTATGTTCATTAAGTTCATTGGTTACGAGTTTCGGGATCGTCGCTCACGATACCATTTGTAACACCCCCATACTCAAGTGCCTTACCAGGACCACTCAGGTATGGAGACATCACCATCTCGGTTGCCCGAGGTATGATAATCAAATAGACCAAATAGAAACAACCTTTATTATAAGTACTTTAATGAAAAGTTACAATCCTCAAACCAATCGAAAGTACAATACATTATTCCAACTAATCGTTTCTCAAATGAAATGTAAATAAAGACTAAACTACAAAATGGAAGACTCTATTGTCATGTCGTGGCCATCCCCAGACTATCCAAGACCATCTCTATACCGCTCAATATCGCTCACCATCCCCGAATGGATCACCGCAGGTTTTACAAAACAACACCGGGTCGGTACTAATCACACAACCAAAATAGATAATAACAATAAGGCAAACAGACAATTGAATCACACACATACACACAACACCAACTCCCATCATCATCTCAACACCGATCGTCCCACTGGACCACCCGCCGGGGGGACCGCAGCCGTTCCCACCTAAGCCCCGCTCATCGTACGAGCGATAACCCTGTATCATTAATGTGCACATCCCCTTCCGTGGCGGGTTCCACGAAGGGCGAAACTAGGGCGTGAGATCACTCCCGCAAGTGACCCCACTCACCGAGAAACGCATCTCGAGAACCATCACAACCAATCGCAATCACAATCACAATCACAATCACAATCACAATCAAACAGCTAACTACAGCACATCACCAATATCCCATTATGGGACTAATACCGAGTAGGAAATCCTACCTGGAAAGCAAATACGCAGACGATCTAAACAGCTGTCTCAAAACGGCTCCTCTACGAATTCTCCTCCTATCATACATAACACATAAAGACTACTATTCAATTCCTACTCATAAAATCCCCAAACCCTAAATTAGGGTTTGACCAAAACTAGCAAAACATTATAAAAATTATGCTAGAAGCTTACCCTCGACGCAAGGAATTCAACAACACGAAAAACAACGAGAATCGACCGTCTGAACTCCGGGAATCGTTAAGGATGCGATTAGGAAGAAGAACTGCTGCTTTCTCTCTTAAACAGGTTTTAGGTTTTGGTACAAGTGTTTTAAAACAAAGACGAATTGGTTTAAATACCCTAATCGCATAATTAACAAAACCCGCGAAAACTCACCCGTAAAACCGGGCGCTCGATCGAGTACCCAAGGTACTCGATCGAGTACCCCCCTACTCGATCGAGTGCCCGAGCTACTCGATCGAGTGCCCAACAGGTCAGAAACTAATTTGCTGCGACACTTACCCTTACTCGACAGAGTAAGGGCTACTCTATAGAGTACCCCCAAGACTATAAATACGGAGTATTACAGGAATTTAGTAAGAAGATCATGTAAATATTTTGTTTGGTTTAGGTGTAACCCGGTTTTAGTTGGTGTGACTTCGATGCCGAGAAAGTATGACAACGGACCAAGGTCTTTAAGAGAGAATTTGGTTGATATTTGAGAAATAAAATTGGTAACGTGGTTTGTATTTGGACCGGTTACAATGATATCGTCAACATACACTAAGACAAATAGGGTGTGAGGGCGGTGCTGAGAATAAAAAGTGAGGGGTCAGACAGGGAATTTCGAAAACCTGAATCAAGTAGATATTGCTTGAGCTCGGTGTACCACGCTCGTGGTGCCTGTTTAAGACCGTATATAGCTTTGTTGAGTCTGCAAACATAAGAGAAGTTAGTCGAATCAACAAAACCGGGGGGTTGTGACATAAACACTGATTCAGTAAGCCGTCCCTGCAAGAAGGCATTGTTAATATCAATTTGGTGTAAGTGCCATTTATTTATTTGTGACAAAGAAGAGTAAGAATAAGACGGATGGTTGTTGGTTTGATAACCGGACTAAAGGTCTCGGAGTAATCAATACCGGGACGTTGATGAAAACCTTTAGCAACTAGTCGAGCTTTGTGTTGCTTGAGGCTCCCATCGGGGTTATACTTGACACGAAATACCCATTTGCAGCCAACAACATTAGGGGCAAGGTTTGGGGGTACCAAGGTCCAGGTTTCGTTTCGGGTTAAAGCATCGAATTCTTCGGCCATTGCTTGACGCCATTGCGGATTAATAAGGGCTTGTTTCGTTGTGGTTGGGGTGGTGTATGTGAGGGGTAGCGTGGCAGTCTTTGCATACTTAGGGTTCGGTTTGACGATATTGTAGGATAAACGGGTTCGATGGAGGGGTGGAGGTGGTGGAGGCGACGAGGAGGAGTTGGATAGGCGAAGATAAGGAAATTCGGTTTCGATAAATCGAACATGACGGGAGGTGTATAATTTTTGGGATGTGGGTTCAAAGCAGAGATATGCACTCTGTGTATTTGAATATCCAACAAAAACACATGGGGCCGATTTTGGGTGAAGTTTATGGTTTGTATAGGGTTTTAACCACGGGTAGCATAGGCAACCAAATGGGCGGAGCTTGTGATAGTTCGGGTCTTGACCGAATAGGAGCTTATAGGGCGACTGGTTTGTTATTGTGACGGAAGGGAGTCGATTAATTAGGTATGCCGCTGTCGAAAAAGCATAAGGCCAAAATTTGTTGGGCATTTGTGCGTGGGTTAGAAGAGCTAAGCCGGTCTCAACAATGTGACGATGACGGCGCTCCGCAAAACCATTATGTTCCGGAGTGTATGGTGGTGAGGTGAGGTGAGAGATGCCGTCATCGAGTAGTGTAGGGTTTATTTTGACATATTCACCGCCATTATCCGAGTAGAATTGACGGATTCGCTTATTGAAAATTTTTTCGATGATAGCTTTAAACCGTGTGTATGTGGTAAGTGTATCGGACTTATGTTTTAATGGATATAACCAGAAATAATGGGTGTAATGATCCACAAATATTACGTAGTATTTGAAAGAGTCGTCGGACACGATTGGTGAGGTCCAAACGTCGGAATAGACTAAATCGAAAGGTGCTGTAGATTGAAGAGTATTGGTGGAAAATGGAAGTTTATGGCTTTTGTTAATTAAACATGAATTACAGTACGAGAAATCGGAAATGCGAAGATTAAAACTAGTATTAAGCAAACGTAAAGTAGAATTTGATGGGTGTCCTAAACGAGCATGCCACAGGTGGCTCGAGGACTTATTAGCTGCTAGGGCGTGTGGTGGCTTGACGGGAGGGGTCCATTGGTACGACCCATTGAGAAACGATCCTTCAAGCAGAGTTTCCTCCGTCTTGATTTCCTTGAAACAAAAAGAATTGAATGAGAAAATAGCATAAGCATTGTTATCGGTGCAAAATTGCGAAACAGAAATTAAAGGTCGTGAAATTTGAGGAACAAGAAGAACGTTAGAAAAATGTAAGGTGCGAGTAGAGGTAGGGATAGGAAAAGAACCGAGATGCGAGATAGACAAAGACGAGCCATCACCGATCACAAGATCATCCGGACCATCATATGGTGTGTGAAGGGCTAAGGTGTTGAGGTCATTTGTGATATGGTGAGAGGCTCCACTATCTATAAGATAGGAGGTGGAGGGGCTCGAAATGGTGGTGGCCGTGTGAGCAGAAGGGCGAGGTTGGCGAGTAGGTGGTGGAGGAAAAACAACAGTCGGGTAGGCTTTCTTAAAGTCAGGGCAATCACGAATCACGTGCCCATTGGCACGACAATATTGGCAGCGACCACGAAACGGGTTTGGTGATTGGTTATTGGTTGAGGCCTCACGGTTTTCGTAGGTATTGGGTGGTTGATAGGGTGGCGTGGTGAGTATAGGTGTTGGCCGAATTGTTGGGATAGCGAGATTGATTATTATGGTGGTGACGGGTGTAGGCGGCATGTCTTGATGGGGTGAAGGCAAATGTTGTTATTGGAAGGGGTTTGATGTTTGATGGTTAATTCATGTTGAATTAACTTCTCATGAAACGATTCAAATGAAATGGGTGTATCCCCAAGACGGACTTGGCGTCAATGACGGTTTGTAAAGGTTGTAATCAAGGCCAAAAATAATTTGTGCGGTGATGTCCTCGGCATCCATGGGTTTGCCGAGTTGAGCGAGTTGGGTAGTACATGCTTTAATGGCTAGCATGTATTCAGAAATAGTCTTGCCAGTGTGGGTTATGGTTCGAAGACGGTCCTTCAATTGAAGGATGTGTCCCCGAGACGGGTTGGCGTAGGTGGTTGCTAAGGTCATCCACGCTTCATGGGACGTGGTTGCATCGAGTAATACGGGTGCGACGGCATCATCTAGGGTACCGGCTAGGGCTCCTAGAATAAGTTGATCTTGACGAAACCATGTTTCGTAGGCGGGGTTGGGTACGGGTTCGGGGTCTGGTTTAGCGATGGTGGCCGCAGGGAGAATGGTTTTTGGTGGGGCTGTGAGGGACCCATCGAGAAAGGCAAAGAGGCCGAAGCCTTGAAAGAGGCGGCTGATTTGATAGTGCCAAGCGCGGTAATTGGTGGGTGTTAGTTTAGTACAGGTTGGGAAGGAGACGGAGAGGAGGGGTTTGTTGGGTTCGGCTGAGTTTGGGATGAGGGTGTTGCTGTTGGCGGCCATGGGTGTGTCGAGGGGTATGAAGGCAGCGGAAACAAGGAGTAGTATTAGGACCGATGTGAATCCTGATACCATGTAAAGTATATGAGAAATAGTTTGATTGTATTGATAATTATTAACAAAGAGTACATGGGTATTTATAATTACAAGTTAACCTAGTTAAGGAAGATATACATCTATAATTAAGGAGGTAAAATAGGTAACAAATAACTAATTGCAAGATATACACAAAGCACACAAATCACGTATGATTTGTTCAACTAATAGAGGATTGTGATCTTTGACTAGAGATATCAATATTATCTTTAACAGAGAACTCCAAAGTATTTGCACGATGATTCGCCTGTAACTTCTTCAACATTGTCTAAGGTATATTATACATGTTTTGCATCATTGCAAGCACAAATACATCTTTATACATATATGATGGTACACCCCTAATGTTAGGTAAAATAGTTCATATACAATATAGTTAAATTGTTGGACCTCTCCAAAATCTAGATCCAAAATTTCGTAATTAGCCTTGCAATATTCACAGACTCACCCTCATCACTAATTGTTGTTATAATCTGTAAAGTTGTTTATCAGTTGTTATTAGTAATTTATATTTTTGGTTAAGTAACAGTTATATTGCTAAGCTTACAGTTAATAACGAAGTTTCCAAGTAGACCCATGCAAACACAACCAAGTGAAGATGTCCCTTTCTCGATCAGGGCAAGGGTTATTGAAATAACGGGCGTGCATCGTGAAGAAGAGGGGCATGCACTGCTTTGCCAGATGATTGTTCTTCAAGATGAACATGTAATCGCAATGAAGTTGAATCGTTTGTGTTGAATAATAGTGTAAATATGCTTATTCATCAAGGTTCGTTAGAGTGTTAACAAGATGAGCGTTGATTAGAGTAGGTGTCAGTATTTTTAAAAGGAGTATCTTAAGAGCTGGTTAAAAAGATTAGCGTTTTAGAATATGAGGTTCATTTAAGGACAATGCAAACACATTACCTTAATAGTGCATGTTGTGTGCTTCGTTTTAGTTTATAGTGGGGTGGTTTCCAAGAAGAGTTGCCATAAAAAACTTCAATATCGTATTACGTGTATGCTCATTTACTGCCCCATTCCTCAAAACATATGATTCTCTCGATTTGTATATGCGCATGTAGTAGTTCATAAGGGCAAGATATTTTCGGATCATCGCAGGCTAACCAGTTCAATTTCGTCAATTACAGGGGAAGAAAATGACAGCCGCCCTATACAACGAAGAACTTGAAGCTTTTGATGACACGTTTCATGCTCATATGGTGTATGGCATCTTTAACGTTAAGGTCAAAGTTACGCCTAATCATGAACTGGCCCACTACTAGAAAAAATACCTAAGAGACCATTGGAAATTAGCCAAAGAAATCAACCTAGAGATGGTCTCAAGGTCAAAGGTCTCTTAGGCTAAGAAATCATCTTAAAAAACTGGTTTCTTTTGAGTAAATGTTAAGACCACTTATAATAGGTATATGGTTTCTTTGGTATGTATAGGATAAGAAACCATGTAAGCTTGAAAAAAGGTTTCTTAGGTTAAAAATAGACACCTTTTAAAAGAGATAAATGGTTTCTTTTCCCAAGATATAAAACCATGTTACTGAGATAGATGGTTTCTTTGTCTCTAATAATTAACAAAAAAAAATGTTGATAAAAGCGTTAATCTTATGTAGATTTTACAGTATTAAGAATAATGAGAAAACATTCACACCAATTATCATATATCTAAAATCATCTTTCATTCACTTTTTATCTTGAGATACATTGTCCGTAACATGATGTTTTACAACATTCTATCAAATAATATATACAAAATACATAAACACTCACCTAGTCACCTTCGCCAAATTTAATTTGGCCAATCTACCCTCTGATATATAGTCTATTTGATTTTATAGTTACAACAACATCCTAATATCACTATAATACAAGGTAGTCAAACCGCTATAACATTTGCTGACCATAGTTCACCAGTCACTCGAAACCGAGTCCCATATAACACAACTCCGAAGTGTTGGAAGTAATGCAAAAGGCTAGTAATGTTGTCTAGATACATTGCATTGTAGAGAAGCTTTACATTACCTCGTAAGAGAATCTCTCCACTCTCACCACTAAATGCATGTTTATAGCCTCATTAATTCCATGTTTATGGTAGTGGTTATGCCTCTTTATAGTGCTAATTAATCACTATAAATATGAGAAGTATGTAGTCATTTGAGAAACACGTCTTCCATATATCTCTACTACTTCTCTATGATAATTTTGAGCATACCATATGAGTTCCAACTCCTAATGGTTGAGTACACAACTTTTAGGAGTGTTGTGTGACCTTGGGGGACGACGCCTATATCGATTTGTACCGTAGTCGGGGCGATTTCGTTTCTCATTCAGTGGCCTCCATACCACGACACAACAACAAATATTCTCTAATTATATCTTCGCCCCTATAGTGATACTATATTTTCCAACAATTGAGAAACGAAATTTTATCGCTATTATTGTTGTTGTGTTCATTATTTTTGTCATTGGAATTATTTTTATTGGCCAAAAATATTGTTCTTCGGGTATAAGAATCAGGCCGCGAAGGGTGAGACAGCAGTTTGGTATTTTGGCCATAACTCGGTCTCTAGAGCTTTGTTTGAGGCGTGTAAGATGGCGTTGAAAAGCTAAGAAGAAGGGCTACAACTTTTTAGTTGAAGCAGTGAGCAGATTCGGTCATATTCCATCCTTAAAATGGACAACAATGTCATGGTAGTATGCTGAAAGTTTTTATGAAGACTTATAAAAGAATGGTATTATCTATAATTTTATTGCTCAATTTCATTCTGGTGGTTAAGGTATGTTCTCGAGACTTTCCTTTAAAATATTTATGATGATAAATATGAAGGTTTGGTCAAATTATATATGCCTTAATCGTTCGTATGTTTAAGCTACTACTTTATTTGGTATGATATGTCTATAATCTTGGCAAAATTACTCTTTTGATAATTGATTTCAAAAATATGTGAATGAAATTGTTCCAAGATTTTTGATTGACAAGTAGCTAGAATGATTAAGTGTCCAATATATTGTTATGTGTACAATATGTTTATCAAGCAAAATATTTCACACATTTGGATTGGTTATTTAGTTTTGATTATGAGACAGACTAAAATTGATATTTGAGTTATGAACCAAATGTGGGGATTAAATATTTTGTTTTAAATTGATATAGTATCTTGGACATGTGTGAAAAAAATTGGAAATGATTATTTGTTAAAGCTTCATAAAAGTAGACTATGGAGATTATAAATTGTCGTGTACAATTATATGATATCTAAAAGTTGAGATGATTAATGAATGAATAATGTGTATATTTTGTTTGAACGATTATGTTTGTCACTAATTTGTGGCGTGACAACATGTTGGGGAAGACGTTCAATTTATTATTTGATAAAATTATTCATCATGTTTAGATTTGATATTTCAGCTATGTGGAGTATGTATCTAAGAAATATTTTGATTGTGAGGGTACATAGAAAATGACGAGTGTATGTTTTATACATGATTAACTGACTAAAATATTGTAGTGTATTTTGTTGGTTACGTCACTTAGCTTATACTTCCTCCATTCAACTCCACTCTACCACTTTCTTTTTTCACGTTTGTCAACGCGTGTTTTACGCGCTAAATATCGTTAGCTACGTATTTGCAAAAATTATAAAAGTTAGATATTTTTAATGTACTCGTAAAGACGAATCAAACAAGATCCCACGTGAATATATTTTCACTTATGTATCGAGAGAAAATTGAAATTAAATACTCAATCGTGAATAGTGTATAAAAATGAAATAGGTAGAGTGGAGTTGAATGGAGGTAGTACCACATTATATGAGATTCTGGTGATTGTTATTATATGAGTAAGGTGTAAAATTCTTTTTGTAAAATATTGTGGATTTGCAAAGAGTAAATATAAGTGAAACAATCATCGAGATTCGTTGTTTTCTAATATAAGAATGATGATCTATATAGAGCTTTTAGTAAATAAAATGATTTTGGGTGCAAAATCACAAATACTACGTGTATGCTTTATTCTATGTCAATTTATTAGAAAGAGAAAATAATAAAAAAGATTATTTGTTCTTTTAAACGACATGAGAGTGGAGCTCTATATTTAATTAGAACAATGATGCTAATGAGTTATCAGAAAACATGTTTTGACTATTGTGAAAAGTCTAATATGTATAATTATAGTTGTTTCAATGTAGCTTATGCAGCTAAGTACATTTTATTTGTGTATTCATTACCAAAGTTATCATTCACATTTAGTGAAGTGCCTAAGGTGCAATATTGAGAATTGCACTATGTTGAATATCTAGAAAGATATTGGATTGACAAAAAGGTAATGACGATCGACAAGGTGAGATCTATGGTGAGTACTATACATTTCTACCTTTAATGGTGATCTTGTTTTAAGTCTATTGAGAAGACTATTATAACCTTGTCTATTATGTAAGCATATTATATTGCTCTTAATCTTGCAGGGTAAGATGCAGGGTGATTGTGAAGCTATTATTAGCTACTACTTAATTGTGGGGGCATGGAGTTTTGCCTAATGTTTATCTTTAGCATAATGCTAATATCAACTTAATAATGCTAAAATAATGTGTATAATGACTTGCAGATTTATACATTTTATGCAGATTTGATTTGAGAAAGTTGATTGAGAATAATATGCTCACAAATTATTATCTTTGTGAAATTTGAGAGGAGCATATTTAAGTTGATGGACTAAGAAAGAAAGAAGTCCTAGAATTGTCGAGGGGAATGGGGCAAAAGCCTATTAGTTGAGGAATTTGTGGTGGATACCGGAACTTGCTATGCAAGGGTGGTCTAACGAAGCCATAGATAACTCATACTTGTGTACACTTCCCATTCCTATGACATGTACACTATTTTGGAAGGTTGAGCATATAGCTATTAATGGTCTTATTGTAACGCCCCGTAATTTCGGACCGTTAATATATTTCGAAAATAATTTATTAATCAAATAAAATTTGATATTTAAAGTAATTAAAGTAAAAATAATTCAAAGAAATATAATTTTATTATATTTTGAAGAAAAGTATTTATTTTGATAGTTTCGAAATGTTTAAAAATAGTTTAAACCGTGTAAAACTTTTTATTTCGAAATAAGGGCGTATCGGGGGGAAAATGACAATTCTTTTGAACGTTGGGTAAACGAAATTGGAAATGGGTCGTATGAATACTCAATTTTCTTGTAATCTCGTGTTTAAAAACTTTGGTCTTGACGGAATTTGCATTTGACTTACGGTTTTAATTATTATCGAAACGAGTCAAACCCGACTCGAAAAATCCCGACTCAAACCCGACTCCCTCCTTTCTTTCTCCCTTTCCCGCGGACCAAACCCCCCCTTCCCCTTCATTTTTCTGATTTTTCTTCTATCCTTCATCATCTTCAACTTCTAATCTTACAAACACCATTTCTACATAAAATCAAGCTAATTTGGCCATAATTTCTTCGTTTCTACTCGGATTTTCACGAAATTTACCTTTCCGGAATCCCCTCGCCGAGATCTACAACTTAGTATGTTCTAATTTTAGTTTTCATTAAGTTGTTTTAAGACAAAATTTCGGTATTTTCGGTATTTGTGCTTATTTATGGTGTTTTTATTGTTTAATTAGGTGAAGATTTGGAAGACGAGTTCGGGGACTCGTATATTGTAGAGGATAGCGGCTAGTTGTTGTTAGGGTTTCGGTTTTGAGGTGCTAATTGCTCATTTTCTAGCTTAAGGTAACATATTTCGAGTTACTCGACGAATTATCGTCACAATCTTTGTTGTTTTTGTATGTTTGGTGATTTTTGTTTGAGTAGTAGTTTTCACATGTTAAAATTTGTTGCATGCATGTTTAATTTATGCCTTTTATTAGTTTAAATTAGCAAAGTTGAATTGGAAACGATTAATTAATGTTCAGACGGTCTTTTACTAAACAAAAATGGAAAAAAATGGTGGTGTAGGGGGACGGCCAGCAGCCGGCAGGCCCACGGCAGCCCACGGCCGGCCTTGGGGTTGGCCCGGGTCGGTCCGTTGCTTGTTTCGCGGTTTTTCGTACATTATCGGTCATTTCGGGTTAATTAATGTAGAGTTGTATAAGTCACATAAGGGTACACTTTTAAATTGAACCATACTAGTAGTAGAAATTATTCTTATATTGGTAAAATTTAGCTTATATTAATAGTTATCACATGTTAGGATAGTTTACAAAATGAATTTGTAAATAATAGGCTCAGAATGAATTGTATAGGGATAATTGTAATGTTTTGTTGATTGTACCGAAAACTGAGCCTTAGTCCCTTTGACTGATGCGATGTCAGTTAATTGAGTGATTGGTCAGCCGCAATTTAACCCGTACCTGCCGCAGGGCTGGGGTTGCGGGTAAAAATTCGGTTGTATGAATTAGATAATCGGCCTTTTTCTTGTTTTAGGCCATTTATTATATCTCTATTTCACATGTGTAGTTAGTTGAATTTAAGTAGCTTCTTATATTTTAGAAACGGCCCTAGATTCCCTGAAGCCTTTAATTTGGTTAATATTGTTGGAATTGGAAATTTGTATTGAGGATTCTGTTGGTTTATCTGCTGAATAGACATTTATATAGCCTTTCACATGATAGAATGTTAGAATTTATGTTGGTAAGTAGGACTTTTTGCCCTCTTAAGGTTAAGTGAGTGTCTTACTTGACTTGTGTGGTGAGTCTTGTGTGGTGTGGGCTAAAGTATTCAAGCTGGGACTAGCTGGGACTAGGTCCTAGGTGAGTTTTTCGGCCTTCATCATAGATAGGTCTTTATAGTCTCTGACGAGTATATGTTCACTGCTTGATAGCCTTTGTGTTCCTGACTAGTGGATTTATATCCAAGTTGGGGCATGACCTTAGTTACTTATTTTGATAGTAAGTGGTCAGCTTAAGTACTAGCCAACCCTTTGGTGGACTCTTTAGGGTACTCACTTTGTTTTTAGAAAAATAGTGGGTCTTGGGTGCGGTGGTGTGTATCCGCATGTCTAGGTCTCTTGTGATTTTAGGCTAGGGTTGTGTTGTCTCTTGGCCATGTTTTATTAATATTAACCGCTGAGCCAAGATACCGGTTCGATTACCTTCCCTACCTCGTGGTATAGACTCGAGTTACAAAGTGACTATTGACGGGACTAAGAACTTATGCATGTCTTTGATATATTGCCCTTTCTTGTTTGATGATTCTATGAATCATAGAAGGTGAGATGCAAGCCGGCTATGGTTGATAGAGTTTGGATTACAATTTGTTATATGTTTCACATGTTAGTTTAGTTTGGTCAGTTTAGGGCTCATATGTTAGAATAATTGATAAGTGAATTATTTATCATCTTGTTTACATGTTTTACTACATGTACATTAATTTTGACGATTCGTGGCTGGGAGGACTCGAAGTTACTCCCCACTGAATTGTGGCTTTCGTGTTTGTATAAAATGCGATTGACAGGTTGTTGATTCTTTGTTGGGGTCACAGACGAGCTAGTGAGCAAGGAACCTTGGACCTAGTTTGGCTATTCTTTTAGTAAACCTTTTCTACTTTGGTTTTGTATATAATTTGAAGGGACATATGTCTCCCTTTTCTATGTTGGTTTGTATCCTTATATTTCCGCGTCTTTAGTTATGTATGTAAATTAGTTTATCAGCTTTTGCAGGGTTTTTGACACTCTTCTTGAGTTGGATTGGTTGTGAATGGTTTAGGAAGAAAAATTTTTGAAATTGCAGGTTTTTGACTAGTTGAACCATTTACAAACATATCCTACCAGTTTTTCTGTAGAATTTACGTAATTATTTATTTAAGGCTAGATTTAAGGGTGTCACAGTTGGTATCAGAGCCTATTGCTCCCGACGCACGTTTGTGCATCCCACTTAAAAATCACTTGACCTTTAAATAATAAACTTGAGAGAAGGGTAGGATGGGTAGAATTAGGATTTTATGTGGTAGTTTGTTTGTGATTGCTAATTGATAGGTACTAATTAAATTTTTCCCTTTTGTAAGATGGCTCCGCCAAGAAGAGACATTGATGATGCTATCTTACTAGTTCTTACTCAAATTCTCCAAAACCAACAAAATCAACAAAATCAACAAGCTCCTCTTCCTCCTCCGGTGAGAGGGTACTCCAGCACCTATACTTGGGTGGCTAACCAATTGACCGAATCAACACTCCCACTTATGGTGGAGAGATTGATCCAGCTGCTCTTACAGGGTGGTTTCGGGAGTTGGAGAAAAGCTTCACGTTGTATGATGTCAAGGAGGAACATAAAGTGAAGCTAGCCTCTCATTTCCTAGTACGAGAAGCAGACCGGTGGTGGTCCATGACTGGGCCTACCGTTTCACCAACCAGGATTTGACAGGATACGTTTCAAGGAGTTAGTGGAGGCCCGTTTCTATCCTCAAGAGTCAAACAAAGAAAAAAAGTTGAAGGGATTCATGGAGTTGAAGCAAGGAAGCCTTCGATTCAGGCCTTCACCGATAAATTCAACGAGTTGGGTCATTATGCAACTCGATTGGTGAAGGATGACAACGAAAAAGCCTTCTTTTATCTTGAAAAGCTCTCCCCTAAGATCAAAAGCATGGTCCGTCGGGATTCCACTAGCTTTGTTTCAATCTACAACGATGCTTTGTGGGCTGAAAATTCCCTAAAAGACATTGAAAATGAAGCTCGTGCAACTAGTTCTAATCTTGGCAAGAGGCCTTTATATCCCTCTTCTAGGCCCTTTACTCCTTCACCTAGGTTCATCTCATCTCCTCTCGACCCAAACAAGAGAAGATTTGTTTCTAATGTTCAAGCTAATCGGGGTGGTCAATCTTGATTATTAATGATAATAAAAGTACTAAAGACCGAGAGTGTGCTATAATCGCAAGAAACCAAAGACACCCCGGTAAATGCTTCATTGATCCTATTATATGCTTTTCTTGTAACAAACCGGGCCACAAGGCCAATGTTTGCCCGGAGAGGAAGGTGACGACTCCCCATCGCTCCTATCACCCCGGTGAGGCCAAAGAGGCCGAAGGGTCGGATCTTTGTTATGAGCCGAGTGAAGCTGAGGCACATCCTGATATCATTACCGGTACATTTTCTATTTTTGATGCTCCTTGTTTGGTACTATTTGATACGGGTGCCTCTTTATCTTTTATTTCAATAAAACTCTCCAATAAATTATCACTTGAATCATCACAAGAAGAAAGTACATCTATATCTTTACCCTCCGGGGATGTCTTTTCCTGTTCTAAAATCTATCCTAAGTCCCTATTTCTATTATGGGATCTATATTTCCAAAGAAATCTTTTCCAATTTCCACTTGAAGAATTTGATGCCATTTTGGGCATGGATTGGTTACATACTTATCATGCTCGATTTGAATGTCGAGACCAGAAAATAATTCTTACAAGCCCTTCAGGTCACCGTGTGTCTTATCAAATGGTTAAAAGACAAACCGGTACTAAACTAATTTCTGTTATGAAGTTTGTCAATGCAATGAAAAAGGGCCGTCAAGCCTTTTTGTGTATGGTGACTACTTCGATTCTTCTTCTCCGCCTCCTAAAGAGAACATTCCAAAGAGTATGTGAATTTCCGGAGTTTTTCCCGATGAGCTACGGAATTCCTCCCGAAAGGAAGTTGAATTTGCTATTGATCTTATTCCCCGGTACGCCCTATTGCTAAAGCTCCTTATAGGTGGCACCGTCCTGAAATGAAAGAGTCAAGACTCACCGGATGATTTGATTGCCAAAGGTTTTATTCAACCTAGCTTTTCACCTTGGGGTGCTCCTGTTCTCTTCGTAAGAAAGAAGGATGGATCTATGCGATTATGCATAGATTATCGTGAACTTAACCGAGTTACTATCAAGAATAAATATCCTCTTCCTAGAATTGATGATCTTTTCGATCAGCTCCGTGGTGCTTCTACTTTTTCTAAAATTGATCTTCGTTTGGGCTATCATCAAATTCCAGTCCGAGAAGCTGATATTCCTAAAACCGCCTTCAGTACGAGATATGGGCATTTCGAGTTTACGGTGATGCCATTCGGATTGACCAATGCTCCAGCAGTATTCATGGATCAGATGAACCGTACTTTCAGAGAACACCTTGACAAATGCGTTGTGGTGTTCATTGATGACATCTTGATCTATTCTAAATCTGAAGAAGAACATGTCCAACACCTTCGTGTTATTTTAGAGATTTTGCGCCGTGAAAAATGGTATGCTAAATTCTCCAAATGTGAATTCTGGTTACCTAAAGTGACCTTCCTTGGGCATGTCATTTCAAAAGAGGGCGTTATGGTAGATCCAGCCAAAATTGAAGCCGTTGTTGATTGGAAAAGTCCAACCAATGTTTCTGAAATCCGTAGTTTCCTTGGCTTGGCGGGTTACTATCGACGATTTGTGAAGGATTTTTCAAAGATTGCTAGGCCGATGACTCAGCTGTTGAAGAAAGAGTCTAAGTTTGTGTGGTCTGAAGAATGTGAAAATGCCTTCCAGGAATTGAAAAAGAGGTTGACTACCGCTCCGGTGTTGACCTTACTCAAGAAGGAGTGGACTTTGATGTTTACTGTGATGCTTCTAAGCATGGTATAGGTTGTGTCTTGATGCAAAAGAGGAAAGTCATTGCTTATGCCTCTCGACAGCTTAGAGTTCATGAAATTAACTACCCGACTCATGATCTTGAATTAGCTGCGGTAGTACATGCTTTGAAGATTTGGAGACACTACCTCATTGGAGTCCATTGCAACATCTACACCGACCACAAGAGCCTGAAATATCTCTTTACCCAAAAAGAGCTGAACATGAGACAAAGAAGATGGTTAGAATTGGTGAATGACTATGATGCCAATCTAATTTATCATAAAGGAAAAGCTAATGTGGTGGCTGATGCTCTTAGCAGAAAATCCTGTCATTCTTTGAATTCTTTTCGGGACTTACCTCCTGAACTTGCTTTAGAACTTCAAAAATTGGGAGTAAGCCTTGTAAAAAGGGGCTCTCATCATCTTGATGCCATGTCACCAACCGACTTCCACCGTGAGATCCGTACTTGCCTTCCTAATGATCCTACTTTCATATCCATTCGAGCTAAAATTCAACTTGGGCAAGCAAAGGATTGTAAGATTGATGATGATGGGTATCTCCGTTATCATGGTAGAATCTATGTTCCGAAAGTGCAAATGATTTGAGAAAAAGAGTTCTTGATGAAGCACACCTTTATCCTTACTCCATTCATCCTGGGAGGTACAAAATGTACAAAGATTTGAGATTGCAATTCTGTGGCCTAGGATGAAAATTGAAGTTATTGAGTATGTCGAAGAAATGCCTCACCTTCCAGAAAGTAAAGATAGAACATCAAAAGCCCGGGGGTTTGCTTCAACCCTTGGATGTTCCTCTTTGGAAATGGGAGTCTATTTCCATGGACTTTGTGATGGCCTTACCCAGGACTTCCACTGGGAAGAATGCTATTTGGGTGGTTGTGGACCGATTGACTAAGTGTGCTCGGTTTATTCCCATTAGAGAGACCTGGGGTTTAGAAGTTCTAGCTGGTGCCTATGTGAATGAAGTAGTACGCTATCATGGGGTTCCTAAAGATATAGTTTCGGATCGAGATCCTCGATTTTGTTCTCGTTCGGACCGCATTACGAAGGCCTTGGGTAGTAAACTGTTGATGAGCACTGCTTTTCACGCTGCCACTGATGGTCAAACTGAGAGAACAATTCAAACTTTAGAGGATCTTCTTCGTGCCTGTGCCTTAGATTTCCAAACCTCTTGGGAGAAATGTTTACCTTTGGTTGAATTCTCTTACAACAACAGCTATCAAGCTTCCATTAAAATGGCACCATATGAAGCTCTGTATGGTAGGAAATGCCGTACTCCTGTCTGCTGGGATCAAACCCAAAATGTTCCAATGTTAGGACCTGATTTGGTGACCGAGTCCATTGAACAAGTTAAAATCATTCGGGAGCGGATGAAAGACGCTCAGGACCGTCAAAAGTCATATGCTGATGTCCGTCGTCGACCACTTTCCTTTGAGGTTGATGATCAAGTATTTCTTAAAGTGTCACCTATGAAAGGGGTGAAACGGTTTGGCGTTAAAGGGAAGCTGAGCCCTAAATATATTGGACCTTTCCTGGTGATTGAAAAGATTGGTCCTGTTGCTTACCGTTTAGAATTGCCTCCAAATCTGAGCAAGGTTCATAATGTCTTCCATGTTTCTCAGTTGAGGAAGTACATTAGTGACCATAGTCATATAATCCAAGAAGAGATTCTTGAATTGGAGCCTAACTTGGTGGTTGAAGAAAGGCCAATTCGGATTCTTGAAAAAGCCAATAAGCAACTTAGGAGCAATGTTGTGCCTCTAGTCCGTATTCTTTGGCGGTGTGGAAATGTCGAAGAAGAGACTTGGGAAACTGAAGCTTCTATGTTAGCTAAATATCCTGAATTATTCTCGTAAGGTATTCCTTTTCTTACTATTTTTCCGAGTTACTAAGTCTTGTATAATCATAATTAGTAAAGATAGTATTCTTACTATAGAATTTTAAACTAAAAGTTTGAAAATGCTTGTATGATTTTCAATGGTTTTAACATTAGTGAATGTTGAATCTCGTTGTTGGTGACGTCCCAATAATGGGTTTTCTCATTTATTGGTGTAGAAATATTTTTATATCTTGATATGAATATGGGTGTTCTTGTCTGATCAACAAGAGTATCACCTTCATTGAAAAAGATACCTATATTTTCTTATAACTATAAATTCTCCTTCTGAGTTTCGAGGACGAAACTTTTTAAAAGGAGGGGTGATTGTAACGCCCCGTAATTTCGGACCGTTAATATATTTCGAAAATAATTTATTAATCAAATAAAATTTGATATTTAAAGTAATTAAAGTAAAAATAATTCAAAGAAATATAATTTTATTATATTTTGAAGAAAAGTATTTATTTTGATAGTTTCGAAATGTTTAAAAATAGTTTAAACCGTGTAAAACTTTTTATTTCGAAATAAGGGCGTATCGGGGGGAAAATGACAATTCTTTTGAACGTTGGGTAAACGAAATTGGAAATGGGTCGTATGAATACTCAATTTTCTTGTAATCTCGTGTTTAAAAACTTTGGTCTTGACGGAATTTGCATTTGACTTACGGTTTTAATTATTATCGAAACGAGTCAAAACCGACTCGAAAAATCCCGACTCAAACCCGACTCCCTCCTTTCTTTCTCCCTTTCCCGCGGACCAAACCCCCCCTTCCCCTTCATTTTTCTAATTTTTCTTCTATCCTTCATCATCTTCAACTTCTAATCTTACAAACACCATTTCTACATAAAATCAAGCTAATTTGGCCATAATTTCTTCGTTTCTACTCGGATTTTCACGAAATTTACCTTTCTGGAATCCCCTCGCCGAGATCTACAACTTAGTATGTTCTAATTTCAGTTTTCATTAAGTTGTTTTAAGACAAAATTTCGGTATTTTCGGTATTTGTGCTTATTTATGGTGTTTTTATTGTTTAATTAGGTGAAGATTTGGAAGACGAGTTCGGGGACTCGTATATTGTAGAGGATAGCGGCTAGTTGTTGTTAGGGTTTCGGTTTTGAGGTGCTAATTGCTCATTTTCTAGCTTAAGGTAACATATTTCGAGTTACTCGACGAATTATCGTCACAATCTTTGTTGTTTTTGTATGTTTGGTGATTTTTGTTTGAGTAGTAGTTTTCACATGTTAAAATTTGTTGCATGCATGTTTAATTTATGCCTTTTGTTAGTTTAAATTAGCAAAGTTGAATTGGAAACGATTAATTAATGTTCAGACGGTCTTTTACTAAACAAAAATGGAAAAAAATGGTGGTGTAGGGGGACGGCCAGCAGCCGGCAGGCCCACGGCAGCCCACGACCGGCCTTGGGGTTGGCCCGGGTCGGTCCGTTGCTTGTTTCGCGGTTTTTCGTACATTATCGGTCATTTCGGGTTAATTAATGTAGAGTTGTATAAGTCACATAAGGGTACACTTTTAAATTGAACCATACTAGTAGTAGAAATTATTCTTATATTGGTAAAATTTAGCTTATATTAATAGTTATCACATGTTACAATAGTTTACAAAATGAATTTGTAAATAATAGGCTCAGAATGAATTGTATAGGGATAATTGTAATGTTTTGTTGATTGTGCCGAAAACTGAGCCTTAGTCCCTTTGACTGATGCGATGTCGATTAATTGAGTGATTGGTCGGCCGCAATTTAACCGTGCACTGTCGCAGGTGGGTTGCGGGTAAAAATTCGGTTGTATGAATTAGATAATCGGCCTTTTTCTTGTTTTAGGCCATTTATTATATCTCTATTTCACATGTGTAGTTAGTTGAATTTAAGTAGCTTCTTATATTTTAGAAACGGCCCTAGATTCCCTGAAGCCTTTAATTTGGTTAATATTGTTAGAATTGGAAATTTGTATTGAGGATTCTGTTGGTTTATCTGCTGAATAGACATTTATATAGCCTTTCACATGATAGAATGTTAGAATTTATGTTGGTAAGTCGGACTTTTTGCCCTCTTAAGGTTAAGTGGGTGTCTTACTTGACTTGTGTGGTGAGTCTTGTGTGGTGTGGGCTAAAGTATTCAAGCTGGGACTAGCTGGGACTAGGTCCTAGGTGAGTTTTTCGGCCTTCATCATAGATAGGTCTTTATAGTCTCTGACGAGTATATGTTCACTGCTTGATAGCCTTTGTGTTCCTGACTAGTGGATTTATATCCAAGTTGGGGCATGACCTTAGTTACTTATTTTGATAGTAAGTGGTCAGCTTAAGTACTAGCCAACCCTTTGGTGGACTCCTTAGGGTACTCACTTTGTTTTTAGAAAAATAGTGGGTCTTGGGTGCGGTGGTGTGTATCCGCATGTCTAGGTCTGCGCAGATTTTAGGCTAGGGTTGTGTTGTCTCTTGGCCATGTTTTATTAATATTAACCGCTGAGCCAAGATACCGGTTCGATTATCTTCCCTACCTCGTGGTATAGACTCGAGTTACAAAGTGACTATTGACGGGACTAAGAACTTATGCCTGTCTTTGATATATTGCCCTTTCTTGTTTGATGATTCTATGAATCATAGAAGGTGAGATGCAAGCCGGCTATGGTTGATAGAGTTTGGATTACAATTTGTTATATGTTTCACATGTTAGTTTAGTTTGATCAGTTTAGGGCTCATATGTTAGAATAATTGATAAGTGAATTATTTATTATCTTGTTTACATGTTTTACTACATGTACATTAATTTTGACGATTCGTGGCTGGGAGGACTCGAAGTTACTCCCCACTGAATTGTGGCATTCGTGTTTGTATAAAATGCGATTGACAGGTTGTTGATTCTTTGTTGGGGTCACAGACGAGCTAGTGAGCAAGGAACCTTGGACCTAGTTTGGCTATTCTTTTAGTAAACCTTTTCTACTTTGGTTTTGTATATAATTTGAAGGGACATATGTCTCCCTTTTCTATGTTGGTTTGTATCCTTATATTTCCGCGTCTTTAGTTATGTATGTAAATTAGTTTATCAGCTTTTGCAGGGTTTTTGACACTCTTCTTGAGTTGGATTGGTTGTGAATGGTTTAGGAAGAACCTTTTTTGAAATTGCAGGTTTTTGACTAGTTGAACCATTTACAAACATATCCTACCAGTTTTTCTGTAGAATTTACGTAATTATTTATTTAAGGCTAGATTTAAGGGTGTCACACTTATAGCCCAAAATTGGGTGGTCCTTGTGAGACGGACTTGATGAGATCACCGTAATGATGGAGATTGAGATATTTCTCTTAATGAATCTATATCCCTTTATTTGGGTGGTCCTATTGAGAAGGACTTGATGGATTCACCGCAATGTTGAAAGGTTGAGCCTTAGAGCTTTTAATGAATCTATATCCCTTTATTTGGGTGGTCTTATTGAGAAGGACCTGATGGATTCACCGCTATGTTGAGAGGTTGAGCCTTAGAGCTCTTAATGATTCTATAGCTCATGCGTGAGTGGTTTATATAGAGATATACTTGTTAGAATCACCTACGTGAGTGTGAAGGATTGGCCTCCTTCTATGAGAGACTAGGCTATCTCTCTAGAGCACTCGTGAGAATCCCAAGGTTCATTTGGCCATAAAATTGTTGAATTGTATCGCGGAACTCGTCTGGAACTTAAGGTGAGATATGTGTTTGGAATTTACCCCGGAGTCTAAGAGTTCAAGATTCGTTCACTCTCTAGGTGATGAAAGAATTGTTCCATTTCACTATGTGTTAATTCAAATCGAAAGATATTAATGCTTAAGTATCAATCCTTATTAATATGCTCAGAATTTTGTCTATCATTTGCATTAGTGGGGGATTGTTGGAAGTAATGCAAAAGGCTAGTAATGTTGTCTAGATACATTGCATTGTAGAGAAGCTTTACATTACCTCGTAAGAGAATCTCTCCACTCTCACCACTAAATGCATGTTTATAGCCTCATTAATTCCATGTTTATGGTAGTGGTTATGCCTCTTTATAGTGCTAATTAATCACTATAAATATGAGAAGTATGTAGTCATTTGAGAAACACATCTTCCATATATCTCTACTACTTCTCTATGATAATTTTGAGCATACCATATGAGTTCCAACTCCTAATGGTTGAGTACACAACTTTTAGGAGTGTTGTGTGACCTTGGGAGACGACGCCTATATCGATTTGTACCGTAGTCGGGGCGATTTCGTTTCTCATTCAGTGGCCTCCATACCACGACACAACAACAAATATTCTCTAATTATATCTTCGCCCCTATAGTGATACTATATTTTCCAACACGAAGCAATCGTCCAAATTGTTGTACTCACGCTCCCTCCGTGTATTGGGTTTTTGGGTTTCTTTATCTCAACTTGTCGGTAGATCATGACTTTACTCCTTGGAATGTCGTAACTTCAAATCCATACATGTAACCTTATTATAAAAAGTTATGATTAACAAAGTTTAGAAATGTGACATAACAAAAATAGAATTCTGCACTAATAAGCAACTCTCACAATTTATTGCATGAGAAAAATGGAGAGGGAGCAATCTCACCTTTATCTACAGTAGTAAGTAGATCTAACCAAACCACAAAATCTAGATGAAGCTATATTAGATCAATATATAAACAGAATCAAAAGGAGTAAGTTACTTCACCTTTATGTAGCATTGAACTCCTTTTATAAACTCCTAATTGTAACAAGCTGAATATAACAAAAAAAATAAATGACTAAAAGTCACATGAGTGTATCATTATTGCTAGAAAAAGAACTCATTAAAAATGAATTGAATTTGAATGTTTAACTAAGAAGAAAGTAGAACATAAGACTTGGTAGCCATCAAGCATATGATCCAAGGAATGAATTGTTGCGCATGCTATACTTCTGTGTTCATTTGCCAACAAATTATTGCCCATTTTGACAATCCAACATTACAACATTTTGCCTTGGATCCAAATTCATGAAACGCATGGCACTGCTGAGCAAACAGAATCAAATATTATAAATAATGAATCACTTCCAATATCTGGCATTGTTTACTATTCTTATTACACCATGTTTTCCCGAATGTATGTTCATTTTACCTAGACGCATTACTTGAATCACACTTAATGGTAGACCCAGAAATGCCATTAAGAGACATCAATTATTAACAACCAAGTAATCATATAAGTGACGAGAAAAAAAGAGAACTGAAAATGAAATTAACAAAAATTAAAATTAGGGTTTGAGTAATTGGAGATTTCAGTCAAAGAACCCAAAGAATCAATCCATTAAAACTTACAATTAGAGAAAACGACTAGTAATTTACTGCTAATAAGTCAAATAGAGATTATGTAACTCACCGATCTGATTTTAACAATAAAAGTTGAGATCTGAGATGTGGGGAAAACCCTTGTAATTGATTGAACTCACTACTACAAAATATCAAATAGGCATCACTTAATATGCATTAGATTTTTTAAAAAATTCGATGTATAAATTTATACATCAGTTATTTCGAAAAAACTGATGTCTATATGCTTATATAGATATGGGACTTTACAAGAACCCATGCCTATTTAAAATGAACTTATATATTATTTTTAATTTATAATGTATACATCAAATTAATAAAAAAACCGATGCATAGCTAAAAAATACTTGGCACAAGTCCCTGAGTAAGTTGGCGCCCATATTGTCCACATCGACAGATTTTATTTTAATTATACTCCATTATTTTCAAAACCCCATCTTCTCCACCGCAAAACCCAATTTCGCAATTTCCTTCTTACTCCATCGCTGCTCCTACCGTCACCGGTCATCATCACTGCTGCTCTAACTCGGCTGCTCCTTTATCCGGTACCTGTCATCTCCTCTAAATCGTATTCATCTTAATTTATGGTTTTTTATTTCTGATTGGATTTTGATCTTTTATTTCATTTTTTCTGTTGTGCACTTCAATGTTTTTTTGGGTTCATTGCTTAGTTCTGCAACTCTCCATTGATTGCTAAATACAACTAAAATCTAGTATCAAATTGAGTGAGGAAAATTAGGGTTAACTCTAATGTTAATCAATTTTTTAGTTCAATACTTAGTTTTCCTATTGTTAATTTAGGGGTTTGTCTTAATTTAGGGGTTTCTTGTTGTTATTTAAGTGTTGTTGCTGCTGTTGTTCATTATTGTAGGTCTCTTCTCATTTTTATAATTGGTTAAAAGAAATAAAGAGTAAGCGATTGTTCATTTTTATGTTTTAATTCATAATGGCCAATACATTTTGATGGTGTTGCAATACATTACTTGTAATCAACTGCAACACCTTAATGTCGAGAAGGCAACACTTTATTTCGTACTGCAATTTTTTTAATATGCATTTTGTAGAATACAATTTGTCAAACTTTCTCATTTCATTAAAAAGTAAACAATCAATATTCCGAATTTAATAATACATGAGCTAAAAGCGGTTCGAACTTGTACAAAAAGCTTAAGAATACAGTGTTCATCTAGTGATCAATATTCAGTAGGCTGCTTTTTAAAACATAGCAGAGTATGAAACAATAAAATTGGGCATCTCAGGTGGTTCTTAGAAGGAGAGTCTGGTTCTCAGGCTTAAGATTGACCATCAGATTTTGTTGCTTCAATATAATCTTGAACAACGTCAATGTTGTCAATCGATGACTTGAAAACAGCAAATAACCAGAGCAACGTGTTTCTTAGCTACTTCGAATTGAATAAAGTTTTAGCCTGCTGAAGATCATAATATATTCAAAACTTTTCTTCGTACATTCATGAGAAAATTGAGGACAAAGAGATTAGTAACTCGGTACTACAAGAAACACGCGTTTTTGAGACCGCCTAAAGCGATCTCAAACATTATAAAGAAGGTCTCAAAACCGTTTTTGAGACCGCTTTTTTGATTTTGAGACCGATAAGTGACGGTCCGAAAATCTGGTAACAAATTCCACTTTTTGGAACCGATTGGTAAGCGGTCGCAAATTTGCAACCAACAAATGCGGTCTCAAAATCTTACCGTGGACGCTAATTTGCGACTGTCTTCGGTCCTAATCACTTCTCCAAAAATCAATTTCAAAGTGGGTTTGAGACTCTTTTGTCGGTCTGAAAAATGAATAACGGTCTCTATTTTGTGTGATACGTTACTATAGCTGCCATTTTTTCTATTACCACTAATCAAATTAAACCATGCACAAAATCAATATCTAACTATCAACGGAAGTGATTAATGAAATTTCAATCGAAAAGTCTTATATATTATAACTAAACCCAAGTAATCCATACACTTAGATACTACTCCATATACTTGGCAACCAATCCATTACTCAAACATCATATAAGTCTACTAATCAAACACTTGAACACATCGTTAACGTCTAATAACTTCTAACGCACTTGCATTGTAGCACCTTCATTACCACCAAACGTATCCTCATCGGGGTTAGGACGGGGAGAATTGTTGTGGCAAATAAGTTCGTGTTGCATTAGTAGAAAACGTTCCTCCATTGTCTTCATTACATCTTCTCTTTGTGCTTCCAATCTTTGCTCAAAGAGTAAGCGGTCATCTTCATGCGCTTTCTATAATTCTTCACTCACTTTCTCTAATTGTTCACGCGCCTTCTCCGATTGTTTTACTCTTTCCTCTAATTGCCTCGCCACTCCGGGACAATAGGAAGTAGCAGCCATAGATGTCAGACAATAGGAAGTAGCAGCCATAGATGTGAGTTTGTTTCTGGACATCTGGCTACTAGCTGAAACAAATCACCTTCTCCCAATTGAAACAATCCTGTAATTAAGAATACAAGTAAAAATTAGTCAAGTGTACAAGCCAATTGAAGTATGTAGTTAGTAGGTTAGAGGATCTGGTGCATTAGTGTAAAATAACTGACAACAATAATTCCCAAACATTCCAATTATCATACTAATTCATGCTGCTATATACTCCAATAACAAAACTGACTAAAAAGGGTAAAATAATCCACTCACAGAAACATTGAAAAAGTAAACAAATTGGCATCATTAGAGGGTCAATTTCAGATGACAAATAATAAAAGCTTCAGCTAAAATCAGTCAAAACATGATCGGATCAATCAAGCTCTTTTTAAGAGCAAAAAAGTGCATCTTCTTCAAAATTAGCAGATACCCACTTCAGTAAAAAAAACCTCAGTTACACAACCATTTCAGGATACACCAGGATGATGCCATTTTCTTCATCTTCTTCAAACATCCAGTTTCTTCACCAAACTATGAGTACAACACAATTGAGTAAAAATGGTAATGCAATTAAGAAAAAGACGGAGGAAGAAGGTAATGCAATTGAAACAATACATACGCCAAAGTTCTTGGACCACCTATCTCGTACAGATTGAGGAGTCTTTGTCCAATTCATGTATGGTACAGATTGAGGATTACTCATTCAATTTATAAGAATAAATCATTATAAGGTAAAAAAATTTAGCTGTCATAAAATTTTATCGCCATAATAAGGTGGCACTGATCTGCCTTTGTAATTTCTGCATCAAAGATGGATAAAATTTAAGACAATAATGCACCTTAAACTATAGACAACGTCACATAATTACAAGCTGAAAAACTTGAAACAATATGTTAGCATTCTAAAATTAGAATCCAGCATTCTTACACCTATTGCCTGTAATCACCTACGGTCAAGTACCAGAAAGAAGATAGACAAGCAAAACCGGCATGCTGCTTATGGTTTGTGTAGCCAAGAGATTGAGTAATGTAAACTTCAACAATATGGCTTCCAGCATTTCTTGTGGTGTCAAATTTCTCCAACAAATTCAATTTTAAAATAAAACAAACTACATAATATAAATACAAGAGTGTAATAGAAATGCTATCTTCAAGCCTTCTTTAAAACTCAATTTTCCATCTATAATTCAAACTGATATGATTCCGAGTAATACATAAAAGCATGGCTACCAATACTCTTAGAAACTCGTTTTCTTCATTTGGAAAAACTTCAACCAAAAGAAGATTATCAAAAACATAAACCAGAGAGCATGTGAGACAGAAATTTGGTTGTTGTACTTTTTAATTATTATGGAGTATTGTATTTTTGGTATGCGTTTTTTGTTTAAATGATATACAATTATTTATGGTATGAGTTTTGCGTTTATTTTTAGTTGTTATCAACCCATAGTGTAATAACTTGTTTGACATATTATGCTTGTGACTGTATGTTCTATAGGTTTATAATTTTAATTTTTAGGTTAGTTCTCTTGAAGTATTAAGTTAAATCTTTGTGGAAATATTATTAGATTGTAGTCTTTATAACGGAATAGTGATCTTGTGAGTAGGTAATTAACGGAAATTTTGAATGGATCATGAATGGATGATTATTGATCGCTTGGACCCCAGATATATGAGAGGGGTGGATCAGTTTGTCAAACATGCTATTAATCATTCAGACAACCTTAATGAAATTTATTGCCCATGTGTTAAATGTGGGAATAATGTGCTTGTTGATGTTGGAGATTTAAGAAATCACCTCTTATGTAATGGAATTGATAAAGGTTACACAAGGTGGATTTGGCATGGAGAGGATGTGTTGCCTAATAACTGTAGGGATTCAGCGGATGATGGAGGAAAATTTCAGGGGGAATATTTTGATGTAGTTTGCGAAGATCGAGTAGATGATATGATTAATGATTTCAAAGAATGCACAGAAGACCCACATGTGTTTGATACCTTAGCAAGTGATGCATTGAAACCCGTCTATTTTGGTTCTAAATTCACACGTTTATCTGCAACTTTAAAATTGTATAACCTAAAGGCGAAAAATGGTTGGAGTGATAAAAGTTTCACAGATTTGCTTCACTTGTTGAGTGAAATACTTCCTGATGGCAATGAACTCCCGAAGAGTACTTATGAAGCTAAGAAAATTTTGTGTCCAATGGGACTTAACTATGTGAAGATACATGCATGTCCGAATGACTGTATTTTGTATCGAAAAGATTACAAAGATCTAAACCAATGTCCAAAGTGTGGGGCTGCACGCTACAAATATAAGAAAACAGATTCCGAAAAGAATAAAGGAACCCCATGTAAAATGTTGTGGTATCTTCCCATCATACCAAGATTTAAGCGACTTTTTTCAAATATTAAAGATGCTCAGAACTTGGTATGGCATGCTGAAGGCAGAGTTCAAGATGACAAAATTCGTCATCCAGCTGACTCCACATAATGGAAAACAATTGATTTTTTGTTTCCTAAATTTGGATCTGATGCTAGAAGTCTAAGGCTTGGATTATGTACTGATGGAATGAATCCATTTGGTAATCTAAGTAGCCAATGGAGCACATGGCCGGTTTTGCTAACGGTTTATAATCTGCCACCTTGGTTGTGTATGAAGCGCAAATATATGATGTTGTCACTGCTGATTTCGGGACCTAAGAAACCTGGCAATGATATAGACGTTTACCTAGAACCTTTGATTGATGATTTGAAGTTACTATGGGATGAAGGGGTTGAGGTGTATGATTCTTATCGTGGTGAGACATTTCAACTATATGCCATGATATTTTGTACCATCAATGATTTCCCGGCTTATGGCAACTTATCTGGTTATCCCGTGAAATGAGCTAAAGCATGTCCAATTTGTGAGGAGGATACGATTTCAGATCGTTTAGTTCATGGTGGAAAGAATGTGTATCTTACTGGCCGAAGATTTCTCCGCCGATCTCACCCGTATAGAAGAAAAAGTAAACCTTTTAATGGAAAACCAGAACATAGAGAAGCTCCAAAGATTTTAACTGGAAAAGAAGTTTATGAAAAAGTTAAATATATCAGAAATTCATTTGGGAAACCATACAAGCGGCCAAGTCCGGATACTTTGTACAAAAAGAAATCCATCTTCTTGGACTTACCATACTGGCAACACTTGTCTGTGAGACATTGTATAGATGTCATGCACGTGGAGAAAAATGTATGCGATAGTTTGATTGGCACACTTCTTAATATTCCTGGTAAAACTAAGGATGGTATCAAAGCTAGGGAAGACCTAGTGTCACAGAAAATTCGACCTGAACTAGCACCACAAATCAGAGGTTCAAGAACTTACCTACCTCCAGCATGTTTCACATTATCGCGACAGGAGAAAAAAAGTGTTTGTGAGTGTCTGCATGGTATGAAGGTGCCACAAGGATATTCATCCAACATTAAAAATCTTGTCTCACTGAAGGAGTTAAAATTGGTGGGTTTGAAATCCCATGATTGCCATAATCTAATGGAACAATTACTTCCGGTAGCTCTTCGTGGAGTTTTGCCAAAACATGTTCGACAAGCTATTATAAGGCTTTGCTATTTTTTCAATGCAGTATATAGCAAAGTGGTTGACTCTGATACTTTGAATGCATTACAACGAGAGGTTGTTATTACTTTGTGTCAGCTTGAGATGTTTTTTCCTCCATCTTTTTTTGACATAATGGTGCATCTTGTTGTTCATTTGGTAAGAGAAATTAAAATTTATGGACCAGTATTTCTAAGAAATATGTATCCATTTGAGTGGTATATGAAAACCTTAGGAGCTTATGTGAGAAACATGAATCGACCAGAAGGTTGTATGATTCAAGGGTATGTGGCAGAGGAGGCACAAGACTTTGCTAATGATTACATGTCAAATGTTGAATCCATCGGCTTTCCAACTTCTCGACACGAAGGGAGAATAGATGGAAAAGGAACAGTTGGCAAAAAAGTAATCATGATTAATCGTGAAATACTTGATCAAGCACATCTTTATATCCTCCAACACATGGTTGATGTTCATCCATTTATAGAGGGCCATCAAAACCTTCCTAGAGAACTAAATCCTTCTAAAGGAGAGCGATGGATAACAATGGAGCATAATCGTTCGTTTATCAAATGGTTCACGGATAAAGTTGATGTTCAGTTGGAAAATAATCGTGGAGAAGTTTCTGAGAATGTAAGGTGGTTAGCCCATGGACCAATGATGCATGTCTTGTCTTATCAAGGGTATGACATCAATGGGTATTCCTTTTATACAAAATTTCAAGATGATAGAAGTACTGACCAAAATAGTGGATTGGCTTTGATGGCTACGTCGATGAGTGTTGCTAGTGCTAAAGATAATAACCCTGCTTATGATACTATGTCATATTTTGGAGTCATTAATGAAATCTGGGGGCTAGACTATGTTCAGTTCAGGATTCCTGTTTTTCGTTGTAAGTGGGTTGATCGTAGAGGAATTCACATTGATGAGATGGGGTTCACATTGGTAGATTTAAAACGTGAAGGTGTGGACCATGGAAAAACGCTCCACTCAAATGCTTTTTCAAAATATTTTTAATTTTAAAAGAGTCGCCACTAAATTTTTAAATGGAATTTAGAAACCAATTTTAGAGATTTGAATTCGTGTGACTTTACGTGTTAGGAAGTTAATTTAATTTCATTAAAATAACACCCAACCCCGCCCGTTGCAATAACGGTCTCTACTAGGTGAAAGATGGCTATTTCGGAAAGATAACACATGCGTATGCAACCATTGAATTTAAATCCTATCATGCGAATTTCATTCTAAGTCGTTTAAAATGCATTTAACTTCGTCGAAGTGGTTTAGCATGTGAGGTTCATTGATTAAACTAGAAAAACACATCCAAAGAGAGGGATAGGAAGGCTTACGCTTAGCATAAGATGTATTAACAAACATTAGTGGTTAGCTCATACATACAATATAAATTATGAATAATGTGAATTAAAATCTAAAACATAAACTAATTAAACTAAGGATTAATCAAACAAAGTCAAACAAGGAAGCAAATTAAAACACAAAACTTGGACAAACCCGTGCACTGCACGGATCTGAAATTTTCGAAATATGTCAGAATTCACCCGTGCACTGCGCGGGTTTTGAATTAATACATTGCTAATTACAAAATAAATACTAAATCAATGCAATAAATTACGAAAATCTACCTAAATTAAAATTACAAATTATAGGTCTGGAAAATCATAAAAAATCAATTTTTATATGGTTAAAAATAAATACACATAAATTAAAAAAACTCGATTTATTAAATTGCCCTATTCCAACACGAGGATATGTAAATGAGACGGGGTGCACGACCGACCGATATGGCGGATTTCTTTCCCATCTCAAGTCAACGCGGGTGCCGGAATGGTACTTTAACTCATACTCAAACTATTCTAGTTTCGATATTGGTTAGACGATGTTAGACAATGGTTAGTAAATAAACAATAAAAAACGAAATAAAAAGGAGAGAAGGGAGTTTTAATGCACCCTCAACCTACATGTATCGTTGACACCGTCTTGGGTCGTAATCAATCGTAGATTTTATCTCGAGGGGCCGTCGTCGACGAAGACAATTGAAATTGAATTTTGAAATCACGAAACAAACACGTTCAAAAGGCAGACTTGAGCAGCGATTTTCAATCGCTCACCACGACTTCGTTTCTCAACGATTTTTCAAACCGAAAGATGTTTTGGAAACTAGAAAGACTAAATTTTGTGAATATGGAAACAAACCAGAAGCTTTAATGGGATTTTTGCACGAGAATCAAGGCTAAAGACCACGACAGAAACTCAAAAACACGATTTGTGTCCCTGTTTTCGAGCGGCTGTCACGGCTTTAGTTTAGGGTTTTTTTGGACGATTGATGGTTCTTATTTGCAGTATGTTGTGAGGATAACTTAGTGGAATGAATGTATGGTGAAGGGGGGGTATTTATAAGGAGTTTCGAAGGGTAAAAGTAGGGCAACAAGCAGTCGGCCTGTTTCGCATAGCTGCTGTCCATCAGCTAATTCGTGGGGTTTTTAGGGATTGTATGGGGGTTTTCTTGGTGGTTAAGCTAAGGTAATATGGGTAGGATACTAGGTTATGGTGTAGGGTTAATGGGCACGGGTTTGGTAGCTGTTTGGAGCGGGTTTTGGGCTCGGGATTGAGCACGCAAAACAGGAGGCCTGCTTGTGTTGCGGGCTGTTTGTGGAGTATTTGGGACGGGAATTGGATGGGTTTTGTGGTGTTCTAGGTGCTGGGTTGTTGTGGGTAATGTGGAGCACGGGTGGGTGGTGATGGGTTGCGGGTTTGGACCAAGTTTGAGTCGGTTTAGAAGGGCTTTCGATGGGCTATACAAACACGGGTAAAGGAAGGAATTGGGCTGTGTTGGGGAGTGTTTAGGACGATATTTGGGTGTGGATATGGGGGTTCGAACTGGGGTTGAATGGGTAGAGGCCTAGGTTGGTTAGTGTACTCGAGATTCGTGCCAACTCGTAAAGAAAACGGGCCCAAAAACCGAGCTAAAATCGAGCTCCAAAACGCGTGGTTGAAACGAGTTTTAAATTTTCAAATTCGGTTTTTCAAATCAAATAGCACATTTAAAATGAATGATTTTTCAAATCAAAAAATATATATTTTATTTTCAATAAAATAAATTTAAGGAAATGAATTCAAATTAAAACAATAAAATGAATTCACTTAAAAAAGCTTTAATTTAAATATCATTTAAATTAATAAAATACTCCATCGACAACGCTCATTCCACATCGTAAAACGAGCCCAAATAATGACAATGACAACTGAAGAATACATGTGTCCTATCATCATCGGGTGTTTGTCGGGCTTTCTATAAATTCCAATATCGACAGATATGGGTATCTACAGAGCCCCCACTTTGACTGAGGCTTGGACAGGGCGAAAGTCAAAGTATACCCCAGGTCCCTCTCGACCTGAGGATTCTGCAGGTCGTTTAGAGTCCATTAGACTTGCGTATGTAAGCTCGCCAGCCATAAGAAGAGATCATACCTGAAACTTCGTCGGGGATTGACTCTTGCTTCTGTTGTGTCAAATTATCATCGTTAGTCATCAACCCATAAATTGCATATATGGTGGGTTGAGCCTTATCCTCGGGCGCCTACGTATCCGTTTCTGACGGAATCAAACCCGCGTCGTAGTTCGGCTCGATGGCCTGTAGCTTTCTGCTGCTTCGGCTCGGATGCCAATATCCCATTGTTCATGTGAGTAAAGACAAAACTTGCGCTTTGCTTATCAATTTCGTTGTTCTGCTAGGGAGAACGATTCACTGAAACTGACGTTTCTGTTGGGGAAATGTCATTTCCGTGGCATTCTGCTGTCGATCTTTGTTAGGAGGATGCCATCCTGTCTGTTTTGTGGTGGTCTCTGGAGCCGACGGCGACAGAGCCCCCAGTTGGAGCATATTCTGCAAATTTAATCATAATATATAGCACGCGATTCACGTAGCGACATTTCGATACTTGAAATGGTCATCGACCGAATTTTGATGGGTCTCTGGAGCCGACGGCGACAGAGCCCCCAGTTGAAAGAAAAGGAAAATGGGCTATCGACCCGCGGACATGAACATTGCTTAGAAAAGGTGGGTCATTGACCCGAACTTTGAATATCTTGAAAATGATTGTCCTCTTCGAGGCGAGAATTTATTTCAGTTTTCTGGATCCAAATGATTTTTCGAATCAACACATAATTTTATTTTCAACAAAATTAATTGCGAAAAAATTATTTCAAATTTCTGGAGTTAAATGATTTTTCAAATCAAAACACAATTTTATTTTCAAAAAAATAATCGCAGAAGTTTATTTCAAATTTCCGGAGTGAAAGCGACGGGTAGACACGACCTTTTGACGAAAAGACTCGGACTTTCTGACCCGTAACCAATGTGGGCGTAACCCAATAAAATCCGTAAGTGTGTACGGGATGTTAATTCAACACGGGACGCGCAGGGGATGAGATTGTAAATTAGTCACTTCGGTGCACGAACTATGACAAATTCCGCAAGAGAAATGAGCGAACAAAACCCGGGACGGATAGGGCCCACTTGGCGCGCTACACGGGCCCTACACGGCCAAAATAGAGGAGGTATGGGACTTGCTTTCTTATTTCAAAAAGTTACCAAACTTCCTAAAGCTAGTAGGCTTCCAAGTTTCCAAATTTCCTAGAAGATTTAGGTTTCCAAAACCTAAAGGAATTATACTTCCACAATTCCTCATCTCTTTTCATATATAAGGAAGGGCTAAGGGTTGAGATTTCCCACAATTTCTCAAACAGAAATCTCTCTGCTTAAAAGAATATCTTTCTTAGAAAAAACTAGTCATGAATTCCCTGTTTGGGACCATGAAGGGATGGGCGACAGAATTCAAGGGTTTAGAAATCCAAAATCTGAATGCGGCGAGAATTCAACAAATTATTTTCCTGAGGCAAGTCATGATTCAACCCGCATTTCTTAAAGAGTGCCTGAGAGTGTGGGATCCCGAGCATCATGTCTTTGCTTTTCCGGAGGGAGAAATCTGTCCCCTTCCTGAAGAATTTACCGTCTTGGGAGGATGGAGGACCACGCAAGAGCCTGTGGTTCCCGACTTTGTGTCCAACTGGACCCGAAAATACCGCGAATATCTAAACTTGTCGCGTGATAAAGCTCGTACCATCGTCGATGGTGGAAAGGTGGACCTGCTTGCGCTAGTGCATAGATTTCGGCGTGCGAATGACCCAGATATACCGATCATTTATCGCCGTCGCGCCTTTGGCCTCATTCTATTGCATCTTTATTGTTTCGAGGGGGCGATAGAAATTCCATCTTATCGCGGCCAAGCTAGACTAATCCGAGTCGTGGAGCAAATGGAGAATGGTGCTAATCCTGCATGGATTATACTAGCTGAGACTATTAAAAGCTTGGATGCACAAAAAGCCAATCCGGATGCTGTATTCATGGGATCAACCCGCCTACTGTAAGTTTGTCTTTCTTCTCTTTTTTCCTCTTTTTTCTCTTTTCTTCGTCTCTTTTTTTTTTGTCTCTTTTTCTCTTCTTTTTTCGTCCATTTTCTTTTTTTCTTCGTCTCTTTTTCTTTTTTTTCGTTTTTTTTTTTTCTTTTTTGACCTGCCTTTTTCTGGCTGTCTAACAGGTATGGCTCAGCGAGCGTCTTGGTTTGATTGATCCGCCGTTGAAACCAGAAGATTATCATGTCAGAAGTCTCACTAATCGGCGACGGCGCTACGATTCGAGCAAGGATCCGATTCGGCGAAATATCTTGATTAGCGGAACAGGGTCTCACATTCGCTGGTCCTTACCATGGCTTCATTTGAGCTCACTTACCGGGCTCGCAGATACTGATCATACACGGTATGTCACTTTGTTGGGCTTGGATCACCCTGTCTATTTTTACCCGGACCGAGTGCTTCGCCAATTCGGTCGTCAACAAATTGTCCCTGCGACGGAGGCTTCGCGAGGTCCTGCTTTTGTTATTTCTCAGGGTAGATGTCATACTTGGCTCCACGCGTGGCGCCGAAGGACCGTGTGGCGCATTCCCGAGCCACGCGAGTCTACTTGGGTTTCTCCTTCATATCTCAAATGGACTACAGAACCGGGCCTTAAAGCAAGGAAGAAACTACAGAAAGATGATGCCATTGATCGGGAGAAGCATGACAGGGGGTTAAAAAATCGACAATTCTTTACTGGGTCGATTCCGGGCCCGACTGAGACCGAGACTAGGCCTGACGAGAACCCTAGGGCTAAACCTGGTGCTCCTAGCGTGTGGGACCGACTGGGTACTACAAGTGGTGACGTTCCGACACTTGCAGAGAGACTTGGCCCTCGACCAAGCGTAAAAGAGAGATTGGGCCCGCGAGAAGACAGCGTGGTCCCCCGAAGAAACGGACAAGAAGTATGATGGGTGAGACATCGTCTCGTAGTGACGGGACACGCGACCCAACTAAAGATAGGTGGTAGTTACGACTCTATTATTTAGTATTACTATTATGCTTTTATTTGCTTTCCTGTTAGTTTGATTTGTAATGGGTGTCGCCCGGATTTATCAAAATAAAAGACACGTATTATTTATTAGAAATCCTCAGTTTCTGCATTGAATATTTCATTTTTATTGTCGTTGTACCCTTTTCAAGGGTTGCCTACGTATCTGCTTTTCAACAGAATCAAACCGAGGTCATAGTTCTCTCATAAAACATTTCAGGCAGTGGCAACAAATGCCAAACTTAAAACTTATTCAAATACATCACAATTCAAGTGTTATTTCATAACTTTGAGGGTGAGGTCTTAAGGATAGTACTTCTTCAACTGATCCAGTTCGTTGGATTCGAGAAATCATTTCCATCCAAATCATCAAACGTCCGCGCCTCCTGTGAGTATCTTCTTCACGAGATAAGGACCGGGCCAATTAGGCTTAAACTTCCCTCTTGGATCGACCGGTAATAGAGCCCTTACTGATTTGAGAACTAAATCGCCTTCATTAATTCCCCTGGGCTTCACCTTCTTGTTAAAAGCCCGCTCTATCCTTTTCTGATAGAGCTGAACATGATACAACGCATTCAAACGACGCTCATCAAGCAACACCAACGAATCATATCTGGCTTGGACCCAATCCGCTTCCGGGACCTGGCTTTCGAGCAAGATGCGTAGGGAGGGTACTTCCGATTCGATCGGTTGTCTTGCTTCCATCCCGTAAACTAGATAGTACGGGGTTGCCCCTGTGGTTTCGATGGATGTTCTATATCCCCACAACGCGAAGGGTATCTTCTCCGGCCACTCCTTGTAATTGTCAGACATCTTTCTCAATATAGTAGCCACCGTTTTGTTAGCGGCCTCCACTGCTCCATTTGTCTGAGGTCGATATGGGGATGACTTATGATGCTTGATTCTATACTTTTCAAGTATAACGGCTGTCTCAGCTTGAAAGTGAGTTCCATGATCACTGATGAACTCGTGCGGCACTCATTCGTCACAAATGATGTCATTCTGAATAAACTTGGCTACTTGCTTCGCATTTAGCACTTTGTAAGACTTGGCCTCTACCCACTTGGTAAAGTAATCAATAGCGACTAGGATATAACAATGCCTTCCTGTTCCAGAAGGGTTTACTTTTCCGATGATGTCGATTCCCCAGGTTGAGAAAGGCCAAGGTGACGTCATGGTGTATAGCATAGAAGGTGGTACATGTTGAATATTCGCAAATATTTGGCAATTGTGACAATGCCGGACATATCTGCGACAATCTGTCTCCATTGTTGTCCAATAGTATCCTAACCTCATGATCTTCCGAACTAGCATGTGGGAGTTCATATGCGGCCCACATTCCCCGTTGTGGACTTCTTCCATGACCTTTTCTGACGTTGTCTTGTCGACGCATCGCAACAGGACACCCCCGTCTTTGTCTTCTTATACAATTGTCCATCGTTAGTTTTAACGAATTGGGCGGATAACATTCGCAATGCACGCTTTCCACGTGTATCGAGGTCTGCAGGGTATTCTCCTGCTTCTTTGAATCTCACAATGGATGCATACCAAGGTTCGGCTTCGCTTTCCTCGGCATCATCGACAGCATTTACATAAGCTGGTGAAGACCTTCGTTCGACACACAATGGCATGCTATCCATATGATCAGGGATGTTTATCAATGCTGCCAGTTTTGACAGTGTGTCAGCGAACTGATTTTCCTCCCTTGGGAGGTACACATATCGCACCTCTTCGAAGAGTTTTTCTAGCTCTTCTATCTTAGCCCGGTAGGGTGCCAGGCTGCTACTTTTGATCTTCCATGACTCCGTCACTTGATTGATGACCAAGGAGGAATCCCCGTGTACTGTCAACTTCATGACTCCTAACTTGTTAGTGCTCTGCAAACCAAGTAGGCATGCTTCGTATTCCGCGGCGTTATTTGTGACGGCGAAGTCCAATTTGATCGAAACTGGTACGTGCTCTCCTCTCGGTGAAATGATAAGGATACCTATTCCGCATCCCATGTTATTCGAAGCCCCATCGAAATATAGATCCCATACATCATCTTCGACATGGACAATATCCTCATCCGGGAACGACCAAGTGTCAACAATGTCGCTTTCTTCGACGGATTATCGGCCAGAAATCGGCAACGACCTTTCCTTTTATCGCTTTCAGCGACACATATTTGAGATCGAATTCCGATAGCATGAGGGTCCATCTTGACATTCTGCCGTTTAGCACCGGTTTTTCAAACAAGTACTTGATGGGGTCTATTCTGGAATATATACTCACACTGTAGCTGAGCATATAGTGACGTAGCTTCTTCGTTGCCCAGACTAAAGCTAGGCATGTCTTTTCTAATGTTGTATACTTTGATTCATACTCCAAGAACTTTTTACTAAGGTAGTAAATTGCTCTTTCTTCTTTGTCAACGGTTTGTGCCAGCATTGCTCCCATCGCGGTATCTGTAACTGTTAAATACAGTGATAAAGGCGAGCCGGCTACAGGCGGACTGAGAACTGGCGGAGAAGATAACACTTCCTTTATCTTGTCAAACGCGGCTTGGCATTGGTCATCCCACATAATATGCTCCCGAACTTTCAATTTCTTAAAAATTGGTTCGCAGATCATAGTTAATTTTGAGACGAAACGGCTTATGTATTGCACTCGGCCTAAGAAACCTCGAATTTCTTTCTCGGTTTTAGGATGGGGCATTTCCATAATGGCTTTAATCTTTGATGGGTTGATTTCGATGCCACGGTGGCTAACGATATGACCCAAAAGCTTGCCAGAGGTGACCCCGAACGCGCACTTCTGTGGGTTTAATCTCATATTATACTTTCTCAACCTCTCGAAGAATTTTCGTAATGCCATTAAATGGTTATTACGTTCCTTCGATTTTACGATCATGTCATCGACGTAGACCTCTACTTCCTTATGAATCATATCATGCAACAACGTCGTTGCTGTTCTCTGGTAAGTCGCACCTGCATTTATTAATCCAAACGGCATCACTGTGTAGCAATAAGTGCCCCATGGTGTTGTGAAAGCAGTCTTGTGCTCTGCGATTTCCCTATCAATACCCGGCATATCTTTGTAGGACCAAGCAAATACATCTTTGAATTCATTCAACAATTCAACAAACCCCTTCCTTTCTGCGGGATCTAAGGTTGTTCCTATATTAAGCTCCTGAGGTTCTAAGGTAGTCCCCATATTAATGAACGGTATCTTCGATTCACAGAGCTTCTTTGGTCGTATTCTTCCAACCCTTTTACTAACTGGGGAGGCGGTTCCACCTCCTCCTCTTCTTCTTCTACCTGTCTATCCTCGACCTCATTCTCAACGTTATTAAAACAATCAATTGAATCGCAATATAAATGAGACAAGTCGTAAGCAAACTGATTCATCTTATTATTGATTTGAAATCTGCGCAAATTGCGTTAGCATTTGGGCCAACCGATCGAGGTCGGTGGCGAGATAGGAGCGATTCGGGACAGCCCCGAATACCAGCACTAGGGGAGGTACGGAAAAGGAAAGATCTGGGAAGGGGTATCTTCGACACCTAAAACCCTAGACTTAGCCTTAGGACTTATGTCAGACTCAGACTCGGACTCAGACTCAGACTCAGAATCGTCATCAGGCTTGAACATTTGCCCTTCTCCAATGGTCATCTTGAAAAGCGAACCCTTGTTGTCGGTCCATTTCATGGTTTTCCGCCATCCAGATGTATTCCTCTGAGGATCTACATCAGTAATGAGGGTAGATGGATCGAAACGATCACTCCTTATGATCATGTTTACCAAGACTTCGTTTGGTATTTCCGGCTTCTTTTCCTCTCCAAAGAGGAGACCCATAGCTTTCCCATCTTCGATCGGAACATACTCCTTCTTTATTCTAGCTACTGCCATAATGTCTTCGGGAATATAGAAATAATCACGGAATACTTCGATTCCGGGGACCAGCTTGTTGGCCTTTGAGTTGAACAATGGTTCGGGGAAGTCTAAACTCGACATTTCCTCCCCGGCTATCACAAAGTGGCCGTTTAGAGTTAGCAAGTACGGCCCCATCTTTATTTCTCGGTCTTCGATCGAGACTCTCTTTCTCAGGGAGTCTTCTTTAGTTGGCTCATACCCAAGCCCGTATCTTGTCCCCTTAGGCACTGGCGACTTCAATTGAAATGCATTTTCCCTTCGGGGGTACATGGAGTACCCGAAGTACTTTCCGGTCTTGAAGATTGTTTTACAAACACGGCTTCCCGTATATAAGTCCATATTCGGTGCCTCGAAAGTGGACTCAATTGCGTTTACTACCTCAAAACCACAAGACTCCAAGGCGGTATTATCAGTTTGCACTTCGGAAGTAACATCTCCTCCCATCACAATTATAGGAGTAGCATCGATGGTCACTACCTCTCCCTTGAGAGGGATTTTAATCTTGCGATGGAGGGTAGAAGACACGGCTCCAGCTGTGTGAATCCATGGTCTCCCGAGCAAAATGTTGATAGATGAGGCAACATCTATCACTTGGAAATTGACTTTGCGCTCCACCTTTCCCACATTCACGCTTAAAGTGACGAGTCCGGACACTTGACGCACTGTGCCATCGAAAGCCCGAACCGTTTGCGTAGTGGGTGCGAAGTCGCTTTTCTCGAATCCCAAAATGAAAGCGGTCCGTAGTGGGAGAACATTAACTGCAGACCCGTCATCGACCAGGGTCATTGGGAGTCTCTTATGACGGCATTCTACCGTGATGTACATAGCGAGACAATGTTGTGGCCCAAATGAGGGCAGGTCTTCATCAGAAAAAGTTACGGCATTAGTGAGCCGAGGTTGGTTTTGAGCAACAAATGAGACCACGTCATCTTGAGTAGTGTGCGGTGACACGGTCATATTCATTAAGGCTTGAAGCAGAGCTTGTCGGTGTTCAAACGAGCTCAACATTAACTCCCAGATGGAGATATCTGCCTTAGTCTTTTGTAACTGCTTGATGAGGGAGGCCTCTGAGGTCGACCCTTCACCAAGAGCCTGGACTGAGGTGGCCTCCTTGGTGGGTGTCTTACTTAGGCTGTTCTCCAAAGATAGAGATATGGTTTGCCTTCTCGACACGATAGGGACGTCCCGATCGAGTCAAATGATTAGATTCGAGGACATCTTTCCTCAATTTAGAAATTTCTGCCTGAGTTCGGGGAATAATCGCACCTTCGGTGAGATAGATATCGTCTTCATCGTCAGCCCAGACCCCATTAATTTCATTCTCGCTTCGGAGAATGTATGGTGTGCAATCGATAGCAAAATCCCCAATTCGAACTTCGTTCTTAGCTTGAGGGATATACTCAGAGCAGCTTACATAGACCTTCCCCATGAAAAACCCAGTGAGACGGCAGATGGGTTGGATTAAGTGAGATACATCGGTATTGTCTTCGACGAATACTGTATTGGCATGGTCGCCAAAAGGATTGTTCAGGTTGTTAGGTCGGACGGTGGGGATGGGGAGCGACCCATTCTCGATCATGTCTTGGATTTCATGTTTAAGACGGTAATAATTTTTGGTATCATGACCTTTTCCTTGATGATAACCACAGTAGGCGTTGGGCTTATACCATTTACCCTGTCGATCCGCAGGCGGGTCCGGAGTTGGACCAATTGGGTTCAGTTTCCCTTGGGCCGAGAGCCTTTGGAGGGCGTATGCATAGGTACACCCGATGTCAGTGAACGCTCTTGGCCCATGGCGTTGCGATCCCTTAGGAGCTCCTCCCAAAAGACCGATGGCTTGGATATGATTGGCAGAACTAGATGCCTTAGCTTTGGAAGAGGAGGCACCTTGATACCCTTTTGGCTTTTCAGCCTCAGCAGAACGAACGTCGTCCTCAATTTTTCTTCCGACTCGAATAAGGTTTTTGAATGAGCCGAAATGTTGATATTTGATAGCGTCACGGTAGACAGGTCGAAGATTTTTGATGAACTTATCTACTATTTCAGTCTCCTCTGGCCTTTTGGCCAACTTCACGCTTTCAAATAGCGCCGGTGGTTGAGGAATTCAGTAAATCCCTCCTTATCCTTCTATGTCATCACCTCGAGTGTGCGCACAGTAGTCTGAATCTCAGCATTATCAGCAAAGTGTTTGCAGAACTCCACCGCTATATCTTAGAAAGTGGGGAAATTCTTAAGCTCAAGGCTGTAGAACCACGCCTTCGGGTGTTCTCCTAGGGATTGAGCAAAAATGTGGGGCAACATCTCGGCGGTACCCCTTTCAAATAAGGTACTCCTTGTAGGAACGGATATGTTGTAATGGATCTTCCGTCCCTTTGAACTTTGGGATATCAGTTAGGACAAAATTGGTTGGTAGCTTGTCCTGGACCGGCATGTACCCTCTGGCATTCTCATAATGCACATTTTCCCCTCGGGATAGCTTCAACTGTTCCTCTATTAGTCGGAACCTCTTTTCGAATTCAGTTTCCAGGGGCGGTGGTATGGGAGCTTCCACCGCGATCTTGGCTTCCACAGCCGTCGAGCGTTCCATCATTGCGACCAAAGTGTCGTTAATGCCTTCAAAGGTGCCTCTGCGGTAGTCATACTTCTTGTTTGTAGCGGCCTTTCTACAATAAAATCCCGAGCGAGTATCAGTTATCGAATCAAAATCCCCTGCACAAACAGGCTCGACTCATAACAACATGACGGACTCTATGCGACTCGATATTGGGCTTAGACCCGGAGAGCGAGCAATTGGGCCCCCTCGGTTTAGGTCATACACGACTAGGGACGGTTTTTCAAACCTAAAAACTGGCTATAACTTGACATGGATCCTACGGACGAACTATTCTGGCTCGTTGGAACGGGTCCTAACCGTGATACACACGTGGCTTGGGTTTTAGACTCAACGTGATCATGAATCCGACATGACAAACCCGTGTTCAAACCAGACATGGCTCTTGGGCTTTGTGACAAACGCCCTAGGTGGCCTAGTGGGGACGTTTTGGTGGACTGACTTGGACCAAATGGTTGACTTTCATGACTCAGACCCAAAGATCGGTTTAGGTGACTCACTTGACAAGTGTTCTAACCAAACAAAGGCTCACTCGAGCCTAAGGGTGGACTAGCTCGTCTATATCGAGCAAGCAAAAGCCCAACTCGACTAACCCGACCCCACTGACTCAAACTCTATTCTAGGTTTGGGTTGGACCAGGATCTGATTCGTCGAAATTTGAAATCGAGAAGGATTGAATTGACTTTTAAAATGGGCAGCACTTCGGCTTGAAAGAAGGTTCAAAATTTCGAAATAGAGGGCCGAAATTTTCGAAAAGAAATGGACTTGAAAAAGAATCAAATTTTCGAAAGAAAAAGAAGATGGATTTGAAAATGCTATTTTGAAAACATGACCCGGGATTCACATAGCATGTAATCATTCGCATTTTAGGGATGCAATGCATGAACTAGACTCTTCTAAGTCTCGGTCAGTCCTCTAAAATGGGTCTATGCTAGTGAAACCGCTTTGTCGGGGAGTCCACATACCGTCATATGCCCGTAGCAATATGCCTCGTATGCAGCTGCCTACCTCCACGGAATCACCTTGATACTTAAATCGGACATAGTGGACATCAATATCCTCCCTTGGAATTAACCCAAGAGATTCTTTGGCCCGCCTAAAGTCTCGGGGGTTTATGCATGATTAACATAAAAAAAAATGTGACAACAATCCTAATAGCCATCTTACACTTTTCAAATTTCACTGTCCCCAGCGGAGTCGCCAAATTGTGGACCATGGAAAAACGCTCCACTCAAATGCTTTTTCAAAACATTTTTAATTTTAAAAGAGTCGCCACTAAATTTTTAAGTGGAATTTAGAAACCAATTTTAGAGATTTGAATTCGTGTGACTTTACGTGTTAGGAAGTTAATTTAATTTCATTAAAACAACACCCAACCCCGCCCGTTGCAATAACGGTCTCTACTAGGTGAAAGATGGCTATTTCGGAAAGATATCACATGCGTATGCAACCATTGAATTTAAATCCTATCATGCGAATTTCATTCTAAGTCGTTTAAAATGCATTTAACTTCGTCGAAGTGGTTTAGCATGTGAGGTTCATTGATTAAACTAGAAAAACACATCCAAAGAGAGGGATAGGAAGGCTTACGCTTAGCATAAGATGTATTAACAAACATTAGTGGTTAACTCATACATACAATATAAATTATGAATAATGTGAATTAAATTCTAAAACATAAACTAATTAAACTAAGGATTAATCAAACAAAGTCAAACAAGGAAGCAAATTAAAACACAAAACCTGGACAAACCCGTGCACTGCACGGATCTGAAATTTTCGAAATATGTCAGAATTGACCCGTGCACTGCGCGGGTTTTGAATTAATACATTGCTAATTACAAAATAAATACTAAATCAATGCAATAAATTACGAAAATCTACCTAAATTAAAATTACAAATTATAGGTCTGAAAAATCATAAAAAATCAATTTTTATATGGTTAAAAATAAATACACATAAATTAAATAAACTCGATTTATTAAATTGCCCTATTCCAACACGAGGATATGTAAATGAGACGGGGTGTACGACCGACCGATATGGCGGATTTATTTCCCATCTCAAGTCAACGCGGGTGCCGGAATGGTACTTTAACTCATACTCAAACTATTCTAGTTCGATATTGGTTAGACGATGTTAGACAATGGTTAGTAAATAAACAATAAAAAAACGAAATAAAAAGGAGAGAAGGGAGTTTTAATGCACCCTCAACCTACATGTATCTTTGACACCGTCTTGGGTCGTAATCGATCGTAGATTTTATCTCGAGGGGCCGTCGTCGACGAAGACAATTGAAATTGAATTTTGAAATCACGAAACAAACACGTTCAAAAGGCAGACTTGAGCAGCGATTTTCAATCGCTCACCACGACTTCGTTTCTCAACGATTTTTCAAACCGAAAGATTTTTTGGAAACTAGAAAGACTGAATTTTGTGAATATGGAAACAAACCAAAAGCTTTAATGGGATTTGTGTACGAGAATCAAGGCCAAAGACCACGACAGAAACTCAAAAACACGATTTGTGTCCCTATTTTCGAGCGGCTGTCACGGCTTTAGTTTAGGGTTTTTTTGGACGATTGATGGTTGTTATTTGCAGTATGTTGTGTGGAGAACTTAGAGGAATGAATGTATGGTGAAGGGGGGGTATTTATAAGGAGTTTCGAAGGGTAGAAGTAAGGCAACAAGCAGTCGGGCCTGTTTCGCATAGCTGCTGTCCATCAGCTAATTCGTGGGGTTTTTAGGGTTCGTATGGGGGTTTTCTTGGTGGTTAAGCTAAGGTAATATGGGTAGGATACTAGGGTATGGTGTAGGGTTAATAGACACGGGTTTGGTAGCTGTTTGGAGCGGGTTTTGGGCTCGGGATTGAGCACGCAAAACAGGGGGGGCTGCTTGTGTTGCGGGCTGTTTGTGGAGTATTTGGGACAGGAATTGGATGGGTTTTGTGGTGTTCTAGGTGCTGGGTTGTTGTGGGTAATGTGGATCACGGGTGGGTGGTGATGGGTTGCGGGTTTGGACCAAGTTTGAGTCGGTTTAGAAGGGCTTTCGATGGGCTATACAAACACGGGTAAAGGAAGGAATTGGGCTGTGTTGGGGAGTGTTTAGGACGAGATTTGGGTGTGGATATGGGGGTTCGAACTGGGGTTGAATGGGTAGAGGCCTAGGTTGGTTAGTGTACTCGAGATTCGTGCCAACTCGTAAAGAAAACGGGCCCAAAAACCGAGCTAAAATCGAGCTCCAAAACGCGTGGTTGAAACGAGTTTTAAATTTTCAAATTCGGTTTTTCAAATCAAATAGCACATTTAAAATGAATGATTTTTCAAATCAAAAAAAATATATTTTATTTTCAATAAAATAAAGTTAAGGAAATGAATTCAAATTAAAACAATAAAATGAATTCACTTAAAAAAGCTTTAATTTAAATATCATTTAAATTAATAAAATACTCCGTCGACAACGCTCATTCCACATCGTAAAACGAGCCCAAATAATGACAATGACAACTAAAGAATACGTGTGTCCTATCATCATCGGGTGTTTGTCGGGTTTTCTATAAATTCCAATATCGACAGATATGGGTATCTACAGAAGGATATCAAACAGAGCCATTTATAATGGCTAATCAGGCAAAGCAAGTATTTTATATTAAAGATCCGACTGATGAAAAGTGGTCCATTGTTCTTCATGGTAAAAAGAAGTTCATGGGTCAGGAAGGCATGGACGAAGTGGATGATGAGTTGCCTCCTTTTTCTTGTGGATTGCCTTTAGCCGTTGACGATGTAGATGATTTTTATCTACAAGATGATCATGCTGAAGGGTTATGGGTTGAACATCCAAAGACCAATATATAATACACTTGGATAATTAGAAGTTTTTCTTAATTATGCATCAACTCAGAAGTTGTAATGTGTATGCTTTCATGTAATTTTGCGAGTTGAATGTTATATAATCAGACTTCTTTATATATGTTCTTTATATATGTTGCTATAATTTGTGAATTTAATCTTATGTAGTCAAATGATAATGCTGATTATGCTACTGTGTGCATCACATAGGACTTTTTCCTAAATTATGCTACTGTCTCACTTCTATATATAATTATATTTATATAGTCGAATGATTATGCTGAAGGGATATTGTTTATGTTATGCAGGTTTCTATGTCCTCTCAGGAGAAATCTCCACCCCACTCTCCACCCCACTCGGATACTGAGAATGTTCCGAAAGAACGAAAGGGCAAAGGTGTAGTGTTAATGAAGGAATTAACAGCTTTACGTGATGCGGGTATAAAGCTGGAAGTTAAATTTAATGATCTTGGCGAGGCAATTGAAAAGATTGGTGATAAATATAAGAGCTACATTGGGGTGTTAGCACGTACGAAAGTGCCAATTGATATTCGCTCATGGAAGCATGTAGGGGCTGACTTGAAAGAAAAGATTTGGGATGATGTTTTGGTAAGAAATTAATGAATTCCGCTGTTTATTTTATTATTACTTATGTTTCTTTTATTATTTGCTCCCATATGTCCTCTTTTGCCTTGGTTTGGTAGAAGTGATGTTTAATCTACTTTCTGCAGACCATTTTTGACGTTCCAGTTTCGAAGAAGACGCAAGTTATCACTATTGCAAACAAGATATGGACGAACTTTAAGTCGAAGCTGACTTCTTTGTATGTGTACAAAAATCCATTGAAAAAAAGAAAGCGGCCCTGTGATGCTGATCCACTTAAAAAATATGAATACATAACACCTGAAGTATGGAAGAGATTTAAAGCAATGCGTATGACCAAAGAATTTCAAGTGAGTTATTCAGTTAATAAATGTATTAATTAGAGATTTAAAGCAATGCCCCACCTTGTCCCCCCTACCCATTTTATTAGAGGTCTTTACCCGTCTGTTCGCCCCACCCGTCTATACCAAGACCTATTGTTCAGGAAATAGGGATGAAGAGATATGGTAGTTTAGATTCAAGACTATGAATTGAATAGTTTATGCTGCTAAACCACTATTAGAAAAAACCCCTATTGTGTCGGTTGTAGAGGGCCTTTTGCGTCGGTTTTGGACTGACGTATATCGAGGGGTCGTATTTGCTACGCGTCAGTTGTGAAACCGACGCAAAAAGTTCAACTTTTGCGTCAGTTGTGTTTTAAAAACCGACGCAAAAAAGCACTATTTGCGTCAGTTTTGTTTAAAAAACTGACGCAATTATATGTACAACTGACGCAAATACTTCAACATTTGCATCAGTTCTTTATAGAACCGATGCATTTTCTTTACTTTTCACGTCATTTGTTATTGTAACTGATGCAATTGATATTTTGTTTTAGGGCCAATTCATTTTCTCATTTGCATCATTTCTTTCAAGAACTGACACAATTTATTAATGCTTTTTTTTTATATATATAAATTTGCTGCCGAAATTACATAAAACTCACAATCCGAAACCAAAACTTAAAAACCAACAACAATAAATCCAACCAACCACTAATACATCACATGTAAAACAACATTACATCTTATTCAACCCAACAACGTTCCAAATACAATCCAAAGTACTAATAATCCCACAAACGTCTTAGTTACTAAATTAATCTATACTAAATGTTCGTTAATCCGCAGAGAAACAACACCTTGAACTAAGGCCAACCAAGCTTAAATTAATTAACAAATAACAGCATGAAACAGAAGCTGCCACTGCCAGTGAGCAAAGAGAACCTGAATGTCAACTCCTCTCTCAACTTATGAAGCTGCATAAGATACAATGAAGATTACAAAGATCAACAATGAGACATATTCCATTGTAATAATCAGTAAGCTTTGTGTGAGACTATATTACTGCAAAACTCGTACAAATACACATATTAATATTACTCAATTAATCAGTAAGCTTATCTCACAATTAGACAATCTCATATAAGTATTTGTGATAATCTTATCTATTAAATGAGAAAGCTAATAGATAAAAACGGCTAAAAATCATGAAAGATAAGCTAATAGTTGAAAATGGCTGAAAACCATGATAGATAATATGAAACAAGAAACCAGAGGATGAGAGTCATCACCGCCAATCTGGCTAAAACAAGCGGTTACATTACTCCTCTAGTTTTTTTATGTCTAATTTTTCAACAACCCTTCTCATGAAGGACAGTTTAACAGCCACTTGAAAGTTGAAAACAGAAGACAAAAATGGAAGAGAAAAGCACATAATAAAGCAAGGGGAAATGTAACATTCTCAGCCAAATCATGGTCACGAGGACAAATGCCTATTTACAATACTACCAGATTCTTTCACTAATTCCAATGACAAAAACAAATAAAAAAACAGTGAAAAACCAGCAAACCCAAAACATAATGCTCATGAAGAAATCACTGATTATTTAATGATGTGGAACCATATTTCAATTGCATTTTATCCAATTAATCTAACAGTTGGTCTTCCTTAAAACGGTCATATCCGTCTTAAGTTTAAGTGGGTCAAGTACTACACCATATAGATAAATGAGACAAGTTTTTGCCGTTCTCTAGGCATTTTATAAGTCAGTTTCTTGTAAGAACCGACGCATTAAGCTTACTTATAGGGCAAAATTGCATTCCCGCCAAAAGTAAGTACTTTTTGCATCAGTTTTTTTAGAACTGACGTAATTCAATTGACGCAATAGGCGGTTTTTCTACTAGTGAACGTAAGAATATGAAGGGTTTTGATTTTTAGTGTTTTTAATTAATTCTTACTTGACTTACGATTGAGAATATGGTTTTTGTGTTTTGGCCTTTGGTCCATTGACGCCATAATTGTTTAGTCCGTATTTGTTTAGTCCGTATTCGTCCATTTAAATAGCGGGCTTGACGGGTTGCCTATGGACATATTTGTTTAGTCCGTATCAGCTCTAGTATTAATTTCTTGACAGAATTCCAATAGTTTGAGTACTTTTATATTTAGAGTTGACGAATTATACTAATATTATTTTGCAGGCTTCCAGTGAACTAGCTGCAGAGAGGCAAAAAAAGAATAAATACCCACATAGAATGTGTCGTGGAGGATATCGGAAAAAAAGGTTAAAATTGGAAAAAAAAAAGTCTCTGGAAGCCAAGAAAAGTGGTAAATCACCTCCAAAAATTAGACGAGGTGATTTATGGATAGAAGGAAGAGTAAACAAAAACAAAGAATGTCTTAATTCCGAGACTGATGCTGCTATTGAGAGAATTGTGAGCTTACGAATATTATTTAGACAACTTTCATTGTTCATTGCTTGAAATTGCTTATTTTATGTTTCTTTGATTTTACAGAATTTGGTGAATGAACAAGTGGCAAAAGGGGAATTTCTTCCTAGTGGAAAGGTTGATGTATTGACAAAAGCCCTTGGAACTGATAAGCATTATGGTCGTGTACGAGGTGTTGGGGGAGTAGTGGGGCATAAGCAGTATTTTGGTAAATGTACATATCGTCGGAATGAAGGGGTATCCAAAGAGTATTTGGACATGTTAACCCAAATGATTACCCAGAAAGTAACCGCAAATATGCAAAAAGAGAGAGAATTTATTGTAGAGCAAAGAACAACTGCTGCCTTTGAAAAAAGTAACAAAAATGGAAACAGTTTCTCTGTTGAAAATGATCGTGTAAACGACGCTGAGGTAAAGACAAATTGTAAAAGTGGAAATGCTAGTTGTTACGAACATGATCAACCTGATCCGTTTGATGAGATACCTGAGAAGGTATATTATGTTTGGATATATGTATAATGTACATTGTTTGGTGTTAATTTCATATAACTATGGCTTGATTGTTTAACTTTTGGATTTTTATTTCAAGGGAGCTGAATGTCAATTAGCTGTGATTGACATAGAGATGCACAATGTGGCGCTTGGAAGAGTTTTTCGGTCCCCAACTCAGGCCTCTAGATCTCATGGTCAAGCATTTGGAGAAAATGAGGTGAGAGTTTCAATTGAAGTTGTCTTGGAGGGTAAGGAGGATGTGGAATTACCTGTCCCAACAAATGAATTTTTTACTGTTGGTGATGCAATTGAATCTTTTATTCGATGGCCGAAAAATTTAATCACTTTTGGACATCCTGAGGTACATGCTCTTCTATTGTGTTTTATCTATTTAAAACTTGGCATATGCACCTGTACTTAGAAGAGTTTTTCGGTCCCCAACTCAGTAGTTCAATTTTTTGCTGATTAACATTCGTTAGTTTCATCATATTCTTATACCGTATTTGTGTTCCCAATGTAGAGTAATCATGAGATATCACGAGAAAGGTCAAAGAAGTATACAAGTCGAAAGCAAACAAAGTTTGATGTCGGGACGTCGAAGAAAGTAGAGAGTGACAAAAGCAAAACAAAGGAGTCAATGGCGAGATCGAACAGTACTATGAAAACTCTTCTTAATAATAAATATGATTCTAGAAAGTTGATGTCCAAAGTTGTTGATATTATAGACGATCGTCAATCATCTTCACTTAATTTAAGCGAAAAAGTGTTGGGTTATAAGCAAACAGTTTTCCTCTCCAAGGATGACATGACTCAACTATTGAATATGAAAAGACTAAGTATATCATGCATTCAGGCTTTTATTGGGTAAGTGACTACTCAGGCTTTTTTGTGGAATTGAAATGTGAAATAATGAGTATGAGAATAACAAAGCTCTCTGAGATACTAATTTAGATTAATTTGTATATCATAGGTGCTTGCATAGCATATGTGACAATGACAGATATGGGTTTATTTGTCCGCAAATTTCTTCAATGGTTGGTCAAAGTGTAGATGAAGCAGCAACATATATCTCTAACTGGCTGAAAGCAGGGAAAAAAAAGATTTATTTAGCTCCGTATTATCACGAGTAAGTATATTTGTCTTTTTTATGTCGAACTACATTGTTAATATGATATTATAGTTTTCAAATATTTGATGTTCAATGTTGGGTTTTAATTTTACAGTAATCATTGGATGCTTGCCATAATAGATATTATAGAGCACAATCAAGTTAATTGGTGTGATCCAATAGGAAACTCAGAGATTCCAATATTTAAGATCGTACTTAATACGTAAGCTCATCTTAATTACGATTGTTATAAAATATTCATTGAAAACATGAAGGTAGTTGTATAGTAACTTTTTTTCCCACAATTCACCTATGTCATAGGTATATAAGAGTTTATGGCTATGAAGGGGGATCAAGGAAGTCTAGTAAAGTGCCGCAATGGATAAAACTTGATGTAAGTATTTCTCATGTTATATAACTTGAATGGTTGGTATCCAGACTTACAATTGTTGCGTAGACTTTGTTCACTATTTTGAAGGAAATGAATGTGTCATTTATACTTATGGCATGTTGTTTTAGTGTGCTCGTCAACCGGTAAAAGTAATTTACTACATTATGCGATACATGTTAGAGATCGTCACTAGTCCTAATTCGATGTGTTCTATAGATGAGGTAATTTTTTTGTTTTTCATTCATTGTTTGAAGTTCACTGTACATTAGTATTTTTTGCCATCACCTAATAATTTTCATGTCCTACTAAGTTCTAATTTAGTGAGCTACAACCCTTGCAATTGTACTGAGGTTATTTTAAATCATCACCGCACCCCAAACCTGTCCCCTTGGCCTGAAAATTGTTACCATCAGTGCATTATACGATGAATTACCAAGGACATATTTGTTAGTAGCGTATTAGTGCTTTGATAAAGCAATTTTCTTGACTTGCAGCTTTTTCAAGATACAACATCATATTCACAAGACAAAATCGACGAGATTCGTGATTTATGGGCGGATTATTTTCTAAATTCTTAGTAATATAATGTATTAGTTTGTCGGATGATGGGTTTGGTTGTATATATGAAATATTTTGCTCACTAGTCAAATATGTAAGATGTATTTGGTGGCTATGACTTTAGATGCTGGTTTTTGCTTAATGTACTGGTTCATGCTTTCATTGATGAAAGACATATTCTGGCGGATAATTAACGTATTTAATTTTTTTTTTAAAAAAAATAAATAAAAAGTATATGCATCGGATTTTTTAAAAAAACTGATGTCTAATTAGATAATAGACATCGGTTTTTAGCAAAAGTATGATGTCTTTATATGGAATAGACATCAGATAAAATTCAACTGATGTCTATTGTCCAAATAGACATCAGACTAAAGTCTGATGTATAAGCAAAAAGAATATACATCTGTGAACTGTGCATCAGTTGCAAATCCCATGCGTATTGATGAAAATGTCAGATGTCTATAATGATTTTTGTAGTAGTGACTGTGGCTGAGCGCCTGTGGCCTAATTAAGAGTATACCGGTGATAGATGAAAGGGCTACTCACAAAGTCAACGACGACCGACGAGTTTATGGTCGGCGGCTGCTTGTGGTACTCAGGAGATGGAAGTTGTGAGATGAGTGAGAGGGTTATAGTTTTCAGAAGGAAGTAAGGAGTAAGGACTGAGGAATATGGAAGACGAAGACGTGATTTACCTGTTTAGTTTTAAATACTAAATTATACTCCGTATTTTTATCTAAAGAACCTTTTTTTTTAGTAGATGATTTCTTTGATATTAATAAGAAACCATTTACCTTTGAAAAATGGTTTCTTAGACGATCCCCAAGCAGAAGGTCGAGATAATCGGGTCACCAATATTTTTCTTCTTAATCACACCTTAATTATCTTGACCCACTTTTATCCTTCCAAGCAGAAGGTCACGACCTAGGTCAGCAACCCAATTATTTTCCACTTTCCAGCCAATGAGAGACTGCCACCTACCGGGTCACCATACTCAACCAAAGGTCACCTTCCCTTTGTTTTGACGGTTGTACTTTTTTTTGTTTCCAGCCAATGGAAGAATGCCACCTACCAGGTGACCAACTCAACTCAAGGTCACCAATTGACCCTGAGTTATTCAAGGTCACCAAATTACCACCTTAATACTCCTTAATTACCGTCATTAGGGTGACCCAACAAGGTCACAACCCAGTTGGTGACCTTGCTTGGGCATGGTCTTAGAGAAAAGAAACCATCTAAGTATTTACATGGTTATTTATTAATGATCTCTTATCTATATCAATTGGTCTCCCTTGTGACGGGTTACCATTTGTGGCGGATATTTTGTGAGTTAAAATGGTAACAAAATGGGTTAGTGGAGAAAAGGGACCACATGAATAGTGTTGCAGAGAGAGAAAAAGTGGGTACTTTGTGAGGTAAAATGGTATCCGTCACTCAAGAGTGACGGATATGTGCCGTCACAAACAAGAATTTGTGTATCTATATATTGTAGTAGTGATGGGAAATATGAATAATAACGTGTTGCATCTCGAACTCACAAGCCAGACAATGATATACGTTGTTACTAAGCGAGCTACACTTCATGAACCTAGTTACATAATAATTGCATCAGTTCCCAAGAAAATAACGATTGACAACCGATACGGTATGTTACGACTTACGAGTTATTAAAGTTGTCATAACTAATTGAGTTATTAGTACAAAATAAAGTAAATGCAGTTCAATAACTTTCATTTACCTGTTCATTTTCTAATCAAACCTAGATGTTCTCGGCATTGTTATATATGTTGAACCGAGCTGCCAAATAACCAGACATAATGGCCAGCCTTTAGACATATGCGAGATATTCATCATTGATCACATGTGTGTGCTCCCCGATCTAGAACAGTTTACCTAAAATTCTTGCCAAGGAATAGTCCTGCATATTGCTTACTTTGTTTCAAATTTACTTACACTTCTACCCAAGTAACACTCGTAGCTATCTGGGGTCATCTAGCGAAAAAAATATCCGAATACCTACACCCCATAGCAAGGTCGTTTCCAATTATAGGACTTACCGATGCCAGTATGTCTTACCGGAAAGGTGCGTTATACTTTAATACAGTCTTTTGCAGCTACATTCATTTAATAATTTTTAAATTCCATGAAAACGATCGCTTAATTTAATTTAATATATAGGGTTCTTGCTATCCACGATACATTCGACATTTATCCTCTTAGAACCTATGGGTGACATGGCTGATTCGCTTTTTGATTGGTGAGTATTGCAATTTTGAGATCTTTAACTGTTAACCTCATATAGACCTGGCTTGTAATAGTTTAACATAAATAGGAGGCTAAAAAAGAGGGACTTACTAGATGCAAAGAGGTACCACATATTTGGAGTGTGTCTCCCATCCAACGTGCGCAATGTAATATCAATAGAAAGCTTGCTTGCAAAGGCGGTAACAAATTGCTCTGGTTATTTTCCCAAATCTACGATAATTGAACCAAGTACAAGGGTTGTCCTCGCTACCTGATGTGCCTTCTGTTATTATAAACGATACCCGGTCAATTGCAGATTATAAAGTAAAACCACCAACGATGTAACTCATGGTGAAACAATTCTCTATTAAAATTATAAACAGCAATAGTCTTAACAGTAATTGTGTTGTAATAGAGTGATTGACATACATATACTTACCAAACGACGCTCGAACATGCTCACAGGTTAATGACAACTTACCAGAAGAATGCCACTGGTTACATGCTAGGCTCACGGCAGTCTGTTGCGGGGGGATGCATCTGTACAAAGGATGTAGCAATTGTGGTTCGGGCATTAGTGAAGATGTAGGTATTGTCTGCACTTGTAATGCGCGCATGACGAAGGATGTTATCTCTACACCGAGGTAAGTCAACATATACTAGTGCATATTTAGTCCAAACAAACTCTTATCCACTAAATTTTACATGCAAATAAGTTTCTCGAAACAGGATGTGTATAACATTTGACGTAGCAGACGGGACTGGTACCTGCACTTTTTCGGAATTCACTGACAATGCAGAAAAGATGCTCCAAGTAAGCATTCAGGCTATGTACATAATGCCTGAACAGGTAGGTCTTATAGATAATTACCAATACCGCAAAATTACAATTGTGTACACATCCTAATTGCCAACACTGCCACAAAATATTCACTCCGTCCAATTATATTGACTGTGTTCCCACAACATTTAAAGATCAACTATTTATACAAAGCTATCCGTTGTTGCACTACTAATCATTACTTTTCATATTCTTTGTTATAGGAAAAAAAGGATTACCTTAACCACATTGAAGAACGGTTAAGGACTGTTCCATTCTACATTAAAGTGGTGCCAGTAGCGTGCTATTACCGCAGGGGGCAGCTAAACTGGGTGCTTTCACAGCTTTCTCTCATGTAAAATAAGGCGACTCCGCAGCCAAACGATCTGCTTTTGACGGACTCCTGTGACCAGCACACATTTTGAAGTTACAACAGTAATAGATTATAATCCCCTAATTAGGGTTGAGAATTGTATTCATCATATATAGATTTTGTACAAGAAGATATTACCTAATATGCAACAATATTTACGAGATTTACCATAACTAAACCAGGCAAGAATCTATATCTATATTCTATATAAAATTATAAAACAACAACCATACCACTTTTTTTTTCCCGCCTACCTCATTAACCTTAACCCAAAACCCTAATAAAGCTGCTTGCTCACAATTATGTTTACTGCCGTCATCTAATCAAATGTTATTGGTTTTCATCTTTCTTCAAGATCATTTTATTTACCCAAAAATTTAAACTGCAATTTTTAATGACATATACCTCAATCCCTTTGCATCTTTTTTTTTTCAAAACCTTCGATCTCCCTATTTAACTGTTCAACTATATTTGAACTTTGAAATACAAATCTAAGTTTTATGCGTTCATTTTCTAACTGGGATCGTTCAAGTATAATATCCAATTCTACGCATTCAACGAAGGTGCAAACTGTTCTCAGGTATCACTTCATCATATTGTCCATCAACGAATTTATTTACATACTTAATTTTAGGGTAGATTTTCTGGTAATATATGAGTTGGATATTCTAATATTATTCTGTCAAACTACTTTGTGCTAAACTTTTAAGTAAATCATCTAATTCATAGTATAAATTTGCGTGATTTACTATAAAGAATTTACTTATTTTTGTTGCCCATGTTTGCGTTCATTTACTGCAGCGCATGCCAATTGTGCACCCGACTTCTCCTTAACATACATATTTGATGGGTTAAGGAATCTTCATTATTCACATTGATAATCTTCATTCAATTTGATATTTTGTAAAGATTTTATTTTGAATTATTTTGGGACAATTGCTATATAGCACGATTCTGATTAATTTGAGTGGTTCTAAATTAGAATGGTTAATTTATACTCCGTATGTGATTCTGATTTTATGCATCCAAGGGCTTCATAGTTGATATGTAACTGGTTTGTCATAGCTTTGGCACATTTCCATAATTTGGGGTATCCAAGTTTCTCAACCGAATGAATAAAGATGAAGCTACATACGCACGGGAATCCGTTTTGGGTTTTGCTATCAGTAATTTGATGCGTATCTTATCATTATACTACTCTCTTCATTATATTTATCCTACTTTGACAATATTAAAAATCAACCATTTGGATGGCTTGGTTGTATAGGAGTTGTACTACCTCCATCTCGGTTAATAGTAATCAATTTTTACTTTTAGGTGTATCAGTCATTGGTATTATTAGTATAGTCTATCACATGTTTCAATGGGAACTGGAATACAAAGACAAACTGTTGAGTAGTATTCATGAATAAGGGCGTAACTCTGTATAAGTGACTCAAACTGCGGAAATATGTCAATTATCGAAATGTTCAAAAAGAAAAACTACTACAAATTTTATGGAGACACGTACTAAACAAGTGGGAAAAATGATTCTCATGCATGCTCATAACGGATTTGCTAGGTAAATTGATTTTTTGTGTGTTTATATTTAGTAATCCTTGATAGTTGCTAATATTGCATTTTAATTTATAAAGCTCCCATCATCCCATTGGTAAGTAGTGTACCTCTTAATTCATGTTAATCTCATTTTTTCTTTTAAATGTGTGTTTATTATGGTGACCGGTGAGTATGTCGTTTAAGTCCATACTCCGTATATCTCAATTATCTTTCTGCCTCTTCTTTTTACCATTTTCCCCTCCACGATGCACCCAATCACATGGTTCAACTCATCATTTTCAATAATTGAATAATTTTAGGGAATTTGGAATTGGACGGAGTTGTAATTTATACTTATATGAATGAACCTATTACGTAATAGCTCTACATGATTTCTATGTTGCTTCGGAAATTTGCTGATATATACGCATGTATGTTATATATGTGTACGTGCTAATTTGGCTTATTTATCGTTCGCTCTCTCAAATTTTGTTAAACAATGCATGGACGATTTAGACAAATCTGATTGTATATCATTTACCTTGATATGTGATATACTATTTTCGTCTCAGTTATTTGTTTACCTTTTATATTCATTGAAAGGGTATTTTAATTGAAGGTAAACAAATGACTGAAACGAAGGAAGTATTATTTTGTGTTCTTCCCCATCTTTTCATTTTTAATTCATAAATGTTGAAGTATTTAAGCTCCTTCTCAAATTTTTAATTCCCCTTCTCCTCAAATTATTGATTTTGTATCTTTCTACAATGAATTTCTTAAGAAAATCTTTGACCACGGGATGTGTGTATTTAGATGGAGGGAACGGCCGGGGAATGGCACAAGTGACTATTTTTATTTCTTTATGAAGATTTTAATTTGTCTAAAAGTGATTAGTTGCTTATGTCGAGTAGAGTTGCAGTCGAATTATCTTTAGTAAAAGAAAAATAACGGTCTTCTCACTTTTATGTGCAGATTTTATAAGACAAGTTTATGCAGAAGAATGTCACAAGATTATAAAAAACGAGCGAGAATAGTACTCTTTGTGAGCAAGATTGCTGCCAAATTGATTTCTCTTGAGTTTTGACTATAGATTATCATGTAAGCGTACCAATTTGTACTATTTGTAACTTTGAGTCTTAGACTTTCGATCAATTTACGGCGCCCTACATTTTTAGGGGTTTAATCAATTTATGATTAAGGGAGTAGATTATTATTTTTTTTGGCTACACGTAACTATGACGCTCTAAATTTTAAAACAAAAAATGGAATTGTTATTTACTTCCCATTTCTCATTAATGTGACCCAAATGTTTCTCACTATATTAAGTTTTTTGATACAAGTTGTCCATAGTTGGTGAATTACTATGTGTACTCCGTACAGTTTGGAGTTGGGCAAATCACACGCCTATTGTTCCAATTTGGCATCATAATTTTGTATATATATATATATTAAGTTACATACCCGTGCAACTTGCACGGGTCCTAAACTAGTATATTTACATATATTTACATATATTTACTAATACACCCCCCCTCCCCCAGTCGGAGCGGGAGGAGGACGGACGCTCAGGCTGGACTTAAAACGAAGGAAGAGATGTCGCGGGAGCCCCTTAGTAAAAATATCGGCATATTGATGCTCGGAGGGGACGCGAAGAACACGGACTTGATCAACCTGAACTTTCTCGCGAACAAAATGTATGTCCAATTTAATATGTTTCGTACGCTGATGCTGCACTGGATTATTAGATAAGTACACAGCAGAGATATTATCACAGAAAACAAGAGTGGCGCGTCTGATAGGAAGATGCAACTCAAAAAGTAAATTACGAAGCCAACTCGTTCCAGCTACAGCATTAGCAACGGCCCGATACTCGGCCTCGGCACTGGATTTTGCAACTGTAGGTTGTCTTTTCGAGGACCAGGAGACCAGGTTGTCACCGAGGAAAACACAATAGCCGGAAGTAGACCGGCGTGAATCAGGGCATCCGGCCCAATCCGCGTCAGAGTAAGCAGTGATAGTATGCGGTCGAGACGGGGTGATAGTGAGCCCATGATCGATAGTGCCCTTTATGTAGCGAAGAATACGCTTTAAAAAATGGTAATGTGGTTCACGCGGAGCGTGCATAAAGAGGCATACCTGTTGAACGGCGTAGGAGATTTCGGGTCGTGTGATCGTTAAATATTGAAGGGCCCCAGCTAGGCTCTGATAGAGAGTCGGATCAGTGACCATAGGACCGGCTGTGGCACTCATTTTCGCCCCGATTTCCACAGGGGTTGAAACGGGATTACAGTTGGACATGTTAGCGCGTCCTAGAATGTCTTTGGCATACTGTTGCTGAGATAGAAATAGGCCACCTGAATTTCGAGTGACAGTGATGCCCAGAAAATGATGCAAAATACCCAGGTCCGTCATAGAAACCTCGCGAGACAAATCATTAATAATACGACGGACAAAAGATGGACTGGAACCGGTGAGCACAATATCATCCACATATAAAAGTAAATAAGCAGTGTTCACCCCCGTGGTGATATATGAACAGCGAAGTGTCGCAAATGCTACTACGAAATCCCTTGGACAAAACAAAAGTGGTAAAACGTTGGTACCATGCACGCGGAGCCTGTTTAAGGCCATATAGAGACTTACGCAAACGACAGACATGGTGAGGAGCCGACGGGTCCACAAAACCCGGAGGTTGATGCATATAGACTGTTTCAAGAAGGTCACCATGTAGAAATGCGTTCTTAACATCAAGTTGATGGATAGGCCAGGAGCGAGATACAGTAAGACTGAGAACAGTACGGATAGTAGTAGGCTTGACAACAGGGCTAAAAGTTTCGTCACAATCAACACCAACCTGCTGAGTCTTACCATTGACAACTAGACGAGCTTTGTACCGTTCTAATGACCCATCGGCCTTAAACTTGTACCGATATAACCACATGCAGCGGATGATAGAAGCATCCATAGGACGTGGGACCAAGTCCCATGTATGGTTTTCTTGTAAAGCATTAAATTCGGCCTGCATGGTCGTATTCCAATTCGGGTCGCGGAGTGCAAAGTGAGGCGATTTTGGTATTTGGCTGATGGTAGGCGAGGTAGTGGTTAGGAGGGACTTGGGTTTAAAGATGCCATTCATGGCACGGGTTCTCATGGTATGAGTGGGTAAGGGAGGGGGGAGGGGGGAGGAGGTGGAGGTGGAGGTGGTGGTGTTGGTGTCCTGGGGGTTGCGGGAGTTGAGGCCGGTGTGGGTTGGGGTACAGGGGTCGGGTTAGGGGTGGGATATGGGGTTGAAGAGGGTTGGGCAGGGGACTGGTTTGTGGCAGGGGAGTGGGGAGGGGTAGGGTACTGGTTGGGTGGTGATTGGGGTGGACTGGGTGTTTCGGCAGTGGGTTGTGAGGGATGGCCGAAGTTGTCAAATAGGTGAGGGGACAAGGGTGTGTCAGGCGGTTGGAGGAATTGGTATGTATCAGGTTTAGCTGTGAAGGAGGACGCGAAAGGGAACACGGATTCATCGAAGGTCACATGGCGAGATAGTATGATTTTACCTGTGTCGAGAGAAAGGCATTTGTATCCCCGATTTTTAGAAGGGTAACCAAGGAAGACACACGAGGTGGACCGGGGCGCAAGCTTATGTGGTTGCTTGGCCGTGAGATTAGGATAACAGACACAGCCAAAAACGCGGAGATGTGAGTAAGATGGTTCTTTGAGGAAGAGAGCGGAAGTGGGTGAGCGATATTGTAGGAGACGAGAAGGGAGAATGTTGTGGAGATATGCAGCTGTGTGAAGGGCGTCGATCCAATATTTGGGAGGCAGCGAGGCATGGGATAATAAGACTAACATAATTTCATTTAGACGACGTATCATACGTTCTGCTTTGCCATTTTGTGGGGAAGTTTGTGGACATGAGAACCGGAAAATTAAGCCATTTGTATTTGCGAATGTCCTAAAAGAGTGATTATCAAATTCACGGCCCAAGTCGCATTGAAAGAATTTAATTGGCAAGTTAAATTGAGTTTGACAAGGCAGGCAAAATGTTGAAATTTAGTGAACACGTCCGATTTTAATTTAAGAGGATACACCCATACAAATTGCGAAAAATTGTCGATTAGGACCAGATAATATTTGTAACCAGTGTGACTTAAAATAGGAGAAGTCCATAAATCGGCATGTATAATATCAAAAGGAGATAAAGTAGAATTTTGAGACTCGATAAACGGCAATCGTCTATGCTTACTAATTTGACAAGACGGACACAAACGAGTTACATGCTCTTTATTAAAATTAATGCTAGAATGACTTCGAAGACGCTGAATGATGACGGGACTAGGATGACTGAGCCGGTGATGCCATGTGGACGAGGTCAGACCGGCAAAAGGTGTGTTGACGGATGTGGATGACTCGGAGGAAGACACTGGATACAACTCGCCATGACTATTGCTCCTCATAATCGTTTTGCCAGTCTGGAGATCCTTCACAGAAAAACCAAGTGGGTCAAATTCGACGGAGACATTATTATCTTTAGTAAATTGTCTGACGGAAATAAGGTTCTTTATTATGTTGGGTGTATATAGGACGTTATGGAGGTGCAGGTTTCGGTCTTGTGTAGCGATTGTCGAGGTGCCCGTTCCCCGAACTGGAATAGTGTGGCCATTACCAACAAAAATAGACCGAATATTAGATGCATTAAAAGAGGGAGTAATATTACCTACATCGGAGGTTAGGTGCGACGAAGCACCCGTATCCATGTACCACTGACCATCAGTTGGATTGAATGCCATAGCATGGAACGCTTGGCCAAGATCCGTGAGCTGTTGTGGTTCGTAGTCAGTGACAAACGCCTGGGCAGAGGGAGGAGGGCCAGGAGAGGCAGTAGCACGCCAAGGGGAACGTGTGTGTGCAGGAGGCCGAGGGGACTGTTGAGCAGTCCAGGGCTGCCACGGCGAAGACCAGCCCGGTTGAGTGGGGTACGGGCAAGGTGGAGCATTCCATGGTTGCGACCATGGAGGTGGGGACCAGGGAATCTGAACCCAATTTGAAGGAGCAGCGGTTGAGGGTGGTTTAGAGCCACGATTTTGAGAACGACCACCGCTGCGGCCATTGTTCTTTTGTGGACGACCACCACTTGTTTTAGCACGTGGTGGATTTGAAGACGAGGGCTTATGATCGACCCAACCAGAGCCAGAACCGTCAGCAGTTGGAGAGGAAGGAGCAACCAACGCCGTAGGGGGCTCTTCACGGCTCGCTTGACGTTGTTGTTCAAGTTCCAACATGCTACACGCGTTGGCAAAAGTGGGAAGGGTCTGATTGATGTAGGCGGCTGTAGTATCGTACCCGGATGTTAAACCACGAACTAGTTGGAGTACGAGACGTTGATCGGTAACATCGGCATCGACATCTTTTAATTGGACAGCAATTTCCTTGAGGCGTTGACAGTAGGCCTCAAGAGATGGCATAGACTCGAGCTTGAGCGTTGAGAACTCTTGTTCGAGGGCGGCAGCACGAGCGCCCTTGTTATTCGTGAAGATGTTCTTCACGCGAACCCAGGCCTCGTAAGCGGTGGATTCTTCTTCAAGGACGCGCGAAAGGAGGTCGTCGTTAAGTGTCCCGTAAATCCATTGAAAAACATGGGCATCAATCTCGCACCATTCAGCGTAGGTACTGTCGGTTTCAGCCGGCTTTGGTGTTCCATCGATATGATGAAGCACCTTGTACCCACGAGCGTGCAATTTGAAAAGCTTAACCCATGACGAGTACGGGACCTTGACGCCATCAAGGACACGAACCTTATGCTGGATGTTCGTGACCGAGTAAACAGGATGAAGTTTTGTGGGGGGAGGAGCGGCTTGTCCAGACATGGTGACGAGAGGTCAAACACACGGCTGAGTAAGACAACGGTGGCGGCTAGTTTAGGATTTATGCTAACCTAGTCTGATACCATAATGGATTATAATCCCCTAATTAGGGTTGAGAATTGTATTCATCATATATAGATTTTGTACAAGAAGATATTACCTAATATGCAACAATATTTACGAGATTTACCATAACTAAACTAGGTAAGAATATATTTACATATATTTACTAATAAACAGTTTCAAGTATGAAACCAATGAATGTAGACATAGGCGCGCTATTAACACGTTCCGGTTAATATCATTGTCTAATTTATCGCATTTGTAGTCGTAGGGTTATATGAAGCTTTTTAAAAAGACGTTCTCGTTGTTATGTGAAAGTCCTCATATTTTCCCTACGGGATTCACTATTAGAGTACCGTCCAAACAAATATGCACCGGGACAATGTGCCAAATTTCTTTTGCAACGTGTACTAGACAATTTGCATTTACGCTTAATGTACCTACTATGTCATATGTGCTGCTTTTTCACACTGATAGTTCCTCTTACATTCAAAAGTATATGGCATTTAGACATTACACAATGAAATATTTTGTACTTCCTCCATTCAACTCCACTCTACCATCTTTCCAATTCAATCCATTCAACTCCACTCTACCTATTTCCTAAAAAAGAATGTCAAATGACCATTTTATCCTCATACCCCATTACTTATTTACAATATTTGCCACTCATACCCCACTATTTCTACCTCAAACTCCACCCTTTTCCACTCATTCCCCACTTAATTACATTATATCTCATTATTTATTTACAATATTTTCCACCCAACCCCACCCTTCTTAATATTTGTGCAAAATACAAATAGGTAGAGTGGAGTTGAATGGAGGAAGTATACCATTTCAATTCAAGGTATTCAAGAAGGGTTTCAGTTAACAATAAATCTTGAAATTGTCGAAATGGAAATACTCCTTAGTAAAATGTCACGATATTCAGAAGAATGCAGACGTTTATAAAACTTATCGATGTCTAAACAGTCTGCGACAAACGTGATATAACCTTTGAGACATTATCAATAATTTTTTTTTTTTTTTTTTTTTTTTTTTTTTTTTTTTTTTTTGATTAGGTAAGAAAACTAGGTTGATCCTCTAGAGTAGGACCAACCTATCTCATCCTTTCGAATGAGGGAGGTAAGTTGAAGCCACCGGCTATCAAACCACCTCGAAAGAGTTGGACATGAATGTCCAACCGAAGCCATGAAGTCAGCAACCTTGTTGGCTTCACGAAAGCAATGTTTAATTATCACTTCATCGAAAAAATGAAGGTCTAATTTCACATCCTTGATAATACTAGAAATTTCCCACGGAATTTGCCAAGTACCTCGAATCGAGTTAATAACACATAAGTTGTCACCCTCCACAATTAACTTCGAGATTCCTAAGTATTTAGCTGCTAAAATACCTTCTTTTAAAGCAAGTGCTTCCGCAACAAGGATACTATTGGATCCGCACTTATTTGCTCCCAACAAAACAACTTTACCATTGTGATCTCTTATAGAATATCCTAAAGCAGCTTTATTACCTTCTATTCTCGATCCGTCAAAATTTAGCTTTAGGAAACCGTTTGTAGGTTTTTCCCACCAAATCTCTTCCTTACTAGAATTGTTTCTAGCTGACTCTTCTACCTCAGGATTGTTGAGATCCTTAAATCTAGTCACATTCCATGTCTTTGTGCTATTATTACATAAAGTAATAAGTTTGCTGATACTTAAATTAACATTATTAAAGATAATATCATTTCTATGGAACCATGCATTCCACCAAATAAAAATAATCTTTATAAAGTCGTCTTTTGGAATTAAATCCTTGAGATAATTAAGTTTCGTCAGAAAACTTTGACTTGTAATAATACCATAATTTGACAAAAACTCGTTGAAACTAATAATATTCAGGTCTTGGATGACAGACTCAATCAAGGGACATTCGTAAAAGAAATGATCTTTGTTTTCAATAGGGTTGTTGCACAAAACACAATGAGGTGGGACATCAATATGACTCTTGAGAAGTCTACTTTTCGTTGGAAGACCGTCAACACAGGCTTTCCAAAGAAAAAATTTCAATTTAGGAGGAATATTCAATTTCCAAATCCACTGAAATTCACATTTGTCAAGAGTTTGATCGAACAAACTTTGCGCTAAGAAAGTTGCTGTTTTGGTAGAGAACTTTCCATCTACGGACAACCCCCAAATGAGGGTATCTGGAATATCATTATGTGGCACTGGAATATTAGTAATCTGATTAACAATATCGTTATTCACTAAAATGGATAATTTACAAACATCCCATTGTTTGTCTGAGGTTATGAAATCTTTAACCAAAAGATTAAGATCACGGTTACTATCATCATCAACCATACTGCTTGTAAGTGGGTGTGAAAAAACCCAATTATCAGACCAAAACTTAATGTTGCTACCATTACCTACCTGCCATCTCAGTCCTTTTCTAAATAGAGTCCGAAGACTCATTAGTTTACGCCATTGCCAAGAAGAGGTTGAATTAGGCTTATGATCAAAGAGTGAACAATTTTTCAAGTATTTTTTAGATACCACTTTGACCCATATACTTTCTTTATCCATAAGAATTTTCCATAAAAGTTTCATTTGAAGAGCTTTATTAGTCGCTCTAAGATTTAATTCCTAAACCACCAACCGACTTTGGTAAACAAACTTTATGTCAACCAACCAAATTAGGAGAACGCTGGGAAGGATTCTTATTCCAAAGAAAGTCTCTATTAATTTTATCTAATCTATTATGGATCGATGAAGGGAGGAGGAAGCTTTGCATCTGAAAAGTTCCCTTCGCGGCTAAATTAGCATTAACAAGAACTAGTCTACCTGCTTGAGATAGAGAATTCGCTTTCCATTTCGATAATTGAGTGCAAGAGGATTGAATAATGTTCTCGAAAGTATTTTTAGTCACTCTGCTATCAATTATAGGACATCCTAAATACTTACCCAAATGGGCTTCCTCGTTCATATGAAGAATGCCTCTAAAGGATTCACGAAGAGAACGCTCAATATTTCTGGTGCATTGAAAAGTGGATTTGTCAAAATTAACAAATTGTCCCGAAATCGTGCAAAATTTATCTAAAATAGACTTAATAGTTCTACAACTCTGGTTAGAGGCTTTAGCGAAAATGATAGTGTCATCCGCAAAAGTGAGAAAGGGAATTTTCTCCACCCCGGATCCAATTCTAATACCAATATCACTAGAGCTAACATCACTATTTTTTTGTAGAGATCTTGCTAAAATCTCGGCGCACATAATAAAAATATATGGCGAAAGCGGGTCTCCTTGTCGAATACCTCGAGTGGGTTTAAAAACGTCTCCCGGTGTTCCATTTACTAACACCGAGTAAGAAATGTGTTTATACATGTCATAATCCATGAAATCCATTTAGCATTAAAACCCATTTGCTTAAAAGTTTCCTCGATAAAATTCCATTCTAGTCTGTCGTATGCTTTCTCCATATCAAGTTTGATTGCAATCCAACCTCCTTTGCCCTTTTTACGTTTAAACGAGTTAAAAATCTCGTGTGCTAAAAGAATATTATCTTGAATGAATCGATTAGGTGTAAAGGCACCTTGAAACGGGTGTATAATCTTATGCAAGACACTTCGTAGACGATTAGTCAAGATTTTTGCAATAATTTTATAAATTGTTGAACAAAGACTAATCGGTCGAAAATGGTTTGCCGTTTGAGGATTTTCAATTTTAGGAATCAATGCAATGAAAGTATGATTTATTTCTTTTAGTAATTTCTCAGAATGGAAAAATGCTAACACTGCATTAGTGACAGAATTTCCTACAATATCCCAGTATTTTTGAAAAAATTCTGCAGGAAATCCATCGGGACCTGGGCATTTATCTGCGGCTAAACTAAACACAGTTTGTTTAACCTCTTCCCTACTAATATTACCTGTAAGAAATCTGTTATCTTCGTCTGTAATTAATCCACAAATAGACTTAAAATCCTCATTCTTGTCGAAATTACAAAGATGATTTTTCGCAAACCTAAGTTTAAACTCCTCGGATATTTCTTGCTTAATGAGGTTTTGATCAATAATACAAGCACCATCCTTATTAATAAACTGTTTAATGCCATTTCTACTACGTCTAATCGTGGCATGAGTTTGAAAAAACTTGGTATTATTATCTCCAAAATTAACTTTGTTTATACGAGCTTTTTGTTGCCAGTAAACACGTTTATAGTCAAGGAGTGCATCCCGCTTTTTCAACCATCTCAATTGCGCGACTTCTAAATTGGTAACATGAGATGTGCCTAGTTGATTTTGAATATTTTCTAATTTTTTTTCAGCAATTGAAAGTTGTCTAAAAACATTTCCAAAAGTAGACTGGTTCCATTTCTTAGCCTTTTGTTTTAGCAATTTGCATTTTTGGGAGAGACAGAACATATAAGATCCCTGAAACTGATATTGCCAACAACTTTTGACCATTTTACTGAAATCATTCCGAAGGGTCCACATGAGTTCAAATCGAAAAGGAGGGGCTTTCTTATGAACTTGGTCATGGAAATTCACAGAGATAGGACAATGGTCGGAGCTAGTGAAAGCATGATGCACAAACTGCATGTTTGGATATCTACTAATCCAATTAGGAGACGCTAAGGCTCTATCAAGTATTTCAAAAACATTTTCAGGGCCACTTTTCTTTTTTCTCCAAGTAAAAAAATTACCGGAGAAAGGGAGATCTATGCAATTTGTATTACTTAAAAAATTAGTTAATCTCATACAACGCGCATTCGTTACCGTTGCACCCCCTTCTTTTTCACTAGGACTCTTAATCTCGTTAAGATCGCCTAATAATAAGAAAGGCAAATCAAGACCAAGTATAAAGTTTTGGAATTCATTCCAAAAGTCCGTTTTTTCAGCCGCTTGAGCAGGAGCATAAACAAAAATAAGACAAAATACCACATTTTTCGTTAAGTCACACACTTCACAAGCAATGAATCTATTCAACTTAAAAGTGACATTTATCGAAAAGGACATTGAGATAGACTCTTTCCAAAATAACCAAATACCACCTGATAAACCAGTACTAGGAATAAAATCACAATTATTAAACCCAAAACTCGCCATTAGATAAGGTTCGGGTTTAGAAGACGATTTAGTGTCACATATAGCTAAGATTTTAATTCCATTTGACGCGCTAAAGAAATTAAGTTCTTCCGCAAAATTCTTTCTTTTGGTACCCCTAACATTCCAAAAAGCAATATTCATAAGGGATAATTAAAAAATGTAACCAAATTGCTTAGACAAAGTTCAGTAAAACCTCCATGCCGCTGATAAAGCCCGACACCATTGGTTACTGAAAAATTCGGGATAACCAAATTGTATTCAGACGAAGCCTTAGAAACTTCCCCACAGCACAAGTGCAAGTGAAAGATGAACTGGTGCATAAGTGACTTTATAATGTGACATAATGCTAAATTCATTAAAGAAAAGAGTAACCGTAACCAACAACGATTATGTGCAATGTTATAAAAATGATGGATTTTAAACACATACATAAGAGCTCTGAAACTTTGTTTGGTTTTAACTGGGATGACAAGGCCCCAAACAAGCTTAAGAAAACCACAGAAACAAATTTCTACACTGCTTAAATTATCAAGACAAAATCTAAACCAATAAGCAGCACAAACTAGATGGTCACAGAATTCATTATAATTGATGACAAATGCTAAAATTTGCCAACAGTTAACCATAAGATTATCCAAGAGAGAAATCTCGTCAATTCCAAAAATTAAAAAGATCTTTCCGTTGGAACCTATAGCAAAGCGACAGGCTAAAAATCTGTCAAAAGTATTTGAGAACATGGATCCCGTGGCTAAAAAACCCCATCTCAAAATGACCCAATCAAGCTTACGAGAAACAAGGAATTGAAAGTCTACCCTCCTCAAATTATGAGGCCAGTATCTAAACCAAAACCGAGACCCAATTTGATGGTCAGAGGACTCATCAAAACAGGTAAAGAATGCTAATAAAGGCCAACAAAAAAGACAATCAAGGCGATAAATATCACTTAGAGATCTATTACCCAACCATCTTGAAACATAATCGAAAAGAGAAGGATAGAAATCATCAAAGATGACCCTAAATCCTCCAAAGGGCAAAAAATAGCACATTTAAGTGTCAAACATGTCACCAACAACACTCAAAAAGATGTTGTCAAAACATATAACATCAAAGCAACAAAGGATGAGTTCAGTAGAAGAATTGGACAAAGGTACTCCTTGATCAACAAAAAACCATCTTGACAAGATGGTTAAGCAAGCGAAAAACATAAGCTTATTGCAACAATAATTTGCTAGATAAAAGTTGGCTTTGGGAGGACCTATGTCCAAAGTCTCTTTAATGTAGACAATATCTTTGAATCTTGCTCTCTGTTCTAGATTGGAGAGCAAATCAATGTCCACAAATAAAGAAAACAATGGACTAGGCACAAAGGGAGGATTCAGTAAGAATACAAACCCAAAATCGGACAAAATAACGAAAAAAAGACAACTTACATCCGACAATGGAGACCTACAACAAGAGCTAAAACCCAAACTGTCCTCCTCAAAAGAAACCTCCAAGAAGCACAAAAACAAGGTTCTTTCCTCGAAAGGGTGTCTCAAATTCTTGTTATAAGCAACAATAAATGGAGGAGGCTTGGTTTCATCGGGTCTTCAACCGTCAACGGAATCGGAATGTTGACGTTTGCAGTTTCCTCCCAAATCGAGGAAACCAAAAAAATGTTTCCCTTCTCGGATTGAAACTCCTCCTTTTCTTCGATTAGCCGCAGACCGAGAGCAAAGCAAGTAACCTCGCTACACCAGAAACGACATAACCACTCGAAACCATGGTATAGCAATTTCGACTTCCAATTTAATTGAAAAGAGTGTACATTTCTGAGATTTTCCACTAGTAGAACCCTCCAAGAACATGATGAGAAATCAAAAGAGGGAATAGAACTAGAGAAAATGAAGATCTGAAAACCAAAATCCTCAAAATAGAGAAAATTGGAGGATTTAAAAGAATGATGCACAAAAAAATCGAGATTTGTTTGTGATGATGGCAGAGAGATGATTAGAGTACTTGGAGCACATGACCATTGAAGTGGAGCATGAAGAGCTCTAATTGATTTTTCTTTAAGCAGTTTTCTTTTTATTGATTTTCTTTTTTTGGGTTTTTTCATTATTTGAGAGAGTTTTCTCTCACTACTCCATATAAACTACCTTATTACGAGTAGTATTTAACTTACACCCACGAACAAACCAATAATCAACCAACTCTAAATTGACTACTCAATTTAATACGGAGTACTAACATGTGAACCCATCTCACAATAACATTCATTTCATGAAACAAATCCATACAAAAATTTATGCAACATCAAAACTTATCCCTAAAAAATTAATGATTCGTCACCTCTTTATAGAGAACCTGCGTCAAAATGACTAGTAAATTACTCTTTGATTCCGTATTGTCGATGGTAATCACCCCAATTTACAACCCAAAAAAAATGATGATTAGTCATAAAATGTTGATTAGTTACCTTAAGAGAAAGTTAATGACTTGAATTTTCAAATAAAAATAGGAAAACAAAGAAAAGTTAAGAGAGAAAATGGTGGATCATGCAAAAGCAAAGTGTTCGTCGTCGTTGCATCTTCTTCTTCAACTTCAACTTCATTTTCACACTTCTTCTTCTTCTTCATCCATTTTAGGGTTTCTATCCTTCACTTTCTCTCTCTAGGTAATTCAATTATTCACGCGTTTTCACGCAATTCAATCAACTTTTCCGTAATTTTAGCGCTTCACCTTTTACTTTAATGTGCTTTGCTTTGATTTTCAAAGCAAAGTTGGTATTCTTTTCCGTCAATTTACTTTATTTTAATCCGATGTTGCAAGTGTTTTAATTTGTTTTCTTATGATGTAAGTGATTAAATTGTTTATACTAATTGTTTGATTGATTAATTTGTGTTGTGTAATTTAGTTTGGTTTAATAAATTGTGCATAATTTGATAGCATAGTTTTGAATTTTTTAGCTTGTTATTGAAGTTGGATGCTTAATGTTGTTAGTGGAATGAGAATTGAAGTTGCTTAAAATGTTATTGATGTTAGAGCTATAGTTTGATTATAAATTTGTGAAATTTGGTGCAGGAATTCGATATTTCGGCTACTTGTTGGTTCAAATTAGGTTCAACAAGAACAAAACTTAGTGTGTTTGGTGATTCTTTGGTAGAATATAAAGGGCGGCATAAAATATACTCCTCCGTCCTAAAATCGATTGATTGTTGTCTTTCGTTTTGGCAAAAATGAGGAATGAGGAAAAGACCAATAACTAAATGACAAGTGGAACAAATTGAATGAGAATGATCAAATTACTCATCAAGTTCATTCTTAAAATAGAAAGGACAACAAATGATTGAGACACCCCAAAATGGAAAAGGATAACAAATGACCGGGACAGAGGGAGTAACACAAATAGGCGTTACACTATTTCTAATTCAACTGTATGGATTAGTAGTGTAAAACACAAACAACTGTTTAGTTCACTATGTTTAAATGACATGTTAAAATGATTCCCAAAAAATTAGCAGGGGTGGCGTTCTACAATGAACCCGTAGGTGTTCTATCAATAAGACCATCCCCAAGTAAAGGTCGCGCTAATTAGGTCACGACCCTGTTTTACTTTTTATCCTACTTTATTTATCTTGACCTATTTTCACCCTCCCAAGCAGAAGGTTACGACCTAGGGTCATCAATCCAATCATTTTTCATTTTCCAACCAATTACATCTCTCCACATTATATCACTTTTTCATATATATATTTTTTTATTAATTATTAATATTGTCAACCAATCACATATCGCCACATATAGGTCATGAGTTGGGTTAATTTGCTCCACCAAAGGTCACAAATTGACCTCTTCTCTCCAAAGGTCACCATAATTTTTTTGTTAATTGATGATTAGTGTGACCAAGTAAGGTCATGACCTAGCAATTGACCTTGCTTGGGGATGATCTAAGGCTGACGAATTAAGCCGAGTTTTACCCATCTAACAAGCACATCTACGACGTACTCCCTCCATTCAACTCCACTTTACATGTATTCCTTTTTCGTCCATTCAACTCCACTTTACATGTTTCCTTTTTAGGCCAAGAAAATGACCATGTTATCCTTATTCACACTTCATATTTACAAAAAATGTCATCCATACCCCACACTAATCCACCATAAAACCCACATTTATATTTTTTTAACATTTTTAACCCCACCATTCTCTTTCCCTATGTACTTTTTATAGTTTTTTTAATCCGTCCCTTAACATCCGTGCAAAAAGCATACTTACGAAGTGGAGTTGAACGAAGGGAGTATTAAACAACACAATGCACACATAATTCGAAGGCTAGTCTAACCGGATATTTACCGAACTGTATACTGTAGCACGCTTTAACACTGTTATAGGAGCAGAGAATTACTGTTGTAGGAGATCTAATCCATATCCCCAAAAATTATTGCGGCCTGTCTTTCTACAAAGGACACCCAGTCTACTTCCCCATAACAATTGGTCTCCCTTGTGACGGGTTACCATTTGTGACGGATATTTTGTGAGATAAAATGGTAACAAAATGGGTTAGTGGAGAAAGGGGACCACATGAATAGTGTTGCAGAGAGAGAAAAAATGGGTACATTGTGAGATAAAATGGTATCCGTCTTCAGCTTGTGACGGATATGTCATGTCTTCAATGAGAATTTGTGTCCCCATAATGCTCAGCCGCCCATAGGATTACCCCTACTCTAGTACTAGACATATATATACTACACCTAATGTCTATATAATACAAAATCATATATAGGACATTACCAAATATAATATAAAATAAAAGTTTAAAAAAAGGAGTGATGGTTGTTGATCACGCCTTACTTATGCATACACAAATATAAATGCTTTTAATATTATGCAAGCAGCAAGATAACACACACAACTACCACTAATTCGAACACTGTCAATAGCTTATCATAAAACACGACCCTACCGGCCAACTCCTAATGTTAGAAATTATGCCTTGAATTTGTGTCGAAGATGGACTAAGACAAGAAGAAGCATCGAAGACAGCAAAAGTATATGCGAGTTGTGCGTATGCGAATAGCACGCATCCCTGAAGACCTAAAGTCAACGTGGGAAATTCACTAATGTGCAAAGCTACGTGGATTTACGTGGTTGACAATTTGATCGTCTTCAAGTGGGTTCCTTGTCCGTATTTAGTCTTTTGTTTGTTTTAGGAAATTAGTTTATTAATTTCCTAATTGTCTTTATTGCCTAATTAGACTAGATCTCTTATTTTAGGGTGGAATAAATTTATATAAAAGCCCTTATATTAGTCTAGGTTAATTAAGGAGGTGGAGATAGTATTAGTGAGCACAATCTTATGAGAGTCGATTTGTGAGGTTCCCTTCGGGAGGAAGCTTCAGTTTGTTCCGGGCTTAAGTAGATTGACGTTCGTCTGAATTTGGAGATTGAAAGAGTCTGTTCGGATTTTGGCGGCCACAAGATCATTTGTCCTTCATCTCGTTTGGGTAGTCTCTTTTGTCCTTTTGAGATTACTATTTTGTTGGTAGAATATGGTATACTTTTGGCTCATATTAAGCGCGTGTATACCGATCTACTTTTGTACTATTATCTCCATAATTGTGAATTTTGCTCTCCTTCAGGGTGGACGTAGCCAGTTATTTTACTGGTGAACCACGTATATCTGTGTGTCATCTTTATTTGTTATTCGCTATATTTATTCTTATCACCCTAATCAATAAACTATTGGGTAACGGGACGCCTCCGTTACAACAATTGGCACCAGAGCTAGAGTTCTGATTTGGGATCTGCTTCCGCTGTAATTGTCTTTTAGGCGTTAATTTGGGTTTGTTGACATATGGGTGGAAAGATTTTGGGAGCGAATATTTTTTGAAAGTTGACATACTTTTGGGTTTGGTGAGTTTGTGGAAGGATGGTAGTGTTGGCGGTAAGGTGGAGTTTGCTACTATATAGGTCAAGCTAATGGATCCTTCAAGACAAACTTACAGCTGTTTTTGCGTCTCAATGAGGCAATTTGAGTTCCAGGTGGAGCTATTTGGGTTCTTGAAAAAAGAGCCGTTGGGATCTCGTAAGAGGGGTCATCTAAAACTTCGACGGGAGTTTATTCTGTGGAGCTTTTGGGTTGGACTGTTTAGTCTAACAATTTGCATCTTTGATGTAGGTGATTTGTGCTCGCATAGAATGCTATTCTGGTTTCGACTTGGGTATATGTTGCCTTGGTGTAGGCATGTTGGTAGTGTTCGCGACACTTTCTTTTGTACCAAGTGAGACTTTTGTTTTGTTCATGGCATTTGTGTCCTTCTATGGGCCATTTGGTACGACGGTACATTTGGCCATGATGTTTGGAGGGGATTTTGTTTTGGAATTTAGTGTGTGTTTGTTTTTGGTACACCGGTCCATCATAGTGACATTTGATATCTCATATATTTGTGTTGGCGTTTAGTAGTTTTTGCCCTCTTCGGAGTTTGCTACGGTTGGCTTTCCTATTGGTATGAAGATATATTGGGTACTTAGTACATTTGGTAGTCGCAGCTTGCTACATTGGGTACTTTGTATATTTGGTCACGTTTGTTACACACTTGGTTCGTTTGTCCATTTGTGAGTTGTGTTCAAGTCAGTGGAGATTACTGGGACAAGTAGTGACTTGAGGATCGACTCAATTGAAGCTGATTTGGGTTTTAGTTCGTTTTTGGATAATTCAAGTCAAGGTGGAGATTGTTAGAAATTATGCCTTGAATTTGTGTCGAAGACGGACTAAGACAAGAAGAAGCATCGAAGACAGCAAAAGTATATGCGAGTTGTGCGTATGCGAATAGCACGCATCCCTGAAGACCTAAAGTCAACGTGGGAAATTCACTAATGTGCAAAGCTACGTGGATTTACGTGGTTGACAATCTGATTGTCTTCAAGTGGGTTCCTTGTGCGTATTTAGTCTTTTGTTTGTTTTAGGAAATTAGTTTATTAATTTCCTAATTGTCTTTATTGCCTAATTAGACTAGATCTCTTATTTTAGGGTGGAATAAATTTATATAAAAGCCCTTATATTAGTCTAGGTTAATTAAGGAGGTGGAGATAGTATTAGTGAGCACAATCTTATGAGAGTCGATTTGTGAGGTTCCCTTCGGGAGGAAGATTCAGTTTGTTCCGAGCTCAAGTAGATTGGCGTTCGTCTGAATTTGGAGATTGAAGGAGTCTGTTCGGATCTTGGCGGCCACAAGATCATTTGTCCTTCATCTCGTTTGGGCAGTCTCTTTTGTCCTTTTGAGATTACTATTTTGTTGGTAGAATATGATATACTTTTGGCTCATATTAAGCGCGTGTATACCGGTCTACTTTTGTACTATTATCTCCATAATTGTGAATTTTGCTCTCCTTTAGGGTGGACGTAGCCAGTTATTTTACTGGTGAACCACGTATATCTGTGTGTCATCTTTATTAGTTATTCGCTATTATTTTGTTCTTATCACCCTAATCAACTAACTATTGGGTAACGGGACGCCTCCGTTACAACAATTCTTCTTGTGCGGAAGCGTGAATATCCCGTGTTGGGCCTCTACTGCATCTGTGTCTACTGTCCATAATAGTACGATATTGTCCGCTTTGGGCCAAGCCCTCACGGATTTACTCTTGGGCTCCTTCCCAAAAGGCCTCGTACTATTATATTTTGTAGACAATTATAAAGATGATCTTCCATCTTTATTCTACCGATGTGGGACAAGGGTTTGCACCCTAACAATCCTCCCCTCAAACCAAGGACCATCATCATTGACTCGGACCTTGACCTCCATGGAGGACTCTCCCATTCTACAACCCCAACTTCTAGACACCCGAAACATCACAAGTCTTGATAACTTCCCCTTAGCCGACACACCATGCTACCACGAGCCATGTCTTGCACCACATGTCACCGCCTGGTCATGTGAGTGCCCCCACATGCTCCTGAGCCTCCATGTCCATGTGCCCTTCTTGGGGAATTTGCTACACATGCATATCGAACATCCTCTTTATCCAATATACCTTGGACCGGGTCCGTCACTTCAGAAGTCCTAGAACACAAACGGTCTCTGGCATCCAACCTGGAAAGGAGCCACCAGACCCGTGGCACCCAATCTGACAAGGGTCCACCTGATCAACAGTTCTAGTACACAAATGGTCCCTGCTGATGCATCCTCGTGTCTAGCCCGAGTCGAACCTTGGGCTCTGATACCACTTGTTGTGCGGAAGCGTGAATATCCGGTGTTGGGCCTCTGCTGCATCTGTGTCTACTGTCCATAATAGTACGATATTGTCCGCTTTGGGCCAAGCCCTCACGGATTTACTCTTGGGCTCCTTCCCAAAAGGCCTCGTACTATTATATTTTGTAGACAATTATAAAGATGATCTCCCATCTTTATTCTACCGATGTGGGACAAGGGTTTGCACCCTAACACCTAAGGTATGTGTTCTTTATATAAACAAATTTGCGGACCAATTTATGTATGCTATCACCATTAGTTAATGAACGTCATGCTTAATCCTAACTACGTTGTCCACAATACGCCTATCTAAACCACATTGGACTTTAAACCAATTTCAAGTATCTAAAGTATATGTTGTTATCAGTGGGATGATGGTTAATAGACATATATATGTAGTGCGACTTTCAATGCATAATTGTAATTTTGGTGTAAACTATAATCACATATTTCAAACTTATGTTGTACTTGACGTTGTAAGCAATATAACATTTAGCAGACCGTATTAACATTTGTACATACATCTATATTTTCTAACAAATCAAAGACTTAATAAGCATATTATAATTTATGTAATAATCACATCTTGCATATACGTCTTACAGGTATGAACTGAAATGGCTAACCAGATAACTGTGCCGTACCACCCGCTGCTAAAACAAATTTCAACTGTGTTACAATTCTCAGAACCTTCTTATCATGTACTGGATCTGTATAAGAACAGCACATACGTATCCATCAAGACGAACATTGATTCAATAACTTTTAGTTATGTAGGTGGCCGCGCCACTTCAATTGAGGAGTCGTGTGAGGTTGATGCATGGAAAGCTGTGCATAGCATAATCAGGAAGTGGGGAATTCTTGTAGAAGATCTGACCTTTGAGAAGTTTTGCTGTTCGAAACGCTGCAAGCAACTCTACAAGCTAAAACGGACAGAATAGGAGGGTGTCATCAAGCGCAGTGGTACTAGAGATTTAGAACTAAGAGCAGCTAATAGTTACGATAATGTTACTCATGTCGTGCTCGACTATATGCCTTTACTACGAAAGGTTTTCAGAAGCATTGCAGTTCAATGTACACCAATGGAAACGGTAAGACACCACGCTGACAGTTACATGTCTTGGATCACAATACAACCTTTGGTAAACAATGAAGCAAAAGAGATCTTCATTAGTCCTGTTTGCAGCTCACTCTCGGCTACAAAGAGTTGCTTAGCTAAAAAGGTGCTAATGTACTTGATACCTGCATACAACCTTGGAATTATTGATGTGAACTATGGCTCTCGAGGCAAAGCTATAGCCTCATTACTGTGCGATCTAGAGCGAGAGAGCTGTCTAATAATAAGGGAACGGATTACCAGATTCACCGAAGAATCCATGTATTCAGGCATACTTGTAGAGCAAGACGAAATGGTAGCGGATAGTGCAACCGCCCACATCCCCAAAATTACCCCGGCCCCCGTTCAAAAGAGGAAAATTGGAACAGCCGCCTCGCAAGTCCAAGCAACATGGTTATATGCCAAGCAGGCCCTTACCCTGTCTTCTACAATGTGCCTCGTCACTCAAGGTGTATAACTAAACGCCTACATTATGCATAGTTACCCAATGTGCTATCTCATCCGGTTATGCAATAATGTGTTGATGCCTTGTGCTGCATATCTACGTATCTCTATTGTCGGTTTGCTTGTTATACGCTCTTGGTTGCATTCAGCCCTTGAGTCTGGGCCATCTTGCGGCGTCGGTAATGTATAATTTTTATTGTGTAGCGGTTTTAATATTAGGTTCGCTCCTAGGCAACCGTACCTATGTACACAGGCAACAATATTTAATATTAATCGTGTACGTCATTATTAGCTATGCCACCATAAATTCGCTGACTATGCAAAGAAGACAAATAACTTACCTTTTGATTGCACTAATACGTTATGCAGAAATGCCCTCTCCATATAAAGAATAGTTCAAAGTCTCGGCTGTAACAACAAATTCAACGCAAACTATACTTTTATGCTTATTAATGAATGTAGCAGTTTCAATATCACAACATTTTCTGTAGAGATTTGGTAAAAGTGGCCTCCGTAAATGTGGAAAGTGACCGGACACAAGCATATTAGCTATAGACGTCCTCTCATACTATTTGTATAAATTACAGTCAACAGTTCAACACCAATATCCTTTTCCTAAACTTGTAAATTGTAAATAACACAACTTCCTGAAGTATACTAATGACCCAAATGTACAGTTTACACGTACACCGTTATTAGCACAAATAGGATCCTACATCTTGTACATAGTATTGTACAACAACCCATATACTATATATATCAATCTAAGTCCAACAAAAATAAAAATAAATCTTAGGTATCTCTTTTTTCCCTAATTCTGATTTCTCTTCAGTCGACAAACCCTCTTCCTTCCCTTCTCTAAATTTCTCTTAAACGACAGTCGACAAATCTCTTTTCTCCATAATTTTGATTCTAAAATGGTGAAAGGGAAGCAATTTACATCATCATCGAGGAAAAACGCATCTAACAATATTTCGTGAACGAGAAGCAATTTATATCATCATCGGAAGGAAAAATGCATCTAACAATACTTTGAGGTAAATTTCTACAGCAATTATACGAACTATTATTAAAAGAATACGAACTAAAAAATACGAGCACCTAAGAATACGAGCTATTAAGATAAGAATATGAGCTAATGTAAAAAGAATACGAGCTTAAAAGGATCACGAACTTAAAAAGACGAGCACATAAGCATACGAGCTATTAAGATAAGAATACGAGCTAAAGTAAAAAAAACACGAGCTTAAAAATACGAGCACATAAGAATACGAGCTATTAAGATAAGAATACGAGCTAATGTAAAAAGAATACGAGCTTAAAATGATCATGAGCTTTAAAACACGAGCACATAAGAATACGAGATATTCAGATAAGAATACGAGCTAATGTAAAAATAATACGAGCTTCAACTATTTTCATGCATTATAAATTTTGATAAAAAAATTCCTTCAAGCTCAGTTCCGCATAATCAATTAATTATAATAATTTAAGGGAGAAGATGATTAATTAACTGGATGATGGAGAAAGATGAAGAGAAGTTAGAAAAATATGGAAACAGTGAATGAGGATTAGATTGAAAATTGAATTAGGTTACATTTTGTTGTAAAAATATTTGAAAAAAGACTAAAATAACTTTGTACATCCAGTTGTATAGTCTTGGAACTGCGTTATTAGCGGCCCGTCAAGGAAACCGTAATACAACATAGGACACGCAAATCACAAAAAAGGAAAAAAGAAAAAAAAAACGAAAAATACATAGCAAGAGATATGCACATAGAATTGACACTACATAGAATAGTCTACTGTGGGTGTTAATCTTGCCCATACCTTTGCACTGCCAAAGGTAAGGCAACACATTATTTACAAATCTCTAATATTGTCTTACAATCAACTCCAACTACTATAACTATATTTCTCCCTATTCTATTAATATAACAAAGCACCCTCATCCATTCTTAAATCCAGAGTATGTAAATATTATACATTCTATGTCTTTATTCATGAATTGGGTTTATATTTACAAAGTGAGGTTTTTTGTTTGCCTAATAATATGCAGGGTACCTTAAAACTCACCATGGGACCTGAATAAAAAAACGCAAAGGAACTTGTGAATACTGCTGGATCGTATTATATCGAAGTTAAGGTGATCACGAAAACAAAGGTGCATTCTTCACTGGAAAACGAACAACTAGATTATCAACTAATCACTTTAAACGATGAAGAGGTAACATTTAGATATTAAACCAAGTGGTGTTAGTCCAGTGGTAATCGGGTTAAACCTTGAAGCTTGCAGAAATGCAGGAGTTGAGAGGTGCCAGGTTCGACTACCAGCGGGGGCGATGATCACTTGGCCACTGCAGCGTCCGAAGGGGGTGTCTTACATGGTTCATGTTGTGGTGCGGGATTGCATGGGCCCGGGGGATTCAACCCCTCGTCATCAAAAAAAAAAAAAACATTTAGATATTACTATAATTTTTTACAAATTTTGTAAACCTAAGAGATGACTCTATCAACCGGATATAAGTTAAACAGAGATCTTATGTTAGGAAATATTACACTTAACAGTACCCTATTATGACATGCGCTTATACCCTTCACCCATTTGTTATTTTCTATAGTTAGCATTTTGTAAACAATTTATAGAAATAATTGATTAAATGAAGATATTCTACTATTGTTAGGGATCTAAACTCAAAATGATCGTATACAAAGAAGACTTTGAAAGGTTTGGCAACATTGTAGAGGAAAGAATGGCTTATGAAATTCTCAATTCTAAGGTGGAGGTCATACAAATTCAGAACTACGGAAATGTAAATGATCAGGTGTATCATCTATCGTTTTCTAACGAGACAGTTCTACGGCCTTTTTTTGGCAGAGCATTTGCTTCTAGGCCTAAATACATGCCAATACCATCTATCCCAAGGGCAATTTCACTATACTATCGATATGGTAAGATATTATTTGTAAAATGACAACTGTTTCTTTATGTCTACAAATCCCCAAGTTTCAAATACGTGCTGTTATTTAGTTTCTGACTATGCATTAATTTATCTCTAGGCGTGATGGGGGTTGTTTTATATGTCGATCCAAATTATCACGTCCCGAGGTTAAGTGCGCATCCTTAGGATGTCTGCGAGGTTGTGATTGTGGATCAGAGGTATGTGCTATTACAAGCAAATATGGTCTTAACCTTTAAGTGTGACTGCTAATATTGAATCTACCAAGTTATCGATTTGCTCTCTGTTCTGCATAGTTCTGAGCAGGTGGTGGTACTCATAGTCTGGGAAAAAATAGCTACTAAAAAGTGCAGGTGTTCTAGCAAGATTTCACATACAGATAAAGTCTTGACAGGGATTTAATTGCAGGGTAATCTAACTCAATTAATTATGCATGATTAGTACGATTGATAACTTAAAGAATGAACAATAAAGTAAAAGACAGAGATTTGTACGTGGAAAACCCTGGGAATAAGGGAAAAACCATGGGCAGCAAGCCAGGAGGGAGTAATACTATCTTTCAGTGTATCCTAACAGGGAATGTGCATGTTACGCTAGAGATAGAGTATAAATGCTTAATAAATATGCTTAAGGTGATTTCAATAATGAAATGAGAGTAAGGATGACTGAATAGTGGATGCCCCTTCTTCTTTCTTATGCTTGCTATTTATATCTTGTTTGCAACGGCTCTCTAACGTTTGTTTTGGATGTTCCTAAGCAATAGGCCTCGTGTCCTATTTACCCGGAGGTAGTTGTTTGACTCTACAATCCGCATGCCGCTATATTTGCTCAGTGCTCCATACTCTTCGTATATTTTGTTGAATAAGTTTTCCATGAAAGTAGGAACCGTTTTTCTAGGTTTTAGTTGTGCTTTAGTTGTTGCCTGGCTTGTTCTAGTAGTGCCCAACATACGGCTGGTGAGTTATTCCTTCAGGTCCGGCCTGGATAGATGGCCTGACCTGTCTTTCCCTCCTGGCTGGCACCTGCCTGGGTATAGTATGCTTTGTATTGAGTTACTTTCGTTCAGGCTAGGCTTGGTATTTCTTTGCCTGACTTTTGTCTGATTAGGCAGGACAATTCATGGCTCAACAATTGCCCCTTATCTCCTTATTTCCATTGGATCTGGCGAGGAATGAGGAGATAAAAAAATCGGGCCAGGCAAAAAATATAAGAATCTTTACCGGAAAAGAATTTGAGTCCCTTTCAACTTCCTAATGGGTGGTGTCCATAAATGAGGTAGGTTCATCAAACCCTAGGAGAGTCATGATCGAACTCATCCACTTGCATTATCCATTGGATTATTTTTGCGGCTATAAAATGCTTTAAGCCGTCATTTGATTCCATATTTTTATTCTTCAATTCTTCAAACTTTCTTTCTCTCTTCTCTAATTTCTTTGTGAGACAAATTTCCCTGTTTCAATAATCTTCATACTCTAATCAAGAAAAAATGGTCGGTGGAAGAAGAAGGGTTGCTGCACCGAAGGCTGCTGAGGCTGATAAGCCTCCGGTGGTGGTAGATGTGCTAGAAGTCATCCCTGAGGATGAGGTTATGGAAATTTCTGCTCCTGCAGGAATTCTGTCTATCGCACATAAGGGTGTCACTTTTGCCCCTGTGAAAACATTGCCTGCTTCATTTCCTAAGGCCAACCAACTTAAACCTTCTTTTGAACGTTTCTTGAAGTGTAGAGGTCTACTTCCTTCTGATGCTTAGGTCTCGGTCCCTGAGAGTGGTCCAGTCAGAGCTAACTGGTGCAGTCCTAGCTGGTTTTGTATTTTTGAATGGGCGTTCAAGGGGGGTTGCAGGCTTCCTTTTTCTCCATTTATGGTTAAGGTTATTACACTACTACAGATACAGGCTATAACAACGGTCAAAAACCGTTGTTATATAAAAAAGCGGACGTTGTTAAAGCGTCCGTTGTAGAAGGTTTTAACAACGGTTGGTTTACTTAAGGAAACCGTTGTTAAAACTATTAACCACGGTTTTATGTATAAAAACCCGTTGTGGAAAGTGTGACTCAATTTTGGGGGGAAAGTTATAACAACGGGTTGTAATATACAAAACCGTTGTTATAACTAAAGACAACGGGTTGTTTTAAAATAACCGTTGTTGTTTGTTCTTAAAAAATAATAAAAAAAATAAATTAAATATTACTAGATGCATGCATAATTACGGCCTGTTAGAATTCCAATGCATGCATTATTACTGACATTCACTGTACATATGAACGGATAATATGGAATGAGAAGGGTTAGTAATAGGATTTGAAGCAAAGATTATTGAGAGAGATGATGATGATTATGGCACAACTTCCTAACATATATATTAATTAAAAAGCAATTAACTCAACCCACACATTGCTTAGTATAAATACATTGCATATCTCAACTAACATTTCCATTATCTCATATATTCATCTCCAAACTCTAACTGTTAAAACAAACTCTACTTAATCTTTCAAATCAAACTCAAAAACTCTAAGAAAATGAATGATTTCATCCTAAAGACTCTTACCATGATCGAGAACAACAACAACTTCATCCGCTGGTTCCTCCATATTGAGGAAAGTTTCAGGAGCTACCTTGCGGATGCTCGATCCGCACCGAAGCACGCCAAAGAAGATGGCTTGACGGAGCAAAGAAAGCCATTTGCGCTATATGACGATATAGCAATCTGGCATTAACGGAACCTCCAAATAGCCAAGGAGGAGAGGATGGATACGATAGAGCACAATAAGATCCTCCATGAAAATATAAGAATTGCATTTTTACATATGTAATTTTTTTTTAATTTATGTATTTATAAATATATATATATATATATATTAATTATGTTTATCTTACTTCTTCATCTTGCTTCTTCATTGTTTTAGTAACTAATTATGCGAACAATACTTAAACAAATAACATAATGGTCGATAAAAACACATATATGCAAAAGAAATAAATAGAAAAAGAAAATAATGACGATGACAAAGGATGACGGCGAGATTTACCTGATAAATACAGAACGTAATAGACGATGAAATCACAATGACGGCGAGAAGATAAAGCGACGATGAGAAAGAGAGAAATAGAGAAAGAGAGAAAGAGAGTGTGTATGTGTTTTGTGTTTGTTTGTCTGCTGTGTTTGTGTTTGTGTATTAAGGGTTGTGTTTTGTGGCTGCAGCAGACTTCTGTTTGTGTGGTTTATAGTATGGAAGGTATTGACAACGGTTATTAAACAACAACCGTTGTGAAATAAGTTTTAACAACGGTTGTAAAAAACACCCGTTGTTAAATATGTTTTAACAACGGGTTTCAAAAGTAACCGTTGTGATTACTTTTCACTAACTTTGCGCCAATTTTGCGCCAAATTATTAACAACGGTTCCGCATGTGTGACCCGTTGTTAAAAATAATAACAACGGTTTTTATAACTATACCCGTTGTACTTGATTTTAGTAAAATTCGCGCCATACATTCTACAACGTCTATTGTGATTTTCGTGAATAATCGTTGTTAAAGGGGCGTTGTAGTTGCCTAAATTTGTAGTAGTGTTAGGGCCATCAAGGTTGCTCCTTTTCAACTTATGCCGATGGTTTGGAAGATTGTTCAATTTGTTGAACATCTATGTGCCAAGCACAACTTGGTGATTACTCTTGAGGATTTCAAGAATGCGTATCATTTGAAAATTAATACCACTAGACGTTTCAAATTTCGAGTCAGGGCAAAGATGACTCATCTGATAACCAACTTTGACTCAGGCAATGATAAGGGTTGGGCCACAACCTATATGTTCATCAGAGCAGATTTTGTTGCCCCTGATCTGGATTATCTCAGCTATCCGGCTGTGGAGGGGGGGGGGGGGTAAGTTCTTTTTCCTCCGTTCAATTCAAATTATGATAGTATGTAAATCAGATTTTAATGAAAACTTACTTGTGTTGTATCATAGTGGCTGACTGGGCTTATGATCCTGATGCTGAGGGGCCGGCTGATCGGATTGCGGCTTTAATGGCTTTGCCAGGTGAGGAAAGGGTGTGGCCTTCTTGCCTTGGTCAAGAGCCCCTGCCTCGCTTCAGGAAGGCTAAGCTGAGTACTTACAAGGCTGCTAAAAGTGCCCAGGCTTCAGGGGCCTCGTCATCGGGCAGTAAGTTTTTGTCTTTTCTATGTTGATTTTGATGCTTGAGCATATGATAGTATTGCTGATATAGAATTTTGTCATGTAGCTACTAGGACTTCTGCAAGGATTGCTAGTTTTGGCTTGTCCCTGGTAAATGCAGGCGTTTCCCAGATTACAGAGGAAAAATTCCGGAGTAGTGAGGCTACAGGGAGTGATAGTATGCTTCAAATCCAGGTCCCTGTTCATCAAGCTCAATTAGTGTCTCCTCCGCAGGTTGTGGTTGATGTTGATGAGCCCAGTCAAGCTGGCAAGAGAAAGAGGTCGGATGAGGTTTCTGAAGGAGTTGGTGGTGAAGGCGTGAGTGCGGTCAGGGAGGTCAGGGCCACGCTCGCTGATGTTCAATTTATGTAATACCCGTCCTTTTAGGAACCCGTTGACCAATATTGACCGACCTTTGAGGCAGGTGTTAGCCTTTAGGAATGCGTGCCAGAGATGCCTAGTGGCTTGTTAGGCTTCGAGGATGAGTGGTACTCGATAGAGTAGAGGCTACTCGATCGAGTAGCTTGGGTACTCGATCGAGTAGGGGCCACTCGATCGAGTAAGTTGGTTACTCGATCGAGTAGCGTCTTTACAGCGGGGATTTATAATCGTGTTTTGATAAAACCGCATATCATTTCCGCCTCCTTCCTTCAGACCTAGATGTCGCCTCCCTCCTTTTCCTTCACCATAATTCCTTCCATGGGAGCTTTAGAGGACGCTAATGCCTTGAGGATAAGTTACTTGAGTCGGGTAGAAGTCTTAACGCCGATATGCTATGCGTAGGTATGTCATCATCATCATCTTTGTCATTGTTGTTCCTTGTAGGACTGTGATTGTGGTAATACGCTGTTATGCGATTTGTATAGGGGTTGCTTGCTTGGTTGATGTCATGTGTTTGATCGAGGAGTTGTTGCGGTTGGCTAAAGGTAGGTTCGCCTACTCAGTTTCTGTTGGTTGTTTAGTGTGACGGTCATTGTATTGCTTGTAGTGTCGATGTGATTGACTGTGGTAATCGGTTGATGTTGTGCTGTTTCGTTGGTTGTTGTTGTTGTGCAGCTGATTGTGATTGACTGTCTGTGGTTCTCGAGGTGCGTCCTCGGCTGAGTAGGGTCACTTGCGGGAGTGGCTTCACGCCCTAGTTTCGCCCTCCGAGGAACCCGCCACGGGAGGGAATGTGCACATTAATGGGACAGGGTTATCGCTCGGTATGATGAGCGGGGCTTAGGTGGGAATGGCTGCGGTCCCCCACTGGCAGGGCTGGTCCAATGGACAGTCGGTGACGATGATTGGCTGGAGTGGTTATGGTTTGTGTGTATGCTTGGTTGTGTGTGTAGTATGTGGATAGTTGTGGTTGTGTCTTGTCTCAGTTGCTGACCTTGTGTGGTTGTTTCTTGCTTGCTTCTGTTGTGTCTGCCGTGATCCCTTATGGTGAGCAGTCAGTCTTAGCAGGTGATGTCTTGGATGGTAGCTGGAGTCTTGGCGGGACGAGTCTTCACGAGTCATGACAGGAGTAGTCTTCATAGTGTTTGATGAGTTGTATCAGTTGTATCAGTAGTTTGGTTATATCACTTGTAAAATAATTATAAATGTTCTTTTATCGACTTTTGATGATTACTTTCCTCGGGCAACCGAGATGGTAATGCCCTTATATGCTAGGGAAGGTCTTGTTAAGGCTCCTTGGTATATGGGGGTGTTGCAAAGTGGTATCAGAGCGACGATTTTGGAACCTATAACAAATGAGCCTAATGAACGTAGTGAGTCTAATAAAATAAACCTGGTGTATGTATATTGGGAGCCTCAGCTGATTGGGTGAGTAGGCGCCCTCATTTCAAAATCATGGCCCCATTGTGCTTAAGCCAGTCACTGGGTATGAGAATGTTGAGTCGGCAATTATGTGCCTAATGTGTATAGTCGTCATACTAGAATTGTTCGTGGTAAAGTTTCTGATAAAGTTAACATGTGTGAAATGGTTATGTTAGAATCATATGTGATAACGTTCCTAATGGAGCTAATACGAGTGTGATGATAATGAGAAATGTGAAAGTTTGGACACGAATAGAAGTGTGTGAAAGTGTAGGAGTGCGGGGTAGTGTATGGAATGTGGGATGGTCGTGGTTGCTTCAAGTTATTGGTAATGGTAGTTTCTATAAGAGTTTATAAGTCTTATAATAGTAATAATAATGATAGTTAATGAGTTGTGGATTTGTGATGATAATTATCAAAATAGTAATGAATGAATGTGATATATGAATGGTTGAAAGCTTCCGCTTGTGACATGATTAATTTGAGTAGACTGATTTGTTTACGCTGAGACATAGTTGCATTGCTAATAGACTCGGATGATACATGATATTTTAATGTTAAATGAGTGCTTAGAGCAATAAGATTATAAGTTTCATTAGTGAAGTTATAGACAAAGGATTAAACATGAAATAATGTGTTAATGGTATGCGTGAATGGTTTAATAATATGGTAAATCGTTTTGTACGATGGTTGCTATAGAATGGAGTGAAATATATCGTGGTTGGATAAAACCGTTGCGTTACATTTGAATAGTAATAAGGTGCTCTGAATGATTATAGTAACCTGTAACGATTTCCGAATTTGGTTTGGAATCGACACGTGTTGTTGTTTTGCAAGAATCTTAGTAAACCTCGTAATTCAGACCATGTACCTAATCTTGCTTGACCGAGTATGAGTGCGTACTAGACCGAGTAGACCTCACTCGATCTAGTTAGGAAGCTATAACGTTGAGGAAGTAGAAATTTCCTACGGAAACTCAACCAAGTAGCACCTACTCGATCGAGTAGAGGCCACTCGATCGAGTACCCTACTTACTCGATCGAGTAAGGCTACAGTACCGGAAAATTTCACGGGTTCAAAACCCTTTCTTTTGCTTATTTCCTTATTTCTCCTCCTATTTCCGCAAACCCTAACTCTTTTTCCTCTCAAATTTCTTGTTGCTTGCTACTTGTGGAGCCTCAATCTATTGATTTCCTTGCTTTGATTTGTTCTTTTACTTCCTAATCAATCAAGGTATGAAGATTTATCTTACTTTGATGTTTTAAATTTAACTAGAAACATGTAAGATGTTGGATGATGTTGGAAAATCGATTTATATGTGCCAAATCTTGTTTTTAATTGTTGTTATATGCTCTAGTTGCTTCAAGTTGTTGATTATTGATGCTAGTTGTGCCAAAAATCGAATCAAAAAGGGGATTTTATAACTTCAAATTTTAGGGTTTGATGAAATTGAATTGATTTTTGATCATCTATCGCATATAAAAGGATAAAAAAATTAAGTAATGTATGTTGTATATATCATGTATGGAGTTGATTTTGTGATTTTCACCCCAAAGGTTGTCTTAAAACTCCGTCATAAAAGTGCCCCAAACTGAAATTCGCCTCATATAATTGTAAATTTGGGTGGTATATGAATATGTTTTGCAGGTTTGAGTCCTAAAAATAGTTGTGGTTGAGTTAATTCATGTTATGTATGTCAAAATTTTCACAGCTGTAAACACCGTCTGAGCTATAAGAATTGGGATTTTACTTGTAAATTGGGAACTGTTCGTGATAGTGTGTACTTAGATGATTCTTCCATGATCAAATATGTGTACTTTGTATGTTTTGGTGCATATGTGGTGGTGCATTTAAACTGTATGTTGAAACAGATGCCGAGACTAAACTTAGGAACCAGACAAAGTAAGAGGGGTAGGGCTTCCGAGCCTGAAGTTGGGGAGGGAAGTGGACCTGTAGTACCTGCAGTACCTGAATACCCGTCCGTGGTATTCGTGGATTTCATCCAAAGAAAGAATTTTGTGGCCTTACAGTCCCGTAAGATGAGACCGACCCGTTGTGTGGACACGACCATTTTAGAGGATTTGGGTATTGAGACTGACGTCCGACACATCTTTGAGACCTTGGGATTCTCTGGACTCTATCGCCTACGAAAGTATTCGTATGCCTTCCTGACCCTTGAGTTCATGAGCTCGTTTAAATACGAGCCGGTGGAACAGACTGTGCAATTCCGCCTCATGAACACTAGTTTTTTCTTGACAATGAACCTGTTTGCCTCCCACCTTGGCTTGGCTAAGCCTCCCAAGGGAGCCCTTCATGAAATACCGTCTGAGTGTGAGGTTTGCCGCCTTATGCCTTGTATCACCGGGAAATCAGCTCCCACTGCTAGTAACATGTTGATCAATGATGTGCAACATATCACCTTAAGGATCTTTCTACGTGCTGTGTCGTGCCTCCTTTACGAGAGATCGGGTATGAGCAAGTTGAACTCCCATGAGTTGTTGCTTTTGATGGCGTGACTCAACCCCGAGCGAACTGAGAGAGTGACCTTTAGTGCTCCCGCTATGGTGTGTGCCAGTCTTGCTTTGATGGCTTCCTCTGGCACTTGGTTTCTGAGTTGTGGTGCTATTGCCACACGTTTAGCTGTGTAATACCCCGTATTTTATATAATATAATCAATTAAACGGATATTATTATATATTAATTATTATGTATTTTATAATACTACTTATGTCGGGATAATAGTTGAGTCGATAATTACATTAAGCTATCGTAAGTTATTTGAGACGGGTTTATATGGATTTCGAAATGTGAGCTGACCCATTTGAGTTGGCCCATTAACTGTTAAGCCTAATTAACCCTTAACCCTAAACCCTAACCCTAATTATAACCTAAACTCTACCCAAACCCTTCCCTCAACCCGCCTCCCTCCTTTCATCGGCTCCAACTTCACCTTCACGCAAAACGAGAGAGAGAGAGAGAGCATGGGTGTTGACGACGCAACAAGGAAGGCTTTAGGGTGTTTGTCGATGACCGTGGGTGGCCCTGGTGGCTGTTGTGGTGGCGGAAAAGGTAAGAGTTCAATCCCTTTTTTCTGTTTTCGCATTTTGCCGAGTTGTTGGTTGTTGTTTCGTGACTTAGGGAGGTGAGGCTGGTGGTTGTTGACGAGGTAAGGGAGATGGGTGGCATGTGACGAGTGTAGTGATGGTGGTTAGGGTGGTCTTGGGTGGTGGTAGTGGCTGTGAAGGGCGGCATCGACAAGGGGGAAGAAACGGGTTAAGCAGGGGATTTTCAGACGGGTTTAGATAGGTATGTTTGGGGTGGCGCCACCGTGGACTTGGGGGAGGTCGAAACGGTGGTGCCACTGTGTCTGGGTGCGTGGTTTGGCGGCGAGCATGACGGTGGTGGTTTGGCAGGGGTTAGGAAATGGTTGCGGTGGTTGTAGGTTGAGTATTAGAGGTGTTTGGTGAGGCGTGGTGGTGAACCAGGCCAAATGGCGGCGCCGTTTGACTCACGCCGGCGGAGTCGACCCCGGTGGGGGTGGTCGTTGGTGGCCGGGTCGGTGTGGGGGACCTGGTGGTGGGCGACACGGCCTCGTGGTGGCGCGTGGGAGCATGTGAGCGCGTGGGAAGGGGGCGGTGCTGATGACGGGTTGCTTTAGTGTTGAAACGGATTTTTGTCATTGTTTAATCATTAGAATTCGTTAAGTTATCATATTCTTAATTAATTAATTAATTCCCGAGTGCATTAAAATAATTAAAGACGGGTTTTGAGTCGGGCTACTCGAATTGTTCTATGTTGATTCGGGTCTTCTTAAATCGTTTAATTGTTTAATCTTTTATTTATCATATTAGTTATTCAATTTAATTCCCGAGTCAGTTAAGTAATTCAAGTCGGGTTTGTTAAAATGAAAAGTTACTATATCGGGAAAGTTTCCATTTTAAGAATTCTACTTTAGTAACCTTCTATTTTGGGAAGTTGGGTCAAATACTAATCGGGTTATTTTAGTTATGAGTTGGGCATAAGTTTGGTGTCGGGATTGTATTTCGGGAAAGCTCCTATTTTGGGAGATTTCTATATTTAGTAGTTAGTAATTATAAATATTATAATTGTTTTAGGTGACGGATTAAGTGTGAAGGATCGATAATCAAATTCATTGCTTTATTTTCTCGGATCGCTTAAATCGCTTAACTGGAATTGCTGGCACTTTGAGGTAGGGAAATACACTTGACCTATTATCGTTGTTGTTGAATTGTGTTGACTTGATTTGTGGTTGTTGATTTACGTTATGATTCGTATACGGGAAGGTGATTGATCAATTGATCGTGTTGAGTTTGTTATCACAACATTCAATGAGTCGCATGATTTCATTCATTAATATATATATTGTGTTGCATTAATTTCTCATTGAGCATTTCATATGCATTGGAGTTGGAGGATGGTGTAGGAGTGACGATGTTGAGATACGATATGAGTTGTGATAAGGCCCAGGGCGGGTTCTCGCAGACTTGCCCTGGTGTCCTTAGTCATGAGTCGCGAGATCGGCTACGGTCGATATATATAGTCTACCGGGGATCGGTATGGTCAAGTTGTCCGGGGTATGAGATATGAGATATGAGTTGAGATGGAGATGGAGGTGACGGAGGAGCATGCATATCATATTTTGTTGTTTTATTGTTTTCCCTACTCAACCTCGTGGTTGACCCTGTGTATTCGTGAACACCTGTGATGACCCAAATATTGGCGAGCAGACTTGACAGGTTTAAGAGATAGGACGGGAGCTTGGTGGGCGTGAGACATTGGATCAGAAGACTTAGTAGCTAGATCATCATCTAGAAGACTTTCACTTTTATTTATGTTAGTTCTTTGTATTTTGACGTAAAAGAGGTTATGTAATAGTTAGTTAAAGTAATTATATAATTTTGCCTTGGAGTTTAATTTGTTATTCACTACCTCGGGAAACCGAGATGGTAATAGTCCGGTTTATTAGGGAATGTCTTGCTAAAGGCTCCTTCATAAACCGGGGTGTTACAAAGTGGTATCAGAGCGAACAATCCTCAGGCCTAAACCAATGAGCCCAATGAACATAGGAAGAGTCTAAATAAAATGAACCCCGGGATAGAACTGTTAGGAGCCCACTAAGGTAAGGGATGAGTTAGGGGCCCCCTCACACCGAACCAGCGGCCCTCTCAGTTTGACCCGGAAACCCTGAGTGTATATGAGAGAAAGGGTAGAAAAATTGCATGAGGTTGAGCATGAAATTCCTATATCGTTGCCTAAGTGTTAACTGATCGATACATTGTTTATTGCATAAAAGAGTTGATGTATACCTTAAGATCCATATATTCTAACCATTCTGCAGGAGAACGCTACGGTAAGTATTTTGTATGAATGATTACGTGATCATATGATGTTGTGGAAATGAGAAATAAATTTTCGAGTTCAGGTTAATAATCAATGAAGTGTTGTGCTAGTCGTGAGCATGAAAATAATTGCGAGTCGATGATAGTTACCTAGGTGGATGTTGAATGATGTGCTGATAGTGCTATTATGTCTAGTAATATGCGGTTATGTGATCCCAAAGCCATGCTAGTATAGTCTTGTGATAGTAATAAGAAACACTATTAAATTACATGTTTTTAGTCATAGCAATCGTGATTAGATGTACGGAGTAGATCGAGATGCGAAGGGATTCTATGGGATAGATGTCTACGTAAATACAGTGTGAGATTTAAGTTAGGATGAGTTAGTATCGATAGTATGGTTGTAAGAGTTTGGGACATAGAAAATGAACGACTTAGTGCTGAAACTCGTTTTGTTTGATTTTACTCTTTAATTGACCTTACTGCCATTTCTTTTCTATTTATTGCCTATGGATGAAAATTTTATGAGAGATAGTCTTGGGAGTTAGTGTTCGTTTGGCGTTAGTTTCATGCTTATAGGATATACAGACTAGGAGTAATAAATATTTTAGTGAGCTGTGGTTAGGAAGTTCCTGTGCAGTGATGTTCGACCAACGATTTTGTGAAAATCCTCATTTAAATTGTATTAATAATTTTTACATAATTCCAACTCCATCGACCAAAAGAGTCACATATGTTTCAAATTAATAAGCCATGAAAATTCTTGATGTCTCTATATTAAACGGTAAATTTTGCAAACTGACCCAAGTTTTGGACCAATTACTGTCACATGTTTGTTTGGACCAACTGAGTTGTAAAATTCTTTAAAAAAATGAAATTCTTGTGCTTTAGACCTAATTCTTTTTCCCCTGTGTTTTTAACTCTCCGTGTTTTATAAAAATAATATGAATCAAGTTTTAATCGAACGGTTATTTATTCGTGATCTTTGGAAGTTACAACGTGAAACATGACTTGTAAAATGTGTGTTCTAGGTTGAGTTTCATACAGTTGTTTGATTAATTCATGAGCCTTAGTAATGTGAATTTATAATGCTTTATATGACGATAGTAGCACGCATGTTCAGTAGTTATATATCTTAACAAGTGATAAAATTAAAACTTAGTTGATAACATTGTTGGCATGATAGCATGAGTAAAATTGGATAGCTTAATTTGATTCTTAATCGAGGGCGAAATGTTTATACGAGTCCAGTTGTTTGCATACTTTATATACATTTGGCATGTTGTAATGTCTCTGGGTGTGCATCATATGTGCATAGTGGTCGGATATATATATAAATATAAAACTATATTATCATATCTTGGTAAGTTGATGGCGTTAAAAGTTAATTGATTGTTCTAATATACTCGCATGAATAATTATAATAATTATGTCTAAATGTTTACACATGGATGATAGTAATGAGTATGTCTAAATGTTCACACATGTAGGATGCATCTAAGTTCTAATGTCTTTCATATGAGTTGTGTGCCAATAGTTATATTTATTACCTTCATCACATTAAATTATTTCAGTTGAACCTAAATCTATAACATGATAATAAACAGTGAGTTATTTCTTATTGGATATGTTCGTTATTATATTGTCATAAAATGCTAAAGTGATTCTTGCAATTGTATGGGTGTGATATAAAGGAAACTGTTTGATATAACACGACAATTGGCATATCTATATTCTCGAGTCGTTACTATCAATTATATTATAATAAAGATTGTTATGGTAACTATGTTGACAATTATAATGGGATAACCCTTTGATGATTCACATGATATGCATTGGTTTAAATGATAGTCGTTATAGTTACATTTAATTGAGCCTACGAGTTGCCTAATTATTCAAATCGTGCAAATCAAAGAAGTTATTCAAGTTGCTAATCTTTAACCATAGCTAGTGTTCTACAAGTATATGATGACAAATGTATATGTCTAAGTTATTTATACGATATCTTTTGTTTTGCTGAAAATGAGTATACTAAGTTGCTAGACACAATTGAAGGATATGGTTGCTAAAATGTGAAACATAGGGTGATATGGAAGTAATGTTGTCGTTGTCATAGATCATATGTAGTTACTTTTATTGGGAAACATGTTTTCAGAATTGATATCGTGCAAACAATTTTTATAATTTAAAATATGAATTATGAGTATGTTGTTAATTGCTTAAATTCATCGACCTAATTCGTGACCTAAACCAGTGAGTGAGTAAATGGTTGTATGGACATGTCAATAAGACCCTGTGATTGTGATAGATAGTAGTGGTAAATCTATTTCTGTGATATGTTTACAAATGTGAGAAGTTCTTAAATTGTTTTGTTGATTTTGCTCTCGCTCGTTCATAGTCTATAATTGATCATCAAATTGGTTTAGTTGTGAAACCGTGTAAACCTTGGTTCCTTTCTTGTTGATTCTTTTAGGTTGATGTTGTGTTTTTAAGTTAAGCATGAGCTAGTAATAAATGTTACTTGTTGACAATCAGTTATTTCCATAATAAAACCTTGTTTCGACTTTAATGTTAATGCGCAATCTCTTATCTTGTGTTCTTTCCTGTTACACGTGGTTGAGAGTGATTTTGTTGCATATGTATATGAAAGTTGAAAGAGGTTACGAGGACGTAACCATGTTTCTAGTCGGGTAGGATTGTAAAATCTTAATGTTTATATTGCACTTGTTTGTAGATGGTAGTTTGATCAAGTAGATGTTCGTTGTGGGGTACCTATGCAAATGAGTTCTATATGTTTTGTTCCTACGTCTGTTAGTTAGTTGATGTGTAAAAGGAGAGTGTAATTAAACTACTGGTAATGAGTTATGAGTTAGCCTATGAGCTGAGTTATGTTTACGGGAGTTATGTTTACGATCCAGTGTGACCATGGTGATTGAGTTATTTGAGTTTGAGATCGGAATTTAGATGGAAGATTACGGTGTTCTCAGGTAATTATTTAGTGGTTATACATTTGTGTTCTCAGTTAGTTATTAGTTATAGTTAGTTGGGTTAAGTGAAGATGAGTTAAACTTCGGGACGAAGTTTATTTTAGGAGGGCAGAATGTAACATTTCGTGTTTGTTATGTTAATTGGTGTGTCAAAAGTGTGTGTTAACCGTGTTAGAAATGCGTGACGTCCGTATGTACGATATACAATACCCTTCTGAGGTTTGAGTACGGGCGCGAACTTCGGGACGAAGTTCATTTTAAGGGGGGAAGACTGTAATACCCCGTATTTTATATAATATAATCAATTAAACGGATATTATTATATATTAATTATTATGTATTTTATATTACTACTTATGTCGGGATAATAGTTGAGTCGATAATTACATTAAGCTATCGTAAGTTATTTGAGACGGGTTTATATGGATTTCGAAATGTGAGCTGACCCATTTGAGTTGGCCCATTAACTGTTAAGCCTAATTAACCCTTAACCCTAAACCCTAACCCTAATTATAACCTAAACTCTACCCAAACCCTTCCCTCAACCCGCCTCCCTCCTTTCATCAGCTCCAACTTCACCTTCACGCAAAACGAGAGAGAGAGAGAGAGCATGGGTGTTGACGGCGCAGCAAGGAAGGCTTTAGGGTGTTTGTCGACGACCGTGGGTGGCCATGGTGGCTGTTGTGGTGGCGGAAAAGGTAAGAGTTCAATCCCTTTTTTCTGTTTTCGCATTTTGCCGAGTTGTTGGTTGTTGTTTCGTGACTTAGGGAGGTGAGGCTGGTGGTTGTTGACGGGGTAAGGGAGATGGGTGGAATGTGACGAGTGTAGTGGTGGTGGTTAGGGTGGTCTTGGGTGGTGGTAGTGGCTGTGAAGGGCGGCATCGACAAGGGGGTAGAAACGGGTTAAGCAGGGGATTTTCAGACGGGTTTAGATGGGTATGTTTGGGGTGGCGCCACCGTGGACTTGCGGGAGGTCGAAACGGTGGTGCCACTGTGTCTGGGTGCGTGGTTTGGCGGCGAGCATGACGGTGGTGGTTTGGCAGGGGTTAGGAAATGGTTGCGGTGGTTGTAGGTTGAGTATTAGAGGTGTTTGGTGAGGCGTGGTGGTGAACCAGGCCAAATGGCGGCGCTGGTTTGACTCGCCGGCGGAGTCGACCCGATGGGGGTGGTCGTTGGTGGTCGGGTCGGTGTGGGGGGACTGGTCTGGTGGGCGACACGGCCTCGTGGTGGCGCGTGGGAGCGTGTGAGCGCGTGGGAAGGGGGCGGTGTTGATGACGGGTTGCTTTAGTGTTGAAACGGATTTTTGTCATTGTTTAATCATTAGAATTCGTTAAGTTATCGTATTCTTAATTAATTAATTAATTCCCGAGTGCATTAAAATAATTAAAGACGGGTTTTGAGTCGGGCTACTCGAATTGTTCTATGTTGATTCGGGTCTTCTTAAATCGTTTAATTGTTTAATCTTTTATTTATCATATTAGTTATTCAATTTAATTCCCGAGTCAGTTAAGTAATTCAAGTCGGGTTTGTTAAAATGAAAAGTTACTATATCGGGAAAGTTTCCATTTTAAGAATTCTACTTTAGTAACCTTCTATTTTGGGAAGTTGGGTCAAATACTAATCGGGTTATTTTAGTTATCAGTTGGGCATAAGTTTGGTGTCGGGATTGTATTTCGGGAAAGCTCCTATTTTGGGAGATTTCTATATTTAGTAGTTAGTAATTATAAATATTATAATTGTTTTAGGTGACGGATTCGTGAAGGATCGATAATCAAATTCATTGCTTTATTTTATGGACTGCTTAAACTGCTTAACTGGAACTGCTGGCACTTTGAGGTAGGGAAATACACTTGACCTATTATCGTTGTTGTTGAATTGTGTTGACTTGATTCGTGGTTGTTGATTTACGTTATGATTCGTATACGGGAAGGTGATTGACTGAATTGATCGTGTTGAGTTTGTTATCACAACATTCGAGGTCGGCATGATTTCATTCATTAATATATATATTGTGTTGCATTAATTTCTGTTGAGCATTTCATATGCATTGGAGTTGGAGGATGGTGTAGGAGTGACGATGTTGAGATACGATGTGAGTTGTGATAAGGCCCAGGCGGGTTCTGCAGGACTTGCCCTGGTGTCCTTAGTCATGAGTGGCGATCGGCTACGGTCGATATATATAGTCTACGGGATCGGTATGGTCAAGTTGTCCGGGTATGAGATATGAGATATGAGTTGAGATGGAGATGGAGGTGACGGAGGAGAATGCATATCATATTTTGTTGTTTTATTGTTTTCCCTACTCAATCTCGTGGTTGACCCTGTGTATTCGTGAACACCTGTGATGACCCAAATATTGGCGAGCAGACTTGACAGGTTTAAGAGATAGGACGGGAGCTTGGTGGGCGTGAGACATTGGATCAGAAGACTTAGTAGCTAGATCATCATCTAGAAGACTTTCACTTTTATTTATGTTAGTTCTTTGTATTTTGACGTAAAAGAGGTTATGTAATAGTTAGTTAAAGTAATTATATAATTTTGCCTTGGAGTTTAATTTGTTATTCACTACCTCGGGAAACCGAGATGGTAACAGTCCGGTTTATTAGGGAATGTCTTGCTAATGGCTCCTTCATAAACCGGGGTGTTACAAACTGAGAAGCTAGCTTCATTTGAGGCTTCCTCAGAGTACACCCCTCTAGCCACCCCGGTACCTACCATGGAGAGAGATTACTTCCTCGACCTGAAATGGTTGAGAACTTTGGAGGATGGTAGTATAGCATGGAGGGTGTGGTGGATGAGTTGGATGAAGGTACCAGCTCCTGAGCACCTCCCACCGACAGAGCCTTTAGCCGCGGCAGTGGTAGCTTCCGATTCTGATGAGGAGGCGGATGAGGATGCACGTCCTGCGAGGCAGGCGTACTTCATCAACTCGGAGATCCTCCGAGTCATGCCTGAGCCGAGAAAGGGGGAGAATGTGAGAGCGGAGGAGGATCTACCTAGAATAGGGAGAGGGCCACGCCGAGTGCGGGAGAGGGTGGCTGAGACACAGCCACAGCCGGCAGCACCACCACAGTACCCGTTTCCTAGTTACCCTTTTCTCGATACCCCGGAGACACGTGAGAGCTACCTGGCCGAGAGAGTGTCCTCTACCTTGACGCTCCGGAGCATGCATGAGATGGCGTATACTCAGGGTATTGGGACCGCATCCAGTTTGGTGGAGGGGAGTCGGGGATTACAGCGGGGTTTTCCACTCCTACGGGGTGGATATGTCCACATGGGGAGCACCTCAGTCATACTCCTACGGTGGCTTGACCCCTTGGTACGTGAGACCAGATGATGGAGCCGGTGGTGATGCGGGTCTGGGTGCATCAGGAGCAAGCACCTCGGGTGGTGGTGGTAGAGATGAGGATTATGTCATGGATGAGCAGCAGCAGCAGCAGGAGTGATACTCCGTTTCATTTGTCATGTTTATAGTTGTGTTGGATGTTAGTTTGTTTTGGTTGGTACCTTCTCTTTTCGTACTTTTCGTAGTTGGTTTGTATTGGTGGCCATAAGGCCGTACTTGCTTATTCCTAGACTTGTGTTACAGGAATTGTGGTCGGGTTGTCATCCTGACTCGTGATTATGCGACCATATATATTATGTTTGGGATAGTTTGGGTAGTTTTGACCTGAAGCCACTCGATCGAGTGCCCCTTACTCGGTCGAGTAGCTGCAGGTGTGTCCGTTTGGAGGTATTCTGATTTCGGGCTACTCGATCGAGTAGCTAAGAATACTCGATCGAGTAGGGCCAGCTCGATCGAGTGCCTAACCCACTCGATCGAGTAGCACCGTTACAGGAACTTTTCCGACTTTAAATTGACTCAAATGCTTTTGTTTTGAATATTTCGATATTTATCATGGTCATTGGGGGTTAGTAACATGTTTGGGTCAACTTATTAGTTATGCTTGGGTTCGCGCTTGACTTATAAATGACGTTTTGTGAAAAATATTAGTTGGTTCTTATTGCATTCATTTTACTTCCTCAACGTCTACAAGAGTGCCTCATTTATTTGTTACCAAAAAGATTTGTTTTTTCCTTCATGGACTTTCCCTAGTAAGGTTGCATGTCCTTCATGGCTATTGATAATCATTCTCATAAAGTAGCAGGTGTGTATAAGTTAATGTTAGTCGTGATTAGTGAGTAATGTCGATAAAGTGCAATATGTGTCAGGGTAAGTGAGTAAGTTGTTTGATGGTAAACTTCGGGGACGAAGTTCCTTTTTAGAGGGAAAGAGTAATGTCGCAAAAGAAAAACGCCGAAATTATAACAATTTTACCGTATGTTTGTAATCTTTTATAATGTCTCTATTACACTTCAAGTACGAGTTTATAAATGTTTTAATAATTATGTTAGGGAAATTGTATATTTAAGTAAAATATGAATAATTGACGCGTTATAATGAGAAGATGGTCATAATGAGAAGACAATGTCATGAACAATAGCGGGGTTATCCTCGGTAGTTTTGCGTTATGTGACTATAAATCACACATTGTTGAATCTGTGATAGTATCGTTTGTTGCATGTGGTGTGTTCGGTAACTCAAGTAGTGGCTTTCAAAGACTTGAATATGTGGTGTGACTGGACGATTGATGACGATGACTTAGTGGGATAATGCTTTTAGAGTATTGTGGACCTGTGACGAGTAAACGGTAAAGTCAACCTTGCTTTCTTGTCGTGTGGTTTGGGGGAGGGTGAGTTGAACTTCGAGGACGAAGTTCTTTTTAAGGGGGGAAGACTGTAATACCGGTCCTTTTAGGAACCCGTTGACAAACATTGACCGACCTTTGGGGCAGGTAATAGCCTTTAGGAATGCGTGCCAGAGATGCCTAGTGGCTTGTTAGGCTTCGGGGATGAGTGGTACTCGATAGAGTAGAGACTACTCAATCGAGTAGCTTGGGTACTCGATCGAGTAGGGGCCACTCGATCGAATAATTTGGTTACTCAATCGAGTAGCGTCTTTACAGCGGGGATTTATAATCGTGTTTTGATAAAACCGCATATCATTTCCGCCTCCTTCCTCCAGACCTAGATGTCGCCTCCCTCATTTCCCTTCACCATAATTCCTTCCAAGGGAGCTTTAAAGGACGCTAGTGCCTTCAGGATGACTTGCTTGAGTCGGGTAGCGGTCTTAACGCCGATATGCTATGCGTAGGTATGTCATCATCATCACCTTTGTCATTGTTGTTCCTTGTAGGATTGTGACGGTAGTAATAGGCTGTTATGCGATTTGTATAGGGGTTGCTTGCTTGGTTGATGTCATGTGTTTGATCGAGGAGTTGCTGCGGTTGGCTAAAGGTAGGTTCGCCTACTCAGTTTCTGTTGGTTGTTTAGTGTGACGGTCATTGTATTGCTTGTATTGTCGCTGTGATTGACTGTGGTAATCGGTTGGTGTTGTGTTGTTTTGTTGGTTGTTGTTGTTGTGCAGCTGATTGTGATTGACTGTCTGTGGTTCTCGAGGTGCGTCCTCAGCTGAGTAGGGTCACTTGCGGGAGTGGCTTCACGCCCTAGTTTCGCCCTCCGTGGAACCCGCCCCGGGAGGGAATGTTCACATTAATGGGACAGGGTTATCGCTCGGTATGATGAGCGGGGCTTAGGTGGGAACGGCTGCGGTCCCCCACTGGCAGGGCTGGTCCAGTCGACAGTCGGTGACGATGATTGGCTGGAGTGGTTATGGTTTGTGTGTATGCTTGGTTGTGTGTGTAGTATGTGGATAGTTGTGGTTGTGTCTTGCCTCAGTTGCTGACCTTGTGTGGTTGTTTCTTGTTTGTTTCTGTTGTGTCTGCCGTGATCCCTTATGGTGAGCAGTCAGTCTTAGCAGGTGATGTCTTGGATGGTAGCTGGAGTCTTGGCGGGATGAGTCTTCACGAGTCATGACAGGAGTAGTCTTAATAGTGTTTGATGAGTTGTATCAGTAGTTTGGTTATATCACTTGTAAAATATTTATAAATGTTCTTTTATCGACTTTTGATGATTACTTTCCTCGGGCAACCGAGATGGTAATGTCCTTATATGCTAGGGAAAGTCTTGTTAAGGCTCCTTGGTATATGGGGGTGTTAAAATTTGCCAAGGAACAAATCTAGGCTCACTCTTTCCTAGTTGATGATCCTTAATATAAATATCAGGCTGAAGAGATGTCTGCTCAGGCAGTAGCTGCTATGTACCATTTCAAGGACTGTGCTGCTAATCTGGTTACTATGCTGCAGGAGGTATAATTCTTTTTTTCTTAGTTTTATTTTGGTTGTATGTTTCTTGCTCTAGCTTGCCTGATTTGTGATCTTCTTACAGAATGTAAATGACATGTTGAGGGGTGCTTGTGAGCTGAAATCTTCAAATGCCAAGAATGAGAGTTTGGACTGGGAGGTGCAATGCCTGAAGAAGGACGCTGAATCTTTGAAGACGGATTTGGAAGTGTTAAAAAGGGAATGAGTCTTTAAAGAAGGAAAATGAGGCAGGCAAGGCAAGGTTGGTTGTTGAAACATCTAAATTGGGGTCTGCTCAAAATGCTGTGAAGTCCATTCAGGCTAAACTTGCTACAGTCCAGGATGAGTTGAAGGCTGAGAAGCAGGCTATACAGGATCTATTGAAGGCAAATGAGGAGCTGGCTGCTGAAAGGGATGTGGTACAGGGTAGGTATAAGGATGTTGCTTTGTATTTCTTTGGCAAGGGTCGTGTTGATGCCATGAAGAAGCCTATGGAAGTCAGGCCGTATTGGAACCCAAAGCAGGAAATGGCTGACCTCAAAGCTACCTACCCTGATCTTTGCAAGCTGCATGCTGAGGACGAGGTTGATTCTCCTCTGACCAAAGATAAAAGTGGTGAGGCTAATGAGGATGAGGATGATGAAGAGAAGGAGGTAGCTGATGAAGGCATAAGTTCTGCTACTGCCTCCAAGGCAGGTTGATGGTTTTACTTAGGATGACTTTTTTGGCCCATCCAGAGGGGATGTTCCCTGGACAAAGTTTGAATTTCGTGCTAGTTGGTATTTCTCTCATCCAGGGGGAGATGTTCCCTGGGAAAACTTTGTTCCTTGCTTTTCTTTTAGTGCAATGGAAGTTGCTTTCTTGTTTCCAGTGTGTGCTTGGTCTGATTAGATAGTACCTGTTGAAGTTGTGAAATTTGGAATATTTCTTAAGATAATGCATGTCAGGAGGGCTTATAGCCCTCAATCCGTCCAAGGATTTTATGGCTCTTAGCCTATCTGGAGGGCTCTTTTAGGTAAGAGAGATAGTTGCATGTCAGGAGGGCTTATGGCTCTCAACCTGTCAGGAGGGCCTAAGGCAAGTAGTCTAGATTTATCTCACCATTATACCTGTCTTTTTTTACTAAGCTTAGTTTTTATGTGTTTTTTAGATGTGGCGAAAATGGCAAAGTTTGTGAAGCATTTCTGGGATGATGTTCAGGTTGGGTGGATTGGCCCTCAATCCAGAATATTTGTTTAAGCATGTAAAGATAAATTATCTAAATAATTGTACTGGAAGCGTAAAATAAGTTTTCAGGATTTAACATGGTAATTTGAGACATATGGTAAAAATTGTAATTATGACAGACAATTGCAACTAACAGGAAAGCACATAGAAGGAACATAGAAGGAACATGGATAATTTTATTCAGGGGGTTACACATAGAATCATGTCAGGTAAGAGATAAGGTTAATAATCTTACCTGGTTGAAGCATAAGATATATTGCTTATAAATGAAAGAGTTTTAAGTGGGAGATGTTCCATGATCTGGGGATCATTTCTCCGTCCAGGGTCTGTAGCCTGTAGGCTCCCTGCCCTACTATTGAATCAATCAGGTAAGGTCCTTCCCATGTAGGAGCAAGTTTGCCAGCATTCTTATCTTTTGTATTTGGGAGGACTTTACATAGGACTAAGTCCCCTTCTTTGAATACTTTGATGTTCACATTTTTATTATAGCTTCTGGCTACTGTTTGTTGGTAAGAGGCTATTCAGATCTTGGCTGTATCTCTCAGCTCTTCAGCTAGGGTCAGGCTGTCTTGCATTTGTGGCTGGTTTTCCTCCACGGTGTTCAGGCTGCTGGGATCACTTCTTCACAGCCATAGACCAGGGAGTAAGGGGCCTGGCCTGTGGATGTTTTAGGTGTAGTTCTGTCAGCCCAGAGGACTAGAGGGAGTTCTTCAGCCCATTTGCCTTTTCTTCTCTTTGGTTTTTTCTTCAGGCAGCCGATTACCAATTGTTGCTAGATTCAGCCTGGCCGTTGGCTTTTGGATAGCCTAGTATGGAGGTCACCAGGTTGATATTCCATTGTGCACAGAAGGCCATTGTCCTTTTTCCCAAAAATTGAGTGTCGTTGTCATAAACTATTGAGAGGATGCCATATCTACATATGATATTTTGCTTGATGAATGATATGACATCCTTCTCCTTGATTTGCCTGTATGAGTCAGCCTCTATCCATTTTGAAAAGTAATCAGTCACGGCTAACATGTAGACTTAGGCTAACATGTAGACTTTTTGTCCTGGTGCTTGGGGTAGCTTGCCTACGATGTCCGTTTCCCACTTCATGAATGGTCGAGGGCTGAAATGAAGTGTAGTAGCTCGGATGGTTGATGAATGAATGGGGAGTGAAGTTGACAGGCTTCATATTTTGAGCTGTAAGCTCGGCAGTCAGCTCTTAAGGTTGGCCAAAAGTAGTCTATCCTTAGAACCTTGCTTGCCAGGCTCCTGCCTCCATTGTGGTTTCCACATTATCCATTATGTATGTCCTCAATAACTTGTTTGGCCTCATGCGGCTCCAGGCATCGCAGGTAGGGTCCAGCCTAAGACTTTTTAAACAAAGTGTTATTTAGAATGGTATAGGTGGAAGCTTTAATTCTAAGGGCCCTTGTTTCATGCCTGTCTTTGGGTAGGATCCCCTGTAAGAACCAATCATAATATGGTTTGGTCCAGGAGTTTGTGTCCTCAATGATGGGATAAGTTTGGTCAGGTTTTGTAATGGTTGGTTCGAGCAGGTGAGCAATGGGTATCTTACCATTTATAGCAGGGCTGAAATTTGATCTCAGGCTGGCTAGGGCATCAGCCTGGCTGTTTAAGTCTCTTGGTATCTGATCAATGTCAAATGAACTAAACTTTTTGCAAAGGTTTTTGACATAGTCTAAATAGAGAATCATTTTTGAATCCTTTGCAGCGTAGGTTCCTTTGACTTGATTGGAAATTAAAAGTGAGTCAGTTTTTACCTTGAGATTTTGCACGCCAAGATCTATACATACCTTGATTCCAGCTATCAGGGCTTCATATTCAGCTTCGTTGTTTGTTGCTTTAAATTCACAACTGATAACCTTAGCTATTAAATCCCCTTGTGGTGATTTGAGTACTAGTCCTAGGCCAGTACCTCTCATATTGGTTGCTCCATCTACGTGTAAGGTCCATTCCTGGCCTTATTTTTGGGTGTCTAGATGATTGACCTCTTTTATGAGGTCTGGTTCTAGGTTGGGACTGAAATCAGCCATAAAGTCTGCTAAAGCCTGGGATTTAATTGTTGTCCTAGGTTTAAAGGTTATGTCATAAATACTGAGTTATACTGACCACTTTGCCATTCTACCTGAAAGTTCAGGTTTTCTGAGGACAGATTTGATAGGCAGATTGGTCCTGATAATTATTGGGTGACTCTCAAAGTAGGGTCTAAGTTTTGTGCAAGATACAATTAATGAAAGTACATATTTTTCAAGTAATCCATACCGTGTTTCCGCATCTAGGAGAGTTTTACTTACGTAGTAGATGGGATATTGTTGGCCTTCCATTTCCTTGGTCAGGACTCCACTTACTGCTATCAGTGACTGATAGGTAGATCGTCAGGGGTTCTCCTTTGTTATGTTTGGTCAGTAGTGGAGGAGTGGCCAGGTAAGTTTTTAACTCTTGGAAGACTGTTTCGTGTTCAGGCATCCATTTGAATGACTTGTTCTTCCTGAGAAGGTCATAGAATGATCTGCATCTTTCAGATGATTTGGATATGAATCTGTTCAGGGCTACAACTCTCCCTGTCAATCTTTGGATATCTTTGACTGATTTAGGAGATTCCAACTCCAGGATGGCATTTATTTGTTCTGGGCTGGCTTCAATCCCTCTTTTTGTAACCATGTGTCCTAAGAATTTGCCTGATGACAGTCCAAAGTGGCATTTGGAGGGGTTGAGCTTCATACTGAATTCTTCCAGGATTTTGAAGGCTACTTCCAGGTCCTTTACATGATCTTCAGCCTTCTTTGATTTGACCACCATGTCGTCTATTTAGACCTCCATTGTGTCGCCAATTTGGTCTTTGAACATCATATTAACCAGGCGTTGGTAGGTTGCCCCTGCATTTTTTAGGCCAAAGGGCATTGTTGTGGAGCAATATATGCCCCTTTCCGTGATGAATGTAGTATTTTCTTGGTCAGCTGGATGCATTTTGATTTGGTTGAATCCACTTGAGGCATCCATGAACGTTAGTTGTTCATGCCTAGCTGTAGCATCTACCATTGCATCAATGTGAGGGAGTGGGAATGGGTCTTTTGGACAGGCTTTGTTGAGATCTGTGTAGTCTACACATACTCTCCATTTGCCATTCTTCTTTTGCACCACGACCACATTGGCCAACCATTCAGGGTACATTACTTCCCTGATTATTCCCATATCTAGGAGTTTGTCTGCCTCTTCGTTAATGATTGTATTGCGTTGAGGGGCAAACTTTCTCCTTTTCTGCTGTACAGGCTTTGATTGTTGCTATTCCCCATTCTGTTGGTATTTTGACGCACTGATGGTAAGTTGAAGGAATGGCTCTGACATTATGGATCCAAGGTCTACCTAAGATTGCACTGTATGATGAGAGGAAGTCTAGGACTCCAAATCTTTCATATGATGAGACTCCTTCGATGTAGGTTGGCAGATAGATCTCTCCTAGAGTGTTCTTGGATTCACCACTGAATCCTACCAAGACATTTGACTTCTTTATGATCTGATTCTCATCGATCTTCATGGCTTTCAGGACATCAAGCATGATTAAATTGACTGAGTTGCTACCATTTACTAGGATTCTCAGGACACGTGCAGTGCCAATTTGCATAGTAATGACCAGTCCATCATGATGGATGTCCGAGATTCCCTGCATATCCGTATCATCAAAAGTAATTTGAGTTAAGTTTCTAGGTTTAAAATGAGATTTCATTTCAGAATCCTTGGCTATTTTCTTTGCAGTTGACCTAGTCAGGCCACAAATCTCAGATCCTCCATTGATGAATTTGACTTCATAAATTGGTGGTGCTGGGGGCAGATGTAACACCCCCATTTATTCAGGAGCCTTTAGCTAGACATTCCCAAATAAATAGGACTGTTACCATCTCGGTTTCCCGAGGTAGTGAATAACAATGTACAACAAATCAAAGTACTTTAAATTAAAACTTTAGTGAATACATGTTTATTACAACTTTAACCAAGTAAAACTTAATATAAATTACAATACATCTCGCAGCGGAAATAAATAAAATGATGTAATTATTCTATGTGATCGAGACTTCAGCTATGGTCCAAGTCAAGCTCTCATCCCAATGCTCCCAAGTCAGCTAATCTTTAGTACCTGTCAAATCTGCTCCCCATAAAACGGTTCACCGCAGGTGTTCACGAATACACAGTCAACCGCGAGGTTGAGTAGGAATAAATTCTAACAAGAAAAACATACGATAAACAATCCAATTTCCTTTTTCATTGCACAACCCCATGACAACGTGCTCCTTTCTTTTACTACTCGTTACACTAATCATCCCGCCAATCCTTGGTCGGGACAGCCTCAACCCGAAGGTGAGTAAACACAAATTACATTACCAAAGGTAATGTCTGCCTCAACATATAGTTGATTAAATATCCACCAGATGGCCTGCAGACCAATCCGGGGCCTGCCTCGAGTAAATACGATAAAATATCGTCTGCCAGAATAAATCTGAAATATGTCACCCGAAGGCTCTTACCATGACGTCTGCCAATATAACCGCAATAATAATCTACATCACCACGAAGGGATGTCTCGCAAGATAAATCAATAACCAATGCAATAACAGTACCTCCATCACAACTAATCCAACTAACATATACAATATAATTCTCCCTTCCAACAATTTCAATGATATCAACCAGCACAATTCTCATATGATCAATTCACTTTAATATAAATCATCCAACAAACATTATCGAGTAAAAGTTGAGTAGGATTTATCCCTACCTGATAAGCAATTCCAATTAAGCAGCTCAGGCAATCCAATAAATAAAGCAAATCCGATCCGATTATAATTCTTCACAACTGTCACCTAATCAAAATATTACAATTCAATTCAATTCAATTCAGTTATTCATTTGTTTATTCCTTTTATTATATTAATTACTCAAATTAATTATTTATTATAATATTTTATTCATAACTTATTATTAATAATTATTATTACGGTATACGAAAACCCGAGTCAAACCCAACTTAAAAACCCGACTTAAATAAATAAGACCCAAACCCATAACCAACCCATATAGCTCGTAAAACCCAACAACCCAAAAACCTCCATGTAACACGTGAACCATCCCCACACCCATTCATTCACGGTTTTAAACCGTGATCAACGCCTCACCAAAACCCGCATCTCATGACACTCCTAGTCACCACCAGTACCACCCAGACCTGCTAAACCGTAGCCTACACCACCGACAATCCCGACAACCATCTACCACCAGCTAAAACACCACAAGCACTCCAAAAACTCACGCCCTAACACTACCATGACACAACTAATACCGAAAACCCGACACCATCCTCTATACAACACTACACCACCTACAGCCACCACCATCTCCACCACTGACCCACAGTGGTTCCAGGGGTTGTCCTATCTTCCACTCGTCCCTTACATACCACCACCACCTCCTCCCAAAATCGACAGTAGCACTAACAGTACCCTTGATACCGTTGTTTTGTATCAAAATTAAATTTATAAATCCGAACTAAAACTATAGCTAGTGATAGTAGGGGTCGAACCACAGAGAGACAAGATCAATTCTATTTGCTATTTTCAGTCTAAAAAAAATAACAATTAAGTGGGGGTTTTGAATTGGTTTGATTCTAAAGACTAATTGACAAAATAAGAAATTTCTCAAACAAGATAAAAAGAAGATCGGGAACTTCGGTTCACCATGGCTAAGGTCAGGTCAATAAGGTAGCAGAGGTCCTATAATACGGTCTTAGGAAATATGAGCAAGCCTTTCGATCAATGCTCAAATTAACCTTACGGTTTTCTAATTCCCTAGAATTTCTCAAAGCTTTCGCTCAAAGGAAATTCCAAATCTAATGATAACTTAATTACTAATCTTTCAATCTAGTAAGAAAGGTTTATCAAAAGAAAACAAGATCGATATGGAAGAAAATCATACTAATAAAATTGACCCTATTTTACGCCATGGCTCACCTCGTTCCCAATCAATAAAATTAGCTATGCATGATTAAAACTATAACAATTGCGAAATTGAAGGAAAGGAATGAGATTGACATAATTGAAATTGAATTTAAGACAAAAGAATAAAACTGAATTTCTTGAATAAAACTAATAATAACAGGAATTAAATTGATTAGAAATAATGAAGATGGAAATTGCATTAAAACTTACGAAGAATTGATGAACAAAGGCAATTGAATTGCAATCCGTAGTCTACCTTTCTTCCCCAAAAACTAGATCTAAAACTTGAGTTCTTCTCTAATGAAAAGCATAACCTAAATTATCCATCTGTTCTACTGATAAACGATGCCAAAAAGTTAATTACAATTGGGCTTTTTAAAAGTCTAACACGAAAAATCAATAACAGCTGCGAAACCTGGTCGATCGATCGATCGACCAGCCAGAAACAATGCAGTAGCTACTGCTGAAATTCCACGGTCGATCGACTGAAGAGCCTGGTCGATCGACCAACTGAGCTGTGTAGGAACTCCTTTCTCTCTTCAAATCAGCCACTTCACTCCAATGCACGCATCCCAAGGTGAGTGAGTCCGAACTCCCTTCTTCCAAACTTCCCTGAAGTTGCCTCCGAAGGACGATTTGGGCTTGATTTAGCTCACTTCCACTCATTCCTACAATAAATCATAGAAATTGCAAAGTAAACCATTTCGGGAGAAATAGTAGCTTTAAGCTAACGATTACGCATGGAAATATGTGCCAAAACTGCAAATAAAGTGTATAGAATATGCACGTATCAAATCTCCTCAAACCAAACCTTGCTTGTCCCCAAGCAAGCACTATGATCCAACTAAAAACCTAATGGAAAGGAGTATATCTCAGAGCTAGCTACAAGTCAATGCTAAACCGTTTAGTGCACATAATCAACTACTGCAAAGCTCAAAACAAGTGAACAAATTTATGCATATCATGGAATTAAATTGGGCGTTCGACCTTGCGAGACTCATAAATTCGGACTCTCCCGGGTCACTCTTCCCTCAGCAAGGCAAATGGTATGAATAAATGTAAAAGAGAGGGAAGAAAATACAGACTCTCACCTAGACTGCGACCGACAAAACATGTATGCTTGACTAGTATGAATAATGATTCTAGCTACCGTACACACGCATAACCACCATCAAGGACTATTACATACCGAACTATTGCAAGATTTGGATATGTAAGGCTAAGTGGGAAAGAAAGGGCAAAAAAAGTATGGAAATGTGAGGGTAAGAAGCCAAGCTAGTACCTAACAAACCATCAGAAACCGTATCCCGTTCCTCCAACTCGAAAAGTGAACCATTGCCTCTAAATGTCTAGGCAACAACTATCCCGAAACAAACACCTCCAAATCATAAAATAAGCACATGAGGTGTATTCTCAACTCAGCCGAAATTCCTTTTTTTTTTTTTTTTTTTTTTTTTTTTTTTTTTTTCCAGGCTGAGCTGGCAGTCGATCGACCAGAAACAGCAGTCGATCGACTACCCCTGCATTCCATTGCCCTCTGCCCAGATCAACTTCCTCTTTTTCATTTTTTCTGAGTGTTTTTTTTTTCTTTTCTGACTTTCTCCTTTTTTTTTTCAGGCTGACACATTAGCAACCCCTGCAATTCTCATAAATACTCACTCCAACATTACCGAAACGAACCAAAACTGCTATAATTCGACAAATTCCTCTACTACTACCTAGCTTGGCACAATGGTAGGCTAAGTATGGGATGTAGTTAAAGGCAACTGGCAGTTATGGCTTATAGTGGAGTTAAATGGGGCAAAATGAGAAAGGGGGAGATGCAATTGTTCTCAAAAAACGTAATACCGACCACAAACCGATGCGTATAGGAAATAAGCAATCAAAACTCATACACGTGCAAAACATGAAATGATGGGAGTACTACTCTCAATCCTAAATTAACCGGTCATGAATGTCACCAGTTATAGGCTCTACATCTCAGAAAGTATAAGTAGTTTGCCAAAAGTAATGAGTCAAGTCTAATAACCCGAAGTAAATTCCACAACAAAATTTCAAAAATCACTTTTAACTCTCGCTAAGCAGTTGTGAAAAGGCAAGGAATGGCATAAATTTGACTAATAGTGCAATGTCATCATTAGTAAACTCCAATCCGACTCGACTATATGCAAAAGTAAACGTGATATTTTTGATTTTTTTTTTAAATTTTTCGATTTTTTTCTTTGTTCTTTTTTTCTTGAAATTAAAACAATGCAAGCTAAAATGCAATAAACGTGTGACTAAAATGCAATAAAAAAACGAATGCAGATGCAACAGACATATGCAAATACCCTCCCCAAACCAAAACGCACAATGCCCTCATTGTGCTCAGCAGCAAATCACTAGCAGTAACAACAAAATGGGGAAGAATATAAGCAACAACAAAGTAAAAGGAAACTAATAAAGAGGGATCAGAAACTCACAAAAGACGACCTCCCCAAACCAGCCAAAACAGGGGAGGTCACAAGCATCTAATCTCCACCGTCATACTCGGAACCACTATCCTCATCTGACCCTGAGTCATCCTCCTCTTCCGCCTCAGCAGCAGCGGCAGTAGTAGTCGTGGGAGGAGGTCTCCTGGCAGGCTGAGAGTAACCGTCCACCGGGGGAACAAAGAAGGACGGGTGAGTCCAGGCACCCTGTGGGAGCATCCCCGTCCGAGCGTACTCCTCGTAGACTGGGTACAGAGCCAAAGCCGTGTCTAACCTGTGCTGATCAAAGCTCCTGCGCAAGTCACCCAACACACGTGACACCGCCCTTTGGTCCATGACCGCAGGGATAACAGTAGGTGGAGGGGGACAAAAGGTGGCCGGGAAGCCCGTGGGGGCAGGAGTAGAGAAGGAGGAGGCCTGTGAAAAGGAGGCACGAGCTTGCCTCGAAGTGCTAGCAGTAGCGGTGCCCGCCCCAATAGGGAGCCTGTAGCTAGGCAAGGGCGGGCGAGCTGCCCCCGAAACAGTGGTGAGGGGCAGGATAGGAGGGAGGCCAAGGACAGCGATGGGGTCGCAGATGAAAGAATCAATCTTCCACCGACTCCGACTATCGACCCACTTCACAGACCTCGCGTAGGCAAGATCCATGAAGCGTAGGTCAGGGTCAAAAGGGGCCTCCTCTCGAGGGAACAGAAGAACTAGACGGTTGGCGATACGCGTCACCAACCCACCACAAGAAATAGTGGCCAAAGTGCCCTCACTTATAGTCTGAAAGTGAGCGGCAGTCAAATAAGCTATGTTATAGAAACGGGCTACCCGACTTCCAATGTTCAGATAGCCCGCTAAGATAGACAATTCAATGGTATTCACATTATTTGACTCCTTACGACCGAAAATGGTATTACCCATTAGTCGTAGAAAATAACGAAAAGGGGGCAAGTGGACGAAAGTGCCCATCCTCTTAGGGCCGTTCCAGTCAGAGATACACGACCACATGACCCGGTGCACATCAGAAATTTCCGAGGTGTTACCCTCGAAATAAAGACCCAAAAATCCAGCAAAATCGGCTAATGTCAGGGTGTAGGTGACATTGAATAGCCGAAAAGAAATGCAAGGGCTACTCCTGTTGGCTTCAAAAGAAGCCTGGTCAAAAACATAAGACGAGAAAAACTCGAGGGTCAAAGTGTAGTAAGTGAACTCAGCCATGTCCACAAGACCCGACATTCCTGTCCCATTTAGCGGGGACACAACAGAATCAAAACAGCTTAATTTCTCTAAAGTCGGCCTATGAAGAAAACGAGTGGCTGAAACTTTTATTTTTGCGACAAAGAGAGCGAATTTAGCTCGCTGATTAGAGGTGGAGAAAGTAACCTGCGGATAGTCAGGTAGACTATCCGTAGTATCCTCGATCATCAGTAGCGGACCCATGGCCGTTTGCGCTCCTTGACTCGGATCGCCCTTCAACATTTGCTGCTTTCCTTTCGTCATTGTTGCTTCCTGCAAACAACAAATTAGTAACAAGCTTCTCTTAACCTTTAACAATGACAATTTATGAAACCCCAACCAAAAATCAGAGATCAAAAATTAAATTAGGGTTTCGAAAATTTGGGGGAAAACGGAATTAAGCTGTCCCTAGTTGCTAAAATGGCTCGAAATCCAAGGGAATAGGAAAGCAAAGTGTAATTAAAGCCTAAATTCGACAAGCAAACAACCCTAAATCGATTTTCCCTAAATTGATTTTTCCGACCCAAGGTAACAATACTCGAAATTTGGGCATAAAAATTCAGCTTGAATCGAAAATAAAGGAGTAAGAAGGGATTAGAGACATACCTTTGATGAGAACTTGAAGATTTAAGCAAGAAAATTCGAGATTAAGGGATGGATTAGCAAGAAATCGCGAAAAGGGGGAAAGACAAGGGTTTTCTCTGATTTTCTGATTGAATGAATATGAATGAATGAATTAGAAAAGAATTAAAACTTCCCTTATTAAATTACCTTCTGATCTCGCGCAGGAGTCGATCGACTATCAGTAGCAGTCGATCGACAGGTCTTCCCCTAATACAGCTCTCTGATATCGCGTGGTGGTCGATCGACCAACAGTAGCAGTCGATCAACCAATCTCCCTCTTAAACAGCTTCTGCCTGTTTTCTTCTCAATCGATCGACTAGCGAACTTGGTCGATCGACTGCTTGTGCTGGTAATTAATCTCAAAATCGTCAAAAATTCATTTTTTTCTCAATTTCCCGTTCCTCTCGCATGAACATTCAGTAAACCACTCTACGCACTTTGCAATAAAATAATCACCTGCCAAATTCTCAAAGGCGCACATTTTTCAAACTAAGAAATTGCTAATTAAAAATAAATAACTAAAGCTCCTAATGCAAATTAAATTAACTAAAACTATTAAGCTCCTAATTACAAAAATTTACAAGCCGGGTTGCCTCCCGGTTAGCGCTGGTTTAAGAAGTCCCGCACGACCTTTTTACCTCAGTTTGCATCATCCGATAACGGGTCGAAGTACAATACCTCGACTTGCCCAACAAATTCATCTGTTCCGTGATAATGCTTCACATATTGGCCATTAACTTTGAACCGTTCTCCAGCAGAGGTCTCCAATTCAACTGATCCGAATTTTGTAAATCGTGACCGTATAAGGGTCACCCACCGGATTTCAGCTTACCAGGAAATAAACGGATACGAGCGTTAAAAAGAAGTACCTTATCGCCAATATGGAACTCGCGCTTGATGATTCTCTTGTCGTGCCAGCGCTTTGTTTTCTCTTTGTAGATCCTAGCATTATCATAGGCCAGCAACCTATATTCCTCCAGCTCATTCAACTGTGTCATACGTTTCTCACGAGAGAGGTTAGGATCCAAATTCAAATCACAAATAGCCCACCAAGACTTACGCTCCAACTCAACAGGTAAATAACATGTCTTACCATAAATCAATCGGAATGGTGACATCCCAATTGGCGTCTTAAACGCGGTCCTATAAGCCCATAAGCCATCATCTAACTTAAGACTCCAATATTTCCGTGATTTAGAAACAACTTTAGCTAAAACTTCTTTCAATTCCCGGTTAGAAATCTCAACCTGACCACTAGTTTGGGGATGATACCCCAAACCCCTACGATGTTGGACACCGAATTTAGTCAATAAAGCACTAAGTTGTTTCTCTTTAAAATGCATTCCCTCATCGCTAATGACAACACTAGGAACACCAAAACGAGGGAAAATAATCTTTTTAAACAGTTTAATCACAGCCTTTGCGTCGCAATGGGGAGTAGCGATAGCTTCTACCCATTTGGACACATAATCTACAGCTACGAGGATATATTTATTACCTTGACTGCTCGGAAAAGGTCCTTGATTATCAATGCCCCAGACATCAAAAATCTTAACCTCTAAAATGCCTACCTGTGGCATCTCATGTCTCTTCGAAATATTCCCCGATCTTTGACAGGCATCGCACTCAACAACAAAATTGCGACTATCTGCATGCAAAGTTGGCCAATAGAAACCAGATTGGAGTACCTTAGCCACAGTCCGGGATGGACCATGGTGACCACCATAGGCGGAAGAGTGGCAAGCTTCTAGGATATCCTTCACCTCCCATTGAGGTACACATCTCCGGATAAGACCGTCTGCGCATTCCTTGAAAACATAAGGATCATCCCAAAAGTATTGTCTAGCATCATAAGCGAACCGCTTCTTCTGCTGCCATGAAAGCTCGGGTGGTATCTTACCTGTCACAGCAAAATTAGCATAATCAGCAAACCACGGAGGTGGATAAGACCCTGAAGTAGTAATAGCTAACAAACTCTCATCAGGAAAAGAATCATTAATAGGTAACGAATCCTCCCTTTCTGTCAGCTGTAGACGAGATAAGTGGTCAACCACCACATTCTCTGCTCCTTTCTTATCTTTGATCTCCAAATAAAACTCCTGCAAAAGGAGTATCCACCTCAAAAGACTCGGTTTCGCATCCTTCTTAAGAAAGAGAGTCTTCAAATACCGCATGGTCGTAAACAACAACCTTAGAACCTAAAAAATAAGATCGAAATTTATCTAAGGTAAAAACTACAGCTAGAAACTCCTTCTCAGTGGTATAATAGTTGACTTGAGCCTCATCCAGAGTTCGGCTCGCATAATATATGGCATTCAAGACTTTGTTCTTCCGCTGTCCCAAAACTGCACCGATCGCATAATCGCTGGCATCACACATAATCTCAAATGGGAGATCCCAATCAGCGGCCAATGATTGGTGCGAAAACTAGAGCCTCCTTTAACCTCGTTAAAAGCTAAAAGGCACTCATCGAGAAACTCAAAGACAAAGATCCTTAAGGAGCAATTGTGTAAGTGGTTTAGCAATTTTTGAAAAATTCTTAATGAAACGCCGATAGAAACCAGCGTGACCAAGGAAACTCCTCACTCCTTTAACATTCACGGGAGGAGGCAATTGCTCAATCACCTGCACCTTTGCTTTATCAACATGTATACCTTTATTAGAAATCAGATGCCGTAACACAACTCCCTCATTGACCATGAACTGACATATTTCCCAGTTTAAAACAAGATTAACATCAATACAACGCTGCATGACTTTATCAAGGTTAGCTAAACAACGATCAAAGTCATTACCATAAACTGAGAAATCATCCATAAATACCTCCATAATATTCTCTATATAATCAGAAAAAATCCCCATCATGCACCTCTAAAAGGTAGCTGGGGCGTTACACAATCCGAAAGGCATTCTGCGGCACGCAAAAACACCTTGTGGACAGGTAAAAGTGGTCTTACTATGATCATCCGGATGAATAGGGATCTGAAAGAACCCCGAATATTCGTCTAGAAAACAGAAAAATTTGTTAGAGGCAAGTCTTTCAGTCATTTGGTCAACAAAAGGGAGGGGGAAATGGTTATTCTTGGTGGCAGCATTCAACTGTCTATAATCAATGCACATCCGCCACCCTGTCACAACTCGAGTTGGTATTAATTCATTTTTCTCATTCTTAACCACGGTAGTCCCTCCTTTCTTCGGAACTACCTGAACTGGGCTAACCCACTTGAAGTTGCCAACTGTATAAATAATACCTGCATCGAGTAGTTTCATCACCTCAGCCATAACAACTTCCTGCATCTTCGGGTTCAACTTGCGTTGACCCTGTCTGTAAGGCTTATGGCCTTCCTCTAGCTCTATCCTGTGCATACAAATATTAGGGCTGATGCCCTTAATATCATCCAAAGAGTAACCTAAAGCCTTCATGTTTTTCTTAAGCACACACATCAAAGCAGACAGCTGGTCATCATTAAGCTTAACACTAACAATAGCTAGGTACTGCTCCATATCATCTAGAAAAACATACTTAAGATTAGAAGGAAGTGGCTTACGCTCAGGCACCTTTACCTCTACAGCACAGACAGAATCAACTTCAATGGTATAGCAAGTGTTTACCAAATTCTCGTTGGCGAGGCTTAAGAGCATCTCATCTTCTTCCTCTGTGATCTCGTAGCTTTCCATTGAGGCTACCAAAGCATCTGGCTCCTCAGCATTCTCCGCTGTATTACCTGCACACTCATATGAATGGGTCAGATCAGCTAAGGGATCCTTAGCTAAGGATTCCCTCCAATTACAATTAACAGCCCTGTCAACAATATCAATGGAATAACACGTGTCATCATCAGCATATTCAGTCGTCTTACGAGCAAGACTGAACTCAATGGTGTCATCCCCTACCTCTAAGGTTATGATTCTGCGTTTGACATCTATTACAGCTCCAGCTGTATGTAAAAATGGTCTACCTTAAATAATAGTTATCTGACTGTCCTCTGCAATGTCCAAAACAACGAAATCGACAAGAATAAAGAATTTACCCACTCGAACGGGTACATCCTCTAAGACACCTAGAGGTCTCTGAGTCGATCTATTTGCCATCTGAAGGGTAATATCGGTCACCTTAAGTCTACCAATATTTAGCCTTTTACAAACAGAATATGGCATGACACTAACACTGGCCCCTAAATCACAAAGGGCCTTCCCAATTTCGTGGTTACCTATAGTGCAGGGAATTGAAAAACTACCTGGGTCCTTTAATTTAGGTGGTATATTAATTTGCGAAAGAGCATTGCATTCTTCCACAAAAGCAACATTACCATCATCATGAAAATTTCTCTTACGATTCAAAATGTCTTTCATAAATTTAGCGTAAGAGGGTACCTGGGTAATTAGGTCAGTGAAAGGAATGGTTACCTCGAGATTCTTGACCATCTCCAAAAACTTACAAAACTTGCGCTCCAGCTTAGTATTCTTTAAACGCTCCGGATACGGGATCGCAACACCGGCCGTAGGATCGGAACCTTCGACTTAAGTAAGTTTAAAACCTCCGTCAAATCATCAATAAGTGTAGAATCATGCAAACTAGTTGACGGATTTGCGTCCCCGCACCGAGACCTTGGTCGATCGACCATTGGGCTCGGTCGATCGACCAATCACAATGGGCGTGAATAGTTCCTGGACAGAGACTCCTTCGTCAGGAGCTTCAGTCGATCGACTGGTGATATTGTTCGATCGACCACATATGTTGGGTATGAATAGTTTCTGGTCAAAAAATTTTTCATCTGACAACCCGGTCGATCGACTGCTGTTGTTGGTCGATCGACCGCTGGTACTGGCAATTGAGTTCGTTTTCGCACCAGAAATTAAATTTTGCTTTTCATCCTTTCCCGAGTCTTCTCTTGGCTTATCAGGACCATCATTAGAAATGCCACTTCGGAGATTAATGGCATTTATGGTTTCAATTGGCTCCTCACATTTGCTTGAAGAATTGGCAACTTGCTTAGCCTCTAAATTCTCCAATTGCTTGACAAAATTCTTTGTAGACTCAATCCCGGCTGCTTCTATTTTCGCGACTTGAACCAAAAAAGTTCAGATTGTCTCTCTCAATTCCTCGGTTTCATCTGAATTATGGACAGGAATTTCAACTCTTTCCTTGGAAGCTTCAGAGGTCTCGAGCTTCTCGAGACGGGTAGTAATAGAAGTTATGAGTGTCACAACGACACTCATTTCATCACTTTGCTTTCACGACTTTCCACGCGAACTTCCAAAATCGGCTCTATGGACTGCCATCTTCTCAATAGTGTTCCAACCTTTATTCTGACCGGAATTATTTTGGAACCTACCATTCGCAGCTGCATCCAGGATGACCTTGTAATCATCATATAAAGCATTATAGAATAAGTTGCAAAGGTACCACTACTGGAAACCATGGTGAGGGACAGCCCTAACCAAACTCTTGAAACGTCCTCATGCTTCACAAAATTCCTCATCAGGTCCTTGCTGGAAATTTGTAATTTTACTTCTCAAGGCATCTGTCTTTGCAAGTGGGAAGTATTTCTTGTAGAAGGCTAACGCTAGAGATGTCCAATCCGTGACTCCAGCTGCTACCCTATCAAGGTAGCGGTACCAATCTCGCGCCGAATCTTTCAAGGAGTATAAGAACATTATCCCCTTTACTTCATCCATGGTCACCCCACCCGGTACAGGTATGGAACAGCAGTAGTCTGTGAAAATTTCCATATGCTTCAAAGGATCCTCGTCCGGTAGACCAGCAAACTGATTTCGCTCCACTAAATCAATATAAGAGGAATGAAATTCAAAGTGACCAGTAGTAGGGGTAGGTAACACGTGTCCCTTTGGAATGTGCTGTTCTTTTGGCTGAAGATTGTCATATATCGTAGTCATGTTAGCAAGATGAGAGTACTCAAGTCTTCCTCTCAAAAACCTGTCTTCTAACTGTGCAAAAGCAAAATTAGAAGCAAGAGTAAGCAACAGCCTCAAGGAACCAAAGTTCCTTGAGACAAGAAAAATAAACTAAAAATAAAGCAAACAGAATTACACCGTCTCCCCGGCAACAGCGCCAAAATTTGATACCGTCGTTTTGTATCAAAATTAAATTTATAAATCCGAACTGTGATAGTAGGGGTCGAACCACAGAGAGACAAGATAAATTCTATTTGCTATTTTCAGTCTAAAAAAAATAACAATTAAGTGGGGGTTTTGAATTGGTTTGATTCTAAAGACTAATTGACAAAATAAGAAATTTCTCAAACAAGATAAAAAGAAGATCGAGAACTTCGGTTCACCATGGCTAAGGTCAGGTCAATAAGGTAGCAGAGGTCCTATAATACGGTCTCAGGAAATATGAGCAAGTTTTTCGATCAATGCTCAAATTAACCTTGCGGTCTTCTAATTCCCTAGAATTTCTCAAAGTTTTCGCTCAAAGGAAATTCCAAATCTAATGATAACTTAATTACTAATCTTTCAATCTAGTAAGAAAGGTTTATCAAAAGAAAACAAGATCGATATGGAAGAAAATCATACTAATAAAACTGACCCTATTTTACGCCATGGCTCACCTCGTTCCCAATCAATTAAATTAGCTATGCATGATTAAAACTATAACAATTGCGAAATTGAAGGCAAGGAATGAGATTGACATAATTGAAATTGAATTTAAGACAAAAGAATAAAACTGAATTTCTTGAATAAAACTAATAATAACAGGAATTAAATTGATTAGAAATAATGAAGATGGAAATTGCATTAAAACTTACGAAGAATTGATGAACAAATGCAATTGAATTGCAATCCGTAGTTTACCTTTCTTCCCCAAAAACTAGATCTAAAACTTGAGTTCTTCTCTAATGAAAAGCATAACCTAAATTATCCATCTGTTCTACTGATAAACGATGCCAAAAAGTTAATTACAATTGGGCTTTTTAAAAGTCTAACACGAAAAATCAATAACAGCTGCGAAACCTGGTCGATCGACTGAGTAGCATGGTTGATCGACCAGCCAGAAACAATGCAGTAGCTACTGCTGAAATTCCACGGTCGATCGACTGAAGAGCCTGGTCGATCGACCAACTGAGCTGTGTAGAAACTCATTTCTCTCTTCAAATCAGCCACTTCACTGCAATGCACGCATCCCAAGGTGAGTGAGTCCGAACTCCCTTCTTCCAAGCTTCCCTGAAGTTGCCTCCAAAGGACGATTTGGGCTTGATTTAGCTCACTTCCACTCATTCCTACAATAAATCATAGAAATTGCAAAGTAAACCGTTTCGGGAGAAATAGTAGCTTTAAGCTAACGAATACGCATGGAAATACGTGCCAAAACTGCAAATAAAGTGTATAGAATATGCACGTATCAACCCTCCTCCTCTGTTTCGCGCTTTACAAGCCACCCTACTACAAACCTCCATCTCCGGCTACCACAACGCCACCGTAAGGGTCGACCTAGCCACCATCAACCATACCAACCATGCCCAGGTCAAGTTGGGTCCAATTGGTGGTTCGAATCAGGGTCGAATCCCCTAATTTAACCCGCAACAACACCAACAACCACGACAACTACCCTCCCTTGTTTCACGTTTTTCCGACAACTACCACCACAAACCACCATATAAAACCACCACGACACCACCACGGTAGTCGACTCCTCCCCCATCACGAACCAACCCAGGTCTGACTAAATACCAGTCACAAACAAGGGTTTAAACCCGAGTAACCCATACTACAACCCCCTTTAACCACCCTCAAAAACACCCTTCAAACAGCCCTTTCCCGTCGGTCAACAGAGGTTAAATTAAGTCAACGGTGATCCTTGGTCATCCACGGTCACAACGGTACTTACGGCCTGATCTAAGGTGGTCTAGATTACAAGTTATAATATCGAAAAGTATATACATAAGAGGGTATGAGAATATTACCTTAAGACGATAAAAGACAATAAATTCCTTGCTATTCCCCTTTCTTATTCTCCCTCTCTCTTTATAAATTATTTTTTTCAGATTTGATGAATAATAAGGACCATTGTTTGAGGTTTCATCTATTTATATTGGTAGGCTAAGGTTGTAAGGAACCAATTAGGAAATATAAAATGTACTTATTATTATTATTATTATTATTATTATTATTAGTAATTATCCGATCCCGACAATTAATCAACCAATTTACGCAACATATATAGTCGACCAAAGCCCTATAGCACATGACCCAACTCCAATCCCGCCTTTCTTTATTATTTTATTTATTTAATTACCGTCTCACAACAAATATTATTATTATTTTAAATAAAATTACTATTATTATTATTATTACTATTGTTATTATTATTATCGTATTACTATTATTATTATAAAATAATAATCATTCACTATTACCATATAAATTATCGTATATTATTATTACCCAATTACCATTCCGACCCATTACTCTATTATTTTATTATTTTATTATATCATTCCGCTTTATTCACAATTATTAATTATAACCGTCATAATCAATTATTCGAATTACGTAAATTAGTTATATAAACTTCACTAAACTATGGGGTATTACAGCAGATCACGTTGTGGTCTTTCCTGATCCTTTCTTGATCCGCTGTCCTCCCTGTTCTTTGATGGCATTAAATCCTTCAGGTAGCCTTTCTTTAGCAGGTAAGCCACTTGTCTACATAGACCCAAGCTCTTCTGTGGTATGTCCTATGTCCATGTGAAATTCACACTATCTTGTTGCGTCTTTCCTTGAGTTGGGATTGTCCGTCTTTTTAGGCCACTTGACAATGTCTCCCATGTTGTCAAGCCTTTTGATGAGTCCTGCAGTATCAACAGAGAAGTTATATTACTGAATAGGTGGATAAGTATAAGAGTTACCTCGTTGCTCATGAGCATAGTTGACTTCTGATCTATCAGGCCTGGTGTAGGGGATGGTCAAGAGCTGCTTCCCTTGTAATTAGAACTTTTCTTGTTAGATCTTTCATATCCTGAAACACTGTCAGTGATTTTAGCCTTGAAACTTTTATCTTCTTCCAGCCTGATGTAGCCAAGTGCCTTTGCCTGAACGTTTTTAAAAGTTATGCAAGGTTTCATGGAAAGCTCGTCATAGAAATCGCTATCCAGTGGTAGCCCCTGCCTGAAAGCTTCCACGGCTGTTCCAACATCACATCTGGGGATACCTTCTCTTTCTTGAATCTGGTCAGGAATGCTTTGATTGTCTCGCTTGGCTTTTGCTTGATTCAGTATAGGTCACTGGATCTCTTTTCGAGTTCCCTGCTACTTGCAAACTGGTGGTTGAACGAGTTTATCAGATCTGCAAAGGACTTGATGCTTCCATTTGGCAGGTTTATATACCATTGAAGGGCAGGCCCGGTCAGGGTTGTTCCAAAGCCTTTGCACATACATATTTGTCGTAGCTCACTGGGTATAGAGGCTGTTAACATTCTCTATTTGTAGTTGGCTACATGGTTTTGAGAATCTGCAGTTCCATCATAGGTTCTCATTGAGGGTACCACAAACTTTTTAGGCAGATCTATTTTAGTTATCTCATCCCCGAAGGGAGAGATAGCTTAGCTTTCAGGATTTGCTTCCTCAATGCTTGTAGGTATTCCAGGGATCTTCTCAAATTTCTCATGGAGTTTCTGGATCTCCTGGACCATGGCCATCATTATGGCTACATTAATTTGTTCTGGGATGGTCTCTTCATTTGGGGTTTCTTCTGAGTCTGAATCAAGATCCCCTGCTTTGGTTTTTGATGAAGTTGGAGTAACAAAGTTAGAGAAATCGATATTCCTGATGATTGAAGAAAATGGTGTTCCAGGCTGAATCTTTAATTTTGAGCCTGAAGCTTTATCTCCTAGCTTTTGCTTCAGGTTGGACTCTGATTCTTTCAGTTTCTGAACTTCAGCTTCAGCCTGGGCCATCTTTTGCCTCAATTGCTCCATTTCAAGAAGTTGTTGTTTGGCGGTAGCCAGTTGTTGTTCTATATTGTCTGTAGTCATTTTTTGGAAGAGTTTTAGTGTTGTTTGGGATTAGGTTTTGATTATTTTTAAGCTAGATGCCCCACGGTGGGCGCCAATTATTTTAGCAAGATTTCACACGGAGATAAAGTCTTGCCACGGATTTAATTGCAGGGTAATCTAACTCAAGTAATTATACCTGACTAGTACGATTGATAACTAAAAGAATGAACAATAAAGTAAAAGACAGATATTTGTACGTGGAAAACTCTGGGAATACGGGAAAAAACCACGGGCACCAAGCCAGGAGGGAGTAATACTATCTTTTAGTGTATCCTGACAGGGAATGTGTATGTCAGACTAAAGATAGAGTATAAATGCTTAATAAATATGCTCAAGGTGATTACAATAATGAAATGAGAGTAAGGATGAGTGAATAATGGATGCCCCTTCTTCTTTCTTCTGCTTGCTATTTATATCTTGTTTGCAACAGCTCTTTAACGTTTATTTTGGACGTTCCTAAGCAATAGGCCTCGTGACCTATTTACCCGGAGGTAGTGGTCTGACTCTACAATCCGCCTGCCACTATCGTTGCTCAGTCAACTGCTTCATACTCTTCGTATATTTTGTTAAATAGGTCTTCCATGAAAGTAGGAACGTTTCTCTAGGTTTTAGTTGTGCTTTAGTTGTTGCCTGACTTGTTCTAGTAGTGCCCAACATACGGCTGGTGAGTTATTCCTTCAGGTCCGGTATGGAAAGATGGCCAGACCTTTCTTTCCCTCCTGGCTGGCACCTGCCTGGGTATAGTATGCTTTGTATTGAGTTACTTCCGTTCAGGCTAGGCTTGGTATTTCTTTGCCTAACTTTTGTCTGATCAGGCAGGACAATTCTTGGCCCAACAGCAGAGGTTTGCAACCAAACCCTGCTCCTTTTCCTGTTGCTGGCTTTATAGGCTTAAGGACATATTACATAAAAGTTATTGATTATTGTTAGGAATACGATTCGGGTATACGACTACATACAGCTGTTTACTGATTCGTAACAGTGAAGTTCCAAATATTGTAGGATTTTCGCTCACAACAACTGTTGGGTTTGTGCCTTGATTCTGTTAACCTCCGCTTCGAATAACTATGCGGGGGTCTCGCTGCCCGGTCAGCGAGTCTGGGTCCAGGGGCGAAGCGCCCTGGTTTAGGGGTTTGGGGACGCAACGTGGGCTAGATCTGTTTTGGGCCTTTATTAGGTCATTCTGTATTAGGTCTTAGAGAGTATTATATAAACTCTCTAAGCCTCTACCTAGCAGTCATGCCGTCTGAATCTGTAATCTGAAAACTCCTCACATATCAATAAAACTCTCTCCCTTCTGCCCTGTGGGCGTAGCTAACACACCGTTAGTGAACCACGTAAATCTGTGCGTTTGGCTCTTTATTGTTTTTATCAATTCTTTCTTGCATCTATTATAACAACAACAGATACGACAGTTATTAATTTGTAACCACTAAGCAAAGAAGCTGCTGTGCCATGTGCTTGGTAAGGTGTTCTATAAGCGATAACAATAGACATAACCTATTCTTATTTTTGACTAACTATATTATGTGGTAGGGAGGAAGCCAATAGGGTTACGTTTACTGCTAAGAGAGACCAAGTCTTTAAATCTCGCCATCCAGATGCCCGCCGCAGCATCATTACAATTGAAGAACTCCTCCAAAAACATGTGAGCATTTGTTTGACACACCGGGCAATGCCTCATTTGGGGGTGTCTCTAATTAGGCGTGTATAAACATCCGACTGAGAACATTGTTATGCATCTACAACAACAAGTCAAACTATTATTCAACACATCACAACTTATCCTCGCACAATCGGCTTAACACAACTCTGATTGTTTATTTGTAGGTTGCTAACACCATACAGGAAGAAAAGTTCTGGTTGTCTGTGCAGCTCGAAAGATTTGACTGTCAAAAGTTACGCATGTACCTTGGGTGTAACAACTGCAACACTATCAATAGCGAACATATTGGCGTAACATATACATGTACTTCATGTTGCAAAAAACATGTTATTTCCACTCCAAGGTATACTGGTACATTCAAATAGATGTGGAATACACATAGCTTTATACAACTAACAATCATATTCTTCTATGTATACAGAATAAGCATCACATTTGAAGCAAAAGATAAAACTGGAGCTTATTTTTTCACGGCCATAGATGACAGCGTAGAGGCATTACTAGAAGTAGACGCAGCAGCATTATATTCAATGTCTCAACAGGTCCTTTGAATAAACCAGTCCTCATTCCTCTATTTACAAATGCTTTTAAATGCCTTACTATTTATGCCTTTAGGCAACTATCGCGCACCTTGGCAAAGTAAAAAGCCAGTGTGATTTATTGCTCTAAAAAGCCTAAATATATGTGCACTATATTTTACAGCAAAAAGATGACTACCTTCCCCATATCAAAAGGCAGGTTCAAAGCAGTCGGAAGTACGTACAGGTTGCACCATCATCATTCCTTTTGCGCTACAAGACACTAAAATGGGTGGTCCAGAAGATCTCTATGTTCTATACAATGGCACTGCAAATCTGCCTTACATTCTCAAAGAACGCTTTTTGTGGCCTTTGCACATTTTCATCTCTAATAGTTAGATATTTCCCATATTATCTATCAAGAATTACCGTGCAATTAGGCAGCTTGTGGAAGGCATTAATGGAGAATCAAACTGGGAAGAAGGTCAAGAGGCTGCGAACTGATAACGGCCTAGAGTTTTGTTGTTCTGAGTTCGACGAGTTCTGCAAGAATGAAGGGATTGCTAGACATCGTACGATCAGAGATACACCTCGGCAAAATGGTGTAGCGAGCGAATGAACCGGACACTTCGGAGAGGGCAAGGTGCATGCTCTCTAATGCTGGACTAACAAGAAGATTCTGGGCAGAAGCAGTTAGTACAACATGCTATCTGATAAATCGGGGACCTCACACGAGTCTGAATCTCAAAACTCCATTTGAGATGTGGTCTGGTAAGTCTGCTGACTATTCTATTTTAAGGGCTTTTGGTAGTACTGCTTATTATCATGTTAGTGAAGGTAAGCTTGAGCCACGAGCTAGAAAGGGAGTATTCATGGGCTATGGGGATGGTTTCAAGGGATACCGTATCTGGTCTCCATCTGAGGGTAGGGTTATTTTGAGTAGAAATGTTGTCTTTGATGAAAATTCTATGGTTAATCCTACTGTGAAGTCTTATATGTTGTCAGATAGTAGTAGTAGTGTTGATAAACAGGTGGAGCAGCAAAACACTCTTGATGAGAGTGTACCACAGGAAAAAAATCAACCACTACAAATCAATCCGAATCGGTTCCATCGATTCTTCATTACCGATTCCGAATCAGCAGAGTTTGGCCCGTGAGCGGTCAATCAGGCTTAATTTTGGGAAGCCTCCGAATAGACTTGGTTTTGAAGATATGGTGGGTTATGCACTTCAGGTTGCTGAGGAAGTGGATCCTAACTTACATGAGCCATCCACTTTCAAAGAAGCAACTACATGTTGGACCGCCCAATGGCTTGCTGCCATGGGAGATGAGATGGAGTCCCTTCAAAAGAATCAGACCTGGGAATTATCTAAGAAGCCTCAAGGGAGAAAGATTGTTACATGTAAATGGGTCTTCAAGAAGAAAGAGGGAGAGACTGCTACTGAGGGTATAAGGTATAAAGCTCGATTGGTAGCTCGTGGGTTCAGTCGGAAAGAGGGGGTTGACTACAATGAAATATTTTCGCCAGTGGTCAGACATACTTCCATCAGAGTGTTGCTAGCAATAGTTCCACATCAGGATTTAGAACTCGAACAGCTAGATGTGAAGACAGCTTTCCTACATGGAGAGTTGGAAAAAGAGATATACATGACTCAGCCAGACGGTTTCCAGTTCGGGTAAAGAAGATTATGTTTGCAAGTCAAGAAGTCCTTATATGGGCTAAAAACAGTCTCCGAGGCGATGGTATAAAAGGTTTGACAGCTACATGTTGGAGATTGGCTACACTAGGAGTCCGTATGATTGTTGTGTTTATTACAAAAAGCTGAAGAATGAGTCTCTCATTTATCTGATCATATATGTAGACGATATGTTGATAGCTGCAGAGAGCAAGTCTGATGTTCAGAAATTGAAGGGTCTACTCAGTGCTGAATTTGAGATAAAAGATTTGGGTGCAGCGAGGAAAATTCTGGGAATGGAGATCTACAGGGATAGGAGCAAGAATAAGCTTTTCTTATCTCATAAAGGCTGTATTCAGAAGGTGCTAGCAAGGTTTGGCATGTCTACTGCTAAATCCATAGATACTCCTAGTGCATCGAATGCACATCTATCTGTTGCTTTCTCACCCAAGTCAGCTGAAGAAAGGGAGTACATGTCTCGAGTTCTGTACTCTAGTGCAGTGGGTAGTTTGATGTATGCTATGGTCTGCAGTAGACCTGATTTAGCACAGTCAGTCAGTGTGGTGAGCCGGTTTATGGGTGATCCAGGTAAAGAGCACTGGCAAGCTCTGAAGAGAATTTTTCGGTACCTTAAGAGTACATCTGATGTTGGTATCATTTATCGAAGTGATAGAGAGTGCCTTGTGTCAGGGTACTCAGATTCTGATTATGCAGGAGATGTTGACAGCAGACGATCAATGACTGGTTATGTTTTCACTCTTGGTGGTTCAGTCGTCAGTTGGAAGGCTACATTGCAGCCTACAGTTACTTTGTCTACTACTGAAGTAAAGTATATGGCGTTGACCGCAGCAGCTAAAGAGGGAATCTGGTTAAAAGGACTCGTCAATGATTTGGGTCTACATCAGGAGCAAGCTATTGTATTCTGTGACAGTCTTAGTTCAATATGCTTGGCTAAAGATCAAGTCCATCATGAGAGGACTAAGCATATAGATGTGAGATATCACTTTCTGAGAAATGAGAAGAGGATTAAGGTGAACAAAGTGGGTACTGCTGATAACCCAGCTGACATGTTCACTAAGCCAGTTCCGCATAGCAAGTTCCAACATTGTTTGGACTTGCTAAATATCTGCATTCTGTAATTGCCTTCTTGGGGGCAATATCTGAGAGGGAAGGGAGAAGAGCTTTCTGGTACATCTGGCATTTATGGGAATGCATCTGGTACATCTGTCTGTTTGTGAGAGAATTCAAGTCAAGGTGGAGATTTGTTGGGTTTGTGCCTTGATTCTGTTAACCTCCGCTTTGAATAACTATGCGGGGATCTCGCTGCCCGGTCAGCGAGTCTGGATCCAGGGGCGAAGCGCCCTGGTTTAGGGGTTCGGGGACGCAACGTGGGCTAGGTCTGTTTTGGGCCTTTATTAGGTCATTCTGTATTAGGTCTTAGAGAGTATTATATAAACTCTCTAAGCCTCTACCTAGCAGTCATACCGTCTGAATCTGTAATCTGAAAACTCCTCACATATCAATAAAACTCTCTCCCTTCTGCCCTGTGGACGTAGCTAACACACCGTTAGTGAACCACGTAAATCTGTGCGTTTGGCTCTTTATTGTTTTTATCAGTTCTTTCTTGCTTCTGTTATAACAACAACAGATACGACAGTTATTAATTTGTAACCACTAGGCAAAGAAGCTGCTGTGCCATGTGCTTGGTAAGGTGTTCTATAAGCGATAACAATAGACATAACCTATTCTTATTTTTGACTAACTATATTATGTGGTAGGGAGGAAGCCAATAGGGTTATGTTTACTGCTAAGAGAGACCAAGTCTTTAAATCTCGCCATCCAGATGCCCGCCGCAGCATCATTACAATTGAAGAACTCCTCCAAAAACATGTGAGCATTTGTTTGACACACCGGGCAATGCCTCATTTGGGGGTGTCTCTAATTAGGCGTGTATAAACTTCCGACTGAGAACATTGTTATGCATCAACAACATACGCGTTTTACAAGTCAAACTATTATTCAACACATCACAACTTATCCTCGCACAATCGGCTTAACACAACTCTGATTGTTTATTTGTAGGTTGCTAACACCATACAGGAAGAAAAGTTTTGGTTGTCTGTGCAGCTCGAAAGATTTGACTGTCAAAAGTTACGCATGTACCTTGGGTCTAACAACTGCAACACTATCAATAGCGAACATATTGGCGTAACATATACATGTACTTCATGTTGCAAAAAACATGTTATTTCCACTCCAAGGTATACCGGTACATTCAAATAGATGTGGAATACACATAGCTTTATACAACTAACAATCATATTCTTCTATGTATACAGAATGAGCATCACATTTGAAGCAAAAGATAAAACTGGAGCTTATTTTTTCACGGCCATAGATGACAGCGTAGAGGCATTACTAGAAGTAGACGCAGCAGCATTGTATTCAATGTCTCAACAGGTCCTTTGAATAAACCAGTCCCCATTCCTCTATTTACAAATGCTTTTAAATGCCTTACTATTTATGCCTTTAGGCAACTATCGCGCACCTTGGCAAAGTAAAAAGCCAGTGTGATTTGTTGCTCTAAAAAGCCTAAATATATGTGCACTATATTTTGCAGCAAAAAGATGACTACCTTCCCCATATCAAAAGGCAGGTTCAAAGCAGTTGGAATTACGTACAGGTTGCACCATCATCATTCCTTTTGCGCTACAAGACGCTAACATGGGTGGTCCAGAAGATATCTATGTTCTATACAATGGCACTGCAAATCTGCCTTACATTCTCAAAGAACGCTTTTTGTGGCCTTTGCACATTTTCATCTCTAATAGTTAGATATTTCCCATATTATCTATCAAGAATTCCCGTGCAATTAGGCAGCTTGTTGAAAAAAAAAACAAGTTATTGACAGGCTTATACGGAGTTTAGTGATCTGTAACTAATGTAGACCATGGTAAGTTATGTGTATAGTTAGTTATCTCAAGAACAAGTTTTCAACTATGCAAGATAGCCTTTGAGAATGTTAGAGCAGTGTCATTACACTATCAATTGCACATTTAGACGCTTAAATGTCTATTACAGTACGTGAATTTTGAAAGCACTTGGAATGCACTACATCCAACAACACGTACTACAAATAGTTGCGGGGTTCAAAATCTCGGCCGAGTTGTATCGTATCGGCCGAGTTGTATCGGATTTTCACTCTACCGATACGAGATATTGTTAGAACACACTTGGTTGATGATGCCAAGTTTCATTATGATTTAACTGTTTGCCTCTTAGTAAATGATTAGCAAATTGAAGCATCCCATGATTGTTCAAAGAAGTTCAAGGTGATCAAGATGAAGGACAAGTCAAGCATATCCATTGTCTAGAACAAATGTTGTAAACGAGGTAGTTCAACATATTTCTTTTATGCATAAGTTATGGCAAAACCATGCAACAGTTCCAGAGACTGTTGCACCATGGTTTCTGGTACTAACGAATGGAGAATTTTCGGGAAAATTTACAAGTGCTTGAAATTCCTTAAAAAGCTTTTATATGTTCAAGAGGAACATTATTTCAAAACTGAAGAACAAAAAGAACAAAAGAATATGCTTGCACAATAATTTAAAAGATGCCAATCCCATTTGTGCAAGTTGCCTTTCATGCTAAAAATGGGTCTTATGCATTTTCCATTTGTGGCAAAATTGTGAGTTCCCATATTTTATGGGAAACACTCCTTCTCTTTTGAAAAACGCAGCCCCTTGAGCCTCTCAAACCTGATTGTTCTTTTATATTTTTTAAATGAAAATGCATGCTACAAACTTGTGGATATTAGATTAAAGTAGTGTTTAAGATCCTTCTCTTACACACTACCTTTCTCTATAAATAGCCACTTCATTTTTCATTTATTGCAAGAATTTGAAAGAGCATTCATTGTAAACACTTTGCAAATCTTTTCAGCATTAAAAGCTTTGTTCTTCAATCATTTGCAAAACCGTTTTCTGTTTTTCAAAAGTCTTCAACTGTTTTTCAAAGCTGTAAAATCTCCAAGTATCAGTTCGCTTAACTGTTGCATAAACGAATATGTTCAATGATTCTCGTGTTTAGGTCTTAATTGTAATCTCCATGTTCTTAAGTGAACCACTGAGATTCTGACTCTGTAAACCGTTGAGATAGAACCTTAAGTCTTGAAGCGGAGTAGCTTTGAGCAAGAGAAAGTCTTGAAGCGGAGTAGCTTTAAGCAATTGCAACCGGAGTAGGTTGGCGAGTTGTTTCATTGTAATGGTTTAGTTAAGTTTGAGTAGATTTCTAAACAAGCAATAAAATAACGGTTGGACGTAGGCTCCGGAGTAGGAGCTGAACCAATTTTTTAAACATCCTCTTGTTTGTTTATTTACTTTCACGTTCTCTTATCATTCTTCTTTTACACGTTAATGTCGCCCTCAGTGCTGTGCAACAGTCTCTCATACTGTTGCATAGACCTGCTGTACCGTTTGTGAACTTACAATCCATTAAGTTTCTCAAACTCGTATCAATAGATCTTACTTGTGTTAGTCATTAACCAAGTAAGAGAGAAATTTTTTAAAAAGGTACACCTAATTCACCCCCTCCCCCTCTTAGGTGTTTATCGTTCTTAACTCTTTAATTGGTATCAGAGCCTCGTGCTCTTCATATTGGTTAAAACCAAGGAGTTGATCCCATAGTTATGGACGATTCAAAACACACTAAGTATCCCATCTTCAAGGGTGAAAACTATGCCTGGTGGAAACATCGCATGGAGCACTATGTCAAAAGTACGGACTATGAATGTTGGTTGATCATTCAAAATGGTCCCCTCAAGATTGAGGTGACTAATGCCGACGGCACTAAGTCTATCAAAATTGAGGACAAGTATGTTGAGGCCGATTATAAAAAAGTCGAGAAAAACTCTAAAGCCATGTCCATCCTTCAATATGGCATCGGTGAACAAGAGATCAACCGGATATCCGGTTGTGACTCGGCAAAGGAAATTTGGGACACCCTAAATCTTGCCTATGAGGGAACGTCATAAGTCAAAAAGTACCGTGTTGATCTTCTCATGCAACAATACGAGATGTTCAACATGGGAAAAGATGAGTCAATTAATAGTTTGTCTTCTCGTTTCTCTAGTATTGTTAATGACCTTAAGAGTCTAGGTAGAAACTTTGAATCCGAGGATGTAGTACGTAAAATCCTTCGTAGCCTATCTGAGATATGGCAACCGAAGGTTACGGCTATTGAGGAAGCTAAAGACCTTTCTTTGCTATCCCTTGATGAACTTATGGGCTCACTCATGGCTCATGAGTTAACTCTCATGAAGCGATCCGGTGAAAGCTCTAAAGGGAAAGGACTTGCTCTTTATGCTCTCTCAACTGATGAGGAGGATGAAGATGACGAGTTTGCAATGTTCACTAAAAACATTGTTGGCATGATAAATGGTCAAAACTCACAAAGGCCTAATAACTATACTAGAAAACGACGTTTTCCCAAGAGAAAGTCTACTTCCACTGTTGGTTGCTTCAAATGTGGTGACAAAGGTCACCAAATCAAAGAATGCCCAAAGTGGAATGACATTAAGTCTAAGGAGAAGCGTGAGTTTGCTAAAAGAGAATACAAAAGCAAAGTAATGACTGCCATTTGGGGAATGTCTGATTCTGACGAGGACGATGTCCTTGAGGAAGAATTGGACGCCAAACTTAGCATCTCGTCCCAGTCAAGCAATGATGTTCCAAAGTCAACAAAGAAAGAAAATGTTAAATGTCTTATGGCTCACTCCGTGGACTCAGACTCAGATTCTGACATTGAGGTAAATAATCTCAAGAAAAAGGTTCGATCTTTCTCTAAAGACAAGATCTGTCATCTTCTAGACCAATTCATTGAGAAGTGTCGTATTTAAAGCAATAAATTAGAGGCTATGCAAACTGAAATTGAGGACATAGCCGAAGAAAATGTTGGTTTAAAAGAATGTCTAAATGAGGTAGATCAACCTAGTTCATCATCGAGTCTTGAAAAGGAGATTAAAAAGCTCCGAAAACAGAATCTGGTTCTTGCTAAAAGAATTGATGAAATACATGCAACAGATCAGTGCAATGTTGCATCTGTGTCCAACAAGGGAGAAGAGTCCCCTAACAAAGTCGTGTCCTCACTAACCAAAGAACGTGACCAACTTTTGATTGATCTTGCAAAATGTCAAAATGAAAAAGAAGATCTTGTCAAAATTTCTGAAATGCTAAATGATGAGTCAAGTCATGTTAAAAGTGCTTTAGATCGAGTGCAAAATACAAATGATGATCTTCTTGTTCAAATTGAAACTCTGAAAAAGGCTGAACAAATCCATGCAACAGATGATGCAACTGTTGCATCTGAGTCTATGAAGGAAATTGAGACTCTCACAAAACATGTGTCTTCACTAACTAAAGAATGTGACTCTCTGTTAGCTGACCTCACCTTGTGCAAAAGAGATAACAAGCAACTTGAGCAAATTGGCTTATTGCTTAGTGATGAAGTTAGACATGCTAAACATGCGTTCGACAAAGTAGGTCAACTAAATCTTAATCATCTTGCTAAAATTGACAAACTAACCAAAGAGCTAGATGAGGCTAAGATGTTCTATTTGAAATGGAAAGGAAGTCAGAATGTCTTGGAGTTTCTTCTAAAACAATCTCAAGAATATGAAAACCGTGCAAAAAATGCTGGACTAGGTTTCAAATGCAACAGTTCTACGCACTGTTGGACTCGAAACCAAGACCCAAGCGTAACTGATTTTCGAAGAAGAAAGTATGCTTTGCCTTCCCGAGTACATTATTTGCAATTACTGTGGTAAAACTGGTCATGAGTTTAATGGTTGTGAAAAGAGAGTCCTTGACCTAGAAAGAAGTACCAAAGTGGCTAAACATGGTTGGATTAAGAAGAAAGAAGTCAAAAAGGTTGTTGTCAAGAAGGAGCCCAAACTTGTTTGGGTTCCTAAACTAACGGTTTGATTTCTTATAGGCATTAGCGAAAGGCAAAGCAAAATTGGTACTTAGACAATGGATGCTCTCGTCACATGACGGGAGATGAAAACCAATTCCTTTCGCTAGAAGCCTACGATGGTGGCATGGTGACTTTTGGTGACAACAAACGAGGTGAAATCATTGGTATTGGAAAAGTTGGTAAGTCAAAGTCACTATGTGTCGACAAAGTGTTGCTTGTCAAAGGTTTGAAACACAATCTTCTAAGCATATCACAATTGTGTGATCGAGGTAACATCGTTGAATTTCTTGCTAGTGAATGTAGAATAATTAATGGAAAAACTAGAGAACTCATTCTTGAAGGTGAACGTGTCAAAGATGTTTACATGACTAACTTACACTCATTGTCAAGTCAAACACTATCATGCATGAGTGTCCAAAAGAATGACCCTTGGCTTTGGCATAAACGACTTGGTCATGTGAATGCTAAAACACTTAACACTCTTAAGAAACTTGATCTAGTTGATGGCATTCCTAACATCAAATTTGAATTCAAATCACTTTGTGACGATTGTGTTAAAGGTAAACAAGTAAAATGCTCCTTTAAATCCAAAAAGATTGTTAGCACTTCCCTACCTCTTGAGCTCATTCACATTGACTTATGTGGACCTATGCGTATTGTCAGTAAAGGTGGAAGTCGCTATATATGTGTCATTGTTGATGATTATACAAGATTTGTTTGGCTTCTCTTCTTAAGCTCTAAAGACCAAACTTTTGATGAATTCTTAATTTGGGTCAAAAAGGTCCAAAACAAATTTGGTTATAAACTTGTCTCCTTGAGATCCGACCATGGAACCGAATTTGAGAATTTATCATTTGAGTCCTATTGCAATGAGTACGGTATTAGCCATAATTTTTCGGCCGCAAGAACCCCTCAACAAAATGGGGTTGTGGAACGAATGAACCGAACTCTGGAAAATATGGCTACGACAATGCTCATTAGCTCTAAAGTGCCAAGAAACTTTTGGGCCGAGGCCGTTAACACATCTTGTTATATCTACAATCGAGTCATGATTAGAAAAATCATTAACAAAACTCCTTATGAAATACTACGAGGAAGAAAACCTAACATCTCCCATCTAAAGTGCTTTGGTAGTAAATGCTTTGTACATAATAATGGAAAAGACAACCTAGGCAAATTTGATGCTCGTAGTGATGAAGGTGTTTTTGTTGGTTATTCCGACCATAGTAAAGCTTACAAAGTTTATAACAAGAGAACCATGAAAATGGAAGAAAGCGTTCATGTAATATTTGACGAATCTAGTCTCTTTGTTTCAAACACTCAGGTTAATGATGAAGATGATGTGGATGACGATGATTTCGAAATTGGAATGATACGTCATGACATGGATCTAGTCGTGGAAGAGGCCGAGCAACAGTTGGAGCCACTGTTGCTTGATGAGGCTGGCCAAAATTCAGGGGGAACTAACCCTCCCTCATCTCAAAATGAAGCCAGCTCATCCAGAGGGAATGAGAAGTGTAGTGAACCAACCACTAACCAAATTGAAAACAATCCACAAACACCCTCACACAATATTCCCCATGCAACATCCATCAAAATCTGTTGCATCAGAACCAACCGAAACAAATGAGGCCTCTAACACCCTTGTTCCAAAGAAATGGAAGCATCAAGGTTCTCATCCTCTATCAAATTTAACCAGTGACCTTACCTCTGGAATCAAAACCAGATCTTCTCTCCAAAATCATTGTGCTTTCGAAGCATTCATATCACAAATTGAACCTACAAATATCACAATGGCCTTATCCGATGAATATTGGGTCACGGCTATGCAAGAAGAATTGGAGCAATTTGAGAGAAACAAGGTATGGCATCTGGTCCCTAGACCATCTCAACGTACTGTAATTGGTACGAGATGGGTCTATCGCAATAAGCTTGATGATGTTGGAGAAATCGTAAGGAATAAAGCTAGACTAGTGGTACAAGGGTTTAATCAACAAGAAGGGATTGATTACGATGAAACCTTTGCACCGGTAGCTAGGCTTGAGGCCATACGCATGCTCATAGCTTTTGCATCTCATGTTGGCATAAAACTTTTTCAAATGGATGTTAAAACCGCTTTCTTAAATGGCTATCTTGAAGAAGAAGTTTTTGTCGAACAACCTCCGGGCTTTATAAACAATGAGTTCCCTAATCACGTATTTAAACTTGACAAAGCACTTTATGGTTTAAAACAGGCTCCCCGAGCCTGGTATGATAGGCTTTCCAAATTCCTATTAGAAAATGGCTTTATACGTGGTTCGGTTGATAAGACATTGTTTATCAAGTCACAGTCAGAGGAACTGTTGCTTGTGCAAGTTTATGTTGATGACATTATTTTTGGTGCAACTAACAACACTCTTTATAAGTACTTTTCGGATCTTATGACCTCTGAATTTGAAATGAGCATGATGGGAGAACTTGGATTTTTCCTTGGTCTTCAAATTAAGCAAGATGAAAAAGGCACCATGATCCACCAACAAAAGTACTTAAAGGAAATGATAAGTAAGTTTGGGTTAACTAGCTCGAATCCTATGCCTACACCTATGATTGCCAAGCTCAATCTTGACAAAGACGAAAATGGTAAGAGTGTTAGTGAAAGGGTATATCGAGGTATGATCGGTTCATTGCTTTATTTAACCGCTAGTCGACCCGACATACAATTTAGTGTGTGTGTGTGTGTGTGTGTGCTCGTTTCCAATCAAATCCTAAAGAATCACACTTCAAAGCCGTCAAACGAATTTTTAGGTATTTGATTGGAACGCAAGGTTTATACCTTTGGTACCCAACTCATTATGACATTGATCTTGTAGGATTTTCGGATGCGGATTATGCCGGGAGTTCGTTGGACAGAAAAAGCACCTCGGGTATTGCCACCTTCTTAGGACCGTGCCTTATCTCATGGGCATCCAAGAAGCAAAATACCGTTGCTCTATCCACGGCCGAAAGTGAGTATGTAAGTGCCGCTCTTTGTTGTGCTCAAATTCTTTGGGTACGACAACAATTGCGTGATTACAGTCTTATTTTCAAAACTACTCCTATATTTTGTGATAATACAAGTGCCATTAACATCTCGAAAAATCCAATACAACATTCTAGGACAAAGCACATTGACATAAGGCATCACTTTCTACGTGATCAAGTGGAAAAAGGAAATATATGTCTAACCTTTTGTAGAACGGAAAATCAAATTGCGGACATTTTTACAAAACCGTTAGAAAGGGAACAATTCGTAAAACTTCGGTTGGAAATTGGTTTGTTAGGCGACATGTGACATAAATTAAAATTATCTTTCCCATATGATTGACTATAGATGAAATGATGTATATATGTTCTCAAGTTTAAAAATGTCTAAATTGCCATATAACAAGTGTACCGAAAAAAAGTTGCATTGGAACTCCACATTTTGCATTTGAATTATTTTGCATTGAGCTTTGCACTACTTTATGTCCCATCTAGCACATCCTACACCAAGCCGCCCCCTATGCCATCATTACCCTCATTTAACACTCCACCTCAACCTTTAACCACTCCCTCCTTAATACTCCAACCGTCCATCAAACAAAACCCCCATGTAATAACCCCACTTTCCCATTTACCCACAATTTACTTCAAAATTCAAAATTCTCTCAACCTCTTTCATCTTCCAAAACCGTCAAAACCATCACCCACAAAATGGCTCCCAAAATATCAACTAGAAGAGAACTTCAAAACCTTAGAAATACATTCAACCCCAAATATATTGCCCAACAAAAAATGGCCACTCAATCCGCTGCAAGTATTGAAAAATCTGACAAACCCACCCCGTCTCCTTCCAAACCGCCAACAGTCAAACCAATTGTTGCACGAAAGAAATCCATGGCTGTCAAAGGAAGAGGCCGTGGTAGAGGAGGCCGTGGTGGATTGAAACGAAGCCCACCAATCTCTTTGATGTTGGACTCAAATGTCGATGTTGATTCTGAGGAAGACGAGCCCACGCTCAAACAAATAGCAAGCAACATCCAAAAAGACAAAGAAATTGATGATGATGTGATTGTTGCTACTATTGTTGAAGAAGAAAAGGAAACCGAGGTTGTTGGTGATGTTGTTGAGGAGGAAAAAGAAAAAGAATCAGAAAAGGTGAATGAGAAAGATGTTGAAAAGAAAAATGAAATTGAAAAGAATGATGATAAGAAAGAAAAAATGAGTGAAAAAGATGAGGAAAAAGAGAAAGAGAGTGAACTCGAAAAAGAAAAGGGAACAGTGAGTGAGAAAGATGCTGAAAAAATTGATTCCCCAAATCAAAATTCAGAAAAAGAAATCCTTCATGAGGAGGAGGTCATTCCAAACATTGAAACCACCAATGAACCCACCAATGAAGACACGGTAGCTGATGAATTTGACCCCCTTTCAACCGAAAAACCCAAAACAAAATCCCAAATCAAAATCACTGAACTATTTGGTGATGATGATGATATTATCACTGAAACCCCCATCAAATCAAAGGGAAAATCCAAGGCCGGTCTCAAAAGAAAGAAGGAATCAAAGCCGCAAACGGCTAAAAAGCCGAGGTACCAACGGAAGAAGGAGGTGGTCCTTCCAAAGGACGATGATGATGTTATTGATGATAAAATTCCTCTCAATACATGCACGGAGTTGATGATCACCACTCACGATGAGGCATTCAAAAACGAGGTTCTTGCTCATCTAAACTCTCTCGACCTTCCGGATGACACTCTCAAGCTATGTCACGGCATGCTTGCATGTTGCTTCCACAGTGGGAGACGTTACAAGAAAACATGGTATGATTCTTCTCCGGCTTTTGCATTCTTCGAAGCTGCTATTTATGGTCAGGGTTGGTTTAATCTCCTCGACAACCATTCTCCCGTTTACATGTCGGAGTTGATTCAGTTCTATGCAACAGTCAAGGTTGATGTTGCATCAGGAAATCTCTCGGCATTCATAAACCAAAAACCCTTTGCCTTGACCATTGACCAACTTGACTCTTACCTTGAGGTTGAAGCCGTGGGGCTTACTACCTTTCCTAAGACCACTTGGGGTGATATTGATGAAGTTATGGCTAGTGAGGTTATGAGAACCCTTCGACCCGACAATGATAGTGGCACCACCAACATATATGCCCATGAACTTCAAGCCCCCCATCGTTTCACCTTTAACCTTGTTCACCGAGCCATCTTACCAAGCAATAACAGTAGGGGACGATGTTCTCTCCTTGAGATGCTCCTTATTCACCACATTATCAAACGTCGTCCCATCAATCTTCCCCATCTAATCTTCCACCGTATCAATGAGATTGCCCCCGACCTCCAAAAAGGGAAATTTGACAAGAAAACCGTGATTCCATATGGAATGTGGTTGTTCATTGTCTTCATGAAACAGAAGGTTGTCATGAAAGGTAGCCCCGGCATCGAAAAACTCAGTGATGACATGACCATGGGTTTTCTTTCTCAAATGACTTTGGCCATCAACAATGGAAAATTGACCCGCAAGTTCTCGGGTAGGGGTAAAACTGGTGCAATAGTTGGTTCAACTGTTGAAATGGGTGTTGTTCTCGGTAAGTTAGACAAGCTTATGAACATGGTGTCCAAATTGGTTGTGGACAATGAGACTCTTAAGGAAGATGTTGCTGAGCTCAAAACCTTGAATGAAGATCTTATTGAGCGTGTGAAAGCTCTTGGTGGTCATGTGTCCGATGATGAATAAGTCATCCGTACCTACCCTTGCCCTCCTATCCTTTTGGCTCTTTGTTTTTAATTCTTATGAAAACTATGGGCTGTTTCTTTTATCTTATTTTGAACATTTGTCTTTGGTTTAATTCTGTACTACTTGAACATGTTTATGTCCTTCTCTTGATGATGTCAAGAGGGGGAAGTAGTTAAATTATGTGTTTATGTGTTAACTAACAACTCTTCGGCTAACGTTCACCGTGAATTTGTCTTAGCTATGATGATTAGATGTTCTACTTAGGCCAAGCATGTTGACCCCCATTCACCTTGATCATGTTTAATTGATATTCTTATTATTTGGTTCAAAGACCGACTCACCATGGGCTTAGGGGGAACTTCACACATATTTAAAACTTGCCATCATCAAAGGGGGAATTTGTTAGAACACACTTGGTTGATGATGCCAAGTTTCATTATGATTTAACTGTTTGCCTCTTAGTAAATGATTAGCAAATTGAAGCATCCCATGATTGTTCAAAGAAGTTCAAGGTGATCAAGATGAAGGACAAGTCAAGCATATCCATTGTCTAGAACAAATGTTGTAAACGAGGTAGTTCAACATATTTCTTTTATGCATAAGTTATGGCAAAACCGTGCAACGATTCTGAGACCGTTGCACCATGGTTTCTGGTACTAACGAATGGAGAATTTTCGGGAAAATTTACAAGTGTTTGAAATTCCTTAAAAAGCTTTTATATGTTCAAGAAGAACATTATTTCAAAACTGAAGAACAAAAAGAACAAAAGAATATGCTTGCACAATAATTTAAAAGATGCCAATCCCATTTGTGCAAGTTGCCTTTCATGCTAAAAATGGGTCTTATGCTTTTTCCATTTGTGGCAAAATTGTGAGTTCCCATATTTTATGGGAAACACTCCTTCTCTTTTGAAAAACGCAGCCCCTTGAGCCTCTCAAACCTGATTGTTCTTTTATATTTTTTAAATGAAAATGCATGCTACAAACTTGTGGATATTAGATTAAAGTAGTGTTTAAGATCCTTCTCTTACACACTACCTTTCTCTATAAATAGCCACTTCATTTTTCATTTATTGCAAGACTTTGAAAGAGCATTCATTGTAAACACTTTGCAAATCTTTTCAGCATTAAAAGCTTTGTTCTTCAATCATTTGCAAAACCGTTTTCTGTTTTTCAAAAGTCTTCAATTGTTTTTCAAAGCTGTAAAATCTCCAAGTATCAGTTCGCTTAACTGTTGCATAAACGAATATGTTCAATGATTCTCGTGTTTAGGTCTTAATTGTAATCTCCATGTTCTTAAGTGAACCACTGAGATTCTGACTCTGTAAACCGTTGAGATAGAACCTTAAGTTTTGAAGCGGAGTAGCTTTGAGCAAGAGAAAGTCTTGAAGCGGAGTAGCTTTAAGCAATTGCAACCGGAGTAGGTTGGCGAGTTGTTTCATTGTAATGGTTTAGTTAAGTTTGAGTAAATTTCTAAACAAGCAATAAAATAACGGTTGGACGTAGGCTCCGGAGTAGGAGCTGAACCAATTTTTTAAACATCGTCTTGTTTGTTTATTTACTTTCACGTTCTCTTATCATTTTTATTTTACACGTTAATCTACGCCAATGATCTTTGCAACAACGATGTCTCATCTTTGTTGCATAGACTGTTGCATCGTTTAATGAACTTACAATCCATTAAGTTTCTCAAACTCGTATCAATAGATCTTACTTGTGTTAGTCATTAACCAAGTAAGAGAGAAAATTTTTAAAAAGGTACACCTAATTCACCCCCTCCCACTCTTAGGTGTTTATCGTTCTTAACTCTTCAGATATCGCCCGAGAAATCACCGAGATTCTCCGCGATCCGTCTGTGACGATCGATTAAGGACCGATTATATCGATACCGTGACCACGACCGATACCGAGATTTAAAACCATGGTTGCGTTCTCTTCAGTGCAAAGAAAAATCAGGCATAGCTTTCTAAATTAAAAGTCGAGTTAGCAACACGCCAAAAATATATAAAATTGACACTATCGTTATCTCATTACCGATACAAGAAGCTATCGGGAGTGCCTAAAGGATTCTCTATAATATAGGCTATGGGAACCGAATGCTACCTAAAGGTTCTGGTGCACGCTTTTGTTGCCGTTGCACAGGCTGAACTCTAACCAACAAGTGTATTCAGATTTAGTTTAACAACAACGGTTATAGTATAGGCAGGAGAGGATTTCAGGACAACAGTAATTATTATATCTCGAAATTATCAGTTTTCATGCCAATGCAGTTTGTATGATTTGTATCGTATTCGGTTTTCAGCGGTCTGACTAAGCCTAAATCTGGTTCTTTACATAACCGTGTAACGTGAACATCACAAACATCTTGAAACCACATACACGAAGCCAAATACACTACCAACTAAGACTGATCGCTCCCCAGCGGATACTTTTCTACTAAAATTATACTGACTACGGGGTGTTTGCGAAAAAAATAGTCTTTTCAAATGTGTCTAATACATTATGGGGATGCTTTTTGCCTCCATTATCAGAATTTACAATCACACAATCATTGCATACTACTTAGAACGCAGGCGTGTTTTCCCTAATAAAATGATCAGCCCCAAAACAAGTGCAGTGGGTTATATTCTAACCATAGTAAATACCATGCATTCAAACTATAAATGAATACTGGTGTAATCTTATGTGAACCCAATTCATCCTAAAGACAATGGCATTCACATAGGCATTAAAGCATGCCATTGAATACGTTCCACATACGGAGTACATGTTACCAATAGCCCTATTTCACAGAAAAAAAAATGCATTCTAACATCTAATGTGACCACTAATCCACAAAAGATTCGGTGCACCTACGGTTGAATGGCTTTACAATGTTTCACCTTTACCATTGTTGTACGACTCTATAGATTTTTTTACTTATAAATAGAAACATCATCAACAGGACACCATGTAAAGAAATCCAAAATATAAAACATCTTCAAATGGCATATCAATTTGTACAACCTTATACTTGCATTATGGCTAACGTGTTGGGTAAATTCCAGGACGATCACTATATTTGCAAAGATTTGCCTAGCCTACATGATACTTTTCAGCAACTCGGTTATCCTGTGCGTGCATTGCATCCAGTCGAGTGCAAATAATCCGGGCAATTACTTGAGATCATGTTAATTGAATTTGGTTCAGACTCCATTGCTTGCACATCTGCCTTCAAATTACAATCACATTTTGAATCGGTGGGCCATGGGCGTGCCGATTGGATTGCAACTTACAACCCACAGCCAGGTCCGTATCTTTGGGTGGCATCCAGACTCGATTCCCATTACTTTAAGTGGCCTACGACATATTCACAAGTTCCGTATATGGTCAGGCATGAAGCTCGAGACCTCGCTATTGCGGAAGGTGTATGTGCTTACAGTAATGTCCATCTAATATTTTTCGCACTGCATTAGCAAGGTCTGGAGTAGGGATGGCAGTGGGTCGGGGACCCGACCCAGACCCTGAGGGTCGGACCCTAACGGGTCGGGTATGAGTCTTATTTTTTCAGACCCAATGGGTATGGGTCGGGTATGGGTCTTAAGAAAATATTTCGGGTCCGGGTCCGGGTCTAAGTTATGAGACCCATACCCGACCCTTAGACCCTTTATTAAAGAAAAAAAAATCAAAATTACAACTTTTCTGAATTCATAATGGCAGACTGTAGAAACCCAACTAAAGTCTCTTTCTCTTCCCTCATCCCATAAAGTGATAAAACCCCACCAAACTCTTCTGACAATACCACCACTCCACCACTGTCACAAGAAAACCACCACCACAGCACTGATACGCGACTGACAACCACCTCTCTAATAGTCGGCCGACGACCGACAACCACCATTAACGGCAGATTAATAAACTCATAATGTTAAAGTAGTATGATTTTTTTTTTTTTAATATTATAGACCCAATAGTATTAATCTTATTCTTAAAGTGGTTCAAACTCCTGACTCATTTGCAGACCTGACCTACCCTTACCCATAGGGTCCGGTATGGGTCCTCAAATTTTAGACCCTTGCGGGTCTGGGTCGGGTACGGGTCCAAAGGAAAAATCTCGGGTCGGGTCCGGGTCTAGGCGGACCCTACCCAGACCCTACCCATTGCCATCCCTAGTCTGGAGACATAATTGTCATAAAGCAGTATGTTATGCAAGGTTATGTTTTACTAATTAAATCAGTAATAATATTGTTCACAATTCTTGACATCACCATCTGTAATTTCATCTATTGCATCGCAGATAGTGCAGTTTTTTAAGATATTTCGTACCTCATTATGTTGCAGAACAAATAGTATTCCAACGAAATCGCATTCGAAAGTTGCTGAAAACACGTACCCCAATATACGTTAGCTATGCTCATTGCTACGGTTACTATGTTATGTACACTTTACAATGTCAAAAATTCCGATGTTTTTATAATGTGCCATATATATCGTAGACCTGACACATAGTGCACGAATTTGTGGGGAGTACCGCGCAAATCGTCACTACGCATTACCTTAGACCTTAGACGCTCACAAATTGGGGAAATAGTAGGGCGCGGTGCAACAACTAGTCAATCAATATCTATCTATTTATATTAATAAATAAAGCTTTTTTTCGAGCCATTATAGAGACTCCAACATTGCCAAAACACCTCGCTCTAATAAATAATGCTAAATAAATTATAACTATAAAAATAAAATAAAATAAATCATCCGTAGAATAGTACTTCTATTAACTAGCCAACCCATTTGTGATATGACTTAAGAGTACCAGACCAAATAAAACGCTACATGCCTACGTATATTGAAATTAATTAACCATTAGAAATAAATATAAATTATTAGAGGATTACTCTTGATTAAACTAAAAGATAAGATTAATGAATACCTAAACCAAATCAAATACAATTGACGATGAGCATATAAATATGATGTTTTTAAACCCAAAAAATTGTATATTGATGATTTACCGTTTACGCTCAGAAATTCCATCATCATAATTGTGCGCTATTTCATTAAGGGCAACACAACATGCACAACTTCATTTATATACGTATTAGTTATTATACTTGCTTAATTGATAATTTGTTTATCATATTCTTTGTGGTAATGATTAGATTTCTACACATGCGTAATTAGTTTTGAATTTTTATTATTATTTTTATAAAAAGTTTTAATGGTCTTTTTTTTCTTGATTTCAGGACACTAAAACAAATTAATTGGTTGACATAATGAGCACATACTCTTGCTTATGGAATGATGCGCACTGCATTATAGTCCGTTTGCTATTGCTGAGTTATTAATATATTAAGTTTTGCTTTTTCGAGGTGAGCTTTTAACTTTAATATTTAAAAAATATATTTGTTAATAAATAATAATCGAATAGTTTAGTATTTATTTATATTTTACCTGTAGTATTTATTTATATTTTACGTATCGTCTTTTTGTCAATTACTTGATGCTTTAAAATTGACAATCTATTTTAATGCATTCATAGGTATTATGAGGCTCAAGAACTCTATGTCAGACTTTGTCATAAGGTAACTAGAGAGTTTTTATAGTGACTTAATGTTTCGATGTTTTTAATATAGACAACTTATATTTTTAATAAATCATGTGTAGAAGGAGGGCCCAGTAGAGGAAGATTTAAAGACTTCTTCAGTTCTTCATAAGATAATTTCAGCACATGGTTTTGTTGGTTGATTGTTCATGCCGAGTTTGGATCTACTTTTTATGTTTGTAAAATTATAGGGTCATTTTATTATCTTACAAAACATCTTTAATTGGCGGAATTAATGGTGGTAATTTCAAGGGCTAAACTAAAGGTTGAAGCTTCATGTACATCTTTTTTATGCATTTGAGCTTTGTATTTAGCAAGCTAATGGTGTATTTCAAATCCTTATGCCTCTTAACCCCAATGTGTATTGTATATTGGAGAGGGTGTAAGATAATTGACATTCATTGGAGGTCAGAAAAGTAAAAGTAAAAAAAATACATTATACTCTATGTTTGGATATACATATCCTTTTTGAACTTTAATTCCCTCTTTAGCGATGCAAGTCATACAAAGACGAGCATATTTGATCATCTTCTTGGAGTTAACACTAAGATGAGAACCGAAACTATTGATTTTTTTTCCAGTTAAGGACCTCAACTTATAGTTTCCAGTTAAGGATTTATGGCACAATTCTGCTAGCAGTGTCTGTTACTCTGCCATCATAGACATTAACACAATATAAATAAATTGAAAACAGTAGTTTTTTAGCCTATGATCAAGCCTTGTTCTAATGTTGAAACTTGAAAACGACACTATTTTGCATCAACACTTGGTCAACGTGTTTAGTAGTGTTTAAATGGCTCGGTCAAAGCGGTCTCGAGTTTTTGTCGTACTTGCCATGTTCGAGCTGAATAATAATTCATAGTAAAGTAGGTATCGAAATCTCATTCAATAGTAAAGTAGGTATCGAAATCTCATTCAAGCTTATTTTCTTTTTTACTACATCGAATTTAAGTTTAATTTTCTATAATTATATATGTTGTTTTAGATTATACTTCTTAATTATATTAAATTTAATATCACTCCGCTATTTTATAATTAAACTCAGTATTTGTTTTGAAACTAAATCAACAAGAGTTGTGAAAAAATCAAAAAATTTAAGATTAAATTGAGTTTAAGTCGAGCACAAGTCTTTCACTACACTGCACTCGAACTACAACCTTTTTTTTTCTCAATGAGCTTCCAGTCCAGCTTGGACCAAGCTCCGAGTACAAATTTCCAAGCCGATTTCATATATAACCATTCGAGCTCGAGTTCGATCTACTCGATCGTATACACCGCTTATTAGTTACTCCGTTGACTTATGACTAATAAGTAGTATGTATTTTGAATGCCTATTTTTTTTTCCATTTCATCTCTGGTTAAATCAGAAATGATGGTGTTTATGGGGTTGAACATGAATGTTCAAAGATTTATAAAGTAATATACTGTATTATGGAAAAAAAAACAAGGAAGAACAGTTTGCATGAGAGCGAGATGAAATAATCCCATGTTTGCATTTGATGGCGTCATTCAGCAAGAATAAACGGAAAGTTAACGGCAATAGGTTATAGGTCCTTAACTCGAATTTTTTTGAAGTTGAGGTCCTTAATTGGAAAAAGAACAATAGTTTAGGTCTTTATCTTAGGTTAACTCCATCTTCTTCCATAGCTCACATATATATGGCATATATGAACAAAGATAAGCATATTTGACCACCTTCTTCCAAGCGTTAGTACACTCTTATTATAACGGTACAAAATTTATTAGCAATCTTGCTTTGTGAATGTCAATACACAAATTCTTACTTAAGACGGTAATTTCCGTTTTAATGACAAAACAAAGCCAAGTCGATATCAAGTGATAATTTTTGGATCCGTTTTACCAGTTAAACGGATTATGAGTAAAGCAAGGCTAGCTTCCATCTATATGGCTTTATTAGTGATTGGCTTACCTTTATATAATCGCAAATCAGTGCAATCACAAACGTGGTAGAGAGACGAACACATTAGATCCTTCTCTTATTTCGAGTGATATTACTACACTCCTAATATGAAAGTAGATAATTTATTAGCTGTATGGCTCCATTAATAATAATATGGTTTGATTAGTGATTGGCATACCTTTATATAATCACAAATATTAATTTACAAGCTAGGTAGCTAAAAGGAAATTAAGCATCTAAAGATTAATACTAATAAAATTAATTAACTATTGATATAACTTTGACAACATTTTATAAAAAATAAGATTAATAACCCATTCGCTATTATTGAGACAGTCTATTAGTTAGTTGTTAAATAAATACACTTTTGTTATTGCAACATCGAGATAATAATAAACGTAATCTTTAACAACTGCTTATAAAAACATAAATTACAAGTGGCTCGTGCATCGCACGGGCATTAAATCTAGTATATCTATCTATATTAATAAAGGAGGTTTTTTTCGAGCGATTACAGAGACTCCAAGCTTCGCAAAATACTTGAGTAAAATAAATAATGTTAAATAACTAAAACAATCAAATAATAATGCTAAATAACTAAAAAATCAAATAATAAAAATATCATCTATATCAAATTAGAGTCCAATAAAGTGTATGCTACCAAATCCTATATGAATTACAGTAAACGTCTTGGCTGGCCATCTTGGAGTCTGGAGTCCTAATTACATGCATATACACGTATATAATACATCAATTGTGAAGTGTTACACTCCAACACTCCTTGAGTCTTCCAGTTGTTGTAGTCTTCTGTAGAAATAGATCTGCTGTTGTAGAACAATAAAGAATAAGAGTCAACTTAGGTTTGGATTACCTAGACTATAAATACAGGTCTTTGTATCTCAGTTTCCTCACAACATTCTGCTCCATATTTCATACGAATCTTCCTGAGAATTAATTGCAACAATGGCACGCCTTGCTACTGCCACGAGAAGGACAACCCATAGCAGATTTACAATACCTCTTGACTTATTCAAGACAACTCTACCTGTAACATAGGCAAAAGACCCAACTTGCTGAACTTCTTAGAGAGACGTCGTCAATTATATGGGATGAGGCACCAATGTACCACATATTTGCCTTTGAAGCACTCGATCGTACAATGCGAGACATAATTGCATTTAAAGACCCACTAGCAAAATCTAAACTCTTTGGAGAGAAAACAATCGGTATGAACACTTAAGAGAAGCACGAGAATTTCATATCGTGACAATGACCCAGATAAGCGAGAAAGAAGACGAGCATTCAATGATTGGTTGCTAGCTATGGGAGATTGAACACTGGAGGCCAAGGTAGATCAGAATGAGATGAGAGTGACACTAAAAAAACATGGATTGAGATCCCAGAACAATATATCGATAAAATATACTCGGATTTTGAAAACAGCCATAAACATGTGGATTATCTAAAAGAAAGAGCAATACTTATGGCTTTAAATGACATCACTAGACTTGATAAACAGTTATATGGTCATGGCCAATCTGGTCCCAGATGAAGAGATATTATACAGAAGTTGTGACGAGGCCTGCACCACCTCAACTAAGTCTGTGGACCAGTTTACATATTATCCAATAGAATACTTAAACAGCCTCAACCTGCAAATTAACATATGTAGGAATCTATCTGCCAAAACCCGTAATCAGTCCTGGACAATTATATGTAGCAGCTTCAAGGACAACATCCCATAAAAGTTTTAAAGTTTTTCATCTACGATTCAATCCAGGAGTACAAGAGTCACACGAGGAACATCGTCTATAAGAAGGTTTTTCTCACATATTGTTAGCATGAAATATTAAGAGCACTGCAACTTCTATTTTAATGCGTCCAAATAGCTCAAATTAATACCGAGTCAATGAGCTAATTTAAAAAAATTACGTGAAATAAGAGAGTAGTTGAATGGTGAACCAAGACATTATAGAGCTCGCACATGACTAAACAACAGAGTATCAATTGCTTTTTGTGATGATAAAATAATGTACTAAATAGTAAATACTCCCCTAAAGTAAGGCTGTTGTTTCTCATAGATAACAAAAGTTATAACAATTGCTTTTTGAGATGATTGTGTACATGATTAAACAACAGAGTATCAATTAAAGTTTCAAGTTTACGAAAACTAAACACCACCATCATTCGTTAAAACCAACACTTTTTCCGGCTAACTCATTTGTTTACCTTTTATATCCGTTCAAATCATCATAATTAAAACCAACACTTTTTCCGTCTAACTCATTTGTTTGCCTTTTATATCCGTTCAAATCATCATAATTAAATAAGTTGAACCCCGTAAGTTTGACATAATATATTTAATTAGGTATCTAGATCTGAAATTGCAGTAATGAAATTAAGTTGCCAAATGATCAACCTGGGTCTAATCTCACAGACAAAATGTAAAAATTTAACAAACATAGCAGATCAAGTAGAAAAATAATCAACGACACTCAGATGCTACATTGTTACCTTAACCCGGAGCTCCGCGACCAAGGCAAAAGTTGCTCCGATGTCACCTGATATACGTCGGAGCATCCCGATATTAGGACCCGATTGGGTGGCGAAGATGGGAGGAAAGCGTAGAAGTATGAACGGTATTTCCTTATTTGCATGTTGATGTGGGAGGAATGGAGGAGTCAAGTACTCAAGTGCTTTGACCAAGTTGGACTAGGGGATAAACAATAATTATGGATTTATGGTCTTATTAACATAAGAGTTTGTTTACAATTACGGATATTTCCCATGGTATCCTCGAACTTTGGCAGATTACACATGGTACCCTTCATTTTAAGTTTGTACATATGGTACCCCTGTGTTTACCTTTTTCATTCCCAGAATGCCCTTAACCAAACTTCCGTCATCACTCCGTTAATCCTTTCACTAACACTACAAGAAAACACGATAAAAGCGACAGACATACTACAGTCGCCAAATTGGCGACAGGAAAAAAAAAACGGGCGACCACTATCCGTCGCCAATTTGGCGACTATACCTTTTTATCCAAAATCCGTATGAAATCCACGGGCGACGCAATATTATCCAAATTGGCGACCGAAATCGATCGCAATTTTGGCGACCAAAACCCGTCGCCAATTTGGCGACCAAAAACGGTCGCCAACCCTCTGTTTATTTTTTTTTCGCCAATTTCTTCACCCCGTCCCCTTCATTCACTTCAATCAACTTAAAAAAAAAAAAAACGCCCCAGTTTGTCCGACGATCCGACGCCACCACCAACTACAACCACCGGACGCCACCACTCGCCGCCGCCATCCGCACACTACATCCCTACCGACCCTTTGTTTATAATAAAGGTTTGTTTTCGACTCAAATCGATTTAATTACTTCAATCCTTCATATTTTGTTTAAGTTGTGATGTTTATTTAGTATCTAGTTGTAATTTATACATTAGTGATGCTTATTATTGTATGTAGTTGTAATTTAATTAGCATTTTTGTTAATTAATTTGAGTTAGGGTTAGAAATTGGGGTTTTTGTTAAATTAGTAATGTGATTTGATTAGGGGATTGTATAAGGTAGTATAGTTTTATGAAGGTAGAAATTGGGGTTTTTGTTAAATTAGTAATGTGATTTGATTAGTGATGCTTAGTTTTAGTAATATTGAAGTAGTATTGTTGAAGGTAGTATAGTTTTATGAAGGTAGTATAATGTTAGGATTGTATAAATTTGCCTTATAATTAACCAAATTAAGTTAGAATGATTTAATTAGCATTTTTGTTAATTAATTTGAGTTAGGGTTAGAAATTAGCATTTTTGACAACTTGTATAATTAACCAAATTAATTAAGTTAGAATGATTTAATTAGCATTTTTGTTAATTAATTAGCATTTTTCTTGAATAGAATGAGCATGATGTATAAATTTGTTAAATTAGTAATGTCATTTGATTAGGGAATTGTATAAATTTGCCTTATAATTTTGACAACTTGTTTAATGACCTAGTACCCGTTCAAGAATTACTCATTAGGAGCAATTCTTGAATAGTCCCCATTTTGGGACTGTCTTTGTACGTTTCAAGTCACTTAGGTAGTAAACACATAGTTGTGATTTTATTAATGAGAAAAGAATTTGGTTGCAAATTTCTCCAATGTTCTCTGAATACATATGTGGAATATGTATCTTTTCCACATTGTGTATTTGGAGAACTAAGGGGAATTGCTGCCGAATTTTTTTCTCATTAATAATTCACAAATGTGTGTTTGCTAGTGACTTGAAACGTACATTGATGGGTTTAGGTTGGAGTGATAAGGACCCAATTGAAATCTTGAAATTAGCATAAAATGGAGGATGAGATAACCATTGCTTTTTTTGTTGAAATTAAATATTATTATTTAAAATGGTTAGTTTGCTATATATTGCTTATAGATTAAAATGAAGAGATCCGAACGTAGGGATGTACGAAGAAAGAGTAGATAAGAAGAAACGTCCTATCGCTAGATTTGTAAAGGGAGTTCGTGGATTTATTGAATTTGCTAGATGTCAAGATTCATATGATTTGGAACAACATAAACTTAGGTGTCCTTGTACTAAATGTAAAAACTTAAAATATTTATTTGACATTGAAGTAGAAGAGCATCTTGTTACAAATGGTTTTTTTCCAAACTACTACAATTGGATCTCCCATGGAGAAAAATATTATCCCGAAGAGCCTCAAATCCAACAAAATGAGAACCCATATAGAGAAATGGTACTTGATGCCTTTCGGTCTAATGATTTCATTAATGACGACCGTGTACCAATGATTGATGAAGAACAACCAAACCCAAGAGCAAAAGCCTTTTTTGACATGCTAAGTGCTTCCGAAAAAACCTTATATGAGGGGAGTAGAATGACATTGTTACAAGTTGCATCGAGGATAGTTTCTTTAAAATGTGAGTATAATATGCCATTTAAAGCCGTTGATAGTATTGCTACGTTGGTTGAGGATGTTATACCCGATAATAATGTTATGACCCGAAATTTCTATAATACCAAGAAAGTGGTCAAAGGTCTTCAACTTCCACATGAAAAGATTGATGCATGTCCTAAAGGATGTATGCTTTTTTGGAAAGATGATGCTTTGCTTGACAAATGTAAGAAATGTCAAAGGGATAGATATGAGACAAGTGAAGGAAATATTGTTTTGAAGGGGAAGAAGGGTAATAAAAAGAGTGGAAAGAGAAAGAAACCAATATCAAAAAACACATTAATTTATTTTCCATTAGCTCCTAGACTTCAAAGAATGTATGCCACGAAAAATCTTGCCAACCAAATGAGATGGCACAAAGAAAATCCTCGTACACCAGGAAAGATGTGTCATCCGAGTGACGGGGAGGAGTGGAAGCGTTTTGATAGGTTATATCCCGATTTTGCCGAGGAACCTCGCAATGTGAGACTTGGCTTGTGTACGGATGGGTTTGACCCTTTTGGTCAGTTTGGTAGAAAGTACTCGTGTTGGCCCGTAATGACCACGCCGTACAACTTACCTCCTTGGCTTTGTCTGAAAAGACAATTTATTTTCCTCTCTTTACTTATTCCCGGTCCTGATAACCCAAAAAACCATCTGGATGTTTATTTACAACCGTTGGTGGAGGAACTGAAGTATTTGTGGGAAGTTGGTGTAGAAACATTTGATGTGTCGAAGAAGCAAAATTTCCAACTAAGAGCTTCATTGTTATGGACTATAAATGATTTTCCCGCATATGGTATGCTATCGGGATGGGCAACATTTGGGCGAAAGGCATGTCCTTATTGCATGGATAGGAGTAAAGCATTTTATCTTCCTAATTCCAAAAAAATTAGTTGGTTTGATTGTCATAGATGTTTCTTACCGGATGGACATATTCATAGAGAGAACAAGAAATCTTTCTTAAAAGGTAAGGAGGTGCGTGACAATGCTCCGGTTCGACTCAAGGGGATGAGATATGGGAGGTCATGTGTGATTTGCCAACAACTGTCGATGGGACTGAAGAAGAGTTTAAAGAGTTGAAAAAGAAAAAAATGGTTGGTTTAAAAGAAGTATTTTTTGGGAGCTTCCCTACTGGAAAACAATGTTGATCAGACACAATTTGGATGTGATGCACATAGAGAAGAACTTCTTTGAGTTACTTATTCATACGATTATGGATGTAAAAGGAAAGACACGTGATGATATTAATTCAAGAATAGAATTGAAGAAATTTTGTGATCGTCCTAAACTTCATATTCGTAAGGATGGGGCTAAACCAAAAGCCATATTTACTCTTGACAAAGCTCAAAGAAAGGTATTGTGCGATTGGATAGGAAACTTGAAGTTTCCCGATGGATATGCATCCGATTTGAGCCGTTGTGTTGATTTGAAGGAACTGAAGTTGAAAGGGTTGAAAAGTCATGATTGTCATGTTTTCATGGAGCGCTTATTACCCGTGGCTTTTAAAAATTTACTCCCGACTACGAGTTTGGAATGCGATTCTAAAATAAGTCAATTTTTTAGAGATTTATGTTCCTCCACGATATCAGTTGAGGACATGAGTCGTTTAGAAGACCAAATACCAGAAATTTTGTGTAAACTTGAGATGATATTTCCGCCTTCTTTTTTCAATTCGATGGAGCATCTACCTATCCATTTGCCATATGAAGCTAAAGTTGGTGGACCCGTCCAATATAGGTGGATGTATCCTTTCGAAAGGTTTCTTAATCATGTGAAGAAAAAAATTGGTAATAAAGCTCGTGTGGAAGGTTCTATATGCAATGCCTACCTAACGGAAGAGATTGCCAATTTTTGCTCTCTTTATTTTGAAAAACATATTGAGACCAAAGCAAAATACTTGAATATTGATGAAGCGGATGAACTAGACACAAGTATACCCAAGTACCGGAACAAGATCAACAGGAAAGGAGGAGATAAGGATGCGGAAGTTGAGCCTACTCATTATGGAGGGTCTCAATCTTTTCATGATCGTGTGGTGTTAGATGTAAGTTATTTGTCTTAGCTTTTAATTTAATAGTCTTCTAATTTAATTAGTCTCATTAATTATCATGTTTGAGTAACAATTTCCTTGTTTTTTTTCCGGAAGACCAAGAAGAATAAGGGTAAGGTACCCACGATTGTTGATCTCTTTGTTGACACTCACGCAAAGAAGACAAGCAAGGGCAAGTTGATCTTCGCGAAGGAAAAAGATCAACAGTTATATGTAAGTGTCAAAAAATAAAAATTTCTTAGCTTTTTAAAGTATATGTTTTATCAATTTTTAGATAAGTAACCTCTAACCATTAATGTTTTATCAATTTTTAGGAACAATTCCTTGTCCGTAGGAAGAACAACCCGGAAATTGATGACAATGAGCTATGGTTTGATCTTGTTGAGGGGTTCCAAAGAGGAGATGTGTATGGAGCCGGGTCGGCAAAGGAGATTTTCTACCCTCCTACAAGAAGAAGAGGGTCAATTTCCTCCCAACAACAACCTTATACCCCAAGTGTCGTGAGTGTGCTCCAAGCTCAATTAGCCGCCGAGGAGAGGCGGGATGCCGAGAGGGAGAGGCGGGATGCCGAGAGAGATCTTTGAAATTCAGAGGATGAAGGATGAAATGGAACGGATGAACTCCTTCTTCGCCAATTGCAACACTGGGTGGCGCCCGCAACCAAAGGATCCTAGAGATCCTAATCATGGAGGTGGTAGTGGAGCGGGAGCAAGTTTCCCGGTTATGTAGTTTTTTAGAAAACATGTTATTCCCGGATAATGTTAGATGACCAAAACTCGTAGAACTCGTAGTTGTGTGTATGGAACATGATTTTCTTTATCAAGTTTGGTTGTGTTGGCTTCCCATGTGTTCTCTGCTGGAAATGTTGGTTTATTTGCAGGTTTTTACGTATTTGGCTAGGTCAAAAACGATTTTTAGGCTAAAAAACATGTAAATTTGGCGACGGACACTGGGCATTTGGCGACGGGAAACCGTCGCTAAGTCTCTGATCATGAATTTATTTTATGGGCATTGGCGACGGAAAAGAGTAGTTTTGGCGACCACAATCTGTCGCCAAAATGGCGACCAACAACTGTCGCCAAAATGGCGACCAACATCCGTCGCCTTTTTTAAGAATATGGAGATGACGTGGATTTTAGTAAAGCGACTAATAGCAGTCGCCTTTTTAGCGACTAATGACAGTCGCCAATTTTGGCGACGAATTTCGGTCGCCCGCTTTAAAAAAATTCAGTCGCCAAAATTGGCGACGAACGCCTGTCGCCAAAAGCGACCAAACCCAGCTACGAAATGCGGGCGACGGGTCTTAGTCGCTTTATTCTTAATGGCGACTGTTCTCAGTCGCCTTATATGGTCGCCAATTACCTTATTTGTTGTAGTGTTATAATGCTCTCCAACCATCGGGAAATGCCACACAGCTTTGCCTCTGCTAGGCATGCAACACCCACAATTCAGGAACTCGTTATCCGTCTGGAATTCCCAGGGAAATTTAACCTTCCTCTATCAGTTTTCATTCCTCACAGGTTGTGACCCCAACAAGCGCTGAAGAATAGGACGAGGAATAAGGAGTTTAACCAGAGGAATCAGATGAAACCCTTGAACATAAACACCTCATCAGGAAACGTGGAGGTTCCTCACCTTTAAAAGAAAGCCAAAAAAACAGAGAGTAAGCAAGCCAATAACTGAAGGCTCACTTGCCACAACCTCTCAGATAATTGAAATTTCTGATTAAGATCGTGTAACTTCCCCCTATGAATATTGTCTTATTGGAGGAAAATCTAACCATCTCCTCTTTATTGGCTGCTATAAACCATAAAGAAGAAAACCACTCCCTAATTCAGGGTGGTACAAGACAAGAAGTATGTACTCCCCATGAAGAAGGCATACCCAACCAAGGGCAACACCTTGAAGTCATGGGTCAACCAGAAAAGATCCCCAAGGAACCGGGGTTGAACACTGCATCCAAAGCATCATCTCCCATTCATGTTAGCCTCAGCCATGATGATGCATCTCAGAGGAACATGGATATGACCATGGTTGAGAACGACCGCCAACTCCAAAGTCAAAACCTGGCTATCCAGACTACTACTAAACAAACGGTAACTGAATCCCAGAGTTTCCAAATCATCATGCGTTCGTCAGGGGAAGATTCTCTCAGGGAAGCTGAAGTTATACAAATGCCATCACCCCCTAGTGGTACCCCCAAAGAGAACATACTCGAGAAGCTAACACCACGGTCATAATCATGGCTAGAGCAGTAGCCAATGGCGGGGACTATGTTAAGTTCTCCTTCTGTATTTCCAATCATTGCTAAATTGGAATGTTTAGCATTGATACCAACCATTAGAAAACTGCTTCAACAGCTCCACAACTTATGCCAAGCTTGCAAGAATACTACTCCTTTCAATGCCCATGTTCCAAGCTATGTTGATAAGATTAGTGAATTACAAGCCCTCACGCTGAGTGACTTTGACAAGTATGAAAGTCTGCATCAACAACTTAATGCTGAAAACATATCTGTGTAGACCATTTGTCATCAAGTATCGTCAGCCTTTGACAGTTAACGTCAGCATAAGCGCCAAATTGAAGAACTTGATCAAAAGATAAGCGATACTGAGAAAGCACTCAATGAGATGAAAGCTCAACGCCAAGCTCTGTCCAAGGGTTTGTTCGCACTACCCTCTTCACTTGGCTAACCAACCCATTTGATCCAGGCTCAAATAGAGAACAGTCACCAGCATACTACTTCCATTAAAGAATCTGGCAGAACTTAGGCATATAGGGGATTCTCGCTCCCAAGCTCTCATGAATGTGATTACACATTTTCTGGCTTTTATTCGACAAGGCAACGCCAAGGGCTGATTTTATACGATCAGTGTAATGCCCCAATGTTATCCCAAAATTCTAGATATTGTGTTTTAATATTTGCTGCGTACTTTTCCCAAATAGTAGGATGATAGTACTTCAAAAATTTGTCGTTTATTCTTCTTTTGAAATGTGTTCCATCAAAGTCTTGCAAGCTGATACCGTCGTAGAGTACCAAAGATAGATTTATAATTTCCAAACTACTACTATAGATAGTGGCAGTAAGGGACGAACCACAGAGAGGCGATGCAATTATTAGCTGTCTGATTTTAGTCTAAGGTAACAAATGTGTGGGGGTTTGTTTTGAATTGTTCTATAACTAAAGTAAATAAACGAATGATAAAAGAATCTGGATGAAATCAAATATTTAAAGGGATGCTAAGATGGTCGGTTCACTGTAGTTTCGGCGGCAGAATACTAGGTAAGTCTGAAATAATCACGTGAGACGGGAAAATAAAAGGTCCTCTCGGTCCACCCTTAACAGGTAGCATCTTTCGATCTAGCTACGGGTCCCTAATATCACTAATGCTGACTCTCGTCCTGAAAAGTGATTTAAAAGTCTAAATTAACTTATCTCTCGACCTTATTAATTTAGTCGTCTTAATTAGGTAGTCTATTTCCCTCCCCTATCTTTCGATCTTATCGGGTCGGTCAATTACTAAGCATTCAACTAGTCGCGTGCACTCGATTCGTCAAATTTAGCAATTAAATTAATTAAAACGGGGTTAATCTCACATGAGTCGGTCGATCGACCAGGTAAGCCAGTCGATCGACCATGGCGCGATTTAGGTCTATGAAGATTATGCCGCCTACACTACAGATTCCCTACTTCATAGCACGAATGATTTAGCTACTCATGATTATAATAGAAACAGCAATAAGGTTAACAAACAAAGCTATTGAATTCATGATAGAAATAACTAAATATTTAACTAACATAAAACGATAACTCGGCTTTGGGAATTCTAAACTAGCAATTCTAACTATGAATGAAATAAAGAGTAAACTGAAATTATGGAATTAAAATTACCAGTTGAAAGCAGGAAGAAGGATCCAAAGCACGAACGAAAATAAATTGTATTCGATGATTAAGAATTCTAAACTAAACTTGATATTGAACCCTAGATCTTTCCCTAAAATTTGATGATAATGACTTCATAATAGGGTTACGTTATATAGGAATATAACGTGATTCTTATTTCCTAAAACCTAATTACATCGGGCTTTCTCGTCTTTTAATTCCTGTCAGATTAGCGGTTTGGTTGATCGACCAATGGGACCGGTCGATCGACTGAGATGTGCTGAACAGTAGCTTCTGTAAATCGTACGTTGGTCGATCGACTGAAAGCACCAGTCTATCGACCACTTCAACAGGTACTTGGCTCCAAAAGCTTCGTGAATTCGTCTTTCAGGCCTCGATACACGCACCAAGTTTGCTTCCCGAGTCTTTACTCCATGTCAAATGCAATGCCAAATCTTTGGGACGGATTAGAAGCGATTTCCCGCTGAATTCTTCTCATTTCTGCAATATTGTACAAAAACACGAAAGTAGGCGGAAATGGGAAAATAGTAGCATAAACTACATATTTGAGCTCTGAAATGCGTGTAAAATAGGGTGTAAAACAACATATTTAGGACACACATCAAACTTCCCCAAACCAAACTCTTGCTTGTCCCCAAGCAAGAACTAGACTCGATCCTAAAACCTAATGGAACGATTTCAATCTCAGAGTGAAATGCAAACTATAAAGCCTAAACCAGTTTAATGCTAGAAATCAACAATCAATTAGCGATGTGAATCATGCAAACGAGTTATGTAGTCTTTAAAAACTGTTGAACCATCAACTTTAGAGACTCATCATTACGGACTCTTACGGGTCGCTCATATCACACATAAGCACAGGTGAATATATGTAAAAGATAGAATTCATTTTGTAGTGACACTCACCTAACTACGACCTATAAGAACATGCCTGCAATATAATATGAAAATAATCTCTACAACCGTATATATGCATTCCAACCAAACAAATTACCATGACACATGCCGAGGTAGATATGGATATGTGAGGCTATGGGCAGGAAGGGCTAAGATAAATTTGGATAAAAACAGAGTTAAAAGCCAAGCTAGTAACTAAGGGAACCAAATTAATAACAACTGCCAACTTCTTGCTCAAGATTAAATCGATGAAACGGTGCTAACAGTAAGCACGAATCTCACAATTTCCATAAATAGTCAACTCCCCATAAGATACAAATATAACTTGGGAGCAAAAATCGCCATTTAACAAGACCTTGAATTATGCAATTTTTATTTCTCTCCGCTACTGCAGCAAGCAGTCGATCGACCAAGTGGGACGGTCGACCGACTGATTCTCCTTTTTTTTCGAATCATTTTTTTCTTTCTTTTTTCTTTTCTAGACCTTTTCTTGACCTTTTCATGACCTTTTCTTGTCCTTTTAATCTTCCCAACATCATTCTCATAAAGAGCATTAGCTACCAAAAACGAAATAACAATCCCGAGACATAAACTACTAGCTTGACAAGGGCAGGCTAAATGTAGGATGTAGTAACGGGACAAAAAGGCTATTTTTGGCAGTGTGGAGCTTATGGGCAAAATGAATAAGGGGGCGACCTCTTCTACATGTGTCAACTAACCACGAACCCGAATGCATACAGGTATTAAGTAGATTAAGTTCATATTTATGCAAATTTATATAACATGTCTCACAACGAGTAACTACTCACATTCCTAGATAAACCGGTCATGAATGACACCAGTTATATGGCTCTAAACCTCAGAAAATGATGTAGTTTGCCATAAATCCAAGTCAACTCTAAAGTTCAGCAATAAATTTAACGAAAACTCGTAGACAATGCAAATGATTCTACTAATAACATGTCAATTAAGCACGGCTTAGGCATAAACAGATGAAAATGCAATGTCATCGTTGAAATACTACCGTTCCGACTCGACCTACATGCTAAAATAAACGTGCAATTTTTGAATTTTTTGAAATATTTTCAATTTTTTTTTTGAATTTTGTATTTATATAGGAAATAAATATATAGGAAATAAATAACAAATGCAAACTGAAGTGCAATAAATGTGAAACAGAAATGCAATAAAACATGTGAATGCAACACAAAACCCTTCCCCAAAGCAAATCACACAATGTCCCCATTGTGCAAAATCATGTAATGAAATAAAAGGGAAACGGGAATTTGCGATAAATTAACTAAATAAGACATGAAGAGGAACTCGAAAACTCACAAGACTTTAAGCGCAGCAAAAGGAAACCTCCCCAAACCAGCATGAGCTAGGAGGTTTCAGTAGCCAACAGTGCTACCATAGGTACCTGAAAAGAGACAAAAGTACCGCGCGTAATTCCAAAAAAGCAATTTAAGAAACGCAAAATTATGTACAAAATAAGAAAACGGAAGAAAACAGAAATAAATCGGAGAATAAAGTGGAGAAAAGACTCCCTCAACTCCGCAAATCGACCAAACACAGCAGGGGAATGATCGATAACAAGTACAGCAGCGAACATGGTCGATCGACCATATCATCCAGTCGATCGACCAGGATGACATGAACAGAAGCTCATGTAGCTGTAGCTGTCAGTCGATCGACCACTCAGGCCAGTCGATCGACTGAGAAACCAGCTGTAAGTTTCTGATTTCGTCTAATTAGCTCAATAAATTGAGCTAATGTGATCTATGAACTTGCAAATGCACATAATAACGCGCCTAAAATTGCGCAAAGCCCAAAGTAAAAGTCTAAAGTCTTTAAAATCCTAAGCAAACTTATTAAAGCGAAGTCTCGCGCAAACCAAAACAATAAAAAGTCTAACAAAAGCAATAAAATGTCTTTTTAGAAAAGCCTTAATCAACTAATAGTTGATCAAGAATGTCCACGGAATGGCCCACTTGCTCGGCTTCTGACTACAAGAAATAGCCTCTACAGTGCTCATTTTCTCAGCTGCACTCCTATCAATCCCAATATCCGCAGAACTCAACGGATCAACGTCTCTAACATCATCCCAATCAATGACCTCATCTGGCTCATCGACATCCGAATCGGACTCCGTCACCTTGACTGGCTCCTCATCAGGCTCCTCATCTGTACTATAGCTAAGACATCCTAGGCCGCCTCTTTGAACGATTGGCTCCTTCACAGTTGGAGCAATAAATGGCTCTAACTTCCCCAAACCATTTCCTGCAATATCTAAAACAGAAGAATCTTCCTCTAATTTGCTCCCAATCAGGGGCGGAGGTGTTATAACAGGAGTAGGCATAGGGGAAGGCATATCAGAAAGCACAAAATAAGATTTCTTCTCAGAAATCGTATTACAAGTGACTGGCCACATAAGATCTTTCTTCTTAGTTGTCTGGGCAAAAACAATGGACTGTTTCCCTACTTTAAAGGTCAATGTTCCTGAGCCAACATCTATAACTGCACGAGCAGTGTGCAGAAATGGTCTACCCAAAATGATAGGAATGTGAGCATCCTCGGGTATATCTAGTACAACGAAGTCAACTGGGAAAAAGAACTTTCCTATTTGCACAGAATATCCTCTAAGACTCCTATAGGCCGGACCGCGAACGATCGACCATCTGTCTTTGTCATGTTAGTGACTGCAAACCTAGTCAATTTCAATTTCTTAGCAAGACTCAATGGCATAACACTAATACTGGCCCCTAGATCAGACAACGCCTTCTCAATAGAAAAGGTGACAATATTACATGGGACTGAAAAACTACCTGGGTCTGCTAGCTTATGAGGTGCAGTATGAGTCAAATAAGAACATGACTCCTCAGTTAGTGCGACAGATTGCACAGTATCAAGTGACTTCTTTATAGACAAAAGCTGCTTCATAAATTTCATGTAAGCAGGCACTTGATTAACTAATTCAAGGAAAGGAACTTGCACATTTAAACTACGAATAACATTTTCAAATTTGTTAAACGATACCTGTTCCTTTGTCGGCACCAATCTTTCTGGATAAGGGGCTGTAAGAAGCAACTTAGCCCTCTCCTCTAGGTCTCTCAAACCAGCATCAGTGGACTTAGGCTGAAAATCCACTACTTTGTCCTTGTTGTAGCTCGAACCTTCTTCAGACCGTCTCAAGAGTGAACCATTAATCGTCATTGGCTCATACTTTGGAACTGGAACAGACCCATCAGCATTTGGATCTTGCCATAATAATTTCGGAGTTGTCGTACCCCGAAACAAGTAGTCCCTCAAGTTATCTGGCATTGGAGGACGAAAAGGTTCACGATCAGCAGCATGCTCAGTCGATCGACCAGGTTGGTCAATCGATCGACTGACTTCCTCAGAACCAGAAGCTGTACTGTTTCGCGGCCTGGTCGATCGACCGGGTATGGCAGTCGATCGACTCATATACCTGTTGATCGTCTTTTTCTTGCTTCTGTTCACTACGGCCTTTTTCTTGCTCGGTTCCGCCTCATCTTTTTCAGTGACATCTTCGACCATAGCGGGCCCATCAAGGGTAGACCCACTCCTCAAAGTGATAGCATTTAGGGTCTCTTTTTTATCCGGCTGCGACGGTAATTACCCCGGAACTCGAGTTGCAATTTTGCTTGCCAGTTGGGCAATTTGACTCTCTAACATTTTTGTAGAAGTCTCTCTAGCTTGAGACTCCTTTTGCAGCAAACCCGACAGATTTTGAACCATGTTTTTCAACTCAGAAATGTCAGAACTTTGAAATTGCTACCGCGGCAAATAGGGAGGCCTTTGAAATTGCTGCTGTTTATGAGGAGGCACATAACTCTGCTGTTGCTGCTGTTGTGGACCGGGATTAAGGACATTCTGGTTAGTCCACCTAAAATTGGGGTGGACATTAGAGGGATCGGGATAAGTGCCAGTTCGCCTATAATGTTGAAAGGCAGCACATATTTCATTCGAGCTGGTACAAAATTCCGAAACATGTCCCTCTGCACCACATCTTTTGAATGTAAAGGGACCGTCTGAAACTGCATTAACTTTATATATACCTCCCTTTTGAGATCCCCCAAAATCTGTCTTGTCAAATCTCGCAATAAGGGCTTCTATTGCAGCTACAACAGGAGATTCGGCCGATCTTCTCTGATTTCCTCTAGAATTTCCATGCTCTGCTTTATGGATGGCAATGTCATCAATGATTTTTCACCCCTTTGTCTCACCGCTATTTTCTTGAAATCTCCTATTAGCTGCAGCATCTATTATAGCTCTTTGATCGTCATAAAGACCATTGTAGAATTGGTTGCACAAAAACCATTTCTCAAACCTATGGTGCGGAATGGTTCGCACTAGTCTCTTGAAACGGACCCATGCCTCATGAAAATCTTCATCTTTACCCTGTTTAAAGCTCGTGATCTGAGCTCTAATCGCATTGGTCTTCGAGGCAGAGAAATATTTCTTGTAAAATGCTAGGGCCATCGAATTCCAATCTGTAATCCCGTTAACAGCTCGATTCAAATCTCGGTACCATTCCCTTGCAGCATCACGAAGCGAGAATATGAACATCGTCTCCTTCACCTGGTCCTGGGTCACACCTGCTGGTGGGGGTATGGAAAAGCAGTAGTCAATGAATGTCTCCATATGTTTAGCTACATCTTCATTTGCAGCTCCCCCAAATTGGTTTCTCTCAACCAAGTTAATATAAAACGGTTTTGGCTCGAATTTCCTTTCCGTCCCGGCTGGCAACGCGAATCCCTTATAGAGATTCCAGCTTTTGGCTCGGAGTGACTGGCTATACTTGCTTCTTCAGCCATATCTGGAGATGTAACGGTCTCAGCTGAGGAAGTAGAAACAGGAGATGAAGGTGGATCCTCCTCAAATAGCTCGTTCTCGTAGTAACTGGACAGAGTACTCAGCTCTTCCTCTGTCGGCAATACTCTAGATGATCGTCTCAACTCGCGCAAAGTCCTTTCGATCTCAGGATCTAATGGTCTCAATTTACCAGCCTGTGACCTACGCATAAGAGGAAACTACAAGTAGAATATGAGAAAAGTTTAAGGAACAGATGTCCCTTAAACTAAGATAGAGACTAAAATAAAAACTACTAAAAATTAAACAATTGCCTCCCCGGCAACGGCGCCAAAATTTGATACCGTCGTAGAGTACCAAAGATAGATTTATAATTTCCAAACTACTACTATAGATAGCGGCAGTCAGGGTCGAACCACAGAGAGGCGATGCAATTAATAGCTGTCTGATTTTAGTCTAAGGTAACAAATGTGTGGGGGTTTGTTTTGAATTGTTCTATAACTAAAGTAAATAAACGAGTGATAAAAGAAACTGGATGAAATCAAATATTTAAAGGGATGCTAAGATGGTCGGTTCACTGTAGTTTCGGCGGCAGAATACTAGGTAAGTCTGAAATAATCACGTGAGACGGGAAAATAAAAGGTCCTCTCAGTCCACCCTTAACAGGTAGCATCTTTCGATCTAGCTACGAGTCCCTAATATCACTAGTGCTGACTCTCGTCCTGAAAAGTGATTTAAAAGTCTAAATTAACTTATCTCTCGACCTTATTAATTTAGTCGTCTTAATTAGGTAGTCTATTTCCCTCCCCTATCTTTCGATCTTATCGGGTCGGTCAATTCCTAAGCATTCAACTAGTCGCGTGCACTCGATTCGTCAAATTTAGCAATTAAATTAATTAAAACGAGGTTAATCTCACATGAGCCGGTCGATCGACCAGGTAAGCCAGTCGATCGACCATGGCGCGATTTAGGTCTATGAAGATTATGCCGCCTACACTACAGATTCCCTACATCCTAGCACGAATGATTTAGCTACTCATGATTATAATAGAAACAGCAATAAGGTTAACAAACAAAGCTACTGAATTCATGATAGAAATAACTAAATATTTAACTAACATAAAAAAATAACTCGGCTTTGGGAATTCTAAACTAGCAATTCTAACTATGAACGAAATTAAGAGTAAACTGAAATTATGGAATTAAAATTACCAGTTGAAAGCAGGAAGAAGGATCCAAAGCACGAACGAAAATAAATTGTATTCGATGATTAAGAATTCTAAACTAAACTTGATATTGAACCCTAGATCTTTCCCTAAAATTCGATGATAATGACTTCATAATAGGGTTACGTTATATAGGAATATAACGTGATTCTTATTTCCTAAAACCTAATTACATTAGGCTTTCTCATCTTTTAATTCCCATCGGATTAGCGGTTTGGTTGATCGACCAATGGGACCGGTCGATCGACTGAGATGTGCTGAACAGTAGCTTCTGTAAATCGCACGCTGGTCGATCGACTGAAAGCACTAGTCTATCGACCACTTCAACAGGTACTTGGCTCCAAAAGCTTCGTGAATTCATCTTTCAGGCCTCGATACGCGCACCAAGTTTGCTTCCCGAGTCTTTACTCCATGTCAAATGCAATGCCAAGTACTCGGGTGGATTAACTTGATTTCCGCTGAATTCTTCTCATTTCTGCAATATTGTACAAAAACACGAAAGTAGACGAAAATGGGAAAATAGTAGCATAAACTACATATTTGAGCTCTGAACTGCGTGTAAAATAGGGTGTAAAACAACATATTTAGGACACGCATCACAAGCCATACACATTACCTGAAAAAACTTTAGTTAGTTTAAATGACCCTTCCCATCTAGGTGACCATTTTCCATAGAATTGATCCTTATGCCGTTCGGGCAAAATTGTTGGAGCTTGTGTCCTCCACAAATTAGTGTGATAACAATTGTAAATCTCTTACAGGTTCACAAGGGTATATTTCGTATTTTAATCAGTTGATTAACGATTACCTAATAACGATTGGCTTGCTAGAAAGTTTGACGTTATTATCATACAGATGGCGGTGATCAACTGGTCCCTAAAGGTCACACCTATAGGATGTGTTTGAGAGATGTGGTTATAGAAATATAATCACGTTGATGCCTTACATGACTAAACAGTTAGTCAATGTGTTGATGAGACAATTATTTAATGAAGATTAAATAATATTAGTTGAGACGAATTAACTGTCAATTCGTAAATTGAATATAATAAGTTATATTTAATTAAATGTATGTAATGTTAGCTTGGACGAATTAATCTGTTAATTCGTAATTAAATGTAATCGGTTATATTTAATATCAACAAGATGAATGTGTCATAGTGGTAATAGTGTGGGTACTCAAACCAAGAGGTCATGGGTTCGATCCTCACTAGATGACAATTTACACATTTTATGTACATTTTTGGAATAACCGAAAATAAGAGAAATATCTCTCTTAATTTCGGTAAATTGGACCGAAATTATGAAAAAGAAAATCCACCCTATTTCTCCATATACTCGGTTGTTATAAGGGGAGATGAGGGAATTTTCTTAACCTAATTCTTTTCCCAATTCTTGCCTCCTCTCATCGGAAGAACACAAAAATCTAAAAATTAATCAGTGATTTTTGGATCGATTCTAGCAAAATCAAATGGCATTTCTCATATCGTCTTGGGTGCAACTGATAGGCGAATATCAACTTTGATATTGTTCTTAGGCCGTTTTTGCTAGGACCAAAGGTTATTTCTTAATCTTTTACAATATTCTTTATGCAATTTAATTTTATGACTAGCTTTCATCATCTTATAGATTCGTTATAGTCCTTAAATTAAAGGGATGCATACAGATAAATCCCACAAGTGGTATCAGAGCCAAGGCCACGAATTTTAATTTTGATGATTTTCATAAAATTGTTTGTAAACAATAATTAGGGTTTGCGAGAAAAAAAGATAATCGGCTGGATTTTTTTTTTGAACCGTGGTATTTTTTTTTCCGTTTCCGTTACTGTTCACGGATGAACAGTAATTTTTTTTTTAAAAAAAAAAATATATTTTCTGTTTTTTTTCTTTCGGTTTCTCCTGAAAAACCGATTAAAGTTTTTTTTGCGGCTGTTTTTGTTTATGCCGATTTGAAAAGCATCCGAGAAAAGAATTTTTTTTTTTCTGTTACTGTTCACGTGGTTACTGTTCATAGAGGACAGATTTAAAAAAAAAATTGTCTTGTTTCGGTTCTTACAGATAAAACCGTGTACAAAATAAGAAAAGGGCTGTTTTTTTTGTTTTTGCTGTTATTGCCGGAAAAAAAAAACTTGTTTTGTTTTTCCTTGGTTTAGCCGAGACATATAAAAAAAATAAAGGATTTTGTTTTTTTTGTTTTTTTTGGCCAATTAGTTATTGTGAAACGGTTCACAATTTAAAGATACCATATTATTTTAAAGGAGTTGAAATTTTGATGGATTAAATTCATATTACAAGTTTAATTTGAATTAAGATTAAATTTAATGTGATTAATTGAGGAATTGTCACTTAATTTGATTTAAATAGGTGGTTTGGATAAATTAATCAACATAATTACACTACTACACATACCTTACATTAATGACACTTTTCTATTGATGCTTTTATAAAGCGTGGACCCGTAAATAACCCTCCAATTTTTTTTTTTTGGAAAACCGCCATATATATGCTAAATTAGATTGGCGCAATTTCTAATTTCACTAAAATAATCCAATCCCCCGCTAATTACTCACGCGCACCGCCACTACTCCTCGTTTCATCTTCAAAATAGAACAAACCCTAAGCTTCAAATTTCTAGGTTTAATTTCATCATCAAATTTTCGTTCAATCACCAGCGGCAAAGACGATTCACGCTGCCATTCGATTCTAATTCTTCACCTCACAAAGACGATACAATCTGCTTATTGCATACCATAGGTACGGTTTCTCATTCATTTTCAATCGTTGTATGTTATTGATGGTAATTTTAATTGCTTTATAATCGGGTTATGGCCGTTCTTCCTAATTTTGATCATCAATAAATATTATTATGTTATTGCTCAGTCATGAATATTACAGTCAATGTTTGTAGGGTCATAATTCAGGTCTTGATCAGTCATGAATAGTAAGTTATAATCGGGTTAGGGTTATGGGCGTTCTTCCTAATTCAGGTCATTGATCAGTCATGAATAGTAAGTTTTTGATTCAAAGTAGTAGTTTCGGGTCTGGTCAGTGTTTGTTAGGGTCTGCTTAGGGTCACTCTTTTCGGCTTTGGATAGGGTCAATAGACACGGTGTTGCAATGTTCGCTAGGGATCAAACCAGCTACAGTTGCTGCGGTAGCAATCTTTTCTCCATGTTCATCAGTGCCAGTTATGAATGTTACTTTTTTCTCCAATAACCTCTTCCACGAGCAAAATAGGTTCAAAACAACCATTAGTAAACTGTTGTTCCCTTAACAACATAAAAGAGCCAAGCGCAAAATTTGATGCGACTAACCACAACCTTAGTATTACAGCAGTGCTAACGATGTAACCTATGTGGTTAATCCAAGGAGGTCTGTGAGAGGCGCGTGTACTTCAGAACTCCGTGGATTAGCCACAAAGGTCGTGGCATTAGGAGCTCCCTAGTTTTATTAGTAATAGCACAAAGCCTTCCACAAAAAAAAGATCTTAGGTTTTTGTCAAAAGGATATTTCACAATTCTTTTTCTCCCATAAACACATCCTACGGCAATCCCCAGTTTACCCAAGGACAACTTAGTAAATCAAGTGTGTACGTTTTCCAGGAAAACAGATAACTTGTTGAGCAATTAGATAGTCCTATACTTGCTCATGCTAAATATGTCCAATACATTAATGAGCTAATACAAGGAACATATGTGTGCACTGCAATTATTAAAAGATAATATATAATATTGAATCTAGAAACCTGTAATCAGCAGAAGTTCATTTCACTTCTAAGCTCAAACAAGAACAAAGTAAGCCACAATCAAAAGAAAAGTATTAAATTTGACCAAGACAATTGCAATCCCAAGAGCTTTTTAAATCGAAACCAGCTGCTGAAACTTCAAATTCAAACCCAGTGATTAGAAATTTTAAATCAATGCAGCTACTTTATAGTCCGATGGTGAAACAAGGCGAGTAAATACTAATCCCAAAACCTTGAAATTCATTATTGTCTCAATTTAGACCCATCTCGCCTGATTTAAGAGTTGCTTGCATTTTGGTGAAACCAACAATCTCATGCCAGAAATATGATAAAAAAGCTAGGAAGGAGAACTAATAAGCAAAATATTGGGGAAAAGGAAGGAAGGATCAGTAAAAAAAAAAGGAAGAAGATGATGTAAACTGAGTAGGTAAGACTTGAGCAAAACAACAAGTTAACGGAGTTTGACATTAAACTTAACTTAAGTCACATTTTGGAGTTATTAATTAAGTTTAGGGGTATACCGTATGATTCACTAAAAAGCGGGGTATATGGTAGAAAGTAAAAAAAATCGGAGGGAACATCGTAGAAAACCCAAAAATTATTCTCTGAATCAAACTTTGGCTGAGGCCATATGAACTATCTTAGGGTGTAAGACAGTCTTAGTGTAGCATGAAGCAGTTGTTAATGAGTTCTATTTAAGAGTTCTTGAAAATGGGGATATTTATCGAGCTGACTATGAAGGGCTTTACTGTATCAATTGTGAAGAGTACATGGTATATTATTATATATCAATTTCTCAACAGTAAATGAATTGCATACATTGTAATTCTAACTTTTGGAGGCAAATGGTAGCACCTGGTGCCTATTCCTCTGCCAACTTCTTTCTTTGGTTATAGCTAAAAACACGGGCACCTGTTTTCTTGGCTAGTGATGTTTGTGTTTTCTGCATCTACTTCCACCAACGGGTATTAACTAATTATTCCTGTCCATTAGGCCAAGAAATAATATTGGTTCTTCAGTTAGCTAAGGCATATTGTGACGATTATAGTGACATGCCTAGAGCATATATGCTAGTCAAAGTTTTGGGTAAGACCGTCTTAAGGTTCTATGGCATGTTAGAATAAGACGAAGACATGGTTAGGATTTTAAGGTTCAGGGATGCTTTTAAAGTCCCTATCGATAAATGCATGGAAAGGGTAAAATCTTGGGTCCTCAATTCGGGTACTGGCTGATTTATTTAGGTCGGGTCATTTGGGCAGGATCAATTTTTCTAGGACTATAACTAACCATGTCATCAAGTTCATATCGTAGCATTTCTGAAACTCGTCATCTACACCACCCATAGGCATCCTTCGGTGACGTAGTGAAAACTGCATTATAACCAATATAGTTCTTGTCGTAGCTAATGATCTATAATTCTATATCTTGCCCTAAGATATGAGACCTGATCTTGTGTTAAGCCTTCCCATGTGTTAAATCAAAGAACTGGCTGTTATAAGTGTGAACTTCCAATTTATGAATCACTTTTTTTTCTTTGAAGTCTGACCCTCCAATATTTTATTAGTAATAACTTTTTTACATTTTGAATCTCAGGTGTGCTGTTGATTGCTCGGAAAATTTAGGGTTGCGATTCGTAATTTCCGATTCATCTGTTTTTGGATATCAGGTGCCACAAATAAAATAGTTCTCTCATCTCCTCTCCTCTTCTCTTCTCTCCTTTTGTTTAGTTTCCTATTGGATTTTTATTGTTTGTGATCAACTTCGGTGATTCTCGTTTTAAGTCTATTTTCTCTAGTTAATTAAGCCATGTTCACTTCTTTATCTACTTAAACATACAATGAGTATTAAAATATTTATAAACGTTATTATTTTTTACAGTTTCATGATTAGTCGTTATTTATCTTGTACTCTTGGGACATTAGCAAATGTTTTTTTTCTACGAGTATTAAAATACCATACATGTTTAATCAATATGGGTGTGTCTCTGGTTTTTTTTTGTTTGTGAAGACATGGATACAAGTTGGATTACATTGCCAAATGACCATTCGAACTACATAGATGGTTGTTTGAAATTTATTGCGATAGCTAAAGAAAGTCTTGTAGAAGAAAAACAAAGTGTCCTTGTAAAAATTGCAAATTACGTTATTGGTTGCCGCTTAGTGAAGTAGAGGGGCATATTTTGTTCAAAGGCTTTTATCAAAAGTATACAAATTGGATTTGGCATGATAAAGGGGATGTTCTTGATCATATAACTAGTGTTGATGTTGGTAGCACTAGTAAAGGATCATTTGTAGGTCGTGATGATATGAGTGGTCTATTCAATGCAGCTAATTTGGTTAACGTTTCACACTTTTCTAAAGGGGTTATGATGAACTTCCTCACTCACACATGAAAAATAGCGATATTGATGATCTATCTATGGGATGTAGTTATAATGATGATTCAGATCATGAGTATGGCTCTGATAAGTTATATGGTGATGAATCTCATAATGAATCTAATAAACCATCAGAAGGAAACAACATTGAGGAAGAGGCAAAGTATAAAAGATTGTTTGAGGCCGCAAATGAAGAACTTTATGAAGAATGTCAAACTTTCTCAAAATTGTCCTTTATTTTACACTTGTTTCATATTAAGTGTATGTTTCATCGGTCCAATGATTCATTCAATAAATTAATTGAACTTCTACTCGAAGCATTTCCCCAAATCAGAGAATTCCCGTCATCTTATTACGAGGGGAAAAAGTGAATTAACAACTTTGGCCTTGGATATGAAAAAATTCATGCATGCCCAAGTAACTACATGCTATATTGGGGGGGAATTTTCGGAAAAGGAGGAGTGTCATGTTTGCCACACATCAAGATGGAAAACAAGTAATGGTGAAGGTAAAGCATAGAAAGGAGGAGTGTCATGTTTTCCACACATCAAGATGGAAAACAAGTAATGGTGAAGGTAAAGCAAAGAAAGGCGGAGTGTCATGTTTGCCACACATCAAGGTAACATACATTACTTTAACTATTAACCCACTAACCCACGTTTACCCACCCTCTAAGTCAGTCAATCACCTCCATTACTTCTGATGGGTTAAAAGTTGATAGAATTTTGGATATTGATTGGAGTATACTTAATGAGAGTGAGAATGATTGGAAGAGTCATGCTTCTACTATTGCTCAAATCTATACAGTTGAAGTTAAAGCTTTAGATTTGTTGTGTTGTTTTATTTTTTTAGTTAATAGTGTATGATTTGGTTGAACATGTTTGTCGAAACCTAATGTTATCAGATTTAAGAAATGACCTCCAAAATTCGGTAAAAACTTTCTGATTTAGGATCCATTTTTCAATCAAAGAACACTTATGACTTATCTCTCTATTAAGACTAAATATTAATTACTCCCTTTTATATACCACTTTTTCAAATTTACTCCCTTTTATATTATTTTTTCAAAATTACCACCTTAACATTTTAGAACTTTAGAATTTGATACCAAAATGCAACCCAGGCAACTACAAGTGTTCTTTTCCGGCAATTTTAAACTTCTCCTCCTAAAATGTGTTTTTTATGACCAAAATACCCTTATACACATTATCTTATATTCAATCTTCATCTTCTACATTTTTAGTTGTTCATAATTTTCATTTTCTCTCTTTATATCTATTTCTTTTCCTCATATCCACTTTAATGTGCTATTTTTTCATGAAGATTGTAATCAAGCATCTAAAAAAATAAATATGTGGTAAGTATTATGAAATTTATCTCCTTAATTGTAAAATTTATAGTGTGCTTTACACCCAATTGATCCCCACTCTTTTCCGAAATTACAAATTCAATTCCTCTTTCTGGAACTCAAACTGCACATGATAATTAACACTAAAAAAGAAGTGAATGCCATTTCTCTGCATTAAAATGCAAACAATCTGCTGTAAGTTAATCAATTTTAGCTATTTGGGGATTTAAATTAGGTGATTTAGAAATTGTACTTCACTAACTCAGCCATTGACCTTAACTAAGCAAAGATAATGAAAAAATAAAGTTAATTAAGACATGCAATCATTAAGTAAATCCTAATTTTAAGAAAATAAATTCTGAAAATTAAAGAACTATGCATTCGGGTTACATCAATAGATATAAGTTAATAAACAAGACAAACTAACTTGATTAAAGTAGCAATTGGGAATTTGAAGTAAAAATGCAAAATGGATGATTGATTGAGGATATGAGGACGGAAGAAACCCAAAATAAAGGGGATTCAGACTTAAGAGGTTTAGTTTAAAGGAAGAGGTAAACATGGGTGATATGTTACAATAACTTGGTAAAAGAGGGACTTATTAATGTAAGGGTAAAAGGTCCATTAAGTTATTTTTTCACCGGAAAAGAATATTGGTATCAATATTTAAAGTTTTGATATCTTAAGGTAGTCATTTTGAAAAAAAATTATAAAAGGGAGTAAATTTGAAAAAGTGGTATATAAAAGGTAGTAATTACAAGTACCGCTCCTTACCGGAACAACCACTCACCACCACCATCACTACTCCAGCTTAACTTTCATACCCACCACTCCAACGGAGATAACTGTGTGAATTGTGATGCCTCCCCCAGATGCTTATCCATGGCTGTCAATTACTAGTTAAAAATCAACTAGCCTTTATACAATCCAATGAATATAAGCTCCAATATAATCAACACTTGTTATCTCAGTTTGGTGCGCATCTTTAAAATCCGGATTCAATGAAATCCAAGTGCTTTATCGGATTTTTTTTATATCCATTATTCATTCACTCACCTCCTTCAATACCCCAGTTAGTTTCAACCATCAATGCTTTTAGAACTGTAAAAGAAGGTTCGCTACAACGTATCAGAGTCCCTCAAATTAGCTACTTGGAACCAAAACTCAGGTTGACTTGCCTGAGTTTGTCTAATGTTGGGTTCAATGGGCAAATACCGATAGAGATCTCGCGATTGGTTAACTTGCTCAGTCTCAATCTTTCATCTATTTTTTACTTGTTTGGAATTTATCCTCTGAAACTAGAAAATCCCAGTTTGGAATTTATCCTCTGAAACTAGAAAACCCCTGAATTATGTTTTGTCTATTTTTGTTCTCTTTTTAAGAATTTTGTGATCTTATTTGTTTATTACATATCACCATTCCATTTGTGCTCAATTGTTCACAGATAAGGAAGGAAACTATAAGACGGTCAGTTACGCTATTCAACCGCATGATGTTTGGCATGATAATGGTACTAAGTACTTTATGACGTTTAATGAGTTTTATCAACCACTCAAAATGGGAGGACATATTCTTATTAGATTTATCAGCCATGTTGCGAAAACTGAGCAAATTTGTCCTATTAACGAATTAGATTGGCGCCATGTTAGTGCACAACTGAAAGTTTACATTTTAAAGCTAATTCGAGTAAGTTTTTAGTATATGCAGATAGTTTGGATTCTTATTTTTTTTTTGACTTAATTGACAAGATAATAATTCATAACAGTTTATTTGAGTATCTTCTTTACTTCTCTTTTTCAAGGATCGTTTTGTGATACCGGATGGAGAATTATTTGACCAAGCAATTCTCAAGCGCACGGGTAATAGTGTAAGGCAATATAGACATCACTTGAAGAAGATATTTTTCAAACCAATGATTAAGACCAAAGAACAAATATATGAAGCAGTGCCTGATGGACATCCTCGTCGTAGTTGGATTCGTTTGGTTGATTATTGGTATTCTGACAAGGGACAGGTACACCTTTAATTTAAAATATGAAACAAAGTGTTCTTCACTCTTGCTGGTTAATTTCAAATTTTGTACTTTTGTAGTGAAAATGTCTGTAATATATATTTCGTACAGAGATTGGCTGAATGTGGAAAAGAAGCACGTGGTAATCAAAATCATATGCATACAACGGGGCCTACTAGCTATGCTAACATACGAGCTGATTTTGTAAAATTTCCATCTCTAAAACTTCTCATGTATATTCAATTTGAAATGTATTAAATGCTCAATCATCTTTTTATTTACTATTGTTGTGTGACTAACAGGAAGAGAAGAATAAAAGAGAACCAAGTGTTTTGGAGATTTTCAAGCAAACGCATCGTAAGAAAGATGGAACATTTGTAAAAGACACGGTGACAGAGGATTTCTTGGTAAGCATATCCTATTTCCTTGGTAAGCAATTTACTCAGTACCGTCAGACAGATGATAGTGAATGTACAGATCCCAAGAGATTAACGTATGTTAAGGAGATTCGAACCGGTGTCTGCCACTACAACAAATGTACTGCCATGGTTATTTATTTACACGCTTAAATATTTGTTCAAACATTAAATGCAACAGTTACTTTTTTTGGAAATTATATATACAATTGAGTGCAAATGTTATACATAAATATCTGTTGGTGTCGTGGAGGCGGCAAGGGATAGTGTGTGCGGTCTAGGTTCGATTTCCGCATAAATTCATTTTTTCTGTAATATTTTATTTTATATGTATAATGTATTCATCATTCTGAGGAAAACAAATTTTAATTATTATGTATCAAAAAAAATCTCTCATCTGATTTCTATCTTTCTTTTTTAAACGAATAATGATTTACATTTGACTGAGATGTTGTGTGAAAGTGCTGAAAAGCATTAATGGTTGTGTTTGTGAATTTAGTTTATTAATTTGTGTGAATATTTCGTAAAATGTGGACGGGTTTTTCTTAATAAATGAGGAATGTGCTGCATCATCATCTTTTTCTGTTCCTTGTACATGTTTTGCTCATATTTTGCCTCATTCTTCTCCTTTTCTTATATAATACATCACTACTGCTTATTCAAAGTTTGAGCTGTTCATATAATAAAATTGTTGAGATTGAAATTATCTTAATATACTTATTAAGATCTATATTTTATTTTATTTTTTTTAGATTGATGTAGATGCAAGTATTGATATGGAAACTACCCTACACCCATCTAATTCAAAATCTCGTGTACAACTTGAGAATGAAGCCTTTAACAAAGTAATGTACGGCAAGGATACCCCTACACGTCCAGTTGGTTATGGATATGGTGTAAAGCAAAGTGATGTGTTTGGAGTACATAGTTTCTTAAGAAAAGAGGGATTTGGTTGTGGAGCCAGTAGTAGTCTAGCCTTAGAAAATATGAAGAAGGCTGTGGATGATGTGACCAAAGAAAATAAAGAGCTAAAAACCCAGTGTAATGAGAGTAATGGACTATTGAAAAAAATGACGACACAGTTTGCTCAAATACTGGACCTCTTTAGTACTGGAAAAGCTACGACTGAAGTTATAGACATGGCAACATCAGTCTTGAACATGAACATGGGCAGTACACAGGTATGAGTAATTTTTTTAACTTTTCCTTGTATTTTTTTTTTGCCATAGCATAGAGCCTTGCTTTGTTTATTAGTGTGAATGCCGCTTAGTATGTGGAATTCACCCTACTCGCTACTCATTCCCGACATATTTTGGCGTTGATGAATCCCTCATTGAATTGGGCTTGGTGAATTGTGTTGTGAATCCCTCATTGAATATAATGTGACTGAAACTAGGCAGTTGGATTGAGTTTTCAGTTGCAGCAGTTGCATTGGGTTCTTGACTTTTGGTACTATACTAGCATAACAATATATTCGGAAATTTTATAAAAATCAACTAGTGTATATTCTTTTTTAACTCGCCATCTATTATCTGACTAGAATGTTTTATAATGCATAGTGATGATATAAGAACTTCTATTATCTTTCCGTTAGCTTGCTGTTACTTTTTTTCTTAATTTTATTATGCAAAAAATTAATAATGATGCTCAGTTTTCATCGTTGCTGCAAATTTTTGTTGGTACAGGGTAAGTTCTATAGGGCGTGATAGGTTCCGGAAACTTATATCGAGTCTTAGTCCATTAATAGAGAGAAATTTAAGAAAGTTTGGGGTTGTTTCGTTATTGTTCGGTTGATCGATTTCGAAATTGACATGCTTCTTCGTGGGTCTAGGTTTATAGTGAAGCCGGATGTTCGTGCTTGTGCTTCTACATTTACTTGTTCAATTTAGTGCTTTATGGTCATTTTCCCATTGTTGTTGTGGTTTCTAATGGAAAATGATAAGAATGGTGTGAAAATTGTAGAAGAGGCAAAGATAGAGGATGAAAGTGCATCAGAAACTAAATGGCAAAAAAAGTAATCCACTACCAACACCTCGATCTGTAAGATCGTATGCATTAGACATGCCTGAGTGAAGAGACAAATAACTTTATCTAATACAAGTAATTGAATAAGGGAAGGATGTATGTAATTAGTCAATTAGATTGTGATTGTTTTTGTGCTTTATTGAGCTGAATCTGAATATTGTTTAGTAGTCTCATCCTCTCGCTAATTCTCTCTCTTCTTACCTTTTGATGGGTAATTCTATTCAGCACAATTTTGAAACATTGTTGTGAAGTGTATATGTACTAATCAAATATATTCATATAAATTATATTTTCTTTGCCCGTTATAGGTTTCAGATTCATCAGATGGTGATGATGCCCTTTCAAATGTTGATTGAAGATGTGCCTTCATATGTTGATTGAAGTCTCTTTGACATTGCGCCTACATGATTGAAACTCCTACCACTTTCAAACTATATTCAGTGTCCTTGTCTAGCTAGTTACGTAGCATTTTTTTACGATTTTTTGGACTTTTACTATCTTCCGGATCCCTTTTGATATTTTTGATTTTGGTACTATAAATTACGTACTATTTTATATTAGTTAAATTGTCAATGCTAGCTAGCTATAGTATTTGTGACGGAGACGGTATATGTATCAAACGTATGATTATTTATAAAAGTACGTGGGTACGTTATTAATTATATACGGAGTATATTGTATTATTATGTTTTTTTTGTCATTTAGTAATGATAGCTACTAGTACTCTATTATTTATAGGTGTATTTAATTAATCTCTACGTACGATTTTATATCAAAAAGCCGAAATTATACACAAGAAGAAGTGTCAATAAATAAATAGTTGACGCCTAATTCCGTCTCATCGAGTGACACATAAAACTATCAATAGTCGCTGAAGACGCTTAAAAACGTCAAATTTGTTAACAATTAAAAGCGTCAACAGTCCATGAAGACGTTTAAAAGCGTCAAATTTGTTGACAAAAAAAAACGTCAATAGCTACCAAAGACGCTTAAAAGCGTCAATTTTGTTGACAATTAAAAGCGTCAGTACTCTAAGAAGACGTTTAAAAGCGTCACATTTGTTGACAATTAAAAGCGTCAATAGTCCATGAAGACGCTAAAAAGCGTCATAACTATTGACTAAAAAAAGCGTCAAAAAATATCGACGGCCCAAAAATTGACGCTTTTATAAAGCGTCGGTAAAAAAAATTTGGCGCTTTAAAGCGTCGAAAAACGCCTGAAAAAGCGTCACCATTGCAAGGTATGTGTAGTAGTGTTAAGGAATTGTGTCATGTATGTTTAATTTATTTTTAGTTAATGCATTTTATTTTTGTTGAATGAATCGTTGAATGAATTTATTTAGATATTTTTGCAATCGGTTGTAATTTGTAATACTTAGTGTGGCCTTAGTCAAATTATGTTTTCGTAATGAAGGAAACATAATTTTTTATGTAATTATGAGATCTCGAATCTCATTTTTTCCTTTAGTTTTTGGGTTTTGAAATTAGAATGTAATAAATAGGTTTATTATGTAAATTTATTTATTGTAATTTTCAAAGAAGACTAAAGATGGAGATTGGAGCTCACTCCCGCTACATGAATCAAGATGGAACATCGAGACAAGCTTCTCGGGTCCAAGGATGGATTCCAAACTTGTATTTAATGTTCATTTTGATAGGATAGGCCATACTAGGACTTTATTATTGCTTTTACGTTTTTCATTCCTATTTCTTTTCACTCACATGATAGTTTATGCATCATATTCCGCCTAAAACCAAACCACCTACTAAAATGCATGAAAATTGACACATATAGGTTGTATGTTAGTTTTCATAGACATATAGATGTCACATGTTTATTAAGCCATCATCTTAGTTTAATCATTCACGCATGCTAGATATTAGTTCAGTTAAAATGAATTAAAATAAAGTTGATGGGATCTTCCTCTAAAACGGAAATTGAGATTAGTCTTTATAAGGGCAAACAACTATGAATCCCTTCTTCGTCGGTAGGCATAATATGACCCCTTCTACGTTGGGTAAATAGTTTGTGTTGACTTAGTTTATCTCAACATTATAGTCCGAAGAGTTTCTCGTGATTATGATGGACTAAAGATAGAATTTACAGAAATTTATCGACCAAGAATTCTAACGGTAGAATTAGCTAAAAGGTTAGCTTATCAATTTACAGATAATTGAGTCTTGGAATCATTTATATAATTCTTGAGGAAGGTCAATTGTATAAATGTTTTGATTCTTCGCGTTAAGACATTAGATCATTAGACTTAAATTAAAATCGATGCACATGCTTATTATTTATTCTTCTTTTCGCAGTGTAGAACACGTTTATTTTACTGTTACAACAAAAATGTCTGGAAATAACGCAATCCAAATGCCTAGTGCCACACTTGGACGCGAGTCCTGGCTGAAAATATTCATGGACCAAATGAATCAGTTCACACGTCTGAAAAACGACGGGTCCAACTTTGGGATGGGAGGCAAAGATTACGGAATCTTTGCCATTGCGACGGTAAGCTCAGGTACTTAACTGAGCCAATACCGGTAAACCCAGGCCACAATGCAGGAGTCAATGAGTCACTCGCTTATAGTGACTTCGTTATGGAAGCGGGTGCGATAAAGAATGTACTCATCTTTGCACTGGAAACCAATTTGCAGAGACGCTTCATTGCCTAAGGTGCGAACAAGATTTTCACCACGCTCACTAACGAGTTCTCAAAAGCACCGAGAATCGTTACATATGAGCATACATGTCGCTTCTTTGATGCGAAACTCCAGAACGGCCAACCGGTTAGCCCACACATTCTTCACATGATTGAGAATGTCGAGAAGCTGGAGGCTCTTGATTGCAAAATCAGTGAGAGCATTGTCATTGACCGAATGCTTCATTCTCTTCATGATGGTTTTGCCCTTTTTAGGGCGAACTACTACATGAATGACTTGAAAAAGAGTCCCCATGAGCTACACTCCCTTCTCGTACAGACCGAGAAGGATATGAAATTGAGTGGGAGCATGAAGCAGGATGTTCTCACGATTTCCAACAAGGGTAAAGGTAAGGGCAAGGCTCATGGCGACCTAGCTGTAGGTAAGGCAAAGTTTAAAAAGCCAGGAAATGGTAAGAGTGGGCCTGGTGAGACTAGTGGCTCACAGGGCAAGGCAAAGAGCAAGGGCGGTGACATTGAGTGCCACCATTATCACAAGACTGGGCATTAAAGGAGGAACTGTCCCGTGTACCATGAGGACATCAAAGCAGGCCGCGTTGTTCCTGTTGGTATGTCATCTTATATTCATATGATTGAGATTAACCATGTAAGTTTCGGAACTTGGGTACTTGATACTGGTTGTGGTTCTCATCTGTGTAATCATTTGCAGGGCCTAAAGAACATCATACCTCTCGAAAAAGGTGATGTGGACCTGCGAGTCGGGAATGGAGCACGAGTTCTTTGTTGTCTCGAAGGGAACATATGTAATCCAACTCCCTAGTGGTTTTGAGTTATTTTTAAATAACTATTACTATGTACCCAGTTTGTCTAAGAACATTATTTCTGTTTCCGTACTTGCTTAAGACGGTTTTGCATTTTCAATAAAGGATAATAGCTGTATTTTCTCTTTCAATGAAATGATTTATGGCAAAGTAGTTTCCATGAATGGAATTTACATCTTAGATCAAACCACGGAAGTATTACACATGAATAATAATAAATTAAAGGTTGGTGACAAAAATCGAACCTATCTATGGCATTGTCGAATGGGACACATAAATGAGAAACGCGTAAAGAAACTCGTCAATAATGGGACTATTCCCGCATTCGATTTTTCTGCATATGGCACGTGTGAATCATGTCTCATTGGCAAAATGACTCGAATTTCCTTCAAAGGTGTTGGAATGCGCGCTAGTGACCTATTAGGACTCATACATACTGACGTATGTGGACCTATGTCAATTACCGCTAGAGATGGCTATAGATATTTTATCACTTTCACGGACGATTTGAGTAGATACGGATATGTCTACTTAATGAAGCATAAAAGTGAGTCCTTTGAGAAATTCAAGGAATACCAGAACAGGGTACATAACCAACTGGGTAGAAAGGTTAAAGCACTCCCTTCAAATCGGGGTGGCGAATATCTTTCAAATGAGTTTGATCAACACCTTAAAGACTGTGGAATCATTCTACAGTTAACTCCACCTGGAACACCTCAATTAAATGGTGTGTCCGAACGGAGAAATCGAACCTTACTTGATATGGATCCATGATGAGTCACACGGTAGTGCCTAATTCATTATGGGGTTTTGCTCTTTTGTCAGCTGCTCTTATACTTAACCGAAGTCCGACTAAAGCTGTCGACAAGACTCCATATGAAATGTGGAAAGGAACGGTCCCTAACTTGTCCTTTATTCGGGTTTGGGGCTGCGAGGCTTATGTCAAGTGGAGACACGAGGATAAGCTCGGCCCGCGATTGGTGAAGACATACTTTATAGGTTATCCAAAAGGAACATTTGGTCATTACTTCTATTCGCCTACCGAACATCGAGTTTTTATTGCGGCTAGTGCGACGTTCTTAGAGAAAGAATTTATCGAGAACAAGATGAGTAATAGAACTTTCGAGCTGTCGGAGATTCCAGAACCAACAACCGAGGAATGGATGGAGGAAGTTGTTCCTTCACTGATGAGACGGTTAATATTCCTGAGGAACCTATGAGGTCGGGTAGAGTCTCTCATCCTCTGGACATATACATTGGTATGGTCGAGGAGAATGACGTTTTACTCTTAGAGAGTAATGAACCCGCTAACTATAAAGGTGCTATGGCATGTTCCGACTCAAAGCTGTGGCTCGAAGCCATGCAATCCGAGATGGACTCCATGTATGAGAATGACGTATGTGATCTAGCTGATTTACTTAATAAGGTAAAACCTCTACAGTGCAAAAGGATTTACAAAATAAAGCGTTCTGTAGACGCGCAACCAGATACCTATAAGGCACGACTAGTGGCAAAAGGTTTCACTCAAGTGCACAGATTGCATTATGATGAGATTTTTGCACCTGTAGTCATGCTACATTCCATTCGGATAATCTTAGCGATTGCCGCTTTTCATGATTATGAAATTTAGCAAATGGATGTGAAAACCGCCTTCTTAAACGGTTATTTGGAGGAAGAGTTGTACATGGTGCAACCCGAAGGTTTCATAGATCCTGAACATCCTAAGAAAGTATGCAATCTTAAGCGCTCCATTTATGGACTTAAGCAAGCTTCTCGGAGTTGGAATCATCGTTTCGACCAGGTGATAAAAGAGTATGGTTTCACTCGATCGGTCGAAGAACCATGCTTATATATCAAGTCGAGTGGGAGCAAGATTGTATTCTTGATATTATATGTCGATGACATACTCCTGATTGGGAATGACATTCCTCTCCTATCTTCGGTTAAAGTGGTTGAAGAACCATTTCCAGATGAAAGATCTGGGTGAGGCACAACGCATTTTGGGAATCCGTATCTACCGAGATAGATCACGACGGATGTTATCACTTAGTCAGGAGTCTTATTTGGATAAGATTCTTGAGAAGTTCATCATGACCAACTCCAAGAAAGGGAACCTTCCAATGACGACTGGGATGCAGTTGAGCAAGTCTCAGTCACCCACGACGCCTGAAGGGATTAAGCGCATGAGTCGTGTTCCTTATGCATCTGCAATAGGATCGATCATGTATGCCATGATATGCACACGTCCAGACGTGGCATATGCATTGAGTATGACGAGTCGGTACCAAAAGACTCCGGTGAAACACACTTTGGATAGTGTTAAAAACATCCTCAAGTACCTACGGAGGACTAAGGATTGGGTATTGACTTATGGAGGCGATACTAAGCTATGCGCAATCGGTTCTGTGAGATGCTAGCTTCCAAACGGATCGAGATGACTCAAAATCTCAGTCCGGGTTCGTCTTCACTCTTAATAGTGCTGTGGTCAGCTGGAAGAGTTCCAAACAGAGTGTTGTAGCAGATTCTACTACTGAATCCGAGTACTATACCGCTTTAAAGGCAACAAAGGAAGCGATATGGATGCGTCAATTCTTACAAGGACTAACGGTAGTTCCTAGTTCGAATGACCCAATCACCATCTATTGTGACAATAGAGGTGCCTTCTTCCAGGCTAAAGAGCCAAAGTCTAGCAACAAATCTAGACATGTACATCGGAAAGCTCACCTGATCCGTGATTACGTGGAGCAAGAGGAGATAGTGATAGACAAGATTACGACGGATGATAACATCGCGGATCCTCTCACTAAACCGTTGAATTATGATAAGCATGTAGGGCACGTTATTTCCATGGGAATTAAATGTGTTCCTGAGTTGTAGTACTTGATTATGGATTTGATACATTATCTTTTTCATATACTATTTATAACTTCATCGTTTTATTATAATATTTTGTTTTTCATGTAGATTGTACTGACAACATTGAACGCCACAAAGTGAACTGAATTACATTATATTTGTTTGGTCCGTAATCGCCCATGTGAGCTGATAACTCCGGCTATTATATTGTGCAGTCGATTGATGGTGGGTTCAACGAGCCATAAGTCAAACTGTTGACTGATCGATCATAAATGCGAGATTATAACGATACCTCGTAGGACAAATTCTTGTGACAACGTAATGGAGTCCTAAATGTTTAAAACATTCGGTGGCAGGTAGTGGATAGGACATCCATTGTGTTCCTAGAGTCGATTCTTTTGACTATCGACTGTCTCTTGAGATTAAGGCAGTTTTTGGGTGACTTTGGTTTCTTTCTCACGGTCTGCCGAATCGGAGGCTAAGTAGATTTTTCTGGGTCATTTCATACTGTGCTTACATCTGCAGGATTCGAGTTGAGGAAAATATCCAACCCTTATCAGGTATAGTTATTTCTCAGGGCCACTCGAGGAGTTGTAACTGAAATGCATGGCCATGCTCGAATGTTGATTCGTTTATCAGTTAAGTTACTCTCTAGTCGGGGAAACCACTCTTGATGATGATCGCTTGTAAAATACGACCTTTGTGAATACGGATTTGTAAATTATTTTACATTGAGTGGGAGAAATTTTAGGATATGAGAATCGGTTATCGCACATACACTTGTGAGGACAAGTGGGAGTTTGTTGGAGCTTGTGTCCTTCACAAATTAGTGTGATAACAATTGTAAATCTCTTACAGGTTCACAAGGGTATACTTCGTATTTTAATCAGTTGATTAACGATTACCTAATAACGGTTGGCTTACTAGAAAGTTTGACGTTATTATCATACAGATGGCGGGGATCAACTGGTCCCTAAAGGTCACACCTATAGGATGTGTTTGAGAGATGTGGTTATAGAAGTATAATCACATTGATGCCTTATATGACTAAACAGTTAGTCAATGTGTTGATGAGACAATTATTTAATGAAGATTAAATAATATTAGTTGAGACGAATTAACTGTAATTCGTAAATTGAATATAATAAGTTATATTTAATTAAATGTATGTAATGTTAGCTTGGACGAATTAATCTGTTAATTCGTAATTAAATGTAATCGGTTATATTTAATATCAACAAGATGAATGTGTCATAGTGGTAATAGTGTGGGTACTCAAACCAAGAGGTCATGGGTTCGATCCTCACTAGATGAAAATTTACACATTTTATACATTTTTGGAATAACCGAAAATAAGAGAAATAACTCTCTTAATTTCGGTAAATTGGGCCGAAATTATGAAAAAGAAAATCCACCCTATTTCTCCATATTTGCTAGGACCAAAGGTTATTTCTTAATCTTTTACAATATTCTTTATGCAATTTAATTTTATGACTAGCTTTTATCATCTTATAGATTCGTTATAGTCCTTAAATTAAAGGGATGCATACAGATAAAACCCGCAAAAATCACTTTCCAAACTAAATCTCCATCTTGAAAAGACTTAGACTTAACACGCACGTTATATGCTTTAGCCGACTTAATATTGTTTTTTAACAAGTTTGTCAACGCTTACTCTCTAAGGTGTTCCACGTCTAGATTAGCAATGTTCATAGATTCAAAATAAGAATCCAAATCCAAATAATTTTGATATTAAATTCGAGCAGACTCCTTATTAACTTCGGCTGGAATCACAACAGCATGACCAAAAACCAATTGATAAGGATTGTACCCTATAGCCCCTCTTTTTGAAGTTCTATAAGCCCACAAAGTATCAAGTAATTTTTCATGCCAAACTCGAGGATTATCATCGATCATTTTAGAAATTCCAGCCTTAATCAACTTATTGGTAGATTCTGCCTGCCAATTAGCCTGAGCATAATAAGGAGAAGAATTCAACAATTTAACCTGATATTGAGTAGTAAACTCCTGGATTGCCGGCCCATTACAAACAGACGCCTGATCCACCGTAATGCTCTCAGGGGCTCCAAAACAGATAAAAATGAATTCTTTCAAGACATCCACTAAGTCCTCTGTTTTCATAGTCTTAAAAGGCTTGGGTTCCACCCACTTACTAAAATAGTCTGTAATAACGACCACATACCTATGAGCTTTAGAGGAAGGTGGAGTAAACTCACCTATCATATCCATCGTCCAACCACGAAAAGGCCATGGTTTAACAATAGGCTTTAAGTCACTAGCGGGAACCCTATTTAGTTGTCCATATTGCTGACAAGTCTTATAACCTTTTGCATATGTTATACTATTTTCTAAAATTCAGGGCCAATAAAACCCATGTCGATGGAGTAATCATCGTATTTTTAGCCCAGAGTGATGGGTGCCACAATCTCCCTCATGGACTTCTGCCATGATAAGCAAAGCGTCATCAGCCCCTAAGCATTTCAGCAATACTCCTTTATGATCATTTTTATACAAAACATCATCAAGAAAGAAATATCCGAAAGCTTGTTTTCTAAGCTTAGGATTTAATCCCTTTGAGAGGGACTATCAAGACAATTATAATGTCAGTCTGTCAATCCAATGATTTTTCCATAATGTCAACTTTACAAACCTCTATTGTAAAGACATCATCTTTTACCAAAAAAAAGGGCGATCTGAACGCTCCACTTCTGCGGATGCATCAATTTCTTTCATATTATAACCAGAAGCAAATTGTGCTAATTGATTAGCCACTGTATTCTGACCTCTTAGCATATGAAGAGATTCAATTATTCGTAAGTGTTTAAATAACTCCTACACCATTTGAAGGTATTGAGATAACAGCAAAGATTTGCACTTAAACAAACCATTCACTTGATTAACAACAAGTTGAGAATCTCCTAGTATACGAATATTCAGCGCCCGTAAGCCAATCAATTTTTCCAAAACAACGATGAGTGCTTCATACTCACTTTGTTGTTAGTACCACTATCATGTAAAGTTACCGCCTGTTTCCACTTATTCTCTGTAAGAGAAACAATAACAACACCACCACCCGAACCATTCGATGTAAATGATCCATCAAAGAACATCTCCCAAGGAGTCCAATTATTGTTATTATCACCCATCTCATTGTCGAAACAAGGATGCTCAACGAGATAATCAGCTAATACTTGACCTTTCATTGCTCTTTGTGGAATATAAACTAAATTAAACAGAAGTAAATGAACACTCCCTTTACTTATACGCCCTTTTAATAACGGTTCTGACAACATGTGTTTCATCACATCTAGCGCTGATACTATACTATCTCTATAGTATGATTCATGAAATAATGCTTTAATTTTACCAATGCATCATAAAGACCTAAACATACTTTCTACAAATAAGTATATCATTGTGCTGTCTCTTGAAGGACTCGTCTCAAGAAAAATACTACTTGTTCAAAGTCTGGCTCATTCTCTTGAGACAACATGCAACCAATGGACTGGTCTGCGTCGGATAAGTAAAGCCTCAATGTCTTACCTGCCTTCGGAGAAATCAACACTGGTGGATTAACTAAATATTTCTTTATCTGATCGAACGCTTCCTGGTGGTTATGGTTCCAAATGAAAGCCTCCTCCTTCTTTAATTGAAGTAATGGCGAAAAAATCATGGTATTTCCAGCCAGATTTGCTATAAAGCGCCGAACATAATTGACTTGCCCTAAAAACTGTTGCAACTCTCTTTTGTTAGAGGGCGGTTTAGTATGTAACACTGCTTTGGCTTTTTTCTTGTCAATCTAAATTCCTCTTTGATAAATAAGAAATCCAAGAAAGTTTCCCGTGCTAACTCCAAAAGCACATTTCAAAGGATTCATCTAAAGATTATACTTCCCCATTCTCTCAAACACTTGTTTAACATGAGACAAATGTTCATCAATTTCATTGGATTTAACAACAACATAATCTATATATATGGCCATCGAATCCCCAATTAAATAACCAAAAATAAAATTCATGGTTCTTTGATATGTAGCGCCTACATTTTTTAATCCAAATGGCATAACTATCCATTCAAACGTTCCCAAAGAACCAGGACACCTAAACGTCGTCTTATAACAGTCTTTTTCTTCAATCTTATTTTGATAATACCCAGCATATCCATCCATGAATGTCAGATATTTATGCCGTGAGGTAGCATCTATGAGCACATCAGCCAAAGGCATGGGATATTCATCTTTAGTAATGGCTTTATTCAGATCCCTAAACTCAATGCACACCCTAATTTTCCCATTCTTCATAATTACTGGAACAATATTCGCAATCCATTCCACATATTTTATTGGACGGATAAATTTTGCTTTCAGAAATTTGCCAACTTCTTCTTTAACAGCCTGAATGACATCAGATGACATTCTTCTAGGTTGTTGAATCACAGGTTTCCAACCAGGCTTGATTGGTAAATGATGTCTGGCAATGCTGAGATCAACGCCAGGCATCTCATGACGTTCCCAAGCAAAACAATCTCTATATTCGCATAGAACTTCTTTCATTACCACTTTTTCATCATAGGATAAGTTTTGGCTCATATAAGTAAACCTGGGCGCTCCTTCAGTTCCCAAATTCATCTCTTCTAAAGGATCTTGCGATTCCTTCCTAATATCTTCATTTTTCACCCATAGTCTCTCTACCCATGTTAATGGTGAGCTTTCAGTAACGCGTCCAATATTATTCGGATATAAATCATCAACTATTTCTATTGAAGAATCATTATTTTCTAAACTGTAATTCTTATTGAATTCAAAAGTCATTACAATACTTGTAGAAGAGAAATACATAGCAATTACTACATTCTAGTAATTAAACGGTAGTAAAATCAACTCTTGAGTGCCCGTTTATGCTACGGGACCTTCTTCGGGAATGTCCACCAATTCTTCTCTGTAAATCTCTTTAATCTTGCTGAAGACATTTTGCTCTTCAATATTAACGATCTGCCACTGATCAAGCGCTTCTACTCTTGGCATCAAAGTCTGTTCCTTAGAATCATTATCCAAGTTAGCTGAATTTATCTCCACGGTTGGGAATATCAGTATAAGCAATTTCGTACTTCTTCCCATTCTACATCACTAATAATTGATGTAAAGAAGATGGAATAGTGTAGGTTTTATGCAACCAACTCCTACCTAGTAAAACATTATAAGTAGTTACGCTCCTAACCACATAAAAAGGCATTGTCTTTGTACACGACCCTACCCTAATTGGCAATGATATGGTCCCCTCACAAAATTCTGAGGTAGCGTCAAAAGTTGTTACTGATAGTTTACAAGTTTTTATGTCCTTCTCGGTTTTCCCAGCCAGCTGAAGCACAGCGATTAGAACTATATTGGCAGTAGCCCGATTATCAATTAAAACTTTGCTGACTACTCGATTTTCACACTTAACGTTAATATACAAAAGTTTACAATGGTCGTTATCCACGCCCCTTCTAAAAAATAAGGCCTTAATAATCCCATTTACCCCTTGGTCAGTCAAGTCTCTATACACAGCATCATTATGAATAAAATTACTTGTAACTAAACAATTAGGAAAACCTGTTCCCGACAATTCCGAACTTACAGGCGATGAACCCTTAGCACTAAACTCCTTGGGCAGCATAGTTACCATCATGCATTCCATCGTCCCAAGATCTAACGAGCCAAACTTAATTTTTTGCAGATCTTCATCGGTTACCAACAAATCCAACTCAGAATCTGAGAAATCTCCCAAATCTTCTTCTCTTTATCAACAACCATTACTTGGTCGCTCAATTTATCAATTGTACTGACATATGCTTCAACGCTAGCATCAACCTCTTTTTCCTTCATGGATTCCGGTTTCTGAACCATGATGTCAGCAACCATTGCTTCTTACATCAGTCGCATTTCCACCTTGGCTCTAGCATTCACTGCCAATGCCTTGGTGTATTTATTTTTTTGGCTTATGGTTACTCCTTTCTCACCAAAAAGACTTGCCTGATTCCTCAGCTCTCCGAGCGGCTTCCTGGCGATCCCCAGGGTTTGCATTCCCTTAGAGCCCTTGCTAGGTCCCACTACTTCCATGTCCCTTATCCGTTTGACTGGTCGATGCTGATAGGCAGGAATCCATTTTGGATCTGTTGGGATAGCTTGAATCCTAACAAGCTCAAAGTGTAGTATATCAGCACAACCAAAGCACATGTTTCGTCGCATTGGACCAATCGTACATGACTCGGGTCAGCCTCCAAGACCTCTTTGTAATATTTAGGAGCAGAACCATCATCCAACTTGTTGGGCTTTCCTTTCATAGCTTCCAGGACTTTTTCTTTCCTAGCTAAGTCCAACGCTTCGTCATCAGTTGGAAGCAGGGTAACCTTCCCTTTCCGAACCAATTTTGTTACAAAGGCCGCCAAAAGTTCTGACATTTATCAGTAGTATGAAGCTCAGTCATATGCCACTTATAAATGCCTTTTATCTCCACATTGTCCACCTTTGGAAAAACCAACAAACGCTAATCCACCAGATGATCAAACAAACGCTGCGCCCGTTCTTCCTGCAAACCATCACTAGAAATAGTTAGCTTAGGACTCATATCAAACATATTACATTCAAAATTCAACACTGAGAATGGATCATCGTCTGTCTTAACGCTGTCACCACTTGAAAAAAAAATCTGACCATTATAAATCAAATCATGTAGGATAGTCCGGAATACAAAATAAATATTTGTAGCATGAGATCTAGCTCTATGCCATAAAGAAAATTTTTTTCCTTTAAGTTCATGTGCGGAGAGGATCTTATGATTTCTCTTTATCGTAATAACTAGTTTAAAACCCGTGAAAAGTTGCACGGGTATATTTTTAAGCATTATAAACATCATTCAATGTTATTTTAAAATAATTTGTGTATATACATAAAATATCTAAATATGAGTAAAATATTCATAAGGATATGTGAAGAGTTTAACTTCAAATCATTAATCATAAATTAGAAGCATGAATAAATATATATGTTAATAACCTAATCATTATTACTAAAAACCGAACTAGCACATGTAGGTGATAGGAATTCGACATAGCTCAATAATAAAAAAAACAAATTGAGATATCTTCACACGGATTTAGCTCAATAAGTAATTCGTAGTCACTCTGAATGCCTCGCTTACCATTTGTTAGGGAAAGTTCCAAATTTTATGAATTGAAAACGTGACCTTCGTATGATGAGACTGTGGTTATTGTGTGTGACCTTCTTATGATGAAACTGATAAAAGTGACAAATTTATAATAAATAATGAACATTTTGTGCAAAAACGATTGTATTTATAAAGTGGTCACTTTTAATAACAAAATAGTGGTAACTTTTTAATATAAAACGCTAATCCTTTTTCCATAAAATGGTCAAGTTTATATAGTCTCACCATACAATGGTCTCATAGTATATTTTGTAATTGAGAATTAGGCCCCTAAAAATCTAGAGTGTGGACCCCTTATTCATTTTCTTTAATGCTAATGCTAAATACCATCCAATCAAAATTCTTTAATGCAGACCTCTTATTCGTGTTTAAACAATGTCATAATCAAATTTTATCCATATAAATTGTCATTAACTAACAAAAAAAATTGAGAGATCCGAGATTGTATGTTACTGATATATTACACTTATCTTTATCCATTTATGCGTTTTCACGACCTTTATTATATTGTAATCATAACACAAAATGACTCTTTAGCTTTGTATCTTTTGTTATAATAAATGTACTCATTTTATTTTTAACCGTGTTTTCATCTGTTTTTTCACCCGTGGTACTATTTTGAATTATAAATTATAAAATAATCTCATAAAAAATTTATTATGAGACCGTCTGTAAAGACATTTACCCAATGCTTCTCAAATCCAATTTGTTAACTATTAGATTATTAAATTTTCACGTATAAGAAAAGAGGAGAGGCAATAATAATATGATAAGCTAAGATCGGCAACAGAACATCGTTTAGTTCATAGTAAAAAAAATCAAACATATTAATATTGAATTTAAATATTAATCAAACATATTAGTATTTAAGACGAAAGTATCTGTCTTAAGCTTATTGTAAATCTCATGTTAGCGACATAAAAAAAAACTCATATATTGGTCTATTTAGTTAGTGGGCCTATTTTAAAGGGATCCTAAAAAATGTTTAATGTGAAAGTGAGGTTTGGAGGGAAAAAACATACTGTGGTTGTTGTTTTATTTTATTATTATATTATATTATATTATATAGATAGATAGATATTATTCGCATGCAGATTTCTAAAAATTTCCTCCGCTTTGGTTATGTCAAAGGTATAAATCCATTTTTAGTATTCTTCATAACCCTACAGGCAGAAGCTTCTTTTTTCTCCAGCGGTGCACACTGAAAAGGAGTCCCCTTAGGTATCTCTGCCAAATTAATTTCACAGAACTCATTTGCCTCCTCAATGTTCAGACAATTGAATGCCCTATGCTTTTGTTGACTTTCTTCACTCAACACTTGTTCATATTTACTAACTAATTCCATTAGTTCCACGAAGTTTATAAAAATAATACCATCAAAGCGCTTCTGAAAATGAATCACAAGACCATCCTGATCAATTCTTATTAGTTCCCCTTCTGGTAAATTTAGATGACAACGAATATTAGCGTTCTTAAATCTAGTTAAATACTCATCAATGGGTTCTCCCGTTCATTATTGTATCATAGTTAGATAAGTTATAGTTATCCCAGGATCTATCCTAGTGAAATGGTTATGGAACTGATTCTTCATTGCCTCCCAATTTGGGATTGAGTTCGGCGCTAGATGAACATACGAACTGAATACAGTTTTAGTTAATGAACTAGGGAATAATCTTAATTTCAGATAGTCATTATCTGCAGCCTCTCTACATTGGCTTGTAAATCTAGTTAAATGTTCCATAGTAGAAACATCACCATCTCCACAGAAAAAAGTAAAATCGGGAATCTTGTACCTTTGTGGTATGGATATTGTCTATCCACCCATTCAGGATAAGGTTTCTCATGACGAACCCTTCGATTCCTTCGGCTTCCGGTATTCATATAATTTGCTATCATATGTTCAACCTATACCATAAATGAAATTGGAATAGCCCCATAGGCTTGTCCTTGATCAGGATTTTGATCACGAGGATATTGGTATAGAATGGGTTCAGGGGTTCCCTCCTACTCTAGCATAGATTTTGTTACGGCCCGCCTGGCTAAGGGTTTGCCCGTGGAAACATGGATCATTGTGTCCAGTACCATTACCAACATGCGCTTGATATTTGAAATTCTGAAGCTCTGAGGTCCACCTATTGTCCGTCCAATCGCTCGTAAACGGTGGAGGTTAGGCTCAATTATCCCTTGGTGGATAACATAATGGAGGTTCAAGCCCCCCATTCCCTGCAAAGGGTTGTGAGTTGGGTGTAGGATACCCACCCTAGTTAGGTGACATCCTACAGGCATCAAGCATTAGTCCTGGTGACCGAGTACCATTATAATTAACACCTCGCTCAACAGGCAAACGACGCTGATGACCGTATGCACTTTGGTTATTTTCCAAATGCCTTGATAACTCACCACATTCAAACATCCGATCTCTAGCGCCGGATGGTCCGAATGGTGCTTCATATACTCTAGAATGTGTAGGTAAAGGTTTTCGTGATCTAGGCTCACTAAAACAAACGTTAATAGTTCTAGGATAGCTAGTAATATGTTCTCCTTTTTTAATTTGAGCATTAATTTTTTGGAATCCATCATCCATCATCCAATAATATACGTAATTGCTCATTTAAGCTATTATGTTTATCTATTAATGGCTCTAATTAGCTTATAACCTCCTGGGCAATATCTCTTGATAAAACCCTTTGAGTAGCGGTTAAGAGACTTTTCATCTCTTGCAACATTCTTAATTATTCCCTTGATTGATTATCCTTGAGGTTTTCAGCAATTGATCTCACAATAATTATTAAAACTCAAACATTTTCTTGAGTTAAGAGCCGATAATGTTCATTAAAATCATTTCTCATGGCCTCCCTAACTTCGATTTACACATTGTTCAAAGATCCTACATACTTCTTATGTAGTTTACGTAGGTAACGCTTATTAGCATCATCTATGTGTGGACATAGGCCACCCGCACGTCAAGCCAATCTGTGGACGTATAGCGGTCTTGAAGCCACATTTGGAGGCGTAGAAATGCTTCGATCGGATCGCTTTAGATCGGTATGTCTCCTCTCGATAAAGGTCTCGAAGCGATGGAGAGATGTTCGGAGTCGCCACCACGCAATTATGGGATGCCTGGAAACCGTTCAAAATCCACTTTATACCTCGGTCAAACGAAGCAAAAAGCGGTCTTGACATAGGTACTAAAGATAAGGACTCGTCCCCCTTTAGCATCATATCGCTAGAATGACTCTCGTACGCCTTGGATAAGGCCATCCACTATCCAAAGGTTCTGAGTAATGGGTGTGGGTATGTATTGGTAAGCTCTTTAATGGAACACCCAATCCTGCCCGCGTTAGCACCCTCTACTGATCGATCGTGGTTGCTAAGTGTAAAAGTTGATAAAACGGTAAATGCATGAATGCGCATCCAAAAGTTTAACCTAACATGTGAAAATTTGCTAAGTCGGTTTGTTTATCCAAATATAAAATAATTGATTTCGAGTTGGATTTAGATTGATTTGCATGCTAAAATGGAAATTAAACATCCATTTACCAAGTTCGGATAATGGTGCTTAATACGATCCATTTATTTGGAAAAGAAGTGTATTTAAATGATAAAGTGTGAAATGTGAAATGTAAACTCGTCAATCTGATCCATCATATGTATTTGTGTCAATCGAAGTCAAGATCGTCCTAGACAAGTACTAAAAATAAAACAGAACACTGTCAGGCAACCCCTTTGGGACGTGAGCCATACGGCAAGGCAAAACGGCTTGTCCAGATCTAAAATATAGAAAACAGGAGCTGCCTTAGGGCGCGAGCCATCAGGCGACCTGTAGAACTCTCGTAGTTGTTTAAAAGGTCGTAAAAACTGATTTTGTGATTAATGATTAGCAAGTAATGTTTGCATGATTCGGAATAATTACTATTTTGTTAGTAATATTCGTTGTCGCATTTGCAATTTTGAAAAGCATAGTAAAATGTGTAAAAAGTGTATGCTTAACCATTTCATCATCATACTCGAATTAAATCGACATGGCACATATGTTAGCCAAGGATGACATATGATATGGTGAAGATAAGGATAAAAATAAAATGAAATAAAAGTAAAAGAAAAATGCTTGATATGAACTAATATGTTAAGTTCGTTTCTTTGTAATTAGTCCAGTTTGTCATCGTACTCGGATTAAACCGACATGGTATAAGGAACCAAGGATGATTATGAATTATGACTAATATGTTTGCAAGTGTAAATAAATGAGAAAAATGGTAAATAAAAGAAAGAGTGTTAGAATACCCTTTAAAATGTAATTAACCAAATAATATCAACGAGTCACAGATTAAACCGTCATGGTATAAGGAACCAAGGGTGATTACGATTTATGGTTAAAAAGTTTGTCATAAAAAAAGGTGTTTTGAAAATGTTTGAAATGATGAAAACCGTTAGAATAAAAGATGAAACAAAGAGGAAAGACGAGCGCAAACACGTTTGGATTCTGACCAAAGACCCCATAAGAGCCGTGAGGCTGGTTGTTGTGACTATTAGCCTCTGTCTTCAATCAAAATCCGGTTTTGGCTCAATCGATCCATATTTTGGATCATGTTATGGATTGTTCATGTTTATAAAGTAATGAAAACAGTAAATATATTAATTAAGTGGAATATTTACACCCTCAAAGTTACATGTTATGATATTTGCGAGGTAGACGACTATTGAGACGGTTTTCTCGTTATGCGACTACTCGGGATCAAATAAGTTTAAAAGGGTGCCTTAAAAAAGGATTTTGTTTTGAAAAGATGTTGTTTGAAAACATGTTTATTAATGTTGAGTTGGTCGAATGGGTCGGTCGAATGCACGACGACGGTACCAAAAAAAATGTGTAAGGCTTGTATTTTCGATCGGTAGGTCAAAAACAGGTGTCGATTTTTTAACTTAAGAAGTCGAAAGGTCTAGAATTTTATGGGAGAAAGAGAGGGCGGACTCTTGCGTAACCTAAAGTGGTCCATATGAGGGGGTATTTATAGAGAAATGGGGATGGTAGTAAGTCGGTTGAGTTTGCTTGCTGGCTAATGATAGCCCCTTGAGGCGCGAGCACGCCAGCGGTGGAAAGTGACGTCTTGTCCTTTTCAATTTGGACGTGGACATTGCTCTATCTATTGTTTGGTTGGTTTGATTTGTGGTATTCAAATAGGATGTCGTGTAATAATATGGTCATCTAAAAAGATGGTATTTGGGTGTTATTTGGGATGGGCATTTTGTGCTCGGCTCTGGTTTGATTCAAGCTGAGTTGGGATTTGAATTTTGAGTCGGTTTTTGGTCCATTGTCGGGTTTGACTCTAATTAGTATAATTTTAAAGCAACTGACATGATAAAGCCATTCTTAGCATTGTTTTTTATATTCGAGACTCGGGTTGACTCGGATTGACTCGGGTTGCGGGTTTCTGAGTCGGTTTTGGGTCTGAAGATGATTTTAGCTCTAAATAGTGTTGTTTTAATGCAAATGAAGTTAGAAAATCATTTTTTGAAATCATTTTCATATCTGAGTAATGCCTTAAATTGTCTCATGTATAGCCAATCCACGCACGCATGTCACGAACATGTTGTAGTCTGATCATCACCGGGTGTTTTTTGGAAGGTTCAGATAATGGGTATCTACACTATGTCATCTGCCATACTTCTTGCGTGATCAGATTCTTCACGTGCATTAAGAAATTCATCATTAGGAGTAGACCTAGAATGAGGGCTTTCCAAATTCCTTTCATGGGTAATCTCCAATGAATCATTGGTAGATACTTTGCGTAAGGATACGTTTTCAAGATCGACACTCAGTCCTTTTCCCTGATCCTCCGCTTCTCTTATTCTAGACTTTGATGTAGTTGAGTACATTTCACACTATAGTATGAGATTAGATGTTTTAGATCACTTTTATTAATCCTCCCACTTTGCTCACCAAAAACTTGTTTGTGTGAAAACAAGATTAGTATCTTAAGGTACCCTGGAGGTCATAACTACTCTCCTACACTTTGTGATCCACCCTTTAATGCAAGGGTTTGAGCCACGGTTGTAGATGCATAATCTAATAAACAACGCTAAATTACTTATAATAAAGAACCAAGTGCTTGCAGTCTAGTGGTAGACTTGGGTAACCTCAAAGCTTGCAAAGGCAAGAATTGCGAGGTCCCGTGTTCGAACCCACGGATGAGCAATGCATGCGGTTATCTCGGCGGCCCCAATTGGGGTGGTTTACATGGTCCAGGTGGTGACGCTGGATTGCCTGGGCCCGGGGGTATTAAACCCCTCGTCACCAAAAAAATAAAAAAATAAAAAAAAATAAAAAATAAAAAAATTAGCGCCCAAAGTTGAATGATAAAACTCACAAACTTAAACAGAGAAATCTCCAACGATACTTATATATCAAGAAGGATACAATAACACAACATCAACTAGAGTTTTCACAAGAGTACTTGTGGATTTCTAAATTAAAAAGTAAAGGATAGTTGGCTGATTACCTCCATGATCGGATGGGCTCACCGCGCTACATCTAAGCTTAATCCTAATCTACTCTACGACTAAGAATCTAAGATCTAAGGATAGACTAAGTTGTTGTTTTTGTTTGAGTTGTACTTTTCTCCTTCGACGAATGCTCCTTTCATAGGAGACGTCTTGGCCTTTGAAAAATACTCCGTAGTGGGGAGACGGTTGGATAACCGCCAAGTCTCTTGAAGCTTCTTTCAGGCGCTTGATTTAGCATTCCCTCATTCAGCGTTCCTCTTCTTGGACTTCATCTACCTCTTATCGTGGATCAGCGTGAATAGGCCCAATAACTCATTCTTTATCGTATAGGCCTACATACCCTTAAAAAATAAATTTAGTACCTTAGCTAAATTAGGGGCCAACAAATGCCCCCCCCCCCCCCCCCCCCCCCCCCCAGCGTTCAAAGGTTTATGTTAGATTCAAACCTTTGGATGTTGAATCTTTTCCCGGCTAAGCGCTTCTCTGGTGTTGGCTTATTGTGCCAAAAATTACAACTTTTAATCCATTGATGCCATGCCCTGCATACTCCAGGACAGATCACCAAATCTTTCTATTTCAGCTTGGAAAAAACTTGGAGAATCATCAGGGACTCATTAGACCATAATGCAAATAAAAGATTTGGACTCCTCTTATTATCTTGATAAGGCTGTAAGACTTCATATTTCTCACACGCACTCCTTTCACGCTTTCTTGAAACAACTTTCATAGAACTTGTTTGTTAAAAAACTAAGATAAAGATGAAAATGTATTTATTACCCAGTAACAATAGAGTTATATTTATATATACTCCGAGAAACTTAATCGTTTCTAAACATAATGCGTGGTTAACTGCCCCACCTTTCCAAATTCCAGATTCGTGCGTGAACCCAAGAACATTGGTTCTCATGATCCGTCAATACCAAGAACGAATTCCAATTATTTCATTAAATGAAGGAATATGCATTTACTCAGAACCCCACAAAGCATTCATTCCATTTGTGGCATATTTAATGAGTCTTCAGGAAGAGTTCTCAGCGTTAGGGTTGTAACACCCCCCTTTATAAAAGAGACTTAAGCTAGGCATCTCAGATAAAAGACAGTGTCACCATCTCACTTGCATGAGCTAAATAGTATAAGAAACAAACGATTCAAGATACTTTAAATAAAATATTAAACAGTGCAGTGAATTATCCCAAAATGGACTACAATCACACGGCCAACTAACGGTCATGCAAATAAACTTTAAATTATAATCCGACAAATTAAGTGATAAATAAATGGTAAAGTTTGACTATTAAACATAAATAAAAGTGATGACTCTTATCCAAGCTCACACATCCCAGCCAAGCCACATCCATCAAGCTAGACCTACTTGTTATCTGCTTCCATGACGGAAACAGTAATTAAAAGGACACATAAACACATACAAGTCAACCTCATGATTCTATAACAAATAAAAGGACCACATGTGAATACTATAAAATAAACAACGCAATATATACGATTCCACAATGCCACTGTCTTATTAATAAGTCACAAGTTGTCTATTGCCGAGGCTCTCAGCCTAAGCTCAACCACGCCAGGTCCAAAAAAAGTCTGAACACCATGCCCTGCCTGTCTTATCCACAACCAAGGTCCACGACTCTTCCACATCCTCGTGCCTGGCCTATCCAATTTAGGTCCACAACCGAAGCCGTGCCTGACCTATCCAAATCACAAACCAACCCGCAATATCGTTGCCAAAACAGAATAACCAAAGCTTAAACAATTCTTTCACTATAATAAATAATTGCCATGTATTTTGATACCAACAATTCCAAGCCCCTTTTACGTGAATTATAATAACATACTAATGCCAAATGCAATACGTTAAGATGAAAATAAGATAAAAACAACCAGTGAATAGTCAACGACAACACCCAAGCCACGGCCATAAGAACCACACGCCACTCTTATTCGGCCCAAAGGCCAATTATACAACCAATTAGCAAATTCCGTCATAAAAGATTAATATCATGCCAATAACAGTTAATTAAGACACGTATTTACACCCGCAAGTTGAGTAGCTAGCCTAATTTTTAGTAATTCCACTTACGCAATCCCAAGCAAAGCAATTCAAAAAGCTTCCTCAAAGAAACCGTCACCAAATACAAACAATAATACGAAATAATTACTAATTAATTTATGTTTAAGACGGTATTAAAGTTATTTAATTAAACCGACAACCATAACTTATAACTCGGCCAACCATTACCACCACCGCCTGGTCAACCCTCCTAGCCACCGCATAGCAGCCCCACCTTAACCGTACCACCCCACATCACACAACCTTACTTGTGCCCTAACCAAACCCTTGGTACAAAACCCTACACCAACAACCACAATCATGCCCTAACACCAACAACACCCTCAACACTCACCGCATACACCCTCCAATTAGCCACCACCGTGCCACCACCCAAGTCCCCGTAAACCACCGCCATCCACGATCCACAATTTCCACCATAGCAGCCCATTACACGATGGCCTAGACCAAAAAACGACTACCCACAACACACAACAACACACACGGTCAAAGCCCATCCATCCCTCGGTCAAACCACCATGGCCAGGTCATCGGTCTTAGTCACGATGGTCAACAATGATGCCACGGTCAGGGGTCACGAGTAGTCAAAGACGGGTCAACTATAATATGTAAACAATTAACTATTTTAGGGCTCAATTACTTACCACAATAAATATTAATGCGAGGTGAGACCGTCTTACAATTCCGTCTCAAGAGTTGTCTCACAAATCTCACTTTTTCTCTCCTTCAATATGAGTTGTGTTTGTGAAATAAGGTTTTAGGTGGTTTATGAGGTAGGTATATATACTAGTCATGAGAAGCTTCTAGATCAGTTTCCTTATAACATTAAATTAATAAACTATGTAAGATTAACCCAACTACCCATGTCCAACTCGTCTTACCCGGCCATACACGGCCCATCATTCTTTTCTTTCTTTTTTTTTAATTTTTTTTATTATTCCTCTTATTCTTATTACGATAATAAAACTTGTAGATAATGAAATGCCTTAATAAATATAAAATGTCTTATAAAACTACCGGGTATTACAGTCTTCCCTCCTGAAAAGAAACTTCGTCCCGAAGTTTAGCCAGAACCAACGCCTTTCACGGCTCAAGTGTCTCACCAAACTCAATCAATTATTCTAATTTGTCACATAAATTGCTAAGTTTAGACGGTGTTTTACATTCCACCCACCTAAAAAGAAGGTTACGTCCCCGTAACCACATACATACATAGTAAAAATATGAGGATATTTCTCGCTCATTGAGGCTTCTGTCTCCCAAGAAGCTTCCTCCCCTTCATGGTTAGTCCACAACACTTTCACTAAAGCCACTTCACAATTTCTGGTTTTGCGAACCTTAGTGTTAAGTATCTCCTTTAGGACTTCTTCATATGTCAACTGCTCATCTAACTCAATGTTTTCAATTTCCAGCACATGTGACGGATCACTAACATAATTCCTCTGCTGTGACGCGTGAAACACATTATGGACTTGTGTTAAAGTTGGTGGTAGCGTTAAAAGGTACGCCACTTGTCCAACTCTATCTAGAATCTCATATCGTCCCACATACTTCTGACTCAATTTTCCACGCTTCCCAAATCTCATGACTCCCTTCATTGGTGACACCTTCAGCAACACCTTATCACCAACATTGAACTCAATCTCAGATCTTCTCAGACCTGCATAACTTTTCTCACAATCGTGTGCAGCTTTCATCTTCTGTCTTATCACTTGCACTTGCTCAATCATTTCTTGCACCTTATCCAGCCCTACAATCCTCATTTCGGAAATATCATCCCAACAAATCAGGCTTCTGCACTTCTTCCTATAAAGAGCTTCAAAAGGAGCCATGCCAATGTTAGCATGATAACTATTATTGTAAGAGAATTCAATCACGTCAAGCCTCTCCTCCCAAGACCCTCCAAACTCCAGAATACACGGTTTATGCATGTCCTCTAGCATATGTATAGTTAACTCAGTCTGGCCGTCTGCCACATGATAAAATACTGTGCTCATCTTTAGTTTAGTTCCCAAGGACTCTTGCATCTCTTGCCAAAACTTAGATATGAATCTTGAATCTCTATCTGACACTATATCCTTAGGAATTCCATATAATTTTAACACATTCTTTCTATAAGCCTTAGCCAACTCAGCTTTACTCCAGGTATCTTTCATAGGAATAAAGTGAGCAGGCTTAGTTAATCGGTCAACTATCACCCATATCATGTTATTTCCTTTTTTACTTCGAGGTAACCCCACAATAAAATCCATAGAGATACTTTCCCATGTCCATTCAGCCACTTCCAAGGCTTGCACCTTCCCTTGAGGTCTCTTATGTTCTCCATTAACTCTCTAGCATGTCAAACACTTGGCTACTATCTCTGCTATTTCACTCTTCATTCCTGGCCACCAAAAAGTTTTCTTCAGATCTCCGTATAACTTATCTCCTACATGGTGAACTGAATATGGCGTATTCCCAGAATAGATAATCCTCTTCAATTCATCATCATCTAGCATGCACCTTCGGCCCTCAAACCGAAGTCCACCATCGGCACCAATCCCAAACGTGTGGTCTTTGCACTGGCGACAAAGGCCCACCATTTTGCCATCCCCAAATCGTACTGCTGCTTCTCAAATATTTTAGAATACAATTCAGGCTCCACTGTCAAATCACCAGTGGTCTCTCCCTTCCTTATCACATGAACTCCCATCTTCTCAATTTCCTCTCTCAAACTCACGCGAGACAAAACACTGCATAAGTGATGAATAGATTTCCTTCTCAGTGCATCTGCCACCACATTTGCCTTTCCCTCATGATACACAATCTTCATATCATAATAACTAATCAGCTCTATCCACCTCCTTTGCCTCATATTTAACTCTCTCTGGGTGTAAATATATTTCAAACTTTTATGGTCTGAAAATACCTTAAATGTCGCGCCTTATAGGTAATGTCTCCATAATTTTAGTGCAAATACTACGGCTCCCAGATCAAGATCATGGGTAGGGTAATTCTCCTCATAAGGCTTCAACTGTCGTGAGGCATAAGATATGACTTCCCCATTCTGCATTAAAAAAATCCCAACCCATTCTTTGAGGCATCAATGTAAACTTCAAAATTGTCACTTCCATCTGGTATGGCTAAGATAGGAGCTGTGGTTAAGCGCTCCTTAAGAGTTTGGAACGCTTCCTCACAACTCTCTTCCCATCTAAACCGGTTCTCCTTCCTCGTCAAAGTTGTTAAGGGCTTAGCTATTTTTGAGAAATCTTTCACAAACCTCCTATAATACCTTGCTAGCCCCAAGAAAATTCTAATATCAGCCACGTTCTTCAGTCTCACCCGTTTAGAAACTGCTTCAAATTTACTCGGGTCCACCGACACCCCTTCCTTCGAAATGAAGTGACCAGGAAGGCCACTCTCTCCAGCCAGAACTCACACTTACTCAATTTCGCATACAAGTCATTCTCCCTCAATGTCTGTAAAACTAGCCTCAAATGTTGTTCATGTTCCTCTCTAGTTTTCGAGTACACCAAGATGTCATCAATGAAAACAACCACAAACTGATCTAGGTAGGCACTAAACACCTTGTTTATTAGATCCATAAATACAGCGGGTCCATTAGTTAACCCAAAAGGCATTACCACAAATTCATAATGGCCATACTTAGTCCTGAAAGTTGTCTTGGGAACATCCCCTTCCTTCACCCTCAACTGATGGTACCCCGATCTCAGGTCTATCTTAGAAAACACACCAGCTCCACTCAGTTGGTCAAACAGGTCATCTATGCGAGGTAAAGTGTATCTCTTCTTGATGGTCACCTTGTTTAGCTCCCGATAGTCAATGCACAACCTCATACTTCTATCTTTCTTCTTAACAAATAAGACTGGCGCTCTCCAAGGTGATACACTCGGTCTCACATAGCCTTTCTCTAGCAACTCCTCCAACTGTTTCTTCAGCTCCTCCATTTCCATAGGTGCCATTCTATAAGGTGCCTTCGAAATTGGTCTCGGCATAAACAAAAACAGTCGCAAAAACTTTAATCGGTTTTTCAGGAAAAACCGAAAGAAAAAAAACAGAAAATATTTTTTTTTTTTAAAAAAAATAATACTGTTTATCCGTGAACAGTAACAGAAACAAAAGGAACAAAAATTCCACGGCTATAAAAATTATCAATTCGGCAAAACCGATTTCCATTTACATCTCGATTTAATAAATCGAAACATCTACAAATTATCATATTATTATCTTAACTGATTAAAAACAACAATATGAAAATCAAATGGAAATAAAACAACAACAAAAAACGCAACAATCGGCTCAAAAAAATCCAGCCGATTATATAATTTTTTTTTTTCGCAAACCCTAATGTTGTTTAACAAACAATTTTATGAAAATCATCAAAATTATAATTCGTGGCCTTGGCTCTGATGCCACTTGTGGGATTTATCTGTATGCATCCCTTTAAATTTAAGGATTATAACGAATAATAAAGTGATGATTACGAGTCATAAAACTAAATTGCATAAACAAAAGCATAAAGGATTAAGAAACAACCTTCGGTCCTAGCAAAATCAACCTAAGAACAATATCGCAATGATATTCGCCTATTAGTTGCACCCAAGACGATATGAGAAATTCCCTTAACTTGTTTGCTAGAATCGATCCACCAAAAATTAACTGATTAATTAGGTTTTTTTGTGTTTTTTAGATGAGAGGCAAAGAAAATGAGTTAGAATGAATTAGGTTAGAAAAATCACCACAAATCCCTCTTAAACTGTGTATGAGGAGGAGATTAGGGTAGAATTTTTCTTCCTAATATTCTCGGCCCATTTACCGAAATTAGGAGAGTTAATTTCTCTTTTTTCGGTTATTCCAAAAATGTATAAAATGTGTAAATTGTCATCTAGTGAGGATCGAACCCATGACCTCTTGGTTTGAGTAGCCTCACTATTACCACTATGACACATTCATCTTGTTGCTATTAAATATAACCGATTACATTTAATTACGAATTAACAGATTAATTCGTCCAAGCTAACATTACATACATTTAATTAAATATAACTTATTATATTCAATTTACGAATTACAGTTAATTCGTCTCAACTAATATTATTTAATCTTCATTAAATAATTGTCTCATCAACACATTGACTAACTGTTTAGTCATATAAGGCATCAATGTGATTATATTTCTATAACCACATTTCTCAAACACATCCTATAGGTGTGACCTTTAGGGACCAGTTGATCACCGCCATCTGTATGATAATAACGTCAAACTTTCTAGCAAGCCAACCGTTATTAGGTAATCGTTAATGAACTGATTAAAATACGAAGTATACCCTTGTGAACCTGTAAGAGATTTACAAATGTTATCACACTAATTTGTGGAGGACACAAGCTCCAACAAACTCCCACTTATCTTCACAAGTGTATGTGAGTGAATGTGCGATAACCGATTCTCATATCCTAAAATTTCTCCCACTCAATGTAAAACAATTTGCAAATCCGTATTCACAAAGGTCGTATTTTACAAGCGATCATTATCAAGAGTGGTTTCCCCGAATAGAGAGTAACTTAAATGATAAACGAATCATCATTCGAGCATGGCCATGCATTTCAGTTACAACTCCTCGAGTGGCCCTGAGAAATAACTATACCTGATAAGGGTTGGATATTTTCCTCAACTCGAATCCTGCAGATGTAAGCACAGTAGGAAATGACCCGAAAAAATCTACTTAGCCTCCAGTTACGGCAGACCGTGAGAAAGAAACCAAAGTCACCCAAAAACTGCCTTAATCTCAAGAGACAGTCGATAGTCAAAAGAATAGACTCTAGGAACACAATGGATGTCCTATCCATGACCTGGCACCAAATGTTTTTAAACATTTAGGACTCCATTACGTTGTCACAAAAATTTGTCCTACGAGGTATCGTTATAATCTCGCATTTATGATCGATCAGTCAACAGTTTGACTTATGGCACGTTGAACCCACCATCAATCGACTGCACAATATAATAGCCGGAGTTATCAGCTCACATGGGCGATTACGGACCAAACAAATATAATGTAATTCAGTTCACTTTGTGGCGTTCAATGTTGTCAGTACAATCCACATGAAAAACAAAATATTATAATAAAACGATGAAGTTATAAATAGTATATGAAAAAGATAATGTATCAAATCCATAATCAAGTACTACAACTCAGGAACACGTTTAATTCCCATGGAAATAACGTGCCCTACATGCTTATCATAATTCAACGGTTTAGTGAGAGGATCCGCGATGTTATCATCCGTCGCAATCTTGTCTATCACTATCTCCTCTTTCTCCACGTAATCACGGATCAGGTGAGCTTTCCGATGTACATGTCTAGATTTGTTGCTAGACTTTGGCTCCTTAGCCTGGAAGATGTCACCTCTATTGTCACAATAGATGGTGATCGGGTCATTCGAACTAGGAACTACTGTAAGTCCTTGTAAGAATTGACGCATCCATATCGCTTCCTTTGCTGCCTCCGAAGCGGCATAGTACTCGGTTTAGTAGTAGAATCTGCTACAACACTGCTTTTGGAACTCTTCTAGCTGACCGCAAAGACCATTAAGAGTGAAGACGAACCCTGACCGAGATTTTGAGTCATCTCGATCCGTTTGGAAGCTAGCATCTGCATGTAACCGATTGCGTGCGTATAGCTTAGTATCGCCTCCATAAGTCAATACCCAATCCTTAGTCCTCCGTAGGTACTTGAGGATGTTTTTAACACTATCCAAAGTGTGTGTTTCACCCGGAGTCTTTTGGTACCGACTCGTCATACTCAATGCATATGCCACGTCTGGACGTATGCATATCATGGCATACATGATCGATCCTATTGCAGATGCATAAGGAACACGACTCATGCGCTCAATCCCTTCAGGTGTCGTGGGTGACTGAGACTTGCTCAACTGCATCCCAGTCGTCATTGGAAGGTTCCCCTTCTTGGAGTTAGTCATGCTGAACTTCTCAAGAATCTTATCCAAATAAGACTCCTGACTAAGTGATAACGTCTGTCGTGATCTATCTCGGTAGATACGGATTCCCAAAATGCGTTGTGCCTCACCCAGATCTTTCATCTGGAAATGGTTCTTCAACCATTCTTTAACCGAAGATAGGAGAGGAATGTCATTCCCAATCAAGAGTATGTCATCGACATACAATATCAAGAATACAATCTTGCTTCCACTCGACTTGATATTTAAGCATGGTTCTTCGACCGATCAAGTGAAACCATACTCTTTTATCACCTGGTCAAAACGATGATTCCAACTCCGAGAAGCTTGCTTAAGTCCATAAATGGAACGCTTAAGCTTGCATACTTTCTTAGGATGTTCAGGATCTATGAAACCTTCGGGTTGCACCATGTACAACTCTTCCTCCAAATAACCGTTTAAGAAGGCGGTTTTCACATCCATTGCCCAATTCATAATCATGAAAAGCGGCAATCACTAAGATTATCTGAATGGAACGTAGCATGACTACAGGTGAAAAAATCTCATCATAATGCAATCCGTGCACTTGAATGAAACCTTTTGCCACAAGTCGTGCCTTATAGGTATCTGGTAGCGCGTCTACAGAATGCTTTATTTTGTAAAGCCATTTGCACTGTAGAGGTTTTACGTTGTTAGGTAAATCAACTAGATCACATACGTTATTCTCATACATGGATTCCATCTCGGATTGCATGGCTTCGAGCCATAGCTTTGAGTCGGATAAGGCCATAGCACCTTTGTAGGTAGCGGGTTCATTACTCTCTAGGAGTAAAATGTCACCTTCCTCGACCATACCAATGTATCTTTCCGGAGGATTAAAGACTCTACCCCACCTCCTAGGTTCCTCAGGAATATGAACCGTGTCATCGGATGGAGGAACAACTTCCTCCATCCGTTCTTCGGTTTTTGGTTCTGGAATCTCCGACAGCTCGAAGGTTCTATTACTCGTCTTGTTCTCGAGAAATTCTTTATCTAAGAACGTCGCACTAGCCGCAAAAAAAAACTCGATGTTCGGTAGGCGAATAGATTAATGACCAAATGTTCCTTTTGGATAACCTATAAAGTATGTCTTGACCGATCGCGGGCCGAGCTTATCCTCGTGTCTCCACTTGACATAAGCCTCACAGCCCCAAACCCGAATAAAGGACAAGTTAGGGACCGTTCCCTTCCACATTTCATATGGAGTCTTGTCGACAGTTTTAGTCGGACTTCGGTTAAGTATAAGAGCAGCTGACAAAAGAGCAAAACCCCATAATGAATCAGGCACTACGGTGTGACTCATCATGGATCGAACCATATCAAGTAAGGTTGATTTCTCCGTTCGGACACACCATTCAATTGAGGTGTTCCAGGTGGAGTTAACTGCAAAACGATTCCACAGTCTTTCAGGTGTTGATCAAACTCATTTGAAAGATATTCGCCACCCTGATCTGAACGGAGTGCTTTAACCTTTTTACCCAGTTGGTTTTGTACCCTGTTCTGGTATTCCATGAATTTCTCAAAGGACTCACTTTTATGCTTCATTAAGTAGACATATCCGTATCTACTTAAATCGTCCGTGAAAGTGATAAAATATCTATAGCCATCTCTAGCGGTAATTGACATAGGTCCACAAACATCAGTATGTATGAGTCCTAATAGGTCACTAGCGCGCATTCCAACGCCTTTGAAGGAAATTCGAGTCATCTTCCCAATGAGACATGATTCACACGTGCCATATGTAGAAAAATCGAATGCGGGAATAGTCCCATTATCGACGGGTTTCTTCACGCGTTTCTCATTTATGTGTCCCATTCGACAATGCCATAGATAGGTTTGATCTTTGTCACCAACCTTTATTTTCTTATTATTCACGTGTAATACTTCTGTGGTTTGGTCTAAAATGTAAATTCCATTCATGGAAACTGATTTGCCATAAATAATTTCATTGAAAGAGAAAATACAGCTATTATCCTTTATTGAAAATGCAAAACCGTCTTTAGCAAGTACGGAAACTAAAATAATGTTCTTAGACAAACTGGGTACATAGTAACAGTTATATAAAAATAACTCAAAACCACTAGGGAGTTGGATTACGTATGTCCCCTTCGAGACAGCAGCAACTCGTGCTCCATTCCCGACTCGCAGGTCCACATCACCTTTTTCGAGAGGTATGATGTTCTTTAGGCCCTGCAAATGATTACACAGATAAGAACCACAACCAGTATCTAGTACCCAAGTTCCGAAACTTGCATGGTTAATCTCAATCATATGAATATAAGATGGCATACCAACAGGAACGACGCGACCTGCTTTGATGTCCTCACGGTAGACGGGACAGTTCTTCCTCCAATGTCCAGTCTTGTGACAATGGTGGCACTTTATGTCACCGCCCTTGCTCTTTGCCTTGCCCTGTGAGCCATTAGTCTCACCAGGCGCACTCTTACCGTTTCCTGGCTTCTTAAACTTTGGCTTACCTATAGCTAGGTCGCCATGAGCCTTGCCCTTACCTTTACCCTTGTTGTAAATCGTGAGAACATCCTGCTTCATGCTCCCACTCAATTTCATATCCTTCTCGGTCTGTACGATAAGGGAGTGTAGCTCATGAGGACTCTTTTTCAAGTCATTCATGTAGTAGTTCGCCCTGAAAAGGGCAAAACCATCGTGAAGAGAATGAAGCATTTGGTCTATGACAATGCTCTCACTAATTTTATAATCAAGTGCCTCCATCTTCTCGACATTCTAAATCATGTGAAGAATGCATCAAAAAAGCGATGGGTATGCTCATAAGTAACGATTCTCGGTGCTTTTGAGAACTCGTTAGTGAGCGTGGTGAAAATCGTGTTTGCACCTTGAGCAATGAAGCGTCTTTGCAAATTGGTTTCCATTGCAAAGATGAGTACGTTCTTTATCGCACCCGCTTCCATAACGAAGTCACTATAAGAAATTGACTCGTTGACTCCTGCATTGGGGCCTGGGTTGACCGGTATTGGCTCAGTTAAGTACTTGAGCTTACCGTCAGCAATGGCAGCATTCCGTAGTGCCGCCTCCCAGTCCGCAGAGTTGGACCCATCATTCTTCAGTCGCGTGGACTGATTCATGTGGTCCATGAAAGCTTTCAGCCAGGACTCGCGTCCAAGTGTGGCGCTAGGCATTGGGATTGCGTTATTTCCAGCCATTTAGTTGTAATAGTATTATCAAAATATACGTGTTCTACACTACGAGAAGAAGAATAAAAATAATAAGCATGTGCATCGTTTATATTTTTAAGTCTAATGAACAACTGTCATAACGCGAAGACTCAAAACATTTATACAATTGACCTCCCTCAAGAATTATATAAATGATCCCAAGACTCAATTATCTGCAAATTGATAAGCTAACCTTTTAGCTAATTCTACCGTTAGAATTCTTGGTCGATAAATTTCTGTAAATACTATCTTTAGTCCATCATAATCACGAGAAACTCTTCGGACTATGATGTTGAGTTAAACTAAGTCAACACAACTACTTACCCAACGTAGAAGGGGTGATATTATGCCTACCGATGAAGAAGGGATTCATAGTTATTTGCCCTTATAAAGACTAGTCTCAATTTCCGTTTTAGAGGAAGATCCCATCAACTTTATTTTAATTCATTTTAAGTGAACTAATATCTAGCATGCGAGAATGAATAAACTAAGGTGATGGCTTAATAAGTCTCTGACATCTGTATGTCCATGAAAACTAACATACAACCTATATGAGTCAATTTTCATGCATTTTATTAGTAGGTGGTTTGATTTTAGGTGGAATATGATGCATAAACTATCATGTGAATGAAAAGCAATATGAATGAAAACGTAAAACAATAAAAGTCCTAGTGTGGCCTATCCTATCAAAATGAACATTAAATACAAGTTTGGAATCTATCCTTGGACCCGAGAAGCTTGTATTAATGTTCCATCTTGATCCATGTAGCGGGAGTGAGCTCCAATCTCCATCTTTAGTCTTCTTTTGAAAAATACAATAAATAAAATTTACATAATAAACCTATTTATTACATTCTAATTTCAAAACCCAAAACTAAAGAAAAATAAAGGAGATTCGAGATCTCATAATTACATAAAAATTATGTTTCCTTCATTACGAAAACGTAATTAACTAAGGCCACCCTAAGTATTACAAATTACAACCGATTGCAAAAATACGTAAATTAAACCATTCAGACGATTCATTCAACTAAAAAATGCATCAACTAAAAAAAATTAAACATGCAAGACATAATTCTTTAATTATGTTGATTAATTTTATCCAAACCACCTATTTAAATCAAATTAAGTGACAATTCCTCAATTAATCACATTAATTTCAATCTTAATTCATATTAAACTTGTAATATGAATTTAATCCATCAATATTTTAAACTGCTTTAAAATAATTAGGTATCTTCAAATTGTGAACCGTTTCACAACAATTAATCATACATTGTAAAGGTAATGTATAATTAATATTAGCCAAAACAAACAAAAACAAAATCCTTTTTTTTTTTATAAGTCTCGTCTAAAACAAGGAAAAATAAAACAAGCCCTTTTTTTTTGGCAATAACAGCAAGAACAAAAAAAAAACCGTTTCATATATTGTACACGGTTTTATCTGTAAAAACCGAAACAAGACAAAAAAATTTTTTTTTTAAATATCTGTCCTCTGTGAACAGTAACCACGTGAACAGTAACAGAAAAAAAATTTCCTTTTCTCGGATGCTTTTCAAATCGGCATAAACAAAAACAGCCGCAAAAATTTTAATAGGTTTTTCAGGAAAAACCGAAAGAAAAAAAACAGAAAATGTTTTTTTTTAAAAAAAAAAAATAATACTATTTCTATACCAGTTTATTGTTGTTAAAAAAAAATCGGATATTTCCCATGGTACCCTCGAATTTTGGCAGATTACACATGATACCCCTCATTTTAAGTTTCTACATATGGTACCCCTGTATTTACCTTTTTCTTTCCCAAAATGCCCTTAATCAAACTTCCGTCATCACTCCGTTAGTCCTCTCACTAATGACCCTATATTTTTGTTATTTAATACATTAATAATACATAAATCCTTATTTTATATAATAAACCAACTTTAATACTTCTAAATACCTAAACCATCCATCTTCATCTTCTTCTTCAAAATCACCCCAAAAATACTTCACCCACCACCATACGAGTCACCATCATCACCTTCTTAACTACCGCCACCTCCCCCGCCTTCGTCCCACCATGCCAACATCACGCCGACGCCACCACACCAACACAACCTAGCCGACTTTGCCAATCCAGTCCACAACCCACACCACTGCAACCTCTCTCTCCTCTCTCATTCCGCACTCCTTCCACACGACAACACCGTGACCATCATGTCGCCACCACCAAAATCGACATCCACCGCACCACTGCACTACCGCACAACCTCCTCCTCCTTTTCACATGTCTTCTTCCTCTTATCCTTTATTCTTCCACCTGCCGTCGACAGGCACCCCATCACCGACAACGGTTGACATTCCTTTATTAAAACAAATATAGATCTGACGATTATTGGTGGTTGGAGGAGTCAAGGTGGTTGACGGTGGGGCTGGTGGAGAAAGGGGGATGTCGCCGCGTTTTTACTTTTTTGTGGTGAGGTTTTTTTCAGATCGATTTTTTTGAGTGGTGGTGGTGGTTATTGTTGTTGAGTTGATGTTGTTGTTACTGTTGGCGGTTGGTGGTGGACTGGTGGTTGTTGTTGGTGTGGCCAATGGTGATCGAAGATGATGGTGGTGGTGGGTGAAAGTGGGGGCTTTTTGGGATGATTGAAGAAGATGAAGATTTATGGGTGATGATAATTGGTGATTTGATATTTAGATATTAATGTTAGTTAGTTGTATAAAATAAGGATTTTATGTATTATTAGTGTATTAATAACTTTGGACCTGGAAGAATATTGACTGCATGGATAAAATAGTGTATGATCTCTTATTTTTTAAGTGAGATATATATTCATGAAAAATGAGAATTACCTCTGATGCTGTCCTTAAGCCTCTGAGTAGCCTGAGACAATACATTAGCTGAACACCATGGTAAAGAAGACCACCACTGAGTGTGAGAAACTCTAGCATCGCCATGGAGATAGCGTCGGCATTACTCTACAGTTACCGAGATTGGCTTGGAGAAGAGCTTTTAAATGTCTTTCACGTTCGTTTTAACTCTCTCATGCCATGGGTTTTTCACAGACCACAGGAATTGTATGACAAGAGATTGTACATGGCTAAAATGGCGTGCAATAAGCTGGGGGTTGTAGACTTCCGGGGCCAAATTCAGTGGTCAGAAAGGGAGAATAAGGTAAGTCTCTGGGACACAAGAAACTGTCCCATATCTCCTTGGTGGCTTTATAAAGAACGAGGAACTCCATGGCATTCATCCATGAAGGCAAATACAACTTGAATAAAGAAGTTGGGGAGTCGGATAACTGGTGTTCTAATATGTAACACTAGGTAACGACACATAGTGAGTTCTTTTGACAAATTAAAGAAAGGATTCAACAATGCTGTCTACAATTTTAGACAGGTTTACATTGGTCACATCAATGGCGAGTTCGGCATACTTCTAGCGCTTTGGGTGTGTGTTTCCTTTCACAAAGTGTTTTGGATCAACAACGCTGTGATAAGGAAAGTAAAGCATTGCCCAACAAAATAAAATCCAGAGAGGGCCACTTACACCATTACAATATGGGGTAAGACCGGGTTCTCTGTTCTTTTCAGGTTTGTGACGAGCAGTTTGATGACAACTTTGGAGCTTTCTGTAAATAGATGTAATACTCCGTATTTATGGTCTTGGGGGTACTCTATCGAGTAGCCCTTACTCTGTCGAGTAAGGGTATGTTGCAGAATAAAATAGTTTCGACTGTTGGGCACTCGATCGAGTAGTCAGGGCACTCGATCGAGTAGGAAAGTACTCGATCGAGTACCTTGGGTACTCGATCGAGTGTCCGGTTTACAGGGAGTTTTTCGCGGGTTTTGTTAATTATGCGATTAGGGTATTTAAACTTAATCGTCGTTGTTTTAATTCACTTTTACCAAAACCTAAAACCTGTTTAAGAGAGAAAGCGATCATCATCTTCCTAATCGCATCCTTAACAATTCCCGGAGTTCGGAGGTCGGTTCGGTTAGTGTCGTAGTTCGTGTCGTTGGATTCCTTGCGTCAAGGGTAAGCTTTTAATATAATTTATATAATGTTTTGCTAGGTTTGGTCAAACCCTAATTTAGGATTTGGGGGTTTTATGAATAGTAAGTAATTGGTAGCCTTTATGTGTTATTTGTTAGGAGGAGAATTTGTAGAAGAGGCGTTTTGAGACAAATTTGTAGATACCGTCTGCGTGTTGTGCTTTCCAGGTAGGATTTCCTACTCGGTATTAGTCCCATAATGGGATATTGGTGATGTCTTTGTAGTTAGTTATTTGATATGATGATTGTGATTGTGATTGTGATTGTGATTGGTTTCTATGGCTCTCGAGATGCGTTCTCGGTTGAGTGGGGTCACTTGCGGGAGTGATCTCACGCCCTAGTTTCGCCCTTCGTGGAACCCGCCACGAAAGGGGATGTGCACATTAATGGACAGGGTTATCGCTCGTACGATGAGCGGGGCTTAGGTGGGAACGGCCGCGGTCCCCCATCGCGTGGTGGTCCAAAGGGACGGTCGATTGAGATGATGGGAGTTGGTGGTGTATGGGTGTGTGTGATTCAAATTTTTCTGTTTGTCTTATTGTTGTTATCTATATTGATTGTGTGATTAGTACTTGACCGGTGTTGTTTTGTAAAACTGCGGTGATCCATTCGGGGATGGTGAGCGAGATATTGAACAGTATAGAGATGATACGGGATAGCTGGGATGGCCACGACATGACGATAGAGTCTTCCGCGTAGTTTAGCATTTATTTACATTTCGATTGAGAAATGATAGTTTGGAATAATGTATTGTACTTTCGATTTGGTTTCGAGGATTGTACTTATTCATTAAACTACTTATAATAAATGTTGTTTATGTTTTGTCTATTTGATTATCATGCCTCGGGCAACCGAGATGGTGATGTCTTCATACCCGAGTGGTCCCGTAAGGCACTCGGAGTATGGGGGTGTTACAAATGGTATCAGAGCGACGATCCTGAAACCTGTAACCAATGAACTTAATGAACATAGGGAGTCAATTAAAATGAACCCGGGGTAAAAGTTGTAGGAGCTAGTGCAAAGGCTTGGGAGACGTCCTAAAGTCGCGGGGTTCGCCCTACAACTTTGAACCGGTCACATGGGGGAAATGTGTGTTGAGTCATGTGTGTGCTTAGTAACTTGCGTGACAATGTGATGGAATGTGTGATTTGATTGTTGGATGTTGAAGGAGAAGTTGAGAATGTGAAAGAAAAGTAATATATATATGTAGACGTGATGATGGAATAACATGTTGGATGTTTACAATGTGACTTTAATGGCATGATGAATTGATCTTGTTGATAGTAGAGTAAATGCGTAGCATATTTATTATGATATCATATGATTTTATAAAGTTAGCATGTTAGTATGTGACGTAATATGCGGGTAACTCTTACGTATTGGTGGTACTTGATCGAGTGAGGTCCGACTCGATCGGGTATGTTTTTAACGATTTTGAGTCCGAATCGAGTTTTGGGGCACTCGATCGAGTAACTAGGGGTACTCGATCGAGTAGAAATCACTCGATCGAGTAGCCTAGATACTCGATCGAGTGGGTTAGTGATCAGAAGGTCTGTTTGGTTCTGGAGTTTGGGTACTCGATCGAGTACATGGGGGCACTCGATCGAGTAGCCCGTTACTCGATCGAGTGGGTTTGGATACTCGATCGAGTAGGTTCTGGGCAGCGCGTTTTCGTGTTTTGAGGTTTAGTACGCGTGTTTATGTTTATCCCTTTCTTATATAGCTTCAAGATGCCGCCCAAGAGAAATGCTTTGTACGCGAGAGCTGAGCTTATGACTACGGATGACATCGTTAAGATGTTGGAACACCAGGACGCTCTTACTGAGACCCTGAAGAGAGTGAATGAGGACAAGGATAAGAGTAAGGAGAAGGAGGTTGACCATGCTAAAGTCAGCCTCTATATTGCGAGGTTTAACCCGAAGGAGTACAAGGGGGTTGAGGAGCCTAACCATCTTGATAGTTGGGTGAGGGAGATGGAGAACATACTAGATTTAGTTCGCTATCCCGATGAGATGAGAGTGGATCAGCCGCATTCTATCCGAGGGAGGCAAATGGCAAGTGGTGGGATTCCGTGAAAGTGAGTGCCAAGGAGATATATACCAACCGGGGTTACCCGCTATACCTTGGGAGGAGTTTCGTAGGGGTCATGAGGAAGGAGTTCGTACCAGAGCATGTGAGGAGTAAGTTGAGAGAGGAGTTCGACAAGTTTAAGATGACTGCTGAGATGTCTGTGGCTGAGTACTACAGACAGTTCAATGAGAAATCCAGATATGCTGAGGATATGGGTTTGAGTGAGGAGAATCTGGCTTTGAGGTTTGAGAGAGGGCTAACCACGAAAATTATGGATAAGTTACCCGTGGGAGTCCTTACGATGTGAAGGAAGCATATGAGAGAGGGGGGAGAGAGCCGAGAGACTAGTGGAGATGGCTCAGGAGAGGTCGGGTGGAGAGAAGAGGAAGTCCGAGAGCGAGGGTGGTGGCCAATCTAATTTCAAGAAAGGCAACCACAATCAATCTAAGGGATTTTCTTCCGGTCCGGTTTAGTCTTTGGAACTTCCTTTGGGCGAGGTCGTGGGAGTGTGAGCAACAGCCGGGAGTGACCTACTTTGGTTGTGGTGGCATAGGCCACAAGAGACATGAGTGCACGAGCGCACCGGATCTTTTCGAGACCCGCACAGAGCTTTGCGAGCAAATGGACCACCGGATCATGGCCAAACCGGGAGGTCGAGCTACCAGTGTGGAGGCAACCGCAACGGCGGTAATTCTTATGCGAAGACACCGATGAACAACAACAACAATCAAGGGTCGGGTGCTAAAAGCCGACCGCATTAGCTAGTACTTGTCCGGGAGGTGGGCGGAAGACCGATGGGCAGTTGTTCATGATGGACAAGAAGGCAAAATGGAGGATGCGCACGTTATCACCGGTACATTCCTTGTTAATGGTATTCCTACGTTTGTTTTGTTTGATTCGGGGCTTCTCAATCGTTTGTGTCTTGAGTCATGTAAAACAGTTGGGTTTGAGAGTATATGAGTCCGTTAGGGAGCAAGTTTTCATACCTTCGGTGAGTCTGTATCGTGTGGGAGGTTGTTTAGAGATGTATCTTTGATAGTTGGGCAAGTCGATTTTCCTGTAGACTTGCTAGAGTTTCCTTTTAATGGTTTTGAGATGATAGTTGGGATGGATTGGTTAGGAAAGTATAAGGCTAAGATAGACTTTGTCATCAAAGAGAGTGTCCCTTAGAGGTCCTAAGGGTGTAAGTGTGTCTTATCGTGGGTTTCTAGTCAAACCCAAAGTTAAGTTGATTGCAACTGTCACTTTGAAGTCGTATCTGAGGAAGGGATGTCCTCTGATTTTGTGCCATGTGAGAGATGACCGGATAGAGAGCCCGGCATTGATGAGATACCGGTGGTGGGGAGTTTGCGATGTCTTTCCGGAGGAGATTCCGGGGTTGCCACCGAAGAGGGAGATAGATTTCACCGTTGAGTTGAAGCCGGGGACGGGGCCAATCTCTAAGGCACCGTACCGTATGGGTCCTAAGGAGATGGAGGAGCTTAGGAAGGAGTTGGATGATTTGATAGAGAAGGGATACATTAGACCAAGTGTATCGCCTTGGGGAGCACCAATTCTTTTCGTGAAGAAGAAGGATGGAACTTTGAGGTTATGCATAGATTACGGAGTCGAACCGTGTGACGATAAAGAACAAGTATCCTTTGCCAAGGATAGATGACCTGTTTGATCGGTTGAGTGGTGCAACGGTCTTTTCTAAGATCGATTTGAGGTCGGGGTACCATCAGGTGAAGATTAGAGATGTGGACATACCGAAGACAACTTTCACGTCGAGGTATGGCCATTATGAGTATGTGGTGATGCCATTTGGGTTGTCTAATGCGCCGACAGTGTTTATGGATTTGATGAATAGGATCTTCAGACAGTTCTTGGATCAGTTTGTAGTGGTGTTTATCGATGACATCTTAGTCTACTCTAAGACTAAGGAGGAGCATGAGGAGCATCCGAGGATCGTGTTTGCGGACTTTGAGAGATCATGAGTTGTATGCTAAGCTGTCCAAGTGTGAGTTACGGTTGGAGAAGGTTGCTTTTCTTCAGGGGCATGTAATCTCTAAAGATGGGGTAGTCTGTGGATCCTGGCGAAGATTGAAGCAAAGTGACAAAGTGGGAAGCACCGAAGAATGTTCTTTGAGGTTAGGAGTTTCTTGGGTTTAGCCGGATACTACAGACGGTTCGTGAAAGATTTCTCCAAGATAGCTAGACCGATGACTGCGTTGATGAGGAAAGAGAACAGGTTTCGTTGGGATGAGAGTTGTGAGACGGCGTTCCAAACCTTAAAGGAGCGTTTGACCACGCTCTGTCTTGGCATTGCCTGAAGGGAGCGAGAATTTCGAGGTCTATACAGATGCCTCGAAGAATGGGTTGGGATGTGTGTTGATGCGAGAATGGTAAAGTAATTGCCTATGCTTCTAGGCGATTGAAGCCTTATGAGGAGAACTACCCTACTCATGACCTGGAGTTGGGTGCAGTGGTGTTTGCTCTCAAGATTTGGAGGCACTACCTTTATGGAGCAATCTTTAAGGTATTTTCTGATCACAAGAGTCTCAAGTACATCTTCACGCAGAAGGAGTTGAACATGAGACAGAGGAGGTGGATGGAGCTGATTGGTGATTACGACATGGAAATCATCTACCATGAAGGAAAGGCCAATGTCGTTCTTGATGCTTTGAGTAGAAAGAGTGTACATTCCTTGTGTACAGCTCTATCTTTGATGAGGCTGAGGGATGAGGTAGCGAGCTTTGGGATTCATATGATGCAGAAAGGAGATGCTATGGGTGATATGACAGTACACATGGAGTTTTATGATGATATTCGAGGTAAACAGGCTTTGGATCCTAAGATAGTGGAGTGGAGAGTGGAGTAGAGAAAGGGAAGTGTCCCGGTTTTCCATTCATACAGATGGTAGCTTGAGGTTTGATGGTAGGTGGTGTGTTCCTAATGACGAGGAGTTGAAAAAGACAATCATGACGAACGCATTGCACACCATATTCAGTTCATCCGGGTGGAGACAAGCTTTACAAAGATTTGAAGAAAACGTTTTGGTGGCCTGGGATGAAGAAAGAGATAGCTGAGTTTGTGTCCCGTTGTTTGACATGCCAGAGAGTTAAAGGGGAACAGAGAAGACCACAAGGTAAGGTTCAGTCTTTGGAGGTGCCCGAGTGGAAGTGGGAATCCATTTCCATGGATTTCATTGTGGGTTTACCTAAGAGTCAACAAGGTAACAATATGATTTGGGTGATAGTGGATCGGTTGACCAAGTCAGCTCACTTTGTTCCAATGAAAGATACATGGACTAAGGCACAATTGGCTATGGCCTATCGAAAGAACGTGCTTAAGTTACATGGAGTCCCTAAGGACATAGTGTCTGACAGAGATGCGAGGTTTATATCGAGGTTTTGGAAGGAGTTGCGGGAATCGTTGGGAACGACTTTGAAGATGAGTACACATTTCACCCTGCGACAGATGGGCGATCGAGAGAACAATCAAGACTCTTGAGGATATGTTGCGAGCTTGTGTGATGGATTTTGGTGGTAGGCGGGAGCGAGGTTGGACTTAATAGAGTTTTCTTACAACAACAGCTATCACACCAGTATTGGCATGGCACCGTTTGTGGCTTTGTATGGGAGGAGATGTAGGAGTCCGATCTGTTGGGACGATAGTCTTTGAGGCAAAGGTTTTAGGACCAGAGATGGTACATGAGATGGTGGAACAGTTAAGATGATCGGGGAAACGGATGAGAGCGGCTCGGATCGACGTAAGAGTTATGCGGATCTACATCGTCGGGACATAGAGTTTCAGGTTGGGGACAAGGTTCTTCTGAAAGTGTCTCCTATGCGAGGAGTTATGAGATTTGGGAAGAAAGGCAAGCTAAGTCAGAAGTTTATAGGGCCTTATGAGATCTTAGAGCGAGTTGGGGAAGTGGCTTATCGTTTGGCTTTACCGGCTGCTTTGGAGAGAGTGCATAATGTGTTTCATGTATCGCAGTTGCGGAAGTATGTGAGTGACCCGTCACATGTGTTGGAGGCAGAGAGCTTAGAGTGGATGAGTCTTTATCATACCTTGAGGTGCCTAAGCGGATCCTAGACCGAAAAGTTAGAAAGACCAGGAGTGGTGAGACAGTTTTGCTTAAGATCCTTTGGTCTAACCATGAGACTGAGGAAGCTACATGGGAGGCGGAGGATATCATGAAAGAGCGTTACCCTTTCCTTTTTGATCAGGTATGTATGGTTACGGGGACGTAACCTTGTTTCTTTTAGGGGGGTAGGAGATGATCGCGAGAGTTTTTAAGAGTTTTACACCCCTTTTATATGTTGTGTCGGTATGTTTGTCGGGATAAGTTGGGTTAGTAACATGTTTTACGTTGTGTTTATTTTGACCTTCGAGTCGGGAAGCTTATGGGAGTACCTTTGTTTAGTAGTGGTTTGAACTTCGGGGACGAAGTTCCTTTTAAGGAGGGAAGACTGTAATACTCCGTATTTATGGTCTTGGGGGTACTCTATCGAGTAGCCCTTACTCTGTCGAGTAAGGGTATGTTGCAGAATAAAATAGTTTCTGACCTGTTGGGCACTCGATCGAGTAGCTGGGGCACTCGATCGAGTAGGGGAAAATACTCGATCGAGTACCTTGGGTACTCGATCGAGTGTCCGATTTACTGGGGAGTTTTTCGCGGGTTTTGTTAATTATGCGATTAGGGTATTTAAACTTAATCGTCGTTGTTTTAATTCACTTTTACCAAAACCTAAAACCTTTTAAGAGAGAAAGCGATCATCATCTTCCTAATCGCATCCTTAACAATTCCGGAGTTCGACGGTCGGTTCGTGTCGTAGTTCGTGTCGTTGGATTCCTTGCGTCAAGGGTAAGCTTTTAATATAATTTATATAATGTTTTGCTAGGTTTGGTCAAACCCTAATTTAGGATTTGGGGGTTTTATGAATAGTAAGTAATTGGTAGCCTTTATGTGTTATTTGTTAGGAGGAGAATTTGTAGAAGAGGCGTTTTGAGACAAACAGTAGATACCGTCTGCGTGTTGTGCTTTCCGGTAGGATTTCCTACTCGCATTATTAGTCCCATAATGGGATATTAGTGATGTCTTGTAGTTAGTTATTTGATATGATGATTGTGATTGTGATTGTGATTGTGATTGGTTTCTATGGCTCTCGAGATGCGTTCTCGGTTGAGTGGGGTCACTTGCGGGAGTGATCTCACGCCCTAGTTTCGCCCTTCGTGGAACCCGCCACGAAAGGGGATGTGCACATTAATGGACGGGGTTATCGCTCGTACGATGAGCGGGGCTTAGGTGGGAACGGTGCGGTCCCCCATCGCGGGGTGGTCCAAAGGGGACGATCGATATTGAGATGATGGGAGTTGGTGGTGTATGGGTGTGTGTGACGGTTCAATTGGTTGTCTGTTTGTCTTATTGTTGTTATCTATATTGATTGTGTGATTAGTACGACCCGGTGTTGTTTTGTAAAACTGCGGTGATCCATTCGGGGATGGTGAGCAGATATTGAACAATATAGAGATGATATCTTTGGGATAGCAGGGATGGCCACGACATGACGATAGAGTCTTCCGCTGTAGTTTAGCATTTATTTACATTTCAGTTGAGAACAGATAGTTTGGAATAATGTATTGTACTTTCAGTTTGGTTTCGAGGATTGTACTTATTCATTAAACTACTTATAATAAATGTTGTTTCTGTTTTGTCTATTTGATTATCATGCCTCGGGCAACCGAGATGGTGATGTCTTCATACCTGAGTGGTCCTGGTAAGGCACTCGGAGTATGGGGGTGTTACAATAGAGCTCAGTAAAAGGGGCCCAAAGGAATTGGGCATGTATAAGATTGAATTTCAGTGGCAAGGGGGAGAAAGCCGCGAACACACCCGCCACTTTATGGCATTAGTTGTCTGGAGAATACATATGTGAGGCAGATAACGTCCTCGTATTCAACAAGGTCACTTTTGAACTTGTTTTTGACATCTGAAAAAATTTGTTTGACGCTGGAAAATGTTGCTCCCAGACAGAATTTGCCCAACGATAGGGTATGGTGCCTTCTGTGGAAATTTTGTTCTTGTCCAGAGAAATACAATTTCGGGCGGCACCAACTTAAGAAAGGTCAGTCAAGTAGCTGATGTCGGCTAAGGTAATGGTCATAGCACCCTGTGGCAAGAAGAAGCAGTTAAGTGCTGGATTCCACAAAGACACAAGCACTAAACAAATGGTGCTGTCAAAGGGAAGTATGTTTAAATGCGCCAACCGGATAAATGTGTCGATTCGATTTTCGATCCACTTGTCATGGAATCTGGACAAGTCATTGTACCAAGCGCTAATTCCTAGAGTATTGTTTTTATCCTTGCCATTGCACCATCTTTTTTTGGGGTTAGAAGCCCCAACCCACTTAATATGAAAGGGCTCTTGGTGGAAAGCAAGTGGACGGACATCAGAAGTGTCTAGATAATGTAAAGCTAGGCATTTTTGAATGTCAGGCATGAATTTTTCACCGCCGGTATATCGGAGTGGTTGAATTAAGGGGCCTAATGTGGCATCAGGAAAATTATCACCATCGGGTTTCAGATTAAGGGTTAAGCCTGGGGGGTAATAAATTGCGTTGTGAGTATTTGCAATTGTAGAAATTACAGGTAGATCTTTCCCATATAATTTGCTCTGAAAAACTGGCCCAATAGTGGCTAGAGACGAAGAAGACGCCAGGAGAAAATGGTGTAAGTAGGTTTTTCTGGGTTTTCTGAGAATAGAAAATAATGAAAAGATTTTCTTGAGGAATAAGAAAATCTGAAAACACAATTAGTTTTATAAAAAAGAGTTTATAATAAATAAAATCTTGGAAAATCATGAGTATGTCTTGTGTGTTTTACGAAAAGGTATTGTGGATATGGGCCACATCCGCGGCAAGACAATCTGTGGGACGTGCAGCGTTTTGAAACCCACGCTCGGCGGCGTAAAAATGCTTTCGACCGGATCGATTTAGATCGGCCGGTTTCATCTCGGCAAAGGTCTCGAAACGATGTTAGAGATGTTCGGAGTCGCCACCAAGCAATTATGGGATGCCTGGAACCCGTTCGAAATCCAGTTTATATCTAGGTCAATCAAGGCAAAAAGCGGTGCTTGTCATAGGTACTAAAGATAAGGACTCGCCCCCTTTAGCATCCTATCACTAGAATGACTCTCGTATGCCCTGGATAAGGCCATCCACTATCCAAAGGTCCTGAGTAAGGGGTTAGGGTACGTATTGGGAAGCCCTTTAATCGGACACCTAATCCCACCCGCGTTAGCGGCCTCTACTGATCGATCGTGGTTGCTTAAGTGCAAAAGTTGATAAAACGGTTTAAATGCATGAATGCACATCCAAAAGTCTTAACCTAACATGTGAAGATTTGCTAAGTCAGTTTGTTTATCCACATATCAAGAAAATGATGTCGTAGTGGGATTTAGATTGATTTGCATGTGAAAACGGAAATTAAACATCCATTGACCCAATTCGGATTATGGTGCTTAACAAGATCCATTTGTTTGAAAAAGGGTGTCAAGTGACAAAGTATAAAATGCAAACTCATCAATCTGATCCGTCACGTATTCGGGTTAACCGTAATCAGGATCGTCCTAGACAAGTACCAAACTGAGACAGAACAGTGTCAGGCAGCCCCATTAGGGCGCGAGCCATTAGGCGAGGGAACAGAGCCTGTCCAGGTTTTGAAATATGAAAATAGACGGCCTCTTAGGGCGCGAGTCTGGTGACGACCCAAAGGGGCGTCTCATGATGTTAAAAAGGTTGTTTAAAACCGTATTTGTGATTGAATGATTTGCATGACTCGGAATAATTACTATTATCTTAGTAATATTCGTTATCGGATTTGCAAGTTTGAAAAGTATAGTTTACAAATAAAAATGTAAAATGTTTGACATGAACTATTATGTTAAGTTCATTTCTTTGTAATTAGTCAAGTTTGTCATCGTACCCGGATTAAACCGACATGGTATAAGGAACGAAGGATGATTATGAATGACTAATATGTTTACAAGTGTAAATAAATGAGAAAAATGGAAAATAAAAGAAAAGAGTGTTATAATACCCTTTAAAATGCAATTAACCAAATAAAGTCACCGAGCCACGGATAAAACCGTCATGGCATAAGGAACCAATGGTGATTACGAATTATGGTTAAAATATTTATCATAAAGACGAATGAAAACAATAAAAGCCGTAAAAGAAAATAAAAGGAAAATGTTGCGGAAAGATGAACACAAACACGGCTGGATTAAGGCCTGAGAGGGCATTGAGGCGCGATCTCCCCTGTTACGCAAGTAGCCTCTGTCTCATGCCAAAATCCAGTTTTGGCTCATTTCTCCTATTTTTGGATCGTGTTCTGCATTTTTCATGCTTATAAACTCGTATAAACAGTAAAGACATGAAATAAGTGAATTGTTTACGCCCTCAAACTTACGTGTATTGATGTTTGCGAGGTAGATGACTTTAGAGACGATTTTCTCGTTGTGACTACTTGCGATCAAAGAAATTTAAAAGAGTGCCTTAAAAAAGGATTTTGTTTTGAAAATGAGTTGAAAATATGTTGTTGAAAGACATGTTGATTAATGTTGAGGTGGTCGAATGGATCGGTCAAATGCACGGCGACGGTACCAAGCAAAATGTGTAAGGCTTGTGTTTTCGATCGGTAGGTCGAAAACACGTGTCGATTTTTTGACTTAGGAAGTCGAGTATAGAAGTTTAAGGGAGATGTGAGGGGGCGGACTCTCGCGTGAGTATTGTGGTGTGTGAAGGTTTGTATTTATAGAGAATTGTGGGGTGGTAAGTCGGTTGAGTTTGCTTGGAGGCTAAGGTGCTAGCCCATTGAGGCGCGAGCTCCCCTGCTACGCAATGGGGTGCCCTGTCCTTTTCAATTTAGACGTGGCCTTTCCCCTATCTATTTATAGGATGTCGTGTAACAATATGGGCATCTAATAAGATAATTTTTTGGTGTTATTTGGGGTAGGCATTTTGTGTGCTTGATTCGGGTTTGACTCGTGTTGAGTCGGGATTTGAATTTTGAGTCGGTTTTTGGCCTGGATTCGGTTTTGACTCTAATTAGTGTCATTTTAATGCAAATGGCAAGATAAAACAATTTATGGCATTAATATTGACATTCGAGACTCAGGTTGACTCCTGTTGACTCCGGTTGACTGGAGTTGCGGGTTTCTAAGTCGGTTTTGTGTCCGAAGACGGTTTTAACTCTAAATAGTGTTATTTTAATGCAAAAGAATTTAGAAAATCATTTTTAAAATCAGTTTTCATATCCGAGTAATGCATTAAACCTTCTCATGTATAGCCAATCCACGCACGCATATCGAGAACATGTTATAGTCCGAGCATCATCGGGTGGTTTTTAGAAGGTGCAGATACTGGGTATTTACATGTATCTCTTAGGATACTCTGATAAAAGCGGTGCGATGAATAGCGACGTGTAGGGAAACGTGTGAAATATGGATATGAATCGTGTCCAACAATAATTAGGGTTATGTGTAGCGTTCCCCTAATTTTATCTATTTAAGCGAAACTACCCTTCACTCTGAGAGCTATCCCAAGGTGATTTTCTCAAAAGGTTTAAAATACTCTTTGAAAATTAAGAAGTTAACCCTCGTCTAAAAAAAACTTTTCTGAAGAGTTTCTGAAAGAAATTTTTAATAAAATGGCACCAGTCCCATAGTATTCTAACGATATCTATTTGGCACATACTAGCCCTCTACTAGCACTGGTTGATTTTTGATCTTAGGAGGCAATTAAGCAGTTTGATAATGATCAAACGGCTTTTGTATTAAGGCACCTCAAAGTTGTAAAAGGGTCAGCTTTTTACAGAAAGTTGTCAATAAAGGCAGAAGAGGCAACAACGATGGCTCGCGATGTTAGGAGGCCACCACACACAATCTGCGATAATATTGACTTTTTAAGGTTGACCATGAGGAAGGCTGACCCTCACCCAAATTGGAACATGATTATGGTTTGCAGAGCATAGGGTGCATGGCTAATGGTTTCAGTGTTGGAAATCTATATCTCATTATACTCAATATATTCAAATATGTTATAATTAATTTAGTCATAAAATTATTTCGTGATCTTATGCATGCAAACTTAAATTAAAAAGAGAAGAAATCATCAACTCTTACTAAGATAATTTCGGATTTTTGGGCACAAGTAAGATCTCCTTCTTACTTGTTCTTGAGCTTTCCTTATATGGATGAACAAGGATTCAAGCTTAGAATCCCTCCCAAATGTGAATACCCAAGGAAATTTCTTAATAACTAATATTATTTTGTACTAGAATTAATATAAGTCTTACTATAAAATTGACACAAAAATAATATTTTGTACTCTTGAAAATTTTCGGTCAAGAGAGTAGGATTTGAGAGATTTTATTTCTCTAAAATTTCTTCACAAGATAGAGAATGGAGAATATTTCTTACACTAGAAAATAATGTTGAAGAAGTGAATAATTTTAAGAAAAGGCCTTGGCCTTTTCTATGTATAAACCGGTTGGGGGGAGGGGAGATAGCCAATGCATGAGGCCAACTTTCTTCCCAAGAACAACTAGTAATGCAAGGCTATATTAGGTTGTAATAATTATGTTTTCCACTTAAAACAAAAACACAATATGAACCTTATACTCCCTCCATATTTTCGGCACATTTAACATAAAATCGTTGGTCCATTTTATTTTGTCATTTGTCAATTGTGACATATGTGACATGTTACTTTACATGTGAATTTGTAATGTATTTTTAACATATTAAAAATCAACATACTCATAAAATATGTCATGTACAAAATCGACTTAGTAATTCATAATTACTTGTGCCAAAATGGTTTATCAAATTATAAATTACAACGTCTTGTATTTATAATAAATTATTCATTCAATTTCAAATTCAATTGTTTCGTAAACAATAATTTTATCGAAGTAATAAAACAATTCGATTACTTAGACCGTATCTAATTTAATCGAATTATAATAAGACACGTTAATCTTACTCACAAATCATCCGTCAATTTTAAGCAATTTAATTAACTCGTATCGGCATACGATTAATTAAATAATCAATTAAGAGTATTTCTCTATAGGTATGACCTAAGGGGATCAATTGATCACCACCGTCGCACGACAGTAATGTCAAACTCTAGACAGCCATTCATTACTGATATGTGTGGACCAATTGACTGTAAAATATTACATCCCACATGTATTCTTAAAATGAGATTTAAACAAGTGATCATTATGATCGACATTTGTGATCGCATTATTGTCGGAGGACACATATTCCAACAATCTTCCACTTGTCCTCGACAAGTGTGCGTCACCAATTCTCTTGTCCTATTACTATCTCCCACTCAATGCAAGGTGTCTTTCAGGTCGTACTTGCAAGTGATCATATTGAGAGTGGTTTCCTCGATCTGGAGAATAACTGATTGACCGGAGTTATCTACCATAGATACCTTCCGAGCGTGGCCACACATTTCCAGTTCATTACTCCTCGAGTGGCCCAGAGATATTGTTATAACCCTGACAAGGGGTGGACAATTCCTATTGCACTTATTCCCTTCGACTAGCCACAGCCATCATAACCCAAAATATGCCCATTTGACCTCATTTACGAAGGTCGTAGTAACACAAATCAAAGTTAATCTGAAACTGTGCCATCTTAGGCGAACAGACTTTAGTAAAAAGAATCGACTCATTAGAATACTATAGTAGCTCTCGCCACGACCAGGCTATATAAATTTGCCAGAACTCTATAAGCGGTCATAAGGCCCGACAAAGTGTTCCTAACAGTCTGCCTATGTGATCGACTAGTCATCTCATATGACTCTATGGCATTTGAACTTGTCATGAATCGCATCACACTCTAGTCACTTCGAGAGGTCACCTCATACAAGTGACTATGGGCGAATACCATGTTAATCCGGGTTCACTTTAACGGGGTTCAATAATGTCTCTACAACCCGTTTGGATGTAAAAAAAGTATAAAAGGAGTTTTCAGATTTTATAAACTCGAACGACAAATGTGATTATCATATGAGTAGTCAATACTTGATTACTACTTCATATCCAATTTAGATCTTGTATGTAGTTGTTCATCTCAATTAAATTGAAATGACATGACTCATCATGTTAAGCCTATGAGAAGGCTTTGGTTAGTAGGTTTTATCAACTTCTTGTACCTTACTCAACTTTACTACATACACGTTTTCCTTTGTAATGTATACATTTGCATTACAAAACTTTCTGAGTACGTGTCGAGATCCATTCAAGACATAGGCCCTCTAGCCTTAGAATAGCTCCCACTGTTTTCACAGTGTGAGGGACTCATCCTTCTTGCACATCCTATGATTGCAAGTGTACTCAATTTCCGTTGTAAATATTTCTCATTGTTCTTTATTGCCTAGAACGATTCTAGAAAATCCATTTCTTAAATAACATAGCCATAACGGTAACTTAACCATCCTAATGTGTTTTGATTATGGTTTTGTCGGAAACCATGCACAATTCTCAATTGTCAATTGTCATTTGTGTAACACCCTTACACAAAATTGCATCAAAAACACTTTGCATTACATCTTTAATGCTTCTGCAAGTACTTAAGGGTAATCTTTAAGGCTTACTTGGTAACTATTACTAAAATTCGATTTGAAATAATTCATTATACTCAAAGTATATGAAGTGTTATACATCATTTCCCATTTAATTGATTCGGCAGCGGAAGCAAATGGAATCAATCAAATATGTTCAATTCGATTGTACTAGTCATGAATCTTATCAACATAAGACTCCTTATTTGACATTAATATCATGTAGATTTATCTCCATAAATCCGGATATTAAAGATGTACTATATTTCTCCAAAGTCTAAAATCATTCGCAATGATCAATATGTCATCCACATATAAGACTACTTAAAATTTCCGTAACTCCCACTAAACTCCATGTATAAACACAACTTCTCGACTTATCGAGAAAAGTTTTATAACATGATCAAAACATTTATTCCAACTCATTGATGTCCTACTTAAGACCCTCTCTTAAGTTTCACATTATCTCAGGATTGTAAGAATCTACAAAACTCAAGACATGTATTGAATACATTCCTTCTAATTAAAGAAGTGGGTTTTATATTTACTTGCTATATGTATATTATCATAATGAAACACAATCCCTAAGAAGATCCAAATAGACTTAAGCGTTTCAACTAGTGCAAAACCCTTTGCAACCAATCGGGCTTTGATATCTAACAATTCACTTGGAATTTATTTCGGATTTTCATGGCTCTAAGCCTTGTATTGAGTTGTGACTTAAACACTCTCATGTAAGTCATATGTTCATTACTTTTCAGAAGTAATCAACTTGAATCAAACAATTTCTTTGTAAGTTGCAAGCTCTTTACTTTCTAAAAGTAACACTAATTCATCATCTTCAACAAGTGATGACTTTAACCTCCTAGGTTTTGAAGAAACAACGTCTTACACAAAACGTCTCATGTAGCCAAGAAAGACCAGTTTCTTGCGACATAACATTCTTTGTGGCTCTTTGAGTAATTTCTCCCACTCTGTCTTCTAGAAATAAACTTGTATTATAGAAAGACAACTTCATGAGCCACAAACCCGTTGTACTCATGATTATGGTAAGGAAAAATGAGCATTTGTTTCTTTTGACAAACTTACAAACATGGTACCCTACCATTTCATATCTCATATGACTCGTTTTAGATTTAGAGGAAAAATAATTTAGACAAAATGATAAAATCTCCAAAAGGATCAAGTAACTCAAAGTAACTTGATTGAAGTCCAAACCATATCGAATAGCGTTTGATTTCTTTATCCAACCACACATTATCCCATAATGCGTGCTAAGAGAGATTAATTTGTGATACTATATCACATTTCCTTTGGCTTATATCAAAGTTTTCACTTTGATAATCCTATCACGATTAAATCGTGATTCCTGGAACTCTTTGAACTTCTTCAAAATTTCTCTATTTACCTTATTAAGTGAACACATTAGTGTCAACCTAAATCGTTGGTAAAAGAAAATGATCAACCTATTTTGGATCAATGATTTACAACCTCGATCTCCTTTTCAACCTAAAGCACGAGACATCTTGGTTTGAATACAAGATACGCATATACCATAAGATTAATAATGTAATTGTTTCAAGAGTACTCAATAACGCTTTGCGTTCATCATTCCAGAATCTAAAGTTCAATCTTGGGTTACCAATTTGAGTCTTGCATCATCTACATGATATATCATTCTAGTTTGGTTTAGAATATAATCACCTTGATAATGGGCTAGCCATACATCAAGTCGTGGTGTATAGGATCACAAAAGTGAAACCTTTTTTTTTTTTTTTAAATCTTAACAAGTTTATATTCTTATTTGGAGTTTATGCACTTAATAGTCACAATTAAGTACAACTATAAACCCAAAAACTAGATTGAGTACACAATGACTCTATCTCTTAACATCATTGTTGCTAGTCGTCATATTCTAATCATCCTATGTATCAAGTACAATGATGAAAACCACCACCGGTTTCTAATATTGACGAAGTAGTACTAGCAAAATTTATGTCAATCAAATAAACATTTAAAGAAGAAGGTCCCATTAGATGTGCTACAACTAACTTGTTGATTCTTCAATAATTTGGGGTAGTTTCCTTTCTATCGTCCAACAATTAAGAAAATGGAAACTTTATCGGTAGGGATTGATAGGTTTAGTATCGTTATTCTCAATAACTTTACTTTTAACATTACCTTGTATCAATTCCATTCTAATTTTAGTTCTTTAAAACCTTATCCTTTTCTTAACGGTTTAATAGAATGCTCCCACTCAATTCAATGAATCTTTACTTTAGAGAAGCAAAGTTGAATCTTATGTAGACTACTCTTCAATTCAATCGTTTTAGTCTTAAAACTTTCATTGAAGTGGTTGCGGTATTTTGGTCAATTTTGATTTCCAACAAATCTAGTTACCAAAATGATTTAACGTTTCAAAGTACTTAACTCAATTAAGCATATGAGAAACAATTCATTGTAAGTAGATATGTTAGTCAAGAATCAAAAACCCTTTTGATCACGAATAACTTTTATCTATACTCTTCATAAGAGATCCTTACAATGGATAATACGAGGTTTTAGAAGAAAAATTCAAATTTTGTCTTTAGTTACGATGTTTTAATGGAGATTTGAATCAAAAATCAAAATGATATCGTATATGAATTGTGGTAAAGAAATAGAACAATATGATAACGGAATAGTGGAAAACTTAACATTTATCGTTTTATTAATACTTGTAAATAACAAGTAAAGCATTTACATAGTGACCTCTACCCAACTATGATAAATGATTCCAAGATCCAAATTCATAATAACTTGGGCACGGTGTGGCCGATACATCCCTTATCAATATAACTCGGTGGATTAACTCTTTAATCGATTCTACTTTTAGAACTCTTGGTCGATAAAATTACATTAACATTTATCTTTAGCCCAAAACACATCCGACAAGGGCACGGTGTAGCCGATTCATCCCTTATCAATACTTTTATTGAGTTCAACCCAAATTTCGAATAAATGTGTCCATGATCCAAATCTACATTAACTTGGGCACGGTGTAGCCGATTCATCCCTTATCAATACTTTTATTGAGTTCAACCCAAATTTCGAATAAATGTGTCCATGATCCAAATCCACATTAACTTGGGCACGGTGTAGCCGATTCATCGCTTATCAACATGAATTCGGTGGATAGACATTTATCACCCACTTCCCCTACGTAACAAGGTTTGTACCCCGGTGTGGCCGAGTGCACTCCCTCATGAAATTGGTTTTCATGGTTTCTACTTTTTGGTAAGGCTAAGTCTCAATTGTTTATTTAGCGAGAGGTCATGTCAATTTATTATCTATCACATTTTAAGTGAACTAAAGCGGTGAAATACGATAATTGTAATTGACACGGTCGATAAACTCGATATAATGATAATGCATGTTTTAGTTATGGCGATTTAGCGATGCATGCAAAATATAAATAAAATGCAAAGCATAAAAATAAATCCTAGTATGGCCTTCCTAAAAAAGTAAATCTAATAAACTATTAGAAATTCGGAAACCAACTCCATTGGTCCCTTGAACTTCGATCTTGACACACATCTCGAGGTAACACCGTCTTTAATGAATCGCCTTCTCGAGTGGCACCGTCTTCAAGGAACTCCGGAATAAATAAATTACATAACAAATTACATAATTTCCTATTATACATTTGTAATTAAAAATGAAATAAATCTATTAAATTACAAAACGGTGATACGAGATCACAATAAATTACAACCGAATCGATATTCCCATACATTTCGGGTAATATCAATTAAAAACCAAGGCCATACTAAGCAAAATTACATAATTCAAAAATTACATAATTCAAAAATTATGACAATCATAAATAAAATGCAGCATTATAATATGTATGAACATGCCCAATTTTATGCTAAATCGCCTTTAAGGAGCCAATATCGTATATTAATCGGTTTTTACGGATTTGCGTGACTCAACCTTTTAAAATCACAATAATTACATAAAATCATATTTATGTACTAGTTAATTACCCTAACCATCTTAGGACTCAAAATTAGTCTCCACTAACATATTGACAATAATTAACTTATATTTCTTAATATTGTTCATAAAAGACTTAAAATTACAATAAAAAGCCATAAACTTCAAATAAATCACAAAAATTTCAAATAAATTTGAAATTTGAAATTTTAAACTCATGAACATTTTGGAAAAATACCATTACACTCATAATGTTCAAAAACTTAGGTTAAAAATTTCGAAATTTATGGAGAAAAACAATGTTGCGGATTATCGGATTTATCAAATATTATCATAAAAATATGAGAAAAATTATATTAATTTACTTTTCACTTTTAGATCTGAAACATATGATAAAATGAAACATGTGACGTTTTTCCTTAGTCATGAAGTATGTTTTAACAATTTTCACTAATTAAAGTCACTATTTATGTTATTTTTCATCAAAAATTCATAAATCATGCATAAAGACTTCATTATAGCCAATTATTTTACACGCATCTTGTAAAATTTCATGTGACAACATACTAAATTTCTATCACCAGATTCGAAATATAACTCATATTAACCTATTTTTCCATTTAAATCCGATTTTATCATGAAAAATCCATATTTCGAGCATACGAACTCATAAAATTATGAACATTTACAGGTCATCATAAGATAATATATCTGAAAACATATCTAAAAACCACTGGAAAAATCAAAGTTTAGCTAATTTTAGTCCAAAAATGACATTTTTATCATAAAATCACATTTTAATGCCGTTACTATATAAAATGAACAATAAAAATCCATAAATTAACCAAAATATCCTAAATACATTTTAGGACCAGAAACTTTAACATGCATGATTGATTTCGTGACATATCATAATAAACACAAATTTATAAGTTTTATTTGTTAATCATATAACTCGGAAAAACTATAACCGATTTGCATGCAAACAACCTAAGGCTCTTGATACCGCTTGTTGGAAATATATATCTCATTATACTCAACATATTGAAATATGTTATAATTAATTTAGTCATAAAATTAATTCGTGATCTTATGCATGCAAACTTAAATTAAAAAGAGAAGAAATCATCAACTCTTACTAAGATAATTTCGGATTTTTGGGCACAAGTAAGATCTCCTTCTTACTTGTTCTTGAGCTTTCCTTATATGGATGAACAAGGATTCAAGCTTAGAATCCCTCCCAAATGTGAATACCCAAGGAAATTTCTTAATAACTAATATTATTTTGTACTAGAATTAATATAAGTCTTACTATAAAATTGACACAAAAATAATATTTTGTACTCTTGAAAATTTTCGGTCAAGAGAGTAGGATTTGAGAGATTTTATTTCTCTAAAATTTCTTCACAAGATAGAGAATGGAGAATATTTCTTACACTAGAAAATAATGTTGAAGAAGTGAATAATTTTAAGAAAAGGCCTTGGCCTTTTCTATGTATAAACCGGTTGGGGGGAGGGGAGATAGCCAATGCATGAGGCCAACTTTCTTCCCAAGAACAACTAGTAATGCAAGGCTATATTAGGTTGTAATAATTATGTTTTCCACTTAAAACAAAAACACAATATGAACCTTATACTCCCTCCATATTTTCGGCACATTTAACATAAAATCGTTGGTCCATTTTATTTTGTCATTTGTCAATTGTGACATATGTGACATGTTACTTTACATGTGAATTTGTAATGTATTTTTAACATATTAAAAATCAACATACTCATAAAATATGTCATGTACAAAATCGACTTAGTAATTCATAATTACTTGTGCCAAAATGGTTTATCAAATTATAAATTACAACGTCTTGTATTTATAATAAATTATTCATTCAATTTCAAATTCAATTGTTTCGTAAACAATAATTTTATCGAAGTAATAAAACAATTCGATTACTTAGACCGTATCTAATTTAATCGAATTATAATAAGACACGTTAATCTTACTCACAAATCATCCGTCAATTTTAAGCAATTTAATTAACTCGTATCGGCATACGATTAATTAAATAATCAATTAAGAGTATTTCTCTATAGGTATGACCTAAGGGGATCAATTGATCACCACCGTCGCACTGACGAATGTCAAACTCTAGACACCATTCATTACGATATGTGTGGACCAGTTGATTTGTAAAATATTACATCCCACATGTATTCTTAAAATGAGATTTAAGCAAGTGATCATTATGATCGACATTTGTGATCGCATTATTGTCGGAGGACACATATTCCAACAATCTTCCACTTGTCCTCGACAAGTGTGCGTCACCAATTCTCTTGTCCTATTACTATCTCCCACTCAATGCAAGGTGTCTTTTAGGTCGTACTTGCAAGTGATCATATTGAGAGTGGTTTCCTCGATCTGGAGAATAACTGATTGACCGGAGTTATCTACCATAGATACCTTCCGAGCGTGGCCACACATTTCCAGTTCATTACTCCTCGAGTGGCCCAGAGATATTGTTATAACCCTGACAAGGGGTGGACAATTCCTATTGCACTTATTCCCTTCGACTAGCCACAGCCATCATAACCCAAAATATGCCCATTTGACCTCATTTACGAAGGTCGTAGTAACACAAATCAAAGTTAATCTGAAACTGTGCCATCTTAGGCGAACAGACTTTAGTCAAAAGAATCGACTCATTAGAATACCATAGTAGCTCTCGCCACGACCAGGCTATATAAATTTGCCAGAACTCTATAAGCGGTCATAAGGCCCGACAAAGTGTTCCTAACAGTGCCCTATGTGATCGACTAGTCATCTCATATGACTCTATGGCATTTGAACTTGTCATGAATCGCATCACACTCTAGTCACTTCGAGAGGTCACCTCATACAAGTGACTATGGGCGAATACCATGTTAATCCGGGTTCACTTTAACGGGGTTCAATAATGTCTCTACAACCCGTTTGGATGTAAAAAAGTATAAAAGGAGTTTTCAGATTTTATAAACTCGAACGACAAATGTGATTATCATATGAGTAGTCAATACTTGATTACTACTTCATATCCAATTTAGATCTTGTATGTAGTTGTTCATCTCAATTAAATTGAAATGACATGACTCATCATGTTAAGCCTATGAGAAGGCTTTGGTTAGTAGGTTTTATCAACTTCTTGTACCTTACTCAACTTTACTACATACACGTTTTCCTTTGTAATGTATACATTTCCATTACAAAACTTTCTGAGTACGTGTCGAGATCCATTCAAGACATAGGCCCTCTAGCCTTAGAATAGCTCCCACTGTTTTCACAGTGTGAGGGACTCATCCTTCTTGCACATCCTATGATTGCAAGTATACTCAATTTCCGTTGTAAATATTTCTCATTGTTCTTTATTGCCTAGAACGATTCTAGAAAATCCATTTCTTAAATAACATAGCCATAATGGTAACTTAACCATCCTAATGTGTTTTGATTATGGTTTTGTCGGAAACCATGCACAATTCTCAATTGTCAATTGTCATTTGTGTAACACCCTTACACAAAATTGCATCAAAAACACTTTGCATTACATCTTTAATGCTTCTGCAAGTACTTAAGGGTAATCTTTCAGGCTTACTTGGTAACTATTACTAAAATTCGATTTGAAATAATTCATTATACTCAAAGTATATGAAGTGTTATACATCATTTCCCATTTAATTGATTCGGCAGCGGAAGCAAATGGAATCAATCAAATATGTTCAATTCGATTGAACTAGTCATGAATCTTATCAACATAAGACTCCTTATTTGACATTAATATCATGTAGATTTATCTCCATAAATCCGGATATTAAAGATGTACTATATTTCTCCAAAGTCTAAAATCATTCGCAATGATCAATATGTCATCCACATATAAGACTACTTAAAATTTCCGTAACTCCCACTAAACTCCATGTATAAACACAACTTCTCGACTTATCGAGAAAAGTTTTATAACATGATCAAAACATTTATTCCAACTCATTGATGTCCTACTTAAGACCCTCTCTTAAGTTTCACATTATCTCAGGATTGTAAGAATCTACAAAACTCAAGACATGTATTGAATACATTCCTTCTAATTAAAGAAGTGGGTTTTATATTTACTTGCTATATGTATATTATCATAATGAAACACAATCCCTAAGAAGATCCAAATAGACTTAAGCGTTTCAACTAGTGCAAAACCCTTTGCAACCAATCGGGCTTTGATATCTAACAATTCACTTGGAATTTATTTCGGATTTTCATGGCTCTAAGCCTTGTATTGAGTTGTGACTTAAACACTCTCATGTAAGTCATATGTTCATTACTTTTCGAAGTAATCAACTTGAATCAAACAATTTCTTTGTAAGTTGCAAGCTCTTTACTTTCTAAAAGTAACACTAATTCATCATCTTCAACAAGTGATGACTTTAACCTCCTAGGTTTTGAAGAAACAACGTCTTACACAAAACGTCTCATGTAGCCAAGAAAGACCGGTTTCTTGCGACATAACATTCTTTGTGGCTCTTTGAGTAATTTCTCCCACTCTGTCTTCTAGAAATAAACTTGTATTATAGAAAGACAACTTCATGAGCCACAAACCCGTTGTACTCATGATTATGGTAAGGAAAAATGAGCATTTGTTTCTTTTGACAAACTTACAAACATGGTACCCTACCATTTCATATCTCATATGACTCGTTTTAGATTTAGAGGAAAAATAATTTAGACAAAATGATAAAATCTCCAAAAGGATCAAGTAACTCAAAGTAACTTGATTGAAGTCCAAACCATATCGAATAGCGTTTGATTTCTTTATCCAACCACACATTATCCCATAATGCGTGCTAAGAGAGATTAATTTGTGATACTATATCACATTTCCTTTGGCTTATATCAAAGTTTTCACTTTGATAATCCTATCACGATTAAATCGTGATTCCTGGAACTCTTTGAACTTCTTCAAAATTTCTCTATTTACCTTATTAAGTGAACACATTAGTGTCAACCTAAATCGTTGGTAAAAGAAAATGATCAACCTATTTTGGATCAATGATTTACAACCTCGATCTCCTTTTCAACCTAAAGCACGAGACATCTTGGTTTGAATACAAGATACGCATATACCATAAGATTAATAATGTAATTGTTTCAAGAGTACTCAATAACGCTTTGCGTTCATCATTCCAGAATCTAAAGTTCAATCTTGGGTTACCAATTTGAGTCTTGCATCATCTACATGATATATCATTCTAGTTTGGTTTAGAATATAATCACCTTGATAATGGGCTAGCCATACATCAAGTCGTGGTGTATAGGATCACAAAAGTGAAACCTTTTTTTTTTTTTTTAAATCTTAACAAGTTTATATTCTTATTTGGAGTTTATGCACTTAATAGTCACAATTAAGTACAACTATAAACCCAAAAACTAGATTGAGTACACAATGACTCTATCTCTTAACATCATTGTTGCTAGTCGTCATATTCTAATCATCCTATGTATCAAGTACAATGATGAAAACCACCACCGGTTTCTAATATTGACGAAGTAGTACTAGCAAAATTTATGTCAATCAAATAAACATTTAAAGAAGAAGGTCCCATTAGATGTCCTACAACTAACTTGTTGATTCTTCAATAATTTGGGGTAGTTTCCTTTCTATCGTCCAACAATTAAGACAATGGAAACTATATCGGCCGGGATTGATAGGTTTAGTATCGTTATTCTCAATAACTTTACTTTTAACATTACCTTGTATCAATTCCATTCTAATTTTAGTTCTTTAAAACCTTATCCTTTTCTTAACGGTTTAATAGAATGCTCCCACTCAATTCAATGAATCTTTACTTTAGAGAAGCAAAGTTGAATCTTATGTAGACTACTCTTCAATTCAATCGTTTTAGTCTTAAAACTTTCATTGAAGTGGTTGCGGTATTTTGGTCAATTTTGATTTCCAACAAATCTAGTTACCAAAATGATTTAACGTTTCAAAGTACTTAACTCAATTAAGCATATGAGAAACAATTCATTGTAAGTAGATATGTTAGTCAAGAATCAAAAACCCTTTTGATCACGAATAACTTTTATCTATACTCTTCACAAGAGATCCTTACAATGGATAATACGAGGTTTTAGAAGAAAAATTCAAATTTTGTCTTTAGTTACGATGTTTTAATGGAGATTTGAATCAAAAATCAAAATGATATCGTATATGAATTGTGGTAAAGAAATAGAACAATATGATAACGGAATAGTGGAAAACTTAACATTTATCGTTTTATTAATACTTGTAAATAACAAGTAAAGCATTTACATAGTGACCTCTACCCAACTATGATAAATGATTCCAAGATCCAAATTCATAATAACTTGGGCACGGTATGGCGATACATCCCTTATCAATATAACTCGGTGGATTAACTCTTTAATCGATTCTACTTTTAGAACTCTTGGTCGATAAAATTACATTAACATTTATCTTTAGCCCAAAACACATCCGACAAGGGCACGGTGTAGCCGATTCATCCCTTATCAATACTTTTATTGAGTTCAACCCAAATTTCGAATAAATGTGTCCATGATCCAAATCTACATTAACTTGGGCACGGTGTAGCCGATTCATCCCTTATCAATACTTTTATTGAGTTCAACCCAAATTTCGAATAAATGTGTCCATGATCCAAATCCACATTAACTTGGGCACGGTGTAGCCGATTCATCGCTTATCAACATGAATTCGGTGGATAGACATTTATCACCCACTTCCCCTACGTAACAAGGTTTGTACCCCGGTGTGGCCGAGTGCACTCCCTCATGAAATTGGTTTTCATGGTTTCTACTTTTTGGTAAGGCTAAGTCTCAATTGTTTATTTAGCGAGAGGTCATGTCAATTTATTATCTATCACATTTTAAGTGAACTAAAGCGGTGAAATACGATAATTGTAATTGACACGGTCGATAAACTCGATATAATGATAATGCATGTTTTAGTTATGGCGATTTAGCGATGCATGCAAAATATAAATAAAATGCAAAGCATAAAAATAAATCCTAGTATGGCCTTCCTAAAAAAGTAAATCTAATAAACTATTAGAAATTCGGAAACCAACTCCATTGGTCCCTTGAACTTCGATCTTGACACACATCTCGAGGTAACACCGTCTTTAATGAATCGCCTTCTCGAGTGGCACCGTCTTCAAGGAACTCCGGAATAAATAAATTACATAACAAATTACATAATTTCCTATTATACATTTGTAATTAAAAATGAAATAAATCTATTAAATTACAAAACGGTGATACGAGATCACAATAAATTACAACCGAATCGATATTCCCATACATTTCGGGTAATATCAATTAAAAACCAAGGCCATACTAAGCAAAATTACATAATTCAAAAATTACATAAAATAAAATTATGACAATCATAAATAAAATGCAGCATTATAATATGTATGAACATGCCCAATTTTATGCTAAATCGCCTTTAAGGAGCCAATATCGTATATTAATCGGTTTTTACGGATTTGCGTGACTCAACCTTTTAAAATCACAATAATTACATAAAATCATATTTATGTACTAGTTAATTACCCTAACCATCTTAGGACTCAAAATTAGTCTCCACTAACATATTGACAATAATTAACTTATATTTCTTAATATTGTTCATAAAAGACTTAAAATTATAATAAAAAGCCATAAACTTCAAATAAATCACAAAAATTTCAAATAAATTTGAAATTTGAAATTTTAAACTCATGAACATTTTGGAAAAATACCATTACACTCATAATGTTCAAAAACTTAGGTTAAAAATTTCGAAATTTATGGAGAAAAACAATGTTGCGGATTATCGGATTTATCAAATATTATCATAAAAATATGAGAAAAATTATATTAATTTACTTTTCACTTTTAGATCTGAAACATATGATAAAATGAAACATGTGACGTTTTTCCTCAGTCATGAAGTATGTTTTAACAATTTTCACTAATTAAAGTCACTATTTATGTTATTTTTCATTAAAAATTCATAAATCATGCATAAAGACTTCATTATAGCCAATTATTTTACACACATCTTGTAAAATATCATGTGACAACATACTAAATTTCTATGACCAGATTCAAAATATAACTCATATTAACCTATTTTTCCATTTAAATCCGATTTTATCATGAAAAATCCATATTTCGAGCATACGAACTCATAAAATTATGAACATTTACAGGTCATCATAAGATAATATATCTGAAAACATATCTAAAAACCACTGGAAAAATCGAAGTTTAGCTAATTTTAGTCCAAAAATGACATTTTTATCATAAAATCACATTTTAATGCCGTTACTATATAAAATGAACAATAAAAATCCATAAATTAACCAAAATATCCTAAATACATTTTAGGACCAGAAACTTTAACATGCATGATTGATTTCATGACATATCATAATAAACACAAATTTATAAATTTTATTTGTTAATCATATAACTCGGAAAAACTATAACCGATTTGCATGCAAACAACCTAAGGCTCTTGATACCGCTTGTTGGAAATATATATCTCATTATACTCAACATATTGAAATATGTTATAATTAATTTAGTCATAAAATTAATTCGTGATCTTATGCATGCAAACTTAAATTAAAAAGAGAAGAAATCATCAACCCTTACTAAGATAATTTCGGATTTTTGGGCACAAGTAAGATCTCCTTCTTACTTGTTCTTGAGCTTTCCTTATATTGATGAACAAGGATTCAAGCTTAGAATCCCTCCCAAATGTGAATACCCAAGGAAATTTCTTAATAACTAATATTATTTTGTACTAGAAATAATATAAGTCTTACTATAAAATTGACACAAAAATAATATTTTGTACTCTTGAAAATTTTCGGTCAAGAGAGTAGGATTTGAGAGATTTTAATTCTCTAAAATTTCTTCACAAGGTAGAGAATGGAGTATATTTCCTACACTAGAAAAATAATGTTGAAGAAGTGAATAATTTTGAGAAAAGGCCTTGGCCTTTTCTATGTATAAACCGGTTGGGGGGAGGGGAGATAGCCAATGCATGAGGCCAACATTCTTCGCAAGAACAACTAGGCATGCAAGGCTATATTAGGTTGTAATAATTATGTTTTCCACTTAAAATAAAAACACAATATAAACCTTATACTCCTTCCATATTTTCGGCACATTTAACATAAAATGGATGGTCCATTTTATTTTGTCATTTGTCAATTGTGACATATGTGACATGTTACTTGACATGTGAATTTGTAATGTATTTTTAACATATTAAAAATCAACATACTCATAAAATATGTCATATACAAAATCGACTTAGTAATTCGTAATTACTTGTGCCAAAATGGTTTATCAAGTTATAAATTACAATGTCTTATATTTATAATAAATTATTCATTCAATTTCAAATTCAATTGTTTCGTAAACAACAATTTTATCCAAGTAATAAAACAATTCGATTACTTAGACCGTATCTAATTTAATCGAATTATAATAAGACACGTTAATCTTACTCACAAATCATCCGTCAATTTTAAGCAATTTAATTAACTCGTATCGGCATACGATTAATTAAATAATCAATTAAGAGTATTTCCCTATAGGTATGACCTAAGGGGATCAACTGATCACCACCGTCGCACAACAGTAATGTCAAACTCTAGACAGCCAATCATTACCGATATGTGTGGACCAGTTGACTGTAAAATATTACATCCCACATGTATTCTTAAAATGAGATTTAAATATGTGATCATTATGATCGACAGTTGTGATCGCATTATTGTCGGAGGACACATATTCCAACATTCAGAGCCAGGAAGGTTGGCACTAGCACATGTGGACGCGTTGGGATGGGGACTCTAGGAAACCTTTGTGGGTTTGTGGGTAACCAATTATAGGGACCATATTCCCATAGCATGGGAGTTCTAGAAGGGTAAAAAGTTATTCTTCTAGCCCCCGATGTCCATCCACCGATGTAAAACTGGGGTAATGCTAATCATGCATATTTCTTAGATGATGGAGATACCGACTTTTGCGATGCGGAAGAAGATCCTACAGTTCCTGACGATAGGAATGAAAGTGATGGGTCCTCGTTGAATGACATTGGTGAAGAAGAGGAGGACGTCCTCTTTGAATCATTCTCAGGGCTATAGGTCATACAATTCAACCTTGATGGTCATGATGTTGTAGTGCCCGGGGATCATTAGAAGTGATTTCCGCTTGTTTGTGACTATTCGAGCGTGGAATAGAAATGTTATTTTGATGTTCATAATGTTTTGTAACACCCCCATTTATTCAGGAGACTTTAGTAGACATCCCAAGTAAATGAGAGTGTTACCATCTCGGTTTCCCGAGGTAGTGAATAACAAAGTCCAATTCACCAAAGTACTTTAAATAAAAACTTAGCGATTACATGTTTATTACAACTTAACCAAACTAAACTTATTATAAAATAAGATACAATTCGCAGCGGAAATAAATAAAGTGATTAAATAATCTATGTGGGCTAGACTTCTAGGTAGACTGGCCAAGTCCTCACGCATCCCGTAGCTCCCAAGTCAGCTAATCTTTAGTACCTGTCAAATCAGCTCCCCGTTATGGTTCATCACAGGTGTTCACGAATACACAGTCAACCAGGAGGTTGAGTAGGAAAAAACACTAACAACAAGAACGTATGATAACAATCCAATTCAATTCACATTGCACTACTCCCTTAACAACGTGCTCCTTCTCATTACTTAGCACACCTCCCTTAAAAACGTGCTCACATTACTTTGGTACCCCTCCCCTAACAACGTACCGCCATTATGTAATAGTACCCCTCTCTCACAACGTACATATTACCATCACCCCAGAGTACAAACTCCGTCAACAACATACATCTGACTGTAGCACACCTTTTCACAATTTCTACATTCACAATCAACGATAATAGTTAAATCACCTCATCACAATTATTATTAACAACCCACACAATGTATTATAATTCTCCCTTCCAACAAATATAACAATATCAACATATGAACAATTCACTTATCAACATATGATCAATTCCACTTATCAACATATGAAGAGTTTCACTTCATTATAAATCATCAACCATACCGAATATTAACAAACAAGAATTGAGTAGGATTTATCCCTACCTGACAAGCAAATTCCAAATAAGCAGCTCAAGCGATCCAAATAGTTAAAACAGCCCGAACCCGATTATAATTTCTTCACAAATCGTCACCTAAAATAAATATTATAATTTCCTTCAATTATTAATTATTACATTCTATTATTATTTGTTACTCAAATCAATTATTTATTATTATAATTAAAGGCTTACAATATTAAAACCCGATTCAATTACAAACCCGGGTCACCCAAAGCAAAACCCGACTTAAGAAATAAACAATTCACACCCAAAACCCAACACACGACTTGCCGTCGAAACCCCACAACACAAACCACAGACAACCCATCGAAACCGTGTTCACTACCCTTCCTAAACCCGCTTATATCCGACACCATCAACCACCATCGACACCACCCAACCCAGATATCACTAGCCTGCAACCCGATGCACCTCGACAGCCAACAACCACCAGCCAAAGCACCACCACCATCCCACATACTCACGCCCTAAACAGCCCCCTCAAACCCGACACAAAAACTCAACCCAACACTTATACAACACCACTTCACCTCTGGCCACCACCGCCATCACCACTGACCAATGGTAGCTCCAGGGGTGGTCCCACCTCCTCTTGACCTATCTGCAATACCACAACCACCACCCATCACTGACAGCATAACAACAACCAAACATTCCCCTATTTTGCGAAATTCCAGCCACCACAACCTCAAACCACCATCTACGGCTACCACAAAGTCACCCCTGAGGTCGACTACACCAGTAGCTTCCATCCCCACCATACCCAGGTCAAGGCAACGAGTATTAAATAGCTTAATCGTGCTTAAACACAATTTTGCCCTAGCTCGTGATTCCGACCAACCACCGTACCAAATGCCAGCAACAACCACCCACGACCACCACAAAGTGGTCGACTCACTGTAACACCCCCATACACCAAGGTGCCTTGCCAAGGCTACCTAATGCATTGAAGTGCTACCATCTCGGTTACCCGAGGCAATGTATATCAAATTGACCATAAAAGAACATACTTAAATAAATGAGCTTAAGTGATTACATAACCAAAAACCCAAAATTGTAGAATGAAATACATCTGTTCCAAAATATACAAAACTAACTAAAACGAAATATAAGTTCAACGACACAACAGAAGACTCTAGTGACTCGTCGTGACTCAATCCCAGCTAACCCTCGCGCAATCCATCTCATACCTGCTCACCATCCCCGAATGGATCACCACAGTTTTTAATTTAATTAACGGGGTTAGTTACTTATTACACAATACAAGATAAGCAAGATAACAATATATACGTTCACCCAACTCCGTCACTTCTCCACACACCTGACTACACACTAAACTGTGTTGCCATGCCAGAATATACATCGCAACAGATATTCCACACCGCCAATGGGGGACCGCAGCCATTCCCACCAAATCCCCACTCATCCACTCCGAGCGAAAACCCAAGTTCCTTATTGTGCACATCCCCCTTGTGACGGGAACCACAAGGGGCGAATCAAGGGCGTGAAGCCACTCCCGCAAGTGACTCCACTCAGCCGAGGACGCACCTCGCGAATCACAGACAGACACAATCAACCAGCTATACACCAACAGTACCAATCACTAATTCCAACACGATAAGATCAACAGCAGTAAAAACCAACAACAATCATCCATGAAATACAATGTATTTAATAACCGAGTAGGGAAAACTCTAACTGGAAAAGCAATCACCAAGATCGTCCCAATCAGCTAATCAAAACCGTTCTTCAACGAAATCACCTCCTATAATCACACAATCATACAATTATTATCTAACAATCACAATACTCACAAAACCCCCAAAATACCAAATTAGGGTTTCAACTAATATCAATAAAACGACATAAAAATTATACTAGAATCTTACCCACAACACGACGGTCTCAACGGCGTAAAGAACTCTGGATTCCAGCGACATAAGCGTTGGGATTTGATAGCAATGAGAGAGATGAGAGCAACGTAACTTGTTTTTATCTTTGTGAAGTTTAGAATAGGGTAAACAATGAAAAGAAACCGACGAAAAGTGTTTTTATAACCTTCTCACGTTGCTATCAAAACCCGACAAATAACCCGTAAAAACACACTTACTCGATCGAGTAAGTCACGTACTCGATCGAGTGCCTCCTACTCGATCGAGTGACACCTACTCGATCGAGTACCCATCAGACAGTACACTGATTCGTAACCAAAATTCACTTACTCGACAGAGTAAGACTTACTCGATAGAGTACCCAACAGTACAGATAACCGTAGTATTACAGTCTTCCCCCCTTGAAAATGAGCTTCGTCCCCAAAGTTCAAACCCAACCTATAAAACATGAACTCCTAACACTAACTCCACCAACTATGCCTACCTCCACAACATTGCTCACGATATCGTATCAACTACTTTATAGCGTCTCGACACTAACTCTATACACTACCGAATACCATCACCAAACGCCGCTAGCTCCGTCTCATTAACATATTATCCACTAGCAAATCCAATATCAAGACAATCCACCAAGCAAGATCAACCACCAAATGGAATGTTACATTCTACCACCCTTAAAATGAACTTCGTCCTCGAAGTTTACTCACACTCATAAACATAATCATCCAACTGTCAACACTATCGAAGTATTCTCACACTCCTAAACATCACACTACTACAAGCATGGCCATGCCCTTTTAACAATATCAACCACAATACAAATCCATCCTTTATTCTGCACCAAGACTCAAACTTCCAAATCTACCACAACATGTACAACCATCAAACTCTCTTTGTCGCATCCTACTCCTCTTAAGATAAATGTTACGTCCTCGTAACTAACTAATACTAGATCCATAGCTATATCTTCTCATTATCCTCATCACCACCGTATGTCGAAGATAACCGCCTATAACCTCAACACCTATAACCATTCCTATTTCCAAGGCTCTCTTACTCTAACAGTTCTCCTACCTCAAATTATTCTGCACTCCATCTAACCAATACCATAAAATCCTCCACAAAACTACCCCACCAACTCTTCAACATTACCGCAAAACCACTTACTTCTATATATATATATATATATATATATATATATTTGGACTCATCTCCATGATCATAACTTACGATCCACAATTGTTACACAAACTTATATTAGCTTCTCAAGTTCTTTTCTTTTATTACCACAAAACTCATACATAACTTAACATGATACTAATTCCCAACACCCTATACTCACTGTCCCAATAAATATTACGAACCACTTGCCGCTTCTAGCTCAGCACACACGTTCCACAAATCTCTTGCCACAACTATGTCCACCAATGCCTCATCTAAAACAAGATCAAAAGTACTCTAACAACCTCTCACAACTGTGTCCCATCAACAAAATATTACTATACCATGACAACAATGGAACCATACCCAACTCTCTTTCATATCATACTCTACCCTCACTTCCAAGCCGACACTGGTAAGAAACATCAATAAACAAAAAAACAGTCTATATGGCGTAATCGAAACTCACAGAAAAAAGCAGTAAACAAAACAACAATCTATATAACTGGTATACATTTTCAAAAACTCGCCTCATAAGTATCCCGTCTACTCCACCACAACCGATGACGGCATCGCAACACCGCCACCAACAGCCGCAGCGTAGCGCGAAAATACCTGCATCACAACACGAAGTACCGTGCCCAGATCACCACCCGAGGCATAACAACCACATCGATAGTCATCGCTACTTATACAATTCCATAAACACTGACTCAGTATAACTTCCTTAAAAACCTCTCTACTAGATCACAACGCAACATATCATACGGAATAAATAGATAATAACCTTATGAATGTCATTCATACTATTACTCATGAGGTCAGAACATCACAATATCACTTACACACACCATAGACCCATAATCGAATCTACTAGCCAATCCTGATCACGTAAGCTACCACCTGATAAAGGTTACCTCTCGCCCGAGCTTAACTTGTATGCTCCTCATAACACATTCTCCCATTTGCATAACCATCACCTCCTGCCAAATATAACCTTACCACTAATACTCAACTACTAGCAACCGCCTCCTATAACCACATCTTATACTCCATCACAACCATACATATCAATCTAGCCTCTAAAAAATCAACCTCTTTAGAATGGCTATCTTTCCTACTTATTATCACCCTTAACCACTAGTGACAACACCACAACACCACTACTGTTTGTATATAAAACCTCTTAGACTCACCTCTAAATATAACGGTTCCTTTCCTATCTTCGGTTAACATCCCAAATATCGAACATTAAATCCATCAACAAAATATACCTGAACATTCATCCCAATTCTGTCTTTAATCGTATCGCCACCCAACTCACCACCAAAATCTCATATCCTGCCAATACTTTACCAACTTTTACTCTCCTTAATTCCTCGAAACTCATGGCTAACATATTGTCCTGAAACTCCTATATAATTATTAACTCACACCCTCTCATGATGCTATCGCACATTTCTATGATTCCTTACTTTCATGTTCCTTAACTCTGGTCGACGTTTTCTCAGCTTACTTTCATCCTTCTCTTCCCTTTACACTCAACAATACCAATTAATAGTTCATCTCCTTACTCCTTATACCTAACTCTCTGGTAATCCGGTTACCTTTTCGTTGCTCCAAAACTCAAATTCCATTAATTCATATATGTACCTTCTCACTCTTTCTTACCATGGGTCCTCTCTCATCATGATACTCACTCATACTTGCCACTAATCAATCCACAAAATCAACGTTTACTATTCAATCAATTGCATCTCCCTTTTACATCTCTTGAAATCAAAATTCATTTCATACCATTAATTGCCCAAGGAAATTACACACTAAGCTCACCTCTTGATAATCCAAATTCCTAAACTAAATCTCTATCTATAAATCAACATCGCGGCATAACTCAATCTAAGATCTTTATACACCATTCTTTTGCATCTATCTACAAAGACCTTTCCATTACATATATTCTTAACCAACCCAGTTATAACTATCTCCCTTCATAATCCTTAAACATACCAAGTTAACACCATTTGCATCCCTCATTTCAATCTTTTTATTCTCACGTTCCATAAACTTACATCACCTCCTTACCCATATTCACTTACTTTTACATTAATCAACACGCGACTATATCACTCACCACATCTCACAAAACATGCTCCCTGCCTCGATAAGCTCATCAATCTCCATTTCCTTTTTCCACTATCCATCACAACCACATATAACTCATGTCCTCCCCATCAAACCCATACCCAGATCTGGTAACTTATGCATCAGAGCCAACACATACATAAAACAATGCATAAAGAAGCAAAAGAACACCTTTGAATTAAACATGATATGCAACGAAGTTAAAAGATAAACATATGACCCAAAACAGGGGTTACTAGATCAAGTACAGCCTACTCGATCGAGTAGGTGAAGGTCAAAAGCACGTACAATAAATTACCAGGGCTACTCGATCGAGTAAGGGGTACTCGATCGAGTAACAAGAGGTGTACTCGATCGAGTATGGCTACTCGATCGAGTACCCTACTCATTTCTCAACACTGTCCAATTTTCGTAAAACAGTCATATCTCACTCGTTTCTTGGTCATTTTGGACGTGTGACCTATCGTTGGAATCGTAAAAGAACAAGATATAACCTCCAAGTGGAATCACATCAATATCATTTATGCATCTCAAGTTATAACAGTTTAAAGACAACTTCTCTATAATCGAACAACATAACTACTTGATTCGTTCTTCCCAACAACTTAAACAACAACAAAGTAAACAAAAATAACTCAATACTCATAAAATCAGTATCCCTAACCATATGTTACAATCTAAAAAATCCAAAAAACAACATCCATCATGCACATATATTATTCAACTTATCAATCATGTACTATCCGCACGCTTTTATTCTATAACTTTACGTGAAAACAATAACATTATATACAACATCAAATCCCCTATTCACATGTTACTAACATAATAACATTATAAAATCACTTCCATTATACAACATGCTTAACCATAAATCATATTATCATGCAACGATTATTCATCTTTTCCCACTAATTCATCCATCATACCACCTATTCACCCAACATGTTCATCCAACGTATTCATCCAACATATTCACGTGAAGAATAGTAAACACATAGCGATCATATAACACCCCATAGTGACCGGTTTTAAGTTGTAGGGCGAGTTCGCGACTTTAGGACGTCTCCCAAGTCTTTGCATTAGCTCCTAACAACTCCTACTTGGGCTCATTTTAGTTTGACTCCCTAGATTCATTAGGTTCATTAGTTACAGGTTCCAAAATTATCTCTCTGATACCACTTTGTAAAACCCCCATACACCAAGGTGCCTTACCAAGACCACCTAATGCATGGAAGTGCTACCATCTCGGTTACCCGAGACAATGTATATCAAATTGATCATAAAAGAACATACTTAAATAAATGAGTTTAAATTATTACATAACCAAAACCCAAAAGTGTAGAATGAAATACATCTGTTCCAAAATATCAAAACCAACTAAAAGGAAATATAAGTTCAACGACACAACGGAAGACTCTAGTGACCCGTGGTGACTCCATCCCATATATCCCTCGCGCAATCTATTTCTTACCTGCTCAGCATCCCCGAATGGATCACCACAGTTTTAAAAACAATTAACGGGGTCAGTTACTGATTACAAAATACAAGATAAGCAAGACAACAATATATACGATCACCCAACACTGTCACATCTCCACACACCTGACTACACACTAAAGTGTGTAGTCCTATCAGAATATCCATCGCAACAGATATTCCACACCGCCAGTGGGGGATCGCAGCCAATCCCACCAAATCCACGCTCATCGACTCCTAGCAAAAACCCAAGTTACTTAATGTGCACATCCCCGTTGTGACAGGAACCACAAGGGTCAAATCAAGGGTGTGAAGCCACTCTCGCAAGTGAATTTACTCAGCCGAGGACGCACCTCGCGAACCACAGACAAACACAACCAACCAGCTATACACCAATAATACCAATCACCAATTCCAACACGATAAGATAAACAACAGTAAACAACCAACAACAATCAACAATCAAATATAATGTAGTCAATAACCGAGGAGGGAAACCCTGCCTGGAAAAGCAATCACCAAGATCATCACAATCAGCTAATCAAAACCGTTCTTCAGTGAAATCATCTCCTATAATTACACAATCATACAGTTACTATCTAACAATCACAATACTCCCAAAACTCCCAAAATACCCAATTAGGGTTTCAACTAAAATTAATGAAAAGACATAAAAATCATACTTGAAGCTTACCCACAACACGACGGTCTCAACGGCGTACAGAACTCTTGATTCCGACGACACAAGCCTTGGGATTTGATAGCATTGAGAGAGATGAGAGAAACTGTAATACTATGGTTTTTCTAAGTCTGTTACTCGGCCGAATATGACTTACTCAACCGACTAAGTGCGTTAAGTATTTATGGTCAGGCTACTGTCCAGGAATACTCGGCCGAGTATGGGAATACTAGACCGAGTAGGGGATACTCGGCCGAGTATACTGTATACTCGACTAAGTATCCGGTCTGACGGAGATTATTTCCACGGTTTGATTATAGACGATTAGAGTTATAAATTAATATTTACTGTTTCAATTTTTACATTTGACAAAACCTAAAACATTCTACGTAACTCTAATCCTCTCTAATCTCTCCCAAGATCGTTGATGGTTCATGAGTCCTTGTTCATTTCTCTCTTGCGTCGATTTCTTTGGTAAGTCTCTAGTACTTTGTAATCTGTTAATAGGTTGTGTTTTAGGGTTTTGCCCTAATTATTGATTTGGGTTAATTTGGGGGAATGGTTTACAGTGATGGTATATGATTATTGTGTGTAGGTGATAGTGTCATGGAGAATTTCTATTGATTGCTTGTGTGTGCTTGAATTGCGAAAAGGTAGGGTTTCCCTACTCGGTTTACTATTTAATTGATTTAAGATTATGTGGTAATTTTTTGTATGATTTATATTGTGATTATCTGTTGTTGTTGGATTGGATTTTGGTGTTGGTGTGATGATGGTTATTGGTGATGTTTGCGAGGCGCGTCCTCGGCTGAGTGAAGTCACTTGCGGGAGTGGCTTCACGCCCTAGTTTCGCACTCTGTGGAACCCGCCACAGGAGGGGATGTGCACATTAATGAACAGGGTTACCGCTCGTTGATGAGCAGGGATTTGGTGGGCAAGGCTGCGGTCCCCCACTGGAAGGGCTACACACTTTAGTGTGAATTCAGTTACGAGATGTGATTGGGAGTTGGAAATGGATTGTGGAACAGCTGCTTATCTTCATCGTACTTTGTCTTATTTTAGTTATGCAGTGAACTAACCCCGTTGTTGTTGTTGTTGTTGTTGTTTTGTAAACCTGTGGTGATCCATTCGGGGATGGTGAGCAGATGGTGACAGGTAATGGTTGTCTTTAGCTACGGGGACTAGATGGGATGTCATCACTTCGAGTCTAGCTTCCGCTGTTACGAGTTTAGCTGTTTAAGTTTCCAGTTGTTTTGAGTACTAGTAAACATTTCTTTTGAGTTGGTTTTGAGACGATGTAATCGTTTACTTTATATAATTTAATAAATGTTTTAGAATGGTTACTTTTGATATACTAGCCTCGGGAAACCGAGATGGTAACAGTCTCTCATGCTAGGGTGGTCCTTGGTAAGGCACCTTGGTATGTGGGGGTGTTATAAAGTAGTATCAGAGCGACAATTCTGAAACCTAAAACCAATGAACCTAATGAACATAGGAAGTCTAAATAAAATAAACCCGGGGAGAGTTGTTTGGAGCTACCGCAAAGACTTGGGAGACGTCCCGGAGTCACATTGAGGCCCTTACAACTTGAGCCGATCACGATGGGGTGTCAAGGGATCGTTATCTGTTGTATGTCGTTAAGTGTATGTTTTGGGTTGAATAGAAGTGATTGGAGTATATGTAATGTGATGTGGGGTATGTCTATATGATCATGATGATGTTAATGTTTGGTTTGTTGGTAGTAGCATGTGATTAAGGTCATGCGTCTATATATATGAATTTTGTGTTTAATTTACATATGGGAATGATGAAAGTTCACCTATGTACTGGTTTTTAGAAGTATTGAGTTTTATTGTTTGCCTTATTCATGTTCAAGTTGTTTTGTTTAGAAAATTTGATTTGTATGAAGACCAATTATGGAAGGGCTGTCGTAAAACTGTCATCAGTTGAGTTCTAGAAATTATATTGCTGTAATTCCAATTGGAGGTGATAGCTAGTCCTATTACGATTCTAACGATAGGTTACACGCCTAAAATGATCAAGTAATGAGTGAGATATGATTGTTTTATGAAAACTGGACGTTGCTGAGAACTGTACCGGTACTCGACCAAGTAGGCCCTACTCGGCCGAGTATCTTTCATACTCGACCGAGTAACCCATATTTGGCCGAGTAATCTTTTCGTGATAATTTTGTTCAGCTTCTGGAGTCGTGAACTTGGCCGAGTAGTCTCATTACTCCACCGAGTGTCCTGTACTCGGCCGAGTACGTTATGCACTCGACCGAATATCTCTTTGGGTGTTTTTTTTAAGTCGGTGGCTACGTTCTTACATATGTTTTGAGTCATAGGTTATGTACACATTTATGTTTTGGGTCTTAAAGTATTCTTTTACATATGTGACGGTCTTGATACATAAGTTACCAGATGCTATGATGTGAGGAATGCCGGCTTATGAGGGATATGTGTTGGGTAGGGAGGACATGAGTTATACGTGGTTGTGAGGGATAGTGGAAAAGGAAAGGGAAGATTGATGAACTTATCAAGGTAGGGAGCATGTTTTGAGAGATGTGATGAGTGATATAGTCGCGCGTTGAGTAATATAAAGTAAATGTATATGGGCAAGGGTGATGTAAGTGTAAAGAAACGTGGGAATGCAAAGATTGAGATGAGGGATGCGAATAGTGGCAAATTGGGATATTTAAGGATTTATGGAGGGAGACAGTTAGGATTGTGTTGGTTAAGGATATATGTGATGGAAGGTCGTTATAAAGGGATGGAAACGAATGGTGTATAGTGAGATCGAGTTATGCCGTGATGTGTAGATAGCGGCCGAGTTTTGAAATTTGGATTATCAAGAGGTGAGCCTAGTGTGTAATTATTAGGCCATTAACGGTATGAAGTGAATTTTTGGTTTTCTAGGGATACGAAAGGGAGATACAACTAGATGAAGAGTAACCGTTAGTTGTGTAGACTTGATGGTGACAAGTGTGAGTGAGTAGCATGATGGGAGAGGATCTGTGATAAGAAAGAATGAGAGGATATTGATATGAATTAAGGGGATTTGAGTTGTGGACCAACAAGAAGGTAACCGGATTACTAAAGAGTTAGGTAGAAGAAGGAAGGAGATGAATTATTAATTTGTATTATTGGATGGAAGTAAGCTGGGAGGACGTTGACAAAAGTTATGGAACATGAAAGTAAGGAATCACGGAAATGTACGATAGCAACATGAGAGGGTGTGAGTTAATGGTTATATAAGAGTGCAGGACGACATGTTAGCCGTGAGCTTCGAGGTATCAAGAGAGTAAGAAGCTGGTAAAGTGTTTGCACGATATGAGATTTTGGTGGAGAGTTGGGTGACGATACAATTAAGGATATAATTGGAAAGAATGTTGAGGTATTTTTTGTTGATGGAGTTTATGTTCAATATTTGGGATGATAGGGAAAGAGAGGAAATTGTTTGTTATATTAAGAAGTGTTAGTAAGAGAGTAGTTGCATGAAAGATGGTGGTGTCGTAATGTTGTCACTAGTGGTTAAGGATGATGTTAAATAGGGAAGTTAGTCGTTCTAAAAGGTTGATTTTGTGGAGGCCTGATTGGTATGTATGGATGTGAGGGAGTATAAGATGTGGATATAGGAGGTGTTTGCTAGTACTTGGGCACTTATGATATGGTTAGGTTTGTCGGGTGATTATAATTGTGTGGATGGGAGGATATGTAATGAAGGGCATCTGAGTTAAGCTCGGGTGAGAGATATTCATTGTCAAGTGGTAATTTACATGATCAAGATTGGCTAGTTAGATTCGATTATGGCTCTATGATGTGTGTAAATGTTTGTGTGAGGTTCTGACCTTACGAGTAATGGTATGGTGTGATGGTTATAAGTCCTTATATGAGTGTTCCGCGTCATATGTTGTGTACGATAACCTAATAGGATGGTATTCAAAGAGTGGTAATTTGTGTGATCTAGAATGGCTAGTTATACTTGTATGTGTATGTATGATATCTGTAAATGATAGTGTGAGGTTCCGGCCTCATGAGTAATAGTATGCATACGATTCATAAGGTTAGTATCTGTTTATTCCGTGTTATATGTTGTGTTATGATCTAGAAAAGCGGTCTAAAGGGAGTTTTTTTGTCAAGAAAGCTGTACTGAGTCAGTGTTTATGGAATTGTAAAGTTGCAATGATTATCGATGTGGTTGTGTGACTCGGGTGGCAATCCAGGCATGGTACTTCATGTTGTGATACGAGTATTTTCGTGCTGCGGTGCGGCTGTTGGTGGCTGTGTTGCAATGCCGTCACAGTCGTGGTGGAGTAGGCGGGATACGGATGAGACGAACTTTCGAAAGTATATATCAGTTATATAGATTGTTGTTTGTTTACTGCTGTTTCCTGTCAGTGTCGGTCTAGGCATATAGGGTGTTGTTTTGTTTATTAATGTTTCTTATCAGTTTCGGCTTGGGAGTGAGGGTAGAGTATGATATGGAAGGAAGTTGCGTATGTTTCCATTGTTGTCATGGTATAGTTATATTCTGTTTATGGCACATAGTGGTGAGAAGTTGTAGGGTACTCTCGATCTTGTTATAGATGAGGCATTGGTTGACATAGTTGTGGCAAGAGTTTTCCGGAGTGTGTGTGCGGAGAGCTGGAAGCGGCAAGTGGTTTGTAATCTTTATTGGGAACTAGTATTATTTTAAGTTATGGATGAGTCTTACGGTAATAAACAGAATAACTTAAGGATCTAGTGTGAGTGTGTTTAACAATTGTGGATCGCAAGTTATGAATGTGGGGATAAGTGCAGTTATAAAAAAGTATGTCATTTGCGGTAATGGTTATGCTAAGGACTTTGTGGTATAGATTAGGTGGTATGGCGAATGAATTGGGGTATGAGAACAGCTGGAGTAAGAGAATATTGGATATACGAATGCATGTAGGTAGGTGTTAAGGCTATAGGCGGATATCATTGACATGCGGTGGTGATGAGGATAATTAGAAGATATATATAAGGATCTAGTATTAGTTAGTTACGAGGACGTAACATTTATCTTAAGAGGAGTAGGATGCGACAAAGAGAGTTTGATGGTTGTACATATTGTAGTAATTGGAAGTCTGAGAGTTAGTGTAGAATAAAGGATGGATTTGTGTTGTGGTTTATTTTATTACCGGTGATGGCAGTGAGTATGGTGTTTATGAGTGTGAGTAAACTTCGATAGTATTATAGAGTTAGTATCGAGAGGCTATGTTTTAGTTAAGACGATATCGTGAGCCGTGTTGTGGAAGTAAGCATGGTTGGTGGAGTTACTGTTAGGTGTTCATGTTTTATAGTTGGGTTGGAACTTCGGGGACGAAGTTCTTTTTAAGGAGGGAAGACTGTAATACTACGGTTTTTCTAAGTCTGTTACTCGGCCGAGTAAGTGCGTCGTGTATTTCTGGTCAGGCTACTGTCCAGGAATACTCGGCCGAGTATGGGAATACTCGACCGAGTATACTGTATACTCGACCGAGTATCCGGTCTGACGGAGATTTTTTCCAAGGTTTGATTAGAGACGATTAGAGTTATAAATTAAGATTTACGGTTTCACTTTTTACGTTTGACAAAACCTAAAACATTCTACGTAACTCTAATCCTCTATAATCTCTCCCAAGATCGTTGATGGTTCGTGAGTCTTTGTTCATTTCTCTCTTGCGTCGATTTCTTGGGTAAGTCTCTAGTACTTTATAATCTGTTAATAGGTTGTCTTTTAGGTTTTTGCCCTAATTATTTATTTGGGTTAATTTGGGGGAATGGATTATAGTGATGGTATGTGATTATTGTGTGTAGGTGACAGTGTCATGGAGAATTTCTATTGATTGCTTGTGTGTGCTTGGATTGTAAAAAGGTAGGGTTTCCCTACTCGGTTTACTGTTTAATTGATTTAAGATTATGTGGTAATTTTTTGTACGATTGATATTGTGATTATCTACGGTTGTTGGATTGGAGTTTGGTGTTGGTGTGATGATGGTTGTTGGTGATGTTCGCGAGGAACGTCCTCGGTTGAGTGGAGTCACTTGCGGGAGTGGCTTCACGCCCTATTTTTGCCCTCTGTGGAACCCGCCACAGGAGGGGATGTGCACATTAATGAACAGGGTTATCGCTCGTTGATGAGCGGGGATTTGGTGGGCAAGGCTACGGTTCCCACTGGCTAGGCTACACACTTTAATGTGTAGTCAGTTACGAAATGTGATTGGGAGTTGGAAATTGATTGTGGAACAGCTGCTTATCTTCATCGTACTTTTTCTTATTTTAATTATGCACTGAACTGACCCCGTTGTTGTTGTTGTTGTTGTTTTGTAAATCTGTGGTGATCAATTCGGGGATGGTGAGCAGATTGTGACAGGTGATTGTTGTCTTTAGCTACGGGGACGAGATGGGATGTCATCACTTAGAGTCTAGCTTCCGATGTTACAAGTTTAGCTGTTTAAGTTTCTGGTTGTTTTGAGTACTAGTAAACATTTCTTTTGAGTTGGTTTTGAGGAGATGTAATCGTTAACTTTATATACTTTAATAAATGTTTTGGAGTGGTTACTTTTGATATACTATCCTCGGGAAATCGAGATGGTAACAGTCTCTCATGCTAGGGTGGTCCTTGGTAAGGCACCTTGGTATGTGGGGGTGTTACAGCAATGTAACTTGTTTTGATCTTTGTGAAGTTTAGAATAGGGTAAACAATGAAAAGAAACCGACGAAAAGTGTTTTTATAACCTTCTCGTGTTGCTATCAAAACCCACCAAATAACCCGTAAAAACACACTTACTCGAACAAGTCCCCCCTACTCGATCGAGTACCCATCAGACAGTACACTGGTTCGTAATCAAAACTCACTTACTCGACAGAGTAAGCCTTACTCGATAGAGTACCCAACAATACAGAAAACCGTAGTATTACACTCACCCCCTAGGAACATCCCAACCCTGGTCCAAGTCAGAACAAGCCACGGTCGGGTGTTAAATCCGTGTAAACCATAGTAGCACCCCTCTCAAACCACCACGAAAACCCAGCAAAACAACCCTCTTCTCACCGGTCAACGGTGGTCCAACGTGGGTCTCGTCACTCCCTGGTTGTCCAGGGTCATGGTGACGGTCGTTGTTCGTCTTATGGTGGTCTAGTTTACGAGTTATAACAAATACGAAATCAATACATTATAACATAAGACGGTCTTACCTTTTATCGCTAATTGCTCCTTCCGTCTCTTAAATCTCCTTCTTCTTTCTTTGTGAATTATTTTTCAGATATCATGGTATTTATAGTCTAAGTTTAGAGAGTATATGAGGCAAATTAAGAAACTATTGCCTTATTCCGATTATTATTAGGAATTACCCTATTATTATTATACTTATTATATGATTATTAATCTCATGTCAAATCCCGTTTTAATTAACAGGAAAGGGGTAGTTTGGGATAAAAAAACATGACTTTAGGAGGGAAATTTGATTTTCTCGTCTTTATTGAGGTTTTCTGTAATACCACGGTTTTCTAGGTCTTGTTACTCAGCCGAATAGAGCTAACTCGGCCGACTAGAGTGTCGTGTGTTTTTTGGTCAGGCTACTGTCCAGGAACACTCGGCCGAGTAGTGTAATACTCGGCCGAGTAAGGGGTACTCGGCTGAGTACTCTCAGTACTCGACCGAGTAATCGGTCTGGTGGGATTTATTTCCGTGGTTTGATTAAGAATGATTAAAGGTTATATAAATCGTGTTTTTATAGTTTCTATTCATTTTTACCAAAACCTAATTACATTCCACACTCCTCTAATCATCCTTAATCACTCTCAAGGCAATTGATCGTTCGTGAGTCTTGCATTCATCTCTTTCACGTCAGTTTTATCGGTATGTCACTAGTTTCGTATCTTTTGTTTAGTATTGTCTTTTAGGGTTTTACCCTAGTGATTGGATTGGGGAAAAGGGTTGATTGGCGTGTTTATGATTAGATTGTTGTGATTATTGACAGGTGAAGGATTCGTAGAGGAACGTTTCTAGCTTCTGCTGTGTACTAGTGATTCGGATCAGTGATAAGGTAAGGTTTCCCTACTCAGTTGCCTGTTTAATTGACTTAAGATGGATTGTTGTGGTTTTGGCATGATTAGTATAGTTGTTGGAATTGTCTTTCTTGGTTGTTGGAGTTGTTGTTGCTTGTCTATGTTTGCGAGTTGCGTCCTCGGCTGAGTGGAGTCATTTTCGGGAATGGCTTCACGCCCTTGATTCACCCCTTGTGCTTCCCGTCACAAAGGGGGATGTACACATTAATGGACATGAGTTATTGCTCGTTGTGATGAGTAGGGCTTAGGTGGGCAAGGCTGCGGTCCCCTACTGGCGGTGAGGATTACCTGTTGCGATGGGTAATCTGGCAGGGCTTAGGTGTAGCCGGTTACTGGATATGATTGGAGTTGGAGTAATGATTATGCAGATGGATTGGATTTCTTTGCTTATTTCTTTGTATTGTCTTATTTGATTATTCACTGAACTAACCTCGTTTTGTTTCATAAAACTGTGGTGATCCATTCAGGGATGGTGAGCAGATTGTTACAGGTGATGATTTCTTGTTAGCTGCGGGGACGAGGATGGGATTTCATCACTTTGAGTTTAGCTTCCGCTGTCACGAGTTTTAGATACTTTGTCTTGATTTATTGGGATTTATATTATTTTACTTTGGTTTTCAGTTAAGACGATGTAGTCATTAAACATTATAGTTTAATAATTGTTCTTGGATGGTCACTTTTAATATACTTACCTCGGGCAACCGAGATGGTAGCACCGTTATATGATAGGGTGGTCCTTAGTAAGGCACCTTGGTATATGGGGGTGTTACATAGTGGTATCAGAGAGACGATTTTGGAACCTAAAACCAATGAACCCAATGAACATAGGGAGAATAATTAAAATGAACCCGAGTAGGAGTTGTTTGGAGCTACAGCAAAGGGTTAGAAGACGTCCCGAAGTCGCATTTTGGCCCTTACAACTTTGAGCCGGTCACTATGGGGGTGTCTTGGGAAGTTGTTCTATATTGAAGTTATGTGTGTTATATATATATTCCTTGTGAAGTTGTTAGATGGAGTAAATGATTTCATATATATTGAACATTGTGGTACTTCAGGCATGATTATATGTTATTACTTGGCTTTCAGATAGTATAACCTGTTTAAAGGCGGTATGTGTATGGTTATTTACGTTTTTCAGTCGATGGGTACCTTGTTTTAGCATGATTCAGCCGAGCAGAGCGGGTACTCGGCCGAGTAACCAAGCACTCGACCGAGTGTGGGTTCGTATGTTTAAAACAGTAGCTTCTGGTTGTGATCACTTGGCCGAGTAAGAGGAGTACTTGACCGAGTGGGGCATACTCGGCCGAGTACCTTGTGTGCTCGACCGAGTATGTTTTATGTGATTTGGCGGTCAGCTACTGGAGTAGGATTCTCGGCCGAGTAATCTCAATACTCGACCGAGTAGCCCTTACTCGACCGAGTACTACATAGTACTCAGCCGACTACTTCTTTGGCGGGTTATTTTTTTATTTTGAGCCGTAGGCTATGTGCTTACGTTTTCTTGGTTAAATCAGCTTAAAATGCCGCCAAAGAGATCAGCTGCATACATCCAAGCTACTGAGATGAATCTTGATGAGATTGCCAGAATGATTGAGCAGCAAGATGCGCTCATGGAGGCACTCAAGAATGTGGGTAAGGGAGGTGAGAAACCGATGGATGAATCTCATCTGAGCACCACTATTTCTCGCTTCCACTCGTCTACCTATGAGGCCACCGATGAGCCAAAGCTGCTTGACAATTGGCACCGTGTGATGGAGAGTTTGCTAGAAGTGGTGACGTGTCCGGAGGATATGATGGTGGAACAGGCTGTGTTCTACCTAAGGGATAAGGCTGGAGTATGGTATCAGAACGTGAGGGAGGAGGCTCGGGCATACTACAGGAACCGGGGACAGGATGTTATCCCGTGGGCATGCTTCAAGTGCGCTATGTGTTGGAGTAGTGTCCACCGCAATAGTGCATTTACATATTAAATCTCGTACAAGGAATATATGAGACTTATTTTATTTATTTGTCAGCTGGTCATAGTTAATCAGTAATGATTGGCTGACTAGAGTGTGACATTACTGTCGTGTGACGGTGATGATCAGCTGATCCATTTAGGTCACACCTATAGGATGATGCCCAAATGGAAAAACTAATTATTTGTATGAGATACAAATTGACTAAATCCTTGTATTAATTGACTTTTAAATTATGTGTATATAATATTTAATGACGAGTTATGAACTCGGGCCAAGCGGATTTATTATTTAATTATTCGATAATTGATTAATGAATATTTATTAATTAATAATTAATTAATTATTTGTATACGATGTGCGTATAAGTTTTGAGGTTGAGGTAATTAGCTATTTAAATTTACAAGAGGTTGTAAATTAGCTAATAAGGGTTCCAATGACACATTTTATATTGATAAAATGGACTAATGAATACTTAATAGTTAAGTGGTCATTAATAATTAATTTGTATTATTTAAGTATTAAATAATCAAATTAATATTTAATTATATAAGATAATTAAATATAAGACTTATAAGCTTTTGTGGGGCAAATGTCGAAAACCGAAATGGACCTTATAAGGATCATGTGGACCGGTTTTTTGAGGACTCTACCAGTGTCCAATATGTTGTCATTTTCCACTTGCAATTGTCCCATAAAATTGCCTATAAATACCCTACGTTTCACATGATATTTTTGATGAAATTTTAAGAAAAAAAATATCCTTCTTTCCCTTACTTGGCCGGATTTTGACAAAGAAAAAAAGGACCATTATTTTCCTTCTTTTCTTCCTCAAAACTTGATCAAGCTGTTGGTCAAATAATCAAATAAAATTCTCAAATAATAATATACATCATCTAATATTATTATTATTGTAATAATATTACATATTACAAGGTCTACTACTACTTTTATCTAGTTAGTAATTTTAGTAGTATTTTGGGATAGTCTTGGGTGCATCCAAAGGAGATCACCTTAGTTGGTGATTTGGGTATTGGAGGATCATCCATTCACAATAAGCTCAAGAACTACGTAGGTAGGAGACCTAGTAGTGCGCATTTTGCCTAATAACCGATGTAGGGAATTTTACGTCTTAAAATCTTTGCATGCATGTAGTTTTAGACCGTCTTATAAAATTAGTTAGTAATTTTATTATCATAAGATGAGTCTAATATGGTCTAAAATACTAGCAAGTGGTACCAGAGCATTGTTACATACATGCATGTAGTCATAAGACGATTTTATGAGTTTATAAGATAAATTAATAAAATTTGATATTTTGTTGTTAAAATTGGCTTTATCACAAAATATGGTCTTGCATGTATATAATTTGGTATTAAAATAAAATGGGTCGAAAATTTGATTTTTGTAATATTTAATCACTTAAAATTACTTTTTTATGACTTAAAATGGCATAAAATTGAGTAAAAATGCACTAAAATTAATTAAGAGTAATTAAATTATGTTGCATGTTAATTTTATGAATATTTATTTAAAAATAACCACATGCATGTGCTAGTTATGAGAAATAGAAATTTTAAATTAATGTGATTAATTTAGGTAGTTTATTGATTTTTATTTGATAAAAATTGGTAAATAATGATTATTTTACAAATAAATATTTATTTAATTTTTGGGCTCAATTTTTTTTTGTTTTTAGCTACTGGAAATTGGTCCAAAATATACAAAATTTTATTTTGAAGTCGTTTCCTTTTTTTATGATTTAATTTAGAATTAAATCGTAAAGGATTGTTGTTTTACCGAGAAAATTGTAAAATTATTTTAAGTGAATTTTAAAACCAAAAATTTTCACATGCATGTCATTTTGGTCAAAGACCAGAATTTACAAAACCTTAAAATTTAATTTTTCATAAATATTTTAATTAAGTGGAATTTTTCCATAATAATTATGAATTATTATTTCATTTTTTTTATAAAGTGTGTTTCAAACCCATATTATTCAAATAATTAGTGTGAATAATTATTTTTATTTTAGACCAGATTAGTATGATAAGTAAATCATAAAATTGTTTTAAGAATTGATTATGGATTTTTAATGGTAAAAATCCCGTCAAAGCAAGCTTAAATAATCATTATTGGTAAGTTGGACGATTTAGCATGGCATTTTACATAATGCAATTTTATTATTCATATGGATGAATGATTTTTTTTTTTTTTAGTATTTCAATTATGTAATTTCACCTAATATGGCCATAGGTAGAAGTTGGTATTTCCTGTAATATAAGGGAGTATCGACTTGTTTTGTAATTAATTGCGATTTCACATCGCCCAATTTGTAATTAATTAATAGTTTTTAATTTTGTTACAAACTGTATAATAGGAAATTGCTATGTAATTTATTTATTAGTAGTTAAATAAAGCATCTAAAGATGGATTTCCTATAAAGACGCTGAAATTCGGAAAGGCGTTCCGAAATCCTAAAGAAGGAGGCCATTTTATTGAAGACTCAAGGGACCAAGGAGTAGTTTAAGTTAATTAGATTAACTAGGTGGCCATATTAGGATTTGTTGTTTTATTTTAAGCACTCATGCTAAATCGTCACTACATGTTTTATTTTTGTTGTTATCGATTTAATTGTCTAGCATTCAACAATTTTGTTGACTTAAAAGTGATAGACAATTAAATTGATAAGATCTCTCTCACCTTTAAAAATTGAAATTAGCCTTACTAAATATTAGCACCTATGAATCCCTTCTTCATTAGAGATAGGTTCGCATCACCGAGGTACACTCTTTTTACGTTGGGTAAGTAGGGTAATAAAAGTTATTACATGTGAAAATTGGTTGGACTCAACGGGATTAATATGGGTTGAATCGGTCCACCGTGCCCATATTAAACTCTGGGGCTAAAAGATACTCCCTCATATTCTACATAAACTTCCCTCTTTCCTTTTTCATCTATTCACAATACCTTCCCTATTTCCTTATTTAGTAAAGTTTTATACTTATTTTAATGACCTTACCCCACAACAATACCTCACCTCACCCCACAACAATACTTATTTTAATCAACTTACCCCACAACAATACTTATTTTAATCACCCCACCGACAATAATACCACACAATAACTTCCCTCTCTCCGATTATCAAACCCCACTACAATACTTTAGCTTATTTTAATACCTCTCCTTAACTCTAGTGTCCCCCCCCCCCCCCCCAAATGAATAGGGAGGTTTATCTAGAATAAGAGGGAGTAGATTTTAAGAAAATTCGTCGACCAAGATTTCTAATAGTAGAATCAGTCAAAATAGTTGACTCACCAAATTTATATAAATATGGGTTGAATTGGTCCACCGTGCCCGTGTTTATATAAAGTTGGATCTTGGAATCATTTATATAATTCAGTGGGAGATCATTATATAAATGGAACTTGTTAAAATAGTTTTACAAGTAAAATGTTTAAACGATAAATGTTAATTTTTCTTTCATTTCCTTTTGTAGTAATCACAATGGCTTCTACTAATCAAATCGCCACAATATCTAAAGATTCATGGCTTCGTTCTTTTATGAAAAAATATGTTTTAAAATCAGTTGGTAGTAATTTTAAAGATTCGTAAGAACAACTTCGATTAGCTGCCGCAGATGATGGAAAAATTACGCTACCTAGTCGATCCATGTCCCTCTTCACCTAGTTCTAGGTCCACTGCCGATGTAAGGGAGGCTTTTAATGAATATCAAAGAGAATCTGCTGCTGTAAAAAAGGTTTTAATTTTTGCAATGAATCAAGCCTTACAAAGGCAATGCGTCAAATTCCACAATGCTCAAGAAGTATATATTCTTGAGGCTTTCTACCATGTTTTCTCAAGCCCCAAGGATAATTCAATATGACACCGCAGTCCGTTTCTTTGAGGCTAACCTCAAAGATAGACAACTTGTGAGTTCACACGTACTTAAAATGATTGAGTACGTGGAAACTCTAGATGGGTTGGGATGCAAGATCCCTGATGAGCTTGTGGTGGACCGAGTACTCCACTCTCTCTCACATGTCAAAGGATTTACCCAATTTAGGGTAAATTATAATATGACAAACATGAAGAAAAGTCTACATGAGCTCTATTCTCTGCTTGAGCAAGCAGAGAAGGACATGGGATTGAGTGGGAGTACAAGGAAGGACGTTCTTGCGATTAATATGAAGGGGAAGAAGAAGTTTAAGAGGAGTGAAGGTAAGAAGCCCGTACATGTTGAGGGAAAAGGTAAGGCTATTGTGAATAGCTCTACCAACCCTAAAACTAAAAAGGGTAACCCTCTTAAAGACACTTGTAATTATTGTAATAACAAGGGACATTAGAGGCGTAATCGCTCCAAATATCTGGATGACATCAAAGCTGGCATTATGAAGCCGACATATAATTTCTCAACCGAATATTTTATGATAGACATAAATTACGCTTCAAATACAACTTGGGTATTAGATACTGGTTCTGGTTCTCACTTGTGTAATCACTTCAGGGCCTAAAAAGCGTAAGGAAGCTAAACAAGGGTAATGTTAATCTCCGAATTGGTAACGGATCTAAGTAGCCGCCGTTTCCGTAGGAACCTATGTACTTAATTTAGCTTCGGATTTGCAGTTTTTTCTAAATAATTGTTATTTTGTACCGACGTTGTCTAGAAATATAATATCAGTATCTATGTTAGACGCAGAAGGTTTTACTTTTGTAATCAAAGACAAGTGTCGTACTTTTTCCCTTAATGGGATTGTATATAGCCAAGCTATTTCAATCAATGGTATTTATAGTCTAGACACTTGCAATGATGTTTATCATTTAGATAATAAAAGACTCAAAACAGGTGATCCCGATCTATCTTATTTATGGAATTGTCGATTAGGACATATCAACGAGAAACACATTAAAAGACTAGTGTCGACTAGTATAATTAAACTTTTGATTTCCAATCATTTGGCATATGCGAATCTTGTCTTCTTGGCAAGATGACTCGTGCACCTTTTCTAGGAAAGGGATCTAGAGCTAGTGAGTTGTTGGGTTTAATACACACCGATGTATATGGTCTAATGCCTATCACTGCTAGAGGCAATTATGACTATTTCATTACTTTTACCGATGACATGAATATATATGGGTATGTCTACCTAATGAGGTATAAAAGTGAAACTTTTGACAAGTTCAAGAAGTTTCGGAATGAAGTAGAAAACTAATTAAATAAGAAGATTAAAACATTGCGATCAGATCGTGGTGGGGAATATTTAAGCAATGACTTTAGCGATCACCTTAAAGACTGTGGTATTGTATCTCAGTTAACTCTTGCTAGAACACCACAGCTGAATGGTGTGGCTGAAATGAGGAATCGAACTTTATTAGATATAGTCCGATCAATGATGAGTCAAAATGAGTTACCTAAGTCATTTTGGGGGTTTGCCATTTTATCTGCTATATGCTCACTTAATCAAAGTCCCACTAAAGCAACTGACAAAACTCCATATGAGATATGGAAAGGGAAGGTCCCGAATTTGCGATACATTAAAGTATGGGGTTGTGATGCTTATTTCAAGAGCAAGTCTGATGATAAGGTTGCACCTCGTTCTGACAAATGTATTTTTTACGCTACCCTAAGGAAACATGTTGATATTACTTCTACAATAGTAACGAGAACAAAGTGTTTGTGGCTCGTGAAGCTGTCTTTCTAGAAAAAGAGTTTATTTCTAGAAGACATAGTGGGAGAAAATTTGAACTTGATGAAGTTCAAGAGCCACAAACTGATGTGACGGTACAGGAAGATGTTCCTTCTACGTCTGACTCGGTTATTGTTTCTGAACCTAGGAGGTCAGAGAGGGTTAGTCGCTAGCCTGATAGATATCTTGGTGTTATCGAGGAAGAAGGTGATTATGAGGTATTACTTTTAGAAAGTGATAAACCTAAAACCAACAAAGCGGCGATTACTAGTTCTGATTCTAAGCTATGGCTCGAAGCCATGTAATCCGAAATGGATTCCATGTATGATAATCAGGTATGGGACCTGGTTGACTTACCTAAAGATGTTCGACCTCTTCAGTGTAAGTGGATATTTAAGATTAAAATCGGCATGGATGGACATAAAGATGTCTACAAAGCCAGATTGGTGGCAAAAGGTTTCACCCAAGTTCATGGTTTACACTATGACGAAACTTTTGCACCAGTTGCTATGCTTAGATCTGTTCAGATAATGTATTGATTGCTGCATTTCATAATTATGAGATATGGCAAATGGATGTAAAGACCGCCTTCCTGAACGGGTTTCTGGAAGAGGAAGTATTTATGACACAACCTTAAGGTTTTGTGGATCCTAAAAATCCTAACAAAGTATGCAAACTTAAGAGATCCATTTATAGTCTTAAGCAAGCATCAAGGAGTTGGAATCACCGATTTTATCATGTTATTAAACAGAATGGTTTTTCTCGAAGTGTTGAGGAACCATGTTTATACATGAAGTTTAGTGGGAGTAAAGTTGTTTTCTTACTTTTATATGTGGATGGCATTTTACTCATTCGGAATGATGTAGATATGCTTGCTTCTATCAAGAAGTGGTTAGGAGATCACTTCCAAATGAAAGATTTGGGAGAAGCTCAGCGCATATTGGGTATCCGGATCTATAGGGATAGATCTAAAAAGATATTAGCTTTGAGTCAAGAAGCTTATATCGATAAGATTCTTGACCGATTCAATATGGAAAACTCCAAGAGAGTTTTTCTACCTATAGGCAGTGAGATTACTTTGAGTAAGTCACAGTGTCCTAGTGAGCCTAAGGATATTAAACGCATGAAATCGATTCCCTATGCTTCTGTTGTTGGATCGATCATGTATTCTATGATGTGCTCTCATCCTGACGTCTCGTATGCTTTGAGTATGACGAGTCGTTATCAGAAAAATCCAGGTGAGAGTCACTAGATAGCCATCAAGAATATTCTTAAGTACTTGAGAAGGACTAAGGACTCATTCTTAGTGTTTGGAGGAGAATTTGAATTACGTATAAGAGGTTCTACGGAGGCCAATTTCCAAACCGATAGGGATGATTTGAAATCCCAAGAGGGTTTTGTCTTTCTGATGAACGGAGGAGCGGTTTGCTGGAGAAGTTTTAAGGAGTCTGCGAATGATGATTCAACAACGGAAGCTGAGTACATTGCAGTCTCTGAAGCTGCGAAGGAAGCTGTTTGGATTAAGAAATTCTTAGAGGGACTGAAAGTAGTTCCGACCGCCGAGGATCCTATCACTTTATATTGTGATAACAGCGGGGCAATTTTTCAGGCAAAAGAGCCCAAGTCTAGTAACAAGTCTAGACACGTACTTAGAAAATTTCATGTAATTAGAGATTTAATTGAAAACAAGGAAATTACAGTCTGTAAGGTTGGGACAGCTGACAACATCGTTGATCCTTTAACCAAGTCATTGTCTCAAGCTAAACATGATCGTCATGTAGTATCTATGGGATTGAGACGAATGCCAGAATTGTTGTAAATTATGCGATATGTAATAATTAAGATGTTGTATTTATTATTTCATATATGATAATTACATTTATCGTTGTATTCAGTTTTTAAAACTGAATTTAAATACTTTGTTTTATCCAAATAGGTTGTAGTGACAATGTCGAACCCTATAAAAGTGAACTGGATTAACATTGTATTTTGTCCCTGGTTACTTAATGAGTTGACGTCTCGGAGTGACTAGATTGTAAGGCGATAGATGACAAGTTCGACTATCATTTGGTCATAGTGATGGTTGGTCGATTACATAGGCAGATTGTGAGACGATTTGTCGGACAGTGACCGTTTATAGAATCCTTTTTTTGTTGGGTCGTGGCGAGGACTTCCATTTATTACTTCGAGTTAATTATTTAGACTAGCGACTATTTATCTAAGTTGGTGCGGTTTTCCGGTGGCTTAAGATTTTGCTCTAGGTCGCGCCGTAAAAGGAGGCCAATGAGCATTTACTGCGTCATTGTGTTCTGCATCGAACAAAGATAATAGGTTAACAGGATTGTCCATCCATGTCATATTTTATCTCAAGGCCACTAGAGGAGTGATGACTGGAAATGCGTGGCCACGCTCGAATGATATCTATAGTAGATTATCCGGTCAGACAGTCATTCTCCTGATCGAGGAAACCACTTTATGATATGATCAAGTGCAAGAATGACCTGAAAGACATCTTGCATTGAGTGGGAGATATAATTCGGCAAGAGAATTGGTAATGCACACTTGTGTCGGACAAGTGGGAGATTGTTGGAGTAGTGTCCTCCGCAATAGTGCGTTTGCATATTAAATCTCGTACAAGGAATATATGGGACTTATTTTATTTATTTACCAGCTGGTCATCGTTAATCGGTAATGATTGGCTGACTAGAGTTTGACATTACTGTCGTGTGACGGTGGTGATCAGCTGATCCCTTTATGTTACACCTATAGGATGATGCCCAAATAGAAAAACTAATTATTTGTATGAGATACAAATTAATTAAATCCTTATATTAATTGACTTTTAAGTCATGTCACTACTACAAATCCAGGCAACTACAACGCCCCTTTAACAACGATTATTCACGAAAATCACAATAGACGTTGTAGAATGTATGGCGCGAATTTTACTAAAATCAATTACAACGGGTATGGTTATAAAAACCGTTGTTATTCGTTTTAACAACGGGTCACACATGAACAACCGTGGTTAATAATTTGGCGCAAAATTGGCGCAAAGTTAGTGAAAAGTAATCTCAACGGTTATTTTTGAAAGCCGTTGTTAAAACTTATTTAACAACGGGTGTTTTTTACAACCGTTGTTAAAATATATTTCACAACGATTGTTGTTTAATAACCTTTGTCAATACCTTCCATACTCTAAACCACACAAACACAAGTCTGCTGCAGCCACAAAACACAAACCTTAATACATACACAAACACAAACCCAAAGAAGAATAAACACAAACACAAAACACACACTTTCTCATCGTCTCTTTCTCTCTTTCTCATCGTCGCTTTATCTTCTCGCCGTCACTGTTGATTTCATCGTCTCTTTACGTACGTTCTGTAATTATCAGGTTTGTTTCATCGTCATTATTTTATTTTTCTAATTATTTCATTTCCATGTATGTGTTTTTATCGACCATTAGGTTCCGTTCAGCATCTGCTAATTATTTCATTTCCATCTTCTTTGGCGTCCTTTAGTACGGATCGAGCATAGTAAGAGTCTTAAGGATGATATCATTTATTTTGTTGGAGTTTGGAGTTTGTTTTGAAAGATTAAGGAGAGGGTTAATTTATTTGGAGTTTGTTTTAGCAGTTAGGGTTTGGAGAATATATTGAGATAATGGAAATGCATGTTAGTTGAGATAATGCAATGTATTTATACTAAGCAATGTGTGGGTTGAGTTGTTTTTTAATTAATATATATGTTAGGAAGTTGTGCCATAATCAGCATCATCATATCTCTCAATCTTTGCTTCAAATCTTATTGGACAAAGAATGGCGATAATAATCTGGATCTTGATGATGACTGATCTATGGAGTTGAAAAAATGGAAGCAAATCAAACAAGCATAACTCAACACTTTCAAAATGATCATTTCATTTAATTTTAAACCAAATACATTACAGCAATTATCAGAAATCAAAAGATGTATAATAAGCCGGAACAACCCGGTTAAGCGTAAAAAGCGCTTCTCAACCTGCCACCAATCACGCCACTCTGGTATACCGCTAACTTCCGGGTCATTGGCTTCATATTTTGCAATAACAGATTGAATATATGCAAGGACACGACTTGCATGTGGAGATAAGGTTGGAAGAGTACAACTCAACATATCTCTGGCTGCGACCAAGTTGCGAAATAGTAACAGTCGACGAGGGTATGAAGATATGATGATGATGATGAGGCTTGGTTGACAAGTCGGACTGCTTCACGCCTCTTAATCCAATAATTTCGTTGATGTTCAAGGGATGCTTTGATTAATGGGTGTTGATCGGCGGGAAGCCCGGCGAGAACCTTCCCATCATCTTCAATCGTTTGTGTAAGCCATTCTTCGTTGTTGATAAAATTAGGGTTCATTGCCATGTTGTTTCAATTAATGAATGTTAGATACTAAAGGATGCTTTAATATTTATAGCTAGTCACATTTATAAGTTTTTTCAAAACCGTTGGTAATTAATTTAAGGGATATTCTGCATGCATCGGAATTCTAACGGGCCGTAATTATACATGCATCTAGTAATATTTAATTTAATTTTTTTTTATTTTTTAAGAACAAACAACAACGGTTATTTACAAACAACCCGTTGTCTTTAGTTATAACAACGGTTTTCTATATTACAACCCGTTGTTATAACTTTCCCCCCAAAATTGAGTCACACTTTCCACAACGGGTTTTTATACTTAAAACCGTTGTTAATATTTTTAACAACGGTTGCTTTAAGAAAACAAACCGTTGTTAAAACCTTTTACAACGGACGCTTTAACAACGTCCGCTTTTTTATATAACAACGGTTTTTAACCGTTGTTATAGCCTGTATCTGTAGTAGTGTGTGTATATATTATTTGAAGACGACTTACGAACTCGGGCCAAGCGGATTTATTATTTAATTATTCGATAATTGATTAATAAATATTAATGAAAATTTATTAATTAATAGTTAATTAATTAATTTTATACGATATGTGTATAAGTTTTGAGGTGGAGGTAATTAGCTATTTAAATTTACAAGAGGTTGTAAATTAGCTAATAAGGGTTCTAATGACACATTTTATATTGATAAAATGGACTAATAAATACTTAATAGTTAAGTGGTCATTAATAATTAATTTGTATTATTTAAGTGTTAAATAATCAAATTAATATTTAATTATATAAGATAATTAAATATAAAACTTATAAACATTTGTGGAGCAAATGTCGAAAACCGAAATGGACCTTATAAGGACCATGTGGACCGGTTCTTTTAGTACTCTACAACTGTCCAATATGTTGTCATTTTCCACTGCAATTGTCCCATAAAATTGCCTATAAATACCCTACTCTTCATATGATATTTTTGATGAAATTTTAAGAAAAAAAATATCCTTATTTCCCTTACTTGGCCGGATTTTGACTAAGAAAAAAAGGACCATTTTCCCCTTCTTTACTTCTTCAAAATTTGATCAAGCTGTTGGTCAAATAATCAAATAAAATTCTCAAATAATAATATACATCATCTAATATTATTATTGTAATAATATTACATATTACAAGGTTTACTATTACTTTTATCTAGTTAGTAATTTTAGTAGTATTTTGGAATAGTCTTGGGTGCATCCAAAGGAGATCACCTTAGTTGGTGATTTGGGTATTGGAGGATCATCCATTCACAATAAGCTCAAAAACTACTTAAGTAGGAGACCTAGTAGTGCCCATTTTGCCTAATAACCAATGTAAGGAATTTTCCGTCTTAAAATCTTTGCATGCATGTAGTTTTAGACCGTCTTATAAAATTAATTACTAATGTTATTATCATAAGATGAGTCTAATATGGTCTAAAATATAAACAAGTGGTACCAGAGCATTGTTACATACATGCATGTAGTCATAAGACGATTTTATGAGTTTATGAGATAAATTAATAAAATTTGATATTTTGTGGTTAAAATTGGTTTTTTACAAAATATGGTCTTGCATGTAGATAATCTGGTCTTAAAATGAAATGGGTCGAAAATTTGATTTTTGTAATATTTAATCACTTAAAATTACTTTTTATCACTTAAAATGGAATAAAATTGAGTAAAAATGCACTAAAATTAATTAAGAGTTAATTAAATTATGTTGCATGTTAATTTTATACATATTTATTTAGAAATAACAACATACATGTTCTGATTATGAGAAATAGAAATTTTGAATTAATGTGATTAATTTAGGTAGTTTATTGATTTTTATTTGATAAAAATTCGCAAATAATGGTTATTTTACAAATAAATATTTATTTAATTTTTGGGCTCGAATTTTTTTTGTTTTTAGCTCCTGGAAATTGTTCCAAAATGTACAAAATTTTATTTTGAAGTCCTTTCATTTTTTATGATTTAATTTAGAATTAAATCGTAAAGAATTGTCGTTTTACCGAGAAAATTGTAAAATTGTTTTAAGTAAATTTTAAAACAAAAATTTTTACATGCATGTCATTTTGGTAAAATACCAGAATTTAAAAAACCTTAAAATTTAATTTTCCATAAATATTTTAATTAAATGGAATTTTTCTATAATAATTATGAATTATTATTTCATTTTTGTTATTTGTGTTTTAAACCCATATTATTTCAAATAATTAGTGTGAATAATTGTTTTGATTTTAGACCAGATTATTATGATAAGTAAATCTTAAAATTGTTTTAAGAATTGATTATGGATTTTTAATGGTAAAAATTCTGTCAAAGCAATTTCAAATAATCATTGTTGGTAAATTGGACAATTTAGCATGACATTTTACATAATGCAATTTTATTATTCATATGGATGAATGGTTTTTTTTTTAGTATTTCAATTATGTAATTTCACCTAATATGGCCATAGGTAGAAGTTGGTATTTCCCGTAATGTAAGGGAATATCAACTTATTTTGTAATTAATTGCGATTTCGCATCGCTCAATTTGTAATTAATTAATAGTTTTTAATTTTGTTACAAATTGTATAATAGGACATTGCTATGTAATTTATTTATTAGTAGTTAAATGAAGCATCTAAAGATGGAGTTTTCATAAAGACGGTGAAATTCGAAAAGGCGTTCCGAAATTCTAAAGAAGGAGACCATTTTATTGAAGACTCAAGGGACCAAGGAGTAGTTTAAGTTAATTAGATTAACTAGGTGGCCATATTAGGATTTGTTGTTTTATTTTAAGCATTCATGCTAAATCGTCACTACATGTTTTATTTTTGTTGTTATCGATTTAATTGTCTAGCATTCACCAATTTTGTTCACTGAAAAGTGATAGACAATTAAATTGATAAGATCTCTCACCTTTAAAATTTGAGATTAGCCTTACCAAATATTAGCACCTATAAATCCCTTCTTCATTAAAGGTAGGTTCGCATCACCGAGGTACACTCTTTTTATGTTGGGTAAGTAGGGTAATAAAAGTTAGTACATGTGAAAATTGGTTGGACTAAACGTGATTAATATGGGTTGAATTGGTCCATCGTGCCCATATTTAATTCTGGGGCTAAAAGATGGATTTTAAGAAAATCCGTCGACCAAGAGTTCTAATAGTAGAATCAGTAAAAATTGTTGACTCACCAAATTTATATAAATATGGGTTGAATCGATCCACCATGCCCGTGTTTATATAAAGATGGATCTTGGAATCATTTATAAAATTCAGTGGGAGATCATTATATAAATGGGAACTTGTTAAAATAGTTTTACAAGTAAAATGTTTAAACGATAAATGTTAATTTTTCTTTCATTTCCTTTTGTAGTAATCACAATGGCTTCTACTAGTCAAATCGCCACAATATCTAAAGATTCATGGCTTTGTTCTTTTATGGACAAATATGTTTTAATAGCCGACGGTAGTAATTTTAAATATTGGGAAGAACAACTTCGATTAGCTGCCGCAGATGATGAAAAAATTACTCTACCTAGTCGATCCCTCTCCCTCTTCACCTAGTTCTAGGGCCACTGCCGATGTAAGGGAGGCTTTTAATGAATATCAAAGATAATCTGCTGCTGTAAAAAAATGTTTTAATTTAGGCAATGGATCCAGCCTTACAAAGGCAATGCGTCAAATTCCACAATGCTCATGAAGTATATATTCTCGAGGCTTTTTACCATGTTTTCTCAAGCCCCGAGGATAATTCAATATAACACCGCAGTTCGTTTCTTTGAGGCTAACCTCAAAGATGGATAACCTGTGACTTCACAGGTACTTAAAATGATTGAGTACGTGAAAACTCTAGATGGGTTGGGATGCAAGATCCCTGATGAGCTTGCGGTGGACCGAGTACTCCACTCTCTCTCACATGTCAAAGGATTTACCCAATTTAGGGTACATTATAATATGACAAACATGAAGAAAAGTCTTCATGAGCTCCATTCTCTGCTTGTGCAAGTAGAGAAGGACATGGGATTGAGTGGGAGTACAAGGAAGGACGTTCTTGCGATTAATGTGAAGGGGAAGAAGAAGTTTCTGTGGAATGCAGGTCAGAAGCCCGTACAGGTTGAGGGAAAAGGTAAGGCTATTGCGAATAGCTCTACCAAGCCTAAACCTAAAAAGGATAATCCTCTTAAAGACACTTGTAATTATTGTAATAACAAGAGACATTGGAGGCGTAATTGCTCCAAATATCTGGATGACATCAAAGTTGGTATTGTGAAGGCGACATGTAATTTCTCAACCGAATATTTTATGATAGACATAAATTACGCTTCAAATACAACTTGGGTATTATATACTGGTTGTGGTTTTCACTTGTGTAATCACTTGCAGGGCCTAAAAAGTGTAAGGAAGCTAACCAAGGGTGATGTTTATCTCCGAACGGGTAACGGATCTAAAGTAGCCGCCGTTTCCGTAGGAACCTATGTACTTAATTTAGCTTCGGGTTTGCAGTTGTTTCTAAATAATTGTTATTTTGTACCGACGTTATCTAGAAATATAATATCAGTATCTGTGTTAGACGCAGAAGGTTTTACTTTTGTAATCAAAGACAAGTGTTGTACTTTTTCCCTTAATGGAATTGTATATAGCCAAGCTATTTCAATCAATGTTATTTATATTCTAGACATTTGGAATGATGTTTATCATTTAGATGATAAAAGACTCAAAACAGACGATCCCGATCTATCTTATTTATGGCATTGTCGTTTAGGACATATCAACGAGAAACGCATTAAAAGACTAGTGTCGACTGGTATAATTAAACCTTTTGATTTCGAATCATTTGGCATATGCGAATCTTGTCTTCTTGGCAAGATGACTCGTGCACCTTTTCTAGGAAAGGGATCACGAGCTAGTGATTTATTGGGTTTAATACACACCGATGTATGTGGTCCAATGACTATCACTGCTAGAGGCAATTATGACTATTTCATTTCTCTCACAAATGACATGAGTAGATATGGGTATCTCTACTTAATGAGGTATAAAAGTGAATCTTTTGACAAGTTCAAGGAGTTTCAGAATGAAGTAGAAAACCAATTAAATAAGAAGATTAAAACATTACGATCAGATCGTGGTGGGGAATATTTAAGCAATGACTTTAGAGATCACCTTAAAGACTGTGGTATTGTATCTCAGTTAACTCCTCCTGGTACACCACAGCTGAATGGTGTGGCTGAAATGAGGAATTGAACTTTATTAGATATAGTCCGATCAATGATGAGTCAAAATGAGTTACCTAAGTGATTTTGGGGGTTTGCCATTTTATCTGCTATACGCTCACTTAATCAAAGTCCCACTAAAGCAACTGACAAAACTCCATATGAGATATGGAAAGGGAAGGTCCCGAATTTGCGATACATTAAAGTATGGGGTTGTGATGTTTATGTCAAGAGCAAGTCTGATGATAAGCTTGCACCTCGTTCTGACAAATGTACTTTTGTAGGCTACCCTAAGGAAACATGTGGATATTAATTCTACAATAGTAACGTGAACAAAGTGTTTGTGGCTCGTGAAGCTGTCCTTCTAGAAAAAGAGTTTATTTCTAGAAGACAGAGTGGGAGAAAATTTGAACTTGATGAAGTTCAAGAGCCACAAACTTATGTGACGGTATAGGAAGATGTTCCTTCTACGTCTGACTCGGTTATTGTTTTTGAACCTAGGAGGTCAGAGAGGGTTAGTTGCGAGCCTGATAGATATCTTAGTGTTATCGAGAAAGATGGTAATTATGAGATATTACTTTTAGAAAGTGATGAACCTAAAACCAACAAAGCGGCGATTACTAGTTCTGATTCTAAGCTATGGCTCGAGGCCATGCAATCCGAAATGGATTTCATGTACGATAATCAGGTATGGGACCTGAATGACTTATCTAAAGATGTTTGACCTCTTCAATGTAAGTGGATATTTAAGATTAAAATCGGCATGGATGGACATAAAGATGTCTACAAAGCTAGATTGGTGGCAAAAGGTTTCACCCAAGCTCATGGTTTAAACTATGACGAAACTTTTCCACCAGTTGCTATGCTTAAATCTGTTCGGATAATGTTAGCGATTGCTCCATTTCATGATTATGAGATATGGCAAATGAATGTCAAGACCGCCTTCCTGAACGGGTTTCTGGAAGAGGAAGTGTCTATGACACAACCTGAAGGTTTTGTGGATCTTAAAAATCTTAACAAAGTATGCAAAATTAAGAGATCCATTTATGGTCTTAAGCAAGCGTCAAGGAGTTAGAATCACCAATTTGATTATGATATTAAACAGAATGGTTTTTCTCGAAGTGTTGAGGAACAATATTTATACATGAAGTTTAGTGGGAGTAAAGTTGTTTTCTTACTTTAATATGTGGACGACATATTACTCATTCGGAATGATGTAGATATGCTTGCTTCTGTTAAGAAGTTGTTAGGAGATCACTTCCAAATGAAAGATTTGGGAGAAGCTCAGCGCATCTTGGGTATCCGGATCTATAGGTATAGATCTAAAAAGATATTACCTTTGAGTGAAGAAGCTTATATCGATAAGATTCTTGACCGATTCAATATGAAAAACTCCAAGTGAGTTTTTCTACCTATAGGCAGTGGGATTACTTTGAGTAAGTCACAATGTCCTACTGAGCCTAAGAATATTGAACGCATGAATTCGATTCCCTATGCTTCCGCTGTTGGATAGATCATGTATGCTATGATGTGCTCTCATCCTGACGTCTCGTATGCTTTGAGTATGACGAGTCGTTATCAAGAAAATCCAGGTGAGATTCACTAGATAGCCATCAAGAATATTCTTAAGTACTTAAGAAGGACTAAGGACTCATTCTTGGTGTTTGGAGGAAAATATGAATTACGTATAAGAGGTTATACGGAGGCCAGTTTCCAAACCGATTCCTGATTCACTAGATAGCTATCAAGAATATTGTGTCTGTTTGATGAACGGAGGAGCGGTTTGGTGGAGAATTTTTAAGGAGTCTGTGAATCCTGATTCTACAACGGAAGCTGAGTACATTGCAGCCTCTGAAGCTACGAAGGAAGCTGTTTAGATTAGGCAATTCTTAGAGGGACTGAAAGTAGTTCCGACCGCCGAGGATCCTATCACTTTATATTGTGATAACAGTGGGGCAATTTTTTAGGCAAAGGAGCCCAAGTCTAGTAACAAGTCTAGACACGTACTTAGAAAATTTCATGTAATTAGAGATTTAATTGAAAGGAAGGAAATTACAGTCTGTAAGATTGGGACAGCTGATAACATCGCTGATCCTTTAACCAAGTCATTGTGTCAAGCTAAACATGATAATCATGTAAATGGGATTGAGACGAATGCCAGAACTGTTGTAAATTATGCGATATGTAATAATTAAGATATTGTATTTATTATTTCATATATGATAATTACATTTATCGTTGTATTCAGTTTTTAAAACTGAATTTAAATACTTTGTTTTATCCAAGTAGGTTGTAGTGACAGTGTCGAACCCTATAAAAGTGAACTGGATTAACATTGTATTTTGTCCCTGGTTACTTAATGAGGTGACGTCTTGGAGTGACTAGATTGTAAGGCGATAGATGACAAGTTCGACTGTCATTTGCTCATAGTGATGGTTGGTCGATTACATAGGCAGATTGTGAGACGATTTGTCGGACAGTGACCGTTTATAGAATCCTTTTGTTGCTAGGTCGTGGCGAGGACTTATATTTATTCCTTCGAGTCAATTCTTTAGACTAGCGACTATTTGTCTAAGTTGGTGCGGTTTTCCGGTGGCTTAGGTTTTTGCTCTAGGTCGCGGCGTAAAAGGAGGCCAATGAGTATTTACTGGGTCATTGTGGTCTGCGTCGAACAAAAAAAATAGTTTACCAGGCTAGTCCATCCATGTCATATTTTATCTCAAGGCCACTCGAGGAGTGATGACTGGAAATGCGTGGCCACGCTCTGATGATATCTATAGTAGATTATCCGGTCAGACAGTCGTTCTCCTGTTCGATATGATCACGTGCAATAACGACATGAAAGACATCTTGCATTGAGTGGGAGATATAATTGGACAAGAGAATTGGTAATGCACACTTGTGTTGGACAAGTGGGAGATTGTTGGAGTAGTGTCCTCCGCAATAGTGCGTTTACATATTAAATCTCGTACAAGGAATAAAAGGGACTTATTTTATTTATTTGTCAGCTGGTCATCATTAATCGGTAGTGATTTGCTGACTTGAGTTTGACATTACTGTCGTGTTACGGTGGTGATCAGCTGATCCCTTTAGGTCACACCTATAGGATGATGCCCAAATGGAAAAACTAATTATTTGTATGAGATACAAATTAATTAAATCCTTGTATTAATTGACTTTTAAGTCATGTGTATATATTATTTGATGACGAGTTACGAACTCAGGCCAAGGGGATTTATTATTTAATTATTCGATAATTGATTAATAAATATTAATGAAAATTTATTAATTAATAGTTAATTAATTAATTTTATACGATATGTGTATAAGTTTTGAGGTGGAGATAATTAGCTATTTAAATTTACAGGAGGTTGTAAATTAGCTAATAAGGGTTCCAATGACACATTTTATATTGATAAAATGGACTAATGAATACTTAATACTTAAGTGGTCATTAATAATTAATTTGATTATTTAAGTGTTAAATAATCAAATTAATATTTAATTATATAAGATAATTAAATATAAGACTTATAAGAATTTGTGGGGCAAATGTCAAAAACCGAAATGGACCTTATAAGGACCATGTGGACCGGTTTTTTTAGGACTCTAAAAGTGTCCAATATGTTGTCATTTTCCACTTGAAATTGTCCCATAAAATTGCCTATAAATACCCTACTCTTCACATGATATTTTTGATGAAATTTTAAGAAAAAAATCTCCTTCTTTCCCTTAGTTGGCCGGATTTTGACTAAGAGAAAATGGACCATTTTTTTCCTTCTTTTCTTCTTCAATACTTGATCAAGTTGTTGATCAAATAATCAAATAAAATTCTAAAATAATAATATACATCGTATAATATTATTATTGTAATAATATTACATATTACAAGGTTTACTACTACTTTTATCTAGTTAGTAATTTTAATAGTATTTTGGGATAGTGTTGGGTGCATCCAAAGGAGATCACCTTAGTTGGTGATTTGGGTATTGGAGGATCATCCATTCACAATAAGCTCAAGAACTACTTAGGTAGGAGACCTAGTAGTGCCCATTTTCCCTAATAACCGATGTAAGGAATTTTCCGCCTTAAAATCTTTGCATGCATGTAGTTTTAGACCGTCTTATAAAATTATTTAGTAATTTTATTATCACAAGATGAGTCTAATATGGTCTAAAATACTAACACTATGAGAGAACACTTCATGCCGGAGCACATTCGCCACAAGCTGCGAGATGAGTTTGATTTCTTTTCCATGGCTGATAACATGACCGTCACAGAGTACTATCACCGGTTTTTATAGTTGTCAAGGTACGCGGAGGATATGCAACTGGGTCAACGGAGTTTGGCTCTCCGCTTTGAAAAGGGGTTGGCAACCAAGATCATGGATAAACTACCAGCCAGGGTACTCACAGATCTGAAAGAAGTATATGCAAGAGCAGGGTACGCTGAGAGGTTAGTGGACTTAGCCAAGGAGGCAAAGGAATGGAATGCTGAGAAAAGAAAGGCTGAGAGTGAAGGTGGCAACTAGTAGGGTCACAAGAAGGGAAATCACAATCAGGCTAGGACCATTTCTGATGGACCTAGTTATGCAGGGGGGTTTCGAACTTAGGGTAGAGGAGGCGGCCAGAGTACTAGTGATAACTCCAATCTTTCCTGCTTCAACTGTTGTGGAACGGGTCAAAAGAGGTATGAGTGTACCAGTGCTTCTAGAGGAGGAGGAGGTTTTCCAGGGACATATCAGGGAAACTTTTCGCACGCTCCAAGCCAGAGCTTTTCTAGCAACATGCCAGCTGGGTCGTGGGGTAATCGTAGAGGACAGAACAATAACAATGGCGGCTACAACCGCAATAATGGAGGATCCTATCAGCGTCTGTGCAACAGTGTGACGCAGAACTCGGCAGCCAATCCGACTACTTCGGCTACCATGATTCAGGGTGGAGGCCAGAAAAGTAGTGGGAAACTCTATATGATAGGCAAGCAGGAAGCGGAGAATGATGCTCACGTGGTTACCGATACTTTTCTTGTTTATAACACGCCATCTTTTGTTCTGTTTGATTCGGGGGCAACCCACTCTTTTGTGTCTAGGACTCATGCCTTAGCTATGGGTTTGGGAGAATATGAAGTGGTGAAAGATAATGTGTTTATACCTTCGGGAGAGTCACTGTCATGTTGGTGGGGGAAGTAGACTTACCAGTCAACTAGTTAGAGTTTCCTATGGATGGGTTTGAGGTTATCGTCGGGATGGGCTGGTTGGACAAGTATGATGCTAAGATAGATTGTCGACAAAAGAGGGTGTCTTTAAAGGGACCTAAGGGAGTCAAGGTATCATATAGAGGTTTCATAGTAAGACCTAAGATGAAGTTGATTGCGATAATGACTTTAAAGTCATGTTTGAGGAAGAAGTGTCCTTTAATCCTTTGTCATGTGAGGGATATGCGTGTGGAGGAGCCGTCAATACCTGACATACCAGTAGTTGGAGAGTTTGGTGACATTTTTCCATATGAGATACCGGGGTTACCTCCTAAGAGGGACATCGACTTCAGTGTTGAGCTCAAACCGGGGACGGGACCTATATCTAAAGCACTGTACCGGATGGGGCCTAAAGACTAAAAGAGTTAAATAAGCACCTGGATGAGTTGTTAGACAAGGGGTACATTCGACCTAGTGTATCACCTTGGGTTGCACCCGTGTTGTTTGTGAAAAGAAAGAAGGGAGTATGAGGCTATGCATCGACTATAAAGAGTTAAACTATGTCCCCGTGAAGAACATGTATCCTTTGCAAAGGATTGATGATCTTTTTTACCAGCTGAGTGGCGCAGGAGTGTTTTCTAAGATCGATTTGAGGTCGGGTTATCACTAGTTGAGGATAGCAGATGAGGATATTCCAAAGACAGCTTTTCGGTTGTGCTATGGTCACTATGAGTACGTGGCGATGCCTTTTGGGTATAATAATGCACCAACAGTTTTCATGGATCTTATGAACCGGATTTTCAGCCTGTTCTTGGACAGGTTTATGGTCGTCTTTATTGATGACATTTTGGCCTACTCTAAGACTAAGGAGGAGCACGAGGAGTACTTGAGGTTAGTCCTTCAGAACTTGCGAGAAAATCAGTTGTATGCCAAGTTATCTAAGTGCGAGTTTTGGTTAGAGAAAGTGGCTTTTCTGGGCCATGTGATAACAAAGGAGGCTGTGTCGGTGGATCCTATTAAGATTGAGGCGGTGACTAACTGGGAAGTACCGAAGAATGTTGTTGAGATCCGAAGTTTCTTGGGTTTAGCTGGCTACTACAGGAGGTTCGTGAAAGATTTTTCTAAGATCGCCAGAACTATGACAACTTTGATGAGGAAAGAAACCAGATTTCGTTGGGATGAGAGTTGCGAAACGGCGTTCCAAACCATGAAGGAGCGTTTGACCAAATCTTCTATTCTAGCTCTACCTGAGGGAAGTGAGAACTTTGAGGTATATATTGATGCTTCAAAGAATGGGTTGGGTTGTGTGTTGATGCATAATGGGAAGGTTATAGCTTATGCGTCGAGGTAGCTTAAACTGTATAAAGAGAACTATCCTACTCACGATTTGGAACTGGGTGCAGTTGTGTTTGCTCTAAAGATTTTGAGGCACTACCTTTATGGGGCGACCTTTATGGTATTTTCGGATCATAAGAGCTTGAAGTACATCTATACACAGAAAGAGCTGAACATGCGACAGAGGCGATGGATGGAGTTGATTGGGGACTATGACATGGAGATCATCTATCATGAAGGGAAAGCTAATTTGATGGCAGATGCCTTGAGTAGGAAGAGTGTACATTCGTTGTGCACAGCTATGTCTTTGATGAAACTGAGGGATGAGATGTCCAAGATGGGGATCCATATGATTCGAAAGGGTGATGCCATCGGGAACTTGACTATCGAACTGGACTTGTATGATGACATAAAGAGGAAACAGGAAATTGATCCCAATATTCAAGAGTAGAAGTCAAGGGTAGAAAGTGGCACAGTTTCGAGGTTTTTTATCCACACAGATGGGAATGTTCGTTTTGATGGGAGATGGTGTGTATCGAGTGACATGGACTTGAAGAAGTTAATCATGACAAAGGCTTTTTGCACTCCTTGTTCAGTACATCCGGGTGGTGACAAGCTCTATAAGGACTTAAATAAAACGTTTTGGTGGCCTAACATGAAGAAAGATGTAACAGAGTTTGTGGCTAAGCGTTTAACTTGTCAAAGAATAAAAGGGGAACAACGAAGACCACAACGAAAGATTCAGTCACTTGAGGTACCGGAGTGGAAATGGGAGTCGATCTCTATGGACTTCATCGTGGGGTTACCAAGGACTCAGCAAGGTAACAATATGATTTGGGTGATGGTTGACCGTTTAACAAAGTCAGCTCACTTTATTCCGATGAAAGATACTTGGATTAAGATGCAGCTAGCGTTTGGATATAGGAAGCTTGTGGTTCGGTTACATTGAGTGCCAAAGGATATAGTGTCAGATCGAGATGCGAGGTTCATATCACTGTTTTGGCAAGAGTTGCAGGACTTGATGGGAACTACCTTGAAGATGAGTACATCATTTCATCCTGCGACAGATGGTCAAACTGAGAGGACTATCAAGACTTTAGAGGACATGTTGAGGGCTTGTGCCAAGGATTTTGGTGGAAGTTGGGAGGATAGACTGGACTTGATTGAGTTTTCATATAATAACAGCTATCACACTAGTATTGGGATGGCACCTTTTGAGGCTTTGTATAACAGGAAGTGCAAGAATCCGGTATGTTGGGATGATAGTGTTGAGGCGGTGGTTTTAGGGCAACAGATGGTGCGGAATATGATTGAGCAATTTCACGCGTGTATATCTGCTGTTAGCCCTCATAACTTTTGAAACAACAACAAGATTTGTATCTGCCTTGCCACAGTTTATTGAGCAGCCAAGACCATCAGAGTTCGGTCTACTACCTCGGCCTGATCTAATCATCCCAGCGCTCATAGGTGTACCAGGTATACTCTTTTTCCTAGGCACCAGAGTACCTACACCATCATCAGGTTCCTCTGCCATAACCCTAACAGCTTCCAAAGCATCTGCTTCAGCCCTTGCCGCTTCCAACTCAGCTAGCCTACGCTTCTCAAGCAAAACAGGCAGCAAAGGTGCCTTTGTCTTCGTAAAATCATCAACCAAATCCAACAATTGTTTCCTAATTTTGTTGATATTGGCTAAAACCAAGATGGCAGCTATCTCAGCTCTATATATGATCCTTTTCAATGCGTCATGCAACTCATATTTGAACAACTTCCCAGCATAAAACATCATATAAATCATGACAAAAACACCACAATCCAAATTCTGGGACCCTTCCGATTTCCACCCAAAAGCCACATTTACAAAATTGTAATTGTGGACCTCACTGCCTCTTTCAAAACCTTTCTCGACAAGATAACTACCAAATATTTCAACCTGGTTACATTTTTAAATAAAAAATCATCACTAAAGAATAAAAAAAATAACTAAAAGAAGTAGATGAAAACAAAAACTTATAATAAGGTACATACAATAGAGTTGGTAGCCAACACCCAGATACTATCTTCAAAATCATCATATACACGATTGTCAAGATAGTCCACAGTCTTCCCCACAAAATTAACAACAACACAGAAAAAATGATCTCCAAAATGAACAGGAATAAAAACATGGCATGATAAAACAGACGTACATAAACCTTTGCTGTTCTCAATGATAAAATAATCAACAGAAGAAAAAAAGAAGAGAAAGGATTGGAAAAATTACCAAATCGGCACCAATGTCAAGAGAACTTTCGCTGTTCTCAATGACAGTGTCCCAAACATTAGAAATTTCCTTTCTGTATAAATCTTTCTCATCATCAGCAGCTTTGATAAGCTTAAACAAAGAAGCCTATAAAAAATATTACCACACGATAAGAGAAAATGAAATATCACAATTGAAAAAACTTGGTTAACTGAATACAATAACTACTATTCTGCTTTACAATAACTATCACAACAATAACAGCTTTCATAATACAATAACTGAGTTTTCATAATACAATAACTATGTTTCCATAATACAATAACATTGTTATTGTAAGTAATACAATAATCGATTATTGTATTACAATAACAATGTTATTGTCTTATGAAAACTCAGTTATTGTAACTTGTAAAAAAGATAGAATAATTGAACTTGTATAATACCATAACTGAAATACAGTATTAGAATAATCACAGAAACAATAAACAAAATTGAAGAATAGGAAAATTCAAGAATAGGAAAAACTGTTTTAGCTGAATAAAATAACAGCTAATGTACATTACAATAATCAAGTAACTACAATAGAATAACTGTCATAACCATTGTAAATTTACTGATACAGAAATATATAAAAAAAAATTCACATACCGAATGACTTGTACAAGAAAAACTTCTTGTGGGGGATAACCCTTTCCCAACCTTGACCAGCATGTCATTAAGTAAGAATGACCAGCAATCAATCACGTTCGATGTGATCATAGTCTTAGAAGATAGTGAAATAATGTCATCTCGAGTTAACATGTGATGAAATGAAAACACAACCAAATCATCTCTGCCACATGGAAACAAAAATTATATAGTAAAGACAATAACCCAAAACAACAATAAATGCTTTTAAAAAGTAGATATATTAGCAAAAAAAAGAAAAAAAAAAAAGAGAGAGGGAACAAAAAACATATAATGCTTACCCAATTCGTAGGTCATGATCGTGCAGAAAACAGTAATCAAGTACAGTCTTCCTCCGCATTAAAATAGGAGCAAAAAGCTCCTTGTACTTGCACAAAAAACCAGAAACTACAACTGCATCAGGATTGGGTGATTCACAATTTAAATCACACCCTATACCACAATTCCTAAAAAACGTATGCTCAGGCATAACATCTGAATGCAGCAGGTAAGCACTTATAACAGAATTATCTTGAATTCTATCTCCAACAACAGCCTCGTTGACAACTTTGTTAACAACGTCATCCACACTACTCAAGTCCACAGCTTCATTCTTAACATCAATATTATCAATGCCGTCATTAGTTGGCACCTCTACATCAGGGACCTTATTTTTACCTTTCTCCCGAGAATAAACCACCTTATATTTTTCTGGATCAAACGCTAAACCCCCATTCCTTTCATCTTTTCCCTTTTCATGCTTCCCCTTTTCATGCTCCTTGCAAAAACTTTCATACAACGGCGGTTTACTTCCCTTTGTTTCATTTCCTCTGCTTTTTCACAAATAAAATTGAAATATTTAGTGAACAAAGAATCATCGTCACTAATGAAAGCGGGGGTCGAAGAAATCAAGTGGTCTGTCGAAGAATCTTCAACTGTTGAAGAACCACACTCCTTTCCCATCGCTTCCTTCCGGTGCGTGTACAAATGGAGAAATATCTCAACATCCCTCTTCATCATCAAAAGATGTGCTTGGGAAACCTAAGAAAAAGAAAAAAAGAATAATTATACTAAGTCTTTACAATAATTATACTAAGACTTTACAATAATTATACTAAGTGTTTACAATAATTATACTAAGTCTTTACAATAATTATCCTAAGTCTTTACAATAATTTACAATAATTGAAAAAATAACTCCTACAAAGCTTTAAAATAACTACACTACACCTTTACAGTAACTACACAAAAATGATTGAAAGAATGATTGGAACTTACATCAGCGACCTTTGCTCGAATAACATCATCGATATCAAACAACGAGGCGATTCAGAGACTTTTCCCAGGTTCAGGTTTATCAACGACTGCACACACCTCAGCAGCTTTTGCTTCTCTTAAGCGTTTGCAGACAAGATACACACCATTGACATATTCCTCATTCCCTAGTGAACCAGAATTGAGCTCAGAAATACCCCTACTAACAAAAGACTTCTCATCCCAGTGCTTGATAAGAGGAGTCTCAGAAGACATTGTATCTTCCTTAAAACGCAAACGATGAAAGTATGCCACCATAACAACATGTATGCAACCACGCAAAGTAGAGGACCCAGTTCTACACCAGTCAACACCTTCAACTAATTTATCAAACACATACCCACACCAATCCAAATGGTGGATACGTGAAACATCTTGCACCGCTTTAAGAATTGAAAAGTCAATTCCATAATTTGAAGGGGGAGCAAGGACAATGGACATAGCATAAAGCACAAACAGACCTCAAAATTCATCTCCCCATCATCCCCCATAGCAATAATTGCATTATAAACAAGCAGGATAGTAACATAATTTGTCCCTTCTACCTTAAACTTCTTCCTAACTCGACTTTCAACGTTTCTTGTCAAGACAATACACTATGTCCAGTGTAAACAACCTCAACCTTATCACCACCATTTGGCAATCCAAAAACATCATACACATCATCTTTTGACAGAAAAAAATTTGACATCTCTTGCTTGAAAAATATGAGCAATAGCATTAAAGTGTTTTACAAACAATGGTATAACACCCAATGGTATCTTTGTTCACTTTAAAATCAAGCAAACCACCAAATCCGATCTCAATGACAAACCTTTCGTTGATTTGGACCAAGTTGTTTTACCGTTAACCAAACCATTAGGACGACACTCACTTTAATGTTTGCAAGACCTTTGAAAAATGGAAAATCAAGCAAAATATAAAAAGAGTAACACATCAAATAAAATGAAAACTCATAACAAGGGGGCATGACACATATACTCACATGTTCAATCTTGCGTTCCAGGAACCTTCGAGCTTCTTTTTTGGGAAATTTACTTTTGAGCGTTTCAAATCGCCTTTATTACCATCTTCGGGCTCCTCACTACGTTTGGACCCATTTGTTTTTATCACTCGAGCAACGAATACAAAATTATCAGAATAAACACAAAAAATATGACAACAACTAATACAATAACTGAGTTTTAATAATACAATAATCGGATACAAAGAATACAATAATCGAATCTGACAATACAATAACCGAGTTTTAATAATACAAAAGTACCCATTTGTTTTTATCATTTGAGCAAATGAATACAAAATTATCGGAATAAACACAAAAAATATGACAACAACTAATACAATAATAAGCGAGTTTTAATAATACAATAATCGGCATCTGACAATACAATAATCGGACTTGACTAAAATGATAACTAAATAATACTACGTATAGAATAACTAAATTACTATATTACAATAACTATCACAATACATTACAATAACAACATCAATATATTACAATAACAAACTTTTCAGATTAAAATAAACTGGACTTGACTAAAAGCTGACTTTTAAACACTAACCAAAGATCAATATCTAAAATAATACTCATTACAATACCAGATTTTCTAAATTACAATAACTAGCACAAATACATTACAATAACAACATCAATATATTACAATAACACAAATAATTACAAACAAACACACATTATGTTCATTAGAATGTACAGGAATTCAAAACAAAAAAGAAAAGCCTCAAGAAAAGATACAAAAATGAAAAAATGAATTACAAAACCCTAAATTATGCGGAAAAATTGAAAAAATTTAATTTAACAACAAAAACAAAACAAACAAAACTATATACTAAACAAAATGAGAATAAACACAGAAAACAAAAGAAAATCAAGTAGAAAAACAAGAAGAGGAACCGAAAATTGAGTAGAAAATCAGCGAAAAAATTTAGAAGGACGAACAAAATTGAGTTCATTGATTACCTGTTGAGAGAAACCGAAAATGCAGTAGAAGAACGAAGAAATTGAGCACAATAACTGAAGTTCAATTGACGAGAACCATGAACGAAAATAGAGAACACCAGAAAACTGACGAGAAATGGAGAAATTGACGAACGAAAATATGAGAGAGAGAGAGAGAGAGAGAGAGAGAGAAAGATAGAGAGATAGAGAAACTGACTGAAAAAAGTGGGAAAAAAGAAGTTCAAGTGTCAAAAATTTGCTTTATATATGAGATGTAAGATTAAATCTCGACCACATATCTTATGTTAGATGAATGGTCCGATTTAGAGGGTAACTCACCAAAAGTACCCTAACTCATTTGATCCTATTTCTATATATATATATATATATATATATATATATATATATATATATATATATATATATATATATATATATATATATATATATATATATATATATATAGAGAGAGAGAGAGAGAGAGAGAGAGAGATTGGATTTTGTGATTTTGGTTCTTATGGTAAGTTGTGAGTTGGGGGAATCTCAGCCACTAGATTATATTAGAGATGAGTGGCCAAGATCAAATCTTACATGTCATATAAAACCATTGTCATTTACTTATTTTCTCTTTTTTCTAATGTTACTTTTTTTTTTACTTTAATTTTTTTTTCTCTTTTTTTTACCTCGTGTTATTATGCTTTTTTTTAACCACTTTGATTTTTATTTTCTCTTATGTTTTTCTTTAATTTACTCATTATGTTACCTTTTTTTTTCTTTTTGTACCGGATTTTTTTTTACTTGAAATTTTTTTTACTCTTATTTTTTTTACCTCGTGTTATTATGCTATTATTGTGCTTTTTTTTTACCTGGATTTTTTTTACGACTTTGATTTTTTTTTTTCTCTTTTTTTTTTACCACATGTTATTGTCTTTGTTATTGTTATTCATTGTTATTGTGATGTTATTCTCTGTTACTTTGATTTTTTTACGACTTTGATTTTTTTTCCCTTTTTTTTACCAAATGTTGTTGTGCTGTTATTGTTATTCCGTTGTTATTGTGATATTATTCTGTTGTTACTGTGAATTTTTTTACGACTTTGATTTTTTTCTTTTGTTTTTTTACCACGTGTTATTGTGCTGTTATTCTACTATTATTCTGCTGTTATTGTGATGTTATTCCGGTGTCACTTTGATTTTTTTTACTACTTTGATTTTTTTACCACATGTTATTGTGCTGTTATTATGGTGTTATTGTGATGTTATTCGGTGCCACTTTGATTTTTTTTACTACTTTGATTTTTTCTCTTTTTTCTTACCACGTGTTATTGTGTTGTTATTCTGATGGTATTGTTATTCTGGAGTTATTGTGATGTTATTCCGGTGCCACTTTGATTTTTTTTTACTATTTTGATTTTTTTACTATTTTTTTTACCATGTGTTATTGTGATGTTATTCTGGTAGTATTGTTATTCTGGTGTTATTGTGATGTTAGTCCGGTGTCACTTTGATTTTTTTTACTACTTTGATTTTTTTTACTTTTTTCCCGTGTTATTGTGCTGTTATTGTGGTGTTATTGTAGTTTTATTTGTGTGTTATTGGAGTATTATTCTTTGTAGTATTATTGTCACTTGATTAACCAAAATTCAACACATAAAAGGAATCAAGAGTCGATTACAGCCCAAACTACAAGCCTTCATTTGAATAATTTCTTTAGTTAATAGACAATTACATTTTCCGGCACACAAGCCAACATTTGCAATTGATCCCCAAGACTAATAATCTGGCAGAAAAGACGGAGATGACGGGGTAGAGGTGACGATTGATGACGGATACACGAAAGCGACGGAGCTGAAGCTGTACAAACTCTATACTCCGTACATTGTAACAAACAAGAGAAAAGAAAAAGTTGACAAAAAGGCAGACAATCAAACATGTCCATAATAGGAGATCAGTGTATGTACATTGACATCAGATTAACTAGTGAAAAGAAAAAGTTAACAAAAAGGAAAATACGTACTAACAATCTAACAAATACACACTATCTCATAAGCATAAGCATTTGAAATCAACAACAGATGCCTAAGATAGACATTAGAAGAACTAACCATAGTAGCTGTTACAATTCATCACCATTCATTGTTAATCAACTCAGTCCATAAAAACTTAAACGAATACTCGCGTCGTCCCAATCTCACGAGATCCCGCCTATATATATATATATATATATATATATATATATATATATATATATATATATATATATATATATATAGGATCCTATGAGAACGATCACTCAGTGAGAACGGTGAGAACGCACTATATTCATGAGAATATATATACATATATAAACAAGGTACATTTTTTTTTTTTTTACCAAATATCAGACACACTTTTGACTATCGTAGGTACACTTCTTACCAGAATTCTATATACACTTTTTAATTTTTTTTTTTTACCAAATCCCAGATACACTTTCGACTATCATAGGTACACTTTTACCAGAATTCTATTTACACTTTTTAATAATGTAGATACATTATTATTATTATTATTATTATTATTATTATTATTATTATTATTATTATTATTATTATTATTATTATTATTATTATTATTATTATTATTATTATTATTATTATTATTATTTTACCAAATCTTAGATACACTTTTGACTATCGTAGATACACTTTTTAGCCGAATTCTATATACATTTTTTAAGAATGTAGATACACTTTTTTCTATCCTAGGTACACTTTTACGTGAATTTATAAATACACTTTCTTAGAATGTAGATACGCTTTTTTCTATCCTAGGTACACTTTTTCCCTGAATTCTATAATACGTTTGTTATAGAAATAAGATCATATAAGTACATGTTCTACGCGATATGTTTAGTATATTTTTAATAATTCCGAATGCAATTTTTTTAATCAAATTTGCCCAACTCGATCTCGCTCCTTCACCACACGATTTTACAAAACCTTAATACAATCACATGATTATAATTAAATTACAAGAAAATGCAACCCATACATGCATCCAGGCTGTGTCGTTCCATAGCTTAATTCATTTGAAGCTTAAAAATAAAAGTTCAAAGGCAAAGTGCAGCAAAAATTTGAAAAGCTAACTATGGACCTATGTTTATACGACACCCTATAACAGTGTAGATCGGTGTTAAAGATAATAAGTCTCCTACTTCAAATCCCACGTGATCAATTCTTGAGCTAGATTTAGTCTTGTATTTAGTTGTTAGGTTAGTCAATAGTCTTATCTTGTACTTCCTTCCTTTACTCTTCTGTTAACTATTTTCTAGGAGCTTTAGTTAGCTTAGGTTAACCCCATTCCTTCAGTATATAATCTTCTCATTGTACACAGCTTTTAATCAATACAATTAACATACATTCATTCTTATTCTTTACATGGTATCACGAGTCTCCGATCCTCACGATCAAAACCACATCCGTGTCTACATTCTTGTGTTAGCAACTCGATTTTTTCGAACACTAATCAACCATGTCGAACAACCAACTTCAAATCGTCAATACCGCTGAACCCAACCGACCCCTTACTCTCGTAACCTTTGCCAATTGCATTCAGTTAAAAGACACTATCACCTTTCGACAGTGGAGGTTTCAAGTTCGTGCTATTATGAACGGACTTGAACTCTTCTCTTATCTCGATGGAACCGTCGTTGTACCACCCCGCACCATCACTGTTGACCCTGTCCCACCCGCAACCGCACCCACTACCGCTACCAACCCTGCTTTTTCGACCTGGTATAGGCAAGATCAGCTTATACTAGGTGCCCTAACCGGTACTCTAGCCCCTCTGATAGCTGCCCTTATTGTTAATGACACCACCTCCACCGCAGCCTGGACCACCCTAACTCGCACCTTTGCCAACTCGTCCCGTGGCCACCATCTCCAAATTAAAGATCGTCTGGAAAACATATCGCACACCGATGACATGACCATCACCGAGTACATGACTGCTATCAAAGCATGGACCGATGATTTGGCTCAGTTAGAACATCCAATGGATGTCGATGATGTTACCAATAAAATCTTAAACGACCTAAATTACGATAAATATCACTCCGTCATCGAGGCAGTTTGTGCTTGCGACACATCAATTTCCTTTGAATCTCTTCATGAGAAATTGATACAGCAGGAACTCCGTCTCAAAAACACCCCAAACCCGAATACCCAGGCTTTTAATCCATCCGCTCATGCTGCTACCTATCGACCCAATTATAATAATAATCGCCATAGCTACAATACTCGTCAATCCCAACCACGCCAATCTTACCCGCCCAAACAATCCTATCCCGACACCCTTCAACCCGGTTACACCAAACCCTACAAGGGTCGCTGCCATTTTTGTGACGAAGTTGGTCATGTCGCCTCTAATTGTCGCGATTTTCAGGCCAAGTACCCGAATATGGTCTTCCCAACTCGTCAACGCCGCGGCCCTCAACCCCAGGCCCATTCCGCCACTCATCCCTCTACCCATCCACCCGCCTCTTGGACCGTGCACAGTGGTGCTTCGCACCACATCACTGATGATTTAAATACTTTGTCCCTTCATCATGCTTATGATGGTGCTGATGATCTCGTCATCGGCGATGGCTCCGCGCTCAACATCACTCACTCTGGTTCCTTTACTATGCCTTCTTCTTCCTTTCTTCTTAAATTTACTAATGTTCTCGTAGTTCCTAAAATTTCACGAAAATTATTATCCGTTTCGCAATTTTGTACCGATAATAATGCCTATGCCGTTTTCTCACCTGCTTCTTTTTGTATTAAGGCAAATCCGACGGGAGCGGTCCTTCTTCAAGGCCCCCTTATTGACGGTTCCTCCGTTTGGCATCCGACATCGTCTCAAGCTCGAATAGCTGTCGCCCCATGTCAAGCTTCATGGCACCATAGACTTGCCCCTCCATCAAATAAAACTCTTCAAGTTATTAGTTCGCAATTTAATTTTTGAATTTCTCATTCGGAGCAATGCATCTCGTGAAACATTAACAATAGTCACAAAGTACCCTTTGGACAAACTACTTTAATTTCTAAGCACCATTAGATCTTTTTTTTCCGATGTTTGGAGTTCACCTATTTTATCCACCGAATCGTTTAAATATTATGTCATTTTTGTTGACCACTTTACCCATCATATTTGGTTAAACCCGCTAAAACGGAAATCCGACACCAAAATTACATTTCTTAAATTTCGTTCCATTGTTGAGAATTATTTTAAAAAGCCAATTAAGCAATTTTACTCCGACAATGGTGGGGAATTTCGAAAATTAACGTCACATCTCAATCTCACGGGTATTAACCATTTAACGAGCCCACCTCATACATCGGAGCACAACAGATTTGCTGAGCGTAGACACCGCCATATCGTCGAAACGGGTATGTCTCTCCTTACTCACGCTAAATTACCTACTTCCTTTTGGCCTCACGCCTTTTCCACCGCCGTTTATTTAATATATCGACTTCCTACGCCGTCCCCTCAAAATTCGTCTCGTTTTACTAAATTATTTAATCAAACTCCTAATATTACAAAACTTCATGGCTTTGGTTGCTTATGCTTTCCTTGGCTTCGCCCTTACACGGATCACAAACTCCAACCCCGGTCCACTCAATGCATTTTTATTGGTTACTCCACGACCCAAAGTGCATACTTATGCCTTGACCTGGTCACTAACCGTATTTATACATCCCGTCATGTTCGTTTTGTAGACGATCAATTTCCTTACCCTGACATTATTAAACCTACTGAATCCCCTCCAACCCTTACCTCTACTTACTAGTGCAACTTTGCTATCCCTATAACTCCGACACCATCACCAACAACTGCCACCTCCACCTCCACCGCCTCCGACACCCCTGCCTCAACCCCAACACCCGCTGCCACGACTATCTCCCCCACGCACACCCCTGGTTCCCCCTCTCCCTCTCGTCCCGAACCAGAAACCTCCCCTGTTTCTCCTTCCCCTGCCTCTGTCGCACCCCTACCACCACCTCCTAACCGAGTCGTTACCCGCCTAAGTAATAACATCCGGAAACCTAACCCGAAATATTCCCAACTCTCCACTGTTTCCACCCAATTTGCGACCCCATCAACTGTTAAACAGGCTCTTATTGACCCCTTATGGCGAGCAGCTATGTATGCCGAGTTTGATGCCCTTACTCGCAATGAAACTTGGTCTCTTGTTCCACCTGATTCTGCGCTGAATGTAATTGGTTGCAAATGGGTTTTTTGCCTCAAGTATAATCCCAATGGCAGTCTTAAGCAACACAAAGCTCGATTGGTTGCTAAAGGTTTTCATCAACGACCAGGTTTAGACTATACTGAAACCTTTAGTCCCGTCATTAAACCTACCACCATCCGTCTTATACTCTCCTTTGCTATTTTACATGGTTGGTCGCTTCGTCAAATCGATATTAACAATGCCTTCTTGCAAGGCAGGCTAATCGAGGATGTATACATGGAACATCCATCAGGTTTTATAAATCCCGACTTTCCGTCTCATATTTGTAAATTACGTAAAGCTATTTATGGGCTCAAACAAGCACCTCGTGCTTGGTTTACTGAGCTCAAAAATTATTTTTTGTCATAAGGGTTTCGGAATTCACTTTCTGATCCGTCATTATTTATTTACGATAAATCTAACATTCGTCTTTATGCTCTTATTTACGTAGATGATATAGTTGTCACAGGTTCCCATTCGAATGAAGTTACAAAATTTATTGCAGCCATATCCGTCCGCTTTTCCCTCAACGATCTCGGCTGTCTCTCTTACTTTCTTGGGATGGAGGTCACCCCGACATCAGCCAACCTTCATCTTAATCAGTCCAAATATATTACCGATGTTCTTACTCGTTATGATATGCTTGATTGTAGTCCCTCTACAACACCTATGCTATCGTTTCCTCCCCTGCACCGTGAAGACTACAACCCAATTCAAGACGAGTCCAAGTACCACGCCATTGTTGGAAGCTTACAGTATCTTTCCCTTACGCATCCCGATATTGCCTTTCCGGTTAATAAATTAGCTCAATTCTTGACGCACCCGACAGCACATATTTGGACCGCACTTAAAAGATTGCTTCGGTTTCTCAAAGGTACGATTCATGATGGTATACATTTACTTAAAAATACTCCCTTTAACCTTCATGCCTTTTGTGATGCGGATTTCGGAGGTGATCATCATGACTATGCCTCGACCTCCGGTTATGTAGTGTTTCTTGGACAAAACCCTATATCTTGGTCGTCCAAAAAGCAAAAGGCCATATCACGATCATCTACTGAAGCGGAATTTAGAGCTGTTGGCAATACCACTGCGGAACTTTTATGGTTAAAATCATTATTTAGTGAGCTTGGCATTGTTGTGCCATCGCCCCCGGTTATTTTCTGTGACAACTTGGGTGCTAAAAACTATTCCGCCAACCCGATTTTTCATTCTCGTATGAAGCATCTTGCATTAAATTTTCATTTTGTTCGGGAACAAGTCCAACGTGGGTCTATTCGGGTTCAACATGTTAATGGTGACGGTCAAATCGCAGACACTCTCACTAAGCCATTATCCAAGCCACGGTTTCTACTATTATCATCCATGATTGGCCTTACTCTACGACCGTCCATCTTGAGGGAGCATGTTAAAGATAATAAGTATCCTACTTCAAATCCCACGTGATCAATTCTTTAGCTAGACTCAGTCTTATATTTAGTTGTTAGCTTAGTCAATAGTCTTATCTTGTACTTCCCTCTTTTACTCTACTGTTAACTATTTTCTAGGAGCTTTAGTTAGCTTAGGTTAACCCTATTCCTTCAGTATATAATCATCTCATTGTACACAGCTTTTAATCAATACAATTAACATACATTCATTCTTATTCTTTATAATCGGCAATGCATTTTATAACAAAGCAGCTATAATCGATCGAATTTAGGGATTCAAATTTCTTATTATTCCATATTTTTAAAGCAAATATGATGAACTTTGACAAGTACAAGTAATAATCGATCGAAGAAGAAAAGCAGCGAGAAGAGAGAGACGATGTTGACAGAAGAGTGATGGTGAGAGATGTCGACACGGCCAGACGACGAGCGTTGACGGAATAAGTAAAGGTGATGTGGTGCAATTGGTACGACGGTGGTCGACGCCTTTGCCCGGCCTTTACTGTGGTGACTCTAGTAGTCGTTGGCGTGTATGCGCTATTCCCGGCGATGAGATATAACAATATATGGGTTGTTTCAAGCAATTAAGATAAAGAGACAGGGAGAGCAGTGGGCGTCGGCGTCTGGTGGCAGTGGTTTTCGTCGGCGTCATATGGTGATAGTGGTGGTGAATGGTCCTGGTTATTGCCGGCTTTTGGTAGTAGATCAGTTGAGAAGCCGACCAAATCTGGTTCGTCAATGGTTGACAACAAAAAATAGATTGTGTTCAGGTCGTGGTGGTGTTCTGGTGTTGGAAATCGTCGCCGCCGTCATCCAGTAAGGAGATGATGTGTGGCTGACATATTAATGGTTAAAAATGGTGATTTAAATTGTGTAAATTAAAAATGGTGGTGTCGTAATAAAACCAAGAAACAGGGGTTGGTGGATTTATCAGCCGTTGATTTCACATTTATCTAAGGGATGAGAGTCGTTCTCACCATTCTCACGAATGTTCGTTCTCACCGGATATCACCTCTCTCTCTCTCTCCTCTATATATATATATATATATATATATATATATATATATATATATATATATATATATATATATATATATATATATATATATATATATATATGACTCTTTGGAGATTTATTCAAAAATAAAACTCAATCTTTATCTTTTTTTGTAATTTACTATATCTCTTATTTGATTAGCTCAAAATAATTATCTTCAGCTGAGTTTGTTATTAAAAATAAAAATCATAATTATCTTCAGCTGAGTTTATTATTAAAAATAAAAATCGTGTTTTAAAAAAGTTTTAGCCTCTAAAATTGCCTGAAAAAACTCTCTTTTATATATATATATATATATATATATATATATATATATATATATATATTGATTAGATTAACTAGGTGGCCATATTAGGACTTACTTGTTTACATATATGCATTCATGCCAAATCGTCACTACATGTTTTATTTTTGTTGTTATCGATTTAATCGTCTAGCATTCCCTAATTTTGTTCACTTAAAGGTGATAGACAATTCAATTGATATGATCTCTCACATTTGTTTAAAATTGAGATTAAGCCTTACCATATAATAGCACCTATGAATCCCTTCTTCATTAGAGGTAGGTTCGGATCACCGAGGTACACTCTTTTTACGTTGGGTAAGTAGGGTAATAAAGGTTATACACGTGAAAATTGGTTGGACTCCACGGGATAAATATGGGATAAATCGGTCCACCGTGCCCATATTTATTTCTGGGGCTAAAAGATAGATTTTAAGAAAATCCGTCAACCAAGAGTTCTAGTAGTAGAATACGTCAAAATGTTGACTCACCAAATTTATATAAATATGGGTTGAATCGGTCCTCCTTGCCCGTGTTTATATAAAATTGGATCTTGGAATCATTTATATAATTCAGTGGGAGATCATTATATAAATGGGAACTTGTTAAATATTTTCACAAGTTAAATATTTTTAGACGATAAATGTTAATCTTTCCTATATTTCCTTTGTAGTAATCACGATGACTTCTACTAGTGAAACCGTCACCATAGCTAGAGATTCATGGCTACGGTCTTTTATGGACAAATATGTATTAAAAGCCGACGGTAGTAATTTTAAAGATTGGGAGGAACAACTTCGATTAGCTGCCGCAGGTGATGGCAAATTACGCTACCTTGTCGATCCCTCTCCCCCTTCGCCTAGTACTAGGGCCACTACCGATGTAAGGGAGGCAATTTCAAATTATCAAAAGGAATCCGCTGCAATAAAAAATGTTTTGATTTTTTCAATGGATCCTGCTTTACAAAGGCAATGTGTCAAGTTTCGCGATGCACATGAAGTATTCTCGAGGCTTTCTACTATGTTTTCTCAAGCCCCGAGGATAATCCAGTAGGACACCGCAGTTCGTTTCTTTGAGGCTAACCTCAAAGATGGTCAACCTGTAAGATCAGACGTACTTAAAATGATTGAGTACGTGGAAACTTTAGAGGGGTTGGGATGTAAAATCCCCGACGAAATTGTGGTGGACCGAGTGCTTCACTCTCTCTCGCACGTCAATGGATTTACCAATTTAGGGTAAATTACAATATGACGAATATGAAAAAGAGTTTACATGAGCTCCATTCTCTGCTTGTGCAAGCAGAGAAGGACATGGGATTAAGTGGGAGCACGGGGAAATATGTGCTTGCGATTAACGTGAAGGGGAAGAAACAGTTTAAGAGGAACGCAGATAAGAAGCCCGTTCAGGTGGAGGGCAAAGGTAAAGCAATTGTGAATTGCTCTACCCAGCCTAAACCTATAAAGGGTAATCCTCTTAAAGACACTTGTAATTATTGTAATAACAAGGGACATTGGAGACGTAATTGTACAAAGTACCTGGATGACATAAAAGCTGGCGTTGTGAAGCCGACATGTAATTTCTCAACCGAATCTTTTATGATAGACATAAATTATGCTTCAAATACAACTTGGGTATTAGATACTGGTTGTGGTTCTCACTTGTGTAATAATTTGCAGGGCCTAAAAAGCATAAGAAAGCTAAACAAGGTTGATGTCGATCTCTGAATGGGAAACGGCTCTAAAGTAGCTACTGTCTCAGTAGGAACTTATGTACTTAGTTTAGCTTCAGGAATGCAGTTGCATCTTAATAATTGTTATTTTATACCAACGCTATCTAGAAATATAATATCTGTATCCGTGTTAGACACTAAAGGGTTTTCTTTTGTAATTAAAGACAAGTGTAGTACTTTTTCCCTTAATGGGATTGTATATAGCCAAGCTATTTAAATCAATGGTATTTATATTCTAGATACCTGCAACGATGTTTATCATTTAGATAATAAAAGACTCAAAACTGGTGATACCGATCTATCTTATTTATGGCATTGTCGATTAGGACACATCAACGAGAAGCGCATTAAAAGACAAGTGTCGACTAGTGTAACTAAACCTTTAGATTTCGAATCATTTGGTACATGCAAATCTTGTCTTCTTCGCAAGATGACTCGTTCACCTTTTCTAGGAAAAGGATCTCGAGCTAGTGAGTTATTGGGTTTAATACATACCGATGTATGTGGTCCAATGACAGTCACTACTAGAGGTAATTATGACTATTTCATTACTTTTACCGATGACATGAGTAGATATGGGTATATCTACTTAATGAGGTATAAAAGTGAAGCTTTTGTTAAGTTAAAAGAGTTTCAGAATGAAGTAGAAAACAAATTAAATAAGAAGATTAAAGCATTACGATTAGATCGTGGTGGGGAATATTTAAGCAATGACTTTAAAGATCACCTTAAAAGCTGCGGTATTGTATCTCAGTTAACTCCTCCTGGCACACCACAATTAAATGGTGTGGCTGAAAGTAGGGATTGAACTTTATTAGATATGGTTCGATCGATGTTGAGTCAAACAGAGTTACCTAAGTCATTCTAGGGTTTTGCCATTTTATATGTTGTACAATCACTTAATAAAAGTCCCAGTAAAGCAACTGACAAAACTCCATATGAGATATGGAAAGGGAAAGTCCCAAATATGCGATACATGAAAGTATGGGGTTGTAATGCTTATGTCAAGAGCAAGTCTGACAATAAGCTTGCACCTCGTTCTGAAAAATGTATTTTTGTAGGCTACCCTAAGGAAATTTGTGGATATTACTTCTACAATAGTAATGATAATAAAGTGTTTGTTGCTCGTGAAGCTGTCTTTCTAGAAAAGGAGTTTATTTCTAGAAGACAGAGTGGGAGAAAATTTGAACTTGATGAAGTTCAAGAGCCACAAACTGATGTGACAGTGCAGGAAGATGTTCCTTCTACGTCTGAATCGGTCATTGTTCCTGTTGAACATAGGAGGTCAGAAAGGGTTAGTCGCCAGCCTGATAGATACCTTGGTATTATCGAGGAAGATGGTGACTATGAGGTTTTACTTTTAGAAAGTGACGAACCCAAGACCTATAAAGCAGCTATTACGAGTTCTGACTTTAAGCTATGGCTCGAGGCAATGCAATCCGAAATGGATTCCATGTACGATAATCAGGTATGGGACCTGGTTGACTTACCTTAAGATGTTCGACCTCTTCAATGTAAGTGGATATTCAAGATTAAAATCGGCATGGATGGACAAAAAGATGTCTACAAAGCTAGATTGGTTGCAAAACGTTTCACTCAAGTTCATGGTTTACACTATGATGAAACTTTTGCACCAGTTGCTATACATAGATATGTTCGGATAATGTTAGCGATTGCTACATTTCATGATTATGAGATATGGCAAATGGATGTCAAAACCGCTTTCCTGAACGGGTTTCTGGAAGGGGAAGTCTTCATGACACAATCTGGGGGTTTTGTGGATCCTAAAAATCCTAACAAAGTATGAAAATTTAAGAGATCCATTTATTGTCTTAAGCAAGCGTCAAGGAGTTGGAATCATCGTTTTGATCATGTTATTAAGCAGAATGGTTTTTCTCGAAGTGTTGAGGAGCCATGTTTATACATGAAGTTTAGTGGGAGTAAAGTTTTTTTCTTACTTCTTTATGTGGACGATATATTACTCATTGGGAATGATGTTGATATGCTTGCTTCTGTTAAGAAGTGGTTGGGAAATCACTTCCAAATGAAAGATTTGGGAGAAGCTCAGCGCATCTTGGGTATCCGGATCTATAGGTATAGATCCAAAAGGATATTAGCATTGAGTGAAGAAGCCTATATCGATAAGATTCTTGACCGATTCAATATGGCAAACTCCAAGAGTGGTTTTCTACCTATGGCAGTGGGATATTGAACGCATGAAATCGATTCCCTATGCTTTCGCTGTTGGATCGATCATGTATGCTATGATGTGTTCTCGTCCTGACGTCTCGTATGCTTTGAGTATGACGAGTCATTTTCAGAAAACTCCAGGTGAGAGTCACTAGATAGCCATCAAGAATATTCTAAAGTACTTGAGAAGGACTAAAGATTCATTCTTAGTGTTTGGAGGAGAATCAGAATTACGTATAAGAGGTTATACGGATGCTAGTTTCCAAAACGATAGGGATGATTTGAAATCCCAGGCTGGATTTGTCTTTTTGTTGAACGGAGGGGCGGTTTGCTGGAAAAGTTTCAAGGATTCTGTGACTGCCGATTCTACAACGGAAGCTGAGTACATTGCGATGCTGCAAAGGAAGCTGTTTGGATTAGGCAATTTTTAGAGGGATTGAAGGTAGTTCCTATCGCCGAGGATCCTATCACTTTGTATTGTGATAATAGTGAGGCAATTTTTCAAGCAAAAGAGCCCAAGTCTAGTAACAAGTCTAGACACGTACTTAAGAAATTTCATGTAATATGAGATTTAATCGAAAGGAAGGAAATTACAGTTTGTAAGGTTGGGACATCTGACAATATCGCTGATCCTTTAACCAAGCCTTTGTCTCAAGCTAAACATGATAGTCATGTAGTTTCGATAGGGTTGAGACGAATGCCAGAACTGTTGTAAATTATATGATATGTAATAATAAAAATATTGTATTTATTATTTCATATATGATAAATTGCATTTATCGTTATATTCAGTTTTATGTCTGAATTTATATACTTTGTTTTCTCCAAATAGGTTGTAAAGACAATGTCGAACCCTCTTAAGTTAACTGGATTAACATTGTATTTTATCCCTAGTTACTTAATGAGGTGACGTCTCGGAGTGACTAGATTGTAAGGCGATAGATGACAGGTTCGACTGTTATACGGTCATAGTGATGGTTAGTCGATTACATAGGCAGATTGTGAGACAATTTGTTAGACAGTGACCATTTGTAGAGTCCTTTTGTTGCGAGGTCGTGGCGAGGATTTCTATTTATTCCTTCGAGTCAATTCTTTAGACTGGTGACTATTTGTCTGAGTTGGTACGGTTTTCCGGTGGCTTTGGTTTTTGTTCTAGGTCGCACCGTAAAAGGAGACCGGTGAGCATTTACTGGGTCATTGTGATCTGTATCGAATGAAGAAAATATATCAACGGGATTGTCCTTTTAAGTCATATTTTATCTCAAGGCCACTCGAGGAGAGATGAATGTGAATGCGTGGCCACGCTCGGATGAGATCTATAGTAGATTATCCGGTCAGACAATGATTCTCTTGATCGAGGAAACCACTTTATGATATGATCACGTACAAGGACGACCTAAAAGACATCTTGCATTGAGTGGGAGATATTATTGGACAAGAGAATTGGTAACGCACACTTGTGTCGGACAAGTGGGAGATTGTTGGAGTAGTGTCCTCCACAATAAGTGCGTTTACATAATAAATCTCGTAAACGAAATATCAGGGATTTATTTATTTATTTGTCAGCTGGTCATCGTTAATCGGTAATGATTGGCTGACTAGAGTTTGACATTACTGTCGTGTGACGGCGGTGATCAGCTGATCCCTTTAGGTCACACCTATAGGATGATGCCCAAATAGAATAAATTAATTGTTTGTATGAGATACGAGATAATTAATTCCTTGTATTATTTGCCTTTTAATTAATCACGTAAATGTATTATTTGATGACGGGTTACGAACTCATGACAAGGAGATTTATTATTTAGTTATGTAATATTTAAATAATAAATGATTAGAATTTATCAATTAATTGTTTATTAACTAATTTTATATGATATGTGTATATGTTTTGAGGTAGAATCAATTAGCTATTAAATTTTACAAGAGGTTGTGAAATTAGCTAAATGGGTTAATATTGACACATTGTATGTTGATAAAATGGTCTTATGATTAGTTAATAGTTAAGTAATTATTGATAGTCAATTTAAATTATTAAGTGTTAAATAATTAAATTAATTTTTAATTATGTAAGATAATTAAATATAAGACTTATAAGCATTTGTGGGGCAAATGTCGAAAACCGAAATGGACCAAAAGTAGTCCATATGGACCGGTTTTTTGAGGACATACAAGTGTCCTTTGTAGTAGATTTTCCACTAAGGATTGTTCCCATTATTTTGCTATAACTACCCCACTATTCACCTCATTCATTAGTTGGAAAAATAAGAAGAAAAATTGGTCCTTTGAGCTTAAAAAAAAACCGGTTGCCTATTACAGTGTGAGAGACCAATTTTCCTTCTTACTTTGTTTATCTTTATCATCCAAAACACATATAAATATAAACTAATATTATTATTAAAGTAATAATATTTATTAGTACATCAAATAAACAACAAACAAGGTTTACTACTAAATATACCTAGTTAGTATTATAGTAGTATTTTGGGTTGATTCTTGGGTGTAACCTTAAGAGACCATCTTTTTGGTGGTTAGTTGTCTTGGAGGATCATCCATTTTCATAGCTCAAGAACGACACCAAGGAAGGAGTCCTTGAGTTGTGCCCAAAACTTACCTTATACAATGTAAGGATTTTCTTGTCTTAAGATGGTTTAATACCATCTTTTATACTTTTATTTGCATGCATGTAGATTTAGACCATATTAAATTAATTTGTAATTTTAATATCATAAAATGAGTATTAACATGGTCTAAATAACTAACACTATATTAAACCACCATTTGTAATATACTTTTCTAAGCCTTACATTGCATTGCATGCCAGTGGTAGTTGCATTTTAGACTCATAACATTACATGTATCTTTTCGTCTTTACATGAGAGTTTTGAGGGAGAGTTCTTATCTAATTTGTAAGCCATTTTTCAGGAAAGAGCATGATGATAAAGAAGGGATCACAAAGGGAGCAAGGGAAAGGCTTACTTTAAGCCTCATTTTTGACAAAAGCAGGGTAGGACGCCTCAACCACCTCATGAGAGGCAAGGGTCCAAGAAGACATAGTGCTACAGGGTGTTGAACAACTTAAACATTTTCCGGAAGTAGAGTTCATCGATGATATGCACTGTCAACGATTCGTGGAATTACTAACCTACTCAATTCATTGATCTTGATGTATTGCAAATACTTGGTATAAGGCAACAAACGGAGTCCTTCTTCCATGGCTTGGGTCTTGAGAGGTTGTTTTACGCTCAAGAAGACACCTACCTAAGCCTCACATTAGAATTCCTATGTAGCCTCCATGTTGTTACCAATCGGAGACATGAAGTCGCTATGGATTTTCGCCTTTGCAATATGTCTCATAGAATGACCTTAAAACCCTTTGCGGAGATCTTTGGTCTTGAGGTACCAACAAGCAATACCGACAAACCCTACGACCTTAATATTGCCAACATTTGGAGGGCCATCTCCGGAAGAAACTTTAATTCTTTCACGCAATGCTACACTTTTGCTATTCAACACCACGTGATTCGAATTAGCGAACGATTCATAGCCGGGACCGTTCTTGGAAGGGTAGAGGAAGAAAAATTCACCTTCCTTGACTTGACATTTATTGAGTCTTACTTTAATGTTCAAGGGACAAGACCCTTCAACTTCAATATGCCTACTGTGATGCTTACGAGCAATGATTTTGCAAAAGGGGTTTCTCTGATCAAAACCTTTGGGATGGTAGGGCTAATAACAATATTTTCCAATGAAATTTGCGTCGGATTCAACTATGATGGAAGGTATGCGAAACTCCGGGGACATACTTTAATTGCTGAAAAAAAATCATCTTTCACCACCACCGGTGGTGCGGTTACAATGCGGTCGGGAGTGTAGAATGGTACACTAGGGGATGCTCACCACTTGTGCTTGTGGGGTGGACTATACCACCCACCAAACCCCGTTTGAGCCGATACTCACAAAGGCCAAGTTACCTTTTACCTATTGAGATTTATGATCAACCACCACCGCGGGAAGAAGTACCATACCAACCTCCTCAAATGCTGGAATGGGGTAATCCGCCACACCAACAAGGTGGACAACCATCTTTTGTGCCCATACCAACCTACCCCACCACACATGTAGAATTCACCCCCCCAGATTTAGGAGCCCCAACCATGATTTAATTGATGACACTCATGCAACGAGTTGACCTTGGAGTGCACGACGGACGGGTCGACAATTACTTGGACCAATACCCTTCTTACTATTAAAACATGGCACAACAAGTGTACATCAATCCTAGAGGCCCTCATCCATCATGGGTTCAACCATATCTCTTGTTCCTTAATTATGGTAACAAAGGAGGGGAATTTAACGACCAAAGTGGGGGACACCGTAACCAAGGAGGAGGTCATGAAGACCAAGGAGGGCATAGCGGATATGGAGGGCGTGATAATTATGATGACAGATACAATGGTTAGAAACACTTAACCTTGCCATCTCCATTGTATTATACCTATTCCCTCCCTCTCATGCCTAGTTGCATCGCATTACATCTTAGATTAGATTGCACTCTAGTTTAAATCTCATTTTACCTTGCATTTATGTAGTTACCTCATGATTAAGTTCCTTTCTTCCTACATTAGCTATAGTGTTTAAAATCGGTTTGGGGAGGTTTGATCATGGGTGACCTACGATAATTTAAATTAGCATCCAACTTAATAGAAAACATGCATCATCTAGCATAGTTTAGATTGCATTCATTTGTTATATATGACATATAGAATTGCATTTACATAGAGCATGTATTCATTCATATCATTGCATTTGCATTTGTACTTAAATTTCCATCAATATTTAAAAATCCAAAAACATGTATTTCTTTTTTCATTCCTACTGCTACATGTACATTGAGAACAATATCCAAAAAAAAGTGGGGGATGGGAATTTATATTCCAAAATACGTAAAAATTCGAAAAATCCAAAAAATATATTCTTTAATTTTATAAAAACAAAATCGATAAAAATTTGAAAACTAAAAAAACCAAAAACATGTTCTTTAATTTAGTAGTGTAGAATTGTATATACTTGTGTTTTTGTTCTCTTTTAACATAGATACGACACTATATTTGAGGCATTAGCAAGAGAATTTGAAGACCACTTGGTATTATCGCTCTAATCCCTATTTCCCTTCCTTTTTTTTTCATTATTTATATGAGAAGGATGGGCTTAGATGTCAAGAAGTATGTGGTGTATTTTGTTGTTGCGGTTTGTGTACCTATGTGTTGTTAGGAGTTGCATCTAGATTACATGAAATACTAGTTGGTAGAAGCCTTTGCATTTAGACTTATAAATATGAAGGTTGCATCATGGCATATAGTTGCATTTAGGAAAGCTTTCGAAAATGCCTAACTGATAAATTTGACAAGTGTGCATAGGCCATTATAGATACTCTTTCTACTTAACACTTTGTTCACTAGAATAGTGTTAAAGCATCCTTTTTAGTGTCATTCTAGTATCATTCGACCCATGCACAAGAGCCTAGCCAAGAGTACCTCGTGGTGTGATAGCTCCTTGGCTACCGTTTATTCTAAGGAGACCCTCAATGCCATACAACCGTTCTTTCATTTTTGCCATCTATCATTTTGTTAACCAAAGGGGAATGGGCACAAAATCATCGAATTGAGTTCAAGTTCCTAAATCAAAGTCAAATGTTTGCAATTGCATCAATGAAACAAGGAGCAAAAATAGTCTGCTATGCTTTTATAGAAGTACCCTTGCTACAAATGGGGTTACTCTCAAAATGTTCAAAAATGCAAAGTTAAAAATTGCCAAGTCAAATATGCCAAATCATCTACAATGGTGTTGGGCCAAGAATTGTCCTGCCTGATCAGACAAAAGTCAGGCAAAGAAACACCAAGTCTAGCCTGAACGGAAGTAACTCAATATGAAGCATACTATACCCAGGCAGGTGCCAGGCAGGAGGGAAAGACAGGTCAGGCTATCTATCCAGGCCAGACCTGAAGGAATAACTCACCAGCCGAATGTCGGGCGCTACTAGAAAAAGTCAGGCAACAACTAAAGCAAAACTAAAACCTAGAGAAACGGTTTCTTCTTTCATGGAAGACCTATTCAACAAAATATACGAAGAGTATGGAACAGTTGACTGAGCAAAGATAGCGGCAGGCGGATTGTAGAGTCAAATAACTACCTCCGGGTAATTAGGGCATGAGGCCTATTGCCAAGGAACGTCCAAAACAAACGTTAGAGAGCCGTTGCAAACAAGATATATATAACAAGTAAAAGAAACAAGAAAGGACATCCACTATTCACTCATCCTTACTCTGATTTCATTATTGTAATCACCTTGAGCTTATTTAATAAGCATTTATACTCTACCTCTAGCCTGACATACACATTCCCTGTCAGGATACACTAAAAGATAGTATTAGTCCCTCCTGGCTTAGTGCGCGTGGTTTTTTCCCTTATTCCCAGGGTTTTCCACGTACAAATCTCTGTCTTTTACTTTATTGTTCATTCTTTAAGTTATCAATTATACTAGTCATGCATAATTATTTGAGTTAGATTACCCTACAATAAAACCCCTAGCAAGACTGTGGGAAATATCGGTATATTTCATCAAGAAAATTCGGATTATAACAAAATTATGAAATATGAATTGCTAGTTATAAACGAATTGTATAAACAAAAGAATAGAGATTAGAATTAACCTTCAGTCCTAGCAATTTGGCCTAAGAACAAATATCGAGATCGATATTCTCCTAATCGTTGCACCCAAAATGCTCCGAGAAATGCCCCCTTTTTGCTAGAAAAGGAACCCTAATTCCTAAATAATATTTAGGGTTTTTTGTGATGTGAGTTTTTAAGAAAAATCAAGTAAGTAAAATAATCCCCTTCTCTCTCCTTATAACCGTGTAACAAGAGGAGAAAAGAGAGGAATATTATTTTTCTTATTTTTCTCCTTTCTTTGAACCGTGTAACAACCCAAAAAAATAAGAAGAAAATCTTCTTATTTTAGGTTGTTATCATATTGGTATAAAATGAGTATAATTATCAATTGTCATTTATGTCGTCACGTATTAATAAGTCCACACACTAAATACCGGTCCGTCATCATTTATTATGACAATATCGTATAATATATGCAACTATAAATATCGCATATCTATAATTTGCTAATTAAATATAACCGTTTATGTTTAATTATGAATTAACATCTTAATTCGTTTAAGCTAACATTATATACAATAATTAAATATAACTGTTTATATTCAATTTACGAATTAACAATTAATTCGACTCAGCTGATATTATTTAATTGTATTAAATAATCGACTCATCATCACATTGACTAACGTTTTAGTCAAATACATGGACTAACCTTTTAGTCATATAAGGCATCAGTGTGATTATATTTTCATATAATCACATCTCTCAAACACATCCTTTAGGTATGACTTTTAGGGACCAGTTGATCACCGCCATCAGTATGATAATAACGTCAAACTTCTAGCGAGCCAACCGTTATTAGTAAACGTTAATCAACTGATAAATACTAAGTATACCCTGTGAACCTATACGAGATTTATACACGTTATCACACTAACTGTGGACACCCTATGAACCTATAAGAGATTTATACACGTTATCACACTAACCGTGGAGGACACTAGCTCCAACAATCTCCCACTTGTTCTCACAAGTGTATGTGCGATAACCGATTCTCATATCCTTAATTTCTCCCACTCAATGTAAAACAATTTGCAAAATCCGTATTCAAAAATGTCGTATTTTACAAGTGATCAATATCAAGAGTGGTTTTCCCAACTAGAAAGTAACTTAACTGATAAACGAATCATCATTCGAGCATGGCCATGCATTTCAGTTACAACTCCTCGAGTGGCCTTGAGAAATGACTAAACCTGATAAAGGTTGGATATTTTTTTCAACTCGAATCCTGCAGATACAAGCACGGTATGAAATGACCCAGTAAAAATCTGCTTAGCCTCCTGTTACGGTCGACCATGAGAAAGAAACCAAAGTCACCCAAAAACTGCCTTGATCTCAAGAGACGGTCGATAGTCAAAAGAATCGACTCTAGGAACACAATGGACGTCCAATCCACGACCTGGCACCGAATGTTTTTAAACATTTAGGACTCCATTACGTTGTCACAATGTCCTACGAGGTATCGTTATAACTCGCATCTGTGATCGATCAGCCAACCGTTTGACTTATGGCTCGTTGAACACACCATCAATCAACTTCATAATATAATAGCCAGAGTTATCAGCTCATGTAGGTGATTACGGACCAAAACAAATATAATGTAATTCAGTTCACTTTGTGGCGTTCAATGTTGTCGTACAATCCACATGAAAAACAAAATATGAAAAGAAAATGTATCGAATCCATAATCAACTACTACAACTCAGGAACACGTTTAATTCCCGTGGAAATAACGTGCCCTTCATGCTTATCATATTTCAATGGTTTAGTGAGAGGCTCCGCGATGTTGTCATCCGAAGCTATCTTGCCAATCACTATCTCCTTTTGCTCTACGTAATCACGGATCAGGTGAGCCTTTCGATGTACATGTCTAGACTTGTTGCTAGACTTAGGCTCCTTGGCCTTGAAGATGGCACCTCTATTGTCACAATAGATGGTGATTGGATCATTCGAACTAGGAACTTTGGTTAGTTCTTGTAAGGATTGATGCATCCATATAGCTTCCTTTGCTGCTTCTGAAGCGACATAGTACTCGGATTCAGTGGTAGAATCTACTACAACTTCCTGTTTGGAACTTTTCCAGCTGACCGCAGCACCATTAAGAGTAAAAATGAATCTAGACTGAGATTTCGAATCATCTCGATCCGTTTGGAAGCTAGCATCTGCGTAACCGATTGCACATAGCTTAGTATCTCCTCCATAAGTCAATGCCCAATCCTTAGTTCTCCGTAGGTACTTAAGGATGTTTTCACAGCCATCCAGTGTGTTTCACCTGGATTGCCTTGGTACGGACTCGTCATACTCAATGCATATGCCACGTCTGGACGTGTGCATATCATGGCATATATGATTGATCCTATGGCTGACACATAAGGAACACGAATCATGCGTTCAACCCCTTCCGGTGTCTTGGGTGACTGAGACTTGCTCAAATACATCCCAAAAATCATTGGAAGGTTCCCCTTCTTGGAGTTGGTCATGCTGAACCTTTCAAGAATCTTATCTAAATAAGACTCCTGACTCAGTGATAACATTCGTCGTGATCTATCTCGATAGATACGGATTCCCAATATGCGTTGTGCCTCACCCAGATTTTTCATGTGGAAATGGTTCTTCAACCATCCTTTTACCGAAGATAAGAGAGGAATGTCATTCTCAATCTAGAGTATGTCATCGACATACAATATCAAGAAAACAATCATACTCCCAATCGACTTGACATATAAGCATGGTTCCTCGAGCGATCGAGTGAAACCAAACTCTTTTATCACCTGGTTGAAACGATGATTCAAACTCCGGGAAGCTTGCTTAAGTCCGTAAATGGAACGTTTAAGCTTGCACACTTTCTTAGGATTATATTTCATCAAGAAAATTCGAATTATAACGAAATTATGAAATATAAAATTGCTAGTCATAAACGAATTGTATAAACAAAAGAATAGAGATTAGAATTAACCTTCAGTCCTAGCAATTTGGCCTAAGAACAAATATCGAGATCGATATTCTCCTAATCGTTGCACCCAAAATGCTCCGAGAAATGCCCCGTTTTTGCTAGAAAAGGAACCCTAATTCCTAAATAATATTTAGGGTTTTTTGTGATGAGAGTTTTTAAGAAAAATCAAGTAAGTAAAATAATCCCCTTCTCTCTCCTTATAAGCGTGTAACAAGAGGAGAAAAGAGAGGAAGATTTTTTTCTTATTTTTCTCCTTTCTTTGAACCGTGTAACAACCCAAAAAAAAAAGAAGAAAATCTTCTTATTTTAGGTTGTTATCATATTTGTATAAAATGTGTATAATTATCAATTGTCATTTATGTCGTCACGTATTATTAAGTCCACACATTTAATACCGGTCCGTCATCATTTATTATGACAATATCGTATAATATATACATTAACTATAAATATCGCATATTTATAATTTGCTAATTAAATATAACCGTTTATGTTTAATTACGAATTAACATCTTAATTCGTTTAAGCTAACATTATATACAATAATTAAATATAATTGTTTATATTCAATTTACGAATTAACAATTAATTCGTCTCAGCTGATATTATTTAATTGTATTAAATAATCGACTCATCATCACATTGACTAACCTTTTAGTGAAATACATGGACTAACCTTTTAGTCATATAAGGCATCAATGTGATTATATTTTCATATAATCACATCTCTGAAACACATCCTTTAAGTGTGACTTTTAGGGACCAGTTGATCACCGCCATCAGTGTGATAATAACGTCAAACTTCTAGCAAGCCAACCGTTGTTAGTAAACGTTAATCAACTGATAAAATACTAAGAATGCCCTGTGAACCTATAAGAGATTTATACACGTTATCACACTAACTGTGGGGAACACTAGCTCCAACAAAGACTTCATCTCTGTGTGAAATCTTGCTAAAACAATTGGCGGCCACCGTAGGGCATCTAGCTTAAAAATAATCAAACCCTAATCCTAAACAACACAAAAACTCTTCCAAAAAATGATTGGAGACAATATAGAACAACAACTGGCTGCCGTCAAACAACAACTACTAGAGATGGAGCAACTGATGCAGAAAATGACCCGGGCTGAAGCTGAAGTCCAGAAACTGAAAGAATCAGAGTCCAACCTGAAGCAAAAGCTAGGAGATAAAGCTTCAGGCTCAAAATTGAAGATTTAGCCTGGATCACCATTTTCTTCAATCATCATGAATATTGATTTCTCCAACTTTGGTACTCCATCTCCATCAAAAACCAAAGTAGGGGATCTTGATTCAGACTCAGAAGAAACCCCAAATAAAGAGACCATCCCAGATCAAACTAATATAGCCATAATAATAGCCATGGTCCAGGAGTTCCAGAAATGCCATGAGAAATTCGAGAAGATCCCTGGAATATCTACGAGCATTGAGGAAGCCAATACTGAAAGCTATGCTGACTCTCCCTTCATGGATGAGATAGCTAAAATAGATCTGCCTAAAATGTTTATGGTACCATCAATGAGAACCTATGGTAGAACTATAGATCCTCATAACCATGTAGCCTACTACAAATAGAGAATGTTGGTAGCCTCTATACCTAGTGAGCTATGAGAAGTATGTATGCACAAAGGCTTTGGAACAACCCTAATCGGGCCTGCCCTTTAATGGTACATAAACCTGCCAAATAGACGCATCAAGTCCTTTGCACATCTGATAAACTCTTCCAACCACCAATTTGCAAGTAGCAGGGAGCTCAAAAAGAGATCCAGTGACCCGTACAAAATCAAGCAAAACCCAGGCGAGACAATCAGAGCATTTGTAATACTACGGATTTTATTAAGTTGTATACTCGACCGAGTAGAGCCTACTCGGCCGGGTAGTGTTATTGTGGAGTTTGTTTTGGTTCTGCCGAGGAATACTCGGCCGAGTATGGAGAATACTCGACCGAGTAGAGGATACTCGGCCGGGTATAGCTTTACTCGACCGAGTATCCGGTCTGGCGAGTGTTATTTTAGCGGTTTGATGCGGGAGTGTTTAGGGTTATTTTATATTCAACGTCAGTTTCTAAAACGTCATTTTCAACCCTAATCATTTTACGATTACTTTAATCACTCCCTTATTATCCCCTAATCTTGTTGTGTGTGCAAATCGTCGTGGTCCTTGCGTGTAGTCTCTTATTCTACTATTGGTAAGTTTCATTCCCTTGTCATTTTTATTCTTTTGAGGTTACTGTATATATGGAATTGGGGAAAATGGGGGATTGTGCAATGTGTAATTGTGTTATGTGGTTATTATATAGGAGAAGACTTCATAGAGGAGCCTTTCTGATTGTTCTGTTTCTGTTCTACTGTTGATTGATAAGGTATGGTTTTCCCTACTCAGTTTACTATTCATTGTTTAAGACATGATTGTTTTGTAACTATTGTTATCTGCTGATCATCGGAGTGTGGGCATTGTTGTGACGGTGTTGGTGTGGAGATGTTGTGACAGCTCTGATGCTGTGTGTTTGTGATTTTGGTGGAGTCACTTGCGGGAGTGGCTTCACACCCTAGTTCGTCGTTCGTGGAACCCGCCACGGGAGGGGATGTGCACATTAAGGGACAGGGATTGTTAGTCGCTCGTTGATGAGCTCGACTAGGTGGGACCGGCTGCGGTCACCCACTAGCAGCGAGGATTACCTATTGCGATGGGTAATCTGGAAGGGCTACACACTTCGGTGCGTAGTCGGTTAGTGTGTGAGATCGGGAGACTGGGGTTGGAGGATGATCAGCTGGTTACCATGTTTGTTTGTCTTATAGTGATTGAGTAATACTGACCTCGTTGTTGTTTGTGGAATCTGCTGTGATACATTCGGAGATGGTGAGCAGACTTGACAGGTATTGCTATTGTTGAGCTTGAGGCAGTCATGGCAGAGTTGTCATCACCGGTCATAGCATCACCGTCTGAGTCTTAGTTTTATTTCTTAGTTGTCAGACATTTGTTTTATTTTATTGAAACAGTTTGGGATTTGGTTGATGTAAACTTTATATTTTATGGTACTTAAATAAATATGCTCATTTCAGACGCTTTTGATATGTACTAACCTCGGGCAACCGAGATGGTAACACACTTTCATGGTAGGGTGGTCTTGGTAAGGCACCTTGGTATGAGGGGGTGTTACAAAGTGGCATCAGAGCAAAAGATTTCGGCACCTAAACAAATGAATCTAATGAACTTAGGGAGTCTAAATAAAATGAACCCGGGGAGAGTTTTTTGGAACTACCGCAAAGACTCGGAAGACGTCCCGGAGTCGTAATTTGGCCCTCATTAACTCGAGCCAGTCATATGGGAAGTGTGTTGAGAGTTGTGTTTTATATGTGCATGTATGTGAAGATTCATGGTGATAATAAGTGATGGTTGAAAATTTGTATGTGGAATTTGTAAGTATGGTGAATGGAAAAGTAGTAGAAGGGACGGGTATGTGCAATTTGGTGAAGTGAATTTAGCATGTGAATGATTGGTATGATTTTATGTTTATAACGTGGCATTTAAGTTCCTGTTGTTATATGTTTGTTGAGGGAATAGAAAGCATGATAGGGGACTTGTACTGTTTTAACCCGTCTTTGGTATGGCTTGGCCGAGCAGGGCAGGAACTCGACCGAGTAACCAAGCACTCGACCGAGTGTTGTTTGGCAGTGAGTAGCAATGGCTACTGTATGTGTTTACTCGACCGAGTAAGTAGGTGTACTCGACCGAGTAGTGACTACTCGGCTGAGTATTGTTTGTACTCGACCGACTATGCGATCTGGGTATTTGACGTTGGCTACTGGAGTCGATTACTCGACCGAGTAGTCGTTACTCGACCGAGTATAGTCTTATACTCGGCCGAGTGTTCCTTTGGCGGAAGATTGATACATTTTGAGCCGTAGGCTTTTGTGCTTACGTTTCTTTGTTTCTTATCAGCTTAAAATGCTGCCCAAAAGAACCCCCTCACAGATCCAAGCTTCTGAGATGACTCTTGATGAGGTTGCTCGCATGATTGAGCAACAAGAGGCTCTCCTTGAAGCTCTCAAAAATGTGGGAAAGGGGAATGAGAAGCCGGTGGATGCTACTCAGCTTAGCATCATCATTGCTCGCTTCAACACTCCCACATATGAAGGGGTGGGGGAACCAAAGCTTCTCGAGAAGTGGCACCGTGAGATTGAAGCTCTCATGGAAATGGTTAAGTTCCCCGAAGACATGATCGTTGAGCAGGTAGTATACTACCTGAGAGGTGAGGCTGCTGTTTGGTGGCAAAACGTCAAGGAAGATGCTAGAGCCTATTACCACGCCGAAGGTCTGGGAGCTATTCCGTGGTCTGGGTTGAAGAGCACTATGAGAGAGCAGTTTGTGCCGGAGCATATCCGACACAAGATGAGATCTGAGTTCAATTCCTTCACCATAACTGAGGAGATGACAGTCATTGAGTACTATCATCGGTTCCTAGAGCTATCTCGTTATGTTGAGGACATGCAGCTGGCACAGAGGGGTTTGGCTCTCCGTTTTGAGAGGGGTCTATCTGCCAAGATCGTGAGTCGTATGCCAGCTGGGGTTGCTACTGACCTTTAGGAAGTGTACCTAAGAGCGGGCCAAGCTGAGAGAATGGTAGATCTCTCAAGAGAGATCAATGAGAGGACTGCCGCTGAAAAGAGGAAGGCTGATAGTGGAAGCAATAGTCAGTCGGGCAACAAGAAGGGAAACTTCAACCATGCAAAGGCTTTTTCGGGTGGAGCTGGTTTCTCTGGGGGATCTCGTGGCTGGGGAAAGAATGGAGGTCGGAGTGTGAGTGACAACTCTAACCTTACATGCAGTGGTGTCAGCCATAGGAGACGGGAATGCACGAGTTACAGGCCCGGCACTGGTTCAGGAGCTCAGCAAGGGAATTTCTCTCAGGGGCCAACTCAAAGTTTTTCTAGTAACCGCCCGGGAGGTTCATGGGGTAACAGAGGTGGACAAGGCAACCAGGGCAGTTATAACCGCAGTGGTGGTGGATCATATTAGCATCAGAACAACAGCACCACCCAAGATTCAGCAGCCAAGCCAAGTACCTCCAATGCTTCGGTTCAGGGTGGAGGGCCGAAAAACAGTGGGAAGCTTTTCATGATGGACAAACAGGAAGCGCAGGATGATGCTCATGTAGTTACCGGTACCTTTCTTGTTCATAATGTACCATCCTTTGTTTTTTTTTGATTCAGGGGCTACACATTCTTTTGTGCCTAAGAGTCATGCCATGTCCATGGGTTTGTGGAAGTTTGAGGTTGTAAAAGATGATGTGTTCATACCTTCACGGGAGTCTGTGTCATGTCTTAAGTTGTATAAGGGAGTGTCTATGGTGGTTGGAGGGATAGATTTACCGGTAGACTTGTTAGAGTTTCCTATGGATGGGTTTGAGGTGATTCTCGGGATGGATTGGCTGGATAAGTATGATGCCAAGATAGATTGTCGGCAAAAGAGAGTGTCCTTAAAGGGTCCTGAGGGTGTTAGGGTGTCCTATAGAGGGTTTGTGGTAAAATCTAAGTGTAAGGTCATAGCTGTGATGACATTAAAGTCATGTATGAGGAAGAAGTGCCCGTTGATTCTCTGTCATGTGAGAGATCGCCGAGTAGAGCCGCAGACAGCTGCTGAGATACCTGTGGTGGAAGAGTTTGATGATGTCTTTCCTGAGGAGATACCGAGTTTGCCGCCCAAGAGGGATGTGGATTTCAGTGTGGAGCTTAAACCAGGGACCTGTCCGATATCCAAAGCACCTTACCGTATGACACCTAAAGAGTTAGCTGAGTTGAAGAAGCAGATACATGAGTTTCTAAGCAAGGGTTATATCAGGCCTAGTGTGTCACCGTGGGGAGCCCCAGTTCTTTTTGTAAAGAAGAAAGATGGGAGTATGAGACCGTGCATTGATTACAGAGAGCTCAATCATGTCACGGTGAAGAACAAGTATCCTTTGCCTAGGATCGATGACCTATTTGACCAGGTAAGTGGAGCAGGTGTGTTTTCCAAGATTGATCTGAGGTCGGGCTATCATCAGCTGAGGATAGCAGATGAGGATATTCCTAAGACAGCATTCCGATCTCGGTATGGTCATTATAAGTACGTGGTGATGCCTTTTGGGTTGACCAATGCACCAACAGCTTTCATGGACTTGATGAATCGGATCTTTACACCGTTCTTGGACAGGTTTGTGGTTGTTTTCATCGATTACATCTTAGTCTATTCTAAGACTAAGGAAGAACATGAGGAGAACTTAAGGATAGTCTTGCAGACTCTGAGAGAGAATCAACTTTATGCCAAGCTGTCTAAGTGCGAGTTCTGGCTGGAGGAGGTAGCTGGTCGGACTCAGTTGGAGGTTTCGTTTTCGGTACTTGTCGTTAGGAGCACCTAGACCAAAACGCAATTTATAACTCTACCAACAACTCTACAATTAGTAAAGAGGCAAGTAAAGGTTGGATCCCAAGGGACGGGAATTGAGATGAGATTTTCAATTGCAACTAGTGGTGTCTAAGGGTGTCACAAGTTGGGTTTTGAAGTAGAAGATCACTAAACTAAATAGCAACAAAAGTAAAGAAGCAAGATGATTAAAAGGGGGTGTAAACAATTGATAAAAGACACTAGGGTGTCATGGGGTCATAGGGGATTCATGGGAATTGATCATACAAACATATTCTCAAATTATAAGCAAGCAATTATTGTTGTGATGGATCGAGTTGGTTTAAATCTTACAATCCTAGGAAAGTTTGGGTCCCGGAGCCGAATCGATTAGATTTTACAACACCTACAAGTCGACTTAATCTTCCCTACTCAACTATATGCATGGTCTAATGAGACTCAAGTTGGTTTATGTCTTATAAGTCTCATTGAAAAGATAGGTGATGGGTAAAAAATGCAAGGATTCATAGGCTCGCATTTCATCAAACATAACATGTGCATAAGTTGAGATCACAACAAGCAAGAAAATAAAATATGAAAACATATTAATTTAAGCATGAATCATCCCCCATGTTGGTTTCCCCTAATTACCCATTAACCCTAGCTAAGGAAACTACTCACTCATTATCATGTTGAACATGCTAGCAAGGTTGTCAATCGCACCAACAAAGTAAAACATGTTGAATAAATTAAGATAATTAACAATAATTAAAAAGGGATTAAGAGAATTATACCTACTAATGATTCCAATAATAAAGCAAAGAATAATAGAAGTACCTGATGATTGATTGGAAGGTTGTCAATCTCCCAATAATAACCCAAATAATCTTCAATTACCCAAAATGAAAGATGAACCAAAGAGAGATTGAGGGAATGAAATTTGTATTAAAACTTGATTAAATGTTGATTACAAGATTAAAGAGAGATTTTATTGATATAAACTACACTAGAGATTGCTAAGAAGAACTTGATCTTATAATTAGCCTAATGGGGTATTTAAAGTGGGGATTAGTTACATAAATTAGGGTTTACTAAGGGCTTAAATGACGATTAAGTCCTTGAGGAATTGCCGGACTCAAGGGAGACTCCGGTCTCCTTTTTGCCGGTCTTAGAAAAATATGTTCATCTTTCATGAAATGTGTAGAAGACGAAATGGCTGACACACAATCCGAGTGTCCAGGGCACGGGACGGGCGGATTGTGGGTTTGTTGGACGAGTGGATTCAAGGGAAGACGGGCAGATTGTGGTGGTTCTTGAAGGGCGTCCAGCTGGGGAAGACGCTCGGATTGCACCTCTTGGATGGGCGGATTGTGGACAATCCGCTCGGATTGTCTTACAGCTACTTTCTTTCTTCTTTTCTTCCTTTTTCTTCATAAAATCCTTGAGGATTTCCTCAGGGATGCAAGGATCTTTTCTCATCATTGCCCATCTACTATAGTATGTACAAAGGCTTTCTAATCTTGTCTTCTCTTTGATGCTTGGTCATTGAATTCAATCAATTTAGCTCTATTTTGCCATGAAAATACAAGGTTTGTACTCCTTTTCTACCAAGGAAACAAAACCTCAAAGAATATGCAAAACAAAGGACTAAAGACAATAAATGACCCAAATATGCACTAAAAATCATGGGAACAAGGCTAATTCGGGGATTAAATATGCTCTAATTATGGTCACATCAAATATCCCCAAACCGAACCTTTGCTCGTCCCGAGTAAAGAGGTGACAAAGACTAGGACCCTTATTTAAAATAACCTAATAGCATAGCCGATATGAGACAATTAGCGGGTCTCACTCCGCCCCTTCAACTCACAACAAGACAACCATGAGGTAGGATGCCTTCTTGCAAGGCAAGGTGGGTCTTGCCAAAATGGCGACACATCCAAACATTAAAGAACATTAAATCAAGTAATGGATGCATCTACAAAAGAATAGACACTTTCCTCATCTAAGTGGCGGAAATTATCTACAAGGGAAGAAATTCAAGGGTACACACTCCTTCATAGATGCAATTTCTTCAAACTACTAAGCCTAGAACGATACCAATAAATCACCTCCAAATTGTGTCAAGCTAGGGTACCTTTGTCCTCAATCGTTAAATGCTTTTGTCAAGAGTAGACTCCCTATGGTGTTAGAAACACAGGAGGATCGCGGAATTCCCCCTCTTGCCTAGACAAGAAGAAGGGTCGTCCCCTCTCTACCATGTACAAAAATGGATACGATGGATAAAGGGATCGATAGAATTTGAGTTTCATTTTGGGAGTTTGCTTTTGTTGTTGTTTTTCCTCTCAATTTCTTGTAACATATAATATTTGAGAATACTTTCTTTTGCCATTTCTTTTGAACATTTGGCTTTTCAATACTTGACACTTTTCAACTTTTCTTTGCATTTCTTTTGAACATTTTCAAAGTTACCCCATATGTAGTGAGGGTGCCTTATATTTGAAGCATTAGGAGTCTATTTTTTCTCCTCTTTTTTTATTTGATGCATTTTGCAAACTTTCTTTCACTTTTCATTTCATTGAACTCAGATCAATTTCTTTTTGTACCCATTCCCTTTGATGACAAAAATGTGGTAGAACATGGATGATGGATGCATGGTTTCAAGGGGCACCTTGGAATAAACGGTAGCCAAGGAGTTATCACACCACAAGGTACTCTTGACTAGGCCATAATCCATGGGTCAAAGGATACTAGCATGACACATCCTAGGGTGTTTTACAAGTATTCTAACAAGCAAAGTTTTAAGAAGAAAAAGCATCTACTAGGGCCTATATACACTTGTCAAGCTTCACAAGTAGACGGTTTCGCAAAATTTTCTAACATGCAACTACATGCCATGATGCAACTAACACATATACATCCTAATGCAAATGATTCTACCAACTAATATGCCATATAATCTAAATGCAAGTCCTAAATTCACATTGTTATACCGCATCAATCAAAATAAAGCCACATAGTCATTAACATAGAGAGGAAAAAGGAGATTAGAAAGATCATACCATGCGGTCTTCAATATCCTCATGTCTCGGATGTGGCGTAGTCGATCAATCTGAACAAGGATAAAACAAACACAATATATACAAGTCTACACTACAAAGGAGATGAACTTGTTTTTGGTTTTTCAATTTTTTCAATTTTTTTGATTTTTCGAAACTTTTTGATTTTTTTTTGGGTTTTTGAATAAAAGTTAAGTTAGAATTTCCCATCCCCACACTAATATGGGCTTTGTCCTCAATGGCCAAAATGATAGGAAATTATGCAAGTATGATGCACGAATTCTATACTAAATGCAAGCTATACTAATCTACACTACATGATGCATGGTTTTTTTTTTTTTTTTTTTTTTATGACGGAGAGCGTAATTTAGATTACCTCCCGTTGCGTATGCATGTACTTCCCCAAACCGAGATGGACATTATTTCTAATGTCTTTAAATATGGGGTAGTTCATGCACACAAGATGCAATGCATGAAACTAAATTGTCATTTTGGATTTTCAAAACGGGAGCAATGAAATAAGAACACCTCAATGGAGCCAAGTTGTTAGTCCTCTATGTTGCTAGGACTCTCCAACTATGATCAAGATAAAAATAAATAAAATAAAGAAAGAAGTAGACAAACCTCAAGAGGGTAAGAGCCTCCAAAGCTTGCTAGTCCTCCACCATATCATCATTGTCATCATTTTCCTCCATAGAAGCGGACTCATCACCACTTCCCTCTTCACTTCCTTGCTCAATTCCTTCATCATCTTCATTAGCCTCTTATTCTTCATCATCTACCTCTTCATCAACACCCTCATCATCATCAACCTCATCATCGACATTCCCATCTTCACCCGGTCTTTCACCCCTAGATTTGCTTGGAAAGAAGACTTCCCTATCCGCCCAACTAGACAAAGGACATGAAGGATCAAGTAGTCCTTGCCTAGCTAAATGAAAGAGGGGTGGATATTGGGCCAAGTATGCATCTACTCGATCATTGTAAGCTTGTTTATGCATCGCTTGCATAAGTAGAGTCATGTTATCATTGCCCACTTCAACACCTTTGGGTTTGAATTCTTGATATTTAAAAGGATAGAGTGGTGTGACAATGGAGGAAGAGGGCTCTTCAATCTCGCCCCTTTGTTGACGGATGATGTACTCGGCGCCTTTTGAGAGTGGAAGTAGGTAGTTTGTTCTATAAGCACTCAAGCGGCATATCTTGGAAGGCAAAGTGAAAGATCTAGCATCATTGGTGAGCCACCCATAGTTGGTGTCAAGAGAGTTGTGCTTGACCCACTTGTACTTGTTAATCATGGCATCCATGTCAATGAGATGACCCCCTTTGATCGCCACATAGGTGTTATCCTTGTTGAAATTTGGATCAAAGTACTTGGCCAAGAGAGTAACTAGACCTCCATTTACGATAAAAGCGGTGCCTTCCTTACCATAGTCAACATTGAACCATCTTTCCACCAAAAGCCTTAGAGCATTGTAAGGCTTAGTGAATTCCCTTCCAACATTTAAGGCCGACTCAATTAGAACAAAATAGAGCTTTGTAAAGTGATTAGTGTCTTTTTTTGCAATTATAGTATTCCCGATGACCTTGTGCCACACTCTAATGCCCGGATGGTGGACTAATAGAGCGCGACAAGCATGAAAGTTCTCAAATTTATTCCCGGAAATCGCCTCCCAAAGAGGAGCGGAGTCATACTTTTCGGGCATCTTATGATAGTATGGTGTATCACTAAGACCTAATGAACTCAAGAATTCCAAGATAAGGGAGGGGTATATCAATTCTCTTGTAGTAAACAATTTTCCCAACCCCATGGCTTCAAAGAAGGCTTTTGTTTGTTCAAGGACACCCAATTTGTTCAAGGCATCTTCACATATGAATTTTGTGGGTAGAATGGCTTTCTTAGCACACTTGGCAAATGTATCCTTATGGGAGTTAGAAATGAAAATTACCTCCGGATAGTTTGATAATTGAGCAATTTCCGGAGTTGTTGTCGTTGTTGCTTCCAAGGGAGGATCTTGTTGTTGTTGAACTTCCAAGTTTGAATTAGCAACCACCATAGCCATTGAAGCTTTCTTTGATTGAAGGCATTGTTGCCTTTTTGAGAGTGCCTTTGCCTTGAGTGCCTTTGTTGACCCTTTTGTTCTTGCCATTGATGATTATACCAAGAAAAGATTGAAAATGTTCAATTTCCAATTATACCCAAATCGATTTTAAGATGAAAGGATTTGCCTTTGTATTTCAAAAATCGACTCAAAGGTTGAAGATTTTGGTGCTTGGATTGATTATTGTTGGAAAAGGAGTGATTAATTGTTGTTGTAAGGAAGTTTGGATTTGATTTTGTTGAATTTGGTTGAGGAAATCTTGTTTTTGGTGATGGAGATCATGAGGGTTTTGGGGTTTATGGGTAGTGTTTTGAATGTATGGATGAATGAATGATTGTGGGAAGGGGTATTTAAAAACACCCGAAATCTTCAAACTGTAGGGGGAAGACGAGCGGATTCCCTTCGGGACGCTCGGATTCTGCTCAATCTGGGTTCAGGAAATCTCGCCTAAAGACGAGCGTCTTTCGGTGAAGACGGGCGGATTTCTGCAATTCAGTACGAGCTGATTCCCTTACAGACGAGCGGATTCTGTTACAGGAACTTTTCTTATTTTGCACTGGCAAAAAGATGAGCGTCTTCTTGCAAAGACGAACGGATTCTTTCAGACGAGCGTCTTCTCTGCTGGGACGCTCGGATTCTCTAACAGTCCCAAATTTTCAACTTTGCAGCTCATTTGGACGGACGGATTCTCCAACAGACGCCCTGATTCCCATAAGACGAGTGGATTCCCCATAAGGACGCTCGGATTCCTCCTGGTCTACCCGAATTCAAATCCATCCGTGCACTTGCATATCCCGTGTCATTTTCATTATTCAAATCCCGTGTTCTTCATTGTAGGAGCACTGCTAAGGCATGAATAGCCTAGGCAATTGCTATCCCCACACTAAAATCATTAGTCCGTCCCTCACTTCTCTAAAAAATGATAAATATCTTGATCAAAGCATAAAAATCCAAAAATGACAAAAAATGCAATGGAAGAATTAAAATGCAAGTTAGGGAGTTAGAAATATTTACAAATGGTGGTTTGGAGAGGACTCCACCAAACTCTCATCCTTAGTGAGATGTTATGGGGGCATGTCCAAGGTGTTGTTGATGTTACTCAACACCTTGAAGAAGTAGTCAAAAGCTTGTTCATTGTCATGATAAAGATCCTCAATAGATCTTTGCACTTGTTGTCCTTCATGTTGGTCTTGATATATAGCGTTACCAATGTAGGGATTGAAAATCCCTTCAAACTCATCGTCCCAAAGACCACAAACTTCATATACTTGGTCACTAAAGATCTCTTGAGTTGATAGAGACAACTCTCCCACTTTCTTGTCTTGGCCAATGAGGCCATCTTCTTCATCGCTTGACTTTGGTGAGTTTTTCAAGCTCTCTTTGTTACAATTTCCTTGCTCTTTGAATGGAGCATCATCGACTTTCTTCTTCCATTGGAATTCCGACTTCTTCCTATCAGCCTTCCGGCTATAATGATCAACCATAAAACATGGTTCATGCAAACGGGGAGCTCTCATGGTCTTGTCAAGATTGAAAGTTATGCTTTCATCTCCCACTTCTAGAGTGAGCTCTCCATGCTTCACATCTATCACCGTACCCGCGGTGTGCAAGAAAGGTCTACCTAGAATGATTGGAATGTTGGAGTCTTGTTCCATGTAAACAATGACAAAGTCCACCGGGATGAAAAATTTCCCAACTCTTACGGGAACATCTTACCATATTCCCAAGGGTGTCTTCGTCGATCTATCGGCCATTTGGAGTGTGATATTGGTGAATTTAAGCTCTCCCATCCCTAACCTTTTACTCACCGAGTACGGCATAACACTCACACTAGCCCCTAGATCACATAAGGCTTTGTTGATCGTGGTGTCACCAATGGTACACGGTATTGAGAAGCTTCCCAGATCTTTGAGTTTTGGAGGTGAACTCCCTTGAAGTATTGCACTACTCACCTTAGTGAAGGCGATAGTCTCAAGCTTCCGGGTCGACTTCTTCTTCATAAGGATGTCTTTCATGTACTTTGCATAGGTCGGCACGTGATTGATTAATTCCGTGAAAGGAATTGAGACTTCCAAATTCTTCACAATCTCCATAAATTTTCCAAGTTGGTCTTCAAATTTGGGCTTGGCTTGACGACTCGGAAAAGGAAGTCTAATCACAATGGGCTCCTTCTCCTTGGCCTTGTCTTCATTATTCTTTAAAACTTCTTCTTTTGATGGTTTTCCATCCTTGGAGTTTTGCACAACTTCTTCTTTGTCACTAGCATCCACAACTTTATCCTCAACTTGCTTCTTCGGTGCTTCATACCTCGTACCACTTCTCAAGTGAATGGCACTAACCGTTTCATGTCTTAGGGGATTACTTTGAGGTGGTAATTGCCCCTTTTGTCTTTGTGAGCTTGAAGATGCTAATTGAGTCAATTGGGTTTCCAACATTTTGGTGTGGTCTAGGATGTTGTTGATGGTGATTTCCTTTGCTTGACTATCCTTTTGCATTTGAGTGAAAAACTCTTGTTGATTCTTTTGCATTTGGAGGACCGCTTTTTGAACATCAAAACCTTGGTCATTTTGTTGATTGTATGGAGTTTGATTTTGGTAACCTTGGTTTTGGTTATAAAAGGGTCTTTGATTTTGGTTTCTCATGAGAGGTGGGGTGTATGTTGGTTGAGGGTTTTGAACATTTTGGCTTTTGTATGAGAGATTTGGGTGGAATTTGGTGTTTTCATTGTAATAGTTTAAATAAGGGGTACCACTCTTGTATGCTTGAAAAGCATTCACTTGTTCATTTGTTCCCCTACATTCACTTTGGTCATGTCCCAAAGTTCCACAATTCTCACATATCCCACTTGGGATTGATGAAGATGCCGTCATGGCATTAACATGTTGCTTTTGTGATTTTGAGGCTTCTTCAAGTCTAGCCATAGCCTTTTCGAACTTCAAATTGATGGTATCAATGTGAGCACTAAGTTGAGCACCCAATTGAGTAATAGAGTCCACTTCATGCTTTCCTCCTCTAGTAGCCTTGCGAGGTCTACTATATTGTGAATTATGGACCGCCATTTCCTCAATCTTGTTCCAAGTTTGATTGTCATCAACTTCGGTGAACATTCCATTTGATCCCATGTTGAGAATGTTTCTTGAGTCTTCATAAAGACCGTTTCAAAATTGTTGTACCAAGAACCACTCGCTAAGTTCATGATGAGGACATGAGCGACAAATTCCCTTGAATCGCTCGAAAGCTTCATACAAAGATTCTTCATCTCTTTGCTTAAAGCCCGTAATTTGAGCTCTTAGCATGTTAGTATTTTCCGGTGGATAGAACTTTTTGTAGAAAGCTAGAGCCAATTTATTCCAAGAATCAATTCCGAGAGTAGCCTTATAAAAGCCTTTCAACCATTGTTTTGCGGTGCCAATTCGAGAAAAAGGAAATAAGACCCATCGAATTTGGTCTTGAATTACGCCGGTTTGAGAAATCGCATCACAATAGTCGCAAAAAGTCTCCATGTGAGAGTGAGGGTCTTCACTAGGCATCCCCCCAAATTGGCTTCTTTCGACTAATTGGTTAAAGGCGGATTTGGCAATGAAATTTCCGGTTAAATGTTGGGGTGTGGGAGTACCATTAGGTAGGTTCTCTTCGGTTGGTACGGAATGTGATGAAAATTTAGGCATTGTGGGTTGATTTTGTGTTGGATTTTGTGTTGGGTTCTCCTCACCTTCTCTTAAAAAAGGGTTGATGAACTCAATAGTGTTTGGTTGAATATATACAACCTCACCAATACCTCTCAAATTTCTCCTAGCAAGTCTTCTATTGTTTGTCAAAGTCCTTTCAATTTCGTGATCAAAGGGTAACAAGTTACCTTGTGATCTTCTAGACATGCAAAATATCAAACAACTTGAAAATAATTAGAACAAACCTTGAGGAGTTCTACTTCCCCAAGGCAAACAAAGACACAACTAATAACAATATAAGAAAATCTAAATCAAGTTAACACCATCCCCGGCAACGGCGCCATTTTTGGTCGGACTCACTTGGAGGTTTAGTTTTCGGTACTTGTCGTTAGAAGCACCTAGACCAAAACACAATTTATAACTCTACCAACAACTCTACAATTAGTAAAGAGGCAAGTAAAGGTCGGATCCCAAGGGACGGGAACTGAGATGAGATTTTCAATTGCAACTAGTGGTGTCTAAGGGTGTCACAATTTGAGTTTTGAAGTAGAAGATCACTAAACTAAATAGCAATAAAAGTAAACAAGCAAGATGATTAAAAAGGGGTGTAAACAATTGATAAAAGGCACTAGGGTGTCATGGGGTCATAGGGGATTCATGGGAATTGATCATACAAACATATTCTCAAATTATAAGCAAGCAATTATTGTTGTGATGGATCGAGTTGGTTTATATCTTACAATCCTAGGAAAGTTTGGGTCCCGGAGCCAAATCGATTAGATTGTACAACACCTACAAGTCGACTTAATCTTCCCTACTCAACTATATGCATGGTCTAATGAGATTCGAGTTGGATTATGTCTTACAAGTCTCATTGAAAAGATAGGTGATGGGTATAAAATGCAAGGATTCATAGGCTCGCATTTCATCAAACATAACATGTGCATAAATTGAGATCACAACAAGCAAGCAAATAAACTATGAAAACATATTAATTTAAGCATGAATCATCCCCCATGTTGGTTTCCCCTAATTACCCATTAACCCTACCTAAGGAAACTACTCACTCATTATCATGTTGAACATGCTAGCAAGGTTGTCAATCACACCAACAAAGTAAAACATGATGAATAAATGAAGATAATTAACAATAATTAAAAAGGGATTAAGAGAATTATACCTACTAATTATTCCAATAATAAAGCAAAGAAAAATAGAAGTACTTGATGATTGATTGGAAGGTTGTCAATATCCCAATAATAACCCAAATAATCTCCAATTACCCAAAATGAAAGATGAACCAAAGAGATATTAAGGAAATGAAATTTGTAATAAAACTTGATTAAATGTTGATTAAAATATTAAAGAGAGATTTGATTGATATAAACTACACTAGAGATTGCTAAGAAGAACCTGATCTTCTAATTAGCCTAATGGGGTATTTATAGTGGGGATTAGTTACATAAATTAGGGTTTACTAAGGGCTTAAATGACAATTAAGTCCTTGAGGAATCACCGGTCTCAAGGGAGACTCCGTTCTCCTTTTTTCCGGTCTTAGAAAAATATGCGCATCCTTCATGAAATGTGTAGAAGACGAAATGGCTGACACACAATCCGAGCGTCCAGAGCACGGGACGGGCAGATTGTGGGTTTGTTGGACGAGCGGATTCAAGGGAAGACGGGCGGATTGTGGTGGTTCTGGACGGGCGTCCAGTTGGGGAAGACGCTCGGATTGCACCTCTTGGACGGGCGGATTGTGGACAATCTGCTCGGATTGTCTTACGGCTACTTTCTTTTTTCTTTTCTTCCTTTTTCTTCATAAAATCCTTGAGGATTTCCTAGGGGATGCAAGTATCTTTTCTCATCATTACCCATCTATTATATTATTTACAAAGGCCTTCTAATCTTGTCTTCTCTTTGATGCTTGGTCATTGAATTCAATCAATTTAGCTCTATTTTGCCATGAAAATGCAAGGTTTGCACTCTTTTCTTTCCAAGGAAACAAAACCTAAAATAATTTGCAAAACAAAGGACTAAAGATAATAAATGACCCAAATATGCACTAAAAAGCATGGGAACAAGGCTAATTCACGGACTAAATATGCTCTAATTATGGTCACAACAGTAGCTTTTCTGGGTCATGTGGTATCTAAGAAGGGGGTGTCTGTCGATCCTAGTAAGATTGAGGCCGTAACCAAGTGGGAATCACCGAAGAATGTTGCTGAGATTCAGAGTTTCTTAGGCCTTGCTGGCTACTACAGGAGATTTGTGAAAGATTTCTCTACCATAGCACGTCCTATGACATCCTTGATGAGGAAAGAGTCCAGATTTGTTTGGGATGAGAGTTGTGAGATAGCGTTTTAGACTTTAAAGGAGCGCTTGACCACAGCTCCTGTGCTAGCTTTGCCGGAGGGGTGTGAGAACTTTGAGGTATATACCGATGCTTCAAAGAATGGTCTTGGTTGTGTTTTGATGCAGGCAGGGAAAGTCATAGCTTATGCTTCGAGGCAGCTAAAGCCATATGAGGAAAATTACCCTACTCATGATCTGGAGCTGGGTGCAGTTGTTTTCGCTCTTAATATTTGGAGGCATTATCTTTATGGATCAACCTTTAAGGTGTTTTCTGATCATAAGAGCTTAAAATATATCTACACTCAGAAGGAGCTTAACATGCGACAGAGACAGTGGATGGAGCTTATCGGAGATTATGATATGGATCTATCACGAGGGTAAGGCTAATGTTGTTGCAGATGCTCTGAGTAGGAAGAGCGTTCATTCACTATGTACAACCATGTCCTTGCTGAAGCTGAGGGATGAGGTGTCTAGGATGGGGATCTTTATGTTAAGGAAGGGAGATACCATCGGGGATTTGACGATCGAGCTAGAGTTATATGAGAACATCAAGAGTAAACAGGGGCTTGATCCTAAGATTTAGGAATAGAAGTCAAGAGTAGAGAGTTGGACGGTTTCCAGGTTTTCTATCCATACAGATGGGAGTGTCCGTTTTGATGGGAGATGGTGTGTTCCTGAGGAAACAGAGTTGAGGAGAGTGATCTTGACAGAGGCTCATTGCTCTCCTTATTCGGTTCACCCGGGTGGTGACAAGCTTTACAAAGACATTAAGAAGACTTTCTGGTCGCCAAACATGAAGAAAGAGGTAGCTGAGTTTGTGGCCAGATGTTTGACCTGTCAGAGGGTCAAGGGTGAACAAAGGAGACCACAAGGTAAGATACATTATTTGGAAGTACCCGAGTGGAAGTGGGAGTCTATCTCTATGGACTTCCTGGTGGGATTGCCTAGGTCACAGCAAGGTAATAACATGATCTGGGTGATTCCTATGAAAGATACTTGGTCTAAGATGCAGCTGGCACTAGGTTACATGAGGCATGTGGTGCGGTTACATGGTATACCCAAGGATATCGTTTATGATCATGATGCGAGGTTCATATCCAAGTTTTGGCAAGAACTACAAGAGTTGATGGGTAAAACCTTGAAGATGAGTACAGCCTTTCATCCAGCAACCGATGGTCAGACAGAACGAACCATCAAGACCTTAGAGGATATGTTGAGGGCATGTGTCATAAAGTTTGGGGGCAGCTGGGAAGACAGGCTTGACCTGATTGAGTTTTCATATAACAACAGTTATCATAGGAGTATCGGGATGGCACCTTTTGAGGCTTTGTATGGTCGGAAATGCCGAAGCCCAGTTTGTTGGGATGATAGTTCTGAGACTGTGGTTTTAGGGCCACAACTGGTACAATATATGGTTGAGCAAGTTGAGTTAATTCGGCAAAAGATGAGAGAAGCTCAAGATCGTCAGAAGAGTTATGCCAATTTACACCGCATGGATATTGAGTTTGCAGTAGGTGACAAGGTCCGTTTGAAAGTGTCACCTATGCGAGGTGTGATGATGTTTGGGAAGAAAGGTAAGCTAAGTCAGAAGTTTATAGGTCCTTATGAGATTTTGGACCGTATAGTCGAGGTAGCCTACAGATTAGCTTTACCACCAGCTTTGGATAGAGTCCACAACGTTTTCCATGTCTCCCAGCTTCGGAAATATGTGAGTGATCCATCGCATATCCTTGGAATGGAGAACATCGAGCTTGATGAGTCTTTGTCCTACGCCGAGGTTCCTAAAGAGATTCTTGATCGCAAGGTTCGTAAGACAAGGAATGTTGAGACGGTCTTACTCAAGGTTCTTTGGTCTAATCACAATGTGGAAGAAGCCACATGGGAACCCGAGATATGTACTAACCTCGGGCAACCGAGATGGTAACACACTTTCATAGTAGGGTGGTCTTGGTAAGGCACCTTGGTATGAGGGGGTGTTACAGAATTCCTGACCATATTCAACAAAAAGAAGGTCATGTGGTATCTAAGAAGGGGGTGTCTGTCGATCCTAGTAAGATTGAGGCCGTAACCAAGTGGGAATCACCGAAGAATGTTGCTGAGATTCAGAGTTTCTTAGGCCTTGCTGGCTACTACAGGAGATTTGTGAAAGATTTCTCTACCATAGCACGTCCTATGACATCCTTGATGAGGAAAGAGTCCAGATTTGTTTGGGATGAGAGTTGTGAGATAGCGTTTTAGACTTTAAAGGAACGCTTGACCACAGCTCCTGTGCTAGCTTTGCCGGAGGGGTGTGAGAACTTTGAGGTATATACCGATGCTTCAAAGAATGGTCTTGGTTGTGTTTTGATGCAGGCAGGGAAAGTCATAGCTTATGCTTCGAGGCAGCTAAAGCCATATGAGGAAAATTACCCTACTCATGATCTGGAGCTGGGTGCAGTTGTTTTCGCTCTTAAGATTTGGAGGCATTATCTTTATGGATCAACCTTTAAGGTGTTTTCTGATCATAAGAGCTTAAAATATATCTACACTCAGAAGGAGCTTAACATGCGACAGAGACAGTGGATGGAGCTTATCGGAGATTATGATATGGATCTATCACGAGGGTAAGGCTAATGTTGTTGCAGATGCTCTGAGTAGGAAGAGCGTTCATTCACTATGTACAACCATGTCCTTGCTGAAGCTGAGGGATGAGGTGTCTAGGATGGGGATCTTTATGTTAAGGAAGGGAGATACCATCGGGGATTTGACGATCGAGCTAGAGTTATATGAGAACAGCAAGAGTAAACAGGGGCTTGATCCTAAGATTTAGGAATAGAAGTCAAGAGTAGAGTTGGACGGTTTCCGGGTTTTCTATCCATACGGATGGGAGTGTCCGTTTTGATGGGAGATGGTGTGTTCTGAGGAAACGAGTTGAGGAGAGTGATCTTGACAGAGGCTCATTGCTCTCCTTATTCGGTTCACCCGGGTGGTGACAAGCTTTACAAAGACATTAAGAAGACTTTCTGGTCGCCAAACATGAAGAAAGAGGTAGCTGAGTTTGTGGCCAGATGTTTGACCTGTCAGAGGGTCAAGGGTGAACAAAGGAGACCACAAGGTAAGATACATTATTTGGAAGTACCCGAGTGGAAGTGGGAGTCTATCTCTATGGACTTCCTGGTGGGATTGCCTAGGTCACAGCAAGGTAATAACATGATCTGGGTGATTCCTATGAAAGATACTTGGTCTAAGATGCAGCTGGCACTAGGTTACATGAGGCATGTGGTGCGGTTACATGGTATACCCAAGGATATCGTTTATGATCATGATGCGAGGTTCATATCCAAGTTTTGGCAAGAACTACAAGAGTTGATGGGTAAAACCTTGAAGATGAGTACAGCCTTTCATCCAGCAACCGATGGTCAGACAGAACGAACCATCAAGACCTTAGAGGATATGTTGAGGGCATGTGTCATAAAGTTTGGAAGCAGCTGGGAAGACAGGCTTGACCTGATTGAGTTTTCATATAACAACAGTTATCATAGGAGTATCGGGATGGCACCTTTTGAGGCTTTGTATGGTCGGAAATGCCGAAGCCCAGTTTGTTGGGATGATAGTTCTGAGACTGTGGTTTTAGGGCCACAGCTGGTACAATATATGGTTGAGCAAGTTGAGTTAATTCGGCAAAAGATGAGAGAAGCTCAAGATCGTCAGAAGAGTTATGCCAATTTACACCGCATGGATATTGAGTTTGCAGTAGGTGACAAGGTCCGTTTGAAAGTGTCACCTATGCGAGGTGTGATGATGTTTGGGAAGAAAGGTAAGCTAAGTCAGAAGTTTATAGGTCCTTATGAGATTTTGGACCGTATAGTCGAGGTAGCCTACAGATTAGCTTTACCACCAGCTTTGGATAGAGTCCACAACGTTTTCCATGTCTCCCAGCTTCGGAAATATGTGAGTGATCCATCGCATATCCTTGGAATGGAGAACATCGAGCTTGATGAGTCTTTGTCCTACGCCGAGGTTCCTAAAGAGATTCTTGATCGCAAGGTTCGTAAGACAAGGAATGTTGAGACGGTCTTACTCAAGGTTCTTTGGTCTAATCACAATGTGGAAGAAGCCACATGGGAACCCGAGATATGTACTAACCTCGGGCAACCGAGATGGTAACACACTTTCATGGTAGGGTGGTCTTGGTAAGGCACCTTGGTATGAGGGGGTGTTACAAAATTCCTGACCATATTCAACAAAAAGAAGGTCTCAATCCCCACATGTGATGTTGGAACAGCTGTGGAAGCTTTCAGAAAGGGCTACCACTGGATAGCGATTTCTATGACGGGCTGACCCTGAAACCTTGCCTAACTTTTGAAGACGTTCAGGCAAAGGCACTTGGCTACATTAGGCTGGAAGAAGATAAAAGCTTCTAGGCTGAAACCACTGACAGCGTTTCAGGATATGAAAGATCTAACAGGAAAAGTTCTAATCGATCACGGGGGAAGCAGCTCCAGACCATCCCCCTACACCAGGCCTGACAAATCCGAAGTCAACTATGCTCATGAGCAACGAGGTAACTCTTATACTTATCCACCTATTCAGAAATATAACTTCTCTGTTGATACTGTAGGACTCATTAAAAGGCTTGATAAAATGGGAGGCATTGTCAAGTGGCCCAAAAAGACGGACAATACTAACTCAAGGAAAGACACAACAAGATGCTGTGAATTTCACTTGGACATAGGACATACCCCAAAGAATGCCTAGTCTACGCGGAAAAGTGGCTTACCTGCTAAAGAAAGGCTACCTGAAGGATTTAATGCCATCAAAGAACAGGGAGGACAGCGGATCAAGAAAGGATCAAGAAAGACTACAACGTGATCTGCCCCCAGCACCACCAATCTATGAAGTCAAACTCATCGATGGAGGTTCTGAGATTTGTGGCCTGACTAGCTCAGCTGCAAAGAAAATAGCCAAGGGGTCCAAAATAAAATCTCCTTTTAAACCTAGAAATTTACCTCAAATTACTTTAGATGATACTGATATGCAGGGAATCTCGGACATCCATTATGATGGCCTGGTCATTACTATGCAAATTGGCACTGCACGTGTCCTTAGAATCCTAGTAGATGGTGGCAGCTTAGTCAATTTAATCATGCTTGATGTCCTGAAAGCTATGAAGATCTATGAGAATCAAATCAAAAAGAAGTCAAATGTCTTGATAGGATTTAGTGATGAAACCAAGAACACTCTAGGAGAGATCTACCTGCCAACCTACGTCGAAGGAGTCTCATCATATGAAATATTTGAAGTCCTAGACTGCCTTTCATCCTACAATGCAATCTTAGGCAGACCTTGGATCCACAATGTCAGAGCCATTCCTTCAACCTATCATCAGTGCGTCAAAATACCAACAGAATGGGGAATAGAAACCATCAAAGGTGAACAAAAATCTGCCCGGGAATGTTATACTGAATCATTAAAACCTTCCTGATGCGTGTCATTTATATGATGTTTTACACCTTATTTTACACGCATTTCAAAGCTCATTCATGTAGTTTATGCTACTATTCGCCCTATTTCCGTCTACTTTCGTGTTTTTTTACATTATTGCAGAAATGTGAAGAATCCGGCAGAAATCAAGCTAAATCCGTCCCCGAGAACATTGCATTGCATTTAACATGAAGTATTTACTCAAGGAACGAGCTTGGTGCGCATTTCGAGGCCCGAAAGACAAATCCACGAAAATTTAGAAGTCAAGTATCAGCTACTTCAGTCGATCGACCGCTGCCCTTAGTCGATCGACCAGATCACGAGTTCCAGTAGCTACTGTTTAGCGAAGAGCAGTCGATCGACTGCTTTTCATGGTCGATCGACCAAGCCGCTAATTCTGACGTGAATAAGAAGATCGAGAATTTAGAAGCCCATTGCGTTTTAGGTTTTGGAATAAAGTTACGTGATATTTCTATATAACGTAACCTGCTCACATTGATACAATCATCGAGTTTTCTATCAAGTTTTAATTCAGTTTTATTATCAAATTCTACATATACATTAGTTTAGATTATTTCCGTAAAAAAGTTTGATTTTCGCATTCGGTTTTTTATCTTTCTTCTGCAATTCCTCTAGACGGTATTCTTCTGTTTTATTATTCAGTTTGTTGCTTTCATTCGTAGTATAGGATTGCTAGGTTAGATCTCCCGAAGCCAATTTATTGTTTCATGTTAATCGTTCATTTAATCAATTTAAGTACGAATTCGAATGTTTTAATTGTTAAGTTTATTGCTGTTTTTATCATGAGTATGAGTAGCTAAATGCCTTGTGCTAGGATGTAGAGAATCTGTAGTGTAGGCGGCATTAGAATAGCATGAACTAAATCGCGCCGTGATCGATCGACTGGGTTCCCTGGTCGATCGACTGGCCACGTGAGCTTTACTTCGTTTTAATTAATTTAATTGCTATGTTTGACGAATCGAGTGCATGCGACTAGTTGAATGTTTAGGAATTGACCGACCCAACAAAGATCGAAAGATAGGGAAGGGAAATAGCCTACCTAATTAAGACGACTAGATTAATGGGATCGAAAGATGAGTTAATTTAGCCTTTTTAGTCACTATTCAGAACGAAAGTTAGTATTTGTGATTTTAGGGACCTGTAGCGAGATCGAAAGATGCTACCTGTAAGAATGGACCGAGAGGACTTCTTATTTTCCCGTCTCACGTGTTTGTTTTAGACCTACCTAGTACACTGCCGCCGAAACTACAGTGAACCGACCATCTTAGCACCCTTTTAATATTTGTTTTATCCGTTTATTTAGTTCATTGTCTTTTATTGCTTTAGCTATAGACCAAATCAAATCAAACCCCCACATTTGTTACCTTGAACTTTAAATTAGACAACCAATAATTGCATCGCCTCCCTGTGGTTCGACTCTGTTACCACTAGCTTCTGTTAGTTTTAATAGGTATTATAAATTTTATCTTTGGTGCACACAACGACAGGCATCAAATTTTGGCGCCGTTGCCGGGGAGGCAATTGTTTAAAATTTTTAGTTGTTTTATTTTTAGTCTTTTTCTTAGTTTAAGGGACATCTGTTCCTTAAACATTTCTCATATTCTATTTGTAGTTTCTTCTTATGCGCAGGTCACAGGGTGGTGAATTACTACCGTTCAATCCTGAGATTGTGAAGACTTTGCGTGAGTTGAGACGATCATCTAGAGTATTGCCGACAGAGGAAGAGCTGAGTACTCTGTCTAGTTACTACGAGAACGAGCTATTTGAGGAGGATCCACATTCATCTCCTGTCTCCACTTCTTCAGCTGAGACCGTCACATCTCCAGATTTTCCAATCATGACCGAAGAAACAAGTATAGCCCCAGTCACTCGGAGCCGACAGCTGCGAATCTTTATAAAAGATTTGCATTACCAGGGGAAGACATAAAATTCGAGCCGAAGCCTTCTTATATTAACTTGGTTGAGAGAAACCAATTCGGGGGAGCGGCAAATGAAGATGCAGCCAAGCATATGGAGACATTCAATGATTATTGTTGTTTCATACCCCCACCAACCGGCGTGACCCAGGACCAGGTGAAGGAAACTATGTTTATATTCTCTCTTCGTGATGCTGCAAGGGAGTGGTACAGAGACATGGATCGAGCTGCTAATGGGATCACTGACTGGAATTCTTTGGCCCTACCATTCTACAAGAAGTATTTCTCTGCCTCGAAGACTAATGCCATTGGAGCTCAGATCACGAGCTTTAAATAGGGTCCTGATGAGAACTTTCATGAGGCGTGGGTCCATTTCAAGAAGTTGGTGCGAACCATTCCGCACCATGGGTTTGAGAAATGGAGCTTATGCAATCGGTTTTATAATGGGCTTTATGACGATCAAAGGGCTATCCTGGATGCGGCAGCTAGTAGTAGATTCCAGGAGAATGTTGGAGAGACTAAGGGGTGGAAAATTATTGATGATTTGGCCACCTATAAAGCTGAGTATTGGAATTCCAGGGGACATCAAAGGAGGAGTGTTGAATCCCCTTCTGTAGCTTCACTAGAGGCTCTCACGGCGAGGTTTGATAAGTACGAGTTGGGTGGATCTTCAAAAGGAGGGATCTATCATGTGAATGCTGTTTTAGACGGTCCTTTCGTCTGCAAAAGATGTGGAGCTGAGGGACATGTTTCAGACAATTGTCCTACTCCCTTCGAGTCTTGTGCTGCCTTTCAACATTATAGGCAGACAAACACTTATTTTGAGCCGAATACCCATCCCAACTTGAGGTGGAGTAGCCAAAATGTCCTAAATCCAACTCCACCTCCACAACAGCAGAATTATGTGCGCCCTCATAAGCAGCAGCAGCCATATCAAAAGCACTCGTATATTCCTCAACAGCAGCAGCAGTCCCAAGGCTCCGAATTTGCCGAATTGAAAAATTTGTTGCTGAAAGAGTCTCAAGCTAGAGAGGCCGGAATGAAGATGTTAGAGAGGAAAATTGCTCAATTGGCAAGCAAGAATACAACTTGAGCTCCGGGACATTTACCGACGCAGACGGATCAAAAGGAGACCCTTAATGCCATTACTTTGAGGAGTGGGTCTACCCTTGATGGACCCGCTATGGTTGAGGAAGTCGCTGAAAAAGATGAGGCGGAACCGAGTAAGAAGAAGTCTGGAACGAACAGTGGAAAGAAAAAGACGATTACCAGGTATATCGGTCGATCGACTGATCTACCCAGTCGATCGACCAATCCGCGAGATACAGTAGCTTCTAGTCCTGTAGATGTTAGTCGATCGACTGACAACGTTGCTGATGGTGAGTCTTTTCGTCCTCCAATGCCAGACAACTTGAGGGACCACTTGTTTCGGGGTATGACGACTCCGAAAATATTGAGGCAAGACCCAAATGCTGATGGGTCAGTCCCGGTTCCAAAATATGACTCGATGACGACTAATGGATCATTTTTTAGACGGTCTGAAGAGGGGTCAAGCTACAACAAAGAGAAGGTAGTGGATTTTCAGCCTAAGTCCACTGATGCCGACATGAGAGACCTAGAGGAGAGGGTTTAGTTACTTCTTTCAGCTCCCTATCCGGAGAGATTGGTGCCGACGAAGGAACATGTATCGTTTAACAAATTTGAAAATTTTATTCGTAGCTTAAACGTACAAGTTCCTTTTCTTGAGTTAGTTAATCAAGTGCCTGCTTACATGAAATTTATGAAGCAACTTTTGTTTAAGAAGAAATCACTTGAAACTGTGCATACTGTCGCACTAACTGAGGAGTCATGCTCTTATTTGACCCACACTGCACCCCATAAGCTAGAAGACCCAGGTAGCTTTTCTTTCCCATGTAGTATTGCCACCTTTTCTATTGAGAAGGCCTTATGTGACCTAGGAGCCAGTATTAGTGTAATGCCCTTGAGTCTTGCTAGAAAGCTGAAATTGACTAGGTTTGCAGTTACCAACATGACAGAACAGATGGCTGACCGGTCTGCGGTCCAGCCTAAAGGAGTCTTAGAAGACATTGCTGTGCAAATAGGAAAGTTCTTTTTTCCTGTTCACTTCGTTGTACTAGATATGCCCGAGGATGCCCACATTCTTATCATAATGGGTAGACCATTTCTGCCCACTGTTGGTGCAGTTATAGATGTGGGCTCAGGTACTCTGACTTTTAAAGTAGGGAAGCATTCCATTGTCTTTGCCCAAACAGCTAAGAAGAAAGACCCCATGTGGCCAGTCACTTGTAATACGGTTTCTGAGAAGAAATCTTATTTTGTGCTTCCTGACATGCCTGTTTCTATGCCTGTTTCTGCTATAACACCTCCGCCCCAGATTGGGAGCAAATTGGAGGAGGATTCTTCTGTTTTGGATTTTGCAGGAGCTGGTTTGGGGAAGGAAGAGCCGCATGTTGCTCCAACTGTGAGGGAGCCAATCGTTCAAAGAGGCGGTTTAGGATGTCTTAGCTATGGCACTGATGAGGAGCCTTAGGATGAGCCAGTCAAAGTGACGGAGTCCGATTTGGACTCTGATGAGTCGGACGAGGTCATTGATTGGGGAGATGTTGAAGTCGTTGATCCGTTGAGTTTAGCGGATGTTGGAGTTGAGAAGAGTGCAGCTGAGGAGATGAGCACTGTAGAGGCTACCTCTTATAGCCAGAAGCCGAGCAAGTGGGCCATTCCGTGGCCGTTCTTGATCAACTATTAGTTGATCAAAGACTTTACAAACATTTTATTGCTTTCGTTGAACTCTTTTTATTGCTTTTGTGTGCGCAAGACTTCGCATTTTAATAAGTTGGCTTAGGATTTTATACACTTTAGACTATTGCTTTGGATTGTGCGCAATTTTGGGCGCGTTATTGTGTGTAATTGCAGGTTTATAGACCTTGATAGCTCAATTTATTGAGTTAATTAGAAGAATTCAGAACTTACAGCAGGTATTACAGTCGATCGACTGGCCAGTATGGTCGATCGACTGAGCAGCGATTTCCAGGAGCTTCTGTTCCTGTTCACTCTGGTCGATCGACTGGGTGATGTAGTCGATCGATCGCTTTTGCTGCTGTACTTATTTTCGATCATTCCCCTGCTCAGTTTGGTCGATTTGCGGAATCGAGGGAGTCTTTTCTCCGCTTAATTTCTGTTTTCTTCCATTTTCTCATTTTCACACATAATTTTACCGTCCCAATTTTTGCTTTCTCGGAATTACGCGTGGTATTGTTTGTCTTTTCAGGTACTTATTGGTAGCACTGCTGGCTACTGAAACCTCCTAGTTCACGCTGATTTGGGGAGGTTTCCTTTTGTTGCGCTTAAAGTCTTGTGAGTTTCCGAGTTCTTACTTCATGTCTTATGTAGTTAATTTCACGCAAATTCCCGTTTTCCTTTTATTTCATTACATGATTTTGCACAATGGGCACATTGTGCGATTTGGTTTGGGGAAGGGTTTTGCGTTGCATTTCATTTGCTTGCATTCACGTTTACATTTTTGTCTTGCTTTGTTGTTTATTTTCACTTATATATACAAAAAAATTCAAAAAAATTAAAAAATTTCAAAAATTCAAAAATTCAAAAAATTGCATGTTTATTTTAGCATGTTGGTTGAGTCGGAACGGTAGTATTTCAATGATGACATTGCATTTGCATCTGTTTTTGCCTAAGCTTTGCTTAAATTGACATGTTATTAGTAGAATCGTATATGCATAGTCTACGAGTTTTCGTTAAATTTCTTGCTGAACTTGAGACTTGACTTAGATTTTTGGCAACCTACTTATATATTCTGAGATTTAGAGCCTATAACTGGTGTCATCTATGACCAGTTTATCTAGGATTGTGAGTGGTTACTCCATATAAGACATGTTACATCAATTTGCATAAATATGAACTTAATCTTCTTAATACCTGTATGCATTCGGTTTGTGGTTCGTTGACACATGTGGAAGACGTTTCCTTTGTTCAAATTTTGCCCATAAGCTCCACACTGCTAAAAATAGCCTTTTTGTCCCGTTAACTACATCCTACATTTAGCCTGCCCTTGTCAAGCTAGTAGTTTAGTTTTTGGGATTGTTACTATATTTTTGGTGGCATATGCTCATTTTGAGATGTTGTTGGGAAGATGAAAAAAAGGGAAGAAAGGAAACAAAGAAAGAAAAAAAAAAGGAAGAAAAATGTTTCGAAAAAGAGAAAAAAAGAGTGATGTACTGTAGATGTGGTCGATCGACTGGCCATCTAGGTCGATCGACTGAAGCTCGAAAAAAAAATTAATTCGCATAATTCAAAGTCTTTATTAAATGGCGATTTTTGCTCCCATGTTTCGTTCATATCTTATGGGGAATTGATTAATTACGGAGATTGTGAGTTTTGTGCTTACTTTTAGCACCGTGTCGGTTGAAGATCTTGAGCAAGAAGTTGGATATTGTCATATAGTTTTGTTTAGGTACTAGCTTGATCATCTATACCTCCACACTTCCATAAATGTTTTGCCTCTTCTTACCCATTACCTCACATATCCAAATTTACCTCGGCATGTGTCATGGTCATTTGCTTGGTTAGAATGCATATGTACGGTTGTAGAGATTACTTTCACATTAAATTGCAGGCATGTTCTTATAGGTCGTCGTTAGGTGAGAGTCACTACAAAGTGAATTCTTTCTATCTTCACATATACTCACCTGTATTTATTGAGTGATCTGAGCGACCCGTGAAAGTCCAATTTGATAAGTCTCTACAGTTGACGGTTCAACAGTTTTTAATGACTTCGTAACTCGTTTGCATTACTAATTGATTGTTAGTTGTTGCATTAAACTGGTTTAGGCCTTACAGTTTGCATTTCGCTCTGAGATTAAACTCGTTCCATTAGGTTTTAGGATCGAGTCTAATCCTTGCTTGGGGATAAGCAAGGGTTTGGTTTGGGGAAGTTTGATACGTGTCATTTATATGATGTTTTACACCTCATTTTACACGCATTTCAGAGCTCATTCATGTAGTTTATGCTACTATTCGCCCTATTTCCGTCTACTTTCGTGTTTTTGTACATTATTGCAGAAATGTGAAGAATTCGGCAGAAATCAAGCTAAATCCGTCCCCGAGAACATTGCATTGCATTTGACATGAAGTATTTACTAAAGGAACGAGCTTGGTGCGCATTTCGAGGCCCGAAAGACAAATCCACGAAAAATTAGAAGTCAAGTATCTACATTAGTCGATCGACCGCTTCCCTTAGTCGATCGACCAGATCACGAGTTCCAGTAGCTACTGTTTAGCGAAGAGCAGTCGATCGACTGGCTTTCATGGTCGATCGACCAAGCCGCTAATTCTGACGTGAATAAGAAGATCAAGAATTTAAAAGCCCATTGTGTTTTAGGTTTTGGAATAAAGTTACGTGATATTTCTATATAACGTAACCTGCTCACATTGATACAATCATCGAGTTTTCTATCAAGTTTTAATTCAGTTTTATTATCAAATTCTACATATACATTAGTTTAGATTATTTCCGTAAAAAAGTTTGGTTTTCGCATTCGGTTTTTGATCTTTCTTCTGCAATTTCTCTACACGGTATTCTTCTGTTTTATTATTCAGTTTGTTGCTTTCATTCGTACTATAGGATTGCTAGGTTAGATCTCCCAAAGCCAATTTATTGTTTCATGTTAATCGTTCGTTTAATCAATTCAAGTATGAATTCGAATGTTTTAATTGTTAAGTTTATTGCTGTTTTTATCATGAGTATGAGTAGCTAAATGCCTTGTGCTAGGATGTAGGGAATCTGTAGTGTAGGCGGCATTAGAATAGCATGACCTAAATCGCGCCGTGGTCGATCGACTGGGTTCCCTGGTCGATCGACTGGCCATGTGAGCTTTACTTCGTTTTAATTAATTTAATTGATATGTTTGACGAATTGAGTGCACGCGACTAGTTGAATGTTTAGGAATTGACCGACCCAATAAAGATCGAAAGATAGGGAAGGGAAATAGCCTACTTAATTAAGACGACTAGATTAATGGGATCGAAAGATGAGTTAATTTAGCCTTTTTAGTCACTATTCAGAACGAAAGTTAGTATTAGTGATTTTAGGGACCTGTAGCGAGATCGAAAGATGCTACCTGTAAGAATGGACGGAGAGGACTCCTTATTTTCCCGTCTCACGTGTTTGTTTTAGACCTACCTAGTACACTGCCGCCGAAACTACAGTGAACCGACCATCTTAGCACCCTTTTAATATTTGTTTTATCCGTTTATTTAGTTCATTGTCTTTTATTGCTTTAGCTATAGACCAAATCAAATCAAACCCCCACATTTGTTACCTTGGACTTAAAATTAGACTAATAATAATTGCATCGCCTCCCTGTGGTTCGACTCTGTTACCACTAGCTTCTGTTAGTTTTAATAGGTATTATAAATTTTATCTTTGGTGCACACAACGACGGGCATCACTTCCAAGCCAGTTAAGTCTCTCGCTTAGCAATTAAAGTACCCTGTCAGGAGTACTTATGTGACAGAAACCCAAATGAAAACAGATCAAGTAGTATTAGACTCTGAGTACCCTGACAGGTATGTACTGGTGGGATCTAATATCCCTGATAACGTCAGACCAGAACTAGTGAATTTTCTTAAGAATAAGTCTACATGTTTTGCCTTGTCACACTTTGATATGACCGGCATAGATGCTAGTATTATTACCCATAAACTCAATATTGACACTTCCTTTAAGCCTGTATAGCAGAAAAGGAGAAAGTTTGCCCCTGAACGCAATAAAATCATTAACGAAGAGGTGGACAAAATCCTAGACATGGGAATGATCAGGGAAGTAATGTACCCTTAATGGCTGGCCAATGTGGTCGTGGTGCAAAAGAAGAATGGCAAATGTAGAGTATGTGTAGACTACACAGATCTCAACAAAGCCTGTCCAAAAGACCCATTTCAACTCCCTCACATTGATGCAATGGTAGATGCTACAGCTGGACATGAACTGATAACATTTATGGATGCCTCAAGTGGATTTAACCAAATCAAAATGCATCCAGCTGACCAGGAAAATACTGCATTCATTACGGAAATTGGCATATATTGCTACACAGCAATGCCCTTTGGCCTGAAAAATGCAGGGGCAACCTACCAACGCCTGGTTAACATGATGTTAAAAGACCAAATTGGCGACACAATGGAGGTCTACAAAGACGACATGGTGGTCAAATCAAAGAAGGCTGAAGATTATGTGAAGGACCTGGAAGTAGCCTTCAAAATCCTGGGAGAATTAAATATGAAGCTCAACCCTTCCAAATGCCACTTTAGAATGTAATCAGGCAGATTCTTAGGATACATGGTGACAAAAAGAGGGATTGAAGCCAACCCAGAACAAATAAAAGCCTTCCTGGAGTTAGAATCTCCTAAGTTAGTCAAACATATCAAGAGATTGATAGGAAGAGTTGCAACCCTGAACATATTCATATCCAGATCATTCTATGACCTTCTCATGAAGAATAAGTTGTTTAAATGGATGCCTGAACATGAAACAGCCTTCCAATAATTAAAGACTTACCTGGCCACTCCTCCACTACTGCCAAACCTAACAAAGGAGCACCCCTGACGATCTATCTATCAGTCACTGAGACAGCAGTAAATGGAGTCCTGACCAAGGAGGTTGAAGGCCAACAACACCTCTTATACTGTGTAAGTAAAAGTCTCCTGGATAAAGAAACAAGGTATGGATTACATGAAAAATATCTACTTGCGTTAATTGTATCTTGCACAAAACTCAGACCTTATTTTGAGAGTCACCGAATAATAGTCAGGACCAATCTGCCTATCAAATCTGTCCTCAGAAAACTTGAACTTTCAGGCATAATGCCAAAGTAGTCAGTACAACTCAGTACTTATGACATAAGCTTTGAACCTAGGAAAACAATTAAATCCAAGGCTTTAGCAGACTTTATGGCTGATTTCAGTCCCAACCTAGAACCAAACCTCATAAAAGATGTCAATCAACTAGACACCCAAAAATCAGGACAAGAATGGACCTTACACGTAGATGAAGCAACCAATATAAGAGCTACTCGCCTAGGACTAGTAGTCAAATCACCACAAGGGGATTTAATAGCTCAGTTTATCAGTTTTAAATTTAAAGCAACAAACAACTAAGCTGAATATGAAGCCCTGATAGCTGGACTCAAGGTATGTATAGATCTTGGCATGAAAAATCTCAACGTAAGAACTGACTCACTTTTAATTTCCAATCAAGTCAAAGGAACCTACGCGACAATGGATTCAAAAATGATTCTCTATTTAGACTATGTCAAAAACCTCTGCAAAAAAGTTTAGTTCATTTGACATTGATCAGATACCAAGAGACTTAAACACCCAGGCTGATGCCCTAGCCAGCCTGGGATCAAATTTCAGCCCTGCTATATTTGATAAGATACCAATTATTCACCTGCTCGAACCAACCATTGCAAAATCTCACCGAACTTGTCCCATCATTGAGGACACAAACTCCTGGACCAAACCATATTATGATTGGTTCTTATAGGGGATGCTACCCAAAGACAGGCATGAAGCAAGGGCCCTTAGAATTAAAGCTTCCACCTATACCATTATAAATAACACTTTGTTTAAAAAGTTTTTGGGTGGTCCCTACCAGCGATGCCTGGAGCCGTATGAGGCCAAACAAGTTATTGAGGACATACATGATGGATACTGTGGAAACTACAAAGGAGGCAGAAGCCTGGCAAGCAAGATTCTAAGGACGGGCTATTTTTGGCCAACCTTAAGAGCTGTCTGCCTAGCTTACAGCTCAAAATGTGAAGCCTGTCAACTTCACTCCCCATTCATTCATCAACCATTCGAGCTACTACACTCCATTTCAGCCCCTTGGCCATTCATGAAGTGGGGAATGGACATCATAGGCAAGCTACCCCAAGCACCCGGACAAAAATTCTATATGTTAGCCATGACTGATTACTTTTCAAAATGGATAGAGGCTGACTCATACAGGCAAGTCAAGGAGAATGATGTCATATCATTCATCAAGTAAAACATCATATTTAGATATGGCATCCCCTCAGAAATAGTTTGTGACAACGACACTCAATTTGTGGGAAAAAGGACAATGGCCTTCTGTGCACAATGGAATATCAATCTAGTGACCTCCACACTAGGCTATCCAAAAGCCAACGGCCAGGCCAAATCCAGCAACAAAGTGGTAATCAGCTGCCTGAAGAAAAAACTAAAGAGAAGAAAAGGCAGATGGGCTGAAGAACTCCCTCTAGTCCTGTGGGCTGACAGAACTACACCAAAAACATCCACAGGCCAGGCCCCTTAATCCCTGGTCTATGGCTGTGAAGTAGTGATCTAGGCAGAAATCCATGTACCAACTACCAGGTGCAGCCTGAACACCGTGGAGGAAAACCAGCCACTAATGCAAGACAACCTGACCATAGGTGAGGTGCTGAGAGATGCAGACAAGATCAGAATAGCCTCCTACCAACAAACAGTAGCCAGAAGCTATAATAAAAATGTGAACATTAGAGTATTCAAGGAAGGGGACTTAGTCCTACGTAAAGTCATCCCAAATACAAAAGACAAGAATGCTGGCAAACTTGCTCCTGCATGGGAAGGACCTTACCTGATTGATGCAATAGTAGGGCAGGGAGCCTACAAGCTACAGACTGTGGATGGAGAAATGATCCCCATATCCTGGAACATCTCCCACTTAAAACTCTTTCATGTATATACCATTTATCTTATGCTTCAACCAGGTATGACTATCAACCTTATCTCTTACCTGGCATGATTCTATGTGCCCTGAATAAAATGATCCATGCTCCTTCTATGTTCTTTCTATATGCTTTCCTGCTAGTTACAATTGTCTATCATAATTATAATTTTCACCATATGTCTCAAATTACCATGTTAAATCCTGAAAACTTGTTTTACGCTTCCACTTCAATTATTTAGATAATTATCTTTACATGCTTAAACAAATATTCCGGATTAAGGGCCACTCCACCTAACCTGAACAGCATCCCAGAAATGCTTCACAAACTTTGGCATTTTTGCCACATCCAAAACACACATAAAAACTAAGCTCAGTAGAAAAGACAGGTATAATGGTGAGATAAATCCAGACTACTTGTCCTAAGCCCTCCTGACAGGTTGAGGGCCATACGCCCTCATGACAGGCAACTATCCCTCTTACCTAAAAAAGCCCTCCAGACAGGCTAAGAGCCAAAAATTCCTTGGACGGATTGAGGGCCATAAGCCCTCCTAACATGCATTATCTTAACAAATATTCTAAATTTTACTACTTCAACAGGTACTATCTAATCAGATCAAGCACACAATGGAAACAAGAAAGCAACTTCAATTACACTAAAAGAAAAGTAAGGAACAAAGTTTGCCCAGGGAACATCCCCTCTCTGGATGAGACAAATACCAACTATCACAAAATTCAAAGTTTGTCCAGGGAACATCACCCCTGGATGGGCCAAAAAATGTCATCCTAAGTAAAACCATCAACCTGGCTTAGAGGCAGTAGCAGAACTTATGCCTTCATCAACTGCCTCCTCCTCTTCATCATCCTCATCCTCATCAGCCTCACCACTGTTATCTTTAGTCGGAGGAGAATAAACGTCATCATCAGCATGCAGCTTGCAAATTTCAGGGTAAGTAGCATTAAGGTCAGCCATTTCCTGCTCCGGGTTCCAATACGGCCTGACTTCCACAGGCTCCTTCATGGCATCAACACGACCCTTGCCAAAGAAATAGAAGGCAACATCCTTATACCTGCCCTGCACCACATCCCTTTCAGCAGCCATCTCCTCATTTGCCTTCAAGAGATCCTGTATAGCCTGCTTCTTCGCCTTCAACTCATCCTGGACTGTAGCAAGTTTAGCCCATGTGAACTTCACAACATTTTGAGCACACCTCAATTTGGATGTTTCAACAACCAACCTTGCCTTGCCTGCCTCATTCTCCTCCTTCAAACACTCATTCTCCCTTCTCAACACTTCCAAGTCAGTCTTCAAAGATTCAGTGTCCTTCTTCAGGCATTGCACCTCCCAGTCCAAAGTCTCATTCTTAACATTCAAAGATTTCAGCTCACAGGCACCCTTTAACATGTCATTTACATTCTGTAAGAAGATAACAAATCAGACAAGCTGGAGAAAGAAACACATAGGCAAAATAAAAATAAGGAAGAAAGAATTATACCTCCTGCAGCATGGTAACAAGATTAGCAGCATAATCCCTGGAACGGTACACAGCAGCTATTGCCTGAGCAGACATCTCCTCAGCCTGATATTTATAATATGGATCATCAACCAGGAAGGAGTGAGCTTGGATTTGTTCCTTGGCAAATTGAACATCGGCGAGTCTAGCCTTGACCTCCCTGACCTCACTCACACCTTCACCACCAACTCCTTTTGAAACCTCATCCGACCGTTTTCTCTTGCCAGCTTGACTTGGCTCATAAACATCAACCACAACCGACGGAGCAGACACCAATTGAGCCTGATGAGTGGGGACCTAGATTTCAAGCATATTATCACTCTTTGTAGCCTCACTACTCTGGGATTTTTCACCCATAATCTTGAAAACGCCTGCCTTTACCAAGGACAAGCCAAAACTAGCAATCCTTACAGAAGTCCTAGTAGCTACACGACGAAATTCTATATCAGCAATACTAACATATGCTGAGGCATCAAAATCAACATAGAAACGATACAAACTTACTACCTGATGATGAGGCCCCTGAACCCTTGGAACTTTTGGCAGCCTTGTAAGTACTCAGCTTAGCCTTCCTGAAGCGAGGCAGGGGCTCTTGTCCAAGACAAGCAGGCCACGCCCTCTCCTCAGCTAGAAAGGCCATAAAAGCTGCAATCCGATCAGCCGACCCCTCAGCATCAGGATCACAAGCCCAGTCAGCCATTATGATACAACACAGGTAAGTTTTCATTAAAATCTGATTTACATACTATCATAATTTGAATTGAATGCAGGAAAAAGAACTTACCACCCTCCACAGCCGGATAGTTAAGATAATCCAGATCAGGGGTAACAGAATCTGCCCTGATGAACATATAGGTTGTGGCCCAACCCTTGTCATCACCTGAATCAAAATTGGTAATCAGATGAGTCACCTTTGCCCTGACTCCAAGATTGAAGGGTCCAGTGGTATTACTTTTTAAATGGTAGACATTCTTGAAATCTTCAAGACTAATCACGAAGTTATGCTTGGCACATAGGTGTTCAACAGATTGAACAATCTTCCAAACCATCGGCATAAGTTGGAAATGAGCAACTTTGATGGGCCTGATGACCTCAACCATAAATGGAGAAAAGGGAAGCCTACAACCTCCTTTAAATGCCCATTCAAAGATACAGAACCATCTAGGACTCCACCAATTAGCCCTGACTGGACCACTCTCAGGGACCCAGACTTCAGCACCAGAAGGAAGAAGACCCCTACCTTTCAAGTAATGCTCGAAAGAAGGCTTCTGACTGGACCACTCTCAGGGACCTAGACCTCAGCATCAGAAGGAAGTAGACCTCTGCCCTTCAACAAATGTTCAAAAGAAGGTTTAAGTTGGTTGGCCTCAGGAAATGAAGCAGACAATGATTTCACAGGGGCAAAAGTGACACCCTTATGTGTGATAGACATAATTTCTTCAGGGGTAGAAATTTCCATAACCTCATCCTCAGGGATGACTTCTGGCACATCTACCACCACTGGAGGCTAATCAGCCTCAGCACCCTTTGGTGCAGCAGCCCTTCTTCTTCCACTGGCCATTTTATCTTGATTAGAGTATGAAGATTATTAAAACAGGGAAATTTGTCTCACAATGAAATTAGAAAAGAGAGAAAGAAAGTTTGAAGAATTGAAAAATGAAAATGTGGAATCAAATGACGGCTCAAAGCATTTTATAGCCGTAAAAACAATCCAACGGATAATACAAGTGGTTGAGTTCAATCATGACTCTCTTAGGGTTTGATGAACCTACCTCATTTATGGACACTAGCCGTTTGGAAGTTTAAAGGGACTCAAATTATTTTCCGGTAAAAATTCTCATATTTTTTGCCTAGCTCGATTTTTTTCTCCTCATTCCTGGCGAGACCTAATGGAAATAAGAAGATAAGGGGCAATTGTTGGGCCAAGAATTGTTTTGCCTGATCAGATAAAAGTAAGGCAAAGAAACACCAAGTGTAGTCAGAACGGAAGTAACTAAATATCAAGCATACTATACCGAGGCAGGTGCTAGCCAGGAGAGAAAGACAGGCCAGGCCATCTATCCAGGCCAGACCTGAAGGAATAACTCACCAGCCGAATATTGGGCACTACTAAAACAAATCAGGCAACAACTAAAGCACAACTAAAACCTAAAGAAACGGTTCCTACTTTCATGGAAGACCTATTCAACAAAATATACGAAGAGTATGGAGCAGTTGACTAAGCAAAGATAACGGTACGCGGATTGTAGCGTCAAACAACTACCTCCGAGTAAATAGAGCACGAGGCCTATTGCCTAGGAACGTCCAAAACAAATGTTTGAGAGCCGTTGCAAATAAGATATAAATAGCATGCAGAAGAAAAAAGAAAGGACATCCACTATTCACTCATCCTTACTCTCATTTCATTATTGTAATCACCTTGAGCATATTTATTAAGCCTGTATATTCTACCTCTAGCCTGACATACACATTCCCTGTCAGGATACACTAAAAGATAGTATTACTCCGTCCTAGCTTGGTGCCCGTGTTTCTTTCCCTCATTCCTAGGGTTTTCAACGTACAAATCTTTGTCTTTTACTTTATTGTTCATTCTTTAAGTTATCAATCGTACTAGTCAGACATAATTATTTTAGTTATATTACCCTACAATTAAACCCTTGGCAAGACTTTATCTCCGTGTGAAATCTTCCTAAAACAAATGGCAAAAGAAATGTTCTTAAAATATCAAATGCGACCAAAATAGGGGAGGAAACAACTCAAATGCAAACTACTATCATGAAACTCATATACTTTGAAACCCTTTTATTCGTTAATGGTTCTATATTTGTTGCATGGTAAAGAGGGGATGACCCTTCCTTTTGTCTAGGCAGGAATGGGAATTCCGCGATCCTATAATGTTTCTAACGCCATAAGAACCATACTCTTGACGAAAGCATCTAGTAATTGAGGGCAAACGTAACCTAGTCCAACACTACTATGAGGTGATCTACTTCTATCCTTTTAGACTTAGTAGTTTGTAGAACTAGTATCTATGACGGAGTATGTGCACTTAGATTATTTTTCTTTTAGTGCTTCCACCACTTAGATGAGGAAAGTGTCTATTCTTTTGTAGAAGCATCCTTTGATTTCTTTATGTGCTTAATGTAAGGTGCATCAAAGTTTTGGCAATCCCCACCTTGCCTTGCAAGAAGGCATATCGCCTCATAGATGTATTGTTATGAGTTGAGGGGGCAGAGTGAGACACGCTAATTGTCTCACAACGGCTATGTTAGTAGTATTAGTTTAAATAAGGGTCATAATTTTCGTCACCTCTTTACTCGGAATGAGCAAAGGTTCGGTTTAAGGATATTTCATGTGACTCCTATTTACGCACATTTAGTCCCCTAACTAGCCTAGTTCCTATGATTTTTAGTGTGTATTAGTGTCGTTTTCTATCTTTAGCTTCCTATTATGCATATTCGATGAGGTTTGGTGTCCTTTGTAGGAGAAGAGCACTAACCTTGCCCAAACGGAGTGAAACGGAGCTAAACTGAAAACATCCAACAACCAAGCATCAAAGAGGAGACCAACACTAAAGGCCTAAGTCAATGAAACAAGTAATTGGGCAATGACAACGGATCCCCACGACCTATGAAGGATCCCCACGAGTTATGGGGAAGTCAAAACAAGAAGAAGAAGAAGAAATGAAGCACAGGACGGGCGTCCCAAAGCAAGCTCGGGCATCCCCAAGCTAAGGATGGGCGTTCTTAAGCCAGGACGGGCGTCCCTCAGTGCAGGATGAATGTCCATCAGAGGGAGGACGTGCGTCCCCTTCTAGGACTTGCAAGGCGTTGAACTTTTATTAAGGGGCTTAATCGTCATTTAAGCCCTTAGTTAGCTTAATCCTTGTACCAATATATATATACCCTCTTTGTAATAAATTGAGGGTTAAATTCCCTTAGAGAAGGTTGAGTTACCTTAGTTTAGATTAAGCCTTCTTAGGAGTAAATTAGAATAGAATTAGTCTTTAATCATTCCACAAATTGCACTTTAATCTTTCCTTAATTATTTGTCAAACAATCTTAGATCTAGCTTTGTAATTGAATAATTCTTGGCTTTGCATTGGGGAATTGACAACTCTCCATCATTAATCAAAGGTTTCTTCCATTATTCTTTCAATTTCCTTTGTTAAATTCAAGTTATTTACATTTGGATCTCTTGGATATGTATTTGAAGACTAAGTGACAAGCAAGTCTCCATCTTTATTGAAGGATTCTTCTTTATTTATGTTCACACTACTACAAAAATGATCAAAGAGAACGGTCTCTAACCGTTCTTATAGGTACTTTGAACCGTCCTGTGGCCAAGCGTTCTCTTTGATCTAAGAGAACGGTTGAAATCAAGTCAACCCGGTCTCTTTGTAACAACAATGAGAACGGTCTAGCTCCACAACTGTTCTCTTTGATATATCACACAGAACGGTTGTATATAAGAACCGGTCTCTTTGATAAGGCCGTTCTCTTTGTTAGAATTTTAGCTTTTTTGGCGCCTTAGATCTACCTTTTCAAAGAGAACAGTTGTGATGGTACTAACCATCCTGGTTGTTAATTTTATTTTTTTTAAAAAAATATTTACATTTTTATCATAACCCTACATGATTGAATCGTATGGCTCATAAGAATTAAACCTGTTACAATTCAGAAACTCCAGCAATTTTTACACAAAAACCTTCCGATTTAATTTGAACCATTAGGACGGTAAAATAAATGGTGCAGATAAAGTAAAATAAATACAATGGTAATAACTAAAATAAAAACTAATCAAACTAATTGTCGTTTCATACCAAGTCTGAATGATAATGGAAGTAACGTACAACCTACTACGAATAAGATGAATCATTGTCACTAAAAGTAGTCAAGTCTTTGAAAGGAACACCGCGAGTCTGAGTTTGTTTGTTTTGTGGACGCATTTGACTTTATTTTGACATGTAACAAGGCATCACAAACCACTCTTGAAGCACACAAGGCTACTTTGCAATCTGAAAGGAAGAGAAATACATGAAGATAAAAACAAACATGAACTGAATCGGCAAATCATACAAATATAGAATTTAAGGTGAAATATCTTGAACAAGGCAATTGTTAGATTTAGTGTTGTGCCAAATATGGTGCATAATTGCTTCTTTTTCATACACATGCTTGCAATCCATGCTGCAATATTGAATATAGTAAGAAGATTGATTAGCAATAAAAAAGATAACATCTCTAAATAGATTGCGAGTTTGTAAGAAGATGTCGTTAGCTCATTTTTCTCGTGCGAAATAGAACCCATTTCATCTTTTCTGGAAGATATGTAACCATGTTGTTTCTCGACTACAGAACACTAAGCTGGCCTATACAGAACAATAATTGTTTGCTTCTAAACCAAACTGATCAAAATATAAGATTGAGTACGAACCTGCGAACTGGCTCCGACAAATCAGTGACCACCTTTCCGGTTATTGGGCAAAAAAAAATTAAAAATACCAATTTCTTTATCAGCAACCATCTTGAATTCTTCTTGCTCTCCGCCAGGCATTGGCTGATCTGCATGATGAACACTCTGCAAGCCAAGCCGATTCAAGTCATCCGTTATAAAGGCGACATAACTGAATCTAACATACCCAAACAACTTCTCTGAAGCGACATAGGAGAGGATCATTTTGAAGATTTGTGGCAGAATGACCTTCAAATGTTCTTTTTTCATCATCAAGCATCTTCTCAAAATTAGTTAGCTAAAAATTTAGGCGGAAACAGAACTGTCAGACACATAAATATAGAAATAACAAAAACAAGAGGATGAGAAGGTTCAATTACGCAACCTATGGACCAGGCTGGTAATTGTTTCCAATCGATTTCACAACACTTTAAAAATTGTTGCATTCGTTGCTAGCACACAATAGTTGTAGACCAGAAATTTCGAATATGACTTCGAGTTGTCTATGGCAAATCTTAATACAACATACAGATGGAGACTGTTATCCTAGTAGATATAATTGAATGCGAACTCATGAGCACACATAATTCTGTCCATGGCAAATCCTAATACAACATACATTGAACTCTTGCTTATCAAGTTTCATCTTGGAACACTCTTTCTTCTATTTTCATTTCTCATTAATCATTGTCCATTATTTTTATTTTGCAGGTCAATGATCTGGGGAATCTCCGTATGTTTGCAGAGTGGCACGCTCAACTTATCCTATATTTTCCATTTGATCAATTTATACACAAGGTGGAGGAAGCTGGATCAAAACGTGTGAAGGTGCAGCATATTCCTTCAAAAATACTTCCTGTACATTGACTTCATAATTATACTTAAGCAGCATTCCCGAATGATGTTTTCAATTTTTTACCTTGTATAGCTTATTCTATGTTAACACTGTTTTTGATAACTTGATAGTTGCTACTGTCATGAACTTAGTTTTGCTTTCTTGATACTCACCTTGTTTTAATGCTCTTAGATGTGCATCAATTATATCTACTAGGATAAGAGTATCCATCTGCTAAGAACTTTACGATAACTGCAAAGCGATCCATCAATGCTTTACGATAAGATTCTTCTTAATTTGTTAAGCACCTATGTCGCTGAACAGCTGGGGGAGCATCAAATGATAATCGATTTACACCTAGCACATAATTCATTATATTTTTGCCCAAATAACAAAAATCCCCAAATAATACAAACTCTAACTTACTTAATCTCAATTTTAACATCAAATAATCAATTACCCAACATTTTAGCAACATAATAAGTGTAAATCATGTATATAAGACTACTTTAAACCTCAAACAACAACAATTAACAAAAAAAATTAAATCCAACCAAACCTTGTAAAAAGGAAGAAAGGTGGCGGCGGGATAGAGACCTAACAGCGGCAGGAGGCAAAGTAGGAATACGAGCGACCACGGACAAGGGGCAAAAGCGATAATTGTTGGTTTTTCGAAGAGAACGGTTCTAAATATATTTAGGATAAGTGTAAACAGGAAGTTCGATATTATTTAGGATTTGCAAATAAACAAATAGAACGGTGATAAAGATAGACCATGCTAGTTTTTCGAAGAGAACGGTTCTAAATATCAACCGGTCTCTTATTTCTTTTAAGACGGTTGGTCAAATTTAACCGTTCTCTTTGTAAATTTACAAGCACGGTTGGAACAAACAACAGTTATCTTTGTAAATTTACGAGCGCGCCAAGCTAAAAATTAGAAAGAGACCGGTTCCGCTATCAACCGTTCTCTTAGAGGCGTTCTCGTAGCTTTAAATTGTAGTAGTGTCATCTTTACTTTTCAAGTTGGTAATCTTCTTAATCCCTCTTTATTTACTTGTTAATCTCTTGTTTTATTACCTTGCTTAATCATCATGTTCATTTGTGTTGTTATGTTTGACACCATTGCTAGCATTAATAATTATGATGTGTAGTGATCTGAGTAGTCCTCTAGCTAGGTTTAGTGCGAGATTAGGGGAGTACTTATGGGATAGATCTATGCTTAATGAGTTCATATGAATGCTTGCTTATTGTACTTTAAACTTATGCACATGTTATATTTGATGAAATGCTTGATTGACAACCTAGCATAATTCTCTTATGTTTTCAACAAGACTTGTAAGACGTAAACTAACATAAGGCTTGTCAGACCATGCATATAGTTGAATAGGGAGAACCAAGACGATGTAGGTGTTGTAACGTTTTGATCAACTCGGCTCCGAGACCTAAGTCTCCCTAGGAATTGTAAGACATAAGCTTACTCGATTCCAACACAATAATAATTGCTTGCATCAATATGACTCATTTTTGTGATTTTACCATGATTTTCCTATGAACCCATGACACCCTAGTTCTTTTAATCGATTTTTTACATTTCTATTTACTTGCCTTTTTACCAGTTTGTTTACATTTCCATTATAGTAGTGTAGTTTAAAACTCAAACCAAATCGTGACACTTGCATAAACTGAGATAGATAGGCTAAGAACTCAAGCACACCGTCCCATGGATCGACCTCGACTTAACCACTTACTAGTTGTTTGTTGATAATATAAATGTGTTTGATTGAGTGAACAACGACTCACTCACATCACACCTTGAGCAACGAAAGTTATTTGATCAAACCATGTTTCTCCCTCTCACAATATACTTTGGACTTGGGCACCTAAATTAATTTGGATCCCTTTTGGTTAGTCACTTATGCTAATATGTCCTTTCGAATCCTTATTTTCTTGACAATCATAAAATTTTGTTCCAAGTAACCTAACCACTTCTTACAAGCATTAAATACATGTCCTACTTCCCACAAAATTTACACGTGATATATTCAGATAGACCCACATACTTACGCTTGTGAAAGTCTCTTTCGTTGGGCTCCGGTCTTTTAAAGCCAGCAGTACTAGAGTCGTTATGTTTTGAACAGCTCGGACGTGTGTTTACTTTCTGTTCTGGGACCCAAACAGTATGGTGTGGTGAACTATTTTGTTTGAAGTCAGAACGAGAATCATAACCTAATCCAAGTTTATTAGTATTCTTTGATTGATTAACTAGAAAGTTTAGCACAATACCACTATCTTTCCATTTAGTAACAACATTTCGGGCATTACTCAAATCAGTTACCAAATTCTTAACTTTTACAAGTAATTTCTTATTCTTATCAAGGAGAACGTCATAATCAACATTAAGTCTATCAAATTTAGAGCGAATTCCAGAATAGGTGGTTTAACTAGTAACATGCATCTTTCATCTTTTTTATCTCATCTAGTTCCTTAGTTAAAACGTGGATCTTATTAACAAGAGACTCGTTCTTAGCAGTAAGTTCAGAATGAACAGTCTGGTCGACTGTTCGTTTAGTTATGTCCTTTATATCACATTTTTAACTAAATGTTCTCCTCCGCTATACTTTCTATTTCAGATTACATTACATGAAGATGCTTCTTTTGTTCAGAACTAGTGTCTAAGGTCTAAGAGATGTAATCTCTCAACTTTGTTCTTCGATAAAGACCTAATTTTAACTTTGAGATTTGAGAGACTTAACTCATCTTCAGATTCGCTATCAGAAGCTTTTGAGTGAGCCATGAGAAACCTTAGAGAATCCTCATAATTCATGCATTGAGGCCTTGGCTTGTAAATAGATCGAAGGCAGAACTTCTCCTCATTTTCCTCTTTAGGCGGTTCATCATCCTTTGAATCGGACTCACCCCAAACAATAGCAATCATTGCACGTTTGTACTCGTGCTTAGACTTTTCACGTCTATCCTTAGAACTTTCCTCCTCCCATTTGAAACAGTTTTGAACTTGGTGATCAAGATCACCACATCCAAAAAAACCTATTCAAGACGTTGGACGTGAAAATGAAACGGATTTTTTGGGTTAATAAACATCGGACTTTCCTTGGTTTTGTTTTCTAATAATATGGGCAATTCCTTTAGACAACACGACAACCTCCTCTTCAAAATCACTTTCATTATCACTTGAGAAGGTGTTCAAGGCTAATCCCTTAGCTTTAGGATTCTTATCGGCATTATTATCGAGGAATAGTTCGTGTGCCATGAGAGATCCCATCAAAGCTTGGTAAGAGAGAGTGGATAAGTCCTTGGCTTCTTCAATAGCCATGACCTTTTGCTGCCATCTCTTGGTAAGACTTCTTCAGATTTTACGGACAATGTCCTCAGTTTCAAATTTTCGATCAAGATTTGAAAGCTCGTTAGTTATATTGAAAAACGAGAAGACATACTCTTTATCGACTTATCATTTTGAATTTTAAAGGATTCGTATTGTTGCATTAAGAGATCAATATGATGTTTGTTTACTTGCAATGTTCCCTCTTGGTCTAGTTCAATGCTATCCAATATTTATTTTGCCGTTTTACATCCTGCAATACGACTAGTTTCCACATCGGTAATGCCGTATTGCATGAGCAATATAGCTCTAAAGTTCTTCTCCGTCTTTTTATAACAATCGGATATGTAGTCCTTTTCTGCTTTTGCACTGTCAACACCATTAGCATCGGTGGTTCTAATAGCAAGAGGACCATTTTGGATGATTATCCAACACTCATAATCCGTTCTTTGTATGAAATACAACATACGATTTTTCCACCAGCCATAGTTCACGCCATCAAAGAAGGAACATTTGACACCTTTGGAATTAATTGAGAAATGAAAGAAAAACAAATAAACTCAAAAGGATCAAACTCTTTGCGGTAAGGCAATCAAGAGCACTAGGCTCTGATACCAATTGTTAAGTTTATTGATTCAGTACTTAAGAGGGAAGGGGGTGAATTAAGTACCCATTTAAAATTTAAAGCGAGAAAAGCGTTCAAAAATGATTCTGAATCATTACACACGCAGATTGAACAGTTTAGTGGACTATCCAAACAATATGAATTAATATGAATTGTGCTGTATTAATCTGATTGTATACGTGAATACCAAAAGAGAAAAGCAATGAGAAAATAAAAGCAATGACAGAACGAGAACACCAGAATATTAATGTGGTTTGATCTACTCGCTAAAGGTCTACGTCCATGCTCTCTTTTTTTTTTATTATTTCCTTTAAAACCAAACCCGATTACAAAAAAAGTCCCCACGACCAACCACATCGTGCGACTCGAGTACAAGCCCGTACCCCAAAGACTATTTTCTCACCAAAATAAAATTACAAATCTTTTTGTCTCCTTATACGGTTCTCAACTTGGAACAATGGAGGACAAAATATGCCTAGAGATGAGAAGACTTAAACACTCGAAACAAATTCTCTAAGGCACAAAAAAAACTTTTGCAACGATAAAATTTCTTTTAAACCAAATTTCACAAATCTTATAAAAAGTGTATGCTTTCAAACGTAGGAATTGTGTAGCTCAAAAGATGAACAATTATGAATCACGTGTGGCTTATTTATAGGAGATAATTTTAGTCAATAAAATCTCCATAATTTAGGAAAAGATAGGATAAATAAAAGATATGCAAAATCTTTTCCTTTTAACCAATTATCTTTTTATATTTTAAGAATATTTTAATATGATATCCTCCTTGTTGAGCAAGACTACTTTATAAAGGATAAGGACAGATATCCATCAGAATATTTTGTTTAAAAACAAATTAGCATAAAAAGATCTTATTTCGAAAAAATCAGAAAACAGATTTATCGTGCTTTATCAACTTACTCTAAACTGAACAGTCTCTTAGACTGTCCACTTCAGATGAATCGAGCAGAGCTTATGCTTCTCACCTTTACAATTAGCTAGATAACAAAGACAATGACTTGATCGATGCTTCAACCTTCTTCCATGAAAGAGCTTAGTCCTTGCAAACCTGTTACAAATCATGTGTAGCAAACACATATGAGTCAAGGAGGTAAGGAATGATTAAGGACTTGTCATCATCAACAATCGTGGTCTTACATTTTCTTTTGTAGTTTACCTTTAATTGACATAAAACTCAAGAAAAGAAAAGAGAACCACTTGTGATTATTTTTATTGCAGGATAAATATTGATGTGAAAAATCATATAAACATCGATAGCGTTTCTATTATAGAGACTTAAACGAATAAATGACACACAAAAATGGAATAGGTAAAGAAAATACTTCATAATAGTCCGGAATTAAATCACGCCCATCAAAGAGGTAATGGACATTCATTTCAAAAAGAATTGGAAAGGATTCTTATCAAGGGAATACACGAAACTTGAATTATTTCATGTTTTAATGTTTGTACCTTTAATAGGTGGGTGAGTACTGACTACTGAGTACCTACAAATGACAAATGAAGAATAATTTAGCTGTGAAATTGGACAGTCATTAACTTGTAATTAACAAGCGAACACCTATTAAACTTACGGAGTACATTATTATGGCAAAATTTATATTTGTTTGAAGTACAATAACTCCTATTTGTGGTGTACAATTTAGTAGAATGTAGGTAGTTGTTATGATTTTTTCGATCCACATTAATTAAGATAATTACATTACTCAGATTACAGTGGTTTCCAGCTATGATGGCAGCAGCCAAGGCTGAAACATCAGAAGCAAAGGTCACAGCCTTAGAGCAACTCAAAAAAGGTACCATTCTACTTGAGGAGGCCTTTGTGAAGCTGAGCAACGGGAAGCCCTTTTTTTGAGGCGACAAAATCAGTTATGTGGACATTCCCTTTGGGAGCTTCCTTGGTTGGGCCAGGGTGTCGGAGAGGAATAACAATGTCAAGCTGCTTTATGACGCAAGCTTGGGCTCACAAGTTTTGTGCTCATGACGTTGTCAAGGATGTTATGCCTGTTACTAATAAGCTTGCTAAGTTTGCTAAGATCATCATGGCTAAGAATAAGACACCCCCTTCCACTTAGATTAATCAATCTTAAGTGATGTTGGTTATTAAAAAGTGATCTTGTATCTCTTTATGTGTCATATTATCCGTTGGTTTATTGTCGATTTCAACAAAATAAGACAATGTTAAGTGTGTCGTGAGTTTTGACATACATTTCTTTTCTTTTGAAATATTGTACTTTTTTATTCTATTTATTTTCACTTTTCTTTTATTGTCATAGACTGTTCTAGTGTTGAATAAAAATTAAAAATAAAGATGATCAAATTAGAATTTTTATAATAATATATATTAGTTTCGATAACAGTGAGGCAGCCTTATAGTTATAACTGGCAAGTATGATCCGAAACAAGAAACTTGACACAAGAGAAAAACATCAAGAAAGGGGGCGCGCTGGTTGCAATGAAAAGCAATATCCTCCTCTCTTTCGTCCATTATGTTTAATCTAAACCTTTCCAATATGTTTTTGACCAAAGCTTTATTATTGCGCACTCTTCTAGTAGTTAGTAGGCATTCCTAATAGTCAGTACAAATTCAACAAGACCTGAGGTTAAAGTAGTTGTTTCTTCAACGACAGGAGTGAGTAATTTTTCCGGGTTTTGAGTAGAGAAGAGCCACTGGATTATGCAAAGTAGACTAAACTATCTACTTAAGAGGGAACGAAGGCCCCTGGACCATGGGATACCTGTAGGAGTCCCATTGTCGTTAGCACCTAGTACTCCTTGAGTTCATCCGTTCTGAAGAGGAATTAAAAGTAGGTGAGCTTGAAGACAACCCGGGCAAACCCTATTCGACAGATTGCGAAAATGTTACAAAGTGAAGGTGACCTGACCGGACCCATATAATGACTCATAACCCGATTAAGGTACACACGATGTAATACCCTCATTTACCAAGGAGCCTTTAGTAAGACCTTTCCTAGTAAATAAGGGCTTTTTCATCTCTGTTGCCCGAGATAATACATATCAAATTAACAATAAATAAGCATTGTAATTCGCTTATTAAAAGTAAATGGCAATACGATTACAGCTCAATTATAAATCTCCAAAAACATGTTCATAAATAAATGCAATGTTGTCTAAACTAGAGTTCTCCCATCCAATGTCAATCCACTCCCACATACAACCAAAGAAAATCACACTAGTAGAAAAATGACATTAGGCAAGTACCAAAGGCTACGGTCGCTAAAATTAACCGTAGCCTATTACAAAAGGCTACGGTCATTAGAAACCAACCGTGGCTAAATATACAAGTAAAAAGATAAGGCAACGGTCCACCTCTAGAACCGTAGCCAAAAGTACGCCAAAGGCAACGGCTGTATTAACAGTAGCCATTTTATAATACGGAGTAACATAGAACCTCGCGCCAATCTCTATTCTCCCTTATAACCTTATCGCAAATCACCTATTCCCCAAACAAAAACACTATTATCATCGACATTTAAGAGACTAGAGAGAGAGAGAAGAACCTTCTATGACACAACCCTACCATCGGCCTATTCGCCTTCAATGACGTTCACCATCAGCCGCCTCAAATCCACCTTACCAGAATTCGTCACCTACCTGACCCGATATCGTCGCTTCTGGTATGCGTTTTCCTATTTGTTTTCTACAAAAATTCATTGCAATTCCTTTGCATTCCCTTATTTATGCTCATTTATCATTGGATTCAATTTTTAAATCATGTTAGGGTTTAGGAATTTAGTTTTTTTAATCATGTTAGGGATTAGGGTTAGGGATTTTCAATTAAGAATCTTAATTAATTTGGGGATGGTTAAACTGTGTTTTTGATTACTTGGTATTTTGTTAGGGATTTAGTTTTGATTAGTTATACACCTACGAATTAGGATTGTCGTCACTGAAGTCGTCACCGACCACACTAGCAAATGAGTGCAGTTTTCCCCCTTTTTAATCGTTTCTGTTGAGTTTCATCTTGATTCATGTTTAAAACAAGTGATTTACAATTTCTGCCTGTTATTGTTAATTGAATACCTTTTTCATCATTACCAATTTAATTGAATGAATTTATGAGATTAGATGTTAGGGTTGTTATGTGTTAGGTCGTCTGTATTCTTAGGGTTTAGTAAGTTATGTGGATTTGGGATGTCGTGAGAGGAAATGGCGGAAGGTTCAGACGAAAGTGGTAGTCTCAAGTATCTGGCTGTTAGTAGCCTTGTTGCGTCTTCGTCTTCTCATAGGTACTCTCACTTGTAAAGTTTATACCTTGACTTGTATATTTGTGTGTTGATTGAGCAATGTGAATTGATATGTTTAATGAGATAGAGAATAAATTATGTTTATGAACATAATGTTATTGTCTAGAAATTATGTTTTTGCTGCTTCACTAATTGGGTTCTCAGTCAAGTTTAACAAAATATATAACAATTGATTGCCATTGGCGATGCTAATCAAGACTCCATGATTTTGGTTGTTAGCTTTGCTTACTATGTGCTTAGTTTCCTAATGGTTATCGATTAAGATACTGGAAATATTTACCCTTAAGGAAGTTGGTTACATAAATTGTACTTTTATCCCTTATTGCAGTGTTGCTACTTATCCCTTAAGACTTCATGAGGTAATTGTTACATTTTCTGTCGCTGTTTCCCTCGACCTATTTTCCTTCCATTGACTTGTAAGGATTACGCGTAATCAGAGCAAGCGGAAGAATGCAAGTTATTTATAGAATATTGGATTGAGGGATTGTTTTTGAGTTAAAAAAAATGATTGATTGGATGGGGAGCACCCCGAGTCTTTGATTGAAAGGGCCATTTCTAGGAGTTAATGAACGAGTTTTTGTGAATGATTTGCGGGTTGTTGTCGCCTTCGCCAGTGCCCTTAATCGGTTCTCATTGTCGGCCGAGTCATCAAGAGTCTTTCCTCAGTTTTACATGTCAAAGCAATCGGAGACCTTAAAAAATGAGCCCGCGTTAACTAGTAAATCCTGTGGGGTTTTTGGAATTGGAGCTATTGTTTGCTTCAGACATTCTGCTTCTACCTCTGATAATTGGAACTCCTTTAGAAGGTAAACTCAGTGTACACACCTTGAATTCTTTTTAACCATAGTACTATACCATATTTATGTGCTGTTGAAACTTCAGTTCATTTGGGTAAATTTCCCTGATTTATTGCAGTCGTCAGAGTGTCACTTTTAGATAAATGATATTCTCCTATAGTCGTTATATATGAACATTTTCTAACAAATAGGATAGTATCAGAGGCAGCGGAACGCCTGTAGCCTGTAGGTAGCTGTTTCTGGTGGATAAGGGTCTAATACTATAGGATTTCAGAAAGGAATTGTAACTTTATCAGAATGTGATAGTGGGATTGGCATGAAAATTAGCAGTGTGCTCATTTAGGCCCGAAAGAAATACACCATCAGAAAAATGGAACTGTGATGCCTGAAAGGTGTTTTGCGAAATTTCATGGTGCTTATAATAGCGACTTTGTGGAGATACACTACCGTTTCACTCTTTTCTAAAAAATAAATATTCTCACTTAGGAGCTGAATAGAATATTGGATTGCTCTTTTTTGCCAAAGATATACAAAGTTAATATCAATGGTGATGGTGGACTTGTGCTGAACTTTATGGTTGTATGACCAATTTTTTCAAGAACACTCTTTATCAGTCTCGCCTGAAATGTAGCTACTTTTTTAGTGTATGTATTGTGTTGTGAAATGTAACATTTAAAGTCCCTTCTGCAATAAAGTTTATATTTTTCCCATGCTTGATGAATTGCAGAGGCTCTATATAGGTTGAAGTCTCTAGCTTGAAGGAGGATCATAAACACTTTGGAGAGGCTCGTCTATCAAATCTGGCAGATTGAGAAGGTGTTGTCGAGCATTAAACTCCCTATTATAGTAGTAGGAGCTGTGCGTCAGAATTGCGCGTAAGAATTGTTGGATGTGTAAAATCAAGTCTATGGTACTTGATCAGCTAATTAAGCATGTGTACGAGTAGAATATGCTTAATTTGCTTAGCTTTGAGTATTGATGTTGACTTGTAATGGGAATTGTATGTTAATTGGTTTTGTAATTAATTATTATATTAATAAAAAATTTAAATTTACTAAAAAAAAATTATTGGGATTTTTTTTTTAAAAAATTTTAATTGAGAAACGGCAACGGTTGTTAAAATAGAACCGTAGCCTTTTATCAACTTATGGCTACGGTTAATCTTAAATAACCGTTGCCAAAAGTCACTTTAGGCTACGGTTCATAACCGTAGCCGTAAGTACTTGATCTAAGGCAACGCCTTGATTTACTACGGTTGAAGAACCGTAGCCAAAAGTCTTTTTTAACCGTAGCCAAAGGCCATTTCTCTACTAGTGTCATCACCTGTTAGATCTTACTATACACCATTTGTCGACAATATCAAATTGATCACCGTAGATGATGCGAGCTTTATTTAAACACTTTTTCTATCATTTTGCACACATATCTATGAATATTATTTAGCTATTAGTACTATTCTCCCATGAATTGGCTACTTGGGATTATTTTGTATCTAATGCAGATATTGGTCTCGAACATGCGTAAACAAGCCAAAACCCGTCTCCCGAGTTGCATTTTGGACACTATTGAAGTTAAATATCATCTTGGGATGTGTGAAGATGTAAAGAAGAATGTTATACTGATGCTGGACGCTGTTGTTTCTTCAAAAAAGTTGATCGACTATTACTGTTGATCGATCGACTGCTTGCACCTTAGGATTAGTCGATCAACTATCCCTTTTGTCGATCGACTTATTTTTTAATTAGTCGAGTTTTATTAGTTGTTAATCTCGGGCCATTAGTTGCTTGATTAATAATTTACTCCTTTTACAATTTAAGAGGGACTTAGAAAAGTTTATTAGGTATGAACAAAGCCACCCGCGCCACGAGCAATTGCGCGTTGTGAATTTGAGGCGGTGGCACTTCTCTCACGGAACTTTGTGAACAAAGCACGTCATGGGACGTTACCGATTTGAAAGGCATTGAAATCGGTGAAAGGTTTGAGCAAGCTTACATTTGTGGAGTCGTCACTAATTTTTGTGGAAAATTGGAAACCGTTCTAATACCTCATGCTAGGTCAACATGAAGCATGACATAGACACTAAAGAATCCGTTTATCCTTAGCACTCTATATCTAGAATAACTTTTGCGATACCAATGAACAAGGTTGTAAGAAGAGATCTTGAGTAAGGGGTGAGGGTACGTATTAGAAAGCTCTTTATTTGAACACCTAATTTCGCCCGCCTTGATAACGGCCTCCACTAATTTTCAGAAAAATCATTTATACTCGATGTGTTGTTGATTATATGCCTGCAATGCAAGAAACATAAGATTAATCCTAACATGTGAAAATTAGACTAAGTTGGTTGAACGTACAATTTAGCATACAATTGAGGTCGAAATTTGAATTAGATTCATTACATGTGAATAGCATACAAGACGAATAAAATTTAATACAAGATATACATGATGAATGTACATCATATAATAGCCGAACACAAGATTTGAAAAAGATCAAGAAATAAAAAATAAACAAATAAAATAAATAAGGAAAATTAAAAGACAAGGAAATAAAAAAAAAGATAAGGAAGTTTAAAGAAAAGGAAATTAATTGAAAAAGGAAATTTCAATATAAGGAAACTAAAATAAGGAAACTAAAATAAATAGGTTAGAAGGTGATAATAATGGATAATAGTCGAGTAATATATCCTAATATAAAATATGTCAAAACGGAAACGAGTTCAGGGCAGAAACTGACCATGAGTAGGCGCAGTAGAAGGTGCGCAAATTAATAGAAAAAAAGATGTAAAAAAAATGAAATAAAATATTTTGATGAAATAAATGTAAACGAATCGATCTAAAACCGCTTAACATTGATTATTAAGGATTAAAGAATGTTATTAAAGCTTAAAAAGATGGAATTGATTAAGAAGAATTAAAGACTGAAAATTAGATTGATATGCGCAAAACTCTGATTAATGGGACCTAATATCAATTATTCGACCTCTTAAACTAAGGTTAAATTTTAAGACGATAGCTAATGTCCTTGCTTTCGCCAATCGCTTATTAGGCAACCGGTTAGGCAGCCGGTTAACCTCTAGACAATTGCTTTTCGGGGTGATAGTCATTCTGTCATTGGGTGGTCGAATTCACAACCATGTGGGGGCCCAATTCAATGGATCCCTCTCCAAAGCATATTAAAGTGTTACACCTCCATAAAAAAACAACTAAACTTTGCGAATTTCAACATTTCAAAACACTTGAGGTTTCCTTGGCAATTAAAACGATTCAACATCACAAAAAACTTTTTGAAATGAGCACTTCAAACTTATTCATGAAAATTGTTTTTTGGTTTCCACACCACCAAGTCATTCAAGGTCACCTAGGCAAGTTAATCAAGTCCGTTCACATCATAGGGTTGGTTAGGGGACTCACATGCAAACCCTTGACTAAGCCTTAGCTCATGTGTCAAAAGATACTAGTAGTACACTATCTAGGGTGTTTTGAATGTATTCTAATAGACAAAGTCTTGAGGAGAAAAAGTAGCTATGAAGGCCTATATGCACTTGTCATGGTTCTCAATTAGGTTTTCGAAAATCCTAAATACAATTGTATGCCATGATGCAACTACATATATATATAAATATAATGCATATGCTCTAATGAAATATGTGGCAAGTAATCTAATGCAACTCCTAACATCACATAGATGCCAAACCACAATGCAAAAATTCACCACATTGTCATTAATATAAAATATGGAGAAGAGATTGGAATGATCATACCATGGGGTCTTCATATTCCTTTAAGGATGTCTCGAATGTGGTGTAGTCCCTATGTGAGTTTAGAACAAAAGCACACAAGTATTTATACTTCTACACTACTAAAGTAAAGAACATGTTTTTGGATTTTGAAAATTTGAAACTTTTGTGATTTTTGTTTTTATGAATTTAAAGAACATGTTTTGATTTTTTTATTTTTTTTCATTTTTTTATAAATTTTTGGAATAATGATTCCTATCCCAACACTTATAAATTTTTGGAATAATATTTTTCAATGGGAATGCATGAATGAATGAATGCATGAATGCTTTAGCAATGCAAGTTCTATATGACATATATACAAGTGATTCAATCTAAGATAAACTATCTTAATCATTTCTAAGGCTAGGTTTCATAGATTGGGAGTTTTTTTTTCATCTCTGCGTCGATTCGATCGGTAAGTAATTTTACCCTTTGTTTATTGATATTTTGGGTATGGGTATACGAACCCTAATTGGGTCATCTGGGGATGTTTGGGTGATTAGTCATATTATGTGTGGTATATTTTTTGTATTATATCATAATAGGTAGGGACTTCGTAAAGGAGGAATTCTAGCTTGCTTTATTGTGCTTTCCTTGGATCTTGATAAGGTAGGGTTTCCTTGCTCAATCGGTTGTATAATTGATTATAAGTCGTGATTGTTATTGATTGTTGGTTATATGATTATGATTGTGGATTGTGATTACATTGGTTATTGGATTGTTTGTGGAGCCATTTTCGGGATATGGTTCCAATCCCATGTTCACCCCTTGTGGCTCCCGTCACATGGGGGGATGTGCAAGTTAATGATCTGGGATTCGCTCGTTGCGATAAGCGGGGTTAGGTGGTTAGGCTGCAGTCCCCACTGGCGGTGTGGGTTTCCCGTTGCGATGTGAACTTGGCAGGGACACACATTTCGGTGTTGATTGGATTGTGTTGTTGTGAGTTTTTATTTTGATTATGCAGTTGACTGACCCCGTTTATTGTTTTCAAAACTGGGGTGTGATAGCGGGGTTTGTCGCACTCCCCCGATCAAACAAATAACTCAACTAATGTAGTAGGGTAGTCGAGGTCGAACCACAAGGAGAAAGGGTGATTATTAATTGTCTAAATTCTTATGCTTAGCTAAGTCGGATAAAACAAGGATGAATGATTATATAAAGGACTAAACTAAATAACAAGAAATAAATTAAACTAATCAAACTAAAGAATGAGAAAGCAAGCTATTAAATACGATTTACTCAAGTTAATTAAGGCCTAGGGAGCGACTAAACCACCGACATTCGTAATAAATCATGAGTTCCTTCAACTAGTTGTCAAGGGGGAAGTGTATTGGGTGGAGACGCCTCTAATTCGCCCACCAATTCCCTCCCGGGCTCATGGTGGGACACTAGTGATACCGAATCAACTCCCTCCCGGGCTCATGACTCGATTTCCCCCAACTCAAGACCCAAGGCTCACCAAAGTGGGCCCACTCCGCTCACCTCTCATCAAGATCAAGGGCTTAAGCCCGCGATAAACTCCCGGTCATCCCTACCCTTCTCCCGAAGGTGAATTTCAAACCGAAAAATAAAGGCACCCCACTTGGGTTCTCCCTCCCGGGCTCAACCCAAGTCGGCACACGACCAAAAAGGGTAATGTAATCAATCCCAACCTAACCAACTCCCGTTGGTGGACAAGGGTCAAAACCGACAATTACTCCCAAATAGACACAACAATTCAATTCCTTTGGTTAAACCCAATAACCCCTCCTCAACAACTAATTTAATAAAACTCAATTAGATAAATTACTCATGTTAGGGTCTAATCGCACACTAGTAACGAGACTACTCACTAATCATGGTTATAAGGGCAAAATAAACAATAAAGATGGATTCTTTATGTATAAACATGATGTGAAATTGGATTCTACAATTAATCATGCAATAATTCTACAAAACTATAATGATAGACAAATTAAGCTAAGAAGGATAAAGATTAAACCAAAAGATACAATCTTTGACACAAGAAACCCAAAGACTCAATGTTTGGGTGAAAACAACAATGGTGAACAAGAGAAAGAAAAACAATAATCAAACAACAAAGAGAAGAATTCTAACATGAACAACTCAACAAAACTAAAGAGTAAAACAAAATGTAAACAAATGAAATAAGGAAGAGAAATTATACCACTTAATTGCAAAAGGTGGAAACTTGAATTGAAAGAATGAAAGGATTCTTCAATTCCCCAAATACAACCCAAAATTACTAATTGTAAACTAATGGAAAGAGAAGAATTAAACTAATAATTAAAGAAAGATAACAACTTTTTATTGAATGAAAATAAGAGAGGAAATATGAGGGTTTTTACAATATTGAGAGAGAATAAGATGAACTAGTCTAATTTCTAAGGTAGTAATGTGTAATGTTCTAATGTCTCATTGTTCTATTCTAATGTGGTCTTTATATACCACTTTACTAATAATTCCTCTAATACCACTAATAATAATAATAATAATAATAATAATAATAATAATAATAATAATAATAATAATAATAATAATAATAATAATAATAATAATAATAATAATAATAATAATAATAATAATAATAATAATAATAATAATAATAATAATAATACACTCCCAGCCAAAAACCAATCCACGCATTCCCCAAATAATTGAACAAAAAGTAGACAAAAAAGGACAAAAAAAAGGAAAAAGGACGATCATGGGTTCTTTGCCGGTCCACCGGCCGTGTCACCGGTAGCGAGGCCATTGAGAAAGAGCAGAAATCAAGTGGGGTGTGTGTTCTGCCGGTCAGTCGACTGCCGGGGCATCGGTAGAGAACAGCAAGACTGATGCGAGATTGTTGATTTGGTGCGTTGTGCCGGCTGGCCGGCTGCCGGTAGCGAGGCCTTCTCAAAAAGAGAGAAAATTGGTGTGTTCTGCCAGTTGAGGATGTCGACTGCCGGGGCACCGGCATGGAGAACAAAGCTTCATTAAAGCTCAGTTTTCGATCCCGAGTCCAAAGATGAACGAATTTGATGATGGTAATGGGGGATTGTCGTGGTATGGTTGGCAATGGTGATGAAGGTGATGATGGTTGTAATGTTTGTTGTCGATGGTTAAAGCTGCAAATGGCGTGATTAAATCTGTGGTGGATGAAACGAATGGTGGCTGTGATGTTTTAGAACGATAATGGTGGTTGCGGGGTTCAGAATGGCTGGTATTTAGTTGGTGATGAATGAAGACGATGAAGACGGGTGAATGAACATGGTGATGGCGAGTTGTATGGTGATGCAGGGGACGAAAATGGCAGCCATGGTTGCTTGATTGCGGGTGAGTTGCTGCTCGGTGATGGCTTGTCGTGGGCAGAGGAGGAGGGTGAAATGGATGGTGGTGGTTGTATGTATAAAGGTGGTTATCGGGTAAATGAATGTGGAAGGTGGTTAAAAATGGTGAAGTGGGTGATGGTGGTGAATAATGGTGATAATGGAGAAGCAAGAAGAAGACTGTTGATGGCTAAAGGTCAAGGTTGACCTTTGACCCTCTTTTTATTTGGTTTGCTTTGACCCGTCTTGACTCTATCAACATCCGTCTTGCTTTACTTAATCTCCTTTTATTCACGAACCCGTTTCCTACAAAGATAAAACAAACCGATGCGGTAATATAAACTTGACAAAAACCATTATTCATATAATATTTATAATAAAGCTAATAATTACTAATTAACAAATAACACGAGGTATAAAGCCAAGTTCTAATAAATATACATATTTATTCGCGATAAATGAAATTAAACTATTAAATACTAATTAACTAATAAAACTAATAAATGAGCTATTTAACGATTAAAGCACACAAAATCGAGTCGGAATAGGGTATAAATGCGGGGTAAAAGCTATCGAAATACTACTCATCAGGGTGCACCATTCGTCAATGGTGAGCAGTTGGTTTAGCAGGTAACGGATGTTGATGTAGCATGCGGGTTACGGACGGGGCCGAGTTATCACCTTCCTTTAGCTTGCTTCCGCTATCACTTTAAACATTAGTTTCCTTTTGATTTATTTTGGGAGTTGTAAACAGTTTTGGTTTGATTTCAGTTTGTAATTGTTTAAATAATATTGTACTTTTAAAAAACTTTCTATTATGTTCCATTTGATATACCTTGCCTCGGACAACCGAGATGGTAGCATTTCCATTTACGAAGGTAAACCTTAGTAAGGCCCTTTGGTAGATAGGAGTGTTACAAAGTGGTATCAGAGCGACGATTTTGGAACCTAAAACAAATGAAAAAAATGAACATAGGGTGTCTAATTAAACTGAACCCGGGTGGCAATTTTTTTGAGCTACCGCAAAGGTTTGAGAGACGTCTCGAAACCGCAATGTTGCCCACATAAATTCGAGACGGCCACTACAAGGTGTGTCTTGGGGAATGGTGTATGTTTGTGTTTATATCTGAGTATGAATAGAGTGGATACGCATGTTGTGATTCGAGATGGTATGGCATAAGTTGGTGCATATGTTGTGGAATAGTTGAGGTGATATAGAAAGGCATGATGTATGATTGGTTGTTTGCGTTTGTCAAACATGGTTATAGAAACATGTGAATAAGTTTTTGATTTGTATTTATGTACTTATACTTGTTGGGTATGTGTTTGGGGGATCGTTTCTAGCATGATTCGACTGAGCGTGGTAGGTACTCGACAGAGTAGAGGGTACTCGACTGAGTAACCTGCCACTCGACCGAGTGAGGAGAGGCAGTAGCTATTGGAATTTGACCACTCGGCTGAGTAGAGGCAGTACTCGACTGAGTGGGGCGTACTCGACCGAGTACATGAGGTACTCGACTGAGTATGCTTTATGTGCATTTTAGATCAGCTACTAGAGTCAGAGTAGTCGGCCGAGTAGTCAGCATACTCGACCTAGTAGGTCATACTCGACCGAGTACCTTCGACCGAGTACCGCTTTGGCGGATGTGATATTTGTTTTGAGCCGTAGGCTATGTGCTTACGTTTGTTTTGGTTATATCAGCAGTAAAATGCCGCCAAACAGATTTGCCGCTTATATTCAGGCTTCTGAGATGAGCCTTGATGAGATAGTTAGGATGATCGAGCAGCAGGAGTAGCTCACTGAGGCTCTTAATAATGTGGGGAAAAGGTACAGCGGTGGATGCATTCCGTTTGAGGATCACCATTTCAAGCTTTAACCCTACCACCTATGAGGGCACATGCGAGCCTAAACTGCTCGACAACTGACACCGGGAGATGGAGAGTGTGTTGTAAATGGTTTATTATACGGCGGATATGATGGTGGAACATGATACGTTCTATCTGAGAGATGAGGCTGAGGTTTGGTGGCCCAACGAGAGGGAATGAGAATGGGCATATTATTGGAAGTTGGGGCAACCTGCAATTCCTTTAGCAGGGTTTACGAGAGCGATGAGGGACCATTTCGTTCCAGAGCACATCCGTAGCGAGTTAAGGGCGGAGTTTGATACTTTTGCTATGACTGACAGCATGAGCGTGACTAAGTTCTATCACAGGTTCAATGAACTGTCACGTTATGCGGAGGATATGCATCCGAGTCAACAGAGTCTGTCTCTCCGTTTTGAGAGAGGGTTAACGCTAAAGATTATGGAGAAGCTACCAATGGAAGTGATTTCTAATCTCAAAGAAGTCTATGAGAGAGCAGGGAACATAGAGAGGTTGGTTGATATGGCCAAGGGGGCCAAGGAAAAGGCATGTGAGAAGAGCAGGCTGAGAATGAGGGTGGTAACCAATCGAGTTACAAGCATGGCAATCACCACAAGGCTAGAACTTATTCTGGAGGGTCTAGCTTAAGTAGGGGATCTCCTACGTGGGGGGAAGGTGGTCGGAGTACGAGCGACAACTCCACCTTGCATGTTTCAACTATGGCCGGATAGGTCACAAACGGTTCGAGTGTACGAGTGTTTTGTGAGGGGGAGGAAGCTTTCCAAGATATTATCAGGGAAACCCTATCTTATTCGCGAATCTGAAATCAACAATCAACAACGGATGCTATAATACTTCCTCTACGAACTCGTCACGTAGCAATAATCACAATAATACTATAACATAATCATTCAAATCAGCCCTTTTCCCCAACCTAATCAATTAGGGCAAACCTTAAAGGACAACCATAAACTAATTAACAAGGTAATAGAGACTTACCAACGAAACCGATACGGAAAAGATAGAATGTAGACTTAAGATCGATCGCACTTGACTTGGGAGTGGTTAGGGTGATTAGAGAGATGTATACATAGTTTAGGTATTGTAAAAAGGATTAGTAACTGTTAAACACGATATATATATATATATATATATATATATATATATATATATATATATATATATATATATATATATATATATATATATATATATATATATATATACATATATATATATATACATATATATATATATACATATATATACATATATATATATAATCTCTAATCACCTGAATCAAACCGCGGAAATAATCCCGTCAAACCGGGTACTCGATGCGGTACTCGGCCGAGCATCTCACTGTTAGAGTTTTTGTCCTCCATTATAGTGCGTGATTATATTATTAAATCTCATTAAGGAATATGCATGCATGGAATATTCATTGGCAATACTAGTCAGTTGATCAATGTATATCGGTAACGGTTGGCCAACTAGGGTTTGAGGTTACTGTCGTGAGACGGCGGTGTTCAGCTGATCCCTTTCGGTTACACCTAAAGGAACGAGCCCCAACACGAAAATTAATTAATTGCATGAGATACAGTTTAATTAGTCCCTTGATAAATTGACTAAGAGTTAGTTGATAAATTAATTTAGAGAGATATCGAGTTGTGAACTCGAGGCGCGGAAATTATTATTTAATTATGCGATAATTGAATAAATAATTATTTTTGACGGTAATTAATGATTAAGCAGTTAATTGTTAAATTAATACTAATTGACTAATGTGATTAGTATTATACTGTAAATAATTGTGTAGCTTATATATATATATATATATATATATATATATATATATATATATATATATATATATATATATTTTACTTGAGTGTTTAAGACGGAAATAATTGGGAAACATTTTTATCATAAAAAGATGCTAAAGACGGAAGATTTATATCGATTTGTGAGACAATTTGTAAAATCGAAATGGACCTATAATGGGTCCATTTACACGGTTCAAGAGGTAGTGGAGGGTATGATGATTGTCCTTATGCATGCTTTTCTCCACTCAACTTTTGTTCTTCCCAATTCTCCTCTTTTGTTCTTACCAAGCCAACATGTATTGGCTCATCAAAAAGAAAAGAAAAACACTCCCCATTTCTCTCCCTCCAACCGTCCTCCCACATATACACCAACATTGGTGTTCATTTTTTTCCCTTTCACTTGTTTTTGCAAGTGGAAAAATTGTTGTTCTTCTCTCTAAAAATTAAAATACAATTAATAAGAGTTAATAATTCAAAACAAAATTACTAAGAGTGTTAGTAATAGATTTGTATATTTTTCACCAAAAGTTTTGCATGCATACCTTCTGATCTCAAATGATTTGTGGTCAAATTTGGTGAGTTGCGTAATTATTTTGCTATTTTTAATCATTTTTATGGAAAACCGAGTCGGAAATATCGTACTTTGGTTAAGAGGTTAATTAAAACAGTTAAACTTGGACTCTGACCTTGAAATTTTTGTATTTTATCACATGCAATTTTTAAAAATTTTCTGTGAAATTTTGAAATAAGTTATGAAGATTTCCATGTTTAATGATTTTTATTGGTTAAAAACTGATTATTTTTTTCAAAAATAATAAACGGAATTTTCTGGGTATGAAATGTTATGGTATATTCTAAAATATATTTTATATGATGAAAGTGAATTTTAGAAAAAGTTTTCACACTTTTTGATGTTTATTGGATTTTATTCCATAAAAATCGATAAATATGGATGTTTTTGTTCATAAATTTAATTCAAAATTTTTGGACATAATTTTTGATCTTTTTAGGTCCATGGGAGAGTCCCAGAATGTATAAAAGTTTTTTGTCAAAATTTTGTAATGGCTAAAATTATTTTTGAATTGTTTATCAAGGTCATGATAAAAATCGATTTAATTAGCACATGGATAATATCAATTCAAACTAATTCTTATTAATTAATTAGTGTGGACTAATTTTGAGTTCTAAATCAGTTTAGACAATTAGTTTGAGCTTAAATGAGATTTAAGTGTTGATTATTGATTTTTAACGGGTAAAAATCGAAAAATTCCGCAACAACGAGCTATTTTTAAAAGATTATGCTAAAGGCGCTATTTAGGCATGAAAGTTACAACATTTTATCTATTTTTATTATTGAATGAATAAACGTCATTTATTTAATTATTTATGCAATTTTTTTTTACCTAGTATGGTCTAGTTTATTTTAATTGTTATTACCCTAAATGTATGGGAATAACAGTTTGTTTGTGCTTTAAATACGATCTCATATCGTCGGTTCGTAATTAATTTATAGTATTTATTTATTTAATTAATTAATGTATAATAGGAATAGCTATGTAATTTGATTGTAATAGTTAATTTTACCGGCGTTTCCAAAAGACGAAAATTACATCGAGACGGAGTCTATTTTGGAAGAGGTTTCAAATGCCGCAAGACGGTGCATGCTTCGAAGACGTTCCAATGAAGATTCAAGGGACTAAGGAGTTGGTTTCCGAATATGTAATAATCTAGTTAATTTGATTAGCTAGGTGGCCATACTAGGATTTATCAGTTTTTGCATATTTATTTATTTTATTTTATGCTAGTTCATCATCCCGAAATCGGCACACATGCATTTTATTTGGTTTCATGATTTTATCTTTCTATTGTCGATTTAAAGTTATCGAAAATTCACCAAGTTAGTTCACTTAAAGAAGAATGATAACTAATTGACAAGATCTCTCACATTTTTTTAATTTAAAATTGAGATTAGCCTTACCAATTATTAACACCTATGAATCCCTTGTTCATTAGAGCCACGCTCGCCCAAGCGGGGTGTTCTCTTTTTACCTCGGGTAAGTACGGTGATAAGGGTTATTACGTCCCAAAATTGGTTGAACTCAACGGGGGTATAAGACGGTCTTGTATTCCGGGGCTAGTAGATGGGTTTGTTGAAATCCGTCGACCAAGAGTTCTCATGGTAGAATTAGTCAAGCGTTGACTTACCGAATTTAGATAATTATGGGATGTTTCACCCAAGCGATGCCTAATTTTGTCTAAAAACGGATCTTGGAATCATTTATATAATTTAGTGAGAGGTCATTATATAAATGGACTTGTTAAAAATGTTTATCAAGGTTTTTTAAAACATTGAATGTTTATTTTTCCTATTTTTCGTTCATTCTCAGAAATGTATGACATTGCGCATTTTATCCTCCTTTCATCCTTTATTTATTATTCTATTCGTTTCGTTCTTTCATAGAAAGCAGTTTCTTTGAAGGAATTCGGTAGCAATGATTGGTAACATGATTTACCAAATCAACTACATAAGCTTACAATGATTTTTGCGATTTTTTACAACTTAACGTCCATATATATTAAAAAGGGGTTTCATGTTGCAAACGCTTATTACGAGTTTAAATCGGAGTCACATTTTATCAAGAGTGTCTTGAGTTCGAAAGTGACACCTTCGTTATGATGATGACATATTAGCTTTAATTACTCAAGAGTAATTTAAAAGTTTGCAAAAAGAGTTTTCAAAAACATATAGAATACTCCAATATGATACCGTCAAATGGCTCACTTCGAGAAAGGCCAAATCGATTGTTTATACGCTAAAGAGTTTAGGCATATGATGATAATTGAACGGTAAGGTAGTCCAATTTTGCAAGAAGTTTAGATTTTGCCACATGTTGCACTCATCTTATAGTAATTTACTCTTACTAAGTGTATGGAATATCACGAATGACATGAAGAGAGGTCTTCATGAGATTCATTTTTGCTTGTTGAAGCAAAGACGAATGTGAAGGTGAGTGGGAGTTAAGAAGAAGTAACCTTAGATGTATGCGATAGAACAAAGTTGAAAGAGACATCTACTCAATGGTTAGGTTAGTTCAACTATCATGGTATGAGATACCAAGTACATGTCATTTCTTTGTAAATAAGTTTACATGAATTGATAAAACGTAAGACATCTAGCATAGGACATTTTTGTATCGAAATGATGGTAGTGTAGCAACGATTTCGATAGGGACAAATGTACCTAAATTTGGTTTTAAAAGAATGTAATCATCTATGTTTACACATTGAAGGCATCACACAGGTGATTTAAAGCAAATGGTTGTACCTATACCTATGATAACTTGATGGTTGGTTTAGACCACTCAAGTTAGAGGTATTTTTCATTTTTCACGAAAACTAAATATTATACTATCTTGTGGATTTTAAACTCTCTAATCCGGTGAACCCAATTGATAAAACCTCAAGTAAATTCATTTAACGTATAAATGATTAGCACATCGTACAACCATTTGATTGAGAATCTTATGGTGTGTGTGCATTTATTATGTTTTCTTTTGCAGAAAAGAAACACAAAGAGTGAGGTGATTGACCATATACATACGGATGTGTAAGGCCAATACTAGGTTATATATACTTTGTTACTTTTACCGTAATATTAAGTAGATATGAATACTTCGTATCTATTTAAGAAGACATAAAAGTGATTTTTGAAACGTGGAATATTTTCAAAATGAAGTAGTAAACCAAAAGTACGACAAGTTCAAAATTGTTGATCGGAAATTTCAAAGTAATGACTTTGAAAGTCAAATGGGTAATATCAAGTAATGACCTTGATGATCACTAAGAAGATAGTGAACCATAGAGTATGGTGTAGTTAAGAAGATAAACCGAACTTTATAAGATAAAGTTTGAGGTTATTCGCAATTTGTAAGTTATTTTCTCACTAAAATTTTAAAACCCGACTATAATAGCCTAAATGACTCCATATGAGATATGGATAGGGAGGGTCCCTAACTTGTCATTTTTATACATTTGGGACCATAAATGTTTATGTTCAGAACCAATTTATGTATTTGTGAGGGTTATCCAAATTTTAACCACTTGGTTTTTACTCCTCCAAAACTAGAACAAAGAGTTTGTGGCTCGAAATGATGTCTTTCTAGAAAGATTTTCATTTTCTGAAAGACAGAGTGGGAGAAATTTTGAACTTACGGAAGTCCAAAACCTAAAAACTGAGTACAATGCTAGAAGACGTTCTTTATTTTGGCTCAGTGGTTATAAGGAGATAATTTTGCGATAATATTGCGTTACTTTTCAAAAGTGACGAATCTTCAACCCTCATCAAAGGCTTTTCTATAGTATGAACTCTATGTAATGGCGTGTCACCATGCAATTCGAATTGGCCTTCTTGCACAAGATGTGATAAGGAAGGAAACATGAGATGTTTTTGAGACTTGATTTGGGACTAATACTTTGCACCAAATTAGGTTACCTTGATCTTGTCATAAAGGTTACATAAGATGTTTCAATTTTGAGTTGGTTACAGAGAGTTTGTGACAACCCAAATGCCTTTATCAATTTGTATGTTCTTAGCAGTATAGCCTCTCATGAGGATGAGATTCTGTAAAAGAATAACGAAACTTTCTCCTTGAATGTTACTCATGAAGGGAGAAGTTTTGTTGATCTTTTCAATGCTAATAAGCCTAGCATACTTGAAAGATCCCTTTTGTGATCTTTTATACGTCAAAGAGTTGGAACTTTGGCTTCAATCACGTCGTCAATCAGAATGGTATTACTCGAGTTGTCGAGGTACCATGATGATACATGGAGTTTAGTGGGAGCTAAGGTGAATTTTTTTAGTCTAAACACGTGTTTGACAAATTAATGACTAGAAATATTCTCGGGTGAATACTTGAGAGTAGCATGACGCATCTTAAATATCCGGATCTAATGAGATAGATCTCCATGGATATTAGCATTCTAGTCAAGAGACTTATGTGATAAGATTCTTGACTCGTTCAAGTTGTTGAACACAAAGTATGATCTCTTTTGCTTCCGCTGCAGGATCTATTAAATATGCTAAAAGCTGCTTCCATCAAGCACTTATCATATTGAGAATATGAGAAGTCATTACCAATCATTTCCTAGTGAGTGTCACTAGATGATTATCAAGAGAATCCTTGAGTACTTGAGAACTATTGAGGAGTTACTCTTGTAGTTTGGAGGAATTAATGAATTTCGTGTAAAAGGGTTACACGATAACATTCCTATGCTTATAAGATGTTATGGGCCTTGTTAAGGAATGGTTCGCATGTAAAAGTGTTATGTGCATAATAAAGAATAATATGTATAAGAAGGTATGTATGTATAAGAAGTTATACATAAAAGATGTCATATGAAGGATTTGTATAAGAGTTATGCGTATAATTCATGAACGAAAGCTAAGTACATTATAAGATCCGATGTTGTAAAAGAGACAGTTGATATCTAGTGTTTAATGGAACTAGAGTAGTTCTATTAGCAGAATATCGTCTCCTGAGAGACTGTGAAAACAGTGGGAGTGTTTGACTGGCTTAAGAGCCATAGTCTAAAAACTTGGTTTAGACATGTACTCAGAAAGGTTATATATGATGAAAATATTGCATAGAACAAAAGGAAAATAGCAATAGAAATTAGAGTGATGCAACTGTTTCTAATTCTCTAACCAAAGTCGTTGGCATAAGGTAGACATGATGGTTATGTCATATCAATGTGATTGAGGAGTATACCTTAATTGCTGAAGATCGTTATGTAAATATTTGATAGAGTATTAATATTTATGTAAGTCATGATCGCATTCATTGTTTGAGTCTCTTTAAGAACTCAATTATTTAGTTTGACTGAAAACATGAATACCTTGTTTATCCGAATTGGTTGTAGAGACATTGTTGAACCCCAATTCAAGTGAATAGGATGAACATTATATTAGCCCCTAGTCACTTAATGAGGTGACGTCTCGGAGTGAATAGATTGTAAGACGATTGATGGTAGGTTCAACACCATAAGGTCATAAGGATGACTAGTTGTTTACATAGGCAGACTGTGGGACACTTTGCCGCGCAGTGATATTTATAAAGTCCCTTAGATCTATTACAGATGCCTGGTCGTGGCAGGGACTTATATGATATTCCTATGAGTCGATTTTTCAAAATGGAGACTATTATCTGAGCCTGTGTAGTTTCCAACTGACTTTGGTTTTTGTCCTGGGTTGTGCCGTGAAAGGATACCAAAGGACATCTACTGGGTCATGGTAATCTGTATTGTGCAAAAGGATAGATAGCGCAGACAGGAATTGTCCACCCACGTTGGGTTTAAACATCTCTAGGCCACTCGAGGAGTTGTGACTGAGAAATGCGTGGCCACGCGCGGAATTAATCCTTGGTAGATTTTTCCAGTCTTGCAGTCCCATTCCAGATCGAGAAAACCACTCACGATACGTTCATGTGCAAGTGCGACCTCAATGACACCTTGCATTGAGTGGGAGATTTTTATTAAAACGGACAAGAGAATCGGTAACACACTCTTGTATGGTACAATCAGGATATTGTTGGGATATGGAGTTATCCACAATTGTGTGTTATAATCATTGCATTGAGTGGGAGATTTTTTGTCCTCCACAGTAGTGCATGATTATATTATTAAATCTCATTAAGGAATATGCATGGGATATTCATTGGCAATACTAGTCAGCTGATCAACGTATATCGGTCACGGTTAGCCAACTAGAGTTTGACGTTACTGTCGTGAGACGGCGCTGTTCAGCTGATCCCTTTCGGTCACACCTAAAAGAACGAGCCCCAACACAAAAAATAATTAATTGCATGAGATACAGTTTAATTAGTCCCTTGATAAATTGACTAAGAGTTAGTTAATTAATTTATTTAGAGAGATATCGAGTTGTGAACTCGAGGCGCGAAAATTATTATCTAATTATGCGATAATTGAATATATAATTATTTTTGACAGGAATTAATGATTAAGCAGTTAATTGTTAAATTAATTCTAATTGACTAATGTGATTAGTATTAGTACGTAAATATATGTGTAGCTCACATATATATTTACGGAGTGTTTAAGACGGAAATAATTGGGAAACGTTTTTATCATAAAAAGATGCTATAGACGGAAGATTTATATCGATTTTTGAGACAAATTGTAAAATCAAAATGGACCTATAATGGGTCCATTTACACGGTTCAAGAGGTAGTGGAGGGCATGATGATTGTTCTTATACATGCTTTTCTCCACTCAACTTTTGTTCTTCCCAATTCTCCTCTTTTGTTCTTACCAAGCCAACATGTATTGGCTCATCAAAAACAAAAGAAAAACACTCCCCATTTCTCTCCCTCCAACCGTCCTCCCACATATACACCAACATTGGCGTTGTTCAATTTTTTTTCCTTTCACTTGTTTTTGCATGTTGAAAAATTATTGTTGTTCTCTCTAAAAATTAAAAGAAAATTATTAAGAGTTAATAATTCAAAACAAAATTACTAAGAGTGTTAGTAATAAATTTGTATATTTTTGAAGGGCAATCTTATATAATATCTAGTTAATATTAGTAAGATTTTGGGGTAACTTCTTGGGTGCTTAAGAGAGGAGGTGTTCTACCTTGGACACTTGAAGATGGAGGATCTTGCCAATATGAAGAGCTCAAGAACAATCAAGATGGGTGATCTTAGTTGCGCCCAAATACTACCATTTCTCAATGTAAGGAAAATTGTTATTCCTCGTCTTTTTATTTAAAAGCTTAATATTACATGTATACTACATAGATCCATTTAAATCTAAAATAAAGATTTTGATAACCTAATTAGAGAGGTCTAATTTGGGGTTATGGTCTTACACTCACTACTCGGCCGAGTGCTCCTGAACAGTAACCTAACCAGAAGTCACGCGACGACTTACTAGGTCGAGTTCCACCCACTCTACCGATTAACTAAGGACCACAAAATCGTGGTATTACCGTCTTCCCTCCTTAAAACGAACTTTGTGCCCGAATTTCATACCATGCCCAAAACAACACGTAACACCAACTACTAAAAGACACTAACAACATAACTATGACCAACTATACAACCTAACTATAGCTCACACAAACCAACAACACGACAATACCGACCTCAAAACTACCCCCAAACACACATGCGACCATCTCCTACACTCCTTTAAAAGACAACGGTTACGTCCCCATAACCAAACATACCTGATAAAAAGGGTGTGGGTAGCGCTCTCTCATAGCCTCCTCCGGTTTCCAAGTGGCTTCGTCCACGTTGTTATTAGACCATATCACCTTAAGCAAGAAGGTTTCACCATTCCTTGTCTTGCGTACCTTATGATCCAAAATCTCCTTAGGCACCTCTGCATAAATTAGAGCCTCATCCAACTCGATATTCTCAACCTCAAGTACATGTGACGGATTACTCACATACTTCCGAAGTTGTGATACATGAAGCATATTATGGACCCGATCAAGCGATGGTGGTTAAGCTAGAGGATAGGCTACTTAACCTATCCGATCGAAAATCTCATAAGGACCAATGAATTTTTGGCTCAACATTCCTCTCTTGCCAAACCTCATAACTCCCCGCGTAGGTGACACTTTTAGGAGGACCTTGTCACCTGCCGTGAACTCGATGTCCCTACGATACAAGTCCGCGTAACTCTTTTGTCGATCTTAAGCTGCTTTCATCTTTTGGCCAATCAAGCGCACTTGCCCAATCATGTCTTGCACCATATGTGGTCCAAAGATTAGAGCCTCAACACTATCATCCCAACAAACCAGACTCCGACACTTTCTGCCATACAAAATGTAATACCCGGCCTTTGTGGGACCCGCACTTAAACCTTGGGACGCGTGAGAGGATATTTAGACCGATAAGAGATCGCTCAGGAGGGAAGGAGGGAAGGATAACCTTACACTAGACCAAGTGGTTTTGTAGCGGATCCAGTGGGTCCACTCGGTCGAGTGAAAAGTATACTCGACCGAGTGAGTCCACTCGACCGAGTTGAGTTCTACTCGGCCGAGTGAGTCCAATCGACTGAGTGGACTCGGCACTCTGTCGAGTGACGCTGTTTTTAGAATACGGGATTAAACCCCTTTCTCCCCTAACCCTAAAATCATTTCCACCTTTCTCCTTATCTCTCAAAACTCTCTCCCTTCTCTCTAAACCCTGACAAACACCTACTACTTGGGATTCAAGCTTGGATTAGAAGATTTACCAACTTCCTCTTCATCTCCTTTCCCTAGTAAGTAAAGATCTACCCTTTTCTAGTCTTTTAAACCCTAACTAAAGGGGAATTCGTTATTGGTAATTAATTAGTAATTAGTATTTATAATAGGGGTAATTAAGGGGTAACAATAAGGGGCTTTGTAGTGTATATTAGTATAGGATGTATTGTGATAGTTATTATGTAATTTGTATAGGATGAGACGGTTCCTTGAGACGATTTCGGTCCGGATTCGATTAGCTTCAAGAGATTTTTAAAAGGTAGGTTAATCTTACTAGGTTTCAATAATGTGATGTTGTTTATGTTGATGTTGTAGTTAGTCTTACATAATTAGAGCATTTGCATTATAACATGTTTAGTGGTAATTATGTCATTAAGAGGATGATTATGATATAATGGGTGTGGTTCACGTATTGGTCATTATCATATATGTTGGAGGATTTGTTGTTGTTGTTGTTGTCGTTGTTGTTTTTGTTGTTGTTGTTGTTGTTCTTTTTGTTGTTGTTTTGGAGACGTAAGACGGTTTGGAGATCGTTTTACGCTTAAGTCGTCTCTTAGATCTTCCCACTTCAAGAGGAATGTGCACATTAATGGCTTCAGTTACGGCGGGACTCGTGTGGTTCAGACACGACGTTTGGTGTGTCCTAGTACCTGTTCGTGGTTATCGGCATGCTTGGGCGTGTCCCCGTACCGGTTTTTAGGTTCATATACCTATTATTAGACATCTCTAATAGTGATTTAATTAATATTTAATATGAGTTCTTTAGATCTAGTGCATGCATAACTTAATAAGAAATAAAATGAGAAAATAATGTTCCTTACATTGTTAAATGGTACGAAATGGGCACAAGTAAGATCTTCTACCTTCACTTGTTCTTGAGCTATGATAAATATAAGGATGATCCTCCAAGACTCTATATTAGAAGCCCTCCTTTTGATTCCACCCAAGATTTAACCCAAAAATTACTACTAATGTTAACTAGATATTATGTAGTAATGTACCTTTAAATATTACTAATATTACTAATACAACTACACTAGTAATATATCACAAATATTAGTATTTGAGTGGTTTTTGAGGTTTTGCATGTGATGATGAGATGAGCATTTTTGAGAGAATAAGTATGAGAAAAAGAGAACAACAAAGTGTTCTTCTCAACACTTGAAAGTTCCGGCCATTGTGCTCTTTATAGAGCATTTTGGTCTTCTCTAAAATCACATGCAAATGCTTTATTGGTAGTGTCATATTTGGTAGAGGCAACATCACAAGTGGTGCTTGTGTCATAAGATTTTTAGACAAAATAGAAGACCTAGGACAAGTGTCCTATCTCCTCCAAAAATCGCTGCCTATGCTTTATTTTAGTCCATTTTGTCTTATAATATTTGTCCCACAAATGCTTATAAGTCTTATGTTTAATTATCTTACATAATTAAATATTAATTTGATCATACAACAATTATGTGACAAATAAATAAACATATATTCACTCAACTTATTGAGTAATATTTTACCATTATATCAACATATAATGGGTCCCATAAGAGCTAGTTAGTTAAGTTTACAATCTTTTGTAAATGTAAATAACTAATTACCTCTACCTCAAAATATTTATAAAACCTCAACATAATTTAGTGAATTAATATATTAATCCACTAAATCAAATCTTATTTAATCACGTTATAATAAGATATAAAATCCAACTCATATAAATAAGGGATTAATTAATCTGTATCGAATACAATTAATTAATTATTTGTTTGGGTCTCATCCTATAGGTGTGACCTTAAGGGATCAACTAATCACCACCGTCAACAAGACAGTAACATCAAACTCTAGTCAGCCAATCGTTACTGATTAATGTTGATCAGTTGACTATATAATTTATCATCCCTTATGTATTCTTAATTTGAGATTTAAACATGTGATCGCACTATTGTTGAGGACACATACTCCAACAATCTTCCACTTGTCCAAGACAAGTGTGCGTCACCAATTCTCTTGTCCTATTACAATCTCTCATTCAATGCAAGGTGTCTTGCAGGTCGTACTTGAGTGGTTTCCTCGATCTGGAGAGTAACTGTTTGACTGGAGTTATCTACCGTAGATACCTTCCGAGCATGGCCACGCATTTTCAGTTCACTACTCCTCGAGTGGCCCTGAGATTTTAAACAACCCTGACAAGGGGGTGGACAATTCCTATTGTACTATTCCCTTCGTATAGCCACCGTTCATCATAACCCAAAATATAATCATTTGACTTCATTTATGTCAGACGTAGAGTATAAATCAAAGCCAATCAGAAACTTGTGCCAATTTGGGCAAATAGTCTCTAGTCAAAAGAATTCACTCATAAGAATACTATAGTAGCTCTTGCCACGACCAGGCTTTATGAATTTCCAGAACTCTATAAGCGGTCACTGCCCGACAGAGTGTCCCATACAGTCTGTCTATGTGATCGACTAGTCATCCCATATGACCCTATGGCACTTGAACTTACCATCAATCGCATCACACTCTAGTCACTTCGAGACGTCACCTCCTATAAGTAACCAGGGGCGCATACTATGTCAATCCAGTCCACCTCAATGGGGTTCAATATTGTCTCAACAACCCATTTGGATTTAACAAAGTAATGGATGACTTTAAAGAAACTCAAACGATAAATGCGATTATCATATATGAATAGTCAATACTTTATTACGACTTCATATCTCATAATCTATAGTGTACATTTTACACTAGTTAAATCGCAATGAAAGTTTCGTAAGTGGATATACCAAGTATCCATACATTCCAACTTTATGAATTGTTATTTCCTCCTATTCAATGTTATTTCTAATGACATGAATTTATCTAAGTAGATGTCTAATCTTCTTACTAGACTTGGGCTCTTATACTTGGAAGATGCTTCCATTGTTATCATATAACTTGTGATAAAGTCTTTGGTAGAGGGATCTATTCTCCTTCCCTACGTTGACCATCTTATCACAATGTACTTAGATTCTGTTTTTAGAGCTTGCAATGGTTGAAACTAAAACATTTCTCTAGTCTCTTACTCCTAAGTCAATAAAATCAGCCTCAGATTTCGACAAATCCTTATAGGTTTAGAAACTAGAGTTTGTGCAACCCTTCAACACACAACTTAGTATATCATCCAAACATAAGAACGAATCCCCAATTCTCCTCAAGAATCTTAAGGGATATTCCTTAAGGCTTTCAAAAGACCTTCATTCGAATTAACTTGTTATTGACTTATTATGCTCCAAGCATTTGATTCATCACGGCATGTGCATATAATGGCATACATGATCGATCTAATGGCGGAAACATTTAAATCGATTTCATGTGATCAACAACTTATTTAGGGTCAGTGAATGACTATGACTCTATCATGGTAATTCCACTTTTTTCAATATGAATAACCTACTCAACCTTGTTGATGTTAAACAGATATGAAAGAACTTATCATCATAAGGCTCTCGACTCTATGCCAATATTGTCTCAATTTTAACACATAGATTCGGAAATCTAGAATACATTTCACCTTTTTCCTAGTCTCCCAAGCACTCTTTCACAAAGAAGAGCATTGGTACATCATTCTCAATGAGTAATATGTTATCAACATATAAGACATGGGAAAAATAATTCTGGCTCCCATTTAACTTCATGTATAAACTTGATTCTTCAACAATGTGAATGAAACCATTCTCAATTATCACATAAAGGAAAAGTATGATTATTACAATCCTTTGATGCTTGCTTAAGACCATTCTAGGATCGCTTAAGTAAGTTTTGCATAATATTTTAGGATTCTTAGATCTTTATCTAAGGTTTTGGGTTCCGTACACATCCTTCTCTAAATTCCCATTTTAGAAAAGCGAATTTTTAATATCATTTGCCATTCTTCATCAAAATGATATGTGGCAATTCCTAACATGATTTATCTTGATTAACATCTTCATGTCAATCTATACTTTAAAGAGACCATCGCCTTAAAATAAATTTACTCTTGAGTAAAAAAAATTTGTTGGATTGTAATGCTATGGCTTTTATGCAACGAAGTCGGTTAGGGACTACTCGCAATTGATCATTCAATAGGTCATAATTCCATTACTTTCGAAAAGTAACTTATTAACAATAAGACATGTGTACTTTACTCCCACTCTATCTCAATAGACTATAGTTCCATTACTTTCAAAAAGCAACACATTAACTATAAGACATGTTTGTGACGATCTACTCCCACTCTATCTCTTAGAAATACTTCTATCTTCTTATGAAAAAACTTTGTGAGTTACAAACATATATGGTGAAGTAATAGAAGTTCGTCTAGACTGACGTGTTAGCTCATATAGACCAGCTCTATTATGGCAGCTTGATTCATGTAATATGCGAATCTGATCCATGTCATTTGTTAAATAGACTTGCTATTTTAGGTTTCTCCAGGTTGACCTTTCGTTTAAAAGTATGTGTCCGTTTTGGATTGCAAATCCCCAAAAGTGAGTTCGACAACTCAATCCGACTCATATTAGTTTGATCTTATAGGTAGTGACACAAGGTCATAATCCATAAGTGAGAATCTAATTCATTAATTAGATATTCGCCACCACGATCGGATCGTAATGCTTTAATTTTCTTGTTCTATTGGTTCTCTACTTCCTTTTGTAATTCTTTGAATTTCTCAAAAGCTTCACTTTTATATTTGATTTAAGTAAACATACCCATATCTACTTAAATCATCGGTAAAAGTGATGAAGTAGTCATAATTTCCCCTTGTGGTGATGCTCATTGGACCACATACATCGGTATGCATTGGGCCCAACAAATCACATGCTCGTGTCCGTTTATCACTAAAGGGGGCACGAATCATTTTTCCAAGGAGATAGGATCTGCATACCCCATATGGTTAGAAATCAAACGGCTCAATAATTCCCGTCGACACTAGCCTTTTAATGCGTTTCTCATTTATGAGACCTAATCGACAATAACAAATGTATAAATCATTTGGATCACTTGTTTTGAGTCTTATGGATTGCATGATATAGATATCTTTGCTTGAGTTAGAAGTGTCTAAAACATAAACACCATTAAGAGAAGTGACTTAGCTCATGGCCAAGTCATTTTTAAACAAAATACAATGATTGTTTTTGATGGCAAAAGAAAAATTCTTCTATGTCTAACATAGAAATGGAAATAATATTTTTAGACAAAGTGGGTACATAATAACAATTATGTAGATGCAACTTAAAATCACTTAGCTAAGGCAATCACATAGGTTCCCTTTGAAATGGCGGCTACTCTAGATCCATTTGCTAATCGAAGATCCACATCACCCTTGGTAAGTGCTTCCACATTACTTAACCCTGACTGGAGTGACAAGTCCAGCTTTGATATCTCCCAAATACTTAGGGAAATTTTGCTTCCAATTGCCCATGACATTGCAATAATGACATTCATCGTAGGATTGGGCACCCTTCTTAGTTTTGGTTATGGTAGTCTCACTAACCAGTTCCAATCTATTATCAGGTTCAGGTTTCTTACCCTTCTTTGCCTTTCCTTTAATAATACTATTACTCCTTTCAGTTCCAAGGACATTCTCGCTAGAACTACCACTTAATATAATATTTCTCCTTGCTTCTACAAACAAGGATGCCTTGGAATTTGTGAGATTCTCCTCACAAGATTCTCTTACCAAAGAGGTGGGCTTGAATATAGGAGTGGGAGGTGTGGAAGTGGTAAGGTATCAAAGATTTCCATCCTTACTAATGCCAAAGCGTAGTTCTCTAGTCGTATCATTCTCAAACAAGGAGCAATTTTTATTGAATGATTGGAGCCATGAATTAATGGTGATCGGTGTAAGAGTATTAGACGAATCCATTGCGAATAAATAACTACAAAAACGGAGATGAAGGAAACAAATTAACATTTATCGTTATAATACTTGTAGATACAAGTATAGCATTTATATAGTGACCTCTACCGAACTATAATAAATGATTCCGAGATCCATCTTTATACAAATATGGGCCCGAAGAAACCGATACATCCCATACTTTATACAAATTTGGTGAATTAACACTTTAATTTATTCTACTTTAGAACTCTCGGTCGATGTTTTTCATAAAACCCATCTCTAGCCCCGGAACATAAGACTAATCATAATATCCCGTTGAGACCAACCAAATTTCGTTTGTAATAACGTTTTATTACCCCACTTACCTAATGATAAATGAAGGCACCTCGGGAAAACAGAACCTACCCCAAATGTTACGGGGATTCATGGGTCCTACTATTTGGTAAGGCTAATCTCAATTTTAAAATTTAGTGAGAGGTCATGACAATTTATTATCTATCTATTTTAAGTGAACTAAAAGTCGAATTCTCGATAAGCATAATTGACACGGTCGATGACTCGATATGATATGCATGTGTTGTTATGGCGATTAGGCAATGCATGCAACATATTAAAAGAAATGCTAAGTAAATAATAAATTCCTAGTATGGCCTTCCTAAAATAGAAAATCAAATAATCTATTTAAAATTCGGAAACCAACTCCTTTGGTCCCTTAAATCTTCAAGTGGCACGCCTTCCAAGAACACCGTCTTTGTCGGAACGCCTTTCCGAATGGCACCGTCTTGAAGGAACTTCGGAATTACAAATAATAATAAAATACCAAGCTATTCCTATTATACATTTGTAATATGAAAAACTAGTAAAAATAAAAGTGATACGAGATCACATTAAATTACATCCGAATCAATAATCCCTTACATTACGGGTAATATTGATTAAAACTAAGGCCATACTATGATAAAATTACGTAATTCAAAATTACATAAAAAAATATTACTTTCAACAATGAAATATGAAGCATTATAATAAGTGTCTATCATGCCAAATTATGTGCCAAATCGCCCTATTTAACTTATATCAATCATATATCCCGGTTTTATGGAAGTTCATGATTTTAACTTATTAAAATCGTAAATTAATACTAAAATCTAATTTTTGTCCAAGTCAATTATCCTAACACTCTTAGGTCTCAAAAATTAGTCATTACTAAATTTTTGACAATAATTCAACTTGATATAATTTTATGCTCATTTATACCCCAAAGTCATAACATTTGTGAAATAAATCCAAATTAAATTACAATAATTTTATAATTTTAATTTTAAATTTTTGAACATTCTAAAATATATCCATGACACTCATAATGTCAAAAATTATGGTTACAATTTTCGAATTTATTTCGAGAAAAATGTAGTTGCTATTTATCAGTTTTATCAAATAAAACATCTAAAGTATACAAAACTTAATCTAATTAATTATACAAATTTAGATTTGATAAGTGGGATATAAATTCAACCTAAAATAATTTACTCATGCCATGTAATTTGTTTTAGCTATTCATGCTAAAATAGTCATTATTTATGTTATTTTTACTCTAAAAATTCATAAATCATGCAAAAATGAATCAAGTTCATCTTAAATTTTACACACAATGAGTAAAATGTGCATGTGACAACATATTAAAATTTTATGGCTTGTTTCGAAGTTTAACTATGTTTAACCATTTTACCTCTATTTAATTCATTTTTATCTCATAAAAATCATAAATCATGCAAAATAAATCAAATTTAAACGAAATTTTACATATAATAAGTAAAATATGCATGTGAGCTCATATAAAAATTTCAAGGTCAGAGACTATGTTTAACTATAGCATTTTAAATACCATTTTAATCATAAAAATGTAATAAAATTACTAAAAATCATTAAAATGAGCAATAAAATACCATAAATCATAAAAATGACATAAATACATTTTAGGACCAGAATATATAACATGCATTAATATTTTGTGGCTTTATCTAATAAATCACAAATTTTTAGTTTTAATTAAGTTACTAATAACTCGAAAAAACTATAAATCGATTATGCATGTAACATCCTATGCTCTAATACCAATTGTTAGGTTCATATACCTATTATTAGGCATCTCTAATAGTTATTTAATTAACATTTTAATATGAGTTCTTTAGATCTAGTGCATGCAAAACTTAATAAAAAATAAAATGAGAAAACAATGTTCCTTACATTGTTAAATGGTTCGAAATGGGCACAAGTAAGGTCTCCTACCTTCACTTATTCTTGAGCTATGATAAATATTAGGATGATCCTCCAAGACTCTATACTAGGAGCCCTCCTTTTGATTGCACCCAAGATTTAACCCAAAAATTACTACTAATGCTAACTAGATAGTATGTAGTAATGTACCCTTAATTATTACTAATATTACTAATACTACTACACTAGTAATATATCACAAATATTAGTATTTGAGTGGTTTTTGAGGTTTTTGCATGTGAGGATGAGATGAGCATTTTTGAGAGAATAAGTATGAGAAAAAGAGAACAACAAAGTGTTCTTCTCAACACTTGAAAGTTCCGGCCATATTTCTCTTTATAGAGCATTTTGGTCTTCTCAAAAATCACATGAAAATGCTTTATTGGTAGTGTCATATTAGGTAGAGGCAACGCCGCAAGTGGTGCTTGTGTCAAAGATTTTTAGACAAAATAGAAGACTTAGGACAAGTGTCCTATCTCCTCCAAAAACCGGTGCCTATGCTTTATTTTGGTCCATTTTGTCTTATAATATTTGTCCCACAAATGCTTATAAGTATTATGTTTAATTATCTTACATAATTAAATATTAATTTGATCATACAACAATTATGTGATAAATTAATAAACATATATTCACTCAACTTATTGAGTAATATTTTACCATTATATCAACATATAATGGGTCCCATAACAGCTAGTTAGCTAAGTTTACAATCCTTTGTAAATGTAAATAACTAATTACCTCTACCTCAAAATATTTAAAAAACTCAACTTAATTTAGTGAATTATTATAGTAATCCACTAAATCGAATATTATTTAATCACATTATAATAAGATACAAAATCCAACTCATACAAATAAGGGATTAATAAATCTGTATCGAATACAATTAATTAATTATTTGTTTGAGTCTCATCCTATAGGTGTGACCTTAAGGGATCAACTGATCACCACCGTCAACACGACCGTAACGTTAAACTCTAGTAAGCCAATCGTTCTTGATTTATGTTGATCAGTTGACTATATAATTTATCATCCCTTACGTATTCTTAATTTGATATTTAAACATGTGATCACACTATTGTTGAGGTCACATACTCCAACACCAGTGAGGTTATCGGTATGTATGGGCGTGTCCCGGTACCATGGTGGTAGTCGTTTGATGTTATGTCATTCATACTAGTAGTCATGTTGCATGTTCATACACTTGAGTCGTGTCACACTTCATTTGTTTATTGAAACTGACGTTTATCATGTATGTGCAATTGTCACCTATCTCTTTTGGGGTGTCCTGTGTCGATCCATATGATATCATTTTGTCATATGGGGAGCAGGCTAAGTGCAGGTTATTTGGATAACTCACAGGAGATGGGACAAAATTTATGAGTCACAAGACGAGTATAGTTGGTTAGAAGAGTATAGTGGTCATGAGTTGTATTTATTCATTAGTTAATGGTTTGTAATCACTAAACTTGTCATTTATGATAAATGTTTCTTTATTGTATCTCCGATCTACCGTCTTGGGAAAATGCGAAGGTAACATCTCCCAATTACCTTGGCCGGGTAAGAAGGGGGTGTTACACAAAGGCTCAACAGGTGCCAACCCAATGCTAGAGTGATAGCTGTTGTTGTATGAACATTCTATCAGATCCACTCTAACCCCCGAACTCCCACTAAACTCCATAGCACAAGCTCGCAACGTATCCTCTAGAGTCTTGATAGTTCTTTAAGTTTGACCATCTGTCGCATGATGAAATGTTGTACTCATCTTTAAGGTAGTCCCCATCAATTCTTGTAACTCTTGTTAAAACCGTGATATAAACCTCGCATCTCGATCCGACACTATATCCTTTGGTACCCCATGTAATCGTACCACATGCTTCCTTTACCCTAAAGCTAGCTGAATCTTACGCCAAGTATCGTTCAATAGAATAAAATGAGCTGACTTTGTTAAACGGTCGATGATAACCCAAATCATATTGTTACCCTGTTGAGTCCTTGGTAACCCCACCATGAAATCCATAGAAATCGATTCCCATTTTCATTTCAGCACCTTGATGCGATCCCGCTAAGTGTTCACAAATTAAGATGTGGTCGTTGGTCACGGTCGAATCAAAACACAATTTATAGCTCCACAAACAACTCTACAATTAGTAAAGAGGCAAGTAAAGGTCGGATCCCAAGGGACGGGAGTTGAAATGAGATTTCTATCGTAACTAGTGGTGTCTAAGGGCTGTCACAAATTGGGTTGATGTAGAAGGTTACTAAACTAAAATAGCAATGAAAATAAACAAGCAAGATGAATTAAAGGGGTGTAAACAATTGATTAAAGGCACTAGGGTGTCATGGGATCATAGGGGAATCATGGGATATGATCATACAAACATGTTCTCAAATTATAAGCAAGCAATTATTGTTGTGATGGATTGAGTTGGGTTATATCTTACAATCCTAGGAAAGTTTGGGTCCCGGAGTCGAATCGATTAGATTGTACAACACCTACAAGTCGACTTAATCTTCCCTACTCAACAACATGCATGGTCTAATGAGACTCGAGTTGGGTTATGTCTTACAAGTCTCATTGAAAAGATAGAAGATGATAGTAAATGCAAGGATTCATAGGCTTAGCATTTCATCAAATATAACATGTGTATGAGTTGAGATCAAAACAAGCAAGCAAATAAAACATGAAAGCATATTAATTTAAGCATGAATCATTCCTCATGTTGGTTTCCCCTAATCACCCATTAACCCTAGCTAAGAGACTACTCACTCATTATCATGTTGATCATGCTAGCACGGTTGTCAATCATACCAACAATATGAAACATGATGAATAAATGAAAGTAATTAACAATAATTAAAAAGGGATTAAGAGATTATACCTACTAATGATTCCAATAATAAAGCAAAGATAAAAGAAGTACTAGAATGCTTGATTGAGAGGTTGTCAATCTCCCAACAATAACCCAAATAATCTTCAATTACCCAAAATAAAGGATGAACAAGAGAGAGATTAAAGAACTAAAACTTGGATTAAAACTTGATTAATACTTGATTACAATATTAAAGAGAGATTTGATTGATATTAACTACACTAATTATTGATAAGAAGAACATGCTCCTCTAATTAGACTAATGGGGTATTTATAGTGGAAATTAGGGAGGATGCATTAGGTTAACTAAGGGCTAAACTAGTAATTACACTTTTTAAGTTGAGCAAGGAGGAGCCGGTATTTTCTGAGAGAAGGGCTTCTTTCTTCGTAGCTTGGAGAAGACAATCCGTGCTGTGCTAGAATCCGGGCGGATTCTGGCGTTGGAATCCGAGCGGATTCAGAGGAATCCGGGCGGATTGTGGAGGTGGAATCCAAGCGGATTGTGGCAAAGCCGCTCGGATTATGCTGCTGCGGGACGGACGGATTGGTGACAATCCGCTCGGATTATCAGTCAGCAACAAATATTCTTTTCTTCTTCCCTTTTCTTCATAAATTCCTTGGGGATTTCCTTTGGGACTCAAGGATCCTTTCTCAACATTGCTCTTCTACTATAATATGTACAAAGGCCTTCTAATCTTGTCTCTCCTTGATGCTTGGTCATTGAATTCGATCAATTTAGTCTCGTTTTGCCATGAAAATGCAAGATTCTTACTCCTTTCCTACCAAGGGATCAAAATCTCAAAGAATATGCAAAACAAAGAACTAAAGATAAGAAATGACCCAAATAAGCACTAAAAAGCATGGGAACAAGGCTAATTCGGGGGCTAAATATGCGCCAATTATGGTCACATCAAATATCCCCAAACCGAACCTTTGCTCGTCCCGAGTAAAGAGGTGACAAAGACTAGGACCAATACTAACCTATCCTAATAATATAGCCGATATGAGACAATTAGCGGGTCTCACTCCGCCCCTTCAACTCACAACAAGACAACCATGAGGTAGGATGCCTTCTTGCAAGGCAAGGTGGGTCTTGCCAAAATGGCGACACATCCAAAATTTAAGCACACAAAAACATATAATGGATTCATCTACAAAAAGAATAGCCACTTCCTCATCAAGTGGCGGAGGCACTAAAGAGGAACAAATTTAAGAGCATGTAATCCTTCACAAATACTAGTTCAACAAATTAATAAGTCTAAGAGGATGGCACTAAATCACCTCCAAATGGTGTTAAACTAGACTACTTTTGTCCTCAATTTCCAAATGCTTTCGTCAAGAGCGATCGGATGGTGGTGGAATGATGATCCCTATGATGCTAGTGGCATATGACATGACAAGTCTCGAATTCTCAACAAAAGTAAAGGTCATGGATCGTCCCAAGCTCGACCAAGTGGCTTGACAAAAGGCTTTTTGGGAATGAAATGCTCAAATCTTTATTCACAACGGGTGGATATGACTAGTATTCAAAATTGTCCTCATTTCACTTTCACATTTCAAAAATTTAAGATGGGGTTTGTCCCTTCTGGGCTAGTGCCCTTTGCTTTCGCCAATCGCTTATTAGGCAACCGGTTAACCTCTAGACAATAGCTTTTCGGGGTGATAGTCACTCTGTCTCTGGGCGGCCGAATTCACAACCGTATGGGGGCCCAATTCAATGGATCCCGCACCAAAGCACATCGAAGTGGTACGCCTCCATCAAAACAACTTAACTTTCTCAACTTTCAACAATTCATAACATTTGAGGTTTCCTTGGCATTACATTACTTCCAAATGACAAAATTTCTTTGAATGAGCACTTTAAGCTTATTGATAGAAAATATTTTTGGGTTGCCTTACCACAAGGTCAAACAAGGTCACCTAGACAAGTTAACCAAGTCCACATCGCATCACGGGGTTGGATAGGTGACTCACATGCAAACCCTTGACTAGGCCTTGGGTCATGGGTCAAAAGACACTAGTATGACACTATCTAGGGTGTTTTACAACCATTCTAGTAGGCAAAGTCTTAAGTCGAACAAGTATGTATAATGGCTTAGTTGCTCTTGTCAAAGTTCCTAAATAGGCATTTTTCAAAACATTTCTAACATGCAACTACATGCCATGATGTTACTAATATAAACATCCTAATGCAAGTGATTCTATCAACTAATATGACATATAAACTAAATGCAAGTCCTAAGTTCACATTGTTATACCGCATCAATCAAAATAAAGCCACATAGTCATTAACATAAAGAGGAAAAAGGAGATTGGAAATATCATACCATGCGGTCTTCAATATCCTCATGTCTCGGATGTGGCGTAGTCAATCAATGTGAACAAGGATAGAACAAACACAATATATATACAAGACAATATATACAAGACTACAACAAGAAATAAACATGTTTTTGGGTTTTCAATTTTCAAATTTTTATGATTTTTGAAATTTTTCAATTTTTTTGGATTTTTGAATAAGAGTTAAATGTTAGAATTCCCATCCCCACACTAATATGGGCATTGTCCTCAATGGCCAAAATGATGGAAATTATGCAAATATGATGCATGATTTCTATACTAAATGCAATCTACACTAAGCTATGCTACATGATGCATTGTTTTTGTTATGACGGAGAGGATAATTTAGATTACCTCCCGTTGTGTATGCATTAACTTCCCCAAACCGAGTGAGACACTATTGCTAATGTCCAAGGATGGGTGTAGTTCATGCACACACTATGCTATGCATGAAACTAATTTGTCATTTTGGATTTTGAAAATAGGAACGATAGAATGAGAACACCTCAATGGTACCGAGGTGTGAGTCCTCTAATGGGGCTAGGACTACTCCAACAATGATCAAAATTATATAAAATACAAAGGTACAAGACACAAACTTCTTTTCATGAAAAATAAAGATAAAGAGGAGAGATGAGAAAACTTCACTTGAACTTAGGTGGGTGCTCTTGCTTGCTCTACCTAGTGATGAAGTAGTCTCCTAGACATCGGCATCATCTCCCTCTATATCGCTATCCCAAATATCCTTTGAAGCATCACTTAAACTTGGATCCATGAATTCGTCTTCCTCACTCTCAAGCTTCACCGTGTCACCTCCACAAGAATTGCCACACTCCTCCCCTTGTCTACCGTTTGCCCCTTCATTAGCCTTCTCCGAGTTGGGAAAGAGCAAATCCATTTGAGCCCATGAGGGGAAAGCTCCTTCCTCACTAATCCGTCCTTTTTGAGCCATCTCATGGTATTGGGGGTAAAGAGCATAGTAAGTGTCCACGGAGGTCTCATATTGACGGTAGTGTAAATCTTGTAAAATTCCCGTGACAAAGTCGTCACGGGGGAGGATGAAGGGATTTTGATGGTTATATGGTTGGTAGGGAAAGGGGTAGGGAGGCACTTTTATCTTCTCATTTTGGGTTTGTTGTTTTTGTTGTTGCGGTGGTGGGTTTTGAGGTGGTGGAGCTTGCTTTGTTTGACTTGGTATGAGGTAGGAGGGCATTGGGGACAAGCTTCCTCTTCTTGGGGAGATCCGTGGTAGATCGGTTATTGGGAGATAGATCGGATCGCTCCCTTTTGTCAACCACTTTATCCGCTTATCGACCCCCTTAAGGGTTATCCAATGGTGTTGGACGATAAGGAGATCTTCATTAATTCTCGTGCTCCCCGTAAGTGGAGTGTACTCATTGTTCTCATTGAAGCTTGGGTTGAAGTGCTTTGCAAGTCGAGTTATGAGTCCTCCATTCACTATGTGCTTCATTCCATCATCATCCCCATTTCTAAACTTTGCCCATTTCTCTAGCAAAACTAGAGGTGCATTGAAGTGATACCCATCTCTCCCTTGAATGTTGAGGTATGATTCCATAAACACAAGGTCCAATTGGTTCACGATGGCCGGATCTCGGCGGGCGAAGAGAGTAGCCGAAAGAAATCGATATGTAAGCCTCAAGATCGGGTTTTGGATGTGAAAAGCAAGACATTCCTTGGTAAGAATGAAATCCCGGCCCGTCATGGCCCTCCACAAAGATGCAACACTATACTTTTTGGGCTTTGATGTTCGGGTAGGCGAAACATCAAGTCCAAACACATTTGCGAACTCTAAAAGGGTCATCATCCTAGCAACATTCTCCAACCTAAACTCTATGCATATCACTTTGTTCACGGTTGTAATTTTCAAAAAGCTTAAGAATTCTAGCACAAGGGACCGATAGGTTGGTTCATACATGCGAAAAAGGGTTGAAAGACCAAAAACCTCAAAGAGAGCTTCTACTTGGTGAAAAATCCCAAGCTTTCTCAAGGTAGCATGACAAAGAAATTTAGTGGGAAGAATATTCTTACTTAGGAGCCGGTGGAAGACTAATCTCTGCACATCATTGAGGAATTCCACATTTGAGAAATCATCGAGCCTTGTGAGATCTACAATCTCTACATGTTCCCTTCTAATGGTGTTGAGATGGGAGGTAGAGGAATTTCCCACCATCCTTGGTCTTCTTGCACTCCTAAAATAGGATCTCCTTGGTGCCATTCTTGCTTCTTTTGTTGGGTTGTTTTGATTTGTGAAAGAGTAAGGACGTTCCTTGTTGATTGAGTGTTGGAAACCCTAGAAAATTGGGGATTTTTGATTTTGTGGGTAAAGAGAGTGATTTGGATATGTATGGGAGTCATAAGGAGGTGGGTTTTATAGGGTAAGTGGAAGGAATAGTGATGTGTCATTGTATGTGTGGTGGGGGTATTTTAATTAGGAAGAATTCGGGTCAAGACACCGTGAGAAGACGAGCGGTTTCGAGGCGAAGACGCTCGGATTCTTGCTCCACGGGACGGGCGGATTCTTGACAATCCGCTCGGATTCTCGCCACGAAAAATTTCCAAAATTTTGACGCCTCAAGACGGGCGTCCCGAGCATAAGACGCTCGGATTCTTTTAAGATGGGACGGGCGTCTTCTTGAGAAGACGGGCGGATTCTGCTACAGAGATTTTCTATGAAATGCACAGGTAGAAAGACGGGCGTCTTTCTTCAAATCTGGCCGGATTCCTCAAGACGGGCGTCTTCTTTTCTTGGACGCTCGGATTCCACCTCAGTCCAGAAATCTTCAATTTCTCAGCATAGCTGGACGGACGGTTTTTCCACTAAACGCCCGGATTCCTGTAAGACGGCCGGATTACAGGGAATCCGCACGGATTCAGGCTGCGAGTTTTGACTTCTTCTCCTTTATTAGATGCGTCCCCACACTTGAGCATTTGTTCCTTCCTTCATTCAAAAATCATTAGTAACCCTCCCTTACTTACGCTCATGAAAAGAGTTGTTTATTAAAACAATATGCAATAAATAAATACAAGTTAGAAGGTTAGTATATTTACAAGTGGTGGTTTAGGGAGGACTCCACCAAACTCTCCCTTAGATGGTCCTTTCAAGGGGGAGGAGGCCCGAGGTAGGTAGCCTCGACCTCTCCAACAAACGCTCCTTCATAGTAGGGCTTCAACCTTTGACCATTTACCTTGAACTTGCTTCCATCTTCTGCCTTGAGTTCGAAATCTCCATATTTTCCAACTTCGGTTATCACATAGGGACCCATCCATCTAGAGTTCAATTTTCCCGGAAAGAGTCGGTAGCGGGAATTGAATAGAAGGACTTTGTCTCCCTTGTGCAGGCCTTTTGTCTAATTCTTTTGTCATGAAGCAATTTTGTTCTTTCTTTGTAAATCTTTGCATTCTCATAGGATTGTAGTCGGAACTCCTCCAACTCTTGGATTTGAATCATCCTCCTTTGACCGCTCAATTTGAGATCAAGATTAAGTGCTCGGATTGCCCAATAAGCTTTGTACTCCAATTCGATTGGCAAATGACATGCTTTTCCATAGACAAGCTTGTAGGGGGGCTCTATGGGAGTCTTATAGGCCGTCCTATAAGCCCAAAGAGCATCATCAAGCTTTGTGCTCCAATCTTTCCGAGTCTTGTTCACAACTTTTTCAAGGATTTGCTTGATCTCTCTATTTGAAATTTCCACTTGACCGCTTGTTTGAGGATGATATCCCAAGCCGGTTCGATGTTGAACACCATATTTGGTCAAAAGGGATGCAAGCTTCTTCTCATGGAAATGTGTTCCTCCATCACTAATGATTGCTCTAGGAACTCCAAATCTTGGGAAAATTATCTTCTTGAAAAGCTTGGTGACCGTTTTTGCATCATCATTTGGGGTGGCAATTGCCTCCACCCACTTTGAAACATAATCGACGGCCACAAGGATGTACTTATTCCCATTGGATGTCACAAAGGGCCCTTGGTAGTCAATTCCCCAAACATCGAAGATCTCTACCTCTAGAATGCCCCTTTGTGGCATTTCGTTCCTCCAAGATATATTCCCCGTTCTTTGACAAGCATCGCAATGAATGATGAATTCTCTTGTATCTTGGAACATTGTAGGCCAATAGAAGCCCGATTGGAGAATTTTTGCAACGGTTCTCCTTGCTCCATGGTGCCCACCGTAGGGTGATGAATGACACCCTTCCAAGATTCCTTGGATTTCCCATTGAGGGATGCATCTCCGGTAGAGCCCATCACTACACTCCTTGTAGAGGTTTGGGTCATCCCAAAAGTATCTCTTCACTTCGAATAGGAATCTCTTCCTTTGGTTGTGGTTCAAATTTGGAGGGAGCACTTTTCCAACAATATAATTGGCATAATCGGCAAACCATGGGGTAATGTGCCTTTCAAGTTGTGTTTGAATAGCCATCGAAATATCGTCAGGAAATGAGTCATTGATCGGGGTTTCTCCATTTTCATCATGAAACCGGATCCTTGACAAGTGATCCGCCACTACATTCTCGGCTCCTTTCTTGTCTCTTATTTCCAAGTCAAATTCTTGAAGAAGCAAAATCCATCTCAACAATCTTGGTTTTGCCTCCTTCTTTATCAAGAGATGTCGGAGAGCACGGTGATCCGAAAATACAATCACCTTGGATCCAAGCAAGTAGGAACGGAATTTATCCAAAGCATATACAATGGCAAGAAGCTCCTTTTCGGTTGTATCATAATTCACTTGGGAGGGGTCGAGGGTCTTGCTTATGTAATAGATGGCATGAAGAGCTCTCCCTACCCGTTGGCCAAGAACCGCTCCAACGGCGTAGTTGCTAGCGTCACACATAATCTCGAAGGGTAACTCCCAATTCGGGGGTTGAATGATTGGTGCCGAGATTAATGCTTCTTTGATTCTATTAAAAGCTTCAACACACTCGTCACTAAATTGGAATTGGGCATCTTTGAGCAAAAGTTGAGTGAGGGGTTTTGCTATTTTCGAAAAATCTTTTATGAAACGACGATAAAAACCCGCGTGACCGAGAAAACTTCTCACCCCTCTAACATTCACGGGAGGTGGGAGTTTCTCTATCACCTCAACTTTGGCTTTATCGACCTCGATGCCCTTTTCCGAAATCAAATGACCTAAGACAATTCCTTCATTGACCATGAAGTGACACTTTTCCCAATTTAAAACAAGGCTAACATCTTCACACTTTTGCAATACAAGAGAAAGATTATGCAAACATGAGTCAAAGTCCTTTCCATAAACACTAAAATCATCCATAAAAACTTCCATTATGGTCTCTAAGTAATCGGAGAAGACACTCATCATGCATCTTTGGAAAGTGGCGGGGGCATTACATAATGCAAAAGGCATCCTCCTATATGCAAAAGTGCCATAAGAGCATGTGAAGGTGGTCTTATGTTGGTTATCCGGGTGTATAGGGATTTGGAAGAATCCCGAATACCCGTCAAGGTAACAAAAGAATTTGTTGGAGGCTAACCTCTCAAGCATTTGGTCAATGAATGGTAAGGGGAAGTGATCTTTTCTTGTTGCGGAGTTTAATTTCCGGTAGTCAATGCACATACGCCAACCGGTGATCATTCTTGTGGGTATTAATTCATTCTTTTCATTTGTCACTACCGTGGTACCTCCTTTCTTAGGTACCACTTGGACGGGGCTAACCCACAAAGAATCCGATATGGGATATATGATTCCCGCATCAAGTAATTTCATGACTTCTGCTTTGACAACTTCTTGCATGTGGGGGTTCAATCTTCTTTGGGGTTGAATGGTAGGCCTATGGTCTTCCTCTAGATGAATTCTATGCATGCAAAAGTCGGGACTTATCCCCTTAAGGTCATCTAGAATATAACCTATATCCTTCTCATGTTGTTTCAACACATCAAGCAACTTTCCCAATTGGTCATCATCAAGTCTATCATTAACAATCACGGGTTTGGTCTTTGATTCATCAAGGTAAGCATATTTCAAATTTGGGGGAAGGGGTTTCAAAGTAGGAGTTTGTACCTTACTTTCTTCCTTTGGAGTTTCATTGAGAATTTGCTCCATCTCCATTAGACATTCCATTCTCATAGCATACTCAACTTCACTTTCATCAACCTCATCATATTCAAATCCCATGATGGGTTCCTCTTGCTCTTGAGTTTGTAAAATATCCTCTAGGATGGATTGCTCATCCTCTATGGGTTGACATGCTTCTACTAGAATATTATGCACCAATTCAGATTGTGCACGAGTAAGTTCCTTGTTAGCTAGAGCGGCCTCAAAGAGATCCACCTCCAACTCCCAATACATGCTCTTAGCCTCACTTGCTTCTAAGGCTTCTAATGCTTGCATGGGATCCTTGAAGTAAGGGATACTCAAGTGGTCCTCTACAAAACAGTCTATGAAATCCATCTCGCATAATATCAAACAACTCGAAAAATGATTAGAACAAACCTTGAGGAGTTTTACTTCCTCAAGGCGAAGAAAGACACAACTAATAACAATAAAAAGAAATCTAAATCAAACATACACCGTCCCCGGCAACGGCGCCATTTTTGATGCGATCCCGCTAAGTGTTCACAAATTAAGATGTGGTCGTTGGTCACGGTCGAATCAAAACACAATTTATAGCTCCACAAACAACTCTACAATTAGTAAAGAGGCAAGTAAAGGTCGGATCCCATGGGACGGGAGTTGAAATGAGATTTCTATCGTAACTAGTGGTGTCTAAGGGGTGTCATAAATTGGGTTGATGTAGAAGGTTACTAAACTAAAATAGCAATGAAAATAAACAAGCAAGATGAATTAAAGGGCTGTAAACAATTGATTAAAGGCACTAGGGTGTCATGGGATCATAGGGGAATCATGGGATATGATCATACAAACATGTTCTCAAATTATAAGCAAGCAATTATTGTTATGATGGATTGAGTTGGGTTATATCTTACAATCCTAGGAAAGTTTGGGTCCCGGAGTCGAATCGATTAGATTGTACAACACCTACAAGTCGACTTAATCTTCCCTACTCAACAACATGCATGGTCTAATGAGACTCGAGTTGGGTTATGTCTTACAAGTCTCATTGAAAAGATAGAAGATGATAGTAAATGCAAGGATTCATAGGCTTAGCATTTCATCAAATATAACATGTGCATGAGTTGAGATCAAAACAAGCAAGCAAATAAAACATGAAAGCATATTAATTTAAGCATGAATCATTCCCCATGTTGGTTTCCCCTAATCACCCATTAACCCTAGCTAAGAGACTACTAACTCATTATCATGTTAATCATGCTAGCAAGGTCGTCAATCATACCAACAATATGAAACATGATGAATAAATGAAAGTAATTAACAATAATTAAAAAGGGATTAAGAGATTATACCTACTAATGATTCCAATAATAAAGCAAATATAAAAGAAGTACTTGAATGCTTGATTGAGAGGTTGTCAATCTCCCAACAATAACCCAAATAATCTTCAATTACCCGAAATAAAGGATGAACAAGAGAGAAATTAAAGAACTAAAACTTGGATTAAAACTTGATTAATACTTGATTACAATATTAAAGAGAGATTTGATTGATATTAACTACACTAATTATTGATAAGAAGAACATGCTCCTCTAATTAGACTAATGGGGTATTTATAGTGGAAATTAGGGAGGATGCATTAGGGTTAACTAAGGGCTAAACTAGTAATTACACTTTTAAGTTGAGCAAGGAGGAGCCGGTATTTTTAAGAGAAGGGCTTCTTTCTTCGTTGCTTGGAGAAGACAATCCGTCTTTGTGCTAGAATCCGGGCGGAATAGGGTCGGGACGGGCGGATTCTGGCGTTGGAATCCGAGCGGATTCAGGGGAATCCGGGCGGATTGTGGAGGTGGAATCCGAGCGGATTGTGGCAAAGCCGCTCGGATTGTTCTGCTGCGGGACGGACGGATTGGTGACAATCCGCTCGGATTGTCAGTCAGCAACAAATCTTCTTTTCTTCTTCCCTTTTCTTCATAAATTCCTTGGGGATTTCCTTGGGGACTCAAGGATCCTTTCTCAACATTGCTCTTCTACTATAATATGTACAAAGGCCTTCTAATCTTGTCTCTCCTTGATGCTTGGTCATTGAATTCGATCAATTTAGTCTCGTTTTGCCATGAAAATGCAAGATTCTTACTCCTTTCCTACCAAGGGATCAAAATGTAATACTCCGTATTTTATAATACTACTTAAGTCGGGTTAATTGTTTAGTCGATAATTACGTCAAGTTGTTTTACTTGACTCGCGTGGTATCGTAAGATCGAGTACGTCAAGTTATTTTACTTGACTCGCGTGGTATCGTAAGATCGAGTTGTTTCGTAAGTTAATTGAGATGGGTTTATATGGAATTCGAGATGTGAGCTAACCCATTTACCCTCGACCCATTTGAGTTTACCCAAATGTTTAATCCAATTAACCCAACACCCAACATCATGTCTTTAACCTAATTTTTACCCTAACACTACACAACCCTCATCTCACCTGCCTCCCTCACTTCGACGGCACGCATTTTCAGATTCACACAAAGAGCCTTTCATTTGATTGAAGATTTCTCATCGATTCCAACCTAATTCGATTTCCCTGTTTGTAAGTCGATTTCATTCCATTGTTTATACTGTTTTAATGTGTTCGTCTTCAAAAAGTTTGAAAAGAGAGTCCTATTTATTTGATGTCTAGTTTATGCATATAAAAGCTCGTAGTCAAATTCTTTATGGTTTGTCCTAGGTGATTTATTTATGAACATGTCGCTGAAAAGTCCGCGAATCTGATTTGGTTGTGGAAAATGATTTGAAACCTAGATGATAATAGGATTTGGAATTTCTGAAAAATAATGTTTTAAACTCGTTCTATGAATCAATACTTTTTATGCGACGGTTTCTGTCAGTTTTTGGAAATCAGTCTGAAAACCCTTGATAAGTTTGGAATTTGAGAAAAACACGTTAGATATAATTTGTAGCTAAGACTCATGGGGTTTCAATCCAATTGGCCTTGTATCAATTTGATTTTTCTGGAATTAGTTATGTATTTTATTCCGAGTCTGTCATGTCTTTGGAAAATCGGGAAAAGTCGTGTTTGTTCTTTAAGTTGATATTCCTATTAAGTTATGATGAGTCTAGGTGGTGTGCATGATTATTTGATTGAGTAGGTGGTAATTATACATAATTATGATATGTAGGTGATGGATATGTGAAGGATCGTAATTGGTTGCTTGTGTGTGCTTGGATTGCGAAAAGGTAGGGAAATACACTTGACTTCTTATCGTGTTGTTGAATTGTGTTGACTTGTTTGTGTTTCATATGACCAAATTGTGAACGTGACTTGATTCGTGGTTGTGGATTACGCTATGATATGGTTGACTGAACTGTTCGTGTTGAGTGTGTTATCACAACATTTGGTAGGCGGCATGATTTCATTCATTGATATACATATTGTATTGCATTGTTTCTTGTTGGGCATTCATATGCATTGGAGATGGAGGATGTTGTGGTGATGTGGTGTGGTGATGATGATGTTGTGATAAGGCCCGTGGCGGGTTCTGCGGGACTTGCCCTGGTGTCCTCAACATGCGGTGCGGATCGGCTACGGTCGATATATATAGTCTACAGGGATCGGTATGGCTGGGTTGTCCGGGTTATGAGATATGAGTTATGAGATATGAGTTATGAGATATGAGTTATGAGATATGAGTTATGAGATATGAGTTATGAGATATGAGATGAGATGGAGATGGAGGTGACGGAGGAGCATGCATATCATATTTTGTTGTTGCATTATATTACCCTACTCAACCTCGTGGTTGACCCTGTGCATTCGTGAACACCTGTGATGAACCTTTTAATGGGGAGCAGGTTGACAGGTACCTCAGAGACTGATAGGAGCTGGATGGGAAGAGAGCTTGGATTGCCTGACTTAGAGCTAGCCCACTTTTATTTCTGTTTAGTTATCAGACTTTATTTTCAGTTTGAGACTTGTTTCATTTCAGATGTATAATTATATAAATTGCCTTGGAGTTTAATTTATTATTCACTACCTCGGGAAACCGAGATGGTAACAGTCCGGTTTATTAGGGAATGTCTTGCTAAAGGCTCCTTCATAAACCGGGGTGTTACAAAGTGGTATCAGAGCATACGATCCTCAGGCCTAAACCAATGAACCCAATGAACGTAGGATGTGTCTAAATAAAATGAACCCCTGGGAATAAACTGTTAGGAGCTCACAGTGCGGTTAAGAAGGCGCCCTTAATGCGTGCTCTTTTGCCCTCTCAGTTTTGAACCAGGTAACCCGAGAGAAATTGGTGTAATGGGGTAGTTAGAAGGAAACCTTGGATATAATCGAGTTGATGTATACCTTGAGACCCATATATTCTAACCATTCTGCAGGACAACGTTACGGTAAGTATTTTGTATGAATGATGACGCGATCATATGATGTTGTGGAGATGAGAAATGAAATTTTCGTGTTCAGGTTGATAATCAATGAAGTGTTGGATTGTGGTAATCGCGAGCGTGAAAATGATTGCGAATTGATGATATTTATCTGGATAGATGTTGAATGATGTGTTGATAGTACTATTATGTCTAGTGATATGCGGTTATGTGATCCCGAAGCCATGCTAGTATAGTATCGTGATAGTAATGAGAAACACTATTGAATTGCATGTTTCTAGTCATAGCAATCGTGATTTAGATGTAAGGAGTAGATCGTGATGCGAAGGGACTCTATGGGATAGATGTTTACGTAAGTACAAAGTGTGAGATTTAAGTTGGGATGGGTTAGTATACATAGTATGTTCATAAGAGCTTGTAACATAGTAAAGAATGACCTAGTGCTGAAACTCGTTTTGTCTGATTTTACTCTTTAAATGACCTTACTGCCATTTCTTTTCTGTTTATTGCCTATGGATGAAAATTTTATGAGAGATAGCCTCGTGAGTTAGTGTTCATTTGGCGTTGGTTTCATGCTTATAGGATATACGGATTAGGAGTAATAAATATTTTAGTGGGCTGTGGTCAGGAAGTTCCTGTGCAGTGATGTTTTGACCAACGATTTTGTAAAAATCCTCATTTAAATTGTATTAATAATTTTTGCATAATTCCAACTCCTTCGATCCGAAGATTCGCATATGCTTTCAAATTGATAAGCCACGAAAACTCGTGATGTCTCTATATTAAATGGTATGTTTTGCAAACTGACCCAAGTTTCGGACCAATTGCTCCCACATACTTGCTTGGACCAACTGAGTTGCAAGATCCTTTAAAAATTGAATTCTTGAGCTTTGGACCTCATTCTTTTTCTCACGAGTTATTAACTCTCTGTATGTTATAAAAAGTAATATAACTCAAGTTTTCGTTGAACGGTTATTTATTCGTGATTTTTGAAAGTTACAATGTGAATCATGACTTGTAAAATGTGCGTTCTATGTTAAGTTTTCATATAATTGTTTGGTTATTTCGTGAGCCTTATTAATGTGACCTTATAATGTTTTATATCATGATAGTAGCACGCATGTACAGTAGTTATGTATCTTAACAAGTGATAAAATTAAAATTTAGTTGATAACATTGTTGGCATGATAGTATGAGTGAAATTGAATAGCTTAATTTGATTCTTAATCGAGGGTGAAATATTTTATACGAGTCCAGTTGTTTGCATATTTTATATATGTTTGGCATGTTGTAATATCTCTGGTGTGTTCATCATATTTGCGTAGTAGTCGGATATATGTAAATATAAAACTATATTGTCATATCTTGGTAAAGTTGATGGCGTTTTAATTTAATTGTTCTAATATACTCGCACGAATAATTATAATAATTATGTTTAAATGTTTACAAATGGATGGTAGTAATGAGTATGTCTAAATGTTCACACATGTAGGATGTCATCTGAGTTCTCATGTCTTTTATGTGAGTCTGTGTGCCTATAGTTATACTTATTACTTTCATTGCATTAATTTATTTCAGTTGAACCTAAACTTATGATATGATAATAAAATAGTGTTGTTGTTCCTTATTGGATATGTTCATAGTTGTATTGTCATGAAATGCTAAGGTGATTGTTGCAATTGTCACGATATTTGAAATATAGTTGATATAGTTACGATATAGTTACGATATTTGAAATATATTCTCGAACCGTCGAATTATAATGGGATAACCCTTTGATGATTCACATGATATGCATTGGTTTAAATGATAGTCGTTATAGTTACGTTTAATTGAGCCTACAAGTTGCCTAATTGTTCAAATCGTGCAAATCGGAAAAGTTGTTGAAGTTGCTAGTAATTTATCATAGATAAGGTTCTACAAAGTATATGATGGCAAATGTGTATGTTTAAGTTGTTTATGCGAGATCTTTTGTTTTACTGAAAATGAGTTATACTAAGTTGCTGGACACAATTGAACGATATGGTTGCTAATGAAGTAATGTTGTGGTTGTCATGGATCATATGTTGCTACTTTTATTGGGAAATATGTTTTCAGAATTGATATCGTGCAAACAATTTTGATAATTTAAAATATGAATTTTGAGTATGTTGTTGATTGTTTAAATTCATCGGCCTAATTCGTGACCTAAACCAGTGAGTGAGTAAATGGTTGTATGGACATGTCAATAAGATCCTGTGATTGTGATGGATAGTAGTGGTAGATCTATTTTTCTGTGATATGTTTACAAATGTGAGAAGTTTCTTAAATTGTTTTGTTATTTTTACTCTCGATCGTTCATGGTCTATAATTGATCATCAAATTTGCTTAATTACATACATGCCCTTTGCCCTCGTGCCTACTCTATCCCAACACCAACTTTGATTATGAAGACCATTAGTTAGTGAGATATTTTCGTCATATGCGAGGACGTGGTTGAGTTTTATTTTCTTTGTCGAGGTAACACGGTATTACCGTCCCTAATACTTTATTATTGTTCGGGGTTGTATGTGTATGTGTCATTATTTGTCATCGTTTTATGATATCAATTTGTACAAGGTAATTGTGAATTTCCGGTGATTGTCATTATTTCGGTTACTTAATTATGAATTTTGAAAGTTGTTGCATGATGTTTGATTGTTGAGATTGTAAGTTATGTGAGTTTCATATAAAAGTTAATCAAACATGAATTATGTGATGTAACCATGTAATACTCTGATATGAATTCTGTAACATGAACGGTAGGCTTATGATATGAGTATGAACCTTGTTATATGATAATATAATCTTAATCGTTTCGGTGGGTTTTGTGTAAAGTAGTCTCAATTATACAAACGCTATTACATTGCTTGAATTTTGCCTAGTGTCTTTCTCTAAACCCGATTTGCGAAAAATATGGATTTTACTTCTATGATGTGATTACTGATATGAAATATTTTAATCCGTCAAGTATGAACTATGAGTTAGTGATTGTCTACATTGATGTAAATGTGTTAATTTGGTATCAAAGCATCCAAGTAATTGTTACCTTGACTTTGTGTAATGCGTAGCATGAAATTGACAAGTGTGTTTTGTTCTTTGGAAAAGTCGGATGTTAGTTGTCGGTATAGAGTAATTAGCTTATCGATGATTTGTGTCTATTGTTTAGGTAATCTTCTTGAACTTTGGATGTGGAATTTCATAATGGGGTTACGGGGACGTAACCATGTTTTAAGGAGGATAGGATTGTAAAATCGTGGTGGTTTACGATCGGCTAAGTGGTATGTTATGATTGGTGACGAGAATTGACCATGCATGGAGTCTGTTGTTTTAATTTGTTATTACTCGGTCAATGTTGTGGTTCTTTAAGTGCCACATACTTAAATGTCGTATGTCCAACTTTGGGGACAAAGTTTCTTAAGGGGGTAGAATATAACACTTCGCGTTTTAGAGCTTATGTTTATGTACTACTTGTGTTGTCTTATTCTTGGGGATGTTTGGTTATCGTTATGGGGTGGCGAACTTCGAGACGAAGTTCATTTTAAGGGGGGAAGACTGTAATACTCCGTATTTTATAATACTACTTAAGTCGGGTTAATTGTTTAGTCGATAATTACGTCAAGTTGTTTTACTTGACTCGCGTGGTATCGTAAGATCGAGTACGTCAAGTTATTTTACTTGACTCGCGTGGTATCGTAAGATCGAGTTGTTTCGTAAGTTAATTGAGACGGGTTTATATGGAATTCGAGATGTGAGCTAACCCATTTACCCTCGACCCATTTGAGTTTACCCAAATGTTTAATCCAATTAACCCAACACCCAACATCATGTCTTTAACCTAATTTTTACCCTAACACTACACAAACCTCATCTCACCTGCCTCCCTCACTTCGACGGCACGCATTTTCAGATTCACACAAAGAGCCTTTCATTTGATTGAAGATTTCTCATCGATTCCAACCTAATTCGATTTCCCTGTTTGTAAGTCGATTTCATTCCATTTTTTATACTGTTTTAAAGTGTTCGTCTTCAAAAAGTTTTAAAAGAGAGTCCTATTTATTTGATGTCTAGTTTATGCATATAAAAGCTCGTAGTCAAATTCTTTATGGTTTGTCCTAGGTGATTTATTTATGAACATGTCGCTGAAACGTCCGCGAATCTGATTTGGTTGTGGAAAATGATTTGAAACCCTAACTTTTATGTCGATTCAGTTATGAGGCTTCTTCATACATCATCTTTGTATAGTCTAGATGATAATAGGATTTGGAATTTCTGAAAAATAATGTTTTAAACTCGTTTTATGAATCAATACTTTTTATGCGACGGTTTCTGTCAGTTTTTGGAAATCAGTCTGAAAACCCTTGATAAGTTTGGAATTTGAGAAAAACACGTTAGCTATAATTTGTAGCTAAGACTCATGGGGTTTCAATCCAATTGGCCTTGTATCAATTTGATTTTTCTGGAATTAGTTATGTATTTTATTCCGAGTCTGTCATGTCTTTGGAAAATCGGGAAAAGTCGTGTTTGTTCTTTAAGTTGATATTCCTATTAAGTTATGATGAGTCTAGGTGGTGTGCATGATTATTTGATTGAGTAGGTGGTAATTATACATAATTATGATATGTAGGTGATGGATATGTGAAGGATCGTAATTGGTTGCTTGTGTGTGCTTGGATTGCGAAAAGGTAGGGAAATACACTTGACTTCTTATCGTGTTGTTGAATTGTGTTGACTTGTTTGTGTTTCATATGACCAAATTGTGAACGCATTTCAGAGCTCAATTATGTAGTTTATGCTACTATTTTCCCTATTTCCGTCTACTTTCGTGCTTTTTGTGTAATATTGCAGAAATGTGAAGAATCCAGCGGAAATCGAGCTGAATCCATCCCTAAGTGCTTGGCATAGGATTTTACATGAAGATTTGACTCGGGAAATGAACTTGGTGCGCGTAGCAAGTCCTGAAAGATATATTTGCGAGAGTTTCAGAAGCGGATTACCAGCTAACTTGGTCTATAGACTGACCTACATGGTCTATAGACTATCGAGAATCTTTGAAACTTGATTGTTGCAGGAAGAAGCGATCGATCGATCCCAGTCCCAGGGGTCGATTGACCACACCACGAGGCTGACGCACAAATTAAAAGAGGAGAGTTAAAAGCCCACTTGTAATTAGGTTTTAGGAATAAGAATCACGTTATATTCCTATATAACGTGGACGCTATGTTTCAGAAGAGATCGTCAGGTTATTTTTAGGGATCGAAATAATTAGGGTTCAATACACAGTATTTGAATTTTTGATTATGTCATTAGTTTAGATTAGTTTTCATCAATAAAGTTTTCTTTTCGCATTGGGTTTTGGTCTTTCCTCTTCAATTCTTCTTTACGGTATTCCTCTGTTCCTTTGTTCATTTTAGTTGTTTTAATTCTTCCGTAGTTTAGAATTGCTAGTGTAGATTTCCCAAAGCCAAATCCTCGTTTCATGTTAGTTATTTATTTAGTTAATTCAATTATGAATTCAATTGCTTTATTTGTTAATTTTATTGTTGTTATTATCACCATCATGAGTAGCTAAATCCTGTGTGCTAAGATGTATGGGATCTGTAGTTTAGACGATTTCGACAATAGGTAACCTGTTATCGAGCTCTGGTCGATCGACTGACTTCATTGGAAGATCGACTGGGTCCGTAGGTCGATCGACCGCCCTGCATGGTTGATCGACTGCCACGTGTTAGATTAGCTTCGACTTAATTAATTTAATTGCTATATTTGACGAATCGAGTGCACGCAACGAGTTGAATGCTTAGGAATCGACCGACCCGATAGATCGAAAGATAGGGGAGGGAAATAGACTACTAAATTAAGACGATTAAATTAATAAGATCGAGAGATAAGTTAATTTAGGCTTTAAGTATCATTAATCAAGAACGAAAGTTATTTTAGTGAGACTTAGGGACCCGTAGCTTAGGCCGAAAGGTTGTTACCTATTAAATTGGACCAAGAGGACTTTTTACTTTCCCGTCTAACATGCTTAAATCAGTTTACTTAGAGTTACTGTCGTCGAAACTACAGTGAACCGACCATCTTAGCATCCTTTTAATATTTGATTTCATCTATTTTCATCTACTGCTCATTTATTTGCTTTAGTTTAGTTTTGATTTTATTACCTTTAGTTTTAGAATCATTCAAATCAAACTCCCCAAAACTGTTACTTTAGACTTAAATTAGACAACTTTAAATTGCTTGCCTCCTTGTGGTTCGACCCTGACTGCCACTATCTATAGTAGTAGTTTGGATTATAAATTTTATATTTGGTACTCTACGACGGTATCAAATTTTGGCGCCGTTGTCGGGGACGCAATTGTTTAATTTTTAGTTGTTTTTATTTTAGTCTTTTTCTTAGTTTAAGGGACATCTGTTCCTTAAACTGTTCTCATATTCTACTTATAGTTTCATCTTATGCGCAGGTCACAGGGTGGTGAATTACGACCGTTAGATCCTGAGATCGATAGGACTTTGCGTGAGTTGAGAGGATCATCTAGAGTATTACCGACAGAGGAAGAGCTGAGTACTCTGTCCAGTTATTACGAGAACGCGCTATTTGAGGAGGATCCACCTTCATCTCCTATTTCTACTTCTTCAGCTGAGACCGTTACATCTCTAGATATGGCTGAAGAAGCAAGTATAGCCAGTCACTCTGAGCCGAAAGCTGAGAATCTCTATGAGGCATTCGCATTGCCAGCTGGGACGGATAGAAAATTCGAAGCGAAACCGTCCTACATTAATTTGGTTGAGAGAAACCAATTTGGGGGAGCTGCCAATGAAGATGCAGCTAAACATATGGAGATATTCATTGACTATTGTTGTTCCATACCCCCACCAGCAGGTGTAATCCAGGACCAGATAAAAGAGACGATGTTCATATTCTCGCTCCGTGATGCTGCTAGGGAGTGGTACCGAGATCCGGATCGAGCTGCTAATGGGATTACTGATTGGAATTCGCTGGCCCTAACATTTTATAAAAAATATTTCTCTGCATCGAAGACCAATGCGATTAGAGCTCAGATCACAAGCTTTAAACAGGGTCCTGATGAGGATTTTCATGAGGCATGGGTCCGTTACAAGAGACTGGTGCGATCTATTCCGCACAATGGGTTCGAGCAATGGTTCCTGTGTAATCAATTCTATAATGTGCTTTATGATGATCAAAGGGCTATCCTGGATGCTGTAGCTAATGGCAGATTCCAGGAGAATAGTGGAGAGACTAAGGGGATGAAGATTATTGAAGATATGGCCACCCATAAAGCTGAGCATGGGAATTCTAGAGGAAATCAGAGAAGAGCAGCTGAATCTCCTACTACAGCTGCAATAGAGGCCCTTCCTGCGAGATTTGATAAGCTAGATTTTGGGAGATCCCAAAAAGGTGGGATATATAAAGTTAATGCAGTTTCAGACGGTCTCTTTACATGCAAAAGATGTGGAGGAGAGGGACATGTTTCGGATTTTTGTACTGGTTCAAATGAAACCTGTGCTGCCTTTCAGCATTTTAGGTAGACTGGTACTTATCCCGATCCCTCTAATGTCCACCCCAATTCGAGGTGGATTAACCACAATGTCCTTAATCCGGGTCCGCAGCAGCAGCAAAACTATGTGCCCTCTCATAAGCGGCAGTAGTATCAAAAGCCTCCCTATGTGCCTCAGCAGCAGCAATTTCAAAGTTCTGATATTTCTGAATTGAAAAACATGGTTCGGAATTTGTCGGGTTTGCTGCAAAAGGAGTCTCTAGCTAGAGAGACTTGTACAAAAATGTTGGAGAGTCAAATTGCCCAATTGGCAAGCAAAAGTGCAACTAGAGCTCCGGGGCATTTACCGTCGCATCCGGATCAAAAAGAGACTCTAAATGCGATTACTTTTAGGAGTGGGTCTACCCTTGATGGGCTCACTATGGTCGAAGATGTTACTGAAAAAGATGAGGCGGAACCGAGTAAAAAAAAGGCTGGAATGAACAGTAGCAAGAAAAAGACGATCAGCAGGTGTATCAGTCGATCGACTGATGCACCTGGTCAATCGACCAGCTCGGGTAACAGTGAAGTTTCTGGTCCTGAGGAAGCCAGTCGATCGACTGACCTACATGGTCGATCAATTGAAGATACGTATGATCGTGAACCTTTTCGTCCTCCAATGCCAGATAACTTGAGGGAGTACTTATTTCGGGGTACGACGACTCCGAAATTATCGAGGCAAGATCCAAATGCTGATGGGCCAGTTCCTGTTCAAAAGTATGACGCTACGACGGTTAATGGTTCATTCCTGAGACGGTCTGAAGAAGGTTCGAGCTACAACAAGGACAAAGTAGTGGATTTTCAGCCTAAATCCACTGATGCCGGTATGAGAGACCTAGAGGAGAGGGCTAAGTTGCTTCTTAAAGCCCCTTATCCGGAGAGATTGGTGCCGACAAAGGAACATGTATCGTTTAAAAAGTTTGAAAATGTTATTCGTAGTTTAAATGTGCAAGTTCATTTCTTAGAATTAGTTAATCAAGTGCTTGCCTATATGAAATTTATGAAGCAGCTGTTGTCTAAAAAGAAGTCACTTGATACTGTGCAATCTGTCACACTAACTGAGGAGTCATGTTCCTATTTGACTCACACTGCTCCATATAAGTTAGCTGACCCTGGTAGCTTTTCTGTTCCTTGTAATATTGGTACCTTCTTAATTGAGAAGGCATTATGTGATCTAGGAACTAGTATTAGTGTTATGCCTTTGAGTATTGCTAAGAAATTGAAATTGACCAAGTTTGCAGTTACTAATATGGCTGTACAGAAGGCTGATCGTTTTGCGGTCCAGCCTATAGGAGTCTTAGAGGACATTTCTGTGCAAATAGGAAAGTTCCCTTTCCCAGTTGACTTCATTGTGCTAGATATACCCGAGGATCCTCACATCCCTATCATTTTGGGTAGACCATTTCTGCATACTGCTGATGCAGTTATAGATGTTGGCTCAGGGACATTGACCTTTAAAGTAGGAAAACAGTCCATTGTTTTTGACCAGACCTATAAGAAGAAGGATGCTATGTACCCAGTAACTTGCAATGTAGTTAAATCTTATGTTGTGTTGCCTGATATGCCTGCCCATATGCCTTATTCTGCTATAACACCCCCGCCCCAGACTGGGAGCAAATTGGAGGAAGATCATTCTATTTTGACTGTTGTAGGAGCTGGTTTGGGGAATTTAGAGCCGCATGTTGCTCCAGTTGTGAGAGAGCCCATTGTGCTGAGAGGCGGTCTAGGGTATCTAAGCTATGCAACTGATGAGGAGCCGGATGAGGAGCCAGCCAAAGTGACGAAGTCTGACTTGAATTTTGACGAGCTAGACGAGGTCATTGATTGGGAAGATGTTTGAGATGTTGATCCGTTGAGTTCTGCGGATATTGGAGTTGTTAGGAGTGCAGCTGAGAAGATGAGTAATGTAGAGGCTACCTCTTATAGCTAGAAGCCGAGCAAGTTGGCCATTCCGTAGCCATTCTTGATCAACTATTAATTGATAAAGACTTTTTAAAAAAACATTTTATTGCTTTTGTTAGACTTTAAATTGCTTTGGTGTGCGCGAGACTTCGTTTTTTTGAAGTTTGCTTAGGATTTAAAGACTTTAGACTGTTACTTTGGGTTTTTCGCAATTTTGGGTGCGTTATTATGTGTATTTGCAGATCCATAGACCATATTAGCTCAATTTATTGAGCTAATTAGAAGAAATCAGAAACTTACAGCAGATATCTCAGTCGATCGACTGATTTGTGTGGTCGATCGACTGATTTGTGTGGTTGATCGACTGATTTGTGTGGTCGATCGACTGTGCTGCGACTCCAGGGGCTTCTGTTCCTATCACCCTGGTCGATCGACCGCCTCCGCTGCTGTACATGTTCACGACTATACCCCTGCTGTGTTTGGTCGAATTGCGGAGTTGAGTGAGTCTTTTCTCCACTTTACTCTCCGATTCATTTCTGTTTTCTTCTGTTTTCTTACTTGGCACATAATTTTGCGTTTCATAAATTGCTTTCTCGGATAATGCACGGTATTTTCTGTCTTTTCAGGTACTTATGGTAGCATTGCTGGCTACTGAAACTTCCTAGCTCACGCTGGTTTGGGGAGGTTTCCTGCTGCGCTTAAAGTCTTGTGAGTTTCCGAGTCCTTCTTTTATGTCAATTTTAGTTATAATTCCGCAAAATCCCAATCCCCTTTGCTTATCTTTCTTAAATGATTTCGCACAATGGGGACATTGTGTGATTTGGTTTGGGGAAGGGTTTTGCATTGCATTCATTCTGCTTTGCATTCACGTTTACACTTTTGTCTTGCATTGTTGTTTATTTCTTATATATACAAGATAAACTCAAAAAAATTGAAAAATTTTAAAAATTCAAAAAATGCATGTTTATTTTAGCATATAGGTTGAGTCGGAACGGTAGTATTTCAATGATGACATTGCATTTTCATCTGTTTATGCCTAAGCCGTGCTAAATTGACATGTTATTAGTAGAATCATTTGCATAGTCTACGAGTTTTCGTTAATTTATTAGCTGAATCTTGAGACTTGACTTAGATTTTTGGAAAACTACATTATATTCTGAGTTTTAGAGTACTATAACTGGTGACATCCATGACCAGTTCATTTAGGAATGTGAGTAGTTACTCCTTATGAGACATGTTATATCAATATGCATAAATATGAACTTAATCTGTTTAATACCTGTATGCATTCGGTCTGTGGTTTGTTGACATATATGGAAGAGGTCTCCTTTATTCATTTTGCCCATAAGCTTCACATAGCCAAAAATAGCCTTCTGCCCCTTTAACTACATCCTATATTCAGCCTGCCTTTGTCAAGCTAGTAGTATTAGTCTTTGGGAGTGTTCTTATCATTTTGGTTATATTTGCTCTTATTGAGAATGTTTGTGAAATGATTGAAGGGAACAAAAAGCAAAAAAATAAGGAAAAAAAATGATTCGAAAAAAAAGAGGTCAGTCGATCGACCGTCCCACTTGGTCGATCGACTGCTTGCTGCGGTAGCGAAAGAAAATTCGAGAAAATCACATGATTGAATCTTCATTAGTTGGTGATTTTATATTCCCATGTTGCGATTAATATCATTTGGGGAATTAAGTTTGTATGGAGAATGTGAGATTTGTGCTTACTGTTAGCACCGTTTTGATTTATTTTCAGTATGAAGTTGGGATGTGGTTATAATTTTATTTTCAGTAATTACTAGCTTGGCTATAACTCTGCTTTCCCAGATTCATTTTAGCCCCTTCTTACCCATACCTCACATATCCAAAACTACCTCGGCATGTGTCATGGTCTTTTATGGTTGGAATGCATATGTACGGTTGTAGATATTATTTTCATATTAGATTGCAGGCATGTTCTTATAGGTCGTAGTTAGGTGAGTGTCATTACAAAATTACTTCTTTCTATATTCATATATATTCACCTGTGCTTATGTGTGATTTGAACGACCCGTGAGAGTCCATAATGATAAGTCTATATAGTTGACGGTTCAGCAGTTTTTTTACGACTACATAACTCGTTTGCATGATTCATATTGCTAATTGATTGTTAGTTGTTGCATTAAACTGGTTTAGGCTTTATAGTTGCATTTCGCTCTGAGATTGAAATCGTTCCATTAGGTTTTTGGATCAAGTCTAGTTCTTGCTTGGGGATAAGCAAGGGTTTGGTTTGGGGAAGTTTGATGCGTGTCCTAAATATGATGTTTTACAGCCTATTTCACACGCATTTCAGAGCTCAATTATGTAGTTTAGGCTACTATTTTCCCTATTTCCGTCTACTTTCGTGTTTTTTGTGTAATATTGCAGAAATGTGAAGAATCCAGCAAAAATCAAGCCGAATCCGTCCCTAAGTGCTTGGCATAGGATTTGACATGAAGATTTGACTCGGGAAATAAACATGGTGCGCGTAGCAAGGCCTGAAAGATATATTTGCGAGAGTTTCAGAAGCGGATTACCAGCTAACTTGGTCTATAAACTGACCTACATGGTCTATAGACTGTCGAGAATCTTTGAACATTGACTATGCAGGAAGAGCAGTCAGTCGATCGACTGGTCCCAGTGGTCGATCGACCACACCACGAGACTGGCGCGCAAATTAAAAGACGAGAGTTAGAAGCCCACTTGTAATTAGGTTTTAGGAATAAGAATCACGCTATATTCCTATATAACGTGAACCCTATGTTTCAGAAGAGATCATCAGGTTATTTTTAGGGATCGAATTAATTAGGGTTCAATACACAGTAGTTAAATTTTGGATTATGTTATTAGTTTAGATTAGTTTTCATCAATAAAGTTTTCTTTTCGCATTGGGTTTTGGTCTTTCCTCGTCAATTCTTCTTTACGGTATTCCTCTGTTCCTTTGTTCAATTTCGTTACTTTAATTCTTCCGTAGTTTAGAATTGCTAGTTTAGATTTCCCAAAGCCATATCCTCGTTTCATGTTAGTTATTTATTTAGTTAATTCAATTATGAATTCAATTGCTTTATTTGTTAATTTTATTGTTGTTATTATCACCATCATGAGTAGCTAAATCCTATGTGCTAAGATGTAGGGGATCTAGCTTTAGACGGTTTTTAAACAATAGGTAACCTGTTATCGGGCTCTGGTCGATCGACTGACTTCGTTGGTCGATCGACTGGGTCCGTAGGTCGATCGACCGCCCTGCATGGTTGATCGACTGCCACGTGTTAGATTAGCTTTGACTTAATTTATTTAATTGCTATATTTGACGAATCGAGTGCACGCGACTAGTTGAATGCTTAGGAATCGACCGACCCGATAGATCGAAAGATAGGGGAGGGAAATAGACTACTAAGTTAAGACGACTAAATTAATAAGATCGAGAGATAAAATAATTTAGGATTTAAGTATCATTAATCAAGAACGAACGTTATATTAGTGAGACTTAGGGACCCGTAGCTTAGGTCGAAAGGTTGTTACCTATTAAATTGGACCGAGTGGACTTTTTATTTTCCAGTCTAACATGCTTAAATCAGTTTACTTAGAGTTACTCCCGTCGAAACTACAGTGAACCGACCATCTTAGCATCCTTTTAATATTTGATTTCATCTATTTTCATCTACTGCTCATTTATTTGCTTTAGTTTAGTTTTTATTTTATTACCTTTAGTTATAGAATCATTCAAATCAAACCCCCCAAAACTGTTACTTTAGACTTAAATTAGACAACTTTAAATTGCTTGCCTCCATGTGGTTCGACCCACACTGCCACTATTTATAGTAGTAGTTTGGATTATATATTTTATTTTTGGTACTCTACGGCAGTATCAATAAGGGCAAAAACCACGGGCACCAAGTCAGGAGGGATTGTTACTATAATTTTGTAGTATCCTGAGAGGGAATGTGTATGTTAGGCTAGGAATAGAGTATGATCGTTTATAATAATGCTATGGTAGTTTATGATTATAAAAAGTGAGAGTAAGTTCCAGTGAATAAGTGATCCTTTCTTCTTTCTTCTCCTTACTATTTATAGTGGCCATCCTTTCTTTACAACGGTCCTTTTAAAGTTGTTTTTTACTTTCCTAGTAAATAGGGCCCGTGCCCTACTTACCTGGGAGTAGTTGGTTGATTCCTAAGACTGGCCGCCTTTATCTCTGCTAGTTTGACTGCTCCATACTTTGTTGTGGGTTTTGATGAATGAGTCTCCCGTGTAACTAGGAGCTTTATTTGTGGACATTAGTAGCTGCCTGATGTGTTTTGGTAGTGCTTAGCATGTGACTTTGTGAGATATCTCTTCAGGCCTGGCCTAATAGATACTGACCTATCTTTCCTTCCTGGCTGGTGCCTTCTCAGCTGTTGTATGCCTTGTATTAGATGTCTTCTGTTCAGGCTCGTTTTTGTTGTTGCCTGATTATTGTCTGATCAGGTAGAATAATTTTGGGCCCAACAATTGCCCCATATCTTCTTATTCCCAGTGGATCTGGCCGGGGAAAAGGAGATAAAAATTCGAGCTAGGCAAAAAGTACAACAATATTTACCGGAAAAGAGTTTGAGTTCCTTTCAACTTCTAGAACGGCTAATGACCATAAATGAGGTAAGTTCATCAAGTAAGTTCATCAAACTCTAGGAGAGTCATAATTGGATTTATCCACTTGTCTTATCCGTTGGATTTTTGCGGCTATAAATTGCTCTAAACTGTTTGTTTGCTTCCACATTTCCATTCTTCAACTATCCCAATTTTCTTTCCCTTCTCTCTAACTCCTTTGTGAAAATAAATCTTTCTTTGAAAATTAACCTTATATTCCAATAAAAAAATGGCTCGTGGAAGGAGAAGGGATGCAGCATCAATGACTTTTGCTGGGGCTGAACAGGCTCCGGTAGTGATAGACGTTCCAGAAATTATTCCTGAAGATGAAGTTATGGAAATTTTTGCCCCTGCAGAAATCCTGTCCATCACACATAAGAGTATCACTTTTGCCCCTGTGAAATCGTTGTCTGCTACTTTCCCTAAGGCTAATCAATTGATGCCTTCTTTCGAGCATTACTTGAAAGGTAGGGGTCTTCTTCCTTCTGGTGTTGAAGTCTGGGTCCCTGAGAATGGTCTAGTCAGGGCTAATTGGTGGAGTCCTGGTTGGTTCTGTATCTTCGAATGGGCGTTTAAAGGAGGTTGTAGGCTTCCCTTTTCTCCATTTATGGTTGAGGTCGTCAGGGCCATCAAAGTTGCTCCTTTCCAACTTATGCCGATGGTTTGGAAGATTGTTCAATCTGTTGAACACCTATGTGCCAAGCATAACTTGGTGATTACTCTTGAAGATTTCAAGAATGTCTACCATTTAAAAAGCAATACCACTGGATGCTTCAATCTTCGAGTAAGGGGAAAGATGACTCATCTGATTACAAATTTTGATTAAGGTGATGACAAGGGTTGGGCCATAACCTATATGTTCATCAGGGCAGATTCTGTTGCCCCAGATCTAGATTATCTTCACTATCCAGCTGTGGAGGGTGGAAAGTTCTTTTTCCCTGCATTCAATTCGGGTTATAATAATATGTAGATTAAATTTTAATGATAGACATACTTGCGTTGTGCTGTAGTGCCTGACTGGGCTTGTATTCCTGATGCTGAGGGGTTGTCTGACCGGATTGCAGCTTTTATGGCTCTACCAGATGAGGAAAGGACATGGCATGTCTGCCTTGGACTAGAGCCCTTTGCCTCGTTTCAAGAAGGCTAAACTGAGCACTTAAAAGGCTGCTAGAGGTGCTAAGGCTTCAGGGGCCTCATCATCAGGAAGTAAGTTTTTGTCTTACTAATGCAGGATTTCGTCGTGTAGCTACCACGGCTTCTGCAAAGATTGCCATTTTGGGCTTGTCCTTGGTTAAGGCAGGCGTTTCTTAGATCATAGTGGAAAAGTCTCGGAGCAGTGAGGCTACAGGGAGTGACATCACATTGCAAGTCCAGGTCCCTGCTCATCAGCTCAATTGGTGTCTCCTCCTCAGGTTGTGGTTGACGTTGATGAGCCTAGTCAGGCTAGAAAGAGGAAAAGGTCGGATGAGGCTTCTGAGGGAGTTAGTGGTGTGAGTGACGTCAGGGAGGTTAGGGCTAGGCTTGCTGGTGTTCAATTTGCTAAGGAACAAATCCAGGCTCACTCTTTTCTAGTTGATGATCCCTACTACAAGTACCAGGCTGAGGAAATGTCTGCCCAGGCAGTGGCTGCTATGTATCGTTCCAGGGACTATGCTGCTATCCTGGTTGCGATGCTGCAGGAAGTATGGTTCTTTTCTCCATAGTTTTATTTTGGTTGTATATTTTTGTTCAAGTTTGCCCGATTCATGATTTTCTTTGCAGAATTTAAATGACATGTTGAGAGTGCTTGTGAGCTGGAATCTTCAAATGCAAAAAATGAGACTCTTGACTGGGAGGTGCAATGTCTGAAGAAGGATGTTGAGTCTTTGAAGACGGATTGGGAACAGTTGAAAAAGGAGAATGAGTCTTTGAAGAAAGAGAATGAGGCTAGCAAGGCAAGGCTGGTTGTTGAGACGTCAAAATTGGGGTCTACTCAGAATGATGTAAAGTCCATCAAGGCAAAGCTTGTTACAGTCCAGGAAGAATTGAAGGCTGAGAAGTAGGCTATGCAGAATCAGTTGAAGGTAAATGAGGAGCTGGCTGCTGAGAGGGATGTGGTGCAGCGTAGGTAGAAGGATGCTACTTTATACTTCTTTGGCAAAGGTCTTGTAGATGCCATGAAGGAGCTTGTTGAAGTCAGACCATATTGGAACCCAGAGCAAGAAATGGCTGATCTTAATGCCACCTATCCTGATCTTTGCAAGCTGCATGCTGACGATGAGGTTGATTCTCCCCCGTCCAAAGAAAAAAGCGGTGAGGCTGAAGAGGATGAAGATGATGAAGGGGAGGAGGCAGCTGAAGAGGATATTGGTTCTGCTACTGCTTCCATGGCAGACTGATATTTAAGTTTAGGGTAATATTTTTTGGCCCATCCAGGGGGGGGGGGGGGGTGTTCCCTGGACAAACTATCTTTGATTTCATTTTTGCTGGTTGGTATTTGTTCTACCCGGGGGGGAGGGGGGGGGGGGGATTTTCCCTGGGCAAACGTTGAATTTTTTGCTTTTTCTTTGATATAATTTGAAATTGTCTTCTTGTTCCATTGTGTGTCTTGGTCTGATAGTGCCTGTAACAATGCAATTTCAGCCATTTTGTTAATATAATGCTTGGTCTGATAAATCCGTCGCAAATAACGAAATCCCGTCGCAAATATAGCATTTGCGACGGAGTTAGCCCGTCGCGTTTTTTTCGTCGCAAAATTTTTTCCTACGACGAAAATTCTGCGACGTATTAATGCGTCGCACAAACTCGTCGCAAAAATTGGCCCTGCGACGGAATGTCCGTCGCAATTCACTGTTCATGTAGGCCACGTAGTCAGAAAGGTCAACAGGAAAGTGAAAATTTGCGACGGAAAATCGGTCGCAAGGCACTATTCATGCAGCCACGTGGCTGCAAAGTCAACAGGAAATTCAATATTTGCAACGGTCACTGTTTATCCAGCCCACATGTCCTCCTTAGTAAAGCCACTAGTCAATATCTGCGACGGAAATTCCGTCGCAGGGAAAAAATTTCCAGGAGGTTTATAGCGTTTCCAGCGCCCCCAATTGCTTAGAAAGCAATTACATACGGTTTATATAAGTTTAGTACACAACAAACTTAAACTAAATAAGTGTTCAACAAAGAAAGCTAAATAAGTCCATAAACCAACTAATAACTATTAATCAATACACGGGAGTAGAAGTAGCCCTAGCATTGTCGCCACCATCATCATCAAAGTCATTTCTAGCTTGAAATACACCTCCGGGGTTACAATTTTGAGTATCAAAACCTTGTTGGCTCAAGAACTCCTCTATTGCCGCAATCCTTTGAGATTGTTCGCCTCGACTTGCTTAAGTCGGGCATTCTCTTTTGCGACTCTACCAACAAAACCCGGAGTATGAGGAGTACAAAAGACGTTACCGGTCGAGCGGCGGTGGTGAGTCTAAATGTGTGGTGTTGCATTTCCCGCGCCATGTACTCTACCTTTCTAATCAAATCCTCCATGTTGTTCAATATAAATCTCATTATCATCGATGTTCTCGACCCCTTGACTCTGAAGCTCAGTTTTCTTTGACAGGATCTTATCTATATCATTAAAAAAGGAAATATTAGATATCATCTACTAAATAATCATGATTGAAAAAATGAGTTAAATTAAATAATTATAGTAACTTACGAAGAGTTGACTGCCTTTTTTGGATAACCATCCTTTTGTGCTATGCTTCTTTGTCTTCTTCAACAAGTGCAAAGCGGACGGAATTTCTCCCTTCCCATCTTTATGAACCTAAAATTTTGATACTTCTTAAATATAATTTCTAACTTTAAATAAAGTTAAAGTAAAAAAAGGTAATAAATTAAAAAATCAAGTGAAAAAATTACCTTTGAGTCCATATATTGCAATGTGTTTTTTTGACCCATTAGATGAGTACCCAACGCCTTCCCCTTCTCGTCACATCCCGACTTACGGTTAGCCGAATACTTTTCCGATTTTTCCGTAAAAGTAGGTTCATCAAGTGGTGTATTCTTCAATTTACGGTGCAACTCAACACTAATCCAATCCGGCTTTTCATGCTCTTGCTTATGATAAGCTCGATAAATCATTTGCCTTAAACGGGTCTTCATGGCATCTTCCCAAGCCTTCTTAACCCTTGCCTTGTCGCGGGGATCGTAACTAACATGCCACTATTCAATAAACAATAAAGTTAGAAAATAAACTTTATTGTAAATAAATATAAAATAAATGAATAAAATACCTAATATTAAATTAAATGACAATTGCTAATACCTCAAACCAGTTCCAACAATCCTTCTTTATAGTAGATGACGCCAATTTCTAATTAGGAGCATGTTCTTTGTAGTTGCATCCAATATTGTTCGATATCAAGTTCACAACGGATGCATCACTGAACCTGAAAAAAAAAATGACAATAATATATATATATATATATATATATATATATATCGTTATAAAAATAATTAATTACGAAAAAATGACATACTTACCAAATGCCATCTTGCTCAAGAGAATCGAGATGAATTTTCTCAACTGGCTCATTTTGTTGTTGCTGTTGATGACCTGCTGGTATTTCTTCATTCGCGTTTCACCTGGATTGCCTTGGTACTGACTCGTCATACTCAATGCATAAGCCACGTCTGGACGTGTGCATATCATGGCATACATGATTGATCATATGGCTGATGCATAAGGAACACGACTCATGTGTTCAACCCCTTCAGGTGTCTTGGGTGACTGAGACTTGCTCAAATGCATCCCATATGTCGTTGGAAGGTTCCCCTTGTTGGAGTTGGTCATGCCGAACCTTTCAAGAATCTTATCTAAATAAGACTCCTGACTCAGTGATAACATCCGTCGTGATCTATCTCGATAGATACGGATTCCCAATATGCGTTGTGCCTCACCCAGATCTTTCATCTGCAAATGGTTCTTCAACCAACCTTTTAGCGAAGATAAGAGAGGAATGTCATTTCCAATCAAGAGTATGTCATCGACATACAATATCAAGAAAACAATCTTGCTCCCACTCGACTTGATATATAAGCATGTTTCCTCGACCGATCGAGTGAAACTATACTCTTTTATCAACTGGTCGAAACGATGATTCCAACTCCGAGAAGCTTGCTTAAGTCCATAAATGGAACGTTTAAGCCTGCACACTTTCTTAGGATTTTCAGGATCTATGAAACCTTCGGGTTGTACCATGTACAATTCCTCCTCCAAATAACCATTTAAAAAGGCGGTTTTCACATCTATCTGCAAAATTTCATAGTCATGAAAAGCGGCGATCGCTAAGATTATCCGAATGGAACACAACATAACTACGGGTACAAAGATTTCATCATAATGCAATCCGTGCACTTGAGTGAAATATTTTGCCACTAGTCATGCCTTATAGGTATCTGGTTGCCCGTCTACATAATGCTTTATTTTGTAAAGCCATTTGCACTGAAGAGGTCTTACCTTCTTAGGTAAATCAACAAGATCCTATACGTCATTCTCATACATGGAGTCCATCTCGGATTGCATGGCTTCAAGCCATAGCTTAGAGTTAGAACATGTCATGGCACCTTTATAGGTAGCGGGTTCATTACTCTCTAGGAGTAAAACGTCACAATCCTCGACCATACCAATGTATCTGTCTAGAGGATTAGAGACTCTACCCGACCTCCCAGGTTCCTGAGGAATGTTAACCGTATCATTGGTTGAAAGAACATCTTCCTTCATTCGTTCCTCGGTAGTTGGTTCTTGAATCTCCGACAGCTCGAAGGTTCTATTACATGACTTGTTCTCGAGAAATTGTTTCTCTAAGAACTTTGCACTAGCCGCCACAAAAACTCGATGTTCGGTAGGCGAATAGAAGTAATGACCAAACATTCCTTTTGGATAACCAATAAAGTATGTCTTGACCGATCGCGGACCGAGCTTATCCTCGTGTCTGCACTTGACATAAGCCTCGCAGCCCCAAACCCGAATAAAGGACAAGTTAGGGACCGTTCCCTTCCACATTTCATATGGAGTCTTGTCGTCAGCTTTAGACGGACTTCGGTTAAGTATAAGAGCAGCTGACAAAAGAGCAAAACCCCATAATGAATCAGGTACTACCGTGTGACTCGTCATGGATCGAACCAAATCAAGTAGTGTTCGATTTCTCCATTCGGACACACCGTTTAATTGAGGTGTTCCAGGTGGAGTTAACTGTAAAACTATTCCATGGTCTTTAAGGTGTTGATCAAACTCATTTGAAAGATATTCGCCACCCCGATCTGAACGGAGTGCTTTAACCTTTCTTCCCAGTTGGTTCTCAACCTTATTCTGGTATTCCTTGAATATTTCAAAGGACTCACTTTTATCCTTCAATAAGTAGACATATCCGTATCTACTCAAATCGTCCGTGAAAGTGATAAAATATCTATAGCCATCTCTTGCGGTGATTGACATAGGTCCACATACATCAGTATGTATGAGTCCTAATTGGTCATTAGCGCGCATTCCAACACTTTGAAGGAAATTCGAGTCATTTTGCCGGTAAGACATGATTCACACGTGCCAAATGATCAAAAATCAAATGTGGAGATAGTCCCATTATCAATGAGTTTCTTTACACGTTTTTCATTTATGTGTCCCATTCGACAATGCCATATATAAGTTTGATCTTTGTCACCAACCTTTAATTTCTTATTATTCACATGTAATATTTCTGTGGTTTGATCTAAGATATAAATTCCATTCATGGAAACTGCTTTGCCATAAACCGTTTCATAAAAAGAGAGAATACAGCTATTGTCCTTTATTGAAAATGAAAAACCGTCTTTATCAAGTACAGAAACAGAAATAATATTCTTAGATAAACTGGGTACATAGTAACAGTTATATAAATATAACTCAAAACCACTCGGGAGCTGGATTACGTATGTTCCCATTGAGACTGCAGAAACTCGTGCTCCATTACCAACTCGCAGGTCCACATCACCCTTTGCGAGGGGTGTGATGTTTTTTAGGCCCTGCAAATGATTACACAGATGAGAACCACAACCAGTATCAAGTACCCAAGTTCCGAAACTTGCATGGTTAATCTCAATCATATGAATATAAGATGACATACCAACAGGAGTGACGCGGCCTGCTTTTATGTCCTCACGGTACACGGGACAGTTCCTCCTCCTATGCCCAGTCTTGTGACAATGGTGGCACTCAACGTTACGTCCTTGCTCTTTGCCTTGCCTTGTGAGCCACTAGTCTCACCAGGCCCACTCTTACCATTTCCTGACTTCTTAAACTTTGGCTTTCCTACAGTTAGGTCGCCGTGAGCTTTGCCCTTACCCTTATTCTTGTTGGAAATCATGAGAACATCTTGCTTCATGCTCCCACTCAATTTCATATCCTTCTCGGCCTGTACGAGAAGTGAGTGTAGCTCATGAGGACTTTTCTTCATGTCATTCATGTAGTAATTTGCCCTGAAGAGGGCAAAACCATCATGAAGTTAATGAAGCATATGGTCAATGACTATGCTCTCACTAATTTTGCAATCAAGCGCCTCCAGTTTCTCGACATTCTTAATCATGTTAAGAATGTGTGGGCTAACCGGTTGGCCCTTTTGGAGTTTCGCATCAAAGAAGCGACAGGTATGCTCATAAGTGACAATTCTCGGTGCTTTTGAGAACTCATTAGTGAGCGTGGTGAAAATCTTGTTTGCACCTTGGGTAATGAAGCGTATTTGCAAATTGGTTTCCATTGCAAAAATGAGTACGTTCTTTATCGCACCAGCTTCCATGACGAAGTCACTATAAGCAAGTGACTCGTTAGCTCTTGCATTGGGGCCTGGGTTTGGCGGTATTTGTTCAGTCAAGTACTTGAGCTTACCATCAGCTATGGTAGCATTCCGTAATGATGCCTCCTAGTCCGCAAAGTTGGACCCGTCATTCTTCAGTCGTGTGGACTGATTCATGTGGTCCATGAAAGTTTTGAGCCAGGATTCGCGTGCAAGTGTGGCACTTGGCATAGGGATATCATTATTTCCAGCCATTTGTTGTCAGCAGTATTATCAATATAAAACGAATTCTACACTGCGAAAATGAAGAATAAAAAAACATAATAAGCATACTCATCGTTATGATTTAAGTCTAATGCAAAACTGTTATAAGCGAAGACTCAAGCATTTATACAATTGACCTCCCTCAAGAATTATATAAATGATCCCAAGATTCAATTATCTGTAAATTGATAAGCCAACCTCTTGGCTAATTCTCCTGTTATAATTCTTGGTTGATAAAGTTTTCTAAATTCTATCTATAGTCCATCATAATCACGAGAAACTCTTCGGATTATAATGTTGAGGTAAAATAAGTCAACACAAACTACTTACTCAATGTAGAAGGGGTCACATGGAGAGTAAGGTCCTATATGCCTACCAACGAAGAAGGGATTCATAGTTGTTTGGCCTTATAAAGAATAGTCTCGATTTTAGTTTTAGAGGAAGATCCCATCAACTTTATTTTAATTCATTTTAAGTTAACTAATATCTAGCATGCGAGAATGAATAAACTAAGATGATGGCTTAAAATTGTGTGACATCTTTATGTCCATGATAACTAACATTGAATCTATATGAGTCAATTTTCATGCATATTAGTAGGTGGTTTGGTTTAGGCGGACTATGATGCACTAATTATCATGCGAAAAAAAGCAACGAGAATGGAAAAACGTAAAACAAAAACAAAGTCTTAGTGTGGCCTATCTACCAAAATGATCATAAATACAACTTTGGAATCCATACTTGGACCCGAGAAGCTTGTCTTGATGTTCCATCTTGGTCCATGTAGCGGGAGTGAGCAATCCAATCTCCATCTTTAGTCTTCTCAAAATTACACTTAATAAAATACAAAATAAACCTATTTACATTCTAATTTCAAAACCATAATACTAAAGAAAACCAAAAGGAGATTCGAGATCTCAAAATTACATTAAGATTATGTTTCCATCATTACGAAAACATAATCAACTAAGGCCACACTAGGTAATACAAATTACAACCGATTGCAAAAATACGTAAATTAAACCATTCAACAATTCATACAACTAAATAAAAATGCATCAACATTAAATTAATCATTCAAGACATAATTCCTTAATTATGTAGAGTAATTTATCCAAACCACCTATTTTATAATTATCAAAATTATGTGACAATTCCTCAATTACTCACAATAATTCCAATCTTAATTCAGATTAACTAGTGATATGAATTAATCCAACATTATTTTAAACCTCTTTAAAATAATTGGGTATCTAAATTTGTGAACCTTTTCACAACAAACAATCATACATTATAAATTTAATGTATAATAATTATTGGCCAAAACAAAAAAAAAAACAAAAAAAACGAAATCATTTTTTTTTCTTTTGTTCTCGGCATTATCACAAAAAAACAAAAAAAAAAAAAATCTATATGCTCTCGGCATAAACGCCCTAAAAAATAAAAACAGTTTGTTTGTTTTTTTTTATTTCTTGCGGCATTTTGCCCAAAAATTCGGAAAAAACAGTTTTTTTTTTCTTCTTCACGAAAAATATCCCTTTTAATGCGAACAATTTGTTTAATGTTGCTACTATAACAAGATTGACATAATCATCAACTTTTAATTTAAACTTAGATCCAAACTAGATGATTCAATTTAACCTCTTAAAAATGAATATCTAAATCATGATTAAATCGATTATCCGAATATTTGATTCATCACAATTAATTTGAACATTATTAAATTAACTTGTATGCGAAAACTATATTGCAAAACAAATGAACATCATAAAAAAAATGATTTCCATTTACATTTTAATTTAATTCTTATTAAATCAAAACATCTACAAATTTATCATATTATCATCTTAAACTGTTAAAACAACAATATCAATAAATCAAATGAAATAAAGCGTCAAAAAAAAAAATGTATCGGCAATTTTTTTTTTTAAAACGGCCGAACCCTTTTTTTTATTTTTATCAAATTTTTTTTTAAATTCATTTATGAAAATCATATAAAAGAATTTTGTGGCCTATGCTCTGATACCACTTGTGGGATGTATCGGTATACTTCATCAAGAAATTCGGATTATAACGAAATTATAATTATGAAATTACGAGTCATAAACAAAATTACATAAACAAAAAGAGTAGAGATTCGAATTAACATTTGGTCCTAGCAATTTGGCCTAGGAACAAATATCGAGATCGATATTCTCCTAATTGTTGCACCCAAAATGCTTTGAGAAATGCCCTTGTTCTTGCTAGAGAGAGAACCCTAATTTCTGAATTATTTTTAGGGTTTTGATGAGAGTGTGGGTGAAAAACAAGTGAGAAAAATAATCCCCTTTTTCTTCCTCTTTTTTAACCGTGTAAATGGGGAGTCAAATGGGAAGATATTTTTCTTCCTTTTTTTCTCCTTTTTCGGTTTCACCAACCACCAAAAAATAAGGAGAAAATCTTCTTATTTTTTGTTGTTATCAAAATGTATAAAATGTGTATTATTTATCAATTGTCATATATGTTGTCCCGTATTAATAAGTCCACACACAACAGTTTGTAGTGGATTTATTAATACCGGTCTGTCATCATTTATTATGACAATTTCGTATAATATATACATTAACTATAAATATCGCATATTTATAATTTGCTTATTAAATTTAACCGTTTACGTTTAATTACGAATTAACATCTTAATTCGTTTAAGCTAACATTATATACATTAATTAAATATAACAGTTTATATTCAATTTACGAATTAACAATTAATTCGTCTCAGCTAATATTATTTAATTGTATTAAATAATCGTCTCATCATCACATTGACTAACTTTTTAGTCAAATACATGGACTAACCTTTTAGTCATATAAGGCATCAATGTGATTATATTTTCATATAATCACATCTCTCAAACACATCATTTAGGTGTGACTTTTAGGGACCAGTTGATCACCGCCATCATTATGATAATCACGTCAAACTTCTAGCAAGCCAACCGTTAATAGTAAACGTTAATCAACTGATAAAATACTAAGTATACCCAGTGAACCTATAAGAGATTTCTATACGTTATCACACTAACTGTGGAGGACACTAGCTCCACCACAAACATCGTGACCGACTGCTCCGTAGACCGTGCCTTCACGCATCCCAATGCAATATCTCGCTCTAGAAAATCCCGTCTCCTCAAAATGCATGCAGAAAGGACGAAAATGGTACGATTCCACTACTTTCGCGTTCATTTCTACAAAACGGACGAAACGAACCAAAGTAGCCAATTCGGGGGCAAAATGCAATATAAACAGTACGAAAGTACATAGAAATACGTGCTAAAATAGGTTAAAAAGACTATATAAAATGCACGTATCAAATCTCCCCAAACCGAACCTTTACTCGTCCTCGAGTAAACTAAAATGCAACTAATGGAATGGAAATGAAAACTCAGAGCTAGCTTAACTTGTCTACTTGAACCAATTTAATGCAACAAAAATTAACAGTCAAAGTTAAGCAGTTAATACACAAACGAGTTATAAGTTGTTCAGAAATATAGCCAAGCTATCGACCTTGCAAGACCAACAAAATCGGACTCTCACGTGGTCACTCTTCTCTCATGAAGCAAAGGGTGAATGTTATATGTAAAAGAGAGAAAGAGAAACAGTCACTGACCTAAATGCGACCTACATAGCATGCATGCAACAAAAATGAAAGATAATTCAAGTAATAATGCACACACTCCAACCAATAATGTCCGTCACAGCTGAGGGCTTACAAATGATATGGGAATAGTGAGGTTCAGGTGAGAAAAGGCAAAGCAAGTTATGGAAATGTGGAGGTAAAAGCGTCAAGCTAGTTCCTAACAGGACCATATAAGACCGTTCAATTCTCAACTGACTGAAAAATAAAGTACAAGTGCCCTTCGTTTGGCACACAACTCACTAATCTCATACACAATCTCCTCAAAAATATGGAATAAGAATGGAGGAGTTAGACCATCACAAGATAGAAATGAAAACAGACGGACTCAAATGAATAACCAGCTCAAATGTTTTCATTTTCCTTCTCTGGTTCCCAACATGATTCTCTTTTTTTTTCATTTTTTTTCCTTTCACGTGAATTACACACTTTTTTTTTCATTTTTTTTCTCTTTTTTTTTTCACGTTTTTCTCCTTTTTTTTCATTTTTTTTTTCTTTTTCTCCTTCCATTATTTTCACCAACCCCAATCAAATGATATGAACCAAACTGCAGACGGAAAATCATACCACAAAAGGACATACTAAACTAGCTTGACTAGGCAGGCTCAGTTTGGGATGTAGCTAATGGGTCAAAAAGGCAAGTTTTGGCTTAAGTGGAGCTAAATGGGTAAATAATATAAGAAAAGGGAAACATTTGCAAGCACCTCCCTGCATGTGACACCGACCACAAACCCTAATGTGTGCATTTTACAAGAAATCGATTGTCATAAAAGTGCAAAAATGATGAACATGCTATGCAAGGTGTACAACTCTCAATTCCTAATGAACTGGTCATGAATGACACCAGTTATGGGCTCTAAACCTCAGAAATTGTAAAGTAGATTGCCAATTTATCAGGTCAAGTCTAAACATCAATAGAAGTGCAAGGCTCAAGTAAAATGACAAGTTATAGTGCAATATCATCACGGAAATCAATCGTTTCGACTCAACCTATATGCAAAAATAAATGTGAATATTTTTGAATTTTTGAAATTTTCTGATTTTTTTGAATTTTTTTGGATATTTGATGAAATAAATAAACAATGCAAGCAGAAATAAATAAACGTGAATGCAAAACAAATGCAAATGCAGACTCAAAAGGATGCAATACCTTCCCCAAACCAAAACGGACAATGCCCTCGTTGTCCTCCAGCATACACCAGCAGATATATACAGGGGAACGGGAATATACAACCGGTAAAGAATGAAAAAATAATAAAATAAAAAGGAGACTAAATAAATAAAAGAGCGAGAATAAACATACAAAATACGAACTTCTTCAAACCAGCCAGAAAACTGGGGAAGTGAGTAGACTAGCAGCTACTCGTCGGCCTCCTCGTCACTGTCACGCACGTCCTCCACCATCGCCGTGAAGTCCGGGTCTACCTCCTGCTCTCTCCTCCTCCTTTGCTCAGATCGAGCTCTCTTCGCCGCCGCCGCCGGTTCCTCGTCCTCCTCCTCCTCACTAGCAGACTCCGGGTACCCCTCAGCTGGGTACGGGTAGAAGAAAGGGTGTGGCCAAACCTCTGGGATCGGACGGTGTCGACTCATGTGATACTCCAATAGAAAAAACAAGGTCAAAGCCATGTCCCGCTCCATACGAGCCTGTCTCTCTGCAATCTCAACTAACAAACCGTCACGGCGCCCTTGGTCCATGACCGACGATGCCTCAAAGGGTGGTGGAGGTACAAAATTAGCCGGTAAGACCGGCTGTGTCTGTGTCTGGTCGGCGGGTGCGGGAGTAGGAGTAGGAGTAGGGATCGGGGTAGGTGTGGCCGTGGAAGTCTGGCACCCCGTGGAAGGTGCGGATCCTTCTCCGGTCTCAAGTCTACGCCGCTTCTTAGCGGCGGGTAAAGTAGTAGGTGGGCGGACCTGGAGGTAGTAGTCAGGTAAAGGTGGAAGTCGGGCGCCCCGTGCAACAGTAGACAAAGGGGCTAGACGGGGGAGAGTAGTGCAAGGTAGGTCCACGGACAAGGAACCGTCTATCTTCCAAGTCCGGTAGTCAGAAGTCAGCCAGGTCTGAGAGTGCATAGACGCTAGGCTCAGGTACCTATCTCCCTCTAGGTACAGTAAGTCACGAGGCCTGGTAGGGAAGACGGAACAGGCAAGAATGGTGGGTATGCCAATAGATCCCGTGACCTTCTCCCCCTGGGCCTGAAAGTACTGGGCGGTCAAACAGACGATGTTGAGGGTAAAAGGACCCTCGCAGTCAATGTTCAGGTAACTGCCTAAGATGGAGAGCTCTTTGTTGTTGATGTTGTTTGGCTCCCTTCGGCAAAAAATGGTGCTCCCCATCAGTCTAAAAAAGTAACGGGCAAGGGGAAGGTGGACCTGAGCGAGCTTTTGCTCGGGAAAGGTGGTCTGGGCCAAGGTCCGCCAAAGTTGACGAATGACCTTCCTAGGGGCAGCAGTGTCACCCGTAAAAGAAAGGCCGAGTATGGTACCAAACTCCTCCAATGTCATCGAAAAAGTCCGGTTGAACAACCAGAAAGACACAGAAAGACTAATGGGGACAGCGTCGTGTGCCCCGGAGGAGAAGGTGAAGGAGCTGAAGAACTCAAGGCTCAGCTCCAGAAAGGTATGGCCACTCATAGTGATGAGTCCGGCCATCCCCGTGCCCCGTAAAAGCTCACAAACAGGCTCATAGAAACCGAGCCTCTCAAGTGCCGGACGGTCTAAGAATCGGGTAGGGAGAAACTCGCAGCCAACTAAGTTATAAAACCTCTTACGATGTACACCATTAACGAAAAATACCTGTGGGTACTCAGGGTGGGAGTCGAGGGAGTCGTCCCCTCGGACAGTGACCGTGCCAGAAGGAGTAGCAGGAGTACTAGGAGCTGGTATAGCACGAGCACGACCACGACCTCGTCCCCGACCTCTAAAACCTGAGGTAGAAGACCGTCTAGTGACAGTACGAGGAACTAGGGCCGCTCGTAAAGCAGCCGCGACTGCGGGTAAGTCCGCCACAGGTGTGCTCACCGTGGCTGAAGTAGAAGCTGTGGCTGCAGTTGTGACCGCCACTGAAGAAGACAGGCTAGCAGCAGTGCTAGCAGTAGTAGTGGCAGCCAAAACAGTGCTAGCTGCAGTAAAAACAGTATCGGCAGTAGATACCAGAAAAACGGAGGTACTGGCAGGTGCGAAGACTGTAGTAACAGCAGGGACTACCATCTCAGACAGAGACAAGGATGGACTGGAAGAGGAGCTCGTAGAAGGCATACAGCTGGAATCCATCCTGAACAAATAGGTCAATGGATTTGATAAGAAAACAACAGCTAAACAGCACGAAAACAACATGAAAACAATATGACAATTCCCCAAATAGTTGAAAAAAAATCGACTAACAGCCCAAATTCCCATTTTTTTCCTCAATAATTCGAATGGTAACAAGTAAACAGCGATAGGGGAAGGGTAGCAGGCATCAATGGCAGCAGATGAAGCAACAATTGAGGCGAATTAAACATATGGCAGCCGCATAGACTAAATGACAGTAGAGAACTCGACTAAGATGAACCCTAATCGCTATTATCCCACAAAATTCGAATTAAACATGTAAAAATCAATGAGGTACGGGAATTAAGCATCAAGTAAGACAAATGAAGCATTGAAACCGAATTATAGTCGAAAATCTCGACCTACAATGAAGAACAAAACCCTAATTCTTGATTATCCTCTTAAAAAGCAGAAATTAAAGAAATTAAAGGATAAAAAAGAGTAAGGATCACTTACTTGATGATATAGAACCCACAAAGAACAATTAATCGACAAGAAACAAGCAAAATAGGCGATTTTTGATCGAAAAACCGCGGAACCGTAATACCCTTAACAGACCGAGTAAAGCAACACGAATCAAGGGGAAAGTAGAGGGCTATGCACGATTAATTAACAATAAACACAATGTAGGAGGCGGATTTGGTAAATGGATAAGAAAAATGGAAGAATTGGGGTTTGTTTGATCGCAAATGAGGAGGGGGTCGAAAAAATGAAGAGGAAAGTGAAATAACATAGAAAAAAAGGAAGTTTAAGGAACTCCCTGCACGTCATTTCCACTTTCACTCGATCGAGTGGTTTAGAATTACTCGATCGAGAACTTTTTGCATTTATCTACTCGCTCGACTAAAAATTTACTCGATCGAGAACTCCCCTTTTCAGCTTTAGTCGATCGAGTAACTTGGGATCATTCGATCAAACAGATTCCACTCGATCAAGTACAAAAAGTACTCAATCGAGCTCTTTTCCTCGTGTAAGCTCTTGAATTTGCGTAAAAATCCCCAAACCTGCATAAAAACACTCGCAAAAATATCCCAAAATACCAAAAATGGAAAGTAATAGTCTATAGTCTCTAATCTACGCTAAAAATCGTCTAAATTCTAGTTGTCCTAATTAAAAGCAATAAATAAAGTTCAACGGAAAATTTAAAAATTGTTTTTACAAGTTGGTACACAGGGCATTTTCCCGCTCATTTCTCAAAGCAATTCAGTAGCCCCTTGGAGGGCTCCTGACTGGAGGACGTCATCTCAGCAACATTAATCGTCCTCTTCAGTTTCCACGAGCTTGAACTTGAATCATTGGGAGGAGAATAGTTGACGTCCACATACGCGCGAACTTTTCTCATCCTTACTCCTTTTACACCGGCTTTGACATCGTCACTCCCACTTCGACTGACATTAATTGCACAATACCCTTTGACAGCTCCTACATTATTTTCATTTGTACCTGCAGCAAGGAAAACAGACAAACTTTCCTCCTTTTTGCTCTCAACCTGAGGAGAAGGGGTCTTAATAGCAGCACAATGCTCCAAATCCTCGTTTGGAGTGTCAATAGGAGGGTCAATAGAAGAGAGGGCATTGCAAGGCTGAGCTTGCATAGGAGCCCTTCGGAACTTAGACTGATGGAATATCAATTCCTCATCCTCAACCTGAAAAGTCAATGTCTTGCCCCCGACGTCTATTAATGCACGGGCAGTGAATAAAAATGGCCTCCCTAAAATAATAGGGGTATGGGCATCTTCGGGGATGTCAAGTACAACGAAGTCAACGGGAATAAAGAACCTCCCGATCTTAACAGGTATGTCTTCTATGACACCTAGTGGCCGTCATATACTAAGGTCGGCCATCTAAACAGTCATGTTTGTGCAATTAAACTTGATCAAAACAAGTCTTTTAGCCAGAGACAGTGGTAAGACACTCACGCTAGTGCCAAGATCGCATAATGCGTTATCAATCAAATGGGTACCAATATGACACGGAATCGAAAAGCTACCCGTGTCTGACTGTTTGGGAGGTAACTTATTCTGAACTAGGGCTGTCCCCACGTCGGTCAAAGCTACCGTCTCATGATCATTAATGTGCCTCTTACGCGATAAAATTTCTTTCATAAATTTAAGGTAAGAGGGTACCTGTGTTAGCAGTTCGGCGAATGGCACAGTGACTTGCAAGCTTTTCAGGAGTTCGGCAAATTTTCCGACTTGTTGATTAGCTTTATTACTTTGCAAACGCCTCGGGAAGGGCACCGTGATGGGTATCTCGAGTCCCTTGTTCTTCTCTTCCAACGTGTCAGCCGGATCAAGCTCCAAATCCTTCGAACGCTTCTTTCCTCTCGAACGAGGTCTTTCAGGCGATTTTTTACTCGATCGAGCACTAGAAGGCTCTCGATTGAGCTGTTCTTTATCTACACTACTCGATCGACCAAAAATACCATTCGACCGAGCAGTTTCTTCAACAAAATCACTCGATCGGCCAAAAATTTTACTCGATCGGGTAAGATCTTTTTCCTGTTCACTCGATCGAGTCCTTTCTTCAGCATTTTTGCTCGATCGACCCCCTGTAATCAGTCGATCGAGTACTTTCCTTGTCGTCAGCTCCTTTTCTTCACCAGAACACTGTTCATTAGCAATAATTTCCTTCCTCGGGTCTAATTTCAACACGTCCGGTCCCTCATATGAACGATCGCTCCTCAAATTAATTAAATTTACCGTCTTATGTGGATTTTTATCAGCTTGTGACGGTAAATGACCTGGCTTCCTTGTGGGCTGGTTCGCGGCTAACTGGGTAACTTGAGTTTCATGTGCCTTGATAGATGCATCTTTTTGTTGATCACTCAGCTGCCACTGCTTTGTCAAAGACTGCAACAAAGTCTTTTACTCACCTAGCTCACTTACTCCACCAGAAGATGATTCACCTTGATTAGGTGTAGGAAAGGAAGGAGGCTTTTGAAAGCCTTGTTGAGCCTTATGTGGAGGGACATATGGCTGTTGCTGCGGAGGAGGAGGGGTAGGATTAAGCACATTGTGACTTGTCGACCTCAAATTGGGATGGACTGCCCCTTGGTTGTTATAATAGGAACCCCCTTCTTGCCTGTATTGTTGAAAAGTAAGAACTAGTTCCTTCTCTGTAAGACAGCCAACAGTAGTGTGACCGTCGTTACTCCCACACCTCTCACATGTGACAGTCTCCCCTCTAGTAAGCAAATGGACCGTCTAAGGGTCCCCAGCAGAATGCAACTCCAACTTATCAAACCTGGCATTCATGACTTCCAGCTGAGCCACAACTTGCTTATCGACTGCTTGAACTGTTCTAATACCATCCCTCGGGTTTCCATACTCAGCACAGTGGTTCGCCATCACTTCAATAAGGGCCCATCTCTTATCATCGTCAGTATTCTATTTGAATCTTCTGTTAGATGATGCATCAAGTATGGCTCTGTGTTCATCGTACAGTCCATTGTAGAACTGGTTGGACAGACACCACGGATCAAAACCATGGTGAGGAAGAGACCTCACCAACTTCTTGAAACGGGACCATGCTTCATATAAAGTTTCATCAGGTGCCTGCTTGAAACTTGTGATCTTTGCCCTCAGCTGATTGGTGCACTGTGGAGGGAAATATCTCTTATAAAAAGCAAGAGCAAGGGTCTCCCAGTCTCTGACTGTAATACTCCGTATTTATGAGTCTCTGGATACTCTATCGAGTAGGCCTTACTCTGTCGAGTAAGGGTGAGTTGCGTTTTAAAATAGTTTCTGACCTGTTGGGTACTCGATCGAGTAACTAGGATACTCGATCAAGTAAGGGGGAACTCGATCGAGTACCTTAGCTACTCGATCGAGTAGCCGGTTTACGGGGAGTTATTTCTCGGGTTTTGTTAATTATGGGATTAAAGTATTTAAGCTTTTCCGTCATTGTTCTTAAACACTTTTCAAAACCTAAATTACTGTCAAGAGAGAAAGCAAATTACGTTCTTCACTTTAATCGCATTGTTAGCAAATCCCGGAGTTTGGAAGGTCGGATTTCACCGTTCGTTATACCGTAGAGATCCTTGCGTCGAGGGTAAGACCTATGTACCATTTGTATAGTATTTCCTTTAAGTTGTTTAAACCCTAATATGGGGATTTGGGGGTTTTGTGTAGATTGTGATTTGGTAGTGTTATATGTTTGTATGATAGGAGGAGGTTTTGTAGAAGAGGCTTTTTGATATAGCTGTAGAGACCGTCTGATTGTTGTGCTTTCCAGGTAGGATTTCCTACTCAGTATTAGTCCCATAATGGGATGATTGTTGATGTGTTGAGATTGATTCTTTGCTATAGTAATTGTATTGTGACGGCTGTGATTGTGATTGTGATTGGTTGTCTATGTTTCTCGAGGCGTGCCCTCGGTTGAGTGGGGTCACTTACGGGAGTGGCTTCACGCCCTAGTTTCTCCTTCTGTGGAATCCGCCACAGAAGGGATGTGCACATTAATGGACAGGGTTATCGCTCAATATGAGGAGCGGGGATTAGGTGGGTACGGCTGCGGTCTCCCACTGGTAGGGCTGGTCCAGTGGACAGTCGGTGATTGAGATTGATGGGACTGGTGTGATTGTAATACTCTGTATTTATAAGTCTTGGAGTACTCTATCGAGTAGCCCTTACTCTGTCGAGTAAGGGTAAGTTGCGAAATAAAATAGTTTCTGACCTGTTCGGTACTCGATTGAGTAGCTGGGGCACTCGATCGAGTAAGGGGGTACTCGATCGAGTACCTTGGGTACTCGATCGAGTGTCCGGTTTTACGGGGAGTTTTCTCGGGTTTTGTTAATTATGCGATTAAGGTATTTAAGGTTCGTCGTCATTGTTTTAAATCACTTTTACAAAACCTAATTTCCTGTTTAAGAGAGAAAGCAACAAGTTCATCTTCCTAATCGCATTCTTAACAATTCCCGGAGTTCAGACGGTCAGTTCTTGTCGTTGTTTATATCGTTGGGTTCCTTGCGTCGAGGGTAAGATCTACGTACCCTTTTTATTGTTTTTCCCTTGATTTGGTTAAACCCTAATTTAGAGATTGGGGGTTTTTATGTGTAGTATGTGATGTGTAGCCTCTATGTGTTATATGATAGGAGGAGGGTTCATAGAAGAGGCTTTTGACTCAAAGCAGAGAGACCGTCTGATTGTGTGCATACCAGGTAGGATTTCCTACTCATTATTAGTCCCATAATGGGATATTGGTTGATGTGTTGTATTTGGTTGTTTGATATAATAATTGTACTGTGATTGTGGTTGTGATCGTTGTTGATGGTTCGCGAGGCGTGGCCTCGGCTAAGTGGGGTCACTTGCGGGAGTGACTTCACGCCCTAGTTTCGCCCTTCGTGGAACCCGCCACGGAAGGGGATGTGCACATTAATGGACAGGGTTATCGCTCACTATGTGGAGCGGGGATTTGGTGGGTACGTGGGTTGCGGTCCCCCACCGGCGTAATGGTCCAAAGGATAGTCGGTATTGAGATGATGGGAATTGGTTGGTTGTGTGTGTGTGTGTATGTTAGTTAAAGCTGTCTGTGTATCTTATTGTTGTTATACATATTGATTGTGTGATTAGTACTGACCTCGGTGTTGTTTTGTAAACCTACGGTGATCCATTCGGGGATGGTGAGCAGATATTGAGCAGGTATTGAGATGAGTACTGGGATAGTTGGGATGCCACGACATGATGATAGGAGTCTTCCGCTGTAGCCTTTAGTTTATTTACATTTCAGTTAGAATAGTCATTTTGAAATAATGTATCGTACTTTTGGTTTGGTTTTGAGGATTGTAACTATTCGCTAAATTATTTATAATAAACATTGTTTCTTTATTGTTGTTTGATTATCATTGCCTCGGGTAACCGAGATGGTAATGTCTTCATACCTGAGTGGTCCTGGTAAGGCACTTGGAGTATGGGGGTGTTACAAATGGTATAAGAGCGACGATCCTGAAACCTGTAACCAATGAACCTGATGAACATAGGGAGTCAATTAAAATGAACCCGGGGTAAATGTTGTAGGAGCTAGTGCAAAGGCTTGGGAGACGTCCTAAAGTCGCAGGGGTCGCCCTACAACTTTGAACCGGTCACATGGGGGAAGTGTTTGTCGAGTCGTATGTGTGTTTGGTTAACTTGTGTACGGATGTGATGGAATGTGTTAATTGTTGGGTGTTGAAGTAGAAAGTTGAGCATGTGAAAGAAAATGGTGATATGGGGGGAACTTGTTGATGAGATGATAACATGTTGGATGATTTACAATGTGGCATTTAATAACATGATGAAATGATCTCGTAGATAGTAGAAAAGATGCGTAGCATGTTTATTATGATATAATGTGGTTTATAAAGTTTAGCATGTTAGCATATGACGTAACATGCGGGTAGCTTTTATGAATTAGTGTTACTCGATCGAGTGGGACTGACTCGATCGGGTGGGTTTTTGGCGATTTTGAGTCCAGAATCGAGTTTTGGGGCACTCGATCGAGTAACTAGGGGTACTCGATCGAGTAGGGGGTCACTCGATCGAGTAGCCTAGATACTCGATCGAGTAGGTAAGAGATCAGAAGGTCTGTTATGGGTCTGATGTTTGGGTACTCGATCGAGTACGTGGGGCACTCGATCGAGTAGCCCGTTACTCGATCGAGTGTGTTTGGGAACTCGATCGAGTTGGTTCTGGGTGGCGTGTTTTCGTGTTTTGGGGTTTAGTATGTGTGTTCATATCTACCCTTTCTTATATATGTATAGTTTCAAGATGCCGCCCAAGAGAACTGCTTTGTATGCGAGAGCTGAGCTTATGACCGTGGATGACATCGTTAAGATGTTAGAGCACCAGGATGCTCTTACTGAGACCCTAAAGAAAGTGAATGAGGACAAGAATAAGGATAAGGAGAAGGAGGTTGATCATTCAAAAATCAGCCTTTACATTTCGAGGTTTAACCCGAAAGAATACAAGGGAGTTGGAGAACCTAACCTTCTTGATAGTTGGCTGAGAGAGATGGAGAACATATTAGATTTTGTTCACTGTCCTGATGAGATGAGGGTGGAACAGGCTGCGTTCTATCCGAGGGAGGCGGCAGGGCAAGTGGTGGGATAAAGTGAAAGTGAGTGCTAAGGAGATATATACAAACCAAGGCTTACCCGCTATACCTTGGGAGGAGTTTCATAGGGTGTGAGGAAGGAGTTCGTGCTTAACATGTGAGGAGTAAGATGAGAGAAGAGTTTGATGGTTTTAAGATGACTCAGAGATGTCCGTGGCTGAGTACTACAGTGTTCAATGAGAAGTCTAGGTATCTTTGAGGATATGGGTTTGAGTGAGGAGAACCTGGCATTGAGGTTTGAGAGGGGGTTGACCCCTAAGATTATGGATAAGTTACCCGTGGGAATCCTTACAGATGTTAAGGAAGCTTATGAGGAGCTGGGAGAGCTGAGAGGTTGGTGGAGATGGCTCAGGAAAGGTTAGGTGGTGAGAAGAGGAAGTCTGAGAGTGAGGGTGGTGGCCAATCGAATCACAAGAAAGGCAACCACAATCGATCTAAGGGATTTTCTTCCTGGGTCCGGGTTTAGTGTCTTTGGGGCTTCCTTTGGGCGTGGCCGTGGGAGTGTGAGTAATAGTTGGGGAGTTACGTGCTATAGCTGTGGTGGTGTAGGCCACAAGAGACATGAGTGCATAAGTGCACCGGGATCTTTCCAGAGACCTGCGCAGAGCTTCACGAGCAACAGACCGGCTGGATCATGGCCAAACCGGGGGAGTCAGAGTTACCAGAGTGGAGGCAACCGCAACGGCGGTAATTCTTATCAGAAAACACCAGCGAACAACAACAACAATCAAGGGTCGGGTGCTAAGCCGACCACATCAGCTAGCACTGTCCAGGGAGGTGGGCAGAAGACCAGTGGCAAGTTATTCATGATGGAGAAGAAAGCAGCTGGGGAAGATGCGCACGTTATCACCGGTACATTCCTTGTTAATGGTATTCCTACCTTTGTTTTGTTTGATTCGGGGGCTTCTCAGTCGTTTGTGTCTTCGAGTCATGTTAAACAGTTGGGTTTGAGAGTATATGAATCTGTTAGTGAGCAAGTTTCCATACCTTCGGGTGAGTCTGTATCGTGTGGGAGATTGTTCAGGGATGTATCTTTGATAGTTGGGCAAGTTGATTTCCCTGTAGACTTGTTAGAGTTTCCTTTTAACGGTTTTGAGATGATAGTTGGGATGGATTGGTTAGGAAAGTATAAAGCTAAGATAGACTGTCATCAATAGAGAGTGTCTTTAAGAGGTCCTAAGGGTGTTAGTGTGTCTTATCGTGGGTTTCTAGTCAAACCCAAAGTTAAGTTGATTGCAGCTGTCACCTTGAAGTCTTATCTGAGGAAGGGATGTCCGCTGATCTTGTGCCATGTGAGAGATGATCGGATAGAGAGTCCGGCAGTTGATGAGATACCAGTGGTGGGGGAGTTTGCAGATGTTTTTCCAGAGGAAATTCCGGGGTTGCCACCGAAGAGGGAGATAGATTTCACCGTTGAGTTGAAGCCAGGGACGGGGCCAATCTCTAAGGCACCGTACCGTATGGGTCCTAAGGAGATTGAGGAACTTAGGAAGCAGTTGGATGATCTGATAGAGGAGGGATACATTAGACCAAGTGTATCGCCGTGGGGAGCACCAGTTCTTTTCGTGAAGAAGAAAGATGGGAGTTTGAGGTTATGCATAGATTACAGGGAGCTGAACCATGTGACGATAAAGAACAAGTATCCTTTGCAAAGGATAGATGACCTGTTTGATCAGTTGAGCGGTGCAACAGTCTTTTCTAAGATTGATTTGAGGTCGGGGTACCATCAGGTGAAGATTAGAGAGGTGGACATACCAAAGACAGCTTTCACGTCAAGGTATGGCCATTATGAGTATGTGGTGATGCCGTTTGGGTTGTCTAATGCGCCGGCAGTGTTTATGGATTTGATGAATAGAATCTTCGACGTTCTTGGACCAGTTTGTAGTGGTGTTTATCGATGATATCTTAGTCTACTCTAAGACTAAGGAGGAGCATGAGGAGCATCTGAGGATCGTGTTGCAGACTTTGAGGGATCATGAGTTGTATGCTAAGCTGTCCAAGTGTGAGTTCTGGTTAGAGAAAGTTGCTTTTAAGGGCATGTAATCTCTAAAGATGGGGTAGCTGTGGATCCGGCGAAGATTGAGGCAGTGACAAAGTGGGAAGCACCGAAGAATGTTGCTGAGGTTAGGAGTTTCTTGGGTTTAGCTGGATACTACAGACGGTTCGTGAAAGATTTCTCCAAGATAGCTAGACCGATGACAGCGTTGATGAGGAAAGAGAACAGGTTTCGTTGGGATGAGAGTTGTGAGACGGCGTTCCAAACATTAAAGGAGCGTTTGACCACAGCTCCTGTCTTAGCATTTCCTGAAGGGAGCGAGAACTTTGAGGTTTATACAGATGCCTCGAAGAATGGGCTGGGATGTGGGTTGATGCAGAATGGCAAAGTGATTGCCTATGCTTCTAGGCAATTGAAGCCTTATGAGGAGAACTACCCTACTCATGATCTGGAGTTGGGTGCAGTGGTGTTTGCTCTCAAGATTTGGAGACATTACCTTTATGGAGCAATCTTTAAGGTATTTTCTAATCACAAGAGTCTCAAGTACATCTTCACGCAGAAGGAGTTGAACATGAGACAGAGGAGGTGGATGGAGCTGATTGGCGATTATGACATGGAAATCATCTACCATGAAGGGAAAGCCAATGTTGTAGCTGATGCTTTGAGTAGGAAGAGTGTACATTCCCTGTGTACAGCTCTATCTTTGATGAGGCTGAGAGATGAGGTAGCGAGTTTTGGGATACATATGATGCAGAAAGGAGATGCCATGGGTGATATGACAGTACAGCTTGAGTTTTATGATGATATTCGGGATAAGCAGGCTTTGGATCCTAAGATAGTGGAGTGGAGAGCTGGAGTAGAGAAAGGGACAGTGTCCCGATTTTCTATTCATACAGACGGTAGTTTGAGGTTTGATGGTAGGTGGTGTGTTCCTAATGACGAGGACTTGAAAAATACTATCATGACAGAGGCACATTGCACACCATATTCAGTTCATCCAGGTGGAGACAAGCTATACAAGGATTTGAAGAAAACGTTTTGGTGGCCTGGGATGAAGAAAGAGACAGCTGAGTTTGTGTCCCGTTGTTTGACATGCCAGAGAGTTAAAGGGGAACAACGACGACCACAAGGTAAGATTCAGTCTTTAGAGGTGCCTGAGTGGAAGTGGGAATCCATTTCCATGGATTTCATTGTGGGTTTGCCAAAGAGTCAACAAGGTAACAACATGATTTGGGTGATAGTGGATCGTCTGACCAAGTCAGCTTACTTTGTTCCAATGAAAGATACATGGACTAAGGCACAATTGGCTATGGCCTATCGAAAGAACGTGCTTAAGTTACATGGAGTCCCTAAGGACATAGTGTCTGACAGAGATGCGAGGTTTATATCGAGGTTTTGGAAGGAGTTGCAGGAATCGTTGGGAACAACTTTGAAGATGAGTACAACATTTCATCCTGCGCGACAGACAGGCAGACGAGAGAAACAATCAAGACACTTGAGGATATGTTGCGAGCTTGTGTGATGGATTTTGGTGGTAGCTGGGAGCAGAGGTTGGACTTGATAGAATTTTCTTACAATAACAGTTATCACACCAGTATAGGTATGGCACCGTTTGAGGCTTTGTATGGGAGGAGATGTAGGAGTCCAATCTGTTGGGACGATAGTCTTTGAGGCAAAGGGTTTTAGGACCAGAGATGGTGCATGAGATGGTGGAACAGATTAAGATGATCAGGGAACGGATGAGAGCAGCTCAGGATCGACAAAAGAGTTATGCAGATCTACATCGTCGGGACATAGAGTTTCAAGTTGGGGACAAGGTTCTTTTGAAAGTGTCTCCTATGCGCGGGGTTATGAGATTTGGGAAGAAAGGCAAGTTAAGTCAGAAGTTTATAGGGCCTTATGAGATCTTAGAGCGAGTTGGGGAAGTTGCTTATCGTCTGGCTTTACCAGCTGCGTTAGAGAGAGTGCATAATGTGTTTCATGTATCGCAGCTGCGGAAGTATGTGAGTGACCCGTCACATGTGTTGGAGGCAGAGAGCTTAGAGCTAGATGAGTCCTTATCATATCTTGAGGTGCCTAAGCAGATTCTAGACCGAAAGGTTAGAAAGACGAGGGGTGGTGAGACAGTTTTTCTCAAGATCCTTTGGTCTAACCAAGAGACCGAGGAAGCTACATGGGAGCCAGAGGAAGCTATGAAAGAGCGTTACCCTTTCCTCTTTGATCAGGTATGTATGGTTACGGGGACGTAACCTTGTTTCTTTTAGGGGGGTAGGAGATGATCGCGAGCAGTTTTTAAGAGTTTTATACCCCTTTTATATGTTGTGTCGGTATGTTTGTCGGGATGAGTCGGGTTAGTATCATGTTTTATGTTAAATTTTGTTTGGCTTTTGAGTCGGGAATGTTGTGGGAGTACCTTTGGTTAGTAGTGGTTTGAACTTCGGGGACGAAGTTCCTTTTAAGGAGGGAAGACTGTAATACTCCGTATTTATAAGTCTTGGGGTACTCTATCGAGTAGCCCTTACTCTGTCGAGTAAGGGTAAGTTGCGAAATAAAATAGTTTCTGACCTGTTGGGTACTCGATCGAGTAGCTGGGGCACTCGATCGAGTAAGGGGGTACTCGATCGAGTACCTTGGGTACTCGATCGAGTGTCCTAGGTTTCGGGGAGTTTTCTCGGGTTTTGTTAATTATGCGATTAAGGTATTTAAGGTTCGTCGTCATTGTTTTAAATCACTTTTACAAAACCTAATTTCCTGTTTAAGAGAGAAAGCAACAAGTTCATCTTCCTCATCGCATTCTTAACAATTCCCGGAGTTCAGACGGTCAGTTCTTGTCGTTGTTTATATCGTTGGGTTCCTTGCGTCGAGGGTAAGATCTACGTACCCTTTTTATTGTTTTTCCCTTGATTTGGTTAAACCCTAATTTAGAGATTGGGGGTTTTTATGTGTAGTATGTGATGTGTAGCCTCTATGTGTTATATGATAGGAGGAGGGTTCATAGAAGAGGCTTTTGACTCAAAGCAGAGAGAGACCGTCGATTGTGTGCATACCGTGGTAGGATTTCCTACTCAGCATTAGTCCCATAATGGGATATTGGTTGATGTGTTGTATTTGGTTGTTTGATATAATAATTGTCTTTGTGATTTTGGTTGTGATCGTTGTTGATGGTTCGCGAGGCGTGGCCTCTACTGAGTGGGTCACTTGCGGGAGTGACTTCACGCCCTAGTTTCGCCCTTCGTGGAACCCGCCACGTAAGGGGATGTGCACATTATTGGACAGGGTTATCGCTCACTATGTGGAGCGGGGATTTGGTGGGTACGGCTGCGGTCCCCACCGGGCGGTCGGTCCAAAGGATAGTCGTATTGAGATGATGGGAATTGGTTGGTTGTGTGTGTGTGTGTGTGACAGCTTAAAGCCGTCTGTGTATCTTATTGTTGTTATACATATTGATTGTGTGATTAGTACGACCGGTGTTGTTTTGTAAACTGCGGTGATCCATTCGGGGATGGTGAGCAGATATTGAGCAGGTATTGAGATGAGTACTGGGATAGCTGGGATGCCACGACATGATGATAGGAGTCTTCCGCTGTAGCCTTTAGTTTATTTACATTTCAGTTAGAAGAGTCATTTTGAAATAATGTATCGTACTTTTGGTTTGGTTTTGAGGATTGTAACTATTCGCTAAATTATTTATAATAAACGTTGTTTCTTTATTGTTGTTTGATTATCATTGCCTCGGGTAACCGAGATGGTAATGTCTTCATACCTGAGTGGTCCTGGTAAGGCACTTGGAGTATGGGGGTGTTACAGTGATTGTGTGTGTGTGTGACGGTGTAAGCTGCCTGTTTGTCTTATTGTTGATATATATATAAGTTGTGTGATTAGTACTGACCCCGGTTGTTGTTTTGTAAAACCTGCGGTGATCCATTCGGGGATGGTGAGCAGTAATTGAGCAGGTTTGAGTTGAGTACTGGGATAGCTGGGATGTGCCACCGTCTGACGATAGAAGTCTTCCGCTGTAGCTTCGTAGTTTTATAAACTTTACTTTTAGTTGATTATACAGTTGGTTTGAGGACTTGTACCCGTATTTTGGGATTTGGCTTCAGTTGTACTTTTCACTAAAGTTATATCATTTAAAGTTGTTTCGTTATTGTCTTATGAATATCATGCCTCGGGTAACCGAGATGGTGGCATCCTTATACCTGAGTGGTCCTGGTAAGGCACTTGGAGTATTAGGGTGTTACAAATGGTATCAGAGCGACGATCCTGAAACTTGTAACCAATGAATTTAATGAATATAGGGAGTCAATTAAAATGAACCCGGGGTAAAGGTTGTAGGAGCTAATGCAAAGGCTTGGGAGACGTCCTAAAGTCGCGAACTCGCCCTACAATTTTGAACCGGTCACCATGGGATATGAGTCGGGATCGCTATGTGTTTATCTTGTGAATTGTGTACTTATATGGTGATGTGTGGCATGAATAAGTGGATGTATGTTTGTGGAGAATGAGGAATGTGTAGAAAAGATGGTGATGATGTGATTTCGTAAGCTATTGATTGAAAGCATGATAGTTGGTTTACAATGTTGTTTTGAATCGTAGGAAAAGTATATGAGAATGATGAATGATGTGGTAGAAAAAGGAAGTAGTTCATATGTGATGATATGTGATGAGTAATGATGTTGCAGGATGGATGATTCATAATGTGACATAATAATAACATGTGAATAGAATGTTGTGTTGTATACGTATATTTTGTTTGCATAGAGTTGTATGATAAGTTTATTTACTTGTCCACGATTGTTCATGTGTATATGTTGTAAGAAGTGTGTAGCTGTAATGGATGAATTGGTTGGAAAAGATTAAGTAAGTAATTGCATAAGAATATGAAATTCATGTGTGTGGAGCATGTTTATGTGGGTAATGGATTGTATAATGTTGCAATGTTAGTAACATGTGAATAGGGGATTTTATGTCGTATATTATGTTATTGTGTACGTAAAGTTATAAAATAAAAGCATGTGGGTAAATCGTGATTGACAAGTTAAATAATCTGTGTGCATGATGAATGTTGTTTCTTGACTTTTGAAAATAGTAACATATGATTATGAATACTGGTTTTATGAGTTTTGGACTGGTTTTGTTTGCTTGGTTGTTGTTTAAGCTGTTTGGAAGTAAAAATCAAATAGTTATGTCGTCTGATTACAGCAAAGTTGTCTTTAAACTGTTATAACTTGAGATGCATAAATGATTTTGATGTGATTCCAATTGGAGGTGATAGTTTGTTCTTTTACGATTCTAACGATAGGTCACACGCCCAAAACGACCAAGAAATGAGTGAGTTATGACTGTTTTACGAAAACTGGACAGTGCTGAGAAATGCGTAGGTACTCGATCGAGTAGCCTTGGTACTCGATCGAGTAGGGGGGAACTCGATCGAGTACGTCAGTTACTCGATCGAGTGGCCCTGGTAATTTGTTTTTCGTGCTTCTGATCTTCACCTACTCGATCGAGTAAGTCACTTACTCGATCGAGTGGCCTGTACTCGATCTAGCGACCCCTGTTTTGGGTCATATGCTTATCTTTTGACTTTGATGCATATTATGTTTAATTCAAAGATGTTATTTTACTTCTTTATGCATTGTTTTACATGTATGTTGATCCTGATGCGTAAGTTACCCAATCTTATGGTGTAGTGAGTGGCACCTGTGGTGAGTAGGAGTTCGGTGGGAGGACATGAGTTCTATGTGTTGTGATAGATAGTGGAAAAAGAAAAGGGAGATTGGTATGGCTTAATTGAGGCATAGAGCATGTTTTGTGAGACGGGATGAGTGATATGATTGTGTGTTGAGTAATGTAAGAGTAAGTGAATGTGGGCAAAGAGTGATGTAAGTTTAAGGAACGTGAGAATGAAAAGATTGAAAGAAAGGATGTGGATAGTAGCAACCTGAGATGTATAATGAATTATGGAAGGAGATGGTTAGAAATAGTGTTGAGTAAGAATATATGTAATGAAAGGTTGTTTTAGAGGAATTGAGAAGAGTGGTATATAGTGAACTTAATGGAGACATGTCGCGACGTGGATTTGCAGATAGTGACTGAGTTTGGAAATTTGTGTTATCGAGAGACGAAACTAATGTGTGATTTCCTTGGGCAATTAACGGTAAAAAACAAAAAAACAAAAAAAAAAAAAACAAATTGATTTCTAGGGATATAATTGTTTGAACTTGAAATGTTGATTTTTATGGACAAATTAACGACAAGTGTGAGTGAGTGGAGTGATGAGAGGGGACACATGGTAAGGAAGAGTGAGATAATATCGATAAGAAATAATGGGATTGGAATTTTGGAGCAATAAGAAGGTGATCGGAGCACTAAAAAGTTAGGAAGAAGTAATAAGGAGTTGAATGGTCAATTGCTTTAGTCGAGTGTAAAAAGAAAAGCATGAGGGGAGTAAAACTAAGAAAATGTTCACCGGAGTTATGTGATATAAAAGTAAGGAATCGTCAAGATGCATGATAATATCATGAGGAATTGAATTAATGATTATACAGGAGCTTCGGAACAACAAGATTAGTCTTGAGTTTTGAGGAATTAAGGAGAGTAAGAAGTTGGTAGAATATCTGCAGGATATGAGATTTTGGTGGAGAGTTAGATGATGATACAATTAAGGATAGTATTGGAAATAATGTTGAGGTAATTTTGTTGATGGATTTGATGCTCGTTATTGGGGATGATAACCAAAGATAGGGAAGAAACGGTGATGTTTAGAGATGAGTGTAAGAAGTTTGATGTACGAACGGTAGTTGTGTGGAGGTGTTGTCGCTAGTGGTTAAGGTTAATGATAAATACGAAAGATGGCAATTCTACAGAGGCTGATTTTGTAGAGATTGAATTGATAGGTATGGTTGTGAGGAAGAATAAGACATAGTCTTAGGAGGCGGTTTCTCTTAGTGAGTGTTAGCTGTATAGTTATGTGTGGCAGAAGGTGCTGGTTATGCGAATGGAAGAATGTGATGAGGGGCATGCGAGTTAAGCTCGGGCGACAGGTAACCTTTGTTGAGTGGTAACTTACGTGATCAGGATTGACTGGTTGGATGTGATTACGGGTCTGTGATATATAAATGTTTGTGTGAGGTTTTGACCTCACAAGACGTGGTATGGTGTGATTATCATAAAGTTGTTATTTGAATGTTCTGTAATGCATGTTGAGTACGCTGATCTAATTGAATGTTATTCAAAAAGGTAATAATTTGAGTGATCTGGCATGACTGGCTATACTTGTATGTATTCATGATACATGTAAATCTGTGATATGGTAAGGGGATGATATTCACGAGGTTATTATCTGTTTAATTCATAAAATATGTTGTGTTATAATTTAGTAAAGTGGATTTGAGTAAGTTTTTCTTGTTTGAGAAGTTATTCTGAGTCAGTATTTATGGGAGTTGTATGCAGTTGTGATGACTATCGATGTGGTTGTGGTGCCTCGGGTGGTGATCCGGGCACGATATTTAGTGTTGCGATGCGGGTATTTTCGCACTGCGGTGTGGCTGTTGGTGGCGGTGTTGTGATACCGTCATCGGTTGTGGTGGAGTTGGCGGGATGATTATGATTCGAGTTTCGAAAGTACATACCAGTCATACATAGATTGTTGTTTTGTTTGATGTTGCTTCCTGTGAGTTTCAGTTTGTACAGATAGACAGTTGTTTTGTTATCGATGTTTCTTACCAGTTAAGTTTTGGAATGAGGGCAGAGTATGATATGAAAGAGAGTTGTATATGTTTTCGTTGTTGGCATGTTATAGTGACATTCTGTTGATAGGACACAGTTGTCATAAGTTGTTACGGTACTTTTGGACCTTGTTTTAAGATGAGGCGTTAGACATAGTCATGGTAAGTGATTAGTGGAACATGTGTTATACTAATCTAGAAGCTGCACGTGGTTCATAATCAGTTTTTGGGACAGTGAGTGTAGGGTGTTGGGTATTAGTGTCATGTTAAGTTGTGTATGAGTTTTGCGGTAATGAAGGAAAGAACTTGAGGATCTAGTGTGAGTGTACGTAACGAGTGTGGATCGTGAGTTATGCTTTTGGGAGATAGGTCCTTTACATAGAGAGGTATGTTGTTTTGCAGTAATAATGGGGAATTAGTATGGTGTTTTTGCTACGAGTTTTATGGTATAGGATAGGTGGTGTGCCGAACGAGCTGAGGTATGAGGAATGTTTAAGTAAGAGAGCCTTGGATATATGCATGGCGAGTGTTTAGATTATAGGTGGTTATCTTTGACATACGGTGGTGATGAGGATAATGAGACGATATAGCTAGGATTTAGTATTAGTGAGTTACGAGGACGTAACATTTATCTTAAGAGGAGTAGGATGCAATAAAAGAAAGTTTCATGGTGGTGCATGTTGCAATATAATTGGAAGTAGAGTGTTAGCGTAGCGTAAAGGAGGGATTTGTTTTATGGATGATACTTATAAAAGGCCATGACCGTGCTTGTAGTAGTGTGATGCTTCGGAGTGTGAGAATATTTTATATAGTGTTGACAGTTGGAGGATGATGTTATGAGTCTGCGTAAACTTCGAGGACGAAGTTCCTTTTAAGGGTGGTAGAATGTAACATTCCGTTTGATGTTATGGGTATTTTGATATTGGATTGGCTCTGGATGATATATTACGGAGCTAGTTGGTAGTGTATGGAGTTAGTGTTGAGAGAGATATAATGGAGTTGATACAATATCGTGAGCCATGTTGCGGAGGTAGGAATAGTTAGTGGAGTTGGTGTTACGAGTTCATGTTTGGGTTGGAGTTTTGTTTAGAGTTCTTAGTCACGTTGTTGTGTCTTGATCGAGTTAGTATGTTTGTTTTTGAGTATGGGTTGAACTTCGGGGACAAAGTTCTTTTTAAGTAGGGAAGACTGTAATACTCCGTATTTATGAGTCTCTGGGTACTCTCGAGTAGGCCTTACTCTGTCGAGTAAGGGTGAGTTGCGTTTTAAAATAGTTTCTGACCTGTTGGGTACTCGATCGAGTAACTAGGATACTCGATCGATTAAGGGGGAACTCGATCGAGTACCTTAGCTACTCGATCGAGTAGCCAGTTTACGGGGAGTTATTTCTCGGGTTTTGTTAATTATGCGATTAAAGTATTTAAACTTTCCGTCATTGTTCTTAAACACTTTTCAAAACCTAAATTACTGTCAAGAGAGAAAGCAAATTACGTTCTTCACTTCAATCGCATTGTTAGCAAATCCCGGAGTTTGGAAGGTCGGATTTCACCGTTCGTTATACCGTTAAGATCCTTGCGTCGAGGGTAAGACCTATGTACCATTTGTATAGTATTTCCTTTAAGTTGTTTAAACCCTAATATGGGGATTTGGGGGTTTTGTGTAGATTGTGATTTGGTAGTGTTATATGTTTGTATGATAGGAGGAGGTTTTGTATAAGAGGCTTTTTGATACAGCTGTAGAGACCGTCTGATTGTTGTGCTTTCCATGTAGGATTTCCTACTCAGTATTAGTCCCATAATGGGATGATTGCTGATGTGTTGAGATTGATTGTTTGCTATAGTAATTGTATTGTGACGGCTGTGATTGTGATTGTGATTGGTTGTCTATGTTTCTCGAGGCGTGCCCTCGGCTGAGTGGGGTCTCTTGCGGGAGTGGCTTCACGCCCTAGTTTCTCCTTCTGTGGAACCCGCCACAGAAGGGATTTGCACATTAATGGACAGGGTTATCGCTCAATATGAGGAGCGGGGATTAGGTGGGTACGGCTGCGGTCCCCCACTGGCAGGGCTGGTCCAGTGGACAGTCGGTGATTGAAATTGATGGGACTGGTGTGATTGTGTGTGTGTGTGACGGTGTAAGCTGCCTGTTTGTCTTATTGTTGATATATATATAAGTTGTGTGATTAGTACTGACCCCGGTTGTTATTTTGTAAAACATGTGGTGATCCATTCGGGGATGGTGAGCAGTAATTGAGCAGGTTTGAGTTGAGTACTGGGATAACTGGGATGTGCCACCGTCTGACGATAGAAGTCTTCTGCTGTAGCTTCGTAGTTTTATAAACTTTACATTTAGTTGATTATACAGTTGGTTTGAGGACTTGTACCCGTATTTTGGGATTTGGCTTCAGTTGTACTTTTCACTAAAGTTATATCATTTAAAGTTGTTTCGTTATTGTCTTATGAATATCATGCCTCGGGTAACCGAGATGGTGGCATCCTTATACCTGAATGGTCCTGGTAAGGCATTTGGAGTATGGGGGTGTTACACTGACCCCCGTGGCCGTACGGTCCAAGGCTACTCCCTGGCTAAGTCAGTCAAAGAAAAAGGAAATAGAACCTCCTTAATCTTGTCTTGAGTTACCCCCTTTGTGGCGGGGATATTAGAACAGTAGTCCGTAAAGACCTCCATCTGCTTCCTCGGGTCTTCACCTGCCACACCTATAAAGAGATTTCTCTCCAATAGATTGATATAGGAAGATCGGATGTCAAATTTATTCCCATCCTCAGTCTGGAGATTGAAACCCTTTGGAATTGATGATGCTTTAGGCTCCGAATGACTAGCAATGTTCGGCATCTTTACTAGTTGGCTTACAGAACTGTAAGTATCTTCTTCAAAATATGGATTTTCTGTAAATAAGAAATGCTGAAGCTCTGGTTCAAAAGTACTCAAGTCTTCCTTTCGTGATTCGCTTTGCAGACGGAGTCTATACCTGAACAGTCTCTCTGGCTCAGAATCAGCTGAAACTAACTCAAACCTGTGTGACCTGGGCATACACAACACTAAAAGAAAATAAATAAGAACTACCTCTAGGAATAAAAATTCCATGAGACGGATAAAATAAACGAAACAAAGACAGATAGGGCAATTGCCTCCTCGGCAACGGCGCCAAAATTTGACAGGGCTGTCGTATACCTAAAAAAAATAACTAACTAAACTAACTATATAGCTAGGGAAGTCAGGTCGATCTCCTCAGGGAGGCATAATATCTGTAAGAGTCCGTCTATTTGGTCACAAATGGGGGGTGTTTATAATTTGATTTCTAAACTAAAAAGGTTTAAAGGAAGAGAAATAAAGAAAGAGCAATTAAGGCAGAAAATAGGATTAAACTATCAATAGAGAAGGGACATGTCAGGATTTCAGTTCACTACGGTAGTCCAGTGACTCAACTGTAAACAACTTTGATAAATTACTGTGAGACGGATATGAAAAGGTCCTTCCGGTCCACTTTCTATCCTAAACTTCCACTAACTTAACTTTCGTCCTCGTCAGGGTAGTCTACTGTTCATAGCAGGTCTATTTAGTCCAATCTTCCGATCTAGGATTAAATTTAACCAGATTAAAAAGGTGACTCAGAATCGTGCACTCAACTAAGTCGATAAATACAGTTATATTGCTATGGGGGCAGAATCTCACAATTAATTCATCTAACCTATTTACTACATCGTCACATTTCTACCGTAGATCCCCTAATCCTAACATGAAACAGATTAGCTACTCATGCTATTAATATTATCAAAACTAATAACGATGAACGAACTAACAATAAACATAATGAAACGATAATTAAATTGCATAAAAGTAATTAGGGCAGAAAGTAAAAGGAACAAAACAAACAATTAAAATAAATGAAAGAGAGATTAATATTAAGAAAGGAGAAAGAGATTACAATCGCAAGAATCCGGCGTAAAGAACAAATAAATACGAGCTAAGTAACCCCGAAAGCAAAATTTACAGTGAAAAGAAAAAGCGACGCAGTCTTTATTGTGAAGATGAATGATAGATGAAACTAGATAGAATAGAATATGATACTAATGACCTAGCTAATGTACGTTTAAATAGAAAATATGCTAAGTCCAAAAAATGAAACAAGTTCACGGGCTAATTAAAGCCCACGGCAGCCAAAATCACTCGATCGAGTAGTCTGAAACCACTCGATCGAGCATTTCTCCAGAAAATCTACTCGATCGAGTAGAATTGTTACTCGATCCTCGATCGAGGAACCTCAATTTCCAGCACTTTTTGACCGAGTATAAAACTACTCGATCGACCAACCAATGCCATAGAAACCACTCGATCGAGTAATAAAACCACTCGATCGAGTATTTTTCCACCAAAACAGCTCAAACATCGTGACCGACTGCTCCGTAGACCGTGCCTTCACGCATCCCAATGCAATATCTCGCTCTAGAAAATCCCGTCTCCTCAAAATGCATGCAGAAAGGACGAAAATGGTACGATTCCACTACTTTCGCCTTCATTTCAACAAAACGGACAAAACGAACCAAAGTAGCCAATTCGGGGGCAAAATGCAATATAAAAAGTACGAAAGTACATACAAATACGTGCTAAAATAGGCTAAAAAGACTATACAAAATGCACGTATCAAACATCATCATCATCATCATCACTTAAATTAGTGTTTTCGTTGCCTTTAAAAAGCGAATCTAAAAAATCCTCATCATCTTCTTCTAAATACTTCTTCAAAGCCTCCTCCCCCAACTCTTCCTCATCTTCCTCCTCTTGCATATAATCATTCTATACTTTCATTTCATCTCCTTGCATTTCTTCTTGTTCCTCCTCCACATTTTCATTCTCAACTTCTATTTTAATTATTGGCAATGTTGTATCACCATTATTAACATCTTCTTGAAAGATAGATTCATCAGTAGGAGCATCAACTTGTAATCTTGCCTTTATTTTAAATATTGCTGACCACTGATCTTTATCTCTTTTGATATTTGGATAAGGGGCATAACAAACTTGTTCCACTTGATATGCTAACACAAATGGGTCATATTTTGGAAATTTGTTGCTCCGATTAACATGCACAAGTTTATATTCCTTATGTACTTGCATTCCTCTTTCTGAGTTATCTATCCAATTACATTTGAATAAAATAACGTTGTAAGGGTTTTTCTCGCTAGTATAAGACAACTCAACAACTTCATTTAGGGTTCCATAGTAGTCACCTCCTTCAGTCGAAATCACACTCACTCCATTGTTAATTGTCAACTTTTCCAAATCTTTCCCATCTATGAAAGCTCGAAATTTGTAACCATTGATGGAATAACGCTTCCATGTTCTTACTTTTCTTGAAGGTCCATTTTCTAAAGCAACTAAAACTGGATCTTTTAAATTATTTACCTAGTATTAATGATAATGAACCAATTATTGACCAAATAATAATATAATTTAAATAAGCATTATAGAATATATATTATTTACTTAATTGACCTTTAAACCAGTCAGGGAATTTTTTTTCAAATTTTTTCCAAATATCCTCGGCCATAGAAACCCCAGGATATTCTCTTTTGATGTAATCCTCAAACAACCTATTCAAAAATGCCGAATTAAGTTTTGAATTAATTTTTGCATGTTTTACATTTGAAACAACATTTAAAATTAAATTTTTTTTCACCTACCTTTTCATACGTTTCAACTCATCAGAATCACAATTAGATAAAACATAGAGGTGTGCACGTTCATATTCGTTATCTTCCAAAAATCTTTCACGACATTTTCCAGAAGCAGTGCCCTCAGGATCTTGAAATAGCTCAGGCAAGGTAGAATACTTCGGCTTTTTCTGATCTATGTCAAGGTCTTTTGCCTTCGTGTCTATATGTTCTTCAAAGTAAAAAGAACAAAAAATTTGCTATTTCTTCAAGCAAATATGCGTTGCATAATGACCCTTGAACACGAGCTTTATTTCCAATTTTTTGTTTCAAATGATTCAAGAACCTACAAAAAAATTGGCTAAGAATGAATGACATTAAGTAATAACCTTAAAAGGCTTCGTAAAAGATATTGATATTACCTCTCAAAAGGATACATCCACCTATATTGCACAGGACCACCCACTTTCACTTCATATGGCAAATGAATTGGCAGATGTTCCATTGAGTTTGAAAATGAAGGTGGAAGTATTTTTTTCCAATTTGCAGATTATCTCAGCAATATTTTTCTCGAGACTTGTTATTTTTTCAATTTGTACTAATGAAGTGCACAAATCTCTGAAAAATTGACAAATCTCAGTTATGGCATTCCACTCATTTTTTGGGAGAAGGTGCCTAAAAGCAACCGGCAGTAAACGCTCCATAAACACATGACAGTCATGGCTTTTCAAGCCATGTAGTTTCAACTAATTTATATCGACACATCTTCTCAACTCTGAAGCATAGCCGTTTCGAAACTTTAAATTATATATCCAATCACACAACACTTTCTTCTGCTCTTTTTTCAAAACGACTGAATCCACCTTTCGCGACCTTGAACAAAGTTGTAACATGTCTTTTTGTGCATTTGGGTTCAAGGTTGTCTTGTCTTTTCTATCCATCACCGTAAGAATTAGTTGTACGAATTTTTTTTTCTCAATATGCATGACATCAAGGTTATGTCGAATTAGTAGTGTGCTCCAATAAGGAAGCTCCCAAAAAATAATTTGTTTCCACCACCTAATTCGTTTCGCTTTAACCGTTCTCAATTCATGGTCAGATGCATACACGATTTTTGGTAAATCTTTCACACATACCCACACTTGTTCGCCCGATAACCTCGTTCCAGCAACATCGTTCTCTATTCTTCCTTTTCGAAAGTGGACCTTATCCTTGCAAAAAATATGATCAGTTTCTAAATATTGTCTATGACAATCAAACCAACTCCATTTTCTGCTATGCTGAAGCCAAATCGATTTAGTCTCTTTTTTCGTACAACATTGACTTGCATTCTCACCATCAGTTGACCAACCAGGTAACATGCCATAAGCAGGAATCTCGTTAATTGTCCATAGGAGTGCGGCTCTTAAGTCGAAGTTTTGTTTCCTAGACACGTCATATGTAAACAATTCCGTGTCCCACAATTGCTTCAACTTGTGAATTAGAGGCTGTAAATAGACGTCAAAGTTTTGTTTGGGACTCTTTGTTCCAGGAATAATTAATGTTAAGAACATAAATTGTCTTTTCTTGCATAAGGAGTAAGCATCACTGGCCAGCATGCATACAACTTCCCGAATGGCCCAAAAGCCGAGAAACCATCCGTGCGAAGTCCAAGTCTAACATTCCGAGGCTTAGATGAAAAAGAAGGATGAAGATGATCATAATGATTCCAAGCCTCACTGTCAATTGGATGGGACATTGTCCCACTAACACGAGGGTTTTTATAATGCCAACGCATTTGTTCCACGAGATTTTTTGTGGCATAAATTTGTTGCAAACGTGGCCCTATTGGGAAATAATTTAAGAAATTTTTGGGGACCGTTTTGCCATTTGCATTCTTTGTACTTTTGTACCTAGCTCTACCACATTTTCTACACTTGTCGAGAAGAGCGTCGTCCATCCAAAAATGCATACATCCATTAAAACATGCATCTATCTTTTCATGAGGAAGTTGAAGAGCTTTGAGAACATTTTTGGTTTCATAGAAGTTATGCATCAAAATATGATTTTGAGGAATAAGGTCTCCCATGAGTGACGTTAAACCATCTACACATTTATAGACTAAGTTGAATTAACATTTCAGAGTGACAAGCCTTGCAGCCAACTATTGCAATGAGTGTCGACATCCCTCGTAGACAGGTTGCTCGGCACGTTTTAACATTTGAAAAAAGGCTAATATATTGAGATTTGGAGATTCATCAACCATCTCGGCATTAAGAGCTTCTTCCCTAATTTGATCAATGCTATCGCGCAATGCATCCTCTACCATATCCCTATAAGGATTGTCAGAGGGCATTGCCATTTCCTCATCCTCAATGGGGAATTTCTCTCCGTGACACACCCAATCATAATAGTTGTCACAAAAACCCTTTAGATCGACCAAAGTGTTTTCGTACTTCTTGTTCAATTAAATACTTTTTATTTTTGCACTTAGTACATAGACAACTAATTGCTTTACTTCTAATGAATTCGTCTTGTTGCTTAACATAATCAACGAATTTATCAACCCCTATTACGAATTCCTTACTTAATTTTTTATTGGAATCCAACCTTTCATACATCCAGTTTTGTTCTAATCTCTTCATTGCAAATCTACATATATATTAGTAAATAAAAATTATTGATCAAAGTGGTAAGAGCATTCATAAACATATTCTTAGGACGACAACAACAACAACGCCACCTCCACCACCACCACCACCAACAACAACAACCACAACAACAACAACAACAACAACAACAACAACAATAACAACAACAACCACAACCACAACCACAACCTACAAAAAAATATTTTATGTGTTGGGGTCCTTATCTCTCCAACCTAAACCCATCTTTGAATCTTTCATACCATTAGTAAATACCCATTTTTTTCTTGATTGTAATGAGACAAAAATTCGGCATCACTTCCTTACAGTTCTCCAAATACTTTATTTAGAATGAATTCTCACTCTACATCTGTATTCGGAGAACATTAAAGGAAATGTTAACCAAATTTTGTCTCATAACAATCAAGAAAAAAATGAGTATTTACCACCTAAATGGCATAAAAGATTCAAAGACAGTCCAAAAACGGGGACTATTCAAGAATTACACCTAAATGTGTAATCCGTGAACGGGTACTAGGTTAAAAATATATTAACAATCATAACACAAGCATAAGATGAATTAATATTTGTAAAAAAAATAAACATGACACAAATGTACACAACTTATCAAAACAAACTTAATACTTACTAATAAACCATATAAAACTAATGAAAAGTAGAGTAAGCATGCTAAAATTGGTTTAAACATAATTAATTGGCTTTTAACTAAACTAAATTAACTACCCTATTAATCCTAAATATCCTAATTGTCTTTTAATTAAACTAAATCATTTTAATAATCCTAAACTTAATTAAACTACGCATCCTAAAATTGGTTTAAACATCCTAAATTAACTTTTAACTAAAGTAAACTACCCTAATAATCATAAACATCCTAACTTGGTTATTAATTAAACTAATTTATTTTAACAATCCTAAACTTAATTAAACTAAGTATCATAAAATTGATTTAAACATCCTAAATTGGCTTTCAACTAAATTAAACTATCCTAATAATATTAAACATCCTAAATTGGCTTTCAACTAAACTAAACTATCCTAATAATACTAAACATCCTAAATTGGCTTTTAACTAAACTAAACTATCCTAATAATACTAAGCATCCTAAACTAATAATAATTAATCAAAATAATAACCATAAACCCTAATTAATCAAAATAATAAAATAAATTAAACAAACCTTATATTAAATTAATTGAGACAAGGAGATAAGGGGAGGGAGGAGCGGCGGCAGGCGGCGGCAGAAAAGAGGAAAGGGGAAAGGAGAAGAAAGGGGAAAAGGGAAAGGGGAAAGGGGAAAAAAGAGGAGATAAGTGCGAAGTACGCTGGTGCTGGGAGTGGCGGTGGTGGGAGTGATTGCCGTCGGAATTTTAGGGGTTTTGGAAAAGATTTGGGTATAAATAATTGAGGAGTGATATAAGGGAGACGGGTTTGTCACCCGTGTATAAAAAAACCCTGCGGCGGAATTTCCGTCGCAACATTAAAATAATATTAAATCCTGCGACGGAATTTCCGTCACAACATTAAAATAATATTAAAAATCCAGTGTGATGTGAGCTGTAAAGGGGGGCATTAAAAAAATCATGCGACGGAGTTTCCGTCGCAGGAAAAATAATATTTTATTGTAGCGACGGAAATTCCGTCGCAGGATTTATTATTATTTTATTAGTGCGACGGAATTTCCGTCGTAGTGTTTCCCGCCATGTCAGAAAAATTGGCGGTCTAGGAGATTTGGCTGCTACGGAATTTTCGTCGCAAGACCGTCACAAAATATGGGATCCGTCGCAAGGTACATCGTAGTATTTTATTTCCTACGGACTATGTGTCCGTCGCAATGTCTCCGTCCCAATGAAACCTTTTTTTTGTAGTGATCCCTTTTAGGAAATCGTGGCTTTTTTGCCTGTCTGGAGGGCTTTTTGAGTAAGTGGGGTGGTTGCCAGTTAGGGGGGCTTATGGCCCTCAGCCTGTCAGGAGGGCTTTGAGACAAGTGGTCTGGTCTTATTTCACCATAGTACCTGTCTTTTTATACTAAGCTTAGTTTTTGTTTGTTTCTTAGATGTGGCAAAAATGCCAAAGTTTGTGAAGCATTTCTGAGATGCTGTTCAGGTTGGGTGGAGCGGCCCTCAATACTGAATATTTGTTTAAGCCTGTAATGATAATGACCTCGATAATTATAGAGAAGGCGTAAAACAAGTTTTCAGGATTTAGCATGGTAATATGGTAAAATTGTATTTATATTAGGCAAGGAGTAAAGTACGAATGTAGCAGGCAAGCATTCAGGCAAAATTGTAATGAGCAGGAAAGCACATATCAAGAGCATAGAAAGGTCGTGGATTATTGCATTCAGGGGGGTCTCACATGGAATTTTGCCAGGTAAAAAAAAAGTTAATAGTCTTACCTGGTTAAAGCATAAGATAATAAGTTTATACATAGAATAGTTTTAATTGGGAGATGTTCCAGGATCTGGGGATCATTTCTCCAACCAGGGTCTGTAGTCTGTAAGCTCTCTGCCCTACTATTAAATCAATCAGGTAAGGTCCTTCTCATGCAAGAGCTAGTTTGCAAGCATTCTTGTCTTTTTTATTTAGGAAGACTTTACGTAGGACTAGGTCTCCTTCCTTGAAGTAGTGCATTGTTTTCCTATATGGTATTCAGGCTGCTTCTAGTAGTTGGTACATGGATTTCCACTAGGATCACTGCTTCACAGCCATAGACCAGGGAGTAAGGGGTCTGGCATGTGGATGTCTTAGGTGTACTTCTGTCAGCCTAGAGGACTAAAGGGAATTCTTTAGCCCATCTGCCTTTTCTTCTCTTTAGTTTTTTCTTCAAGCAGCTGATCACCACTTTGTTGCTGGATTCAGCCTGGCCGTTGGCTTTTGGATAGCCTGGTGTAGAGGTTACCAAATTGATATTCCATTGTGCACAGAAAGCCGTTGTCCTTTTCCCACAAACTGAGTGCCACTGTCACAAACTATTTCTGAGGGGATGCCATATCAACCTATGATGTTGCGTTTGATGAATGATATGACATCCTTCTCCTTGACATGCCTGTATGAGTCGTCCTCTATCCATTTTGAAAAGTAATCAATCATGGCTAACATGTAGACTTTTTGTCCAGGAGCTTGGGGTAGCTTGCTTACAATGTCCATTCCCCACTTCATGAATGGCCGGGGAGCTGAAATGGAATGTATTAGCTCTGATGGTTGCTGGATGAATGGAGAATGATGTTGGCAGGCTTCACATTTGGAGCTGTAGGCTAGGCAGTCAGCCCTTAGTGTTGGCCAAAAGTAGCCTGTCCTTAGGATCTTGCTTGCCAGGCTTCTGCCGCCCTTGTGATTTTCACAGTGTCCATCATGTAAGTGCTCAATAACTTGCTTGGCTTCATGAGGTTCCAAGCATCGCAGATAAGGTCCAGCCTGAGACTTTTTGAACAAGATTTCATTTATAATAGTATAGGTAGAAGCTTTAATTCAAAGGCCCTTGCTTCATGCATGTCTTTGGGTAATATCCCTTGCAAGAACCAACCATAGTATGGTTTTGTCCAGGAGTTCGTGTCCTCATTGATGGGACATATTTGGTGAGGCTTTGTAATGGTTGGTTCTAGCAGGTAAACAATAGGTATCTTATCAAATACAGCAGGGCTGAAATTTGATCCCAAGCTGGCTAGGGCATCAGCCTGGGTGTTTAAGTCTCTTGGTATTTAGTCAATGTCAAATAAATTAATTTTTTTGCAAAGGTTTTTAACATAGTCTAAGTAAAGAATCATTTTGGAGTCCTTTACAGCATAAGTTCCTTTGACTTGATTGGAAATTAAAAGTGAATCAGTTTTTACCTTGAGATTTTTCACACCAAGATCTATACATACCTTGAGTCTAGCTATCAGGGCTTCATATTCAGCTTCATTTTTTGTTGCTTTATATTCACAACTAATAGCCTAAGCTATTAAATCTCCCTGTGGTGATTTTAGTACTAATCCTAGGCCAGTTCCTCTCATATTTGTTGCTCCATCCAAGTGTAGGGTCCATTCCTGGCCTAATTTTTGGGTGTCTAGATGATTGACCTCTTTTATGAGGGGCTGGGACTAAATTCAACCACAAAGTATGCTAAGGCCTGGAATTTAATTGCTATCGTGGGTTCAAAGGTTATGTCATAAGTACTTAGTTGTACTGACCATTTTGCCATTCTGTCTGAAAGCTCAGGTTTTCTCAGGACAGATTTGATAGGCAGATTGGTCCAGACAATTATTAGGTGACTCTCAAAGTAAGGTCTAAGTTTTGTGCAGGATACAATTAAAGCAAGTACATATTTTTCAAGTAGTCCATACCTTGTTTCTGCATCTAGGAGACTTTTACTTACATAATAAACAGGGTGATGTTGGTCTTCAACCTCCTTGGTCAGGACTCCACTTACTGCAGTTTCAGTGACTGATAGGTAAACCGTCAAGGGTTCTCCTTTGTTAGGTTTGGCCAGTAGTGGAGGAGTAGCCAGGTAATTTTTTAATTCTTGGAAGGCTATTTCATGTTCAGGCATCCACTTAAATGATTTGTTCTTCCTGAGGAGTTCATAGAAGGATCTGCATCTTTCAGATGATTTGGATATGAATCTATTCAGGGCTGCGACTCATCCCGTTATCCTTTGGATATCTTTGACAGATTTGGGAGATTCTAGTTCCAGGATGGCTTTTATTTGTTCTGGGTTGGCCTCAATCCCTCTTTTTGTCACCATGTATCCTAGGAATTTGCCTGAAGATACTCCAAAGCGGCATTTGGAGGGGTTGAGCTTTATTTTGAATTCTTCCAAGATTTTGAAGGCTACTTCCAGGTCCTTTGCATGATCTTATGCCTTCTTTGACTTAACCCCCATGTCATCAATGTAGACCTCCATTATGTCACAAATTTGGTCTTTGAACATCATGTTGACCAGGCGTTGGTAGGTTGATCCTACATTTTCAGGCCAAAGGGCATTGTTGTGTAGTAATATATGCCCCTTTTCGTGATGAATGCAGTAGTTTCCTGGTCAACAGGGTGCATTTTGATCTGGTTGAATCCACTTGAGGCATCCATAAATGTTGGTAGTTCAAGCCCACCTGTAGCATCTTCCATTGCATCAATATGAGGGAGTGGGAATGGGTCTTTTGGGCAGGCTTTGTTAAGATCTGTGTAGTCTACATGGACTCTCCACTTGCCATTCTTCTTTTGTACCACGACCATATTAGCCAGCCATTCAGGGTACATTACTTCCCTGATCATTCCCATGTCTAAAAGTTTGTCCACCTCTTCATTAATGATAGTGTTGCATTCAGGGGCAAACTTTTTTTTTTTTTTTTTCTGTTATACACGTTTGAAAGAAGTGTCAAAATTAAGTTTATGGGTAGTAATATTTGCATCTATGCCAGTCATAACAAAATGGCATCAGGTGAAACAAGAAGATTTATTCTTAAGAAAACTTACTAGTTCTAGTCTGATATTATCATGGACATCAGATCCTACCAGTACATACCTGTTAGGGTACTCAAGGTCTAACACTACTTGATCTGTTTCCATTTGGGTTTCTGCTACGTTAGTACTCCTGACAGGGTACTGTAATTGCTAAGCGAGAGACTTACCTGCCTTTCAAGGTTTTAATGATTCAGTATAACATTCCTGGGTAGACTTTTGTTGACCTTTGATGGTTGCTATCCCCCATCCTGTTGGTATTTTGACGCATTGGTGATAGGTTGAAGGAACGGCTCTAACATTATGGATCCAGAGCCTGCCTAGGATTGCATTATAGGATCAAAGGCAATCCAGGACTCCAATTCTTTCATATGATGAGACTCCTATAACGTAGGTTGGCAGGTAGATCTCTCATAGAGTGTTCATGGTTTCACCACTGAATCCTACCAAGACATTTGACTTCTTTATGATCTGGTTCTCATCAATCTTCATGGCTTTTAGGACGTCAAGCATATTTAGGTTGACTGAGCTGCCACCATCTACTAGGATTCTCAGGACACATGCAGTCCCAATTTGCATAGTAATGACCAGGCCATCATGATGTATGTCCGAGACTTCTTGCATAACAGTATCATCAAAAGTAATTTGAGGTAAATTTTTAGGTTTAAAAGGATATTTCATTTTTAACTCCCTAGCTATTTTCTTTATTGTTGAACTGGTCAGGCCGCGGATCTCAAATCCTCCATTGATGAATTTGACTTCATAGATGGGTGATGCTGGGGGCAGGTCACGTTGTGGTCTTTCCTGATCCTTTCCTGATATGCTGTCTTCCAAGTTCTTTGATGGCATCAAATACTTCAGGTAGCCTTTCTTTAACATGTAAGCCACTTGTCTGCGTAGACCCAGGCATTCTTCTCTGGTATGTCCTATGTCCATGTGAAATTCACACCATCATGTTGTGTCTTTCCTTGAGTTGGGATTGTCCTTCTTTTTGGGCCACTTGACAATGTCTCTTATGTTGTCAAGCCTTTTGATCAATCCTGCAGTATCAACAGAGAAGTTATATTCCTGAATAGACGGGTAAGTATAAGAGTTACCTCGTTGCTCATGAGCATAGTTGACTTCTGATCTGCCAGGCCTAGTGTAGAGAGATGGCCTGGAACTGCTTCCTCTATGATTGGAACTTTTTATGTTGGATCTTTCGTATCCTGAAACGCTGTCAGTGGTTTCAGCCTTGAAGCTTTTTGTCTTCTTCCAGTCTGATGTAGCCAATAGACTTTGCGTAAACGTCTTCAAAAGTCAGGCAAGGTTTCATTGTCAACTCGTCATAGAAACCTCTATCCAATGGTAGTCCTCGCCTGAAAGCTTCCACGGCTATTCGAACATCACATCTAGGGATTGATACTTTCTTTTTATTGAATCTGGTCAGGAATGCTCTGATTGTCTTGCCAGGTTTTTGCTTGATTCTGTAGAGGTCACTGTATCTCTTTTCGAGTTCCCTGCTGCTGGTGAATTAATAGTTGAATGGGTTTATCAGATCTGCAAAGGACTTGATGCTTCCATTTGGCAGGTTTATGTACCATTAAAGGGCAGGTCCGGTCAGGGTTGTTCCGAAACCCTTGCACATATATACTTGTCGGAGCTCACTGGGTATGGAAGCTGCCAACATTCTTTGTTTGTAGTAGGCTATATTGTTCTGAGGATTTGTAGTTCCATCATAAATTCTCATTGATGGTACCACAAACGTTTTAGGCAGATCTATCTTTGCTATCTCATCCATGAAGAAAGAGTCAGCATAACTTTCAGGGTTGGCTTCCTCAATGGTTGGAGGCACTCCAGGAATCCTTTTGATGTGACTCTTAATTGCGCATATTTAGTCCCCTAATTTAACCTATTTTGCATACTAATATATATAGCATTTCATGACCATTTTATCCGTCAATTCCTTCCTATTTTTCTTTCCTATTGCATTATATATGTCTTGTAGGAAAGAATATAATGAGGCGGAATTCCCATCTCTCGCGGATATTTGGAAGCTTGTTGACGATCTTGGATGGACTAGTATGAAGAGGAGGCAAGAATGATGACCAAGGATGAAGAATAAAGCAGTATATAGAAGGATCATAGGCTTAAAAGCAAGGAGATGGAACCGTGTCCCAGGACCCGTGCGTCCCAAGCTTCGGACGAGCATCTTAGCATAGGATCCGAGCATCCCAAAACCAAGCCGCGTGTCTCTACCGACAATCCGAGCGTCCTACAGCCAATCCGAGCGGATTCCCTTACACGATCAACCGTGCTTCAAGCCAGGACGCATATATTTTGTTAGCAGTTGCTACATGATCCACGCATGTCCCTCGGGACTTGCAAAGCTCTATTCAATAATTAAGAATTTTATTTACGAATCTATCCTTGCTTAACCTAATGATGTACCACTATATATACTCCATTTGTAATAATCAAGAGACTTATTCCTCTTAGCGTAGAAAAACCTTCCTTAGATTAGATTAGGAGTAGATGAGAATTGATTAATTTCAATGATTCCACAAATTACACATTAATCTTTTTTTAATTATTGTTCATGTTTATTATTGGGTAATTGAAGATTATTGTGTTATTATTGGAGAATTGACAACTCTTCATCAATCAATCAAGTTTTCTTCTATTATTCTTTCCTTTCAAATTGTTCATCTTAAAGTTTGGTATAATTCCTTTACTCTTTACTCTTTATTGTTTATTTCCTCACTCTTTAATCATGTTTATACTTGTTGTAATGATTGACACCATTGATAACATGTCATCCATGATAATGAGTGAGTAGTTACTTAACAAGGATTAGTGGGGGATTAGGGGAGTTAATCCGTGGATAGATTTGTGCTTAATCTAATATATTATCCTGTGATTGATTCCTTGTTGTAATGTCAACCTATGCACATGTTATGTTTGATGAAATGCTAGACTATGAAACCTTGCATTTTGCACCCATCTCTTATCTATTCAACAAAACTTGTAAGATATAAACCAACTTGAGTCTTGTTAGACCATGCATAGAAGTGAATAGGAAGAAACTAAGTCGACTTGTAGGTGTTGTAAAGTCTAGACGACTCAGCTCCGGGTCCCAAATCTTCCTATGAACCGTAAGACATAAACTAACTCGGTTCCTCTACAACACTAATTGCTTGTAACTATGGAAACATGTTTGTATGATCACCACCATGAATTCCCTATGAAATCATGACATCCTAGTATCTTTATTAATTGTTTACATCTTTTAAGCTATTGCTTGTTTTAATTTATTGCTTTTTTTAGTTTAGAACACAACTACAAACCCAAATCAATTGTGACACTAGCATAAATTGAGATAGATAAACTTAGAACCCAAAGCACACCGTCCCGTGGATCGACCTCAACTTAACCACTAACTAGTTGTTTGTTGAGTAATATAAATGTGTTTGATTGGGCGTGGGACGACCGTGTGACCATCAAAAATGGCGCCGTTGCCGGGGACGGTGTTGTGTATTTGAATCATTCTTTTGTCTAGTTCTAGTTGTGCTTCTTCTTAAGGAGCCTTGGTTCGTTGGGATTTTCGTTTCTTGTGCTTTAACCTTGAGAAACTTGTTCCTCAAGGTTCGTTCTTACCATTTTATTGTAGTTTCCATGTTTGTAGTTGTTCCCTTGTCTTAGCTATGATGGCTCAAGACTTGACATATGGAGTATGTGGTGGATCTTTTGAGCATCACTACAATGGGTATGGGGAGTTTGAGGAGAAAGTCAACACAAACCTACCTTACAACTCATACAATGAAAATCCTAACTACTACCCCAACTTTTCCCACCAAAACCCCCACATCCAATATCCACAACAATCACCCTCCAAATACCCACTTTACAATGAATTCCAAATGCCACAATACAACCACTCTCACACCCACCCACAACAAGAAGATGAGCATGAATTTGACATTCAAAATATGGCTCTCCAAATGATGAGAGATCAACATAATTTCTTCAAACAAGCGCTAGAGGAGAGCCAAAATAGGGACAATGTTGTTCAAAGCATTGTTACCCATGGTGAGGAGTTGGCAATTCAAATTGCCCAAGTGAAGGAAGCCCAAGTAACTACTCCTCACCATTCCTTAGACATTGATCATGAATGCGAGTTTGAAGGAGTTATCTTTGATGAGAAGTGGGAAGAGTCAATCTCCTTGAGCTCTTGTGAGTATGAAAGTGTGGTATTTGATGAAGAAGATATGAGGTTGAGTAAGCCAAATACTCTTAGCCTTTATGAGTATGAGGGTGTGTCATTTGATGTGGACATTGAGACGGTGGAGGAAGAACTATTGAGGAGAAATGAAGCCCCTGTTTATGATTCACATGGAGAAAGCAAAGATGATGCATCTATGGAAGAAGACGATGAGGGAAAGATTAGCTCAAATGATAAATGGAGTTGTGAAATCAATTTGCTTGAGGAGCCCATCTTTGAGAAATTTGAAGTTTGCCTAGAGGAAGCAGAGGAATGCCTTCATGAGAGCCTTTTCAAACCCACTACGAAGCCCATGATACTTGGAGATGACATTATGGACCTTCTCACAAAAGTCAAATCATCGTACAAAAATTACTTAGTGGAGAAGCTCAAAGAGAGGGCTAAGAAGGAGCCTACATGTGGAAATTCGGCACCCACTATCCCAACTCGTAAAACACCCCATCATCAATGCCATGGAAGTTCACCTTCTATTCTTGGAAAATCACAAAATCCAAGTATTTTCGTCATCAACTTTGGAAGAAATAGGAGCAACCGGAAAATCCCTAATGACAAGAATCTCAAGTTTTCTAGTTTTAAGAGCCGGGAAGGCCATCATGACAAAGCAAAAGAGAAAATGGAGTTAAAAGGGAGGTCACTCATGGATTTGCCCTACTCTATTTTGTAATGGTTCCAAACTTACTCATGCTTACTTGAGGACCATTCACAAGCTTTTGACCAACTTTTAAGGGCCTTGAGCTCTATGGACAATAGATTTCAACATTTCAAACTAGTTTGGTGGAGTCCTATCTCAAACCACCACTTGTAAAATATTCCTTTCTAGAACTTTGCATTGTAACATATTTAACGTACTTTTTAGATTACTTGCATTTTCTAAATGAGAGTTGTGAGGGACGGTTACTTACCCATTATTTGAGCAAATTTTCAGAAATTGATAAGAAGGAAGCACAAAAGGGTGCAAGGGAAAGAATTAGCATGAAATGATTGAAGGGTTGATAAAGAATAGCTCAAGACGCGCGTCCTGGCAACAGCATGCTCGTCCCAAGCTGTGCTTTAGGCAAAAAGATCGCTATCACAAAATCCGCGCAACTTGGAGCCAGGACGCACGTCCCACTACTGATCCACTCGAGCCGACACTAGGATGCTCATCCTAGAACATACATTGAGAAAGACTTTTGCCTGGAAGAAAATCTGAGCAGATTTTTATGGGGGTGCACGTCCCATATAAGATCCGCTCATCCTGAAGTCAAGACGCTCATCCTGAACTGAATGCAAAACATAAATACCAGCTGTAAGGGTATCCGCGTGTGTCCTTAACAGGACGCCCATACTGCATCCTCCGGACGCTCGAGCCGATGGCAGGACGCATGGATTGTAACGTGTAAATGACTAGGTAACAGTTAAATCCGCCCGAGCCCAACCCTAGCCCGCTCGTCCCAGACCCCTTCTTCAATATATACGTCCCCCACCATCCCTATTCCCGTATCTTATAAAAATCAAATCTTATCATCCCCCTCACAAAATCCCCATAAAAACCCCATCACAAACCAAACAAATCCCTACCACATCAAGCAAGGATGATGAATCTAAGGAGCAAAAGTAAGAAGGCCGACGATTCCGAGCCCAAGTATCGCAAGGGTTCTACTTCATCCGCCCCACGACATGCAAGGGGCCAAGGGAATGTAATGATACAAGGTATTGCATAAATTGAGTATTTCCCGGAGGTAATCTTCACCAAAGATGAAGACCGCCAACGATTTGAGCAATTGCTAGGTATGGCTATGAACCCACTCAATTCATCGATCTTGATGCATTAGAAATACTTGGCATAAGGAACCAAACAGAGGCGTTTTTCAATGGTATGGGTCTTGAGAAAATGTTCTATGCCCATGAGGACACATACTTGAGTCTCACGCTAGAGTTTTTGTATAGTCTCTGGGTAGTCACCACTGGGCGAAAAGATGTTGGTTTGATGTTCCGTCTTTGCAATAGAGACCATAGGTTGACTCTAGACCAATTTGCAAGTATTTTTGGTCTTGACATAGCAAGGGATGACACCGATAAGCCCTCCGACTTTAGTGTTAACCACCTTTGGGTGGCTATTTCTGGGAGAGAACTTCATTCCTACAAGCAATGTTATACCTTTGCAATACAACATTCGGTGATTAGAATTACTGAACGGTTTATCACCGGAACTATCAATGGAAGACAAGAGTAAGATAGGTGCACCCTTCTCGACTTGACTTTTCTAGAGTCATATTTGAATGTGCAAGGGACAAGGCCCTTCAATTTCAACACACCCCTTGAAATGCTTACACGGTTCAATGACTTTGCACAAGGGAACACTCATATCAAAACCTTTGTGATGGGAGGCCTAATTACAATTTTGGACAATGAAATTTGCTCCGAGTTCAACCTTGATGGAAGCAATGAAAAGCTCAGGGGGAGCACTTTGATATATGAGGATGCTATCTTAAACCACCACCGTTGGTGTACTTACAATGAGGCCGGAAGTGTAGAGTGGTTCACCAAGGGTTGCACATCACTCATTCTAAGGGGATGGATCATACCACCCACCGAGCCCCACTTGAGCCGGTATTCTCCAAGGCCAACCTACCTCATGTCCATTGAAATCCATGACAACCCACCACCGAGAGAAGAAGCCCCTCATCGACCTCGCGAGTTGCCGGAATGGGGTGCCACACCACCATCTTATGTACCCATTCCACCCTACCTTACACAACATGTACCATTCACTCCTCAAGACGCAAGAGCTCCATCCATGAACGATTTGATGCAGCTCGTGCAAAATGTTGATCTTGGAGTGCACAATGTGAGGGTGGACAACTACTTGGCCTAATATCCCTCCTCCCATAACAAGGGTATATCAACCCTAGAGGCCCTCATCCATCTTGGGCTCAACCACATCTCTTGTTCCCTAACTATTGCAACCAAGGAGGGAACTTTGGAGACCAAAGTGGGGGATTCTTTAGCCAAGGAGGAGGATATGACTAAGGAGGATCTAGCGAACGTAGATACCGCAATGATGATGATGATGATGAGTAGGATGGCTAGAGGTGGTTGGACACACCATCTTCATGTGTATGATACTCTTTTCCTATCTCTCATGTATATTTTCATTGTAATATATCTCATGTGATTAGATTAGTATATATATATCACATGATTCATGTAGTTAGTTGCATATAGACTAGAATTCATGCATTGCCACTAATGACCAAACCTATTCATTTCTACACTATAAATAGTGCTTAAATCGGTTTGGGGAGGTTTGATCATAGGTGACCAAAGCATCTACATATAGCATGCATCATCTAGTATAGTTTAGATTGCATTCAATTATTATATATGTCACATAGAATTGCATTTAGTTAGAGCATGCATTCATTCATATCATATCATTGCATTTGTACTTTATTTCCATAAAAACCAAAAAAATCCAAAAACATATATTTCTTCTTCATTCCTACTCCTACATGTACGTTGAGGACAATGTCCAAAATAAAGTGGGGGATGGGAATTTATATTCCAAAAATGCATAAAAATTGAAAATTTTCGAAAAATCCCATCAATATGTTCTTTAATTTCATAAAACAAAATCCATAAAAATTTGAAAATTTAAAAATTCCAAAAACATGTTCTTTCATTTGTAGTGTAGAATTGTATATATTGTATATATTTGTTTGTTTGTTTGTCACTCTTATCCCATTGGGTCGACTACGCCACATTCGAGGTATGAAGGAAATAGAAGACCGCATGGCATGATCTTTCCAAATCTCCTCCCTCCTTTTTATATGTTAATGACAATGTGGCTATCTTTTTATTAATGCGGTATGAAGCAATGTGTTGGTAAGAGTTTTCATTTAGATTACATGGCATACTAGTTGCTAGGAGGATATGCATTAGGTTGTATATATGATAGTTGCATCATGACAAGTAGTTGCATGGTTAAGAAATTTTGTGAAAATGCCTATTTGGGAAACTTGACAAGTGTATATAAGGCCCTTGTAGATAATTTTTCTCCTTGAGAATTTGTTTTCTATAATACCCTCAAGACACCCTAGGATGTGTAATACTAGTATCTTTTGACCCATGGACTAAGGCCTAGTCAAAAGTACCTTGTGATGTGATGGCTCCTTGGCTACCGTTTATTCCAAGGTGACCTTTGAAACCATGCAACCGTTCTTTCACTTCTATCATCATATTTTGTCAACAAAAAGGGAATGGGCACAAAAATCTCCAAATTGAGTTCAAGTACGAAAATGAAAATAAAAAAGTTTGCACAAAAATGCATCAATGATAAGAGGAACAAAAATAGACTTCTATGCTTTAATAAAAGTACCCTTGCTACAAAATGGGATTACTTTGAAAAATGTAAAAAAATGCAAAGTTTGAAAAAATTTGCCAAGTATAAAATTGCAAAAACATCAAAGTGGCAAAAGAAATGTTCTCAAAAGTCAAATACCACAAGAAATTTGGGGGAAACAAAACAAAATCAAACTACCATTATGAAACTCAAAACATATCAATCCCTTTTATACATTGATGAATCCTTTCTTTGTTGCATGGTGGAGAGGGGACGACCCTTCTTCTTGTCTAGGCAAGAGGGGGAATTTCGCGATCCTACAATGTTTCTAACACCATAGGGAGTCTACTCTTGACGAGAGCATTTAGCAATTATGGACAAAGGTACCCTAGTTTGACACAACTTGGAGGTGATTTGTTGGTATCCTCTTAGACTTTGTAGTTTGGAGAAATAATATCTACAATGGAGTGTGTACCCTTCTGAAGGAAATGTAGATTCATATACATACTAACATACTCATATATGTTGAAATTAATTTGTCATAAAATTAAATACGGATTTTATGCATGCAAACAAAAATAAATAGAGGAGAAATCATGTCCTTACATTGTGGATTTCGGTTATATTGGGCACAAGAGAGATCACCTTTCTCTCTTGTTCTTGAGCTTTTCCTTATGGATGAACCAAGATCCAAGTATAGGATCTCTCCCTAAGCTTTATACCCAAGGCTTTCTCTTAATTTAATTAATATTACAAGAACTAGTATAATATTAATTAGTAGAAAATTGAACCAAAAACTTTATAAATCACATAAATGTTTCGGTTTTTTGAGAGAAGGAGAGGAGGATTTTTATTCTCTCTAAAATTGTATTTTGGATGATAGATGGAATGAATGAATAATACACTACACTTAGTATATTATTAGGTAAAAATTATGGGAAAAACAATGATGGGTTTTGCTTCTCAAAACCGTGTAAGAGGAGAGGTAAAGGGGAGCCAATGCATGGACTTATTTGTCTTCACAATGCACCATAGGCTTGCATGGCTACTAAAGCAAAACAATCATTATGTTTAGCTACTAATTAAACAATTAATTAGCTTAATCCTCTTCTTGTAATTTCGGTCCATTTGATAATATGGATTCCATATTATTTTTGTCAATTGTCAATATGTCACATGTCATATGTGACATAAATTTGTTATGTATTTTTAACATTTTAAAAATCAACGTATTAATAAAAATACGTCACATACAAAAATCGACTTAGTAATTTCATAATTACTTGTGCCAAAATATTTTACCCTTTATAAATCACAACAGATTGTATTTATAACAATTCATTCAAATTTAATTGTTACATTAAACAATTTATTTCATCCGAGTAATTATACAATTTAATTACTCAGACCGTATCTCATTTAATCACATTTCAATTTGATACGTAAATTTTACTTCCAAAATCGTCCGTCAATTTTCAAGTAATTTAATTAACTCGCAACGTTATACGATTAATTAAATAATCAATTAAGAGTGTTGCCCTATAGGTATGACCTAGGGGGTCAACTGATCACCACCGTCGCACGACAGTAATGTCAAACTCTAGTCAGCCAATCATTACCGATATATGTTGACCAGTTGACAGTAACAATATTACTTCCCAATGGTATTCTATATAATGAGATTTAAACATGTGATCATCATGATCAACAGTCGTGATCGCATTATTGTCGGAGGACACATATTCCAACACCTTCTACTGTTGCTTCGCCTTTAGATGATATCCGCCACTTAGATGAGGAAAGTGGCTATTCTTTTGTAAGATGCATCTATTACTTGTTTTGTGTGCTTAATGCTTCTATGTATCGCCATTTTGGCAAGCCCCACCTTGCGTTGCAAGAAGGCATCTTACCTCATAGATGTCTTGTTGTGAGTTGAAGGGGCGGAGTGAGACCCGCTAATTGTCTCACATCGGTTATATTATTACTAGGATAGTTTAAATAACGGGGTAGTTCTAGTCACCTCTTCACTCGGGACGAGTAAAGGTTCTGTTTGAGGATGTTTGTTGTGACTCTTTGTTGCGCACATTTAGTCCCCTAATTGAACCCTTTTTGCATACTAATATAGCATTTCATCACCATTTTATCCGTCAATTCCTTCCTATTGCATTGTATATATCTTGTAGGAAAGAAGATAATGAGGCAGAATTTGCATCTCTCGCGCATATTTGGAAGCTTGTTGACGATCTTGGATGGACTAGTATGAAGAGGAGGCAAGAATGATGACCAAGGATGAAGAATAAAAGAGTATATAGAAGGATCATGGGCTTAAAAGCAAGAAGATGGAACCCTGTCCAAAGACCCGTGCATCCCAAGCTCTGGACGGACGTCTCAAAATAGGATCCGAGCATCCCAAACCTAAGTCGCGCGTCTCAACCGAGAATCCAAGCGTCCCGCAGCCAATCCGAGCGGACTCCCATACAGGATCAACCGTGCTTCAAGCCAGGACGCACAAATCTTCTTAGGAGTTGCTACATGATCCGCGCATGTCCCTCGGGACTTGTAAAGCTCTATTCAATAATTAAGAACGTTATTTACTAATCTACCCTTGCTTAACCTAATGATGTACCACTATATATACTCCATTTGTAGTAATCAAGAGACTAAGTCCTCTTAGCTTAGAAAAACCGTCCTTAAATTAGATTTGGAGTAGATTAGAATAGATTAATCTCAATCATTCCACAAATTACACATTAATCTTTTCTTAATTATTGTTCAAGTTTATTATTGGGTAATTGAAGATTATTGGGTTATTATTGGGGAATTGACAACTCTTCATCAATCAATCAAGTTTTCTTCTATTATTCTTTCCTTTTCAATTGTTCATCTTAAAGTTTGGTATAATTCCTTTACTCTTTATTGTTTATTTTCTCACTCTTTAATCATGTGTATACTTGTTGTAATGATTGACACCATTTTTAACATGCCATCCATGATAATGAGGGAGTAGTTACTTAACTAGGATTAGTAGGGGATTAGGGGAGTCAATTATGGGATAGATTTGTGCTTAATATAATATGTTATCCTATGATTGCTTCCTTGTTGTAATGTCAACCTATGCACATGTTATGTTTGATGAAATGCTAGACTATGAAACCTTGCATTTTGCACCCATCTCTTATCTATTCAACAAGACTTGTAAGATATAAACCAACTCGAGTCTTGTTAGACCATGCATAGAAGTGAATAGGAAGAAAGTAAGTCGACTTGTAGGTGTTGTACAGTCTAGACGACTCGGCTCCGGGACCTAAATCTTCCTATGAACCGTAAGACATAAACTAACTCGGCTCCTCTACAACATTAATTGTTTGTAACTATGAAAACATGTTTGTATGATCACCACCATGAATCCCCTATGAAACCATGACATCCTAGTCTCTTTATTAATTGTTTACAACTTTTTTGCTATTGCTTGTTTTACTTTATTGCTTTCATTAGTTTAGAACACAACTACAAACCCAAATCAATTGTGACACTAGCATAAATTGAGATAGATAAACTTAGAACCCAAAGCACACCGTCCCGTGGATCGACCTCGACTTAACCACTAACTAGTTGTTTGTTGAGAAATATAAATGTATTTGATTGCGCGTGTGACGACCGCGTGACCATCACTTCTCAAATGTCTTATGGAGTTTCTGGATCTCCTAGAGCATAGCCATCATTAAGGCTGCTTAAGTTTTATCTGGGGTTGCCTCTTCATTTGGAGTATCTTCTCACTCTGAATCAAGGTCCCCTGCTTTGGATTTTGCTGGAGCAGGAGTACCAAAGTTAGAGAAATTAATGTTTCTTATAATTGAAGAGAATGGTGTTCCAGGCTGAATCTTTAATTTTGAGCCTAAAGCCTTATCTCCTACCTTTTGCTTCAGACTGGACTCTGATTCTTTTAGTTTCTGGACTTCAACCCCAGCCTGGGCTATTTTCTGCTTCAGTTGCTCCATTTTCAGTAGTTGTTGTTTTGCGGCAGCCAGTTGTTGTTCTATACGGTCTCCAATCATTTTTTGGAAAGGTCTGTGTGTTGTTTGGAATTAGGTTTTGATTGTTTTTGAGCTAGATGCCCCACGGTGGGCGCCAATTGTTTTAGAAGGATTTCTCACAAGTGTAAACTCCTACTAGGGATGTATTTGCAGGGCAATCTAACTCGAAATAACTAAGATTGACTAGTATGACTGATTTAGTAGGGAACAAATAATAAAGTGAGACACAAAGATTTATACGTGGAAAAACCCTGGGAATAAGGAAAAAAACCACGGGCACCAAGCCAAGAGGGATTGTTACTATGATTTTGAATATCCTGACAGGGAATGTGTATGTCAGGCTAGGAATAGAGTATGATCGTTTATAATAATGCTATGGTAGTTTATGATTACAAAAAAATGAGAGTAAGTGACAGTGAATAAGTGATCATTTCTTCTTTCTTCTCCTTGCTATTTATAGTGGCCTTGCTTTCTTTGAAACGGACCTTTTAAAGTTATTTTTGACCTTCCTAGTAAATAGTCCTCGTGCCCTATTTACACGGGAGTGGTTGGTTGACTCCTAAGACTGGCCGCCTTTATCTCTGCTAGGTTGACTGCTCCATACTTTGTTGTGGGTTTTGTTAAATGAGTCTCCCGTGTAAGTAGCTATAATTCTGGACATTAGTAGCTGCCTGATGCGTTCTGGTAGTGCTTAGCATGTGACTTGGTGAGATATCTCTTCAGGCATGGCCTAATAGATGCCTAACATGCCTTTCCCTCCTCGATGGTGCCTGCTCAGCTATTGTATGACTTGTGTTAGATGTCTTCTATTCAGGCTAGTATTGGTTGTTGCCTGATTATTATCTGATCAGGCAGAATAATTCTGAGCCCAACACTAACCTTAGGTGTTCCTCGTACTCTTCCTTAGTATTAGAGTATACCAAGATGTCATCAATGAAGACCATCACAAATCTATCCAAGAACGGACTAAAGATCTGATTCATAAGATCCATGAGTACCGAAGGTGCGTTAGACAACCCAAAAGGCATTACCACATACTCATAGTGACCATAATGTGATCGAAAATCTATCTTAGGAATGTCCTCATATGCAATCATAAACTGATACGTAAGGGAAGGCCATACTAAGAAGGCCATACTAGGATTTATTTTTATGCTCTGCATTTTATTTATATGTCACATGCATCGCTAAATCGCCATAACTAAAACATGCATTATCATTTTAATCGAGTTTATCGACCGTGTCAATTACAATTATCGTAGTTCACCGCTTTAGTTCACTTAAAACGTGATAGATAATAAATTGACATGACCTCTCGCTAAAATAAACAATTGAGACTTAGCCTTACCAAAAAGTAGAAACCATGAAAACCTATTTCGTGAGGGAGTGCACTCGGCTTTACAGGGGTAAAAACCTTGCTACGTAGGGGAAGTGGGTGATAAATATCTACCCACCAAATTTATAAAGATGAGGGTTGTATTCGGCTTTACCGATGCCCAAGTTGATGTAAATTTGGATCATGGACACATTTATTCGAAATTTGGGTTGAACTCAACGAAAGTATTCTCGACGATTGCCGGATGTGTTTCGGGCTAAAGATAAATATTAATGTAATTTTATCAACCAAGAGTTTTAAAAGTAGAATCAATTAAAGAGTTAATCAACCGAGTTATATTGGTAAGGGTTTTATTCGGCTTTACCGATGCCTAAGTTAATATGAATTTGGGTCTTGGAATCATTTATAATAGTTGGGTAGAAGTCACTATATAAATGCTCATATGTTGTTAAAATTATTTACAAGTATGATTAAAAATGACAAATGTTAATATTTCCTTTTCCTCCAAACTTGTAGTTCGTTACAATGAATCCATCAAACGCTACTACACTAATAACTATTGAGTCTTGCCACAATGTTTTTGACGACGTTTGCTTCAACAATGATTTAGACACTACTAGAGAACTTTCTTTTGGGATAAGTTCGGATGGAAACATAAACTTCATCACTTCTTCTAAACCTCCTACTACTACAGGATCTCTTGTGAGCCGGTCTCAGAAAGACCGCCTCATAAAATCTATAGGATCTTTGTCTTTGGAAGAGAAAGATGCCAAAACTAGTGGGAGCTTAAGCAATAAAGTTCTTGCTTCTAAGGGCAAAAGGTTCAAGAAGAAGGGAAAGAAAGGGAAAAACTTCAAGCAAGTTGAAGATGAGTGCCATTATTTCTATCGCATGGGACATTGGCTTAGGAATTGTCCCGTATATTTGCGAAATATAAGGGAAGGAATCATCGTTCCAAAAGGTAAAATTCCTAAGAAAATTTATGTTAATTGATGTAAATTATACTTCCACTACAACATGGGTACTGGATACCGGTTGTGGTTCTCACCTTTGTAATCATTTACAGGGGTTAAGAGACGTGAAGAGGCTTAGCAAAGAAGATGTGGATCTACGCCTTGGAAATGGAGTACGAGTAGCGGCCGAATCCAGGGGAACTTATGTATTAGCTTTGCCTAATGGATTTGAGTTGTATTTACATAATAGTATTTATGTGCCTACACTTCCTAAAAAAATTATTTCAATCGCTATGTTGGACATGGACGGTTTTTGTTTTGTCATTAAAAACAATCGTTGTACTATTTCAAGGAACAACTTGGTTATAGGCCAAGCTCCTTCCATTAATGGCATTTACATTTTAGAAACCTCGAATCCGAATAATGACATCTACAACATTCAATCAAAGAAACTCAAAACAAGTGATCCAAATGAATCGTTCATTTGGCATTGTCGATTAGGTCACATAAACGAGAATCACATCAAAAGATTAATTTCGACTAATGTGATTACACCATTTGATTATCAATCATATGGTACATGCGAATATTGCCTTCTTGGCAAAATGACTCGTAATCCTTTTAGCGGTAAAGGAACTCGAGCAAGTGAACTATTGGGACTCATACATACCGATGTGTGTGGACCAATAAGTATCACCGCTCGAGGAAATTATGACTACTTCATAACCTTCACCGATGACTTGAGTAGATATGGGTATATCTATTTAATGAAGTATAAGAGTGAAGCGTTTGAGAAATTCAAGGAATTTCAAAATGAAGTAGAGAACCAATTGAACAAAAAGATAAAAGCACTACGATCCGATCGTGGTGGAGAATATCTTAGCCTTGAATTCAATTCACACTTGAAAGGTTGTGGTATTATATCACAACTTTCTCCACCCGGAATACCACAACTCAATGGTGTTGCCGAAAGTAGAAATCGAACCCTACTTGATAAGGTTCGATCCATGATGAGTCAAACCGAGTTACCGAACTCGTTTTGGGGATTTTCAATTAAAACCGCTATAAGATCTTTGAACAATTGTCCCACCAAAGCCGCCGAGATATGGAAAGGAAGAGTTCCTAATCGATCCTACATGAAAATTTGGGGATGTAATGCTTATGTCAAAACCAAAAATGACAATAAGCTAGCCCCACGATCTGAAAAATGTCCCTATGTAGGCTATTCTAACACCCGAGGTTATTACTTCTATAAACCTCAAGAAACCAAAGTGTTTGTGTCTTGTGAGGCTGTCTTCTTAGAAAGAGAATTTATTTCTAAGAGACAGAGTGGGAGAAATTTTGAACTTGATGAAGTTCAAGACCCACAAACCGAAGTAGAGACGCAAGAAGATGTTCCTTCGTCATCTAACGCGGTTGTCCCTCCTCCACCTAGAAGAACGGGCCGAGTTATTCGCCATCCCGATCGATATGTGGGACTTATCGAAGAAGATGGAACACTCGATGTGTGGCTTTTAGAAAGTGACGAGTCCGCCACCTACAAGGCCGCAATCTCTAGTCCAAATTCCACCTTATGGCTTGATGCCATGAAGTCTGAGATGGATTATATGCATGAAAACCAAGTTTGGAACTTGGTGGATTTGCCTAAAGGGGCAAGACCTCTTCAATACAAATGGATTTTAAAGGTCAAGAATGGCATAGAAGGACATGATTATGTCTACAAAGCTAGGCTAGTGGCAAAAGGATTTACCCAAGTCCAAGGTCTTCATTATGATGAAACCTTCGCCCCCGTAGCCATGCTAAGATCCATACGGATTTTGTTAGCGATTGCCGCATTTCATGATTATGAAATATGGCAAATGGATGTCATGATACAACCCGAAGGTTTTGTCGATCCTAAAAATCCTAACAAAGTGTGCAAACTTAAGAGATCCATTTATGGTCTTAAGCAAGCATCTAGAAGTTGGAATCATCGATTCGATCATGTAACATAAGAGAATGGTTTCACTCAAAGTGTTGAGGAACCATGTTTATACATGAAATTCAGTGGGAGCAATGTTGTGTTCCTAATCTTGTATGTCGATAACATACTACTCATTGGAAATGACATTCCAATGTTGTCTTCTGTTAAGAAGTGGTTAGGTAACCATTTCCAAATGAAGGATTTAGGAGAGGCACAACGCATATTAGGTATCCGGATCCATAGAGATAGATCCAAGAGGATATTGGCACTAAGTCAAGAATCTTATATTGATAAGATTCTTCGACGTTTCAGCATGGACAAATCAAAAAGGGGATTGGTACCTATGGTAACTAGGACGATATTGATCAAGTCTCAATCGCCCTCCGAACCCCATGATGTTGAACGCATGAAGTTGATCCCTTATGCTTCCGCTGTTGGATCAATCATGTATGCCATGATATGCACACGTCCTGATGTCTCGTATGGCTTGAGCATGACGAGTATATGTTTAGGTCTTTTTTACCTAAGTCGATTTAGGGTCAATGTAGTCTATATTCGTTGGTTGATTGTATGATGATTTATATGTCAATAAGTAAACGGGAAATAAAGTACGCAATGTAAATTGACACGTAAGATTTTGGTGACGCGGAAAACCCAATGTGGGAACAACCGCGGGAGGGACGGTACCCTGCCAAGTATTGCACTATATGAATAGGAGGATGATTACAATGATAACGTTTATGCTAATCTTGTGGCGTTAGGTATCGTGGCTGCAAGATCTCGTATGGAGTATATTTGTGAATGGTATGCCGTGATGTGGTTGTCTTGAATATAATCTTGAATGAATATATGGATGAGTGAATGAATACCCTTCTTGATTTCCTTCCTTTGCTATTTATAGGGTGAGAACCCTAGATATGTCCTACCTTGAATATGGAAAGGGAATATTACTTCCATAAGGACTTCTTTCCAAATCCGAATTCCCTTACCAATTCTCCCCGATCTCCCTAACTTCTCCCTGACTTCTCCCAAACTTCTCCCTGACACCCTTTTCCTTAACGCGGGCACCTCCCACGGTGGGCTCTTGATCCTTCTCAAGCCCATCTCCCCTTTTCCTGACCGCGGGCTCCCATCCTCCTTCCCTCTTCTTTATAATCTTTACCTTACTAAGTGGGCTTTCTTTATTACGCTATTTTTAGCCCAAACAGTTTGCCCCAAATTTCTTGTGAAGTACGTTTTCTAGTATCGAACAAGAAATTTACGTAACTAAATATTTAAAACCCTACGCCGCCATTTTACTCCTTCCCATGCAAGCCGCCTTTCTCCTCTTTCTCCGCACCCAACTTCCTCTCTCCTCTTTATAACCCCAACGTCTCTCTTCCACTCTCATTAATCACTCCAAATCATTCCAAAAAACTCTCTTCTCTCAAACCCTCAATCTTCTTCCCTTTAATCTTCATCGGCTTCACTGTTCCCTTTCCCGTCTTCATCACCAGGTAATCTATCTCCTTCCCTCATTTTAATCTTCATTTTCTCTCTCCATTATGGGCAAAACTCGACAGTCTTCGTCAACCTCGATGCCCTCCGACCATAATCTCGACCCTACTTTCCCTTCTCGGGGACTTTTCAAACACCCACACGATTGTGACTCCGCCCTAACTCCGGCCGACATTCCGACGATCAAGAACTTGCTTGGTCTTGGTGATGGGGTTGAGATCGCCGTCCCTGAACCGGGACAGAAAGCTGACGCCCTCCGTCCGGGGTGGGTTTGCTTCTACTTGTACCCGTTTAGATATGGCCTTCGTTTTCCTTTCCCTAAACTCGTCCAAGATTTCATTTTTACCAACAATTTCGTCATGGCACAAATCTATGCCACCATTTGGAGAGTTCTTCTCTACTCTCTCCGGCCGTCGAAATCGGCAAAGCCATCACTCTGGGCGATCTGGCCTATATGTACAACATCAGGTCCCTGAGCAGGGGTCAATTCTCCTTCCGGGGCCGTGGATAGGCTCCTTTCAAACATGTGTCAAAATCTCGCGATGATAAATGGTTCGAGGACTTCTTCTATGTGAGGAAGGACTCCATCCAGCCTCCTGCCGATTATATTTTCGAGAAATGGGTTCTGACCTCGGGTAAGTAGCTTTCCTGCTACCTGATTTGTTTTATCTCGCTGCTTACTAGCTTACTTCATCGTCTTCGTGCACGCCACTGCGACCTCCCCCGTATCGGCACCAAGATCCACCTTTGCACGGCAAGCTATTCGGTATTTCCCGAGTCCGAGAGAAAATTCCCGGACACGCTTCCCGGTTTTTCACCTACTTCTTCCTCAAATCCTCCTCAATCAGCCCCACGCATGTCTTCTCGTAAGGTTTGTAACCACTTCTGTTTGCGGCCGTTGTCGCGATGTTTTAAGCATTCTCATTGCCCGTCCGAGACCGTGTGTATGCTTGCGGGTTCAAAAGTCGATCAACTGGAACTCATCCTCCAAAGTGCTAAAAGAAAGAGACCTTCCTTCTGCCAGCCCGATGTGGCCTCTCCGCCTCCAAGAAGAGTGCTCCTGCCGCCTCTTTTGGACTCCTCCTGCAGTTTCTAGTTCTGCTGCTCGCGTGCCCATTGAGGTCGATCCGTTATCTCGCCATCCGCCTACTCCTCCTGCCAGTCCCCGTGCTTCTACTAGTGGGGGCATCATTGCTCATTTCCCAGAAGGCTTTGGGAATGTGGACAAGGTGCCGTACTAGCCGGAGATCGATCATCTGCTCTTCCCTCCTGTTGAGGAAACGTTTTCGGAGTTCTCCCTAGAGGAGATGGCTGAAAATGACGTGCACAACGCCTTCATGGTAAATATTCTTCATTTTCTACCTCTCTGTCTGCCTGTTTCTTTCTTAAATTATGCCTCCCAACTCTTTTCCTGACTTCTGATTACCTATGCCCCAGACTCTTCAGTCTGCACTCTACAACAGGAAGATGATAAACATAGTGCGTACCACCACGATCGTGTTACCGCGCAAGAACCAGGAGTCAAGGAAACGGTTGCGAGATCCGCACAAAGAGGGGTTGATCCCGAAGGAGCGTGTGGTGGAGCTGAAGACTGAGCTTGCTGTCACCAAGAAGAAGTTGAAGGAGGGATCTGATCAGCTGGCTCGAACCTAGGCGGTGTGCAGCACTTTTTCTGACTCTGTGAAGCAGTTTGAGGAAAAGATCACTGAGCTGATCTCCCTCGCCACCAACGTTGTTACATATGCCACCTGGCGGGGAAAGATCAGCGGAATGCGTCTTCTCAGGAGGCTCATACCAAAGAGCCATAGAGGAAGAGGAGAAGTAGGCGGAGATGCTTTACCCCACCCAACCCGATTTGAGCGTGCGATGCCCGAGGTTGGTGAGGTGAATTCTCTGCGTTGGTCGAGAAGGCTGCTGGGGGTGATCTTTGGAATGTCCCGGATGATCTGCCGACGACGAGCTCGGGAGCTATGGCGGCCGAGGATATGCAAGCCGGTGCAAGATCACGAAATGAGTGGTCGGCGGGCGGAGGAGGTACAGTGGAGGTCATTAATGTGACCGACAATTAAGTTTTGATGTTTTGATAAACTTTTTGCGCTAGCCCGTGAGGTGGCAGACTTTGTAAGTTTTTAAACTTGTTTTTGTGCTTGCTCCGCCAGGGTGGCGGTTTAAACTTGGGGCCGTATTTTGGCCATATTTTGAAATGCCCCTTGTCATAGTTTGGCAAGGTTTTAGTTTACATATCGTGTGTTTGTTGTTTATTCTCCCTGTTTTTAGGAAGTCTGTGCCGTGTCAGTCTGCTTGACTGATTTAGGCGAGTCTTGTCACCCTGAGAAGGCTAACATTCTGACTCAACTAGCTGTCGTGTCAGCCTGATGGCTGATTTAGGCGTATGCCGAAATGTAAGGAGGAGTGGCCGTGTCAACCCAGGGGTCGATTTAGACCACTGCCACTGAAAAGACCGATCCGCAAAGCTAGTCTGCCGTGTCGGTACTGGCCGATTTAGGCGTATGCTCATGCGATTTGTGGACTACTTAACCTTGTTCATGACGCAAGGTGTGTTCGTCTCGTTTATGCCGGCAGTGGCGTCATTGAGGCAAGTTTATCGTCATTCTAGGACCAAATGGAGACGCTGCAGGATTCTGGTAGGGCAGATATCCCTACGTTCCATGTTCGTTTTTGCATGCATGCTGGGGCCCTGATTATGTGCGATTAGTGCGAGCTACGTCCAGGGGTGGTATCAGGGGTAGTTGGATAAGCGTATTCAGCTGTCAGCCAGGCTCCCTCTCGTATGTTCCAAAGTCCGCCTGGTGAGGGTGCTCCTTGTGGAGAAAGTAGGTTAGGCATGTTGGAGTGTCATGTGCCTTGTCACCCCGCGTTGGCAGTTGACAGTCCTGCTAGACATCCTTTCAAAGTACCATAGATACCAGAATTCAAAGTGATGTACTTAGAGAAGCCTAAAAATAGAAAAATCTATCAGAATGGTGTGAAGCACCTGTCGCCATCTCATGGGGTACCAGAGCAATTGTGGTCCCAGGACGCTGCCAGACCACTCCATCCAATAGTAATTTAAAGTTAAAAAAAACAACTAAAGACACCAGAAATAAGAGTGAAACTGGCAGTATGCTTACTACCGATTTTTATTTTATTTTATTTTATCTTTAAAAATGATTTGGCTTCTCATAGTACACTATTCTGAAAACTAGAGTCTACTTATTATTAAAAGTAATATCTCTTCAGGTGAAGTATGTTCCATGGGCGTTGAATGATTTGACCGTCCATAGTCATCAGTCTGTATGCACCATGGCCAACAACTCCTTCTACCTCGTATGGTCCTTCCCATTTGTAGGCGAATTTGCCTGCCTTTCGATTCTTGGTGTTCTGGAACACCTCTCGGAGAACCAGGTCTCCTACCTCCAGGAGCCTGATTTTTACGTTCTTGTTATAACTCCTGGCCACTGACTGTTTGTAGGTAGCCAGACGGATTTTTGCGCTTGCTCGCAACTTGTTAATTGTGTCCAGGCTTCTGGTCATCTCTGCATTGTTCAGTTCCCTCGTCATATTTTCATACCTGTGAGTGGGAACTAGAACTTCTGATGGAATGACCGCTTCCGCGCCAAACACCAGGCTGAAGGGTGTTTGACCTGTTGCTATCTTTGGTGTTGTTCTGTCTAACCACAATACTAGTGGCAATTCATCTGCCCACTTTCCTCCTAACTCCTGTAACCTCCTTCTCAGATTGTCCATAATGATTTTATTGCTGGAATCAGCTTGTCCATTGGACTTTGGAGTCCGGGGTGCTGACTTTTTTAAGGTGATGTTCCACCTGGCACAGTATCCTTCAGTATCGTTTGAGATGAATTGTGAGCCATTGCCACATATGATTTCTGATGGGATACAAAATCTGCAGATGATGTTTCGTTTTATGAATGAGATGACTTGTTTGTCCTTTACTTCCGTGAATGCTTCTGCCTAAATCCACTTGGAGAAGTAATCTGTCATTGCTAGCATCCAGGTTCTGTTTCCTGTGGCCCGTGGTAGAGGGCCTACTATGTCCATGCCCCATGCCATGAATGGCCAGGGAGAAATAATAGGGTGTAGAGGTTCTTCTGGCTGGTGAATCATTGGTGCTGAGCGTTGGCAGGCGTCACATTTTCGTGCGTACTCTACTGCATCTGCCTTCATTGTAGTCCAATAGTATACCTATCTGAGGGCTTTATTTGCCAGACTCCTGCCCCCTGCATGGTTTCCACATTCGCCACTGTGGAGAGCATGCAACACAGTCTGTGCTTCTTCCTTGTCCAGGCACCGTAGGTAGGGACCTGCTAGCGATTTTCTGTATAGTGTATCATCAATGAGTATGAACCTGGAAGCCTTTATTTTAAAAGCTCTCACTTCCTTCTTCGCGTCTGGTAGCTTGTTATGGCGCAGCCAGTCTAGGTAAGGTGTGCGCCAGTCGTCTGCTGGGTCGGCTACTTGGTCAGGCGCCTGCCTGTTTGGCCGAGAGCTCTCACCTTCCTCTGTAACTGCTTGGATTTCCTTTTTGCTTTGTGGATCCTCCAGTTCACCTCTGTCTATTTCGTCTGCCTTCTCGGATAGAAGGTTCCGGATATGTGCTATTGGAATGCTGGATAGCTCTGTTGGTTTGAATGTTGCCCCCAGGGTTGCTAGGGCGTCTGCTTCCACGTTCTGGTGTCTGGGAACCTGTTTAAGCTTGCAAGTTTCGAATTTTTGTTTTAATTCCTTTGCTACTTTCAGGTATGCAATAATCTTCGAGTCTCTGGCTATAAACTCATGATCGGTCCGTTTGGTGTTCACAATTTAAGGTGTGGTCGTTGGGTCACGTCTGAATCAAAACACAATTTATAGCTTCACAAAGAACTCTACAATTAGTAAAGAGGCAAGTAAAGGTCGGATCCCAAGGGACGGGTATTGAAATGAGATTTCTATTGCAACTAGTGGTGTCTTAGGGGTGTCACAAATTGGGTTGATGTAGAAGGTCACTAAACTAAAATATCAATGGAAATAAACAAGCAAGATGAATTAAAGGGTTTTAAACAATTGATTAAAAAGCACTAGGGTGTCATGGGATCATAGAGGAATCATGGGAATTGATCATACAAACATGTTTGCAAATTATAAGCAAGCAATTATTGTTGTGATGGATTGAGTTGGGTTATATCTTACAATCCTAGGAAAGTTTGGGTCCCGGAGCCGAATCGATTAGATTGTACAACACCTACAAGTCGACTTAGTCTTCCCTACTCAACAACATGCATGGTCTAATGAGACTCGAGTTGGGTTATGTCTTACAAGTCTCATTGAAAAGATAGGAGATGGTGGTAAATGCAAGGATTCATAGGCTTAGCATTTCATCAAATATATCATGTGCATGAGTTGAGATCAAAACAAGTAAGCAAATAAAACATGAAAGCATATTAATTTAAGCATGAATCATTCCCCATGTTGGTTTCCCCTAATCACCCATTAACCCTAGCTAAGAGACTACTCACTCATTATCATGTTGATCATGCTAGCAAGGTTGTCAATCATACCAACAAAATGAAACATGATGAATAAATGAAAGTAATTAACAATAATTAAAAAGGGATTAAGAGAATTATACCTACTAATGATTCCAATAATAAAGCAAAGATAAAAGAAGTACTTGATGCTTGATTGAGAGGTTGTCAATCTCCCAATAATAACCCAAATAATCTTCAATTACCCAAAATAAAGGATAAATAAAAGAGAGATTAAGGAAGTAAAACTTGTATTAGAACTTGATTAATTGTTGATTACAAAATTAAAGAGAGATTTGATTGATATTAACTACTCTAAGAATTGATAAGAAGAACATGCTCTTCTAATTAGACTAATGGGGTATTTATAGTGGAGATTAGGGGGATGCATTAGGGTTAACTAAGGGCTAAACTAGTAAGTACACTTTTTAGATTGAGCAGGGAGGAGCCGGTATTTTTCGAAGGAAGGGCTTCTTTCTTTGTAGCTTGGAGAAGACGAAATTGCGTTGTGCTGGAATCCGAGCGGATTGTGGTGGCTAAACCCGAGCGTCTTGGTGGAAAACCACACGGATTATGCAGGTGGAGGACGGCCGGATTGTGCCTCAGTAGGATTTCTTCTTCTTTTCTTCCTTTTCTTAATGAATTCCTTAGGGATTTCCTTGGGGACTCAAGGATCCTTTCTCAACATTGCTCATCTACTATAATATGTACAAAGGCCTTCTAATCTTGTCTCTCCTTGATGCTTGGTCATTGGATTCGATCAATTTAGTCTCCTTTTGCCATGAAAATGCAAGATTCTTACTCCTTTCCTACCAAGGGATCAAAATCTCAAAGAATATGCAAAACAAAGAACTAAAGATAAGAAATGACCCAAATATGCACTAAAAAGCATGGGAAGAAGGCTAATTCGGGGGCTAAATATGCGCTAATTATGGTCACATCAAATATCCCCAAACCGAACCTTTTCTCGTCCCGAGTAAAGAGGTGACAAAGACTAGGACCATTATTTAAACTATCCTAATAACATAGCCGATATGAGAAATTAGCGGGTCTCACTCCGCCCCTTCAACTCACAACAAGACAACCATGAGGTAGGATGCCTTCTTGCAAGGCAAGGTGGGTCTTGCCAAAATGGCGACACATCCAAACATTAAGCACGCAAAATCACATAATGGATGCATCTACAAAAAGGAATAGCCACTTCCTCATCAAACGGCGGAGGCACTAAAGAGGAACAAATTTAAGGGCATGTAATCCTTCACAAATACTAGTTCAACAAATTACTAAGGCTAAGGGGATGGCACTAAATCACCTCCAAATGGTGTTAAACTAGACTACTTTCGTCCTTAATTTCCAAATGCTTTCGTCAAGAGCAATCGGATGGTGGTGGAATGATGATCCCTATGATGCTAGTAGCATATGACATGACAAGTCTCAAATTCTCTACAAAAGTAAAGGTCATGGATCGTCCCAAGCTCGACAAAGTGGCTTGACAAAGAGGCTTTTTGGGAATGAAATGCTCAAATCATTATACACAACGAGTGGATATGACTAGTATTCAAAATTGACCTCATTTCAACTTTCACATTTCAAGAATTTTAGATGGGGTTTGTCCCTTCCGGGCTAGTGTCCTTTGCTTTCGCCAATCGCTTATTAGGCAACCGGTTAACCTCCAGACAATAGCTTTTCGGGGTGATAGTCACTCTGTCTCTGCGCGGCCGAATTCACAACCGTGTGGGGGCTCAATTCAATGGATCCCGCACCAAAGCACATCGAAGTGGTACGCCTCCATAAAAACAATTTAAATTTCTCAACATTTCAACATTTCATAACATTTGAGGTTTCCTTGGCATTAAATTACTTCCACATGACAAAATTCCTTGAAATGAGCACTTCAAGCTTATTGATAGAAAAATATTTTTGGGTTGCCTTACCACAAGGTCAATCAAGTTCACCTAGACAAGCTAACCAAGTCCACATCGCATCACGGGGTTGGATAGGTGACTCACATGCAAACCCTTGACTAGGCCTTGGGTCATGGGTCAAAAGACACTAGTATGACACTATCTAGGGTGTTTTACAGCCATTCTAGTAGGCAAAGTCTTAAGTTGAACAAGTATTTGTAATGGCTTAGTTGCTCTTGTCCAAGTTCCTAATTAGGAATTTTTCATAACTTTTAATTTCTAAATGCAACTATATGCTATGATGCAACTAATATAAACATCCTAATGCAAGTGATTCTATCAACTAATATGACATATAAACTAAATGCAAGTCCTAAGTTCACATTGTTATACCGCATCAATCAAAATAAAGCCACATAGTCATTAACATAAAGAGGAAAAAGAAGATTGGAAAGATCATACCATGCGGTCTTCGATATCCTCATGTCTCGGATGTGGCGTAGTCAATCATTGTGAACAAGGATAGAACAAACACAATATATATACAAAACAATATATACAAGACTACACTACAAAAGGAAATAAACTTGTTTTTGGCTTTTTAATTTTTTCAAATTTTTATGACTTTCGAACTTTTTCAATTTTTTTTGGATTTTTTGAATAAGAGTTAAATGTTAGAATTCCCATCCTCACACTAATATGGGCATTGTCCTCAATGGCCAAAATGATGGGTAATTATGCAAAGATGATGCATGATTTCTATACTAAATGCAATCTACACTAGTCTACACTACATGATGCATGGCTTTTGTTATGACGGAGAGGATAATTTAGATTACCTCCCGTTGTGTATGCATTAACTTCCCCAAACCGATTTAGACACTATTGCTAATGTCCAAGGATTGGTGTAGTTCATGCACACACTATGCAATGCATGAAACTAATTTGTCATTTTGGATTTTGAAAGTGGGAACAATAAAATGAGAACACCTCAATGGTACCGAGGTGTGAGTCCTCTATGGTGCTACGACTACTCCAACAATGATCAAGAAAATAATTAAAACAAAGAGAGAAATAGACAAACCATGAGAGGGTAGGAGCCTCCAAGGCTTGCTAATCTTCCATCATATCATCACCATCATCACTTTCCTCATTAGAAGTGGTCTCATTGCCACTTCCCTCTTCATTTGCTTCTTCACTTTCTTCTTCACCTTGCTCATCATCTTTCTCACCATCCTTTTCTCCTTCTTCACTTGCTTCCTCATCAATGTTATCATCAACCTCTTCATTACCGACAACCTCATTGTCACCCGAAACGACCCTAGATGCACCCGGAAATAGGACTTCTCTATCCGCCCAACTAGGCAAAGGACATGATGGATCAAGTAGTCCTTGCCTAGCTAAGTGTAAGAGGGGTGGATATTGAGCCAAGTAAGCATTTTTCCGATCCTCAAAGGCTTGCTTGTGCATTGCTTGCATGAGAAGAGTCAAGTAATCATTTCTTTGTTCAACACCTTCCGGCTTGAACTCTTGGTACTCAAAAGGGTAAGGTGGTGTGATATTGGAAGAGGAGGGAATTTCAAGTTCACCCTTTTGTTGTCGGATAATATACTCGGCCTCTTTTGAAAGGGGAAGTAGATAATTGGTCCGGTGGACGCTTAGACGACAAATCTTTGAAGGCAAAGTAAACGATCTAGCCTCACTAGTGAGCCATCCATACTCGGTGTCAAGAGGATTATGGGCAACCCACTTGTACTTGTGTATCATAGTATGCATATCAACAAGATGACCACCCTCCTTTGCTTTATACTTGTTATCCTTGTTGAAGTTAGGATCAAAGTATTTAGCTAGGATAGTGACTAGGCCGCCATTGACAATAACAGTAGTGCCCTTCTTCCCACAATCAATGTTGAGCCATCTATCTACCAAAAGCCTCAAAGAGTTGAAAGGCTTGGTGTGTACTCTTCCAATGTTCAAAGCCGATTCAAGAAGAATAAAATCAAGTTTGGTGAAATGGTTGGTATCTTTCCTTGCAATAATGATGTTTCCTATGACCTTGTGCCATACCCTTATGCCCGGATGGTGGACAAAAAGAGCACGACTCGCATGAAAGTCCTCAAATTTCCTTCCGGAAATTGCCTCCCAAAGAGGGTCGGGGTCATACTTTCCATAATTCTTAAAATAACTCGGTTCATCACTAAGACCCAAAATTTCACCCAATTCCCTAAAGGAAATGCGTCTACTAATATTAGCTAGACGAAACTCGAGGTTCTCCCTAGCCTCAACTTTGGTGACTTTCAAAGAACTCAAAAATTCCAAGGTAAGGGAGGGGTATGTCAATTCTTTTGATTCAAACAATTTCTCTAACCCCATGGCTTTGAAAAAGGCTCTAGTTTGCTCAAGGACACCCAACTTTTCTAAGGTATCTTCACAAATAAACTTGGTGGATTGAAATGATTTCCTAGCAAACTTGGCAAAAGTATCTCTATGGGTTTCGGAAATAAAAGTTACCTCCGGATAATGCAAAAGTAGATCAATTTCCGGAGTAGAAGATGTTGTTGCTCCCATAGAAGGTTGTTGTTGTTGTTGCACTTCCAAGTTTGGGGTTGCTACCACCATAGCCAATGCTTTCTTTGCTTGAAGAGCCTTTTGCCTTTGTGAAAGTGTCTTAGCCTTTGGTGCCTTTGTGGCCTTTGTTGCTCCCTTAGTCCTTGCCATTGATGAATTAACCAAGAAAAGAATGAAAAATCTTCAATTTGTAGTGTACCCAAATCGATTTAAAGGTGAAAGGCTTTGCCTTTATGAGTTCAAAAATCGACTCAAAGGTTGAAGATTTTGTGCTTGGTTTTGATTTTTATTGAAACAGGAGTGATTGATTTGTTGTTAGAAGGATGGTTTGATTTGATTTTGGTGAATGTAGTTGAGGAATTTTGTTTTTGTGATGGAGAGGATGAGGGTTTTGATGTTTTGAAGTAGTGTTATGTATGAATGAATGAATGAATGAATGAATGAATGAATGAATGAATGAAGGGAGGAGGGGTTTTATAAAGCCCGAAAAAATTCGAACTGCAGGGGCAATCCGTGCGGTTTCTGCCCAAGACGGGCGGATTCTGCACTTTCTGGGTTGGAAAAAACTCGCCTAAAGACGAGCGTTTTTAAGAGAAGACGCTCGGATTCGCTGACACGGGACGGGCGGATTCTTCAGAAGACGGACAGATTTCAGTCCAGGAAATTTTCTTATTTTCCACAGCAGAGAAGACGGGCGTCTTCCTCACAAGACGGGCGGATTTTCAGAGACGAGCGGACTGCTGTTCAGGACGCCCGGATTCTCTTACAGTCAAAAATCTTTCAAAAATTCAGCTCATAGGGACGTGCGTCTTCTACCCAATACGTTCGGATTGCTTGTAGACGGGCAGATTCTCCTGAATCCGCTCGGATTCAGCCCCTTTGTACCCGGATTCAGTTCCATCCGTGTACAATGCATATCCCTTATCATTCTTCTATTCTTCTTCAAATCTTGTGTTCTTCATTGTGGGGGCACTACTAAGGAATGGATAGCCTAGGCAATTGCTATCCCCACACTAAGCTAAAGTACTACACATCTATTGAAATTATTAGTCCCTCCCTCACTTCTCTCAATCATGACAATTATCTTGATCAAAGTAAATAAAAATCCAAAGATGACAAAAATGCAATACAAGAATTGAAATGCGAGTTAGGGAGTTAGAAATATTTACAAACGGTGGTTTAGGGAGGACTCCACCAAACTCTCATTCTTGATGAGATGTCAAGGGGGCATGCTCAAGGTGTTGTTGATGTTGCTCAACACCTTGAAAAAGTAATCAAAAGCTTGTTCATTATCATGGTAGAGGTCTTCAATAGACCTTGGCCCTTGTTGTCGGTCTTGATCGATGGCATTACCAATGTAGGGATTAAAAATCCCTTCAAATTCGTCGTCCCAAAGACCACAAACTTCATTAAGTTGATCATTGAAAATTTCTTGATTTGATGGAGACAACTCTCCCAAATTCATCTCTTGGCCAATGATGCCATCCTTTTCTTCTTTGATTGATTTTGATGAGCTTTGGAAGCTCTCCTTATCATAATTCACTTGCTCTTTGAATGGAGCATCTTCAATTTTCTTCTTCCATTGGAGTTCCGATTTCTTCCTCTCATCCTTTCGGCTATAATGATCAATCATGAAACATGGTTCATGCAAACGAGGAGCTCTCATAGTCTTATCAAGATTAAAGGTTATGCTTTCATCTCCCACTTCTAGAGTGAGCTCACCATGTTTCACATCAATCACCGCACCCGCGGTGTGTAGGAAAGGTCTTCCTAGAATGATTGGAATGTTGGAATCTTCCTCCATATCAACAATGACAAAGTCCACCGGGATGCAAAACTTCCCAATTCGCACGGGGACATCTTCCCATATCCCTAATGGTGTCTTCGTCGATCTATCGGCCATTTGGAGTGTTATGTTGGTGCATTTAAGCTCTCCCATCCCCAACCTTTTACTCACCGAGTACGGCATGACACTCACACTAGCCCCTAGATCACATAGGGCTTTGTTGATCGTTGTGTCGCCAATGGTACACGGTATTGAGAAGCTTCCCGGATCCTTTAGTTTTGGAGGTGAACTCCCTTGAAGTATTGCACTACTCACCTTAGTGAAGGCGATAGTCTCAAGTTTTCGGATCGACTTCTTGTTTGTGAGGATATCTTTCATGTATTTCGCATAGGCCGGTACGTGATTTATTAATTCCGTGAAAGGAATTGAAACTTCCAAATTCTTCACAATTTCCATGAATATTCCAAGTTGGTCATCAAATTTGGGCTTGGCTTGACGACTTGGAAAAGGGAGTCTAATCACAATGGGCTCCTTCTCCTTGACCTTGTCTTCATTTTTCTTTGAACTTTCTTCTTTTGATGATTCTCCATCTTTGGAGTTTTGCAAAAATTTCTTCCTTATCACTAGCTTCCACAACTTCATCCTCAACTTGCTTCTTCGGTGCTTCATACCTTGTACCACTTCTCAAGTGAATGGCACTAACCATTTCATGTCTTGGGGGATTACTTTAAGGTGGTAATTGCCCCTTTTGTCTTTGTGAGCTTGAAGAAGCTAGTTGAGTCAATTGTGTTTCCAACATCTTGGTGTGAGCTAGAATGTTGTTGATGGTGGTTTCCTTTGCTTGACTATCTTTTTGCATTTGAGTGAAAAATTCTTGTTGATTCTTTTGCATTTGGAGGACCGCTTTTTGGACATCAAAACCTTGGTCATTTTGGTGATTGTATGGATTTTGATTTTGGTAACCTTTGTTTTGATTGTAAAAGGGTCTTTGATTTTGGTTTCTCATGGGTGGTGGAGTGTATGTTGTTTGAGGGTTTTGAACATTTTGGCTTTTGTATGAGAGATTTGGGTGAAACTTGGTGTTTTCATTGTAATAGTTGGAATAAGGGGTACCACTCTTGTATGCTTGGAAAGCATTCACTTGTTCATTTGTTCCCCTACATTCACTTTGGTCATGTCCCAAAGTTCCGCAATTCTCACATATCCCACTTGGGATTGATGAAGATGCCGTCATGGCATTAACATGAAGCTTCGGTGATTTTGAGACTTCTTCAAGTCTAGCCACAGCTTTTTCAAACTTCAAATTGATTGTGTCAATATGAGCACTAAATTAAGCACCCAATTGAGTAACGGAGTCCACTTCATGCTTTCCTCCTCTAGTAGCCTTGCGAGGTCTACTATAGTGTGAGTTATGGACCGCCATTTCCTCAATCTTGTTCCATGTTTGATTGTCATCAACTTCGGTGAACATTCCATTTGATCCCCTGTTGAGAATGTTCCTTGAATCTTCATATAAACCGTTCCAAAATTGTTGTACCAAGAACCATTCGCTAAGTCCATGGTGAGGACATGAGCGACAAATTCCCTTGAACCGCTCCCAAGCTTCATACAAAGATTCTTCATCCCTTTGCTTAAAACCCGTAATTTGAGCTCTTAGCATGTTAGTCTTTTCCGGTGGGTAGAATTTTTTGTAGAAAGCTAGAGCCAACTTCTTCCAAGAATCTATTCCGAGAGTGGCCTTGCCAAGGCCCTTCAACCATTGTTTCGCGGTGCCGATTAGAGAAAAAGGAAATAAGACCCATCAAATTTGGTCTTGAGTCACACCGGTTTGAGAGATCGCATCACAATAGTCGCAAAAGGTTTCCATATGAGAATGAGGGTCTTCACTAGGCATCCCCCCAAATTTGCTCCTTTCGACTAATTGGATAAAGGCGGATTTGGCAATAAAATTTCCGGTTAGATGTTGTGGTGTAGGAGTACCATTGGGTAGGTTCTCCTCGGTGGGTACGAAATGTGACGAGAATTTAGGCATTGTAGGTTGATTTTGTGGGGTATTGTGTAATGGGTTCTCCTCTCCTTCTATTGCGAAAGGGTTGATGAACTCAATAGTGGGTTGAACAATCTCACTAATACCTCTCAAATTCCTCCTAGCAAATCTCCTATTGTTCGTCAAGGTTCTTTCAATTTCACGGTCAAAAGGTAACAAATCACCTTGTGACCTTCTAGACATGCAAAATATCAAACAACTCGAAAGCAATTAGAACAAACCTTGAGGAGTTTTACTTCCCCAAGGCGAAGAAAGACACAACTAATAACAATAAAAGGAAATCTAAATCAAGTAAACACCGTCCCCGGCAACGGCGCCATTTTTGATCGGCCCGTTTCGTGTTCACAATTTAAGGTGTGGTCGTTGGGTCACGTCCGAATCAAAACACAATTTATAGCTTCACAAACAACTCTACAATTAGTAAAGAGGCAAGTAAACGTCGGATCCCAAGGGACGGGTATTGAAATGAGATTTCTATTGCAACTAGTGGTGTCTTAGGGGTGTCACAAATTGGGTTGATGTAGAAGGTCACTAAACTAAAATATCAATGGAAATAAACAAGCAAGATGAATTAAAGGGTTGTAAACAATTGATTAAAAAGCACTAGGGTGTCATGGGATCATAGAGGAATCATGGGAATTGATCATACAAACATGTTCTCAAATTATAAGCAAGCAATTATTGTTGTGATGGATTGAGTTGGGTTATATCGTACAATCCTAGGAAAGTTTGGGTCCCGGAGCCGAATCGATTAGATTGTACAACACCTACAAGTCGACTTAGTCTTCCCTACTCAACAACATGCATGGTCTAATGAGACTCGAGTTGGGTTATGTCTTACAAGTCTCATTGAAAAGATAGGAGATGGTGGTAAATGCAAGGATTCATAGGCTTAGCATTTCATCAAATATAACATGTGCATGAGTTAAGATCAAAACAAGCAAGCAAATAAAACATGAAAGCATATTAATTTAAGTATCAATCATTCCCCATTTTGGTTTCCCTTAATCAGCCATTAACCCTAGCTAAGAGACTACTCACTCATTATCATGTTGATCATGCTAGCAAGGTTGTCAATCATACCAACAAAATGAAACATGATGAATAAATGAAAGTAATTAACAATAATTAAAAAGGGATTAAGAGAATTATACCAGCTAATGATTCCAATAATAAAGTTAAGATAAAAGAAGTACTTGATGCTTGATTGAGAGGTTGTCAATCTCCCAATAATAACCCAAATAATCTTGAATTACCCAAAATAAAGGATGAACAAAAGAGAGATTAAGGAAGTAAAACTTGTATTAGAACTTGATTAATTGTTGATTACAAAATTAACGAGAGATTTGATTGATATTAACTACTCTAAGAATTGATAAGAAGAACATGCTCTTCTAATTAGACTAATGGAGTATTTATAGTGGAGATTAAGGGGATGCATTAGGGTTAACTAAGGGCTAAAATAGTAATTACACTTTTTAGATTGAGCAGGGAGGAGCCGGTATTTTTTGAAGGAAGAGATTCTTTCTTCGTAGCTTGGAGAAGACGAAATTGCGCTGTGCTGGAATCCGAGCGGATTAGAGTCTGGACGGGCGGATTCTGGCGGTGGAACACGAGCGGATTCAGGAGAATCCGGGCGGATTGTGGTGGCTAAACCCGAGCGTCTTGGTGGAAAACCGCATGGATTGTGCAGGTGGAGGACGGCCGGATTGTAGACAATCCGCACGGATTGTGCCTCAGCAGGATTTCTTCTTCTTTTCTTCCCTTTTCTTCATGAATTCCTTGGGGATTTCCTTGGGGACTCAAGGATCCTTTCTCAACATTGCTCATCTACTATAATATGTACAAAGGCCTTCTAATCTTGTCTCTCCTTGATGCTTGGTCATTGGATTCGATTAATTTAGTCTCGTTTTGCCATGAAAATGCAACATTCTTACTCCTTTCCTACCAAGGGATCAAAATCTCAAAGAATATGCAAAACAAAGAACTAAAGATAAGAAATGACCCAAATATGCACTAAAAAGCATGGGAACAAGGCTAATTCGGGGGCTAAATATGCGCTAATTATGGTCACATCAACTCATCATTCACGTGGTTGACTATTAACAAAGAGTCACTGGATATGAGCAGGTGTCTGACCCCTAGCTCCAGAGCTAGCTTCATTCCCAATATCAAGGCTTCGTATTCCGTTTCATTGTTGGTTGCCTTGAATTCATATCTGACAGCTTGTGCTATTAGATCTCCCTGTGGTGATGGCAGAATTAATCCTACACCTGCCCCCCTTTGGTTGGAGGCTCCGTCGATATGCATCTGCCAGACCTCTCTCTGCTTACTTCCTTCTAATGTGAGGATCTCGGTATCGGCCAGATTCTAGATGGCTGGACTGAAGTCTGACACGAAGTCGGCCAGTGCTTGTGATTTAATTGCTGTTCTAGGGTCGTATTGGATGTCGTATCCACTGAGGTGTACTGACCATTTAGACATTCTTCCTGATAGTTCAGGCTTCCTTATGATAGCTTTTAGCGAGTAGTTTGTCACAACATGTATGATGTGTGACTCAAAATAGGGACGCAGTTTGCGAGATGCTACTACCAATGCTAGTACTAACTTTTCAAGGGATGTGTACCTGGTCTCTGCCGGCAGCAGAGACTTGCTCACGTAGTATACTTGGCTTCGTTCCTTTTCTTGCTCTCGACCGGACGACACTCACTTTGCTACTTACGGACGGCTAGGCATAGGAATAATGGTTCTCCTGGCTTTGGTTTTGACAACAGTGGCGGGCTGCTGAGATAGTGCTTCAGGTCTCTGAAGGCTTACTCGTGTTCAGCGGTCCACTCAAACTTCTGGCTTTTCCTTAGCACGTCGTAAAATAGCCTGCATTTGTCTAAAGATCTTGAAATGAACCTGTTCAGGGCTGCTACCTTTCCAGCTAATCTCTGAACATCTTTAGGCTTCTCGGGTGATTCCAGCTGTAAGATAGCTTTGATCTGCTCGATGCTGGCTTCTATTCCTCTTTGAGTCACAATATAGCCCAAGAACTTGCCAAAAGATACCCCGAAGGTGCATTTAGATGGGTTTAGTTTCATCTTGTATTCCCCGAGGGTCTTTGAATGTTTCGCTAGATGCCGCATATGATCTTTGGCTTTTTCTGACTTCACCACCATGTCATCAATGTACACCTCCATGGTTCTTCCTATTTGCTCTTTGAACATGCGGTTAACCAGCCTTTGATACGTGGAGCCTACATTCTTTAGGCCGAATGGCATGACGTTGTAGCAATATATTCCTCTCTCGGACATAAATGTTGTCTTCTCCTGATCTGCAGGATCCATCTTGATCTGATTGTATCCACTCCATGCGTCCAGAAATGTTAGCATCTCGTGTCCAGCTGTTGCGTCTACCATTGCATCAATATGAGGTAGCGGGAATGGATCTTTGGGACACGCTTTGTTGAGATCAGTGAAGTCCACACATACTCTCCACTTCCCATTCTTTTTAGGCACCACCACTACATTAGACAACCATTCTCGGGTATTTCACTTCTCTTATCTTCTTTCTTTGCCCAGTGAGTCGTCTACTTCCTGGTTGATTCCCTTATTTCTCTCTGCTGCAAACTTTCTCCTTCTCTGCTGGATGGGTTTACAATTTGGGTCCACGCTAAGCTTGTGTGTTATGATGGATGGATCTATGCCTACCATATCATCGTGTGACCATGCAAAGCAATCCATGTTATCTTGTAAGAATTTGACTAGCTGCTGTCGTAAGCTCCCTGTACATCCTGCTCCAATGAGCACGGTTCTCTCTGAGGTGCAACTTATCCAGGTTAATCTGGTCAAGCTCTTCTGCTGGGGGCTCGATGTATTCGTCTTGGATAGGCCGCTTCTGTAATTGCTATGCGGGAGGGCTGGCAGTGCCCTTGAGTGCCTTCATCTAGCAACCTCTAGCTTCCTCCTGGTCTCCTCTTATCGTTTCTACTCCACATGGGGTGGGGAACGTTACGCACTGGTGATATGTTGAAGGGACTGCTTTCATCTGGTGCAGCCATGGTCTTCCTAGGATGTCGTTGTAAGTAGAGGGGCCATCGATAACCAGGTACCTGACTTGCTTGTTGACTCCTCCCACATAGGTTGGGATGACTATCTCACCTAGCGAGCTGGTTGTTTCCCCGCTGAAGCCTACTAGCGGAATAGTCTTCTTCTGTAAATCCTTCTCGCTGAATCCCATGTTTTCTATGGTTTTTAGCATGATTAAGTTGACCGAGCTTCCTGTATCTACCAAGACCTTTCTTACTGTGCAATTGGCCATTGACAAGATGATGATAAGTGCATCATGGTGTTCTCTTTCATCGTATGTATCTCCCTCATCGGTGGCGATTTGTTTGGCGGATCAACGTGAGATATTCTGCAAGAATTGGGTGGTCTGTCTCCTTTAGTCTCGGTGGCATGCCTTTTAGGCTGCTTTGAGTATGTCGGGCCGCTTATGTTTGAGCGCTTTGTTATCGGGTTTATAATTTTAGTGCATGTGGGTGGGTGCAGGCCATTGGCGGAGCCTACCTTATCCTGCTGCTTGCCCCCACGTGGTAACAGGTGGCTCAGCTTTCCTTGTTCGTACAGGCGCTTGATCTCTCTTCTCAATGTATAGCAGTCCTCAGTATTGTGCCCAATATCACGGTGAAATTCGCACTTCTTCTTGCTATCCTTTCTCCGGGCTTGCTCTCCTGCGGTGGGTTAGGCCACCCGACTCCGTCTCCCATCTCTCTAAGTGCCTTCAAGATTCCTCCGATACCTGTAGTGAACCCATATTCTGCCAAGGTGGGGAGTAGTTGATTTTCCCGATTCTCGTTGACTCCCCTCCCATATGGTCTGTATCTCTCGTCCTTCTTGTTGGTGGTTTGCTTTCTTCCCGATTTCTCCACTACCGAAGTACTAGAAATACTTGGCGTGCTCTCGTAAGGCGGCTCGGCTAGGATATCTTTCTCCCGGTCGATCGCGGCAGTGCCTTCTCTCCTTTGCTTGCTTGAAACTATGGCAAGGATGCATAGTCGGTTTGCTTGTATAGATCGAGTCATGGTGGAGGCCTCTTCGAAGGCTTCTCTGCTTTTTGAGATATCACACTCTCGTCTTGCTACCTACTCATTGTTAAATCGGTATTGTATTCTCCAATGCTCTCTCCCGCCCCGGACGATTACGTACATACGGGTCCCTGCGTGCTTACGTGGCTTTCTCTTTGCTTGCGAACTGTTGAGTAAATGCGTTTACCAATTCGAAAACATAGATATCGACACCTTGCGCAGCTTACAAACCATCGAAGTCTTTGGTCCGATTAGGGTGGACCCGAATCTTTTGCACATGCATGCTTTCTTAACTTGTCCTATGGTCATTCCGTCATCATTTTTATTTATCTTGGTGATATGATCAAAGGGGTCTCTTTTGTGCCGTCGAAGAGAGGCATATTTGGGTTTGTGAACCCCTTTGGCATGGCTGTGACGGATATGGTGTCCACGAATGGCGAGTCGGCATAACTGTCTAGAGCTACTTTCTCGAGTGGGGGTGGTAGCCCTGGAACCCTACTTAGCATCTCCTTTAGTTCCAATCTTTATTATTAGTTATATTGGTGAATCTGGGTCCTCTGTCAGGTGTCGCATATTTCCTCCTGATCCGGTTTCTTGAAGGTTCTGATAAGCTCCAGCCGCCAGGGGGGTTGCGGTAACGATTGTCCCTTGCTGCCAGTTCACTTGGTGGTTTGACTCGGATCCTGCTACTGGTGTCTGATCGGTTGCTGCAAGACTGCTAATGGGGAGGCCACCTATTTGTATCCCTACGCATTGGCTGGTCGCGCCGCGCTATCGGCGTGAGGTATCCTAACCCTCGTGGGGTTATCCTTCCATCTGATGGTGTCGTAGCCAAATCCAATCTTGTAATTATTTCACTGGTATCTGCGCTTTGCCACTCCTTGCGTCAGATCTACCAAAGGAAATCTTCCTTCACCTGTCTTGTTTGCTGGAGTGCTGGACTGCTACTTCAGGAGATCAATTTGTGCCCAGAGCTCTCTGTCTCTCCTTCTTACCTCAGCATCTGCTCTCCTTTGATCTTCTCTCATGTTTTCTATAGCTTTCTGAAGATTTTCCACGCCGGCGAGCGTAATTTGCGTGGGACCAGGGCGCGAGTGACGCCTGAGCTTCATGTTCCTTTGTCTGATCTGGTCTGGGCTGAGACAACAGGGGTCCTGGGAGGTAGAGAGGCTTTTGTTGTCGGTATGTGTAGATACCTGTATCCGTCGATATTGGAATTTATAGAGAACCCGACAAACACCCGATGATGATAGGACGCATGTATTCTTTAGTTGTCATTGTCATTATTTGGGTTCGTTTTACGATGTAGAATGGGCGTCGTCGATGAAGTATTCTTATTAATTTAAATGATATTTAAATTAATGTTTTTTTAAGTGAATTCATTTTATTAATTTAAATGATATTTAAATTAATGTTTTTTTTAGTGAGTTCATTTTATTATTTTAAATGATATTTAAATTATGGTTTTTTGAGGTGAATTCAATTTATTTTATTTTATTTTGAATTTATTTTCTTAAATTTATTTTATTGAAAATAAAATAAATATTTGATTTGAAAAATCATTTTATGAATATATTTGATTTGAAAAATCATTTATTTTAATGTGTTAATTGATTTGAAAAATCGTTTTTAAAAGCGAAGAAAACTCGTTTTAGAAGCATGTTTTTGAGCTCGATTTTAGCTCAGTTTTTGGGCCCGTTTTCTTTACGACTTGGCACGAATATCGAGTACACTAACCAACCTAAGCCTCTACCCATCCACCCTTGTTCGAACCCCCTATCCACGGCCCAAATTCCGTCCCCAAACACCCCCCAACCAGCCCGCGCATACAAACAGCCCCCCTGTTTTGCGCGATGAATCCCGAGCCCAAAACCCGCTCCAAATACCACCAAAACCCGTGCCCATTAACCCTAACCCATACCCTAGTATACTACCCATATTACCCTAGCTTAATCACCAAGAAAACCCCTCTCAAACCCTCACAAAAGATGCTGGACAGCAGCTATGCGTGAGCAGGCCCGACTGCCTCTCCCTCTCTTTTACCCTACTTTAACTCCTTATAAATACCACCCCTTCACCATACATTCATGCCTCTAAGTTCTCCCCACATCCTACCATCACTCACAAGCTTTAAACCTCAGAAACAAACCCTAATTGCCTCTCAAAATCCCTCCATAAAACCGACATACAAACTGAAACTGTTTGTGTGTCCTCCTCGAAAACAATTCGTTCCTCCCTCAAACCTCCATCAAAACTCGATTTTCTTGTTCCTAATTAACCACATAACATCCATCTACACATTAGACAAAGATTTACGAGCCAAATTGCCCTTGAGAGTACACGAAATCCCTCGAAAAACAGAGTGTTATACACTCTGTTTTTGCGGTTTGTTCTTGTCTGTCCAGTTCTGTTTGTGCTCGTTTTTCGTGCCCAATAACCCAAAACAAGCAGGGGTTTCTTTAAGATCTCTGTTCTCCTCTCTTTATAGTTTTCAAAACATCTTTTAAATCGAATTTTCATCGTGAAACGAGGGAGAAATCATCGTTTGAAAGTTGCTGTCCAGATTTGTCAAAAAACGCGTGTTTGCTTGTTTCTTCGTCGACGACGGCTTCTCGAGATAAAATCTACCATCGATTACGACCCAAGACGGTGTCAACGATACATGTAGGTTGAGGGTGCATCAAATCCTCCTCTTTCTTCCTTTTAATTTCGTTTTATGTTTGTTCTTTTATAGTTCGTTTTTGTTCGTTTATCGTTTTTTTTGTTTATCGATTGTTTAATTAACTATGAAACTAGTTTAGTCCGAGTATGAGTTAAAGTACCACCATGAACACCCGCGTTGACTTGAGATGGGAAAATAAACCGCTACTTCAGTCGGTCGTACACCCCCGTCTCATTTACATATCCTCGTGTTCAAGGTAGGGCATGAATAAAACGAATTTCTAACTTCGCTCTTCGCTTTTGACCCCTTTGTTATTTCGGCCAATTCGACATACCCTAGGACCCGTTGTATTTTAGTTTAACCTCTGTTTTTTAACATCTAACTCGTTTAGATGACATTAGATCAATTTAATAACCTAATTAGACACATTAGGGTACATCGACATAGCTTTAAAAATCGATTAAGAATTCTATAACCTAATTGAATACATCTTTCTTATCACTTGATTTCTCGCTAGCATAGGAGTGCGTGATTAGCACCTTCCTATTAACACTCGACGAGTAAGCATTAATCTTATAATATCTGACCTAATTGGACCCTTTAGGCCGTGTAGAATAACACACTCGCGCGTTTCTTCTCAATCGATCAACCCGTTTTATAACTTATTTTCTAACTCGTTTTCTAATCCGTTTCGCAATCATTCGATCTATTCAATGAACCTAACTTAGGAACTAGGTTGGCCTTGTCTTGGCCGTGAGGGTGGCCGTTGGTTTGGGCCGTGAGTTGGCCGTGTCTCTTGTCTTTCTTATTTCGTTTTTCTTTCCTTGTTTATCATTTGTTCTTTGTTGTTTTGTAGCTTGTAATTTATAGTTTGTTTATCGAGTTGTAATCTTCGAGTTAGTTCTCTTTTATTGAGTCAAAACCTCTTCAAAAAACCTTAGTCTTGTTTGGTTAGACGGTTGTTCCCCAATGCTTGTAGGAGCGTAGTAAACCGCATGTTGTTTAAAGCAACATGGCCCGGTTTATGCTAATGCATGCTTTGGCGCGTGGCCCTATGTCTAATTCGATGAGATTGAGCGAAAGCACACATCACGAGGAGTGACCCAAGGCCGTGTGTCATGTAGGCCGTGAGTCACCCCTCTTGTGCACGGTTTTCTAGGCCAAACGGCCGTGTATTGCGTCGTGTGTATAGCTTTGTATTTAGATCGAGTTGTATCTTTAATTTGTTGTTGTGTCGGCATGAAATGCCTGGTTTGTAATAGGTAGATCCCAACGGCTCCCCCATTCCCCATCAAGCCTTGTTTGTTTCGTTTGAATGTTGTTAGATTAATCAACCCGCATGCTAAATTACAACTTTGACAAAGTTAGTTTAGTTGCATCTAAATCGACATAGAAACTTCACATGATAGGGTTAAAACAACGTTTGCATATCATACATCGTAGTAGCTATGACCTTGTTTGAACTCCGACACTTGACTTAGTAGAGGTCGTTATTGACGGGCGGGGTTGGGTGTCCTTATGGGCTTCCCAACACGTACCCTCATCCCTTACTCAAGATCTATGGTTTGTGGATCCGTCTAAATACCATTGGATTACGAGAGTCATTCAAATCGAGTGATATAGGGTACAAGTCTTTATCTTTAATCACTCGTAGTCGATGGGCTTTATGCTTTTCGATGAAAGGTGTAAAGTTGACTTGAACGGTTCCAAGTTCCCAAAAAACTTGGTGGCGACTCTAATATGTCTTAATTCGATTCGAAATAACCTCGAGTCGATTATGCCTAGTGTGGATCCCGCGGACGCGCCCCGAGGGCCTTGTCCACGATTTGGCGACTCCTGGGAAAAGAGGACTAGTTACACTTTGTTTCTAGGGTCTTTTCCTCCGAGGTGAAACTTGAAAAGAAAGTGTTGGAAAGTAAAACATTACTCATAGTGCTACGATTCATGCATAAACCCTTAAGGACTTGCCCGGGCCGTCCCAGCGTTTCTTCGTGATGCGTGGGGGGCGACGTCCCACTATGCTAGGAAGCTGCACATTGCTCGCTTCCACTTCACCTCGCGTGGTTCTTGATGGTGGGGACGATCTTCTAGGTACTCTACCTTAAGACACCTTGCTCTATAAGACCGCAAAAGGATGGAGGGCATAGACCTTCTTGTAGAAGACTTGCCGAGACTTAGAGATGTCTAGGAGCATACATCCTTGTAACATGAGAATGACAATGTGCAAATTGTTTTCCCGAGTCTTTTCGAAATTTCCCATGTCCTTTTCAAAACCGAACTTTTGAACAACTTACTTTCAAAATAGCATGGTTTTAAAAACGCGGAATGCTGCCCAAATAGGACTAGAATTTTCGGCCCAAAATGAGCTTTAATAGCCGGCATGCTGCCCATTTCAAATCTGATTTTCAAATCGATCATTCGGTTTTCAAAATCCATCCAAAATGCCTCTCGAACCTCAACCAAGCATGAAATGCGTCGAGTCGTGTCCGGGTCATGGCCGTGTTAGGCCGGGTGTGTTTCGTTCTAAGAGTCTAGAACATGACCCTGTTGGGTCACCTAAGCTCACCTCTTGGGCTTTGAGTCATGTTGGTCGACCATTTGGTCTAGGATAGTCCACAGAAACGTCCAAGCTAGGCCATTGTGGACGTTTCATATGAACCTATGGGCTATGTTAGTCCAATCACGGGTTTACTCACACCGAGTCCAGTTTAGAATCGAGCTATGACAGCTTGAGTCATGTCGTTTTGTCGAGTCTAAAATGAATCGAGGTCTAAATCCAACCGTGAGTCGAACCTTTGGTTAATCCGTCTCAAGTCGAGTCTTTGTTTGAGTCAAGTTGGTGTCGTGTCCTTAAGTGTGCAGGGGCTCTTACTTTAAATATTGACTCGGTTCGGGGTTTTCTTGTAGAAAGGCCGCCAAAAACCCGACTTCAAGCAATGGAAGATGTTGTTAACAAACTCACTGAGGCCGTGAACCTCATGAGGGCCAGAATGGATGTGATCGAATCCAAGCTGGGTGAAGATTCCTGTTCATCTACCCCACCTCTGACAGATCTGGAGAAACGGTTCAAGTTCATTGAGGACCGTCTGAAACTCTCCCAGGGGAAGAACATCCATTACGAAAATGCTAGGGCCTATGCCCCAATTCGGGATAAGTTGCCCACGAACATGGTACTCACGATATCCCAAAGTTTAAGGGCACGAAGATCCATCCACCATGTTAAGGCCTATAAGGGGTACTTAGCACCGAAGGGAGTACCTGCCGACATGCTCTCTCTGAAATTTTCGCCCAATCTCTGGATGAACACCCGAAGGCGTGGTTCTACAATCTGGACCTTAAGAACTTCCCTACTTTCGAAGATATCACGGTGGAGTTACGCAAGCACTATCTTTGATAATGTCGAGATTCAAACCAACATAAGAACATTGGAGGTGATGACACGAAAAGACAAAGAAGGCTTTATTGAATTCCTTGCAAGATGGCGCGCTGAAAGCGTGAAATTAGCCAAGAAGCCTGACGAAGTTGAAATGGTAGATAAGTTCGTAAAGAATCTACGACCTATTTACCGCAATGCTCTGAAATACCAGAATTTTGGCTCTTTCAAGGAATTGATAAGAATCGGGATAAAGGTAGAAGATGATGTCATAAGGGCGGAGGCCGAAAGCCGAAAGGGTACCAAGGGCCTCATCGTCTAAGGGCAAGGCCCAAAGAATTCGACCCATATTGATGAAGCCATCAATCTCTTAGAAGGGCAATCGAAGAAGTCGCAACGCCAAACACCTAGGGCATTCACCGATATCGGATGCACTTATACATACGCTCTCCAAAGGCTCATAGCCCAAGGAAAGCTGAAGCCTATTGGTCCAACTCCGGACCCTCCTGTTGATCAACAAGGTAAATGGTATAAACCAAATGCCTCATGCCTTTCATCAAGGAAAGGCCATGATATCTTGAAAGGTGTTATCGACTGAAGCACGAAATTCAAGACATGATTGAGAACGGAACGCTCCCAATCCCAGCCATAAAACCCAATAACATCACCAATCCATTTGGCGATCACGCCAACTTTGTTTCTGTCGAAGACAATGTCGATTATTCCCATCTTATCCGCCCATGTCACTTAAAAGGGGTGTTTATCGGGAAAATATTTGTGGATTGCTCTAAATTTTTGCCAAGCCCGAAGAATGAAATTCAAGTCGGGAGTCTTGCTCTAGAATGTACTCCTCTCGTTAACGAAGTTAATAAAGGACAATTCGATTCACCAACCTTCATCATTGGCGTAGATCCTCAGAGGACTACCTCGGGATGGAGGAAGACCATCAAAGGGATCAAGGACAAGGGCCGAACATCTAAGTTGACAACTGAACAAGGGAAAGCTCAAGACCAGATTTGAAAATTAGGAGTCGGGATCTGTTTTCTTATCTTAGTCGAGTCGAGTCTAGGACTTTCTTTTCTTGAAGTTGAGTCGTTTGTTCCACGATGACCTAGGGTGTGTCCTAGGAATCGTTCCTTCGAGTCTGTTAAGCATTTGTCATTCCAATAAAAGTTGCAGTTTCGTTTCCAAATATGTCTTGTTTCCAATCCTCAATCATTCTGAAACATGATAAAACGCACAACACACTCAAAGGAATCCCTGGGGTAGAAATATGTCCTGTTTCAAAATGTAAGGTACACTAGGATCCCGTGTTTGATTCCTTTACCTATTCCATGTCTGGTGGTAGAAAACCGACATCTGAACCAATGTTTATGGCAAGCTTTTAGATGATTCTATGACGAACCCGGACTAGCTCCTTGTTTCCCCTATCGATGATGGAAGGCAAGCCTTTTCCCCAACAAAATCATCCCATCTCGAAGAGAGAAGATATCAACCCGTTCTAACAAGAAATTGTTCGTTCTGACCCAAATTAGTTGGCGAAGCCATGTTTTGAAGGTGTATCCATTTATGACTAAGAGAATGAATAGAAGATCATTTTCAAAGTGTGGAGGAAAAAGATGAAAAGAATGAAAAAATGAGAAAAAGAGAAAAATTGGAAAAATGAAAAAAATGAAAACAAAAAAAATGAAAAATGAAAAAAAGATGAAAGAAAAAGAAAAAAGAAAAAAAGATGTTGAAGTTATTGCGGAATGTTTTTGGTTGAATTTCGAAGTTACGGAAGCCAGAAGTCAAGTCAAGTACCCATAGTTGAAGTTCAATGGGCGAAGCCCAAAAGCATAAGTAGTAACCTCTTTACCCCTAAGTCCTTCCCGAGACAGTTACAAGGGGATAGTCGGGAATTTTGAGAATCATTCCGCTCGTGTTGTTATACCTAGCCTTTAGGGTCCAGACATGGAAATTTGATCCCACAATCGATTTCCAACCCATTTGCACTCGTGGTTCATCAAACCCGAGACACCCATTCCAAACACATCAGCAGCTATAGCCCTTGGCCTTAGCACCACAAAACAAACCTTCAGAATGATGGTTAACCATTCCAACTTGTTATTACCAAGCTCCACATCCCAAAAGATCCAAGCCTTTTACACCTAACCCTAGACACGGGATTTAACGGTACTTTATAGGCTAGAATGGGATATGACATGATACCTTAGGTGAAACCTTCGAGTGTGTACACACAATTAAAATGCCATGTTTATGCACCATGATCGAACTACGTCGGATTTGATTTTGCTCCACGCGAATACGTAGGCAGTCCTTCAGAATAAGGGATTCAATCCACTCATCAACCAAGTTGTCATCTTGTCGGTTTCTTACAGGTCTTTACCAAGTCCAAATGAAGCCACCTTTGTTTGAGTCGGTCTTAGCACTCGATGTAGGCTAGGATAAGGATATAGGTTCGGATGAATAGTATCAAGTCTCAGAATGAGCTTTATCTAATGGTTTAGGCAAAGATGCTGAGTCACATAGATGTGGGTTTGTGTTGGGAACAGAAAATATGAAAAACCCGCTGAAAAGAAAGAAGGCGTGGAAGAAAAAAATAGTAAAAGCCCGCTGAAAAGAAAGAAGGCGGTGGCAAGAAATGATGAATACTCGCTGAAAAGAAAGGAGGCGAGGAGAAGAGTGGCAGAATGTTCCCAACAAGAGTGATGTGTGATGTCCAACTGTTCTCATAAAATCCGTCTGTATTTAGTGTCTAGGCGAAGCTAACGTTGTTGCTCCGTGAGTTTAATCCACCTCGTCAATGCCAAGTGATCTTGATTCCCTTGTGCCCTCGGGAGCACGCCCATGCCATACGAAATCTTCGTCCCAAGTCCGATGGCCTTGTGATTCCCATTTGCCATCTTTTGGCGCCAGAATGGCCAATTTACATTTCTACCCCCAACAAGTCAATAATTGAATTAAAACTCGTGCACACTTACGGTTTTATTTTCCTTTTTTGTTTTACGGTAGCGGGCTACGCCCACGTTTGTTTACGGGTCATACAGAGTGTCTGAGTCGTATTTCCTGCTCACCCGTCAAGGTTCGATTTCAAAATGCCAAAGATTTCAGAATTCCGAAATTTCAAAAACTTTTTGCGAATTATGGGATAGATGATCCAAGTAGTGGATCATTTCAAGTCAAGGTTCAAATCTCAAAGTTCAAAATCAAATTTTGGGTCGACGACCCAACATCCAAGTGATTCATTTCAAATTCAAAATTTGGGTCGATAGCCCAATTATTCAAAATTTTCAACATGTTCAAATTTCGGGTCGATGACCCAGTCTTTCAAACTCAAATTTCGGGTCGATGACCCAACATTCCAAGTGATGTCAAATTCAAAATTCGGGTCGATGACCCAATTATTAAAAATTTTCAAATTCAATTTTCGGGTCGATGACCCAATCTTTCAAATGATCTAATTTTAGGATCGATGATCCAAATGTGCTTATGTGATGATTATTGCTAGTACGTTTTTGTGTTTCAAATGTAGCAGGATATGCTTCAACTGGGGGCTCTAAAGTCTTCGACTTTAGAGCCATTACTGGGGGGCTCGGCCGTTGGCTTCGAGAGACCATTATCAAGATGTAAAGGATGACATCCACCAAGAATTCAATTCAATACAAGAGTATGAAATGGAGGAATTCCTTAGCTGAAAGCAAATGATGAAAGCGGCGGCAACCTCCACGAAAAGTCCCGTCCCATTTGGACACCTGCCAGCGGATGATAAATTTTGGGCAAATGTCAGCAGATGATGAATTTCGGACAAGTGCCAGCCGATGATAAACTTTGGGCATGTGTCAGCAGTTGCCGAACTATGACGCGGGTTTGATTCCGTCAAAAACGGATACGTAGGCGCCTAAGGATAAGGCTCAATCCACCATATATGCAATTTATGGGTCGACGACCAACGACGATAATTTGATACAACAGAAGCAAGAGTCAATCCCCAACGAAGTTTCGGTATGATCTCTTCTTATGGTCAAGAGCTTATATACGCAAGTCTAATGGACTATAAACGACCCGAAGAATCCTCAGGTCGAGAGGGACCTGGGGTATACTTTGACTTTCGCCTTGTCCAAGCCTCAGTCAAAGTGGGGGCTCTGTAGATACCCGTATCCGTCGATATTGGAATTTATAGAGAACCCGACAAACACCCGATGATGATAGGACGCATGTATTCTTTAGTTTTCATTGTCATTATTTGGGTTCGTTTTACGATGTAGAATGGGCGTCGTCGATGAAGTATTCTTATTAATTTAAATGATATTTAAATTAATGTTTTTTTAAGTGAATTCATTTTATTAATTTAAATGATATTTAAATTAATGTTTTTTTTAGTGAGTTCATTTTATTATTTTAAATGATATTTAAATTATGGTTTTTTGAGGTGAATTCAATTTATTTTATTTTATTTTGAATTTATTTTCTTAAGTTTATTTTATTGAAAATAAAATAAATATTTGATTTGAAAAATCATTTTATGAATATATTTGATTTGAAAAATCATTTATTTTAATGTGTTAATTGATTTGAAAAATCGTTTTTAAAAGCGAAGAAAACTCGTTTTAGAAGCATGTTTTTGAGCTCGATTTTAGCTCAGTTTTTTGGGCCCGTTTTCTTTACGACTTGGCACAAATATCGAGTACACTAACCAACCTAAGCCTCTACCCATCCACCCTTGTTCGAACCCCCTATCCACGGCCCAAATTCCGTCCCCAAACACCCCCCAACCAGCCCGCACATACAAACAGCCCCCCTGTTTTGCGCGATGAATCCCGAGCCCAAAACCCGCTCCAAATACCACCAAAACCCGTGCCCATTAACCCTAACCCATACCCTAGTATCCTACCCATATTAACCTAGCTTAATCACCAAGAAAACCCCTCTCAAACCCTCACAAAAGCTGCTGGACAGCAGCTATGCGTGAGCAGGCCCGACTGCCTCTCCCTCTCTTTTACCCTACTTTAACTCCTTATAAATACCACCCCTTCACCATACATTCATGCCTCTAAGTTCTCCCCACATCCTACCATCACTCACAAGCTTTAAACCTCAGAAACAAACCCTAATTGCCTCTCAAAATCCCTCCACAAAACCGACATACAAACTGAAACTGTTTGTGTGTCCTCCTCGAAAACAATTCGTTCCTCCCTCAAACCTCCATCAAAACTCGATTTTCTTGTTCCTAATTAACCACATAACATCCATATACACATTAGACAAAGATTTACGAGCCAAATTGCCCTTGAGAGTACACGAAATCCCTCGAAAAATAGAGTGTTATACACTCTGTTTTTGCGGTTTATTCTTGTCTGTCCAGTTCTGTTTGTGCTCATTTTTCGTGCCCAATAACCCAAAACGAGCAGGGTTTGCTTTAAGATCTCTGTTCTCCTCTCTTTCTAGTTTTCAAAACATCTTTTAAATCGAATTTTCATCGTGAAACGAGGGAGAAATCATCGTTTGAAAGTTGCTGTCCAGATTTGTCAAAAAACGCGTGTTTGCTTGTTTCTTCGTCGACGACGGCCTCTCGAGATAAAATCTACCATCGATTACGACCCAAGACGGTGTCAACGATACATTTAGGTTGAGGGTGCATCAAATCCTCCTCTTTCTCCCTTTTTATTTCGTTTTATGTTTGTTCTTTTATAGTTCGTTTTTGTTCGTTTATCGTTTTTTTTGTTTATCGATTGTTTAATTAACTATGAAACTAGTTTAGTCCGAGTATGAGTTAAAGTACCACCATGAACACCCGCGTTCACTTGAGATGGGAAAATAAACCGCTACTTCAGTCGGTCGTACACCCCCGTCTCATTTACATATCCTCGTGTTCAAGGTAGGGCATGAATAAAACGAATTTCTAACTTCGCTCTTCGCTTTTGACCCCTTTGTTATTTCGGCCAATTCGACATACCCTAGGACCCGTTGTATTTTAGTTTAACCTCTGTTTGTTAACATGTAACTCGTTTAGATGACATTAGATCAATTTAATAACCTAATTAGACACATTAGGGTACATCGACATAGCTTTAAAAATCGATTAACAATTCTATAACCTAATTGAATACATCTTTCTTATCACTTGATTTCTCGCTAGCATAGGAGTGCGTGATTAGCACCTTCCTATTAACACTCGACGAGTAAGCATTAATCTTATGATATCTGACCTAATTGGACTCTTTAGGCCGTGTAGAATAACACACTCGCGCGTTTCTTCTCAATCGATCAACCCGTTTTATAACTTGTTTTCTAACTCGTTTTCTAATCCGTTTCGCAATCATTCGATCTAACCAATGAACCTAACTTAGGAACTAGGTTGGCCTTGTCTTGGCCGTGAGGGTGGCCGTTGGTTTGGGCCGTGAGTTGGCCGTGTCTCTTGTCTTTCTTATTTCGTTTTTTGTTTCCTTGTTTATCATTTGTTCTTTGTTGTTTTGTAGCTTGTAATTTATAGTTTGTTTATCGAGTTGTAATCTTCGAGTTAGTTCTCTTTTATTGAGTCAAAACCTCTTCAAAAAACCTTAGTCTTGTTTGGTTAGACGGTTGTTCCCCAATGCTTGTAGGAGCGTAGTAAACCGCATGTTGTTTAAAGCAACATGGCCCGGTTTATGCTAATGCATGCTTTGGCGCGTGGCCCTATGTCTAATTCGATGAGATTGAGCGAAAGCACACATCACGAGGAGTGACCCAAGGCCGTGTGTCATGTAGGTCGTGAGTCACCCCTCTTGTGCACGGTTTTCTAGGCCAAACGGCCGTGTATTGCGTCGTGTGTATAGCTTTGTATTTAGATCGAGTTGTATCTTTAATTTGTTGTTGTGTCGGCATGAAATGCCTGGTTTGTAATAGGTAGATCCCAACGGCTCCCCCATTCCCCATCAAGCCTTGTTTGTTTCGTTTGAATGTTGTTAGATTAATCAACCCGCATGCTAAATTACAACTTTGACAAAGTTAGTTTAGTTGCATCTAAATCGACATAGAAACTTCACATGATAGGGTTAAAACAACGTTTGCATATCATACATCGTAGTAGCTATGACCTTGTTTGAACTCCGACACTTGACTTAGTAGAGGCCGTTATTGACGGGCGGGGTTGGGTGTCCTTATGGGCTTCCCAACACGTACCCTCATCCCTTACTCAAGATCTATGGTTTGTGGATCCGTCTAAATACCATTGGATTACGAGAGTCATTCAAATCGAGTGATATAGGGTACAAGTCTTTATCTTTAATCACTCGTAGTCGATGGGCTTTATGCTTTTCGATGAAAGGTGTAAAGTTGACTTGAACGGTTCCAAGTTCCCAAAAAACTTGGTGGCGACTCTAATATGTCTTAATTCGATTCGAAAGAACCTCGAGTCGATTATGCCAAGTGTGGATCCCGCGGACGCAGTTCCTGAGGGCCTTGTCCACAGTATGATTCTTGGGGTATGTCCGGGAGCCTGCGTGGCCACTGTCGATGTTGGACTTTGGGTAGACGTTGGTGGTGGCGATAGCTGCCTGCTCCCTGACATGGCTTCAGATACTTGGTTTTCCATTGTATATTCAAAATATCAACGATTGACGACCACAATGCCCCACGGTGGGCGCCAAACCGTTTAGGTCTTTTTTACCTAAGTCGATTTAGGGTCAATGTAGTCTATATTCGTTGGTTGATTGTATGATGATTTATATGTCAATAAGTAAACGGGAAATAAAGTGCGCAATTTAAATTGACACGTAAGATTTTGGTGACGCGGAAAATCCAATGTGGGAACAACCGCGGGAGGGACGTACCCTGCCAAGTATTGCACTATATGAATAGGAGGATGATTACAATGATAACGTTTATGCTAATCTTCTTTGGCGTTAGGTATCGAGCTGCAAGATCTCGTATGGAGTATATTTGTGAATGGTATGCCGTGATGTGGTTGTCTTGAATATAATCTTGAATGAATATATGGATGAGTGAATGAATACCCTTCTTAATTTCCTTCCTTTGCTATTTATAGGGTGAGAACCCTAGATATGTCCTACCTTGAATATGGAAAGGGAATATTACTTCCATAAGGACTTCTTTCCAAATCCGAATTCCCTTACCAATTCTCCCCGATCTCCCTATTTTCTCCCTGACTTCTCCCTAACTTCTCCCTGACACCCTTTTCCTTAACGCGGGCACATCCCACGGTGGGCTCTTGATCCTTCTCAAGCCCATCTCCCCTTTTCCTGACCGCGGGCTCCCATCCTCCTTCCCTCTTCTTTATAATCTTTACTTTACTAAGTGGGCTTTCTTTATTACGCTATTTTTAGCCCAAACAGTATATATCAAGGAAATCCAGGTGAGAGTCACTGGATAGCCGTCAAGAACATCCTTAAGTACTTGAGAAGAACTAAGGATTCTATCTTAGTTTTTGGAGGAGACATCGAGCTCCGTGTTAATGGTTACACGGACTCAAGTTTCTAAACGGGTAGAGTTGACATGAAATCACAAGCTGGTTTTATTTTCATGCTCAATGGTGGTGTTGTTAGCTAGAGAAGCTTCAAGGAAGCTGTGACTGCGGATTCAACAATGGAGGTTGAGTACATTGCAGCATCAGAAGCTGCCAAGGAAGCTGTATAGATCTGGCAATTCACGGAAGGTCTAAGAGTAGTACCTACCGCCAATGATCCCATCACTCTCTATTGTGATAATAGTGGGACGATCTTCCAAGCTAAAGAGCCAAAGTCTAGTAATATATCTAGACATGTACTTAGAAAATATCATGTAATTAGAGATTTCATTGAAAGAAAGGAAATTGCGATATGTAAGGTTGGGACGGATGACAACATAGCCGATCCGCTCAGCAAGCCTTTATCGTAGGCTAAACACAATGGACAAAGGGTGTCCATGGGTCTTAAATGTGTACCAAGTTTGTGTTAGATTTTGAAATGAAATAAAAGTGTTATTTTTGTTCATGTTCATAATCGCATTTGTCTTTTATCTTTTCTTTATACATTGTTACATCCAAACGGGTTGTAAAGACAATTCAACCCCGTTAAAGTGAACTCGGATTAGCATTGTATTCGCCCATAGTCACTTATATGAGGTGACGTCTCGAAGTGACTAGAGTGTGATGTGATTGATGGCAAGTTCAAGTGCCATAGAGTGATATGAGAATGACTAGTCGATCACATAGGCAGACTGTTAGGAACACCTTGTCGGGCTATTGACCGCTTATAGAGTTCTGGCAAATTTATATACCCTGGTCGTGGAGAGAGCTACTATAGTATTCTAATGAGTCGATTCTTTTGACTAAAGACTGTTCGCCTAAGGTGGCACAGCTTCAGATTAATTTTGATTTATGTTACTATGACCTTCGTAAATGGGGTCAAATTGGCATATTTTGGGTTATGATGGCTCTGGCTAGTCGAAGGGAATAAGTGCGATAGGAATTGTCCACCCCTAGTCAGGGTTATAACAATATCTCAGGGCCACTCGAGGAGAAATGAACTGGAAATGCGTGGCCACACTCAGAAAGTATCTATGGTAGATAATTCCGGTCAATCAGTTATTCTCCAGATCGAGGAAACCATTATCGATATGATCACTTGCAAGTACGACCTGAAAGACACCTTGCATTGAGTGGGAGATAGTAATAGGACAAGAGAATTTGTGACGCACACTTGACGAGGACAAGTGGGAGATTGTTGGAATATGTGTCCTCCGACAATAATGCGATCACAACTGTTGATCATGATGATCACATGTTTAAATCTCATTTTTAAGAATACATGTGGGTTGTAATATTTTACAAGTCAACTGGTCCACACATATCGGTAATGATTGGCTGACTAGAGTTTGACATTACTATCGTGCGACGGTGGTGATCAGTTGATCCCCTTAGGTCATACCTATAGGGAAATACCCTTAATTGATTATTTGATTAATCGTATGCCGATACGAGTTAATTAAATTGCTTAAAATTGACGGATGATTTGTGAGTGAGATTAACGTGTCTTATTGTAATTCGATTATATTAGATACGGTCTAAGTAATCAAATTGTTTTATTACTTGGATAAAATTATTGTTTACGACACAATTGAAATCGAAATTGAATGAATAATTTATTATAAATACAAGACGTTGTAATTTATAATTTGATAAACCGTTTTGGTACAAATAATTACGAATTACTAGTCGATTTTGTAAATGACATATTTTATGAGTATGTTGATTTTTAATATGTTAAAAATACATTACATTGTGACATGTCATGTAATATGTTACATGTGACAAAATTGACAAGTGACAAAATAAAATGGACTACCCATTTTATTTTAGGTGTGCCGAAATAATGGAGGGAGTATAAGATTTATATTGTGTTTTTATCTTAAGTGGAAAACACAATAATTAGATCTAACTAGTAGCCATGCAAACCTAGCTTTTGAGAAGAGCAATTTTTTCATGCATTGGCTCCGTCATTACCCATACCCCAACCGATTTTCCCACTACAGAAATACCAATGTTTTCTCTTTAATTATTCATTACCTCATATTATAATTTCTAGTGTGTTAGAAATTATTTCTACTCTCTACACATTGTAAAAACTTAGAGAAATAAAATCTCCCAAATCATTCCTCTCTTGGCCGAAATATACAAGAGAGAACAAATATATTTTGTGTCAATATTTAAGTGAGACTTGTATTTTTTCTAGTACAAATAATATTAGTTATTAAGGGAATTCTTTGGGTATTCACTTTTGGGAGGGATTCTACTTTGGATCCTTTGTTCATCCATTTTAAGGAAAGCTCAATAACAGGTAAGAAGGAGATCTTAGTTGTGCCCTTTAATCCGAAATCCCAAAGTAAGAAAGACGATTTCTTCTCTTGTCTTTTTAGTTTGCATGCATAAGATCTAGTTTTAATTTTATGACTAAATTAAAATGACACATATATGAATATGTTAATTAATGAGATTAATAATTCTAACAATACTACCGTCCTTCTTTTTCACGAACAAAACTGGTGCACCCCAATGCAATACACTAGGTTGACTGTACCCCTTATCCAATAAGTCATTCAGCTTCTTTTTTAACTCCTCCAACTTCTTAGGTCCCATGCGGTACAGAGCCTTAGTTATAGGTCCTGCCCCGGATTAAGGTCAACACTAAAGTCGATGTCCCTCTTAAGGGGTAACTCTGGTATCTCATCCGGAAAAACATCTCCGAACTCACTAACCACTAGTAAATATGTTGCTGACGGCTCCTCTACCGGAGTATCCCACACATGGCAAAGCATCAAAGGACACTTCTTTCTCAAACATGACTTCAAAGTCATCACTACGGTCATCTTGATCTTGGGGTTTACAACAAACCCTCTATATGACACTTTGACTCCCTTAGGCCCTTTTAGAGACACTCTCTTCTGCCGACAATCTATATTAGCCTCCTACTTTCCCAACCAATCCATCCCGACTATAACTTCAAACTCCTCCAAAAGAAACACTAACAGATTGATTGGTAAGTCTACTTGCCCAACCATCATAGACACCTCTTTTTATAACTTAGTAAAAAAACACAGACTCTTCCGAAGGTGTAAACACATTATCTTTTACCAACTCATACTCTCCCAAACCCAAAGCTAAGACATGACCCCTAGACACAAATGAGTGGGTTGCCCCTGAATCAAACAAAACAAAAGACGGCGTGTTATGAACAAGGAAAGTACCAGTAACCACATAAGCATCATCCTCGGCTTCCTACTTGCTCATCATAAAGAGTTTACCGCTGTTTTTCTAACCTCCACCCTGGATCGTAGTTGTTGAAGTGGTAGGCTTAGCCTCCAAGTTCTGAGTAACACTATTATTCGGACGCTGATTGGACCCTCCATTATTACGGCTGTAGCCGCCATTCTTGTTGTTTTGGCCTCCTTGATTACCCCATGACCCAGCTGACCTGTTACTAGCCAGACTCTTACTCAGAGCATGCGAGTAGTTTCCTTGATATGACCTTGTAAAACCTCCTCCTACTCTTGCAGCGCTCGTACACTCAAATAGTTTGTGCCCTATTCCACCACAGTTGAAACATATAATAGTGGAGTTCTCACTAGTACTCCGGCCGCTTCTTCCCCAAGATGGAGATCCCCCACCATAGCTAGACCCTCCTGAAAATGTCCTAACTTGATTGTGATTGCCGCTCTTGCGGCTTAACTAATTTCCAGCCTCACCCTCGGCCTCTCTCTTTTCTACACTCTTTTCTTTTGACTCTATGGCCATGTACTCTAGCCTATCAGCTTGCCCCACCCTTGAGTAGACATCTTTTAGATCAGAGATTACCCCAGCTTATAGCCTTTCAATAATCTTCATTGCTAACCCTCTCTCGAACCGAAGACCAAAACTCCGTTGACTCAGTTGCATGTCCTCCGCATATTATGATAGCTCGATAAACGTGTGGTAGTACTCTGTTACAATCACGTCATTGGCCATAGAAAAGGAATCAAACTCAGCCCTCAACTTAGCATGAATGTGCTCCGGAATGAAGTGGTCTCCCATAGCTCTCTTGAAACCTGCCCATAGGATTGAAGGTTGACCTAGATTCCTGTAGTATGCACGAGCTCCTTCCCTTTCGTTAAGCCACCAAACCCCAGTCTCATCCCTTAGGTAGAACTCAGCCCGTTCCACTATCATCTCAGGCAGACACCAAACTACCTCTAAAACACTCTCCATCTCTCGGTGCCAGTTGTCAAGCAGCTTAAGCTAAGCGGTGCCCTCATAAGTAGTAGGATTGAAGCGAGAAATGGTGGTGCTTAGCCGGGATGCATCCATCGGTTTCCCTTCCCCTTTTCCCACATTCTTGAGTGCTTCCATGAGCGATTCTTGCAACTCAATCATTCCAGCAACCTCCTCAAGACTTATCTCAGATGCCTGAAGGTACGCGGTTGATCTCTTTGGCGACATTTTGAGCTGGAATAACACATACAAACGTAAGTACATAGCCAACGGCACAATATAAATAACCTGTCCACCAAAGAGGCACTCGGTCGAGTACCTGGGTGTACTCAGTCAAGTACGGACTACTCGGTCGAGTGCCAACACTACTCAACCGAGTATCTTATTCCAGTAGCTGACCTCTGATAACACATAAAGTAAACTCGGTATAGTACTGTGCCAACACTACTCAACCGAGTATCTTATTCCAGTAGCTGACCTCTGATAACACATAAAGTAAACTCGGTATAGTACTCTAGGTACTCGGTCGAGTGCCCCACTTACTCGGCCGAGTGGTCATAACCAGTAGCTAGTGTCCAAAACTCACACACCCACACTCGGTCAAGTTCCTAGTTACTCGGCCGAGTATCCCTTACTCGGCTGAGTACCCGCCCTGCTCGACCGAATCATGCAAGAAAATGCTATAACCCGTCACGCACTAAAAATCATGTATACGTATCATCTTTCCTATTCAAGTTACTAAACACTCAAAAGCCAAATAATGACATCCATCATGCTTATATAATTCATAATACTCTATGTTCATGCAATCATATAACTTCCAATCCATTTAATATTCCCACAAGAAACATATATAACACATATAACAACTTCCCAAAACGCCCCATAGTGACCGGCTCAAAGTTGTAAGGGCGAAATTGCGGCTTTAGGACGTCTCCCAAGCTTTTGCGGTAGCTCCAAACAACTCCTACCCGGGTTCATTTTAGTTAGACACCCTACGTTCATTCGTTCATTTGTTTTAGATTCCAAAATCGTCGCTTTGATACCACTTTGCAGCACCCCCATACACAAAGGTGCCTCACCAAGGACCACCCTCGCATATCAAGGTGCTACCATCTCGATTGCACGAGGTAGAGTATATCACATTGACCATCAAGGAACAGTTATTATAAAAACACCAAAACTGTTTAAAGTATAAATACAACTGAAGTTTAACTCAAAACGCTTACAACCAAAAACTATCAAAGGAAATAAAGCATAAACTGTCAACAAAAGCTAGATAAATATTGGTGATGACCCGAGCTATCCATAGCTATACCTGCTCAATAAACTGCTCACCATCCCCGAATACATCACCACAATTTTAAAAATAATAACGGGGTCAGTCAACTGTATAATCAAGATAACAAATCATATACAAACAATACAACCAATTAAATTGAATACCAATCTCCAAACTCCATTACCAATCAATAACCGACAACACACTTAAATGTATAGTCCTGCTAGATTACCCATCGCAACAGGTAATCGTCACCGCCAGTGGGGGACCGCAGCCATTCCTACCTAATCCCCGCTCATAGCAACGAGCGCACCTAGATCATTAATGGCACATCCTCCTTATGACGGGAGCCACAAGAGGCGAACATGGGGTTGGAACCATCTCTCGAACATGGTCCTATCACAACAATACCAATCATAATATTAATCAACCAATATCGATCCAACGTAGCATATTAATCAATCAATCAATCAGAACATCTCAAATTAATTACAAAATCGACTGAGTAGGAAACCCCTACCATATTCGCGAATCTGAAATCAAAAATTAACAACGGAAGCTAGAATTGTTCCTCTACGAACTCGTCACCTAGAAATAATCGCAACATTACCATATCATAATCATTCCAATCAACCCTTTTCCCCAACCTAATCAATTAGAGCAAACCCTAAAGGACAACCTTAAACTAATTAACAAGGTACTAGAGACTTACCAACGGAATCGGTACGGAAAAGACGGAATGTAGACTCAAGATCAATCGCACGTAACATGGGTGTGATTAAGGTGATTAGAGAGATGGTATACGTAGTTGAGGTTTTGTAAAAAGGATTACTAACTGTTAAACACGATATATATAATCCCTAATCACGTTAATTAAACCGCATAAATAATCCCGTCAAAGTACCTGGGGTACTCGGCCGAGTACGACCTACTTGACCGAGTATCTCACTACTCGGCCGAGTGCTCCTGGACATTAAGCTGAACAGAAGTCACATGACGACTTACTCGGTCGAGTTCCACCTACTCTATCGAGTAACTAAGGATAAGAAAACCTTGGTATTATAGATCTGAGGTCGGGTTATCACCAGTTGAGGATTGCGGATGAAGACATTCCTAAGACAGCCTTTCCATCGCGGTATAGTCACTATGAGTATGTGGTGATGTATTTCCGGTTGAATAATGCACCAACGGTGTTCATGGATCTTATGAACTGGATCTTTAGTCCGTTGTTGTACAGGTTTGTGGTGGTTTTCATTGATTAGATCTTAGTCTTTTCTATGACTAAGGAAGAGCACAAGGAGCATTTGAGGTTGGTACTGTAGATTTTGCAAGATAATCAGCTATATGCTAAGTTGTCCAAGTGTGAGTTCTGGTTCCAAGTTTGAGTTCTAGTCAGAGAAAGTGGCCTTTCTAAGCCAAGTGATTTCAAAGGATGGTGTAGCAGTGGGTCCTAGCAAGATTGAGGCGGTGTCAAACTAGGATGCACCGAAAAATGTTGCGGAGATTCGGAGTTTCCTGAGTTTGGCTGGTTATTACAAGAGGTTCATGAAAGATTTTTGCAAGATTGCGAGACCTATGACAACTTTGATGAGGAAAGAGACGAGATTTCGTTGGTATGAGAGTTGGGAGAAGGTGTTCCAAACTTTAAAGGAGCGGTTAACTATAGCTCTCGTGCTATCTTTGCCTGGAGGAAGTGAGAATTTCGAATTTTATACGGATGGTTCAAAGAATGGTTTGGGTTGTGTCATGATGCAAAATGGCAAAGTCATTACTTTTGCTTCAAGACAGTTGAAGCCATCTGACCAGAACTATCCCACTTGTGATTTGGAGTTGGGTGCATTTGTATTTGCTCTAAAGATTTAGAGGCATTACCTATACGGAGCAACCTTTAAGGTGTTTTTATATTCTAAGAGTTCGAAGTACATCGACAGTCAAAAGGAATTGAACATGCGTTAGAGAAGGTGGATGGAGCTGGTTGGGGACTATGATATGGAGATCATCTATCATGAAGGGAAGGCTAATGTGGTTGCAGATACTTTGAGTAGAAAGCATGTGCATTCGCTATGCACTGCCATGTCACTGATGAAATTGAAGGATAAGATGACTAAGATGGGGATTCATATGATTCGCAAGGGAGATGACATTGGATATTTGACTATCGAGCGTGAACTTTATGATGACATAAAAAGGAAACAGGTACTTCACCTCAATATTCGGCAGTGGAAGACAAGGGTCGGGAATAGTACGGCTTCGAGATTTTCTATCCATACAGATAGGATTGTTCGTTTCGATGGGAGGTGGTGTGTACCTAATGATGCTGAGTTGAAGAGGTTGATTATGATAGAGGCTCATTTCACTCCTTATTCGGTACATCCGGGAGGTGACAAGCTCTATAAGGACTTGGAGAAGATGTTTTGGTGGCCCGGTATGAAGAAAGAAGTAGCGGAGTTTGTGGTTTGGTGTTTGACTTGTCAAAGAGTCAAGGGGGAAAAACAGAGACACAAGGTAAGATTCCGTCACTGTAAGTAACAGAGTGGAAATGGGAATCATGTTCTATGGATTTCATTGTGGGGTTACCGAGGACTTAGCAGGGTAATAACATGATTTGGGTAATCGTCGATCGTTTGACAAAGTCAGCTCATTTTATTTCAATAAAAGACTCTTGGAGTAAGATTCAACTGGCTCTTGGGTACAGGAAGCATATGGTACGGTTACACGGGGTACCAAAAGACATTGTGTCAGATAGAGATACGAGATTTATATCACGGTTTTGGCAAGAGTAGCGGGAATTGATGGGGACTACCTTAAAGATGAGTACGATATTTCATCCTGAGACAGATGGTCAAACTCAAAGGACCATCAAGAAGATAGAAGACATGTTGTGAGCTTGTGCGATGGAGTTTGGTGGGAGTTGGAAGGATAGACTTGATCTGATAGAGTTTTAATACAACAAAAGCTATCACAAGAGTATTCGGATAACACCTTTTGAGGCATTGTACGGGAGGAAGTGTAGGAGTCCAGTGTGTTGGGACGATAGCATTGAAGTGGTCGTTTTAAGACCACATATGGTTGAATAAGTACACTTGATTCGGAAAAAGATTAAAGCGGCTCAGGATTAGTAAAAGAGTTATGCGGATTTGCATAACAGGGACATCAAGTTTGCGGTGGGTGACAAGGTTCTCTTGAAAGTGTCATATGCACAGAGTCATGAGGTTTGGCAAGAGAGGGAAGTTGAATCAGAAATTCATAGGACCATATGAGATTTTGGATCGGGTAGGTAAAGTAGCTTATCCGCTAGCATTGCCACCATTTATTGATCGAGTACATAATGTTTTTCATGTGTAACAACTCCGAAAGTATGTGAGCAATCCATCTTATGTGCTTGAGGTGGAGAATATTGAGCTGGACGAAGCTCTCACTTATGTGGAGGTGTCAGAGTAGATATTGGATAGTAAGGTGCACAAGACAAGGAATGGTGAAACCATCTTGCTTAAGGTGCAATGGTCTAATCACAATATAGAACAAGTCACTTGAGAGTTTGAAGAGGAAATGAAGGAACATTACCCACATCTTTTTAAGCAGGTATATTTGTTACGGGAGCGTAGCCTTTGTCTTTTAAGGAGGGTAGGAGATGATCTCATGTGTTTTGGGGTAGTTTGAGGTCGGTATGGTTGTGGTTCGGGTTATGTGAACATAGTTGGTCATGGTTGCTTGGGTACATGGTTAGTGTCTTTTGAGTTGGGTGTAGGTTGGTTTTTTCATGTTGTTGCAGGTATGGTGTGAACTTCGGGGACGAAGTTCGTTTTTAAGAAGGGAAGACTTTAATACTACGGTTTTCTGGTCTTAGTTTACTCGGTCGAGTAGGTCATACATGGTCGAGCTAGTCGCCGAGTGCTTTTAGACAGGCTACTATTTTGGGTGCACTCGGCCGAGTTGTGAGGAACTTAGTCGAGTAGGACGTACTCGGCCGAGTGCCTCAGGTACTCATCCGAGTATCCAGTTTGACGGATTATTTTACGCAATTTGATTAAGACAATTAGAGAAGTATAAATTAGTCGTGTTATCGGTTTTAATCACTTTATAATCATTTCTTAATCACTTATCTAAAACATTAACTACGTAACACTATTCTCCAATTATCTTAATCATTTTGAAGGCTCGGATTCATAGATTGGGGGTTTTCTTTTCATCTTCGCGTCGATTCGATCGGTAAGTAATTTTACCCTTTGTTTATTGATATTTTTAGTATGGGTATACGAACCCTAATTAGGTAATTTGGGGGTTTTGAGGTGATTAGTCATATTATTTATGGTGTATTGATTGTATAATAGCATAATAGGTGAGGACTTCGTAGAGGAGGCATTCCCTTCTTAAAAACGAACTTCGTCCCCGAAGACACTAACCATGTACTGTGCTTACTCAATCAGTTGTATAATTGATTATAAGACGTGATTGTGATTGATTGTTGGTAATATGATTATGATTTGTCGATTGTGATTACATTATTTGTTGGATTGTTTGTGGAGCCATTTCCGGTAGTTGGTTCCAACCCCACGCCCCTTGTGGCTACTGTCACAAGGGGATGTGCACGTTAATGATCTGGGATTTACTTGTTGCAATGAGCAGGGCTTTTTTGGCATGATTGTGGTCTCAACTGGCGGTGTAGGTTTTCCATTGTGATGGGAACCTGGTCGGGCTATACATTTCGTTGTGTAGTCGGTTAAAGGTCGATTGGATTATGTTGTTGTGAGTTCTTATTTTGATTATGAAGTTCACTAACCCCGTTTATTATTTTCAAAACTGTGGTGATCTATTCGGAGATGGTGAGCAGTTGGTTTAGCAGGTAACGGATGTTAATATAGCATGCGGGTTGCGGACGGGGCCGAGTCATCACCTTCCTTTAGCTAGCTTCCGCTGTCACTTTAGACATTAGTTTCGTTTTGATTTCTTTTCGGAGTTATAAACAATTTTGGTTTGATTTCAGTTTGTATTTGTTTTAACAGTAGTGTAATTTTAATAAACGTTCTATTATGGTCCATTTGATACACCTTGCCTCGGGCAACCGAGATGGTAGCATTTCCATTTACGAAGGTTGACCTTGGTAAGGCACTTTGGTAGATGGGGGTGTTACATATAGTGCCAATTTAAAATAAATCATCACTTTCTATAAATATTTTCTAAAAAAGCTACGAAAATAAAAGAACACTCCCTGCTAGTATTGAAAATCTTCCCTTTTCATGGATGACACAAGATATAAGGGTTTGAATAAAATAAGCATAAAGCATTGTTGTGGGGTTAGGTAATTGAAGAGGGGGAAGGTATTGTGGGATAGTGTTGTGGGATGAGGTGATTAAAATAAGTACAAAGTATGGGTATTGTGGGGTATTGTTGTGGGGTGAAGTGATTAAATTAAACAAAATTTTTACCAAAAAGGAAATAGAGAAGATATTGTGAACAGACGAAAAAGGAAATAAGGAAGGTTATTTAGAATAGGAGGGAGTATATGGTAAGGAGATTCGAATCTGAGACCTATTGTCCATAATACGTCTTTTTTTTTTAGGGAATAGATCAATTCATTAATCAAAAACCATGTGGCATCTACAAAGTACGTAAAAAAAAGACAAAATACAATATTATTGAAATAAAAGAAAAACCATCTTTCACGAAACAAAGATCTTTAATTGGAATGTCAGACGCTTTTGCATGTCCTCTATAACATCGCTGTTTCTTCACACAGCCTTCCTCGAGGGGATCTCAGGTCTGTTGAAGTTTTGAGAAAGATGAGTTTTTTCCGATCTAACCTCTTTTATCCGAAGCACCGCCATCAGTTGCAACACCATAGGAGAAAGAAGGAAAGCGCCGATCTTCCGCTTAGATCTACGACTCCCATAATGGGAGATAAAGCCCGGAGAATGTGGGAGCAAACCCACCATAAGTGGGGACAAAACTCTCCAACATGGAGAGGAAAAAATAAGCAAATAGAAAACTAAACCTAAAAGGAAGGACAAGAAAGAAAAGAAAACGGAAAAGAGACTAAACAACAAGACACGAAAAAACCCTCCACCGCCGATCCAACCGTCAGTACCACCAAATCCAACGACTAGACCTCTCATTCAATTTTCAACCACCAATAAAGAACCAAAGTAAGAGAAGCTCTCTAAAAAATCGAAAGAAGAATAAACGAGTGAGCTAAAAATGATTTAACACGAACATTATTGAGGGTTTAGAGATGAATCACCGGAGATCGGTCTCGAGGAGGCCCAATCACCGGCGTTAGAAAGGGCTAGCATGGGGTGGTAGGGGGGTGGCGGCGGCGGAGTAAAGTAGAATAGTGTTTGGGGCTTTTGTTTGGGAGATTTATTTGGGAATTTTAGAGAGAGAAATTTTAGAGACTAACAATACTTCTTTCTTAAATAATGAGAATTTGTAGAATACAGAAAGGACAAATCATTTGACTTTTTCCAAAACCTATCTATATATACACTCTCCAACACCGTTGGATTATTATGATCCAAAAATAATTGGTCAAATCTTTGTTTTATAACTATTAGGTAGTGGTTAGTTTCCTAATAATATGAGTTTTGTGTTAGTGGAGACCATAAAAATAGGAACATGAGTTGTGCACTACCTACGTTAGTTGCATACTTATAGGAAGTGGCTTTAGTATATTTGTTTGTTCATGTATGCCAATAAATAGGCCTTAGTTATTAAGCTATTAATTGAGTTCATTTACCTGCAAAACGTCTCCCTATGTTTTCACTCTCCTCTCTTTTTTAGTCTATCATAACCACATGGTTACATAAAATCATCAAAAATCAAAACACATTTCTTCAACAATTTCACATCACCACCCTTTGTAGAAAAAAAAATAACAGAGAAGCAAAAATCCGTAATAATATGACTTATGAGTATCATCAGATTAATAATAATATTCCGTATTATATTTTCGATTTCGTACAAATACAGACTATCGTAAATTCTGATGTCTTGTCAATTTGTCAGATTTCAAGGATTTGTATGTTTAATGTTGCTAATGTTTTTTTACTTATGTTAGTTTCTATTTCCATGTTCGATTAATCAAGATTAATACTGTTGTATTCAATGTTGAAAACGACTTTACTTGAAATCTTGCCAAACTTGTGTAAATTACCTTAACATAATCGTCACATTAACACTAATTATCGTAAGAGAGGTCTCTCAATAATAATATGATTTAAAAATGTCCGAAAATAGTGCTTTCGTTAAGGTGTTATTAAAAAAATAATATTCACGGAATGGTGTAATTGTTGCCTAATAATGTAATTAACCTACCCCTATATGTTTGGATCTTGTAAACAAATTCGTGTAGAAGAGGTTTGAAATTCAACGACTCCTTTCAATTAGCATTTGCCGCTCCAATCTTGATATATTTTCCGTTGTTTCTGTTGAGTTTATTCATCCGAAACTTAGAGAGGGAGGGGTGAATTAATTACCATTTTAAAATTTAAAGCGAGAAAAGCGTCTACGAATGATTATGAATTAGTACACACGCAAATTGAGCAGTCCAGGGATCTGTTCAAACAATATGAATTGTGCTGTATTAATCTGACTGTATACGTGAATACCAAAAGAGAAAAGCATCGAGAAAAGAATAGCAATGACAAAACGAGAACACCATAATTTTAATGTGGTTCGACCTTCTCCCTAAAGGTCTACGTCCACGCACTTTTTTTTTAATTATTATTTCCTTTTTAACCAACCCCGATTACAAAAAAAGTCTCCACGACCAACCCGATCGTGCGTCTCGAGTACAAGCCCATACCCCAAAGACTATGTTCTCACCAAAAGAAAATTACAACTCTTTTGGTCTCCTTATACGGTTCTCAACTTGGAACAATGGAGGAGAAAATATGCCTAGAGATAAGAAGACTTAAACACTAGAAACAAATTCTCTAAGGCAGGAAAAAAACTTTTTCAAAGATAAAATTTATTTTAAACCGAATTTTACAAATCCTATAAAAAGTGTGAAGTGCAAAAGATACGTTAAATAAAACATATGCAAAATCTTTTCCTTTTAACCAATTATCTTTTTATATTTTAAGAATATTCTAATATGATATCCTCCTTGTTGATGAAGAATACTTTAGAAAGGATAAGGACGGATATCCATCAGAATATTTCATTCAAAAATAATTTAGCATAAAAAGATATTATTTCGAAAAAATAAGAAAGCAAATTTATCGTGCCTTATGAACTTACTCTGAACTGTACAGTCTTCGGGTCTATCCACTTTAGATGAATCGAGCAGAGCTCCAGCTTCTCTCCTTTACTATTAGCTAGATAACAAAGATAAAGACTTGATCGATGCTTCAACCTTCATCCATGAAAGAGCTTAGTCATTGCAAACCTGTTACAACTCATGTCTAGGAAACACACATTAGTGAAGGAGGTAAGGAATGAACCAGGACTTGTCATTATCAATACATGATTCAACATTTTCATTAGCTGTTTACCTTTAATTGACACTAAACTCAAGAAAAGAAAAGAGAACCTTTTGTGATTGTTTTTATTGCATGATAAATATTGATGTGAAAATTCATATTAATATTGATAGTGTTTCTATTATAGAGATTTAAACGAATAAATGATACACAAAAATGGAAAAGGTAAAGAAAATACTCCATAATAGTCCGGAATTAAATTTCGACCATCAAAGAGGTAATAGACCTCCATTTCAAAAAGAATTGGAGATCGGATTCTATCAGGGGAATTCACGACAGTTGAATGGTTTCAAGTTTTAATGTTTTTACCTTTAATAGGTGAGTCAGTACTGACTACTGAGTACTCAAATGACAAATGAAGAATAATTTGGGGGTGAAATTGGAAAGTCATTAACTGGTAATTAACAAACGAACACATATTAAACTTACGGAGTACATTATTATGACAAAATTTATATTTCTTTGAGTTACAATAACTCCTATATGTGGTGTACAATTTTGTAGAATGTAGGTAGTGGTTATGATTTTTTCGATCCACTTTAATTAACATAATAACATTGTTTAGATTACAGCGGCTTCCTGCTATGATGGCAACAACTAAGGCTGAAACAGCAGAAGCAAAGGCCACAGCCTTAGAGCAACTCAAAGAAGAGACCATTGTACTTGAGGAGGCCTTTGTGAAGCTGAGCAACGGGAAGCCCTTTTTTGGAGGCGACAAAATCGGTTACGTGGACATTGCCTTTGGGAGCGTCCTCGGTTGGTTCAGGGTGTCAGAGAGGAATAACAATGTCAAGCTATGTGATGTCGCAAGCATTCCTTCACTTGTAGCTTGGGCTAACAAGTTTTGTACTCGTGAAGCTGTCAAGGATGTTATGCCTGTTACTGATAAGGTTTCTAAGCTTGCTAAGTTTGCTAAGATCATTATTTTGGGTGGATTCTGCACAAAGCTGAATCCGGTCAGGGTAGAGTTTGACGCAGGGTTAACTAGCTCATCTACCTTGTCTAAGACTGCAGGGCAGGATACAATGTAAGTAAAATAAAGTAAATAAAATAAGCGAGTAAGACAATAGATTTTGTACGTGGAAAACCCTTTAATTGGGAAAAAAATCATGGGCACCAAGCCAATAGAGGTTTCACTATGTATATGGAGAATAATAACGTAATTAGATATAATATGGAATTGAGTTGTTTTTGAGGTGATAGCATGTGTGTAGAAATGATCCTTGCTGCTTCTTATTTAGTAGTCTCGTCTAAGCTGCATAATATCTCCTCTCGATAATGTAATATTCCCTCTTATTGGTGCCATTGATTGCTCCTTAGTTCCTTTTAATAATCCGGATAAATGGTTGGCCTTTTATGATAAAATTTTCTCCTTAATTACTCCATAATTAGTGTAATAATGCATAATTATTCACCGTATTTATTCTTGACTTAGTCAAATATAATCCTCTTATTTGACCGTTGCTCTCTCCTTCTTGGTGCCAGTCTTGAGCTACCCTGACGCTTTTATCCTGAACATTAGGCCAAGGTAGGAATGTATCCTGAATGCAGGACGGAAATATCAGGCCCAAAAATTTCCCCTTATCTTCTCATTGTCGTTGGGTCAGGCCATAAATGAGAAGATAACTATCAACTTTAATTAGGTAACTTCTATAGGACGGTTGGGTTAGAATCATTGCAGAAAAAATGGCTAGTTGATTTAAATGTGTCAAGTGTCCTATTTATTTCAACCGCTTCAATTACTGCTACAAGTTGCAGTAAACCCTAGATATTCAACGTATTATAAATAACCTTTAACCTTTGCTTCATCCTTCACCAAAACTCGGATCATTTTCTCCAAAATTCTTCAGTCTCCAACTTTAATCTTCATCTTCAACGTTGGTTATGTATCTATTATTGGGCTTTTAGGGTTGGTTGTAAGTTGCCTTTCTCTCCTTCGATGGTTGAAGTAGTCAAGGAAATTGGTAGTCCTCCTTACCATATCATGCCTACGGTCTGGAAGGTGGTTCATTCGGTTGAATTTTTAGGTGACAAGCATAAACTGGTTTTTACTCTTGATGATTTGAAGAGCTGCTATTCCTTGAAGACACACAGTCCTAGCAGGGTTAGTTTCAACGTTTGGCCTTCGACTAATCCCCTTCTCAGCAATCTGGATAGTGGTGCTGACAAGAATTGGGCTGTTGGTTACATGTTCATCAGGACCAACTCAGTTGGGCCTGATCTGGCGTATCTAAATTTTGATGCCTGTACTGGTGGTAAGTATCCTGCAACTTTTACCTGTCCTGCACATATTTTGTTTGTTTAAAGTAAAGCAGGAAATATTTAACAAGGTATACCTCTTTTATAGTGGATGATTGGGTGAGCACTGCTAAATATCCTTCTAAAAAGGTAAATTCTTTTTTCGCTATTCCTCCTGAGGAGAGGTCTAAGTCATTCTGCTCTGTGTAGATACCTCATTTATACACCTCCCGCCAACCACCCAGTGATGATTTTGGTCGCATGCTTGATACGTGGAACAATTTATGATAGTCCGTAAGTTCATCATCAAATGATAGCTAAAACACTCAAGTCAACCCCTTGGTCATCATCTACGCACCGATAAAGTCGTTTTGACAGTAATTAGAGTTCATTTAAAGTCCGGGTCAAAAACCGCTTCATTTTATAAAACCCGTTTAAATGCCGAGTCGGAATATTCCGGAATGTTCTAGAATTCTAGGGATATGTATAACTAATTAAAATTAATATTTTAAGTTAATATCTACCATAATATTGTGTTTCATGGAATAAGGAAGTGTATATCAACCAAAATTCCATAATAAAACGCGGAAATCTTTCTTGCTCAGGAGGAAACCTCTGGGTAAATGACGCAGCAGGTGCTGCGCCTCTTCGAAGGGTCGCAGTAGTTTCTGCGCCTCTTCTCCAGCCCTATTTTCGCATTTTTCAGGATATTTCCGTGATTTGTTTCCAAATCCGTGTCATTCCTAAACTCTTCCATATGTTTAGTATAAATAGAGGCCTCCGGCCTCCATATTTGGCACGCGAGTGTTCCGCTCCTTCTCTCTCTCTCTCTCTCTCTCTCTCTCTCTCTCTCTCTCTCTCTCTCTCTCTCTCTCTCTCTCTCTCTCTTTTTCTCTTTGCATTCTAGACTACGCTATTTGCTTTCGACGCCTACGTGCTTGAACAATCGACCACGTAAGCTCAGATCATTCTCAGTCCCAGTCACGTTGCATAGACCGACCAATTTACCAATTCCACGTTTAATAAACCTAATCAATCTACTAAATCCTCTAAGGAGGGCACTTTCCACGCATAATCGAGTCGAGGAATCACTAAAACGATAACTTTAGTCAATCTCGTTTCGTGAAACATGTAAGTCTGAGGGTGTAAATCCCATTTTATTAGTGTACTTTATTTTTTATCAATTAATGTAGATCTATATCAAAAGCACTTTCGAAAAACGATTTAAAATCCTCTTTTGAGACCGTTTTTACTAAATAGCAGAGATCAGACGTCGAGAAGAAATGCAGCAGTAGCTGCGCCTCTTTCAGAGGTTTCTTGCTTCTCATGCTCTTCTTCTTCTTTCTCGACTTCCTACATTTTTATTTTTTCTTATTTCTTTCGTTTTTCTTTGTGTCTTTGTTGTTTCAGTATATAAATCATGTTTTAACAATTTCCTTTTTAATAACAACGCTTAATTCGTCCTTAATCCCGAGTAACTCAATACTTTCGGGTTTTCGCCGTTTTAGTTTAAATCGATTCTCCGGGTTTCGACTCGTTCATGCCGAGGTTCTGGAATCCTAATTTGATACATAAATTTTCTTCCGAGTCTTATTTGTCCAGTTCCGTCTTAGTTTAACCTCAAGTTTCGCCTTTTTTGTATTTCCAACATGAATTCGTCGTATAATGATAATCATGTAAATTGCAGTAATTTCTCATTTTAATTCGTTTTATGACCTGCCCAGATATATATAATCGGTTAAAGCACTTCAATTTGAGTCTAATATCAATAATTCATCCTAAATATACCAACGAACGATAACAGTGTTGCGGTTCTGACTTCACAGCCAGAACCCAGCTCTAGAACACACGCATGAAGTTTTGCGCCTCTTCCAAAGCACGCAGTAGATGTTGCGCCTATTCTGGGTTGGTTTCTCTCCCATAACTCTTTATAGCTTTGACGTAGCTCCTACTTACGGTTCAAATCAACTATTATTAATCGTATTATCACCTCTAATCTGACATTTTTTCATATTTTTATTTCTATTTTTATTTTTCTTTTTATTTTCTTCTTTGAAATCCCGTATTCGAGCGTGCTTTTGACGTAGATCAAATAAACCTTGTAAAGCTTGTAATTTTAATTACTGTAATTCATTCATTTATCGTAATTATTATTATGTATGATTTAATTGTATGGCATTTACATGTATTGAATCTAACATTTACTTTGACCAAATTGTTTGCTAGAACATGTGTTAACAGACATAGTTTAATTTCATATGCTAGGATTAATTCATGTTTGTTGCATTGCATGCATTACATCGACGACATATCAAATATGAACAATCTCCCTAATCATTAGTAGAGGCTGCTATCGAGGCAAGAGGGATTAGGTGTTCGAATTAAAGAGCTTCCTAATACGTACCCTCACCCCTTACTCCAACTATCTCTAGACATCTGTGTCTATTGGCATCTCGAGAGTTATTAAAGACATGGAATGCTAAGGGTAACAAGTTCTTAATGTTCATGTCATTACTTTGTATCATGACATGGCACGAGTATTCGAACGGTTTTCAATTTTTCCACAATAAATTGTTGGTGACTCCACAAATGCAGGCTTATTCAACCATTCACCGGTTTCAATGCCTCACTAATCAGTGAAGGCCCATGACGTGCTTTGGCAAACGAAGGTTCCGTGGGAGAAGTATCGCCGCCTCGAAACCAACGCACGGGTGCACGCGGCGTGGGTGGCCCATGTCCACAGTTTAGCGACTCCGCTAGGGATGATACACTTACGTGTTACCCAGGGTGACAATTAAACAAGGTTAGGAAATAGTTTATACGAGACAGTTGTCGAATTTCATTACTCGAGCTTCTTAGGTCATTTCATTTGGTCGTCCTAGGCCCTAACCCAACCCATTCGACCAATCGTCCCGTCCAGACGGTCCAAATTCCTATCTGGGCCTTAAGATGGATAGCGATTGACGTCAACCATACTGCGGTACATACTCATGTTTGTATCGAGAGCTTTTACTAATCTAGGAAATAGACTAGGAACCGACCTTACTTAGGTTTGGCACGGACCTCTCCACAGACCAGGGTTTGATTGCTTGGTATGGCAACCCACATTTCTAAACCAAAAACCTTTAAGTGAACTCAGCGTACCGTTATAATGCCCATATGTGTTTGTATCATATACGTGATCACCATTTGTAAACAAAACCATGAGGAAATTTTGTAAAATAAAATCCATTTTCAAAATATAAACATTTTCAAAAATGGCCTAATACAACGCAAAATAAGCCGAAACTCTGTCCAAATGTCAATTCAAACTTCGGGCCTCAAACCATTTCAAAACTCACTTCGAGTCAGCACTCCTCCAACTACACTACATTTGTCTAGGACAAACATTTCAAAATTTGTCATTTTCAAATCCCACATGACACAGTGGCACACACTCACTTCACGAGTCGAGTCTTTTTTGAGTAAGTGTTCAAAAATGGTCGATCGTGCGTCGATTTCTTATCCTCAGTCCAAAATGGTGGGAACTAGTCAGGGAAGCATTAATGGTGAACCCGAACAACCCATAAATGGTAATGATTAAATCTTAGCTGTACTCCTTCGTCTCAAGACAATCCAAGACCAAGCTTATACTCGCCTCAACGCTATCGAAGGCTGTATTGTCGCTGTAGAAGCTAGAATTCTTTCTACAGAGGGTTTAATTCCCGATGCGCTCATGCACGATAATTCTCCACCCTTTGAACAACAAGAAGTCAATCTTCCGCCAGGTCCTACTGAAGCTGAAAAGTGCCTCCAGTATTTGGAGGAGCAACTAATGTATCTTAAGAGGGATGATATCTATAGGGAAAACAATCGCAAATATAAGGCAATAAATGTTCAACTTCCAACTAACTTCAACATGACTGACATCCCGAAGTTTAAGGGGCATGAAAACCCTTTGAACGATATTCGTGCATTCAAAGATTATATGTCTATCAAAGGCATTAAGCCAGAAATGTTCTTAATAATCTTTCCTTAATATCTTGATACTATTCCTGAGCAATGGTTCTACTCCTTGGATCACAAGAAAATTGCTACCTGGGACGATGTTGCAATTGAGTTCACCAAACAGTACGCAGATAATGCTTAAATTCAAGTCAATATGCACACTATAGAGGTTCTTACCCAAAATGAGAAAGAAGGTTTCACCAACTTCCTAAATAGGTGGAGAAAGACTAGCACACAACTCGTCGAGTGCCTCGACGAAGCTACGCTTGTTGAAAAGTTCGTTGACAATTTAAGGCTAATTTATGCGACCATCTGAGGTACCAAAACATAAAGTCTTTCAAAGACTTAACTGTGCTAGGAACAAGAATTGAAGATGACATCCGTAAAGGACTCTTGTCCAAAATGGTAGGTCGCGGATATCATGGCACAACGAGTCGTTCTTATGGCTCCACTAGCAAGACCGACGAGCTCAACCTTGTTGAATCATCTACTAAGAAGAATAACCCGCAGAGAAAGTTCGCTAACGTTGGTGACTCGTACTCCAATGCTCTAAAAAGATTAATGAAACAAGGCAAACTCCAACCCATAGTACCTACACCTGCCCCAGAGAAGAAGTCTAGGTTCTGGGATGAGAATTCCCACTGCGAGTACCATAGAGGCAAAGGGCATGATACAGAGAATTGCATCAAACTGAAGCATGCCATTCAGGATATGATTGAAGATGGGCGCTTTCCTATACCTTCTGCAAGCAAGCCTAGCAATACTCAGAATACTCTTGGAATTCTTATGATCACAGATGAGGAATCCACCTTGGATTGTTCACAACCTATTTCTCCAGCTGAATATGAACTCAATACAATAGAAAATGAGGAGAGTTATTCCACCATTTCCCCTACTATCGCTGATTTTGTCGCATGGGCAAAGGGTGTAAGTAGACAAGTTTCAGAGCTAGAAGCCGCAGTGGCATCCCTACGCAATCCAAACACTATACCTAGGGGAGACATGCCAATGTTTCTAATCTTATCTCAAGGATCCACAATGCAAGAAGTGATCGCAGTAACCGACAAACTAGTCTTGCAAATAATCCACCTTAGTAGCTGAAATCATAAGCTGGAGAGAGCTCAGTATCGTCAATGGAATATGGGCGGATGACGATGAAGATGTTTACCTTAAAGTACATCCTCTTGTCAAGACTAGTGAAGATCAAGATGTATACCATCTTAGTCGCTCGGGACGTTCATATCAAAATGTCACTCAAGGACAAACAGGTGGTCCAGTTGCTAACAGTCCAACTACTAACACCAATGTCGTCACGCCAAATGATGGCGAAGATACATGTGCTGACCATTTATTGAAGCAACTTCAAAAGAAAAAGGCTGATCTTTCAGTCTTGCAACTAGTTGCAAGTTCTTTTCCTCATCGTCAAGCTTTACTGCAAGCATTGGCTAAATTGAACGTAGCACATGACTCTACACCTAATGACGTTGTCAACCTAGCCTTCCAAGATATAGTCAAGCTAAGTAACCCAGTTACTTTCTCAGATGAGGACTTGCCTCCCTTTGGCGTCAGTCATAACCTCTCTCTATACATCACAGTCACATTCTTGAAGAAAAATGTGCCCATGACTTTAGTGGATGATGGCTCCGTAATCAATGTCATACCACAAAAGACAGCATACAAATTAGGCATGAAAGAATCAGACTAGACTCCTACTAACCAAGGCGTTCGGGCATACGATGGAACGCGATGTAAAGTGGTGGGGGTAATTAAACTTACCGTGGTCACTGGGTCAATCGAGCGAAATGTTAATTTTCAGATAGTGGACATTGAGACATCTTTCAATATACTTCTACGTAGGCCCTGGATTCACGCTTCCAAAGCAGTGATATCCACCTTATACCAAATGATCAAGATCCCTCTAGATGGCAAGGTAGTGACGATCACTTTGTCACCTATCAAGGCCGTGATAGAGAAAATGTCAAGCAACCAAGTAGTTACAGATCTAGTGTACGAGCTTGGAGGATTTCAAATCGTAAACCTTATAGAGAGCGAGCCCGCTCCCTTGTACTTCGACCCATACTCCAACCTGGTGGTCAACCACATACTTAAATCCTAGGGATACTTCCTAAGAATGCGACAAAATCTTATGAGAGAGAGTACCTTTACACCTTTTAAGGAAAGTAACTCCCAAAAGATACCACTAGGCTTGGGGTACAAGCCCACGAAGGCCGAAACCCTCAAAATTCTTACTCAAGTTCAGAATCGCAAAAGTAGGGGAGTCCAAATGCAATCCTATCTCCCTACACTAAATGGGTACTTCGTCAGGGAAGGAGATTGTGAATATTTTCATGGATTTCCCTAACCGTGGTGGTACAGATTGAGAGAATCCGGACTAGTGAGAATCCGTAATAATATGACTTATGAGTATCATTAGATTAATAATAGTATTCCGTATTATATTTTCAATTTCGTACAAATACAGACTATCGTAAATTTTGATGTCTTGTCAATTTATCAGATTTCAAGGATTTGTATGTTTAATCTTCCTAATGTTTTTTCTACTTATGTTTCTATTTCCATGTTCGATTGATCAAGATTAATACTGTTGTATTCAATGTTGAAAACGACTTTACTTGAAATCTTGCCAAACTTGTGTAAATTACCCTAACATAATCGTCACATTAACACAAATTATCGTAAGAGAGGTCTCTCATTAATAATATGATTTAAAAATGTCCGAAAATAGTGCTTTCGTTAAGGTGTTATTAAAAAAATATATATTCATGGAATGGTGTAATTGTTGCCTAATAATAATGTCATTAACCTACCCCTGTATATTTGGATCTTGTAAACGAATTCGTGTAGAAGGGGTTTGAAATTCAACGACTCCTTTCAATTAGCATTTCCCGCTCCAATGTTGATATATTTTCTCTTGTTTCTGTTGAGTTTATTCATCCGAAACTTATGGAGGGATGGGTGAATTAATTACTATTTTAAAATTTAAAGCGAGAAAAGCGTATACAAATGATTCTGAATTAGTACACATGCAAATTGAACAGTCCAGGGGTCTGTGCAAATAATATGAATTGTGCTGTATTAAACTGACTGTATACGTGAAAAAAAGAAAACAAAGGCATCGAGAAAATAATAGCAATGACAAAACGAGAACACCAGAATTTTAATGTGGTTCGACCTACTCCCTAAAGGTCTACGTCTACGCTCTTTTTTTTTTTATTATCATTTCCTTTTTAACCAAACCCGATTACAAAAAAAGTCACCGCGACCAACCCGATCGTCCGACTCGAGTACAAGCCCGTACCCCAAAGACTATGTTCTCACCAAAAGAAAATTACAACTCTTTTTGTCTCCTGATACGGTTCTGAACTTGGAACAATGGAGGAGAAAATATGCCTAGAGATAAGAAGACTTAAACACTCGAAACAAAATCTCTAAGGCAGGAAAAAAACTTTTGCAAAGATAAAATTTATTTTAAACCGAATTTTACAAATCTTATAAAAAGTGTCAAGTGCAGAAGATAGGTTAAAAAAAACATATGCCAAATCTTTTCCGTTTAACCAGTTATCTTTTTATATTTTAAGAATATTCTAATATGATATCCTCCTTGTTGATGAAGAATACTTTAGCAAGGATAAGGATGGATATCGATCAGAATATTTCATTTAAAATTATTTTAGCATAAAAAGATATTATTTCGAAAAAATAAGAAAGCAGATTTATCGTGCCTTATGAACTTACTCTGAACTGAACAGTCTTCGGGACTATCCACATTAGATGAATCGAGCAGAGCTCAAGCTTCTCTCCTTTACTATTAGCTAGATAACAAAGACAAAGACTTGATCGATGCTTCAACCTTCTTCCATGAAAGAGCTTAGTCCTTGCAAACCTGTTCTAACTCATGTCTAGGAAACACACATTAGTGAAGGAGGTAAGGAATGAACAAGGACTTGTCATCATCAATACATGATTCAACATTTTCATTAGTAATTTACCATTAATTGACACTAAACTCAAGAAAAGAAAAGTGAACCTTTTGTGAGTATTTTTATTGCAGGATAAATATTGATGTGAAAAATCATATTAATATTGATAGCGTTTCTATTATAGAGATTTAAACGAATAAATGATACACAAAAATGGAATAGGTAAAGAAAATACTCCATAATAGTCCAGAATTAAATCTCGACCATCAAAGAGGTAATGAACCTCCATTTAAAAAAGAATTGGAGATCAGATTCTTATCAGGGCAATACACGACACTTGAATTGTTTCAAGTTTTAATATTTTTACCATTAATAGGTGGGTCAGTACTGACTACTGAATACCTACAAATGACAAATAAAGAATAATTTTGGGGTGAAATTGGAAAGTCATTAACTAGTAATTAGCAAACGAACACATATTAAACTTACGGAGTACACTATTATGGCAAAATTTATATTTCTTTGAGTTACAATAACTCCTATCTGTGGTGTACAATTTTGTAGAATGTAGGTAGTGGTTATGATTTTTTCGATCCACATTAATTAACATAATTACATTGTTTAGATTACAGCGGCTTCCAGCTATGATGGCAGCAGCCAAGGCTGAAACAACAGAAGCAAAGGCTACAACCTTAGAGCAACTCAAAGAAGAGACCATTCTACTTGAGGAGGCCTTTGTGAAGCTGAGCAACGGGAAGTCCTTTTTTTGAGGCGACAAAATTGGTTACGTGGACATTGCCTTTGGGAGCCTCCTCGGTTGGGTAAGAGTGTCAGAGAGAAATAACAATGTTAAGCTACGTGATGTCGCAAGCATTCCTTCACTTGTAGCTTGGGCTGACATGTTTTGTACTCGTGGAGCTATCAAGGATGTTATGCCTGTTACTGATAAGGTTGCTAAGCTTTCTAAGTTTGCTAAGATCATTGTTTTGGGTGGATTCTGCATAAAGCTGAATCCGATCAGGGTAGAGTTTAACGCAGGATTAACTAGCTCATCTACCTTGTCTAAGACTGCAGGGCGTTATGCATAAAATAAAGTAAATAAAATAAGCAAGTAAGACAATAGATTTTGTACGTGGAAAACCCTTTAATTGGGAAAAAATCATGGGCACCAAGCCAGGAGAGGTTTCACTACGTATATGGAGAATAATAACATAAGTAGATACAATATGGAGTATTTTTACTAAGTATTGTAATTGAGTTGTTTTTGAGGTGATAGCATGTGTGTAGAAATGATCTTTGATGCTTCTTATATAGTAGTCTCGTCTAAGCTGCATAATATCTCCTCTTTATAACATAATATTCCCTCTTATCAGTGCCATTGATTGCTCCTCAGTTGCTCTTAATCATCCGGATAAATGATTGGCCTTTTATGATAAAATCTTCTACTTAATTACTTCATAATTAGTGTAATAATGCATAATTATTCACCATATTTATTCTTGACTTAGTCAAATATCATCCTCTTATTTGACCGTTGCTCTCTCCTGCTTGGTGCCAGCCTTTAGCTACCCTGATGCTTTTATCTCGAACATCAGGCCAAGGTAGGAATGTATCCTGAATGCAGGACGGAAATATCAGGCCCAACAATTGCCCCTTATCTTCTCATTGTGGTAGGGTCAAGCCAGAAATGAGAAGATAACTATCAACTTTAATTAGGTAACTTCCTTAGGACGGTTGGGTTAGAATCATTGAAGAAAAAATGGCTAGTTGATTTAAATGCGCCAAGTGTCCTATTTATTGCAACCGCTTCAATTACTGCATGCAAGTTGTAGTAAACCCTAGATATTCACCGTATTATAAATAACATTTAACCTTTGCTTCATCCTTCACCAAAACTCGAATCATTTTCTCCAAAATTCTTCAGTCTCCAACTTTAATCTTCATCTTCAACCTTTGTCAATTTTCAAGAAATTACAAGAAAATCAAGCCATGGTTGTAAAAAGAAAGTCTACAGGGGGGCTGTTGCTCCTGCCTGATACTCCTTTCCTCGCATACCCTAAACATACTTCTGAAAATAAGCCTGAGCCTTCTAAAAATTCTGCCTCTATTCCTGCTGTAGAGATGGTGTCCATTTTTCACAAAGATTTTGAATTCAAGCCATCAAAAGGGCTTGAGGAACAGTCTTCTCGTCCCAATCGTCTTAAGCCCGAGTTTGAGAAAATTGTGAGGGAGAAGGAGATTATCCCTGGTGATGCTGAGGTTTGGATTCCTGAAGACTCTCCTATCAGGGCTAACTGGGCTTGTCCTGATTGGTTCTGTATCTATGATTGGGCTTTTAGGGTTGGTTGTAAGTTGCCTTTCTCTCCCTCGATGGTTGAAGTAGTTATGGAAATTGGTATTCCTCCTTACCCGAACATGCCCACGGTCTGGAAGGTGGTTCATTTGGTTGAGTTTTTATGTGAGAGGCATAAAATGGTTTTTACTCTTGATGATTTGAAGACCTGCTATTCCTTGAAGACACACAGTCATGGCAGGGTTAGTTTCAAGTTTTGGCCTTCGACTAATCCCCTTCTCAGCAATCTGGATAGTGGTGCTGACAAGAATTGGGCTGCTGGTTACATGTTCATCAGGATCAACTCAGTTGGGCCTGATCTGGCGTATCTAAATTTTGATGCTTATACTGGTGGTAAGTATCCTGTAACTTTTACCTGTCCTACACATATTTTGTTAGTTTAAAGTAAAGCAGGAAATATTTAACAAGGTATACCTCTTTTATAGTGGATGATTGGGTGAGCACTGCTGAATATCCTTCTGAAAAGGTAACTGCGTTTTTGGCTATTCCTCCTGAGGAGAGGTCTAAGACATTCTACTCTATGCCGACATCTCATTTCTACACCTCCCGCCAACCACCCAGTGATGATTTTGGCCGCATGCTTGATACGCATAACTATTTATGACAGTCCGTAAGTTCATCATCAAGTGATAGCTAAAACGCTCAAGTCAACCCCTTGGTCATCATCAACGCACCGATACAGTAGTTTTAATAATAGTTATAGTTCATTTGGAGTCCGGGTCAAAAACCGCTTCATTTTCTAAAAGCCGTTTAAATGCCAAGTCGGAATATTCCGGAATGTTCTAGAATTATAGGGATATGTATTCCTAATTAAAATTAATATTTTAAGTTAATATCTACCATAATATTGCGTTTCATGGAATAAGGAAGTGTATATCTACCGAAATTCCATAATAAAACGCGGAAATCTTTCTTGCTCATAAGGAAACCTCTGGGGAAATGACGCAGCAGGTGCTGCACCTCTTTAAAGGGTCGCAGTAGTTTCTGCGCCTCTTCTCCGGCTCTCTTTTCTCATTTTTCGGGATATTTCTGTAATTTGTTTCCAAATCCGTGTCATTCCTAAACTCTTACATATGTTTAGAATAAATAGAGGCCTTCGGCCTCCATATTTGGCACGTGAGTGTTCCACCCCTTCTCTATCTCTCTCTCACTCTATCTCTCTTTGCATTCTAGACCATGCTATTGCCTTTCGATGCCTACGTGCTTGATCAATCGACCACGTAAGCTCAGATCATTCTGAGTCCCAGCTACGTTGCATAGACCGACCAATTTACGAACTCCACGTTTAATCAACCTAATCAATCTACTAAATCCTCTAACGAGGGCACTTTCCACGTATAATCGAGTCGAGCAATCACTAAAACGATAACTTTAGTCAATCTCGTTTCGTGACACATGTAAGTCCGAGGTTGTAAATCCCATTTTATTATTGTACTTTATTTTGTATCAATTAATATAGATCTATATCAAAAGCACGTTCGAAAAACGATTTAAAATCCCCTTTTGAGAGCGTTTTTACGAAACAGCAGAGGTTAGACATTGAGAAGAAACATAGTAGAAGTTGCGCCTCTTCGAAGGATCGCAGCCTTGTTACGCCTCTTCCAGAGGTTGCTTGCTGCTCATGCTCTTCTTCTTCTTCCTCGACTCCCTGCATTTTTCTTTTTTCTTATTTCTTTCATTTTTCTTTGTTTCTTTGTTGTTTCAGTATATAAATCATATTTTAACAATTTCCTTTTCAATAACAGCGCTTAATTCGTCCTTAATCCCGATTAATTAAATACTTTTGGGTTTTCGCCATTTTAGTTCAAATCGATTCTCTGGGTTTCGACTTGTTCATGTCGAGGTTCTGGAATCCTAATTTGATACATAAGTTTTCTTCAGAGTCTTATTTGTCCAGTTCCGTCTTAATTTAACCTCAAGTTTCGCCTTTTTTGTATTTTCGACACAAATTCGTCGTATAATGATAATTATGTAAATTGCTGTAATTTCTCATTTTAATTCGGTTAAAACACTTCAATTTGAGTCTAATATCAATAATTCATCCTAAATATACCAAAGAACGATAACAGTGTTATGGTTTTGACTTCACAGCCAGAACCCAGCTCTAGAACACACGCATGAAGTCCTGTGCCTCTTCCAGAGGACGCAGCAGATGCTGCGCCTGTTCTGGGTTGGTTTCTGTTCCTGAACTCTTTCTCGCTTTGACGTAGCTCCTAATTACGGTTCAAATCAACTATTAATCGTATTATCACCTCTAATATGACATATTTTCATATTTTTATTTCTAATTTTATTTTTCTTTTTATTTTCTTCCTTGAAATCCCGTCTTCGAGCGTGCTTTTGACGTAGATCAAATAAACTTTGTAAAGCTTGTAATTTTAATTACTGTAATTCATTCATTTATCGTAATTATTATTATGTATGATTTAATTGTATGGCATTCACATGTATTGAATCTAACATTTACTTCGACCAAATTGTTTGCTAGAACACGTGTTAACAAACATAGTTTAATTTCATATGTTAGGATTAATCCATGTTTGTTTCATTGGATGCATTACATCGACGACATATTAAATATGAACAATCTCCGTAATAATTAGTAGAGGCCGCTATCGAGGCAAGAGGGATTAGGTGTTCGAATTAAAGAGCTTCCTAATACGTACCCTCACCCCTTACTCCAGCTATCTCTGGACATCTGTGTCTATTGGCATCACGAGAGTCATTATAGACATGGAATGCTAAGAGTAACGAGTTCTTAGTGTTCATCTCATCACTTTGTATCTTTACATGGGACAAGTATTCGAACGGTTTCCAATTTTTCCTCAATAAATTGGTGGCGACTCCACAAATGCAGGGTTATTCAACCTTTCACCAGTTTCAATGCCTCACCAGTTAGTAACGGCCCATGACGTGCTTCGGCAAACCAAGGTTCCATGGGAGACGTGTCACCGCCTCGAAACCAACGAACGGGTGCACGTGGCGCGGGTGGCCCTTGTCCACAGTTTGGCGACTTCGCTAGGGATGATACACTTACGTGTTACCCAGGGTGAAACTTGAACAAGGTTTGGGAATAGTTTGTACAATACAGTTGTTGATTTTCATTACTCGACCTTCTTAGGTCGTTTCATTGGGTCTTCCTAGGCCCTAACCCAACCCATTCGACCAATAGTCCCATCCAGACGGTCAAACTTCCTATTTGGGCCTAAAGATGGATAGCGATTGACATCAACCATACTCCGGTACATACTCATGTTTGTATCGAGAGCTTTCCCTACTCGAGGAAATGGACTAGGAACCGACCTTACTCATGTTTGGCACGGACCTCTCCACAGACCAGGGTTTGATTGCTTGGTACGGCAACCCACCTTTCTAAACCAAAACCCCTTAAATGCACTCAGCATACGGTAATAATGCCCATATGTGTTTGAATCACATACGTGATCACCATTTGTATACAAAACCATGACAAAATTTTGTAAAATAAAATCCATTTTCAAAATATAAACATTTTCAAAAATGGCCTAATACAGCGCAAACTAAGCCATTTGTATACAAAACCATGACAAAACTTCGGGCCTCAAACCCATTTCAAAACACACTTCGAGTCAGCACTCTTACAACTACACTACAGTTGTCTAGGACCAACATTTCAAAATTTGTCATTTTCAAATCCCACTTGACACAGTGGCACACACCCACTTCATGAGTCGAGTCTTTTTTGAGTAAGTGTGCAAAAATGGTCGATCGTATTTTGATTCGTCGTCGATTTCTTATCCTCAGTCCAAAATGGTGGGAACTAGTAAGGGAAGCATTAATGGTGAACCCGAACAACCCGTAAATGGTAATGATCAAATCTTAGCTGCACTACTTCCTCTCCAGACATGCCAAGACCAAGGTTATGCTCGCCTCAACTCTATCAAAGGCCATATTGTCGCTGTAGAAGCTAGACTTCCTTCTAGAGAGGGTCCCATTCTCGATGCGCTCATGGACGATAATTCTCCACCCTTTGAATAACCAGTAGTCAATCTTCCACTAGGTCCTACTGAAGCTGAAAAGCGACTCTAGTATTTGGAGGAGCAACTAATGTATCTCAAGGGGGATGATATCTATAAGGAAAACAGTCGCATATATATGGCAGTAAATGCTCAACTTCCAACTAACTTCAACATGACTGACATCCCGAAGTTTAAGGGGCATGAAAATTTGAACGATATTTATGCATTCATAGATTATATGCCTATCAAAAGCATTAAGCCAGAAATGTTCTTAAGGATCTTTCCTTCATCTCTTGATACTATCCCTAAGCAATGGTTCTACTCCTTGGATCACAAGAAAATTGCTACCTGGGACGATGCTGCAATTGAGTTCACCAAACAGTACGCAGATAATGCTGAAATTCAAGTCAATATGCGCAATCTAAAGGTTCTTACCCAAAATGAGAAAGAAGGTTTCACCGACTTCCTAAGTAGGTGGAGAAAGACTAGTAAGCAACTCGTCGAGCGCCTCGATGAAGCTATGTTTGTTGAAAAGTTCGTGGATAATTTAAGGCGAATCTATGCTAACCATTTAAGGTGCCAAAACATAAAGTTTCAATGACTTAACTGTGCTAGGAACAAGAATTGAAGACGACATCCATAAATGACTCTTGTCCAAAATGGTAGGCGGTCACGGATATCAAGGCACAACGAGTCGTTCTTATGGCTCCACTAGCAAGACCGACGAGCTCAACCTTGTTAAATCATCTACTAAGAAGAATAACCCTTAGAGAAAGTTCGCTAACGTTGGTGACTCGTACTCCAATGCTCTAAAAAGATTGATGAAACAAGGCAAACTCCAACTCATAGGACCTACACCTGACCCAGAGAAGAATTCTAGGTTCTGGGATGAGAATGCCTACTGCGAGTACCATAGAGGCAAAGGGCATGATACAAAGAATTGCTTCAAACTGAAGCATGCCATTCAGGATATGATTGAAGATTGGCGTTTGCCTATACCTCCTGCAAGCAAGCCTAGCAATACTCAAAATCCTCTTGGAATTCTGATGATCACAGATGAGGAATCCACCTTGGATTGTTCACACCTTATTTCTCCAGCTAAAGATGAAGTCAATGCACTAGAAAATGAGGAGAGTTATTCCACCATTTCCCCTACTATCGCTGATTTTGACGCATGGAAAATGGATGTAAGTAGACATGTTTCAGAGCTAGAAGCCACAGTGACATCCCTACGCAATCAAAACACTACACCTAGGGGAGACATGCCAATGGTTCCAATATTATCTCAAGGATCCACAATGCAAGAAGTGATCGTAGTAACCGACAATCTAGTCGAGCAAATAATCAACCTAGAAGCTGAAATCATAAGCTTGAGAGAGCTCAGTATCGTCAATGGAATATGGGCAGATGACGCTGAATATTTTTACCTTAAAGTGCATCCTCTAGTCAAGACTAGTGAAGATCAAGATGTAGACCACCTTACTCGCTTGGGACGTCCATATCAAAATGTCACTCAAGGACAAACCGGTGGTCCAGTTGCTAACGGTCCAAGTACTAACACCAATGTCGTCACGCCAAATGATGGCGAAGATATATGTGCTAACCATTTATTGAATCAACTTCAAAAGAAAAAGGCTGGTCTTTCAGTCTGGCAACTAGGTTCAAGTTCATTTCCTCATCGTCAAGCTTTACTACAAGCATTGGCTAAATTGAACAAAGCACACGACTCTACATCTAATGACGTTGTCAACCTAGCCTTCCAAGACTGAGTCAAGCTAAGTAACCTAGTTACTTTCTCAGATGAGGACTTGCTTCCCTTTGGCGTCACTCATAACCTCTCTCTATACATCACAGTCACATGCTTGAAGAAAAATGTACCCATGACTTTCGTGGATGATGGCTCTGCAGTAAATGTCATACCACTAAAGACAACATATAAATTAGGCATGAAAGAATCAGACTGGACTCCTACTAACCAAGGCATTCGGGCATGTAATGGAACGCGACGTAAAGGTTTGGGGCTAATTAACCTTAACGTGGCCACTGGGTCAATCGAGCGAAAGTTTAATTTTTAGATAGTGGACATTGAGTCATCTTTCAATATACTTCTATGTAGGCCCTGGATTCACGCTTCCAAAGCAGTGACTTCCACCTTATACCAAAAGATCAAGATCCCACTAGATGGCAAGGTTGTGACGATTACTTCGTCACCTATCAAGGTCGTGATAGAGAAAATGTCACGCAACCAAGTAGTTACTGATCCAGTGCACGAGCTTAGTGGATTTCAAATCATAAACCTTATAGAGAGCGAGCCAGCTCCCTCGTACTTCAACCCATACTCTAACCTGGTGGTCAACCACATACTTAAATCCCAGGGATACTTCCCAGAAATGCCACTAAACCCTATCAGAGAGAGTACCTTTACACCTTTTAAAGAAGGTAACTCCCAAAAGATACCACTAGGCTTGGGGTACAAGTGATGCGTGTCTTTTATATGATGTTTTACATCCTATTTTACACGCATTTCAGAGCTCATTTGTATAGTTTAAGCTACCATTTCCCCTATTTCCGTCTACTTTCGTGTTTTTGTACATTATTGTAGAAATGTGAAGAATTTAACAGAAATGGAGCTAAATCCGTCCCCGAGTATCCTGCATTGCATTTTTACGTGGAGTATTCACTTAAGGAACGAGCTTGGTGCGCATTTCAAGGCCCGAAAGACAAATCCACGAGATCATAGAAGTCAAGTACCAGCTAGAGCAGTCGAGCGACCACTACCTTCAGTCGATCGACCAAATCACGGGATCCAGAGGCTACTGTACACTGCTAGTGTTACGTATATTTTCTATATAACGTAACCTAGTTTCCAGAGACATTCATTCAGAAATTTTCCTAGTTCTACAATCAGTTTAGTTTATCAAGAATTAGGGTTCGGAAATATTGTTTTGCAAAGGATTTTCGTTCGAGCTTTTAATCACTCCTCTGCAATTTCGGTAATCCTTCTGTTCTATTTCAGTTTATCTTTATCGCATTGATAGTATAGAAATTGCTAGCTAGTTTCCCAAAGCCAATATTATTGTTTTATGTTGTCTATTTGCTCAATCGTCTTAATCATAAATTCCGTAGATTTAATGATCAATCTTACTGTTGTTTTTACTGTAGTTATGAGTAGCTAAAATGCTTGTGCTAGGATGTAGGGGAATTATAGTGTAGGCGGCGTTGAATAATGCGGACTGAATCGCGTGTCAGTCGATCGACTGACATACTTGGTCGATCGACTGACCTCGTGGGGTTTTACTTTCGTTTTAATTGTTTTAAGTTCTTTATTCGACAAATCGAGTGCACACGACTAGTTGAATGTTTAGGATATGACTGACCCATTAGATCGAGAGATAGGGACAGTTGTTAGATCACCAATTAAAATGACTAAACTATGTTGAGATCGAAAGATAGGTAAAGTTTAGATTATAAATCACTTTTCAGGGCGAGAGTCAGTATTAGTGATATTAGGGACTTATAGCGAGATCGAAAGATGCTATCTGTTAAGAGTGGACCGAGAGGACCTCTTGTTTCCCGCCTCGTGTGTTTGATTTAGACCGACTTAGTTTGCTGCCGCCGAAACTATAGTGAACCGACCATCCTAGTACCCCTTCTTTTATCTGTTTTATCCTTTTATTTAGTTTATTGTCTTTTATTGCTATTAGTATAGACCAAATCAATACAACCACCACTTTCGTTACCCTAGACTAAATTAGACAATTAGAAATTACATTCGCCTCCTTGTGGTTCGACCCTGTTACCACTAGCCTAGGTTAGTTTTAAAAGGAAATTATAAATCTTGTTTTTGGTACTCACAACGACGGGTATCAAATTTTGGCGCCGTTGCCGGGGAGGCAATTGTTCTAATTTTTAGTTGTTTTTATTTAGTCTTTCTTAGTTTAAGGGACACCTGTTCCTTAAACTTTTCTTATTTTCTTTTTGTAGTTTCTTCTTATGCGCAGGTCACAGGGTGGTGAACTAGTACCGTTCAATCCTGAGATTGATAAATCCTTGCGCGAGTTGAGACGATCACAAAGGGTATTACCGACAGAGGAAGAGCTGAGTACTCTGTAAAGCTACTACGAGAACGCTCTGTTCGAGGAAGATCCACCCACGTCTCCTGCTTCTATTTCTTCAGCTGAGACAGTCACTTCTCCAGAAATTCCAGTCATGGCTGAAGAAGCAACTATAGCAAGTCATTCTGAGCCGACAACCGAAAACCCTTACAAGGGATTCGAATTACCTGGAGCTGATAGGAAGTTCGAACCAAAGCCTTCCTATATCAACCTAGTTGAGAGGAACCAGTTCGGGGGAGCTGCAAATGAAGATGCAGCCAACCATATGGAGATATTTATCGATTACTGCTGCTCTATACCCCCGCCGACCGGTGTGACCCAGGACCAGATAAAGGCGACTTGTTTATATCCTCACTCCGTGATGCTGCAAGGGAGTGGTACAGAGATCTGGACCGAGCTGCTCATGGGATCACCGACTGGAACTCCTTAGCCCTGGCATTTTATAAAAAGTACTTCTCTGCCTCGAAGACTAATGCCAATAGAGCTCAGATCACGAGCTTTAAACAAGGGCCGAATGAGAATTTTCATGAAGCGTGGGTTCGTTTCAACAAGCTGGTGCGAACCATACCGCACCATGGGTTCGAAAAATGGAGTCTTTGCAATCAGTTCTATAACGGGCTGTATGACGATCAGAGGGCTATTTTGGATGCTTTGCAATGAATGGCCGATTCTTTGAAAATATGGGAGAGACTAAGGGGTGGAAGATCATTGATGACTTAGCCACCCACAAGGCTGAGTATGGGAATTCCCGGGGGAATCAAAGGAGGAGTGCAGAATCTCCTTCTGTAGCTGCACTTGAAGCTCTCACTGCGAGATTTGACAAGTATGAACTGGGAGGAGCATCAAAAGGAGGTATTTACCAAGTAAATGCTGTGTCAGACGGTCCTTTCGTCTGCAGAAGGTGTGGAGCTGAGGGACAAGTCTCAGAGAATTGTCCCAGTCCTTTCGAGTCTTGTGCTGCCTTTCAACACTATAGGCAGACAAACACCTCCTATGTGCCTAATGTTCATCCCAACTTGAGGTGGAGTAGCCAGAATATCCTAAATCAAACTCCACCTCCGCAGCAGCAGCAGCAGCAGCAGCAGCAAGCCTATGTACCCCCTCATCATAAGCAACAACAATATCAAAAACCTCCCTATGTGCCACAGCAGCAACAATCTCAAAATTCCGAGTTTGCTGAGTTGAAAAATATGTTGCAAAAGGAGTCCCAAGCTAGAGAGGCTGGAATGAAACTTTTAGAAAGCCAAATTTCTCAGTTGGCTAGCAAGAGTACCACTCGAGCTCAGGGACACTTACCGACCTAAACTGACCAGAAAGAGACCCTAAATGCCATAACTTTGAGAAGTGGGTCTACCCTGGAGGGGCCTGCTATGGTCAAGGATGCCACTGCAAAAGATGAGGCGAAACCGAGTCAGAATAAAGCCGTAACGAGTAATACAAAGAAAAAGGCATCTATCAGGTATATCAGTCGATCGACTGATATACCTGGTCGATCGACTGAAGTGCGGGTTACAGGAGCTTCTGGAACTGTAGATCTCAGTCGATCGACTGAGCAAGGTGGTCGATCGATTGAGGCCACTGCTGATATTGAGAAATTTCGTCCTCTAATGCCCAATAATTTTAGAGACCACTTATTTCGGGGTACGACAACTCCGAAAGTATTGGGGCAAGTCCCGAGTGTTGATGGGTCCGTCCCGATTCCGAAGTTCGACCCAACGTCGGTCAATGGCTCATATTTGAGACGGTCTGAAGAGAGTTCAAGCTTCAATAAAGATAAGGTGGTGGACTTTCAGCCTAAGTCCAGGGATACCGGCATGCGTGATTTAGAGGAAAGGGCTAAGCTGCTTCTTACAGCCCCGTATCCAGAGAGACTAGTGCCGACAAAGGAACTGGTATCTTTCAGTAAATTTGAAAATGTAGTTCGTAGTCTTAAGGTACAAGTGCCTTTCCTTGAATTAGTGAATCAAGTGCCCGCTTATATGAAGTTCATGAAGCAATTGCTTTCTAAAAAGAGGTCACTTGAAACCGTGCATACTGTTGCACTAACTGAGGAAACTTGCTCTTACTTGACTCGCACTGCACCCCATAAGATAGAGGACCCGGGTAGCTTTTCCGTTCCTTGTAATATAGGTACATTCTCTATTGAGAAGGCATTATGTGAGCTAGGAGCTAGCATTAGCGTCATGCCCTTAAGTCTTGCTAGGAAGCTAAAATTGACTAGGTTTGCAGTCACAGACATGACAGTTCAGATGGCTGACAGATCTGTGGTCCGGCCTATAGGCGTCCTAGAGGACATCCCTGTGCAAATAGGGAAGTTTTTCTTCCCCGTAGACTTTGTAGTCCTAGATATGCCTGAGGATGCCCACATACCTATCATTCTAGGTAGGCCATTTCGCACACCGCTTCTTTTGGTGCGATTATTGATGTTGGTTGGGACCCTGACCTTCAAAGTGGGGAAGCATTCTATTGTCTTCGCCCAAACAGCTAGGAAGAAGGACCCCATGTGGCCTATCACCTGTAATACGGTTTCTGAAAAGAAATCATACTTTGTGCTTCCTGATATGCCTGTCTCTACTCCTATTCTTGTCATAAGCCCTCCGCCCCAGATTGGGAGCAAATTGGAGGAAGATTTGTCTATTTCTGATATTGAAGGAGCTGGTTTTGGGAAGGAAAAGCCGCAAGTCGCTCAAGCTGTGAAGAAGCCGATCATTCAAAGAGGAGGTCTTGGTTGCCTTAGCTATGGCACTGATGAGGAAGTTGCTGACGAGCCGGTCAAAGTGAGAGAGTCCGATTTAGATTCTGATGAGTCCGAAGAGATCATTGACTGGGGAGATATAGAAGTTTTTGATCCGTTGAGTTCGGCGGATGTTGAAGCTAAGAATGTCACCCCCCCATACTCCAAGTGCCTTACCAGGACCACCCAGGTATAAGGATGTTACCATCTCGGTTTCCCGAGGCAATGATAATCATAAGACAATAACGAAATAAACTTAAAAGTAAATAGTTTAAGTGATTACATGATCAAAACCAAAACTGATAAACTAAAATACAACATTCTCAGACGGTTTACTTCTAAAATTTTCAAAGCTATAAAACATCGTCTGACACAGCAGAAGACTTCTAACTGTCACGTGATGACTCATCCCAGCTATCCCATACGCGTCATATCATACCTGCTCAATAACTGCTCACCACCCCCGAATGGATCACCACAGTTTTTAAAACATTTAAACGGGGTCAGTACTATTTACACAAGTTATATAATCAACAGTACAGCAACCAACACAGCTCAAGCAATCATACACAATCAGACACTCCACTCCATTTCCGTCACCGACTGTCCACTGGACCAGCCCTGCCAGGGGGGGACCGCAGCCGTTCCCACCTAAGCCCCGCTCATCATACCGAGCGATAACCCTGTCCCATTAATGTGCACATCCCCTTCCGTGGCGGGTTCCACGAAGGGCGAAACTAGGGCGTGAAGCCACTCCCGCAAGTGACTCCACTCAGCCGAGAACGCATCTCGATAACCACAGATAAACAATCACAATCACAATCACAACATCGTCTGAATCAATCAATTATACTAGATACAGCACAACACCACACCACATGTAAGTAATACTGAGTAGGGAAACCCTACTTGGAACAGCAACACAATCAGACGGTCTCAACAGCTGTATCAAAATTCCTCTCCTGCGAATCCTCCTCCAAACATATAATCATGCAATTGCTACCAATCAAGAAACATAACAAAACCCCCAATCCCAAAATTAGGGTTTAACGAAACTTAACGAAAGACTATAAAATTGGTATGTAGATCTTACCCTCGACGCAAGGATCACACAGGTATAAAGAACGATGGAATCCGACCTCTCAAGTTCCGGGATTTGTCAACAACACGGATGAAAGCGAAGAACGTAACTTGAATCTCCCTTTTAAAGTTATTAGGTTTGTAAAGGTGTATAATGAAAGTGACGGAAAGATTTATATATTAATCCGTGTTATTAACAAAACCCGTCGAATTATCACCCGCTAACCGAGCTACTCGATCGAGTAGCTGAGGTACTCGATCGAGTGCCCCCTTACTCGATCGAGTATCAAGGTTACTCGATCGAGTACCCAACAGGTCAGAAACTATTATAAAACCGCAACACACCCTTACTCGACAGAGTCAGGCCTACTCGATAGAGTACCCAGAGACTCATAAAACCGTAGTATTACAGTCTTCCCTCCTTAAAAAGAACTTCGTCCCCGAAGTTCAACCCATACATAAAAACAAACATACTAACTCGGTCAAGACGCAACAAAGCTACTAAGAACTCAAAACAAAACCCCAACATACAAAATATGAAACCATGAACTCTTAACACCAACTCCACCAACTATTCCTACCTCCACACCTTGCTCACGATGTCGTATCAACTACATCATAAACTCTCCCGACACTAACTCCATACATAACCAACTACATAAACATCAAACGGAATGTTACATGATACCATTTTGTAACACCCCTATACTCCTAGTGCCTTACCAGGACCACCCAGGTATAAGGATGTTACCATCTCGGTTTCCCGAGGCAATGATAATCATAAGACAATAACGAAACAAACTTAAAAGTAAATAGTTTAAGTGATTACATGATCAAAACCAAAACTGATAAACTGAAATACAACATTCTCGGACGGTTTCATCGCTAAAACTATCAAAGCTATAAAACACCGTCGACACAAATGAAGACTTCTAACTACCACGTGATGACTCATCCCGGCTATCCCATACGCGTCATATCATACCCGCTCAATAACCGCTCACCACCCCGAATGGATCACCACGATTTTAAAACATTTAAACGGGTCGAAGACTATTTACACAAGTTATATAATCAACGATCTGAGAACCAACACACGCTCAAGCAATCATACACAATCGGGCACTCCACTCCATCTCCGTCACCGATCGTCCACCTGGACCAGCCACGCGATGGGGGACCGCAGCCTTTCCCACCTAAGCCCCGCTCATCATACCGAGCGATAACCCTGTCCCATTAATGTGCACATCCCCTTCCGTGGCGGGTTCCACGATGGGCGAAACTAGGGCGTGAAGCCACTCCCGCAAGTGACTCCACTCAGCCGAGAACGCATCTCGAGAACCACAGACAAACAATCACAATCACAATCACAACATCGTCTGAATCAATCAATTATACTAATTACAGCACAACACCACACCACATGTAAGTAATACTGAGTAGGGAAACCCTACCTGGAACAGCAACACCATCGGACGGTCTCAACAGCTGTATCAAAATTCCTCTCCTACGAATCCTCCTCCTAACATATAATCATGCAATTGCTACCAATCAAGAAACATAACAAAAACCCCCAATCCCAAAATTAGGGTTTAACGAAACTTAACGAAAGACTATAAAATTGGTATGTAGATCTTACCCTCGACGCAAGGATCACGCAGGTATAAAGAACGATGGAATCCGACCTCTCAAGCTCCGGGATTTGTCAACAACACGGATGAAAGCGAAGAACGTAACTTGAATCTCCCTTTTAAAGTTATTAGGTTTGTAAAGGTGTATAATGAAAGTGACGGAAAGATTTATATATTAATCCGTGTTATTAACAAAACCCGTCGAATTATCACTCGCTAACCGAGCTACTCGATCGAGTAGCTGAGGTACTCGATCGAGTGCCCCCTTACTCGATCGAGTATCAAGGTTACTCGATCGAGTACCCGACAGGTCAGAAACTATTTTAAAACCGCAACACACCCTTACTCGACAGAGTAAGGCCTACTCGATAGAGTACCCAGAGACTCATAAAACCGTAGTATTACAAAGAAGGGTGCGGCTAAGAATATGAGCATCATTGAGGCTACCTCTAGTAGCCAGAAGCCAACGAAGTGGGCCATATCATGGCCATTCTTGATCAACTATTAGTTGATCAAATGCTTTATCAAACATTTACTTTATTGCTTTTAAGACTATTTACCATATTTTGTGCGCGAGACTTCGCATTTATTTTTGTTGCTTAGGATTTTTAAGTACTTTCGACTTTGGTTTGGGTTTTGTGCAATTTTGGGCGCGTATTATTGTGTACTTGCAGGTTTTTAGACCCCATTAGCTCAAGTAATTGAGCAAATACGAAGAAATCGGAAAGTTACAGCAGCTTTCCTAGTCGATCGACTGCCTTCCATGGTCGATCGACTGAGTTGCGCATCTCAGGAGTTTCTGTTCCTGTTCACTTAGGTCGATCGACTGCCATTTATGGTCGATCGACCATCGCACTGCGTCTTTTGTCTGTTCACGACCTTTCCCCTACTGTGTTGGGTCGTTTTGCGGGATTAAGGGAGTTTTCTACTCTATTTTATTTCCCGACTCGTTTCTGATTTCTTCCATTTTCGTAGCTTTGCACATAATTACCGCTCCTTCATTGCTTTCTCGGTTTTATGCGTGGTTCTTTGTTTGTGTTTTCAGGTATTTATTGGTAGCACTGCTGGCTACTGAAACCTCCTAGCTCACGCTGGTTTGGAGAGGTTTCCTTTGCTGCGTTTAAAGTCTTGTGAGTTTCTAAGTCTTTACTTCATGTTTTATTTATTTAATTTCCTCGCAAATTCCCGTTTCTCTTTTCTTCATTACATGATTTTGCACAATGGGGACATTGTGCGATTTGGTTTGGTAGGGTTTTGGGTCGCATATCATTTTCTTGCATTCACGTTTACATTTTGTTTTGCATTGCTTTTTCATTTCATATATATATACGAAAAATCCAAAAAAAATTGAAAACTTTCATCAAAATTTCAAAAAATGCACGTTTATTTTAGCATATAGGTCGGGTCGGAACGGTAGTATTTCAATGATGACATTGCATTTGCACCTGTTTTTGCCTAAGCCTTGCTTGATTAACATGTTATTAGTAGAATCGTATAAGTGCATACCTACGAGTTTTCGTTAACTGTTTGCTGAACTTGAGACTTGACTTAGAATTTTGGCAAGCTACATTATATTTCTAAGATTTAGAGCCTATAACTGGTGACATCTATGGCCAGTTTATCTAGGATGTGAGTAGTACTCCTTATGAGGCATGTCACATCAATGTGCATAAATATGAACTTAATCTGCTTAATACCTGTATGCATTCGGTTTGTGGTCTGTCGATACATGTGGTAGAGGTTTCCCTTTATTCATTTTACCCATGAACTCCACACTGCCAAAAATATCCTTTTTGTCCTATTTACTACATCCTACATTTAGCCTGTCCTTTGTCAAGCTAGTAGTCTATGTTCTTGGAATTGTTACTTAGTTTTTGGTAGCATTTGCTCTTATTTGAGAGGTTGTTGGGAAGATGAAATGAAGGAGGAAAGAAGTTGAAAGGAAAGAAAAAGAAAAAAAAAAGAAAAAAAAATGATTCGAAAAATATATGAAAAAAGAGCTCTTTACTGTTCATAGCAGTCGATCGACTGCCAATTCTGGTGGATCGACTGAGGTTCGAAAGAAAAGAAGAAATCAATTCGCATAGTTTATAATCCTTATCTTTTGGCGATTTTTGCTCCCATGTTGCATTAGTATCTTATGGGGAGTTAGTTGATTACTTTTATACCGGGAGATTGTGAGATTTGTGCTTGCTATAGCACCGTTTCGTTTGATTTTGAGCAAGAAGAAGGATGTTGCCATATGGTTCCATTTTGGTACTAGCTTGATCACCTGTGCCTCCACTTTTCCATAAATGTTTTGCCTCTTCTTACCCATACCTCACATATCCACATATATACCTCGGCATGTGTCATGGTCTTTTGTTGGTTGGAATGCATATGTACGGTTGTAGAGATTGTTTTCATATTATATTGCAGGCATGTTCTTATAGGTCGTAGTTAGGTGAGAGTCTGTACAAAATGAATTCTTTCTATCCTCTTATATATTCACCCGTGCTTATGTGTGATATGAGCGACCCGTGAGAGTCCAATTAGATAAGTCTCTATAGTTGACAGTTTAGCAATTTTCTAACGGCTTGATAACTCGTTTGCATGATTCACATTACTAATTGATTGTTGGTTGTTGCATTAAAATGGTTTAGGTTTTACATGTTGTAATTCGCTCTGAGATTGAATTCGTTCCATTAGGTCATTAGATCGAGTCTAGTTCTTGCTTGGGGACAAGCAAGGGTTTGGTTTGGGGAAGTTTGATGCGTGTCGTTTATATGATGTTTTACATCCTATTTTACACGCATTTCAGAGCTCATTTGTGTAGTTTAAGCTACCATTTCCCCTATTTCCGTCTACTTTCGTGTTTTTGTACATTATTGTAGAAATGTGAAGAATTCAACAGAAATTGAGCTAAATCCGTCCCCGAGTATCCTGCATTGCATTTTGACGTGGATTATTCACTTAAGGAATGAGCTTGGTGCGCATTTCAAGGCCCGAATGACAAATCCACGAGATCATAGAAGTCAAGTACAAGCTAGAGCAGTCGATCGACCACTACCTTCAGTCGATCGACCAAATCACGGGATCCAGAGGCTACTGTACACTGCTAGTCAGTCGATCGACCGCCCTTCTTAGTCGATCGACCACATCGCTGCTTCAGACGAGAATTAAAAGATCGAGGAACTTAAAGCCCATTGTGTTTAGGTTTTAATAATAAGTGTTACGTATATTTGATATATAACGTAACCTAGTTTCCAAAGATATTCATTCAGAAATTTGCTCAGTTCTACATTCAGTTTAGTTTATCAATAATTAGGGTTCGGAAATATTGTTTTGCAAAGGATTTTCGTTCGAGCTTTTAATCATTCCTCTGCAATTTCGGTATTCCTTCTGTTCAATTTCAGTTTATCTTTATCGCATTGATAGTATAGAAATTGCTAGCTAGTTTCCCAAAGCCAATATTATTGTTTTATGTTGTCTATTTGCTCAATCGTCTTAATCATGAATTCCGTAGATTTAATGATCAATCTTACTGTTGCTTTTACTGTAGTTATGAGTAGCTAAATTGCTTGTGCTAGGATGTAGAGGAATTATAGTGTAGGCGGCGTAGAATAATGCGGACTGAATCGCGTGTCAGTCGATCGTCTGACATACTTGGTCGATCGACTGACCTTGTAGGGTTTTACTTTCGTTTTAATTGTTTTAAGTTCATTATTCGACGAATCGAGTGCACACGACTAGTTGAATGTTTAGGATATGACTGACCCATTAGATCGAGAGATAGGGACAGTTGTTAGATCACCAATTAAAATGACTAAACTATGCTGAGATCGAAAGATAGGTAAAGTTTAGATTATAAATCACTTTTCAGGGCGAGAGTAAGTATTAGTGATATTAGGGACTTATAGCGAGATCGAAAGATGCTATCTGTTAAGAGTGGACCGAGAGGACCTCTTGTTTCCCGCCTCGTGTGTTTGATTTAGACCGACTTAGTTTGCTGCCGCCGAAACTATAGTGAACCGACCATCCTAGTACCCCTTCTTTTATCTGTTTTATCCGTTTATTTAGTTTATTGTCTTTTATTGCTATTAGTATAGACCAAATCAATTCAACCCCCACTTTCGTTACCCTAGACTAAATTAGACAATTAGAAATTACATTCGCCTCCTTGTGGTTCGACCCTGTTACCACTAGCCTAGGTTAGTTTTAATAGGAAATTATAAATCTTGTTTTTGGTACTCACAACGACGGGTATCAACAAGTCCACGAAGGCGAAAACCCTCGAAATGCTTACTCAAGTTCATAATCGCAACATAGGGGAGTCCAAATGCAATCCTATCTCCCTACACTAAATGGGTACTTCGTCAGGGAAGGAGATTGTGAATATTTTCATGGATTTCCCGAACCTTGGTGGTACAGAGGCATTCAACTAGCTGGAATCAAGGTCTTCCACGGTTGCTACTTCATTCCTCCAGAAACGGTTCCTACCGTCTAAACTCGTCAGACACCTTGTTTCGATGAACAGGCTGTTAGCCTTCTATTTGGAGAGGATCGATTCGTCAAAGCAGCGCAGGATGAGTTCATTACCATGATACTTCAAGACGACCATTTCAACCCTACAACACTGATCACTGACACCAGCGCAAATCATTAGAAAGGATTGACAAAGTCGATCAAGTGGACCAACAATCAAGGAAAACTCTTCAAAGTCACTACTAGAGAAGGAGAGATGTTCAAAGGAGAACCCAAAGATGGTGAATTCGAGTCAGAGTCGGAATCATAGTTAGAGTTGGAATCTAAGTCTAGAGAAGTCGCTAGAGAGTCTCTACCTGTCGTCACTCCCCACCCTTTTGTTTCTCCTAACATAGTATTGCCTAGTAACAGTTGCTTGGGGAATGTGTCAGCAACCGTCCCTTTACCGCCACTGACTACTGTGCAGATGGCTTCTTTGTTTCAACTGTTTTCAAACTTTAATATGAATAAATCTAATTCTGCTTTCTCCTTATGTTATTCTGAATGCAATTCTATTTACGATGATAATGAGGATGATCCTGACCCAGTCTCAATCGAATTAGCTCCCTATATAATTAAAGAAATACTAGAAGTGGGGAAGGGGCACTAGTTATAGAAAACACCGAACCTATCAACGTAGGAACGGAGTTAGAACCCCAAGAACTTAGAATAGGGATGACCTTAGACCCAACTAAAAGGGCAAACTTCACAGACATCCTACACGAGTTCAAAGACGTCTTCGCTTGGTCTTACAAGGACATGCCAGGGATCGACAGAGATATTGCAGAAAATCGCATTCCAACTAAGCCATGTTTCAAACCTGTGAAACAGAAGCTTCGTCGGATGAGGACAGAGTGGGCTCTTAAGATTAAAGAAGATGTCGACAAGCAATTCAAAGCCGGATTCATCAAAGTTTCCGAGAATTCAGACTGGGTGGCTAATATAGTCCCCGTACCCAAAAATGATGGGCGTATCCGGGTTTGTGTTGATTCCAGAGACTTAAACAAAGCGAGTCGTAAAGACGACTTTCCTCTACCACACATCGATATGTTGGTAGATAATACAGCAGATCACACGTTGTTATCCTTCGTGGATGGGTATGCAGGGTATAACCAAATTAAAATGGCCATAGAAGATATGCACAAGACAGCTTTCGTCATTCAGTGGGGCACACATTGTTATATTATTATGCCATTGGGGCTAATCAATGCTGGGACTACGTACCAACGCACTACGACTACTTTGCTACATGACATGATGTATAAAGAGGTGGAGGTGTACGTGGACGATGTGATCCTCATAAGGATAGAAAAGGGCACATCGCTAACCTTCGCAAATTCTTCCTCAAATTGCGCAAGTATAACATAAGGCTCAATCCTCGGAAATGTGCATTCTGAGTAACGTCAGGCAAGCTTCTGGTATACGTTGTCAGCCAGAGGGGGATAGAAATTGACCCATCTAAGATCAAGGCCTTAATCGAGATGCCACAACGCCAAAAAGAAAAAGTGGTTAGAGGATTCTTGGGCAAAGTGCAGTACATAAGTCGATTCATATCGAAACTCACTATGATCTGCGAACCTATCATAAAAAAGCTCAAGAAAATGGACCATACCGTGTGGGACGAAGACTGTCAAAAACCATTTGACAGGATAAAGGAGATATTGGCCAAGCCACCAGTGCTATTGCCTCCTCAACGAGATCAACCTCTTGGTTTATTTCTCACGGTTACTGAAACAACCATAGGGGCTATGCTCGCACAGACTGTTGGAAAAGAAGAAAGAGCTATCTACTAACTTAGTAAGAAGTTCTTGGAGTACGAATGTAAGTATACACCTCTCGAGAAGACATGCCTCGCTCTTGTGTGGGCAACAAAGAAGCTACGCCATTACATGCTTAGCTACTCGGTTAAAAAGTATTCTAAAATGGATCCCGTCAAATACCTCTTCGAGAAACTCGTCCTCAATGGACGCTTGGCAAGATGGACCCTAATGCTCTCAGAGTTCGATCTCAAATACGTACCTTTGAAAGTCATAAAGGGACACGTCGTGGCTAAATTCTTCGCAGATAATCGTATCAACGATGCGCAAGCAATAGACATGTGGTCGTTTCGAGATGAGGATATTTTATAAACCAGTATGGATTCTTGGGATCTTTACTTTGATGGGGCATCCAATTTGAGAGGATTTGGAATAAGAGTGTTGCTTATTTCTCCTGAAGACGAGCATACACCATTTTCTGTCAAACTCGACTTTGAAGTGACAAATAATGTAGTAGAGTATGAAGCTTGCCTCATTGGCTACATGCAGCAGTGAGTTTAGGGATCAAGAACCTTCGAGTTCATGGGTACTCCTCTTTAATTATTAACCAAATCACTAGATTCTGGAAAATCCGAAGTGAAAGTCTAGCACTCTATCAGGATAGGATTGACCAAATTGCTCAATTTTTCGATCAACTTACTTATTTACACCTGCCCCACAAGGAAATCAGTTTGCGGACGCTCTTGCAAAACTCGCATCCTTGATTAATATGCCAGACAACATGATTGAAATGCCTTTGTGCATCGAACGCCGGTCAGAGTCAGCCTATGTAAACTTCCTTGTAGATGAAGAGGAAAACGCACGGGAACCTTGGTTCCAGGCCATTCTAAATTTCAAGCGCGCCATACGCCTAATTACCTCTCAATACCTCCTCATGTAGCGAGAGTTATATAAAATAATACCATTTCGTGCCCTCTTGCGTTGCCTTGATCATTAACAGGCACAGAAGGTAATGGAAGAAGTTCACGATGGAGAATGCGGTCCTCACATAAGTGGACCTATGATGGCAAAGAAAATTACGCGTCTAGGGTATTACTGGTCGACAATGGAGTCATATTGCATCAAATACATCAGGCATTGTCATAATTGCCAAATCTTCGGGAATGTGCAACATGTTCCTCCCTCAATGCTATATACCATGACATCTCCTTGGCCATTTTCTACTTGGGGAATAGACATCATCGGGATAATCACTCCAGCTGGGACAGGAGATCAGTGTTACATTTTAGTAGCTATCGACTATTTTACTAAATGGGTCGAATTAGCATCTTACACTAGCCTTACAGCCAAACATGTGGCAAAGTTCATACAAACCAATATCATCTGCCGATACAGTTGCCAGTGAAATCATTAGTGACAACGGGTCATATTTTCATGCCGAAGCTGAACAGTTACAAGCTAAATATAAGATCAAGCATTACCATTTCTTGCCATATAGACCTCAAACTAATGGCGCGGTAGAGACAGCTAAGAAATATGTCATCACGATCCTCAAGAAAATGATCGACAATTCTCGCGTTTGGCCTAGCAAAATACCCATTGCATTGTGGGGATATCGCACGTCAATTAGGACGCCCACTGGGGCTACTCCTTTCTATTTTACTTACGGCATGGAAGTTGTGCAGCCAGGAGAGCTAGAGATCCCATCCCTATGCATTTTACTCGAAAATCAAATTCCAGAAGCTGAATGGAATAGGGATAGGTATGATGAACTCGTCCTCTTGGACGAACGGAGGCTACGCACATTACATAATGTGCAGACATATCAGGTACGTATCAAACAAGCCTTTAATAAATGGGTTAAACCCAGAAATATCAAGGAAGGGAATTTAGTACTCAAGTCAGTCAGAGCTCTCTTATCTGTCGATCCATAGGGAAAATTTAAATCTAATTGGGAAGGAATATTTTTGGTTAAGTTCGTTGGTCGGATCGGTTTTTTACTCGTCGTCAAACGTTACCTAGACCAAAACAATATTTATAACTTCACAAACTACTCTACTCTTAGTAAAGAGGTAAGTAAAGGTCGGATCGCAAGGGATGGGTATTGATGTAGGATTTTCGATTGCAAATGGTTGTGTCTAAGGGTGTCACAATTTGGGTTAAGGTAGGATATCAACTAAACTAATCAATGTAAATAGAGTAATGAAAACAAGCAAGATGATTAAAATTAGGTGTAAACAATTGATTAAAAGCACTAGGGTGTCATGGGTTCATAGGGGATTCATGGGATTTGATCATACAAACATGTTCTCTACTAGATGCAAGCACTTATTGTTATGATGGGATCGAGTTAGTGTATATCTTAGAATTCCTAGGAAGGTTTGGGTCCCGGAGCCGAATCGATTAGATTGTACAACACCTACAAGTTGACTTAATCCTCCCTATCCAACTATATGCATGGTCTAATGAGACTCGAGTTGGTTTATGTCTTACAAGTCTCATTGAAAAGGTAAGTGATGGGAAAAAATGCAAGGATTCATAGGCTCGCATTTCATCAAACATAACATGTGCATAAGTTGGAATCACAACAAGCAAGCAAATTAATTATGAAAACATATTAGATTAAGCATGAATCAATCCCCGTGTTGGTTTCTCCTAATTCCCCATTAACCCTAGTTAAGGAAACTACTCACTCATTATCAAGTTTAACATGCTAACAAGCTTGTCAATCATACTAGCAAGGCAAAACATGATGAACAAATGAAGATGATTAACATTAATTAAAAAGGATTAAGAGAGAATTATACCTATAGAGATGATTCCAAATAATAAAACAAAGAATAATAGAAGTACTTGATGATTGATGGAAGGTTTTCTATCATCCAAATAAACCCAAATAATATTCTAATTACCGAAAATAAATGATGAACAATAGAGAAATTAAGGAAAGATTAAGAAAATATTAAGAAATGAGATTTATATTAATGCTAAATTAGGAATTGATTACAAGATTAAGAGAGTATTAATAGTTGATTAAGATAAGATTAAGATCCTATTAAGATGACATGCTAATCTAGGTAGTACAATGGGGTATTTATACAAGAGATTAGGTACAAGGATTAGGGTTACTAAGGGCTTAAATGACTATTAAGATCCTTAAGAAAAGTCGAGGAAGTCCTCCTCTCCAAGGAGATGCTCATCTCCGTTTTGATAGTCTCCAGGAAATCTGCTCGTCCCGATGGTCTAAGCAGTAGCCACGGTGGGTTCTGTAAGTGAATCCGAGCGGATCGGGGGAGAGAAGCTCGGATTTGTTGGCCTCAAGACGAGCGTCTTGGCATCGGCACGCTCGGATTGGTGGGTGGGGAGACGCTCGTCCTGGGCAGGGAGACGCACGGATCCTGGGTCATCACTTCTCTTTTCTTCTTTCCTCAACAATCGTCGGGGATCTTGTTGGGGATGCAAGGATCCTTTCATCATTGCTCAATCTACTTTATTATCTATAAAGGCCTTTTAGTATCGTCTTCCCTTTGATGCTTGGACATTGAATTTGATCAATTTAGCTCCATTTTGCCATGAAAATGCAAGATTTGCACTCTTTTCCTACCAAGGTGACAAAACCTCAAAGAATATGCAAAACGGGAAATAAAGATAGTAAATGACCCAATTATGTACTAAAAAGCATAGGAGCGAGGCTAATTCGGGGACTAAATATGCTTAAATATGAGTCACATCATCCATACTTTCAGGGAGTGCGGTTAAGATCACAGACCTAGATGAGAATGAGTTTTCTAATCCGTCTAACCTAGACCAATTGAAACGGTACTACCCTTAGAATAGGAAAAAACGCGCCTCGCGTGACACACGTGCCGCTCTTGCGACACGAAATAAAAACGGACCCTGGCCCGCTAAAAAGCTAATGACATTTCACTCTTGCATTTTGACATTTTGACATCCTCATATCATCAAATAAATTGAATTGCATTTCCTTAGGATTAAGTGAAGCACACGCTTATTTTTCTAAGTTCATTACAAGCTCTTGCTTTGAACATTTATTCTTTTACATTTTTTCGAACTACGTACAGGGTTTGATTTCATTTTTCTAATGAATACGTAGGCAGTCCTTTACAGGATACAACAAGTCATTTCAAGATGTAAATAGAAGGACATTTGCATGTTGCATTTGAAATTCGACAAGAATAAATAAAGAAAATTTATAAAAGTTTCTTAACTAATAAATCTTTTATTCATTATTCCTTAAATAATAGTAATACGCCAAATACATATAAATTTAAAATGTTGAAAATTAAAATGCTAGGCTAAGATTCTAAAAACCCCGGCATTTATTATAACTCAAATAAAAAAATAATGCTACTATAAAAATGGCTAAGGCTACAATTCAATTTTCCCCTTGCCTTTGTCAAACTTCTTTTCTCGACCACGAGCGGGACGCTCTTGCGTTATTTCCGACCTAACCACTAACGGTCATTCTCGCGGTCTAGCTTTCCCATTTCGATCAACCACCATCTTCTCGGCAGGATCATTCTTTGGTTGTTTCGACGGACAGACAACCCGATATCCGGCCTCTTCTTCCTCCTCAGTTAAGTACTTTTTGTTCTCCTTCGCCACTTCATGGATTTTATAGTCTACGGGCTCGTGCTTCCTCTGCTTTTAACTCTCCTCGGGGGTGTCAGCTTTCCTCCACTGCAGATATGAGTCAGATACCCTTAACGAGCCAACTGGAACTGGTATGAACCACATATTCCTTTGGGCCCAGCCAATTCGCTCTAAAACATTACTAACTTAGCTTTCGCCCTCATTAGAAAGCCCTATTGTTCACTACAGATCTCACCCCTTCCAATTTTCCGGTCTAGGTCAAAGCATATCAAATTAACTAGCTAAATGCGTCGACTCAAGCAACTAACTGCTATTAAATGCAGTGATTAACAACACAAACCTAATTCTAGCAAAGCCTAATAACCTAATCATATTTTCCTAATTACCATGGCTCCCCTTATGTCCTAGCATAGGAGGATTAGCTATGCATAATAAATATTGAGGGAATAGTAACAACAACCATAACAATTAAATTAAACATGATGAATAAATTGCTTAGCAAAAGTAGAGAAAAGTAATGGAGAAAAGATGAATAAAACAACAACAAATATTGCAATAATAATTAAAGAACAAGTTAAAGATCAAAAGTACCGAATAGAAAGGAATTCCAAGCAATGGAGAGTTTAGGTCTAATGAGTAAAGTGCAAGAGAAGAGATGAGAGAGATCAAGAGTGCCCTTCCCGTTATTCCCCCTTCTCCCTTATTTATTCTAAGATAGATACAAAATATCCCAAAAGATAGTCCTATATATCGCGTAAAAATTATTCTCACGGCAAAACACACTCGATCGAGTAGAAGTAAACAACTCGATCGAGTAACATCAAGATCAAACACTTCGATCGAGCACAATAAGTACTCGATCGAGGGACTCATTAAACACCTTTCTCGATCGAGCATAATAGTTATTCGATCGAGAACTCTCAGCATCAGGAAGTGGTCGATCGACCACTTTTCAGCAGCCAACTTAGTCGATCGAAGGAACTTCCACTGCAACAACACGGATGAACCGAAAACACCTTCTGAAGCCACTTTACACATCTCTAAGTGACAGATTCCAATCTCCGATTCTTCTTCCTCCAAAATGCATGCAAATGGGAGAGGTTTAGGCTTGATTTAACTCACTTCAGGTCCAAACCTGCAAATAATACAAGACCGACCAAAGTAGACTATTTGAGGGGCATTTGTACCTAGTCGGCACATAAATAACACAGAAATGCGTGTAACTATAGGGTAAAAACCATATATAAAATGAACGCATCAAATCTCCCTGAACCAACCTTTGCTTGTCCCCAAGCAAACTATAAATGCAACTAAAGATAACTGATGGAACGGGACCAACTTACCAGCTAGAAATAGTCCACCCAAGACAATTTAATGCAACAAATAACTAAGTAGCAAAGGGTCAAGTGCGAACGAGTTAAATCAATGATTTAAACTACTGAACCGTCGACCTTGCAAGAATCATATATATCGGACTCTCACGGGTCGCTTATCACACAAATTAAGCACAAGGTGAGTATAATTGTATAAGATAGAAGGAAATTGAGACGTTCACCTAAACTTCGACCTATAAGAACATGCATGCAACTAACATGACACTGATTTCTATCAACCGTACATATGCATTCCAACCAATCAGGACCAAGATACACGGCGAGGACTTACATATAATGTGAGGTGAGGTAATTGGGTAACAATGGGCAAAATAAATTTGGATAAGTGGAGGTAAAGCCAAGCTAGTACAACCATAACCAAATAATCAACTCATTCCGCTTCACTACTCAATACAAAACATAAAACCGTGCCATTGTGACAAAACATCACTCACACCATCAAAAGACTCCCCATGAAAACTAATGATAAGCATGGGAGTCATAACAGGAACTTTTTCACATGATTCTTTTGTTTCTTCTACATCATTCAGCTTCCTTTCATCATTTTTCATTTTTTTTTCATTTTTTTTCTTTTTCATTCATTCTACCAACTTCAAATATTTTAAAGCGAACCACATTTGACATGGATAATAGCATACCCACAAAAACCACCCAACTAGCTTGACAGGGCAGGCTAAATTTTAGATGTAGTTATGGGGTAAAAAGGCAAATTTGGCTAATGTGTAGTTAATGGGTAGTAATGAAAGAAGGGTTATAAGTTACCTCTCCACGTGTGTCGCTACCGCAAACCGAATACATAGAGTTACTAAGAAAATAATGTCATGGTCGTGCAAGTTGATGTTACATGTCTTATAAGAAGTACTACTCACATCCTAAATGAAATCGGTCATGAATGTCACCAGTTTATCAAGCTCTAAATCCTACAATGTGTCTGTAGTTTGCTAACGTAAGAATCAAGTTAAAGATCATAGATCCATATTAGACTCTCTAATAAAATTAATTTATCTCATAAATTGTCATTTAGGTGATCTATGTAACATGGATGCTAATATGAAAGCATAAAAATGAAAGTATAAGGAAAAACAATTTCCTTACATTGATTATATGGTAAAATGGGCACAAACTAGTTCTCCTTACTAGTTTGTTCTTGAGCTAAAATGATGTGGATGATACTTCAAAAACCTTCAACTAGAATGTCTCCTTCAAGTTTCACCCAAGAACTAACCCAAAAAATAATAACAAGTTTGTACTAGTAACTTGTTAATATTGCTCCCTTGATAAATATTAGTAATATCACTAACTTATCTTAGTAATATTAATAATGAATACTAGTGATGAATTATTGTAGAGAGATGGAGTGAAATGTTCACATGCAAAAGATGGTAGAGTGTAAGAATGAAGTAGTGTAGAAATGTGAACAAATATATGGAGTGTAAAGGGGGGAAAAGTGGCGGGTGGTGGAGTTCTCAAGTGGAAAATTTTTGTCTTATAATTTTATCTTACATCACATGCAAAATCTAGTATAAGATATATATTATGGTAGTATACAAAATAAGGTAAAATGATTATCTGAGTAATCATCCACTACACTTATTTTACACGGTCCACTTGACCATATACGGGTCCATGTTGGTTTTTATATTTGTCGCACAAATCCGTGTAATTATCATTTTAAACATCGTATCATGTTTAAATACTTCCATAATTAATTCGTCCAATTCACTCCGTAAATATACGTGTACCACTACACATATTATTTACGTACTAATATTAATCACATTAATCAATTAGTACAATTTTAGTAAATTAACAGTTAATTAACTAAAACCCGTTTCCCAAAACTTATTATTTAATTATCGCATAATTAAATAATAACTGCCGCTCCTCGAGTTCGCAACTTGAAATCTCTCTAAAAATAATCGACTAACCTCTTAGTCTATAAATCAAGGGACTAAACAAATTGTATCTCATACAATTAATTAGTTATCAATTGGGGTTCGTTCCTTTAGGTGTGACCAGAAAAAGGGGTCGATTGATCACCGCCGTCTCACGACAATAACGTCAAACTCTAGTCAGCCAACCGTTATCGATTTACGTTAATCAACTGACGAGGATCAAATAATTAAATATCTGATGATATTCCATTAATGAGATTTATTATGTTAACGCACTATTGTGGAGGACACTAACTCCAAGAATATCCCACTTGTCCGACACAAGGTGTGCGCTACCAATTCTCTTGTCCGTTTTAATCTCCCACTCAATGCAAAGTGTCTTTTAGGTCGCACTTGCACATGAACACATCGCGAGTGGTTTTCTCGATCGGCAGTGTGACTACCTGACCCGGAAAATCTCTCACAGATTACTTCCGAGCGTGGCCACGCATTTGTAGTCATTAACTCCTCGAGTGGCCTTGAGATATAGTTACCCAACGTGGGTGGATAATTCCTGTATGCCCTATCTATCCTATTGCACAATACAGCTAACCATGACCTAGTAAATGCCCTTTTGGCCTCCTTTCACGGCACGACCTAGGACAAAAACCAAAGTCACTCGGAAACTGCACCTGCTCAAATAATAGTCTCCAGTCAAAAGAATCGACTCATTAGAACATCTTAGAGATCCCCGCCACGACCAGGCGTCTATAATAGAACTTAGGGACTCTCTAAATGGTCACTGTCCGGCAAAGTGTCACACACTCTGCCTATGTAATCGACCAGTCATCACATATGACCTTATGGTGTTGAACAACCATCAATCGACTTACAATCTAGTCACTCCGAGACGTCACCTCATTAAGTGACTAGGGACAAAATACAATGTTCATCTTATTCACTTGAATATTGTTCAACATTGTCTCCAAAACTTATTCGGATAAACAAGGTATTCAATGTTTTCAGTCAAACTGAATAATTGAGTTCTTAAAGAAACTCTAACAATGAATGCAATCATCACTTATGTAAATATCAATACTCTATCCAATATTTACATGACGATCTTCAAAATTAAGGTATCTTTGCTCAATCACATTGAGATGACATAACCATCATGTCTACCTTATGCCAACGGCTTTGGTTAGAGGATTAGCAACAGTTGCATCACTCTAATTTCCATTGCAATTTTCCTTTGTTCTATGCAATCTTTTCATCACATAGAGCCTTTCTAAGTACATGTCTAAACAAGGTTTTAGACTCTTGTTCTAAAGCCAGTCAAACACTCCCACTGTTTTCACAGTCTCGCGGGAGACGATATTCGGCTAACGGAACTACTCTAGTTCCATTAAATTCTGGCTATCAACTATCTCTTTTACAACATCGGATGATGTAATGTACTTAGCTCTTCGTTCAGGATTTGTACGCATAACACTTATACATACACATTCTTCATATGACATCTTTTATGTATGACTCCTCCTATATATCTTCTTTATACATGTATAACTTCTTATACATATTATTCTTTATGCACATAACACTCTTACATGCTAACCATTCCTTAACGAGGCCCATAACATCTTATAAGCATAGGAATGTTTCCGTGTAATCCTTTTACACAAAATTCATAAATTCCTCCAAACTACAAGAGTAAATCCTCAGTGCTTCTCAAGTACTCAAGGATGTTCTTGATAATCATCTAGTGACACTCACTAGGAAATGATTGGTAATGACTTCTCATATTCTCCATATGATAAGTCCCGACGAGAGCAGCTTTTAGAATATTTAATAGATCCTGCAGCGGAAGCACAAGAGATCATATTAATTGTTCAACAACTTAAATGAGTCAAGAATCTTATCACATATGTCTCTTGACTATAATGCTAATATCCATAGAGATCTATCTCATTAGATCCGGATATTTAATATGCGCCATGCTACTCTCAAGTATTCACCCGAGAATATTTCTAGTCACTAATATGTCAAACACATATTTAGACTAAGAAACATCCCCTTAGCTACATTTCTAGTCACTAATATGTCAAGCACATATTTAGACTAAGAAACTCACTTTAGCTCCCACTAAACTCCATGTATCATCATGGTACCTCGACACTCAAATAATACCATTTTGATAGACTATATGATTGAACCCAAAGTTCCAACTCTTTGACTTATATAGATCACAAAAGGGATCTTTCAAGCATGCTAGGCTTCTTAGCATTGACAACATCAACAAAACTTCTCCCAAGGAGAACGTTTCATTATTCATTTCCCGAATCTCATCCTCATGAGAAGCTATATTTCTAAGAACATACGAATTGATAAAGGCATTTGGGTTGTCACAAAACTCTCTCTAACCAACCCAAATATTAAACATCTTATGTAACCTTTACGACAAGATCAAGGTAACCAACCAAACTATTCACCTTAAATCAAGTCTCGAAAAACATCTTGTGTTTCCTTCCTTATCACATCGTGTGCAAGGAGATCAATTCGAATGTCATGGTGACACGCCATCACATAGAGTTCATACTATAGAAAAGCCTTTGATGAGGGTTTAAGATTCGTTACTTTTCTCCTTATAACCACTGAGCCACAATCAAGAATGTCTTCTTGCATTGTACCCACCACTGAGCCTCAATAAATAATGTCTTCTTGCATTGTACTCAGTTTGTGGGTCTTGGACTTCCGCAAGTTCAAAATTTCTCCCACTCTGTCTTCCAGAAAATGAAAATCTTTCTGGAAAGACAGCATTATGAGCCACAAACTCTTTGTTCTCATTTTGGAGAAGTAAAAACCAAGTGGTTCAATTTTGGATAACCCTCACAAAAATACAAATTGGTTCTGAACATAAACATTTATGATCCCAAATGTATAAAAGACAAGTTAAGGACTCTCCCTATCCATATCTCGTATGGAGTCATTTAGGCTATTATAGTTGGGTTTTGAACTTTTAGTGAAAAAAATAGCTTACAAAAATGGGTAGCAAAAGGGCTCGATCAAGAGCAAGAAGTACTCGATTGAGGGATCCCCGTGAGGTACCTGCAAGCACGAAACAAATGGCCTACAGAGCTAACAAAAAAAGTCCAAAAGTTCCAATTTATCGTTTGTAAAACTAGCTACTAAAGTCTAAAAGACACGCTACCGACTAAAATGTCTCAAAACTCCAATTACAACGGGTATTAAAAATAAATTCGGGTTGCCTCCCGGTCAGCGCTGGTCTCATATAGGTCCCGCACGACCCCTTTTTGTCTTCATCTTAATTACTCCAGTTGGTCACAATCAAAGCAACTCAAAGCTCTTAGCAATCGATCGTAAATCTGCGCATGTGCTACACAAAAAGCATAAGTAGCACCAAAATACAAAAGGCGCATATAAGAGCAATCTGAAATACCGTCTTAACTTGACAAATTGCCGATGACAGGTATGGTGAAACATTATTAAATTATTTGTCCAACCGGGAGTGGGTGGAGTATCAAAACATAAAGTAGAAGTCACATGAGGTAGTTTACTATCAGCTATAGCAATTATCATGAAGTTATCGTTAATAATTACCTCAGATCGGTCGGGAGAACTACCACTCCTAATGTCGGAATCAGTGACAAAAAAAAATATATTACCTCTACCGTGCTAGGAGCATTCACGGACTCATCCACCTTCTTGTTCCCCTCCTTTATAGTTTATTTCCCGTATATTGCAGCCTCTAAAGCATCCAGCTAGGCTTTCCAAATGGAGGATTCACCATAACCATTGACTTACTTCATATCGTCATCTGTAACGGACCTAGATGACATAGCATTGCTCTTCCTGGCCATTGTATTCGATCGAGCAAACATGGCACTCGACCGAGAGCTTTTCTCAGCACTTTTACTCGATAGAGCGGTTTGAGTTGCTCGATCGAGAGCCCTGTTTTCTGCATTGCTCAATCGATCACTTCTCTCTACTCGATCGAGCATGTCTTCAGTAAACCTCCTCGATCGAGCATCGAGAACCAGTCGATCGGGCACATCAAATGAAATAATCACTCCTTAGTCAAAGGACGCCCTCTCGTGAACAGTTGCTTCAGCCCCCGAGTATGAAAATCATAGATTCTCAATAGGCAACTCAGATTCCCTAGAATCCAACTTGGCAGATACTTGAGCTATTCGAGACTCAAATAAGCTGAAATAAACTTCCCTAGATTGCATAATCTCTTGCGCTTGCAGTACAAGTGCCTTCATTATTGATGTCAATTCAGCAATCTCTTCATTATTTTCAGCAGGGGGGGGAGTTTGTTGTTGCGGCGGCCAAATAAATAGAGGCTTTTGATATCCTTGCTGCTTAAACAGATGTGGCAGCACATATATCGGTTGTTGCGAAGGCGGGGTAAAGTTCGGGTAAGCCCCACTGTGGTTGCGATAGGAATGACTACCTTGTCTACACTGCTTGAATGCATAGACTTCATCATTCTCCGCCATACAAACATTAGCATCATGCCCCGCAACACCACATCTTTCGTAGTAAGCCACCCGTTGTGTTCTATTATGGAGCTTAGGTGGACTCCCCACAGATCGTCTACTCTCCATCTTGTCAAAACTTGCCTTGATGGCTTCCAATCGCTCAGAGATGTCAGACATCTTGATAAAAGATTCAAAGGTACTCAAGCCTTCCCTTTGATGGTCTTTCTTCAATAATCCTGTCAAGGTAGGACCTGTAAGGCCTATGATAACACAACTAGAGAAAAAGATGAGAATTGCCTCAGGGAATAAATTTCTTGATTCTAATGACAAACTTAAAATAAAGAAAACAAAATAACACCGTCGCCCCGGAAACGGCGCAAAAATTTGATGAGGCTGTCGCAACCCTATCAAAAATAAAACCAACCGGTCTCTATAAAATGTAGTAGAGGCAGTCGGGTATCGAATCCACAGGGAGATAGGAATTATGTATGCTAAACTAAGTCTATCTAAGTAAACGTTTCATGGGGGTTTGATTGTTTTGATTCTAAACTATGGAGATTAAGAGAGAAGAGACAGTAAAGAAGTAAACAATAAATTCCAACGAAAGTACTAGAGAAAAAAAGATGGCTAGGACAGTCGGTTCACCATAGCTATTTAGGGGTCCAATCTAGGGTCAAAGGTCAGCATAAACTCGGTCTGCAGGGTAGTGAAAAGGTCCTTCCGGTCCGCTATTCACCCTAAAAAATTACTAACTTGGCATCCGCCCTCATTAGAATGCCCTATTGTTCACTACAGATCTCACCCCTTCCAATCTTCCGATCTAGGTCAAGGCGTATCAAATCAACTAGCTAAATGCGTCGACTCAAGTAGCTAATTGCTATTAAATGCAGTAATTAACAACACAAACCTAATTCTAGCCAAGCCTAATCACCTAATCATATTTTCCTAATTGTCATGGCTCGCCTTATGTCCTAGCATAGGAGGATTAGATATGCATAGACCTGGCAAACGGGTCAACCGGGTCGGGTTCGGGTCGGGCCAGTTTGGGTCGGGTCATTTCGGGTTTCTCAAATTTTCGGGTTAGTTCGGATCGGGTCAGTTCATTTCGGGTTGCAGGTCTATATCGGGTTTGTTGGTCGGGTGTGTTTCGGGTCAAGCGGGTCGGGTTAATTCGGGTCAGGCCATTTTCGGGTCAAAGATTAAGAGAAGAGAGGCATTTCAAGTCTATTAGGGTCAATTAAAGTTATATTTGGTCGGGTCATTTTCGGGTTGAGTGGTTTCGGATTGGTCATTTCGGGTCGGGTCTGTTACGGGTCCAGGAAAGCTCGGGTCATTTTCGGGTCGAGTCGGGTCACTTCGGGCTTCGGGTGTCATTCGGGTTCAGCCATTCGGGCCGATTTCGGGTCTCGGGTCATCCTTTTCGGGTCGGGTCAACCGGGTCGGGTTGATTTTGCCAGGTCTAGATATGCATAATAAATATTGAGAGAATAGTACCAACAACCATAACAATTAAATTAAACATGATGAATAAATTTCTTAGCAAAACAAGAGAATGAGTAATGGAGAAAAGATGAATAAAACATGAACAAATATTGAAATAATAATTAAAGAACAAGTTAAAGATCGAAAGTACCGAATACAAAAGAATTCCAAGCGATGGATGTTTTAGGTCTAAAGAGTAAAGTGCAAGAAAAGAGATGAGGGAGATCGAGAGAGCCCCTCCCGTCATTCCCCCTTCTCCCTTATTTATTCTAAGATAGATACAAAATATCCCAAAAGATAATCCTAAATATCGCGTAAAAATTATTCTCACGACAAAACCCACTCGATCGAGCAGTAGTAAACCACTCGAAAGAGTAACATCAAGATCAAACACTTCGATCTAGCATAATAAGTACTCGATTGAGGGACTCCTTAAACACCCTTCTCGATCGAACATAGTAGTTATTCGATCGAGGACTCTCAGTATCAGGAAGTGGTCGATTGACAACTTTTCAGTAGCCAACTTAGTCGATCGAAGGAACTTCCACTGCAACAACACAGATGAACCCAGAACACCTTCCGAAGCCACTTTACGCATCTCTAAGTGACAGATTCCAAGCTCCGTTTCTTCTTCCTTCAAAATGCATTCCAATGGGACAGGTTCAGGCTTATCTTAACTCACTTCAGGTCCGAACCTGCAAATAATACAAGACAGACCAAAGTAGACTATTCGGGGGCATTTGTAGCTAGTCGCCACATAAATAAAACATAAATGAATGTAAATATATGTTAAAAACCATATATAAAATGCACGGATCAGCCCACTCTCGACAAGACTCCGAAGTATGCGCCAAGGAAGTTTGAGGGACAGTGTCTAGCTTCGGGATTTTCTGTCCTAAGCCAACATGCCTCATCAATCTCTCCAGAAAAGTATAGACCATGAATTCTATGCGGGGAACGCGAATTGACCGTGTCGGATCCAAAGATGATACTCCAGTCACTGATCTAAAATGACACCATGACACTATCCGCCTAATCAAGGGCCCACTTTCACTCTTCAATTTATTTTCCCCAATAATTGCATACTCGAGTGAAGTCCACCATGTATAGCCTCGTTCTCATCACAATTGACCGGGAGTGATATCCTGTCACGTCAACTGGGGGCTCTATCAACCGCAGCCTTTCCATCAGCCAGATCTGCAAAAATGGGGGATGGGAGTTAATGTCCAAAACCGGCCGAAAAAAAAAACAAAAAACGACCGAATATGACGGAAAACAGGTTCTTACCTGTAAAATGATAGGACTCCCAAGATAAGGATGCTTGCAGTTCGCCTACCTATTATCCAATCCTAGAATGGTCTCCCCTAAAACTAAGCACGCTGGGCTCCTACGCGGTTCCATTTGCTCCACTATGCCTAAAAATCGAGGGTCACCCCTCATATCCTTGTCCACATGCCCTCGCAGGACATAGCAATGAAGAACGCAAAATCCATAAGCTCTAATCCTCGCCACATAAGATATAGTGGGCTCCTCCCTATTTATAAATCGATCGACAAATTCAAACATACGGACACCTTTTGAGGTCAGAAGACGGTCTACCTCAGCCTTGATCAATCCAAGCAAATCCCTAATTTTATTTTTACAGCCTTGAGAGCTAGGGGACATAGCCGGAACATTTTCTGCATCCCATCCTCCAACCGCAGCAATTTCTTCAGGAAAGGGACAAATTTCGCCTCTCGGAAAGGCAAAAACATGAAAATTCGGGTCCCAATATTCAAGACAAGCATCCAAAAAGGACCTAATTATCTTAACCAGTTTCAAACTTATGATTGATCCTAAATTAAAAGCACCCATGTCGTGTTTCTCCACATTCATTAATTCATTCGTCCACTCCTTAATGCGATTTTGAAAGGCATCCTTTTTTTTTTTGAAGAATTTGAGATGATATAAGAGGTTTTATGTAATAGACGAAGTCGAGGAAGGGAGAATTATGAGAATAGAAGCTCAACCGAGGTCTCTATTAATACTATTTGACGTTTATCAATTACTGTCGAGAACTGACTAGCTGGAGAGAAGACGCAGCAGCAGCTGCGCCTCTTCGAAGGATCGCAGCTCCTACTGCGCCTCTTCCCCATGCTCTTTTCCTCGTTTGACAGCCGTGGGATCTTTGCTAATCTGTTTTAGTTAAAGTTTCCTATTCCTGTAGGGACTTAATTCGGTAATTTCGATTAATTACCAAATTTATTTTTCCTAATCTTTTACGGGTTAGCTTTTCGAGGCAAAATCGACATTTTTACAAAATACACACACTTGTTTTTTTTTTCTTTTTTGGTCAGGGAATCATTTCACTCCCTCTTTTCAAAAGTGTTTATAACACAGTTAGACATTTCTTTTAATTTTTTTTTAAGGGGTAGCCCTCCCTACCGTCCGGTCGCGTCATTTTGCGTCACTTTGTTCATTTTCGGGCACTTCTCATTTTGCGTCATTTTGTTCATTCTCAGGCACAGTTTATCATTTTTTTCTTTTTCGCGCTAATTTAGGCCATTTTAGTTTTCTACGTTAATTCTTTTTGCTACGCTATATGTTTTGCTTGTGATTTCATACGTGAAATTCGGCAGCACGACGGCGCAAACCGTCACATACTAAACCTGTTTTTCAAAGCTAACTAGAAGATACAACAAACACCCAGCAACAAAGGTACGCAGGCCGTCATATATACAACCAAAATGCAAATATACATCAAAATACGGGCTCCTGCCCAAAATGACATCCAAAATGTACAAATGTACAAACGGTCAGCCTCAAGGGCAGCGATCTTAGCATTTCTGACATCGAGCTCTCTCAGCAAGCGGGCCGTCTCCTCCTGGGACTGCGCCAGTGTTGGAATATGTGTCCTCCGACAATAATGCGATCACAATTGTCGATCATATGGATCACATATTTAAATCTCATAAGAAGAATACGAAAGGGATGATACATTAAATATATAGTCAACTAGTCCACACATATCAGTAATGATTGGCTGGCTAGAGTTTGACATAACTGTCGTGCGACGGTGGTGATCAGTTCATCCCTTCAGGTCACGCCTAAAGGACGATTCCCTTAATTGAAAAAAAAAGGTTAATTAATTGTATGTCGATACAGATTAATTAATTCCTTAAAATTGAACAAATTATCATCATAAGAGAGAAAATGACATCTTATTATAATGTGATTAAATAACATTTTATTTAGTAATTTAAGAAGTTATATTACTAAAATTAATCGGTGTTTGCGAAACACGCGAGATGAGAATGATAAGTTAGTTATAATTACAAGATGTTGTGAATTATACTAACTAGTAATTAAATGACCATTATATGTGAAAGTAATTTTGAATTACTAGTACAATTGGTTAAATGTGATTTATTTAATTTGTAAATGATATTTAATTTGTCAAATATGCATTTTAAATTAAAACGTTACATAAGACATGTCACATGTCACATGACATACAATTGTACAATTGACAAAAATAAAATGGACTCCATATTACACATCAAAACCAAAATTGGTGGGCAAATTTTAGAAGTTTTGTCTTATTCATTTGTCTTATTCATTTGTCTATGACACTTGATAGTGACATGGCTATGGACAAAGGCTTACACAATTTGTCTTGAGAAGACAAAAAGGAAAAAGAAAAATGGTCTATAATCCTCATGTGCCAACCGTTTTTTATGTACATTATCGAGAGTTTTTCCTCAATAATTCATTCTCTTATGTTTTGTGAAAACCTAACAACCTTCTCTCTCTTGTTCTTCATAAAATCAAGTTTTATGAATCAAATTTGTACAAATCAAACACTAATAATACTAGTAGTAGTATATGAGTATTAGTAACCGATTTTAAGGTAAACCACATTACAAATATCTAGTACATGTTAGTTTGTGGGATTTTGGGATAGTCTTGGGTGCTACTTATTGGAGGGCTTCTATTTTGAAGTCATGAATGTTCATCCATTATTGGAAAGCTCAAGAACTAACAAGAAGGAGATCTTGTTGGTGCCCATACGACCGAAATCTTATAGTAAGAACAATGATTTCTTCTCTACTTTTGTTCTTGTTTGCATGCATAAGATCTAGAATTTATTTTATGACTAAATAAATTGTTTCATATATGAATATGTAAATTAGTGAGATTAATAATTTCCAACAAGCGGTATCCAGAGCCTTAGGTTGTTTGCATGCAAATCGTTTATTGTTTTTCCGAGTTATAAGATTAACAAACAAAACTTATAAATTTGTGTTTATTATGGTATATCACGAAATTTATTATGCATGTTAAAGTTTCTGGTCCTAAAATGTTTTAGGATATTTTGGTTTAATTTATGGATTTTATTGTTCATTTTATATTATAATGGCATTAAAATGTGATTTTTATGATAAAAATGTCATTTTTGGACGAAAAAAAGCTAAACTTCGATTTTTCCAGTGGTTTTTGGATATGTTTTCACAAATATTATATACTGATGGCCTGTAAATGTTCATAATTTAATGAGTTGTTATGCTCGAAATATGGATTTTTCATGTTAAATTCGAATTTAAATGAGAAAATAGGTTAATATGAGTTATATTTCGAATCTGGTTATAGAAATTTAGTATGTTGTCACATCAAATTTTAAAAGATGTGTATAAAATATTTGGCTATAATGAAGTCTTTATGCATGATTTATGAATTGTTGATGAAAAATCACATAAATAGTGACTTTAATTAGTAAAAATGCTAAAACATACTTCATGACTAAGGAAAAACGTCACATGTTTCATTTTATCATATATTTCATATCTAAAAGTGAAAAGTTAAGAAAAATAATTTTTCTCATATTTTTATGATTATAATTGATAAATCCGATTAACCGCAACATTGTTTTTCTCGATAAATTTCGAAATTTTTAACCTAAGTTTTTGAACATTATGAGTGTCATGGTTATTTTCCAGAATGTTCATGAGTATAAAATTTCAAATTTCAAATTTATTTGGAATTTTTATGATTTAATTTGAAGTTTATGACATAATATTGTATTTTTGTGTCAATTTATGAAAGAATATAAGTTAATTATTGTCAATATGTTAGTGGAGACTAATTTTGAGTCCTAAGTTGGTTAGGGTAATTAAATTGTACATAAATATGAATTTATGTAATTATTGTGATTATAAAAGGTTAAATCACGCAAATCCGTAAAAACCGATTAATATACGATATTGGCTCCTTAAAGGCGATTTAGCATAAAATTGGGCATGTTCATACATATTATAATGCTGCATTTTATTTATGATTGTCATTTTTCATTTTATGTAATTTTTGAATTATGTAATTTTTACTTAGTATGGCCTTAGTTTTAATTGGTATTACCCGAAATATAAGGGAATATCGATTCGGTTGTAATTTATTGTGATCTCGTATCACCGTTTTGTAATTTAATAGATTTATTTTATTTTTAATTACAAATGTATAATAGGAAATTATGTAATTTGTTATGTAATTTATTTATTCCGGAGTTCCTTGAAGACGGTGTCACTCGAGAAGGCGATCCATTAAAGAAAAGTGTTGCCTTGTAATGCGTGACAAGACCGAAGTTCAAGGGACCAAAGGAGTTGGTTTCCGAATTTGTAATAGTTTATTAGATTTACTATTTTAGGAAGGCCATACTATGATTTTAATTTATGCTTTGCATTTTATTTATATGTTGCATACATCGCTAAATCGCCATAACTAAAACATGCATTATCATTTTAATCGAGTTTATCGACCGTGTCAATTACAATTATCGTAGTTCACCACTTTAGTTCACTTAAAACGTGATAGATAATAAATTGACATGACTCCTCGCTAAAAATAAACAATTGAGACATTGCCTTACCAAAAAGTAGAAACCATGAAAACCTATTTCGCGAGGGAGTGCACTCGGCCACCCTGGGGTACAAGCCTTGTTACGTAGGGGGAGTGGGTGATAAATTTCTATCCACCGAATTCATATTGATGAGGGTTTCATCGGCTACCCCGTGCCCAAGTTAATATGAATTTGGATCATGGACACATTTATTCGAAATTTGGATTGACCTCAACGGAAGTATTCGTGACCGTAGTCGCATGTGTTTCGGGCTATAGATAAATATTAGAGTAATTTTATCGACCAAGAGTTCTAAAAGTAGAATCGATTAAAGAGTTAATCCACCGAGTTATATTGATAAGGGTTTCGAGTTAATCCACCGAGTTATATTGATAAGGGTTTCATCGGCTACCCCGTGCCCAAGTTAATATGAATTTGGGTCTTGGAATCATTTATCATAGTTGGGTAGAGGTCACTATGTAAATGCTTTACTTGTTATTTACAAGTATTAATAAAACTATAAATGTTAAGTTTTTCCACTATTCCGTTATCATATTGTTCTATTTCTTTACCACAATTCATATACGATATCATTTCGATTTTTGATTCAAATCTCCATTAAAACATCGTAACGAAAGACAAAATTTGAATTTTTCTTCTAAAAACCTCGTATTATCCATTGTAAGGATCTCTTGTGAAGAGTATAGATAAAAGTTATTCATGATCAAAAGGTTTTTGATTCTTGACTAACATATCTACTTAAAATAAATTGTTTCTCATATGCTTAATTGAGTTAAGTACTTTGAAACGTCACATCATTTTGGTAACTAGATTTGTTTGAAATCAAAATTGACCAAAATACCGCAACCACTTCAATGAAATTTTTAAGACTAAACGACTAAATTGAAGAGTAGTCTTCATAAATTTCAATTTTTTTGCTTCTCTTAGCGAAGACTCATTGAAATGAGTGCGGGCATTCTCTTAAACCGTTAAGAAAAGGATAAGGTTTTAAAGAAGTAAAATTAGAATGGAATTGATACAAGGAAATGTTAAAAGTAAAGTTATTGAGAATAACGATACTAAACCTATCAATCCCGACCGATAAAGTTTCCATTGTCTTAATTGTTGGACGCTAGAAAGGAAACTACCCCAAATTATTGAAGAATCAACAAGTTAGTTGTGGGACATCTAATGAGACCTTCTTCTTTAAATGTTTATTTGATTGACATAAATTTTGCTAGTACTACTTTGTCAATATTTGAAACCAGTGGAGGTTTTCATCATTGTATTTGATACATAGGATGATTAGAATATGACGACTAGCAACAATGATGTTGAGAGATAGAGTCATTGTGTACTCAATCTAGTTTTTGAGTTTAAAGTTGTACTTAATTGTGACTATTAAGTGCATAAACTCCAAATAAGAATATAAATTTGTTAAGATACAAAAGAGGTTTCACTTTTGTGACCCTATACACCATGATTTGATGTATGGCTAGCCAATTATCAAGGTGATTATATTCTAAACCAAACTAGAATGATATATCATGAAGATGATGCAAGACTCAAATTGGTAACCTAAGATTAAACCTTAGATTCTGGATTGATGAACGCAAAGAGTTATCGAGTACTTTTGAAACCATTAGATCTTATGGTATATGCGTATCTTGTATTCAAAGCAAGATGTCTCGTGCCTTTTTGTTGAAAAGGAGATCGAGGTTGTAAATCATTGATCCAAAATAGGTTGATCATTTTCTTTTACCAACGATTTAAGTTGACGCTAATGTGTTTACTTAATAAGGTAAGAAGAGAAATCCTTGAAGAAATTCAATGAGTTCAAAGAATCATGATTTAGTTGTGATGTGATTATCAAAGTGAAGACTTTGATATAAGCCAAAGGAAATGTGATATAGTATCACAAATTAATCTCTCTTAGCACGCATTATGGGATAATGTGTGGTTGGATAAAGAAATAAAATGCTATTCAATATGGTTTGGACTTCAATCAAGTTACTTTGAGTTACTTGATCCTCTTTGGGGTTTTATCATTTTGTCTAAATTATTTTTCCACTAAATCTAAACCGAATCATATGAGATATGAAATGGTAGGGTACCATGTTTGTAAGTTTTCAAAATAAACAAATGCTCAATTTTCCTTACTATAATCACGAGTACAACGGGATTGTGGCTCGTGAAGCTGTCTTTATAAAATACAAGTTTATTTCTAGAAGACAGAGTGGGAGAAATTATTCAAGAGCCACAAAGAATTTTATGTCGCAAGAAACTGGTCTTTCCTGGGTACATGAGACGTTTTGTGTAAAACGTTGTTTCTTCAAAACCTTGGAGGTTAAAGTCATCACTTGTTGAAGATGATGAATTAGTGTTACTTTTTCATCATAAAGAGCTTGCAACTTAGAAAGAAAATATTTGATTCAAGTTGATTACTTCTGGAAAGTAATGAATATATGACTTACATGAGAGTGTTTAAGTCACAACTCAATACAAGGCTTAGAGCCATGAATATCCGAAATAAATTCCAAGTGAATTGTTAGATATCAAAGCTTGATTGGTTGCAAAGGGTTTTTGCACTAGTTGAAATGCTTAAGTCTATTTGGATCTTCTTAGGGATTGTGTTTCATTATAATGATATACATATAACAAGTGAATCTAAAATCCACTTCTTCAATTAGAAGGAATGTATTCAATACATGTCTTGAGTTTTGTAGATTCTTGCAATCCTAAGATAATGTGAAACTTAAGAGAGGGTCTTAAGTAGGACATCAATGAGTTGGACTCAATGTTTTGATCATGTTATAAAACTTTTCTCGATAAGTCGAGAAGTTGTGTTTATACATGGAGTTTAGTTGTTGCTACGGAAATTTTAATTAGTCTTATATGTGGATGACACATTGATCATTGCGAATGATTTAAGACTTTGGAGATATATAGTACATCTTCAATATCCGGATTTATGGAGATATATCTACATGATATAAATGTCAAATAAGAAGTCTTATGTTGATAAGATTTATGACTCGTTCAATCAGTTGAACATATTTGATTAATCCCATTTGCTTTCGCTGTCGAATCAATTAAATAGGATATGATGTATAACACTTCATATACTTCGAGTATGATGAATTGTTTCAAATCGAATTTAAGTAATAGTTACCAAGTAAGCCATAAAGATTACCCTTAAGTGCTTGCAGAAGCATTAAGGATGTAATGCAAAGTGTTTTTGATGCAATTTTGTGTAAGGGTGTTACACAAATGACAATTGACAATTGAGATTGTGCATGGTTTCCGACAAAACCATAATCAAAATACATTAGGATGGTTAATATACCACTGTGGCTATGTTATCTAAGAAATAGATTTTCTAGAATCGTTCTAGGCAATAAAGAACAATGAGAAATATTTACAACGGAAATTGAGTACACTTGCAATCATGAGATGTGCAAGAAGAATGAGTCCCGTACACTGTGAAAACAGTGGGAGCTATTCTAAGGCTAGAGGGCCTATGTCTTGATTGGATCTCGACACGTACTCAAAAAGTTTTGTAATGCAAATGTATACATTACAAAGGAAAACGTGTATGTAGTAAGGTTGCGTTAGGTACAAGAAGTTGATAAAACCTACTAACCAAAGCCTTTTCATAGGCTTAACATGATGAATCATGACATTTCAATTGAATTGAGATGAACAACTACATACAAGATCAAGTTAGATTATAGAATATGGAATAATAATCAGGCATTGACTATTCATATGTGATAATCGCATTTGTCGTTCGAGTTTTATTTTAAAACTCTTTTATTATACTTTGTTACATCCAAACGGGTTGTATGACGATATTGAACCCCGTTAAAGTGAACCCGGATTAACATAGTATTCGCCCATAGTCACTTGTATGAGGTGACATCTCGGAGTGACTAGAGTGTGATGTGATTGATGGCAAGTTCAGTGTCATACAGTCATGTGAGATGACTAGTCGATCATATAGGCAGACTGTTAGGAACACTTTGTCGGGCAGTGACCGCTTATAGAGTTCTGGCAAATTTATATAGCCTGGTCGTGGCGAGAGCTACTATAGTATTCTAATGAGTCTATTCTTTTGACTAAAGAATGTTCGCCTAAGATGGCACAGTTTCAGATTAGCTTTGATTTATGTTACTACGACCCTCGTAAATGGGGTCAAATGGGCATATTTTTGGTTATGGTGGATGTGGCTAGTCGAAGGGAATAGTGCGATAGGAATTGTTCACCCTCTTGTCAGGGTTAAAACAATATCTCAGGGCCACTCTAGGAGTAATGAACTGGAAATGCGTGGCCACGCTCGGAAGGTTTCTATGGTAGAAAATTCCGGTCAATCAAATATTCTCCAGATCGAGGAACTCTCGATATGATCACTTGCAAGTACGACCCTAACGACACCTTTCATTGATCGGGAGATAGTAATAGGACAAGAGAATTGGTGATGCACACTTGTCGAGGACAAGTGGGAGATTGTTGGAATATGTGTCCTCCGACAATAATGCGATCACAATTTTCGATCATATTGATCACATATTTAAATCTCATAACAAGAATACGAAAGGGATGATAAATTAAATATATAGTCAACTGGTCCACACATATCGGTAATGATTGGCTGGCTAGAGTTTGACATTACTGTCGTGCGACGGTGGTGATCAGTTGATCCTTTGAGGTCACACCTAAAGGACGATTCCCTTAATTGAAAAAAAAGGTTAATTAATTGTATGTCGATACAGATTAACTAATTCCTTAAAATTGAACAAATTATCATCATAAGAGAGAAAATGACATCTTATTATAATGTGATTAAATAAGATTTTATTTAGTAATTTAAGAAGTTATATTACTAAAATTAATCGATGTTTGCGAAACACACGAGATGAGAATGATAAGTTAGTTATAATTACACGATGTTGTGAATTATACTAACTAGTAATTAAATAACCATTATATGTGAAAGTAATTTTGAATTACTAGTCAATTTGTTAAATGTGATTAATTTAATTTGTAAATGATATAATTTGTTAAATATGCATTTTAAATTAAAACGTTACATAAGACATGTCACATGTCACATGACATACAATTGTACAATTGACAAAAATAAAATGGACTCCATATTACACATCAAAACCGAAATTGGTGGGCAAATTTTAGAAGTTTTGTCTTATTCATTTGTCTTATTCATTTGTCTATGACACTTGATAGTGACATGACTATGGAAAAAGGCTTACACAATTTGTCTTGTGAAGACAAAAAGGAAAAAGAAAAATGGTCTATAATCCTCATGTGCCAACCGGTTTTTATATACATTATGGAGAGTTTTTCCTCAATAATTCATTCTCTTATGTTTTGTGAAAACCTAACAACCTTCTCTCTCTTGTTCTTCATAAAATCAAGTTTTATGAATCAAATTTGTACAAATCAAACACTAATAATACTACTAGTAGTATATGAGTATTAGTAACCGATTTTAAGGTAAACCACATTACAAATATCTAGTACATGTTAGTTTATGGGATTTTGGAATAGTCTTGGGTGCTACTTATTGGAGGGCTTCTATTTTGAAGTCATGAATGTTCATCCATTATTGAAAAGCTCAAGAACTAACAAGAAGGAGATCTTGTTCGTGCCCATAAGACCGAAATCTTATAGAAAGAACAATGATTTCTTCTCTACTTTTGTTCATGTTTGCATGCATAAGATCTAGAATTTATTTTATGACTAAATAAATTGTTTCATATATGAATATGTAAATTAGTGAGATTAATAATTTCCAACAGCCAGCTCACACTCCCTCTACACAGAAACATGAGTGATACTTTACTTCACTTCACAAAATTGGAGATAAAAATAAAGACGGGTACAAAAGGTTTATACCTGCCGCCCCGAGCCACCAATAAGAGCTTCAATAGCTGTAGCTCGCAGCCAGTTGTCCATCCTCTACAGCTCCACATACCTGGACGGTGCCACATTCATTGAAATATGGAGAAGGTTCAAGCATATGCATTCCTATGTAATAAAGCATAAAATACTAAAAACAGACAAAGTTGGGGGCTTACCCTCCTCACAACATTCTGCCATCGTCCAAGGCAGCGTCAGTCGCCGCCTCGCTAAAAGAATGGATCTCCGAGATCACCGTCATACCCGCCATGTCAGTGTACTCCAGCGTCTCTGGAAAAGTCGGGGGCACGATGCCCGCCACCTCGATCTCCTGCAAAACTCAAATGGTTCATTATTTGCTAATCATTCATCATTTATCAAGATTTATCAAAGATATGCTTACCACGATCGGCTAGTACGCTAGCCTCTGGTGAACAAACCCAGCGTACTCCTCGCGAAAGAGAAGGAGGGCGTCACCGCTTACGCCAGCCAGGTCAGCTGCCCTCTAAGCCT